>NC_092335.1:123142500-125630000 GCF_046630445.1 Rutidosis leptorrhynchoides
TACTTGAGGACTCAGCTTTGTACATACTATAGAGGTTGTTAGTATGATAAAATTCTACTTGTTGTATATATGTGGTTGTTATACATACAAGTTGCGAGTAGAACCAATAAATCATTGGTTAAAAAACAAATCGAAAACACATTGACTTCATGTTGCTCGTAAAGCGGGTAGTCACACTGGAATTAGTCAGTTCGTAAAAATAAGTTGGATACCCAGGTTAAAAAACACTTTTTTATAGTTTTAAACATTTTATAATCATAGGAACTAAAAAGGTATTGGTTCTACACTCAATTAGATGTATAACAGTCTCATATTCACTTTATTTTATATATATATATATATATATATATATATATATATATATATATATATATATATATATATATATATATATATATATATATATAGGCAGGTTCAAACGAGAATCATAAAAAGGGTGAGAACTGTGAGAAACTTTTAAATTTCATAGTTTTTACGCATTTAAATGCAAAGAATTACATGCAAAAGTTAATTAATGCTCATATCATCAAGAAACGTATGTTCATTACCACAAATTACATGTTAATCTGTTAATTATACGAAATATTCACATGTCCACAAACAAATATGCACAAGTGAACGAGAAACTATATATTTGATTATACATGTAAAATATGAGTTTTTTTAAACTATTTTATGTTGATTGTTAATCTCCACCAATATTTATGGGTGATTTAATCTATTCACATGTAAAAATATTTGTAAATTAAAAATTTTCGCAGTTCTGTTCGTTTTTGTAAAAATGTATAACTGGCGAGAGATAGCAAGTTGCTTTTTGTATACAGCCATGTGGAGTTGTGGACAGAATAGAGTTGACATACAGACAAACTTATTGCAGATCTTATGGGGGATCGGGATCAATTCCAGGACCACAAATTAAACCATATTCTTTTTTTCTTTCGTTTATATTACATTACACTAGTAGTTTATAACTCATGATACTGTCACGGACTTATCTCAATAAGCTCAAGTGCGGCACTTAGTCTCTACTAAGTCAGCCTTACTCGGACCTTATAATGATTCAAGTAACCAAAAGAGAAAATATTATAGAACAAGTGGAATTGAAGAAAATACTTATATTGCTTGAGAATGCTTTACAAGAGAGAATGTTTGAGATTTGAGGTGTGGTGTGCCAAATGAGACCACCCCTATTTATACTACTTCTAACACAAAATGGATGGCTAAGATTAATCTAAATCAATGGTTAGGATTTAAGTACTAGAAACTTCAAGTATATACATGGAGATAGATATTTCCATGAACATTCCATACCATTCCATGGAAGAACTCATGGGAAAGTTCTAGGGAGCTTCCATGATGTTCTTGGGCCTTCCATGAAGTTCTTGGGTTAAAACCCTTAATTGGGTCATAATCTTAGTGGGTTGGGCCACAAACTTATTGGGTTGTGACATTCTCCCCCACCTAAGCTCGCGACGTCCTCGTCGTGTGATCCTCGTGATACTTCTTGATTTTGTCTGTGAACTGCCACAATAAGTCTTCGGCTTCCCAGCTTGCTTCACTATCGGGCAAGTTACGCCACTTAACCAGGTATTCTCTATAGCTCGGCACACCTCGTCTCCGTACCGTTCGATGCAACAAGATATCTTCCACTTCACGATCGAACGAAGTCGCAACTGCCATTGGTGCTCGTTTGGAAACTCCTCGTTCTGGGTCTTCCTCGTCCCCATGATAAGGTTTTAGAAAACTTACGTGGAAGACTGGATGAATCTTTAATTTGGGCGGTAGTTGAACTCGATAAGATACATTCCCAACACGTCCAATTACCGGGAATGGGCCTTCATATCTCCGGATCAATCCTTTGTGCACCTTCCTAAATGTTTTGAATTGTTGAGGTAAAAGCTTCACCATCACTTGGTCCCCAACTTTGAACTCAACATGTCGTCTTTTCTCATCCGCCCATTTCTTCATTTTCTTGGCCGCCTTATCTAGTGATGCTCGCGCCAAGTCGGCTTGTTCGTGCCACTCCTTCATCGTTCTATAAGCGGCTGGGCTGCTTCCATCATATGAAGCGGCCAAAGCATTCGGGGTCAATGGTTGGCGTCCTGTCACCAACTCAAAAGGACTCTTCCCCGTGGACTCACTCCTTTGCATGTTATAAGAGAACTGAGCAATATCAAGAAGCTTAGCCCAATCATGTTGATTTGCACTTACATAGTGTCGAAGATAGAGCTCCAATAGTGCATTCACCCTTTCCGTCTGTCCGTCTGTTTGGGGATGAAAACTCGTGGAGAAATTCAAGTCCGTCCCCATGATCTTGAACAACTCCGTCCAAAAACGCCCTGTGAACCTCGGATCTCGATCACTTACTATCACATGCGGTATCCCCCAATACTTCACCACATTCTTGAAAAATAGTTTTGCGGTTTCATCCGCGATAACTTCGGATGATGCGGCTATGAAGGTACCATACTTAGAAAACCGGTCTACCACGACTATAATACTCCCACACCCTTCCGACTTAGGTAAGCAAGTAATGAAGTCCATGGAAACACTCTCCCATGGTCCTTTCGGTGTAGGTAGCGGCTGTAATAGTCCTCCTGGTTGGCGTTGCTCTATCTTATCTTGTTGGCATATTAGGCATGTTCGCACGTACGTCTCTACGTCGTCTTCCATCCTTGGCCAATAATAAGTGCCTTCTACTAATGCCAGTGTCCTCTTGATACCTGGATGACCAGCCCACTTTGAATCATGACACTCCTTCAAGATTGTCCGTCTAAGATCACCCCACTTAGGCACATATAACCGGTCTCCTTTGGTGAATAATAGATCACCCTTGAGCCAAAACCTTCGCGTTTTCCCATCTCGAGCCAATCCAACAAGGTTTTTGGCTATAGAATCATGCTCTAATCCCTCCTTTATACGATCTTGAAGGAAGAATTGTGGTTTTGTGATCGCTGCAAACTCCGCCTTACGACTTAGGGCATCAGCTACCACATTGGCTTTCCCAGGCTTATACTCCAACACATAGTCAAATTCGGCTAGGAAGTCTTGCCAACGAGCTTGTTTGGGACTCAACTTCTTTTGGGTTTGAAAATAACTCGTTGCCACATTATCCGTCTTAATCACGAACCTTGATCCCAAAAGATAATGCCTCCATGTCCTCAGACAATGAACCACTGCCGTCATCTCCTTCTCCTGCACAGTGTACTTCCTTTCCGCCTCGTTAAGTTTTCGGCTTTCGAACGCGATTGGGTGACCCTCTTGCATTAGAACTCCTCCAATAGCAAAGTCCGATGCGTCTGTGTGTAACTCGAACGGAATGGTCACATCCGGAAGTCTCAACACCGGTTCTTCCATGACCGCTCCTTTCAACTCTTCGAATGCTGCTTGACATTTCTCATCCCACAACCAAGCTTTGTTCTTCTTTAACAATTCTGTCAATGGAGCCGCTTTCGCCGAGTATCCCTTGATAAAACGACGATAGTAGTTTACTAAACCAAGAAAAGATCGTAAATCAGTCACCTTCATTGGTGCCTCCCACTCTTGAATTGCCTTGACCTTAGCCCCGTCCATGAGTAACTTCCCATTTTTAATTCGATGTCCAAGAAAATCCACCTCCTCTAATCCGAATGAACATTTATCTAGCTTCACATACAACTCGTTGTCCCTTAGTACTTGGAATACTTGCTTCAAGTGCCTCACATGATCTTTCATGGTATCGCTATACACGACTATGTCATCCAGGTACACCACGACAAACTTGTCGAGGAACGGGTGGAATAATTTGTTCATCAAAGTACAAAATGTGGCAGGGGCATTGGTTAAACCAAAGGGCATGACTAGGAATTCATAAGCGCCATACCTCGTCACGCATGTGGTCTTAGCCTCATCTCCTTCGGCAATTCGGACTTGATAATATCCCGATCTCAAGTCTAACTTGGAGAAGTATCTCGCCTTCCCAAGTTGATCGAACAAATCAGCAATAAGTGGGATTGGGTATTTGTTCTTGATAGTTACCTTGTTGAGTGCCCGGTAATCTATACACATCCGCAAGGACCCATCCTTCTTTCTTTGAAATAGCACCGGAGCACCATACGGGGATTTTGACGGTCGGATGTATCCCGCATCCAGCAACTCCTTGAGTTGTCTTCGCAACTCCTCTAACTCGGGTGGTGGCATTCGGTATGGGGCTTTGGAAGGTGGTTTTGATCCCGGCTCCAACTCGATCGCATGGTCAACCTCCCTCCTAGGTGGTAACTTCTTTGGTAACTCCTTGGGCATGACATCCTTGAACTCATCGAGGACCTTCTCAATCTCCTTGGGTACCTCTAGTTTTCCCTTATCTTCGACCGTCTCTTGCTTTGCTACCGCTAAATAGCATGTCTCATTCTTGTTGTACCCCTTCTTGAATTGCATGGCCGAAAGTGACTTGGATGCACTCTTGCTTCCACGTTCGGTTGACACCATACAAGTCTTCTCACCATCCAAGATACACAGTGAATTAGCAAACGGCATAGGGAAACCGCGTACCTTATCTAGGAACTCCATCCCAAGTACTAACTTGAAGTCGTCCATAGGCACGACTGAGAGATCAATCATTCCTTCCCATTCTCCAATCTTCACATATACGTCTTTAGCCACCCCACTAATCGGTCTGGCACTCGTGTTCACCGTCTTCATCATGCCACTCTCTTTTGTTTCCTTAAGTCCTAGCCTTTTGGCTTCATCGGTGGAGATAAAGTTATGAGTTGCTCCCGTATCCACCAAAGCTCGTACCCGATCTCCACAAATGTTAATATCTACGAATTGGAGTCCTTTAGCCACTACCTTGGGTATCTCCGTCTTGGCCTTGATTGCGTTGAGGATATGCATTGATCCTATGCACCGCTCCTCATCCTGACAACCCGCCTTTTGAGCTTCCATAGCATGAAGGCTAGCTTTCTTCGGACAATCTCGGGCTCTATGCGGTCCATCACATATGAAACATCCATCATTCTTGTAAGAAGTTTTTATGCTCTTGTTATTCCCGGTTGGTGGCTTACGTGTATTATCATTCCTTGATTGGGCGGGCTTATCTCCCCCACCTTTCTCATGGCTCACCTTCTTATCTTTTGACTTGAACGAATCTTTCCTATTAGCATGGTCGACTAGTGCCTCCGCTTGAGCAATTGCGGTGGCAAGGTCTTGGATTCCTCGTCTCTCCAACTCCGTTTTAGCCCAAGGTTGCAAACCATCGAGAAAATAGAAGAGAAGAATATCATCGGGAATATCTGGGACCTCCAGGCTAAGGTTCGTGAATTCTTTAATATACTCCCGAATCGTCCCGGAATGATGTAATTTACGTAGACGACTCATCGCATCCTTTTGAGCATTCTTGGGGTAGAATTGATTCTTAAGTTCAGTAAGGAAATCATCCCAAGTATCAATAGTAACCGTACCTTTCTCGATATCTCCATATCGACGACGCCACCATAATGCTGCGGTATCCTTCAGGTAACGAGTTGCCGTCTTGATCTTCATTGCATCATCCACTATGTTGACTCCCTCCAAGTATTGTTCCATCTCCCATATAAAATCATCAACCGCTCGGGCTTCCCGCTTCCCCACAAATGGTGACGGCTTGGGAACGTCCACCTTCGGATCATTGCATCCAGTGTTGCTACCCCCACTAGCCATGAATCTCAAACAAGAGTTCATGTTGGTTTGTAAATCCACGAGGCGTTGGTGAATAGTGGAGACCTCCCCCTCCATTTCGCCTCGCAACTTCGTAATCTCACCCATGAGCATACCCTTTAAGTCATGGATCTCACGTCGCATATCAACGTCTAGCACGTTGATTGCACTCTTGCAATCATCTTTCAGTTCGTCAAAGTCCCCGTCCAAACCATCCAAACGTTGGTGGACGTCTTCGACCTTTGCTTTCACGTCGTCCATGGATGTCTCTACATCCATGATCCTCTTATCCAAGTTTGCGACAAAGTCTTTGGACGTACCTCGGTTCTTCTTGGCTCCTTGGCGAGTCTCTACCCGACCACGAGTCTCATCACCCATCACACCACTTGTTGCGCTCACATTCTTCTCGGTCTCGGTTGCCATCTCCTTGAATCGACCTTGCTCTGATACCAAATGTCACGGACTTATCTCAATAAGCTCACGTGCGGCACTTAGTCTCTACTAAGTCAGCCTTACTCGGACCTTATAATGATTCAAGTAACCAAAAGAGAAAATATTATAGAACAAGTGGAATTGAAGAAAATACTTATATTGCTTGAGAATGCTTTACAAGAGAGAATGTTTGAGATTTGAGGTGTGGTGTGCCAAATGAGACCACCCCTATTTATACTACTTCTAACACAAAATGGATGGCTAAGATTAATCTAAATCAATGGTTAGGATTTAAGTACTAGAAACTTCAAGTATATACATGGAGATAGATATTTCCATGAACATTCCATACCATTCCATGGAAGAACTTATGGGAAAGTTCTAGGGAGCTTCCATGATGTTCTTGGGCCTTCCATGAAGTTCTTGGGTTAAAACCCTTAATTGGGTCATAATCTTAGTGGTTTCATACTAACTGTAATAAGTAATTAATATTTATTTATAAATAATAATTAATTAAAAATAGACAAATAACTAAATTCGAGGAACATAGTTATGACAATACGGTGGTTTCATACTAACTGTAATAAGTAATTAATATTTATTTATAAATAATAATTAATTAAAAATAGACAAATAACTAAATTCGAGGAACATAGTTATGACATTGTCTTCCAAATTAATAGTGAGACTAGTTTATGACCCGTGAATACACGGGTTGTTCTTAGAATACATACATAAGACTAAGAAGAAAAATACATACATTATACATTATATCAACAATTCAAGATATATATATAATACAGAGTAGTACCATATTAATATAGGTAACAAACATGTCCAAATAAAAAATCAACCATAATTATACAAATGCTTCTTCTCTACATGCTTTAAAATATTTTTCTTAAACCAACGAAGTTAAATCATCCCATATGAGTGTAGATTATTCACAGCTAACAAAATTTTCTTAAATCTCAATATCATGATATATTGATAATGTCATCAACATTTCAAAATCTTTTCCATCACGGATCAGAAGAAGTGGGTCATGATTGGTACCTGTAATAAAATTATATAATTAATTCCACTTGGTTAATCATATTATTATTATCTTCCAAATCTTAAATTTGATTCATTAACACATGTACTTTCACTATATATGTACAATGATATTGAGTTGATAGAATCTTGACTCATGTACAAATCCTTAAAACCAACTTCCAGAGGGACCCGTGAATGCATCCTTGTAACCCTGATCAAGTCCCATGGTATAGATAATCAAACTCATCTATGTAACAAAATGAGGCAAACTTAATATCATAAGTATAGAAATCTATCAATAATTTATAACAAAGCAACAATATAGATAGTTCAAACATAGATATAGATATCTACATTAAATAATAAAGGTACTTCAATAGTATCGAAATAGAATGCATTACATCCATTTTCTTCCCATAAACTTGCTTAAAAGTACTCCATATTGCACCGCCTTACTGAAATCATTCTAAAGATAATCACTCAATTCCATCTATTAAATATAATCACAGCTTTACAATACCATTCATTAAAAAGTAGTGCATCTTGATCAAAATGTTGTTGTATGGATGTCTATTTTTAAGTTAAGGAAATTAGTTATCAATACATGTATAATCAAGTAATACATGATCGAAAGAATTCGTAACAAAAACTCGTAGAGATCTTGTGAAGAGGAACATGTGACTTGAAGTAGACGTAATCACCAAGGACCAAAACAAAAATATTATATGAAGCAAAATTAGGACTTACCTAGCTCGAAAACAAACATGTAAAACCTGTACAAAACAAAACAAATAGTATTGATTTAGTAAAATGGCTGGCTTCAACTTGGCAATTAGCAGGTTACTTGGCTGCATAAGAAACTAAACCAAAACTATATAAGTTATTTATATTAAAAACTTCACAAAATAACTCCCTAATGAAAAAATGACATGGGCATTAAGTAAACATCCAAAAAATCATATAAAACTTGAGGTAATGCTTTGACTGCCCAAAAATTATACAGTATACACTTGGATTGCATTCAAACATTCTGTATTTCTTAAACATTGAAAGTTAAAGAAAATCTCCAATTTACATTTCAAATGGCATGCTAATTATTGTTTGAATAGTTAAAATTTCTTTATGCATGCGTATACTTAGATGATAAGAACTTGGTCATTTTCATACTTTTTGTTTAAATTTTAACTTACTATCATCTACATGAACTTTAGATTACAAATACAAAGCTAATACATATACACAATAACTAATCAAAAATGTAATCAAGCTATGATATATGGTAACCTGGTAGATTTCGGGATAAAAACGCCTCAAATACCTTCACAGACATTTGATCCGTCAAACCTCTCCCAAGCTTTTGTGGAAGTGAATGGACATGGTAACAAAATACGTATCAATAACCCTAATATGTAATCACACCAAATCAAACAAAACACCTGCAACATAAAACCAAACAGTATTTTCCTTAAGACAACTAAATCAAACCGTAAGTTATAGACTATGGCCCCAAGCCGTTTAAAGTTTTTGACGAATGGTTTAACCGAGAGGGTGTGGATAAAATTATTGAAGAGGCTTGGGCGGATGAAGTAAAGGGAAGAAGGCTTGACTGCAACTTTCGGGATAGACTTAAGAACGTCAAATTTGCGCTTAAAAGATGGAGTACGAACACGTTTGGGGGTCTTGACAAGGAATTAAATGATCTTAAAGAGGAGGCCATGGAATGGGAAATGAAGGCTGAATGTCAACAATTAAATGATTCAGAAATGAAATTATGGTTAGATTGTAGGAGGCGATGGATCGAGAAAGAAAAAGTCAAAGCAAGCATGTTGAAGCAAAAAGCTAGAATACGGTGGGTCTTGGAGGGGGATGAAAACTCTAAGTTTTTTCATTCGTCCATCCGTAGAAGATACAACAAAAGCAACATTCGAGGTTTAATCGTTAACGGCGTGTGGACTAAAAATCCATCAGAGGTCAAACTTGCTGTTTTCGAACATTATAAAAATCTTTTTGGTCAAAACAGAAGCAGTAGGCTGAGCTTTATAGAATGGGCTGATGGTGGGCCGGAGCATTTTAATGAAACAGTGGGAATAGATGTACAAAACGAATCATACAGGCCCTTTCATGTAGGTGAAGCTGAAGTCGGATATAGGCTGCAAAATGAAACACACTCATTATCAGCCTCTTCTGTTATTTCTGCAAGTCAACGGGTCGAGCTAGAAAGTCAATTCACGGAGGAAGAAATATGGGGGGCGGTAAAAGATTGTGCGAGCAATAAAGCACCCGGGCCGGACGGTTTCAACCTAAGGTTCTACAAAAAATTCTGGAGCGTTATTAAAGGTGATCTTGTCGAGGCAATTAAGTCGTTTTGGCTCAATGGGAAGATTTCGGATGGGTGTAATGCGTCTTTCATCACGCTTATCCCTAAAAAATCGGACCCATTAAACCTAAATGACTACCGTCCTATAAGTCTAATAGGAAGTTTCTACAAAGTTGTGGCTAAACTACTATCAAACCGGTTAAAAAAGGTGATTCCTCAACTTGTTGGTTTTGAGCAAACGGCTTTCATTAAAGGTAGAAACATCATTGACGGTGCGTTAATAGCTAATGAAACACTCGAGTACCTTAAACAAAAACGATTGAAAAGCCTTGTTTTCAAAGTCGATTTCGAAAAGGCCTTCGATTGTCTTTCTTGGGATTTTTTGATGGAAATCATGGAGATCATGGGTTTTGGGATGAAATGGAGGAAATGGATTATGTCATGTCTTAAGTCGGCTTCGACATCTATTTTGGTGAATGGCTCACCCACCAATGAGTTCAAACTTGAAAGAGGAGTAAGGCAAGGTGATCCCCTTTCACCTTTTCTTTATATATTGGCGGCGGAGGGGTTAAATTTACTAACTAAGTCTGCGGTAAGGAAGAAATTATATAATGGTGTGGAGATAGGTCGAGATAAGATCCAAATATCGAATTTACAATACGCGGATGATACGATTTTTTTTGGTACATGGAGTGCGAATAATATTGATAATCTAATGAAGATCCTTAAGTGTTTTGAGTTGGCGTCGGGTCTAAAAGTCAATTATAACAAAAGTAATCTTTTTGGTGTAAATGTGGATCATATGGAGGTTGCGGCCATGGCAAATTTATTCGGTTGTAAGGTTGGGAAGTTTCCGTCTACCTATCTTGGATTACCAATCGGTGCAAATATGAACAAGATGGAAAGTTGGAAACCGGTTATTAATAAATTCGAGAAAAGACTAGCGGATTGGAAAGCGAGTTCAATGTCATTCGGTGGACGTTTGACGCTCGTGAATTCGGTGCTCAATAGTTTGCCATTGTATTTTTTCTCGCTCTTTCGTGCCCCGCAATGTGTGTTGAAAAATCTCGAGTGTGTGAGGAGAATTTTTTTTTGGGGTGGGTCGGGAAAGGAAACCAAAATTCCGTGGGTTAAATGGGATGAGGTTCTTCTTCCTTTCGAGGAAGGAGGATTAAATCTCGGGGCTCTCAAAAGTTCCAACTTGGCTTTAATCGGCAAGTGGTGGTGGAGGTTTAAAATCGAAACCACTTCCTTGTGGGTTAGGGTGATTCGGAGCATTTATGGGGATTCGGGCGGGCTCATATCGGGTGGGAATTTTCTCTCAAAAAATTCATGCTGGACTAATATTATTAAAGCAGGTGGAAGTATAGAATCTGTTGGTATTCCTTTCTTGAACTCATTTCGTAGAAATATTGGCAGCGGGAAGGACACGTCTTTTTGGCTCGATCCATGGCTAGGGGATACAACACTAAAAAGCAGATTTGGAAGGCTTTTTAAGCTTGATTCGGACCAGAATGCCCTCGTCAGCGATAGAGTAATGTGGAACGGGTCTTTTGGTTTAGGAACGTGGCAGTGGAGAAGATCTCCTTCAGGCAGGTCGCTTAATGAATTGGATGAGCTGAATGAGCTGTTAAAACAGGTGCAGGTGACCGAAGGAAGACAAGATTCGTGGGGGTGGTTGCTAAGCAAAAATGGAAGGTATGAAACACACTGTATGTCGGTCTTATTGAACTCAAAAATTCTTGTTGCGGGCACGAATCGTTTTGAGACTATGAAGAATAACTTGGTTCCAAAAAAAGTCGAGGTGTTCATTTGGAGAACGAGAAAAAGAAGATTGCCCGTCTTGACGGAACTCGATAAGCGGGGCATTGACCTTAATTCAACCCGATGTCCCGTTTGCGATGATGATGTCAAAACGGTCGATCATTCTATACTCTTTTGCAAAGAAGCTCTTGGGATTTGGGCTAAAGTGTATGATTGGTGGGGTTTAAGTGGTGCCGCAAATGTAAGCATTGGTGAGACGTTCGGTGAAAATCCACCAAACACAATGTCGGGAATTGGTGCGAAGATTTGGCAAGCGGTTAAGTGGACGTGTGGCTACCTTGTTTGGAAAAATCGCAATCAAAAAATCTTTAGGAAGAAATGTTGGAGTATTCCGGTAGCGCTCAACGAAATTCAAGTCACGAGTTATGAATGGATCGCAAAACGGTGCAAATCGAAACATATTGATTGGCACAATTGGTTACATTCTCCACAAAAATTGGTAAATGTTTAGAAACGCTAGTCTCATTAGGTTACTTCCTTAGCATCCTAGTGTTGGATTAGCGTTATCGTGTTGTGGTAATGTATCTAAATCGGGATTATGAGGTTGTTTAGTATTGCAACCATACTTGTAACATGTACATTTTCGAGATTAATAATATATTTTGCCTTTCAAAAAAAAAAAAAAAAATCAAACCGTAAGTTATAATATCGAAAAGCATAAAATCATATGGTTGCTAAATGATAGAGAAGCTATAGATGAAGAAAAGAAAGATATGAAAGATATTTGGTTGCTAGATGGTAGAGAAACAACAGATGATATAGATGATACTCTGTATTAGATACAATATGGAGAAGAAAAGTAAAATAACAGATGAATTTAACTAACTGCTCTATTTTGGGCGGTGGTATAGAAAAAGAAGACGCGTGATATGGGTCAGAGTGAAACCAATCATATTTAAATGGGTAAATCAAGTTTTAAAGTTTCAAAAAATGGAGAGCAAATTGGGCAGGTTTTATAATAAAGAGACCAATGACATTAAAGCTTCTAAAAGAAGTCTTACGTATGTGTTAATAACTTCAAAAAAAAATTATTTAATAAGTATATATAAAAATATCTTATTTTATTATTTTTATTTATTATTTATTATTATTATTACATAATCAAAATTAATCTTACAATGACATGTGTCCATCTATTTAATTTTAAAGCTTGTCAAAACTACCTCATGATGTCATCTTTATCACCAATTTATATATAAGAAAGATTATAATTTAAAATAATCATCTAAGGTTAAGGTTATAATTGAATATGCTTACTTCATTACCACTTTGTTTTATGACTCTAAATTAAATTTAGAGTCGTCTCAACGATTTAGTAGGTCCTGAACAAAAATAAAAATTGACCCTTACACACGTTTAACTTCTTAATACATATAAAAAATATACTAAAATGACGGCATCGCCACATCAGCCCGAGTACGAACCTGTATCCATAGCTCTGATGCCACATTACATTCGAAAAATACATGGTGAACGGACTCAACACAATGGTTACATAAAGCGCAACCTATCACCTGAATATCGATACATCTTCGCGACAAGTTGATAGGAGTTGGCAATCTGTGTAATGCCAGACGCCACAAGAAAAAGTTGAGCTTTCTAGAAATAATCCCTTTCCACCGAGTATGTCTTGCCGCTGATGAGAGCAAAATGTTATCGATGAACACCCTAGTGTCACTAACCGAGTATGAATTGCCATCGTCATTTAACCAACTCCATGAATCCGGACTGTTAAAGACAGTAAACAATCCAATATCATGGATCATACCTTGAATCTGTGCAGAATTCATTGCCCCTATATCCTTTCGAGACCAGTCTCAATACCAACTTCCATCTCTGAATATGTCGGCAAGAGTACAATCGGCATTTGCATCTAAGTGATACAATCGGCTAAATTATCCTTCAACAAACCAATCCCCCACCAATTGTCTTTCCAAAAACGGATAGACCGGCCGTCTCCAACTTTTACTCGAAGCAATTAGGGACAATACCATTATTTTTCGATTTTTGAAAACAATTAATGATATTAGACCACGTACCTGAAGTCAACGTAGGGATGTCGTCCAGACCAGCTTGCTCACCATGAATAGCCTTAATAACCGAGATCCACATAGCATTGTCGCAAGATATGAATCTCCATATCCACTTGAAGATTAACGCATAATTAAGTGCGTGTAAACTCACTATGTCAAGACCACCGTTATCTAATGAAGTTAACGTTTGATCCCAATTAACTAATGCACTTTTCTACTTTGATCTGTACTTCCCCAAAAGAACCTTGCTCGATGACTCTCTAAAGCGTTAATCACCAAGTCGGGACATCAAAATAATGACATGTAATATGTTCCCATGCTACCCAAAACAGATTTTATAAGCGTTAATCGACCATCAACCGATAAAAGGTTTCCTTTCCACATCGACAACTCCTCCGTTAACCTGTCCTCCAATGATTTCCATTTCGATATCCGACTCATGTTGCAACCCATTGGAAGACCCAAGTATTGAAACGGAAAAGAGCCTTCAGAACAATCGAGGTTGCGGACAAAACCATCCACAATCGAGTCTACCACAACAATACCGAATAAACTTGATTTTGGAACATTAATTTTTAGACCGGAACACCCGTAAAAAATTATCAAAAACTTCGATGATATTATGAATCGACTCCCCATCCCAATCAGATAGAACCACAACGTCATCTACATAAAATAAGTGTGATATCAACATCGGAGAATCTCTAATTTTAATCCCACGGATATCATCGCACTCCACCGCTTCTTTCAAAAGTAAATGGAGTCCCTCCATAATAATTAAAAACAAAAACGGACTTAACGGGTCGCCTTGCCGAAGACCGCGATGTAGGTGAAATTCCCCCGCCGGGCTACCGTTAACAATTACAGTCGTTCTAGCATTATACAAGCACATGCTAATCCATGACCTCCAAGTAGAATCAATCCCGAGTAAACCGAGCATATAATCAAGAAATTCCCATCTCACCAAATCATATATGATAATGCTAAAAACGAACATATATTTCATAGCATTATCCCTCAAGAAAGACAAGCTTTTAGTTGCAATTGTTCTATTTACAAGTAATATTCGTTTAAATAATAAAAGGTGAAGACAAAAGACAGATTCGACGAATTGAAGACGCAAACGACCAAAAAGCTCAAAAATATAAAGTACAATCAAAGTGGTTCAAATTATTGATGATAAACGTCTAAAAGTTACAAGAGTACGAGCCGCAAAACGCAAAGTAAAAGATATTAAATAGTACGCAAGGACGTTCGAAAATCCGAAACCGGGACCAGAGTCAACTCTCAACGCTCAACGCAACGGACTAAAAATTACAAGTCTACTATGCACATGAATATAATATAATATATAATTAATTCTTAAAAATTATATATATATATATATATATATATATATATATATATATATATATATATATATATATATATATATATTATATTTATTTATTAAAACCGTCGGCAAATAAAAAACAAAAGTATGTGAGCTGTAAAAGAAGGCCATGCGATCGCATGGCCAGAAGGCACAAATGCCATGCGATCGCATGGTGCACAGTATCAGCTCAGGTCCTATAAAGTTCGCGTGTTTTGGCCGAAAAATACACATCTTTTTCTATCCTCTCTCTCTCACGATATATAATTATATTTATATTTATATTTTAATTTTAATTTAAGATTAATAATAATAAGGGTATGTTAGCGAATGTTGTAAGTATGTAAGTCAAAATTCTGTCCGTGTAACGCTACGCTATTATTAATTATTGTAAGTTATGTTCAACCTTTTTAAATTAATGTCTCGTAGCTAAGTTATTATTATGCTTATTTAAATTAAATTGAAGTAATCGTGATGTTGGGCTAAATATTAAAGACGGGGTAATTGGGCTTTGTACCATAATTGGGGTTTGGACAAAAGAACGACATTTGTGGAAATTAGATTATGGGCTATTAATGGGCTTTATATTTGTTTAATTGAATGATAGTTCGTTAATTTAATATAAAGATTTACAATTAGACGTACCTATAAATAACCATTTACACTCGATCGGACACGATGGGCGAGATATTTATAAGTACTAATAATCGTTCATTTAACCGGACACGGGAATGGATTAATAGTTAATGGACTTATTAAAACATGGGTGAATTACATACAAGGAAAATTGGTGTAATTATAGTTTAAGTCCCCAATTAGTTAGAATATTTGACTTCGGATATAAGAATAATTTGACGAGGACACTCGCACTTTATATTTATGACTGATGGACTGTTATGGACAAAAACCAGATGGACATATCGAATAATTCAGGACAAAGGACAATTAACCCATGGTAATAAACCAAAATCAACACGTCAAACATCATGATTACGGAAGTTTAAATAAGCATAATTCCTTTATTTCATATTTTATCGCACTTTTATTTACTGTCATTTTATTTATCGCACTTTTTATTATCGTACTTTTTAATTATCGCAATTTAATTATTGTCATTTACTTTACGCTTTAAATTAAGTTATTTTTATTTTTAATATTTTACATTAGGTTTTAACTGCGACTAAAAGTTTTAAAATCGACAAACCGGTCATTAAACGGTAAAAACCCCCTTTTATAATAATAATACTACTTATATATATATATATATATATATATATTTATATATTTACAAATATAGTTTTAAAAATATAGCGTTAAACTTGACTAGATCCCTGTGGAACGAACCGGACTTACTAAAAACTACACTACTGTACGATTAGGTACACTGCCTATAAGTGTTGTAGCAAGGTTTAGGTATATCCACTCTATAAATAAATAAATAACTTGTGTAAAATTGTATCGTATTTAATAGTATTTCCTAGTAAAAATATAACTATTTCATATACACCTCTACGCACATCAAGTATTTTTGGCACCGCTGCCGGGGACTGCTTAAACGCCGGAAGCGAAACGCTATATATATAAAAAAAAATTAATTTACTTTTATAAAAATACGTTTTAAAAATACAAAAATATAAAAAGAAAAACAAAATATATATATTTTTAAGAATTGTTCAAAATATATAAATTATAAAATATTTCTATTTCTATTTTTAGTTTGTAAAAATATAAGTTTTTATTTAATTTATATAAATATTAAAACAGAAAAAAATATAAAAGTACTCGGCCCGACACTGTAGCAGCCCAACAAGTGGCCTGGTATCCGACTCCATGCGACCGCATGGAATTATAACTTCGAAGTCATGCGATCGCATGACTTGATTTGACAGGCCTGGTACCTTAAGCTGATCGATTCGGGTTAGTTAATTTAATTATTATTATTATTATTATTATTATTATTATTATTATTATTATTATTATTATTATTATTATTATTATTATTATTAACCTTAATTATGGTTTAGTTTATTTATTATTTAGTTTTAGTATATTTTGTATTTTTAGTTTAAATTTAGTTTTATTAATTTATAAAATTGATACTTTTATAAAATAAATAATATAAAAATAATATTATTTTTTTGTAAAATTGTATTTTTATAAACTTTATTTTTATTTTTATATTTTCGTATCTTTTTAGTCGTTTAATCATAAGTTGTATATTTTTCGCGCGTAATTAGTTTTAATATAGTTTTTGCCATAGTTATTTTTATTTCTAGATTTTTAGGCTTTGCCGTAAAATCCCTTAAGTTCTTTTCTTTAGATTAAGACTTATGCGCTTTAGAATTTTGCGACGCCGTTTTAAGATTTTAGTACTTTTTAAGTTATTGCCGTTTTTGATATAGAATTCCTTTTAAGCTTTAATACCTTTAGACATAAGTTTTAATTCTTAGTTTTTAGACTTTTAAGTTTCGAAGCGCTATGTTCTTTTTTTTTCTTCGACCTTTTATTTTTCGACGTTTTTCGACGCTTTTCGACGCGCTCTTTTTCTTTCTTATTTCTTGCCGCTCTAGTTTTTAGGACATAGAATTTTCTATTTCTTCTCTAAAATTTCTTTAAATTTCGACGAAAAATTATTTTAAGCGGTTAAATTGATAGACATCCAAAAATTTTCTGGTTCGTAGTAATAGTTGGATTTGTTAGTGGCGAGTTGTGGGCTTCCGATTTAAAGGGTCCTGGCTACCTGCTGCATCTATTGGCTATTCGAAACGTGTGCAAAATCAGAAAAGTCTATTAATATGATAACTTATATAATTTTTATTTTTATAACTAATAGGATATTCAGTGAATGCACCGAGCAAAACGTTCACCACCTTTTATACGTTCACCACCTGTAACTCGATCAAGACATCTAGCCAATATTGTCGCCGTTGATTTTTCTTTAGAATCATCATCCATTCGACCAAGTATTCCAATTCAAATTTCCGATAATCCATTTTTTGAACCCGACCTCACAATTGAGAATCCGGAGGATATTCAGGGACAATTCAGAGATCCTGAACCACTAATCATTCCTCCTGAACCACAAATCACTCATCCAGATATTGTCGAGGAAGAAACCATTAAATCAGAATCCCTTAGTGATTCAGATTCAACAAATTCAATAATGGAAAATCTGGAACCTCTAAGTATGGAAGACCGAATGAGAGCTAAACGCACTGACCAAGGTCATGCAATTAATTAACCAGACATTAATGCGCCAGATTATGAAATCAAAGGACAAATCCTACACATGGTAACTAATCAATGCCAATTTAGTGGTGCGCCGAAGGAAGATCCAAATGAATATCTTCGTACCTTTAATATGATTTGCACTCTATTTAAAATCCGAGAAGTTGAGGATGAACAGATCTATCTCATGTTATTTCCCTGGACTTTAAAGGGAGTATCCAAAGATTGGTTAGAATCGTTACCTGAAAGGGCAATTGATACATGGGATGTTTTAGTTGAAAATTTTCTTAAACAATTTTTTTCGGCATCTAAAGCCGTGAGACTTCAAGGAGAAATTGTTACGTTCACACAAAAGCCAAATGAAACTCTATATGAGGCATGGACAAGATTTGGAAAGTTATTGAGAGGATGTCCGCAACATAGTTTAGACACTTATCAAATAGTACAAATATTCTACCAAGGATGCGACATCACTACACGGAAAGACATCGATATAGCAACTGGTGGTTCCATTATGAAGAAAACAGCAACTGAAGCTTACAAAATTATTGATAACACTGCTTCCCACTCACATGAGTGGCATCAAGAAAAAGATATCGTTAGATCATCTAAAGCGGCTAGAGCCGATTCTAGCCATAACTTCGATTCCATATCTGCAAAGATAGATGCTGTTGAGAGACGAATGGAAAAGATGACTAAAGATATTCACTCAATAAGAATTAGTTGTGAGCAGTGTGGAGGACCACATTTGACAAAAGATTGTCTCAGTATTGAACAAACAATGGAACAAAGAGAGAATGTTTCATATATGAACCAAAGGCCTGGAAATAATTATTAAAATAATTATCAACGGCCAAGACCAATCTACAATCAAAATCAGAATTATAACCGAAATGTTCCATACAACAATCAACAAGGTCCTAACAATCAATAAGTATCTAATAATACTTACAATCAGCAAAGACCTATTTTTTAAAATAAACCACCACTAACCGATGATAAAAAGCCAAATTTTTAAGATATGATGTCAAAGCTAGTTGAATCTCAAACTCAGTTTTTCACATCTCAGAAACAAACCAATGAACAAAATGCTCAAGCATTTAGAAATCAACAAGCTTCTATTCAAAATCTGGAACAAGAAGTAAGTAACCTAGCAAGGTTGATAGGTGAAAGAAAACCGGAGAGTCTACCTAGCGATACAAATGCTAACCCCCGGAATGAAACAGCTAAAGCCATTACCACGAGAAGTGGTATTACACTTAAACCACCTGAAATACCTGTAACTTCTGATTAAGCTATTCCTACTCCACAAGAACCACAGCCTGATCAAGATAAGGAAACAGAACCGGTAGTTGAAAAGGTTAATGAAGATAACACAGTTAAGGCTAAACCTTATGTTAAACCATACCAACCACCACTTCCTTACCCGAGTAAAATGAGAAAAGAAAGACTTGAAGCCGAGCAATCCAAATTCTTGGATATGTTTAAATAAATAAATGTAAATCTTCCTTTCATTAATGTGATTTCAGGAATGCCTAGATATGCTAAATTTCTGAAAGATCTAATCACAAATAGAAAGAAAATGGAAGAACTCTCGGCTGTTATTATGAATGCAAATTGTTCTGCAGTACTGTTGAATAAGATACCAGAAAAATTATCAGATCCATGAAGTTTCACAATTCCATGTTTTCTGGGTAGTCTTAGTTCAATAGAAACATTGGCAGACTTAGGTGCTAGTATAAATCTAATGCCGTATTCACTATACGCTAAACTAGGCCTTGGAGAATTGAAACCAAAACGAATAAGCATACAACTAACCGATCGATTAGTAAAATATCCTAGAGGGATAGTGGAGAACATGCTAGTTAAAGTTGGTACTTTAGTAATTCCAGTAGATTTTGTTATTCTGGACATGGAAGAAGATTCTCGAGTTCCTCTCATATTAGGAAGACCATTCTTAAACACGGCTAAAGCAATAATAGACGTGTTCAGTAAGAAACTGACCCTAAGTATAGAGGACAAGAGTGTTACCTTTTCTGTTGACAGAACCATGCAACAACCGCAATCTGCAGATGATACATGTTATTATATTCAAACTATAGATTCACATGCAGAATTGTTAGAAGAATTTACAGAATTACAAGGAATAGGAGAATGTTCTTTAGGAGAAGGAGCTGAACCAATTGATGAAGCTAAAATGTTAGCCGCACTCATGGCTAATGATTATGAACCAACAACAGAAGAACTTCAAATGCTAAAAGAGGAAGACAGATATCGATACAAATCATCGATAGAAGAACCACCGACATTAGAGTTAAAGCTACTTCCAAACCATTTGGAATACGCTTATTTACATGGTGAATCTGAATTACCTGTAATAATATCGTCTTCTCTTACTGAAAATGAAAAATCTTGACTCATTTCTGTGCTAAAAGCTCATAAACCAGCTATTGCATGGAAGATTCATGACATTAAAGGCATAAGTCCTTCGTATTGCACACATAAAATCATTATGGAAGAATGCATGGAAGTTTTCATGGATGACTTTTCAGTCTTCGGTGATACTTTTGAAACATGTCTAGTTAATCTTGAACGAATGCTTATTAGATGCGAACAATCAAATCTAGTACTTAATTGGGAGAAATGCCATTTCATGGCTAAAGAATGCATCGTTCTTGGTCATAAAATTTCAAAGGAAGGAATTGAAGTGGATAGAGCTAAAGTAGATGTAATTGCTAAACTTCCACATCCCACCAATGTTAGAGGAGTTAGGAGTTTTCTAGGGCATGCCGATTTTTACCGACGTTTCATAAAATATTTTTCTAAAATTGCCAATTCTATGAATAAACTCCTAGAAAAAGATGTTCCATTCATCTTTTCAGATGAATGCATCAAATCTTTTAATATTCTTAAAGAGAAACTCACTAATGCACCGATCATGATAACTCCAAATTGGAATCTACCATTTGAACTCATGTGCGATGCAAGTGATTTTGCAATGGGGGCCGTTTTAGGACAAAGGATTGAAAAACGATTTCAACCTATTTATTACGATAGTAAGACGTTACAAGGAGCACAAATAAATTACACAACTAATGAAAAATAACTCCTTGCTATTGTCTTTGCTTTTGACAAATTTCGTTCATATCTCGTTCTAGCTAAAACGGTGGTCTATACCGACCATTCTGCTCTTAGATACCTATTTTCAAAACAAGATGCCAAACCACGATTAATCTGTTGGACCTTACTCTTACAAGAGTTCGATATTGAAATCCGAGATAAAAAAAGGAGCAGAAAATCTCGCCGCTGATCATCTTTCTAGTCTTGAAAATCCCGAATTAGAAGTTCTAAATGAATCGGCCATACAAGATAACTTTCCTAATGAATATCTATTGAAGATAAATTATAATGAAATTCCATGATTTGCAGACTATGCAAACTATTTAGTATGTGGATTCCTTGAAAAAGGATTATCATACAAAAAACGAAAGAAATTCTTCAGTGATATAAAACACTATTTCTGGGAAGATCCACATTTGTTTAAAAGTTGTCCCGATGGAATAATACGCCGATGTGTATTCGGAGATGAAGCTAGTCAAATATTAAACCATTGTCACATAGGACCAACAGGAGGGCATTATGGGCCTCAACTTACAGCAAGAAAAGTTTACGATACTGGATTCTATTGGCCTACAATTTTCAAAGATGCACACCTTCTTTGCAAATCCTGTGATGCATGTCAAAGGGCCGAAAAATAAGTCAACGTGATGAAATGCCACAAAATGTCATTCAAATATGTGAAGTATTTAACGTTTGGGGTATTGACTTTATGGGTCCATTTCCAAAATCTCATAATAATCTCTACATTCTTGCTGCCATTGATTATGTATCTAAATGGGCGGAAGCACAAGCTCTCCCAACTAACGATGCACGAGTTGTAGTCAACTTTTTAAAACGTCTTTTTGCAAGGTTTGGAACACCGAAAGCTTTAATAAGTGATCGGGGTACTCATTTTTGTAATAATCAACTTGAGAAAGTTCTTAAAAGATATGGAGTAACTCATAAAATCTCAACCGCTTATCATCCACAAACAAGTGGACAAGTTGAAAATACCAACCGAGCTTTAAAACATATTCTAGAGAAAATCGTAGGATCAAATCCGAAGGAATGGTCCATGAAATTAGAGGATGCACTCTGGGCTTTTAGAACAGCCTACAAAACTCCAATTGGAACCACACCTTTTAAACTCGTTTACGGAAAAACATGTCACCTTCCAGTAGAAATTGAACACAAAGCATTTTGGGCTTTGAAGACATGTAATCTTGATTTACATGAAGCCGAACGTCTACGGTTAAGTTAACTAAACGAACTAGAAGAATTGAGACATGAAGCATACGAAAATTCGTTAATCTATAAAGAAAGAACGAAGAAATGGCATGATAAAAGAATCAGAAGTTCAAAAGAATTTAGAGAAGGAGACAGAGTTCTTCTTTTCAATTCACGATTCAAGCTATTTCCTGGAAAATTGAAATCAAGATGGTCTGGACCATTCATAGTCAAAAGAGTTTTCCCATATGGAATAATAGAGTTAATAAATTTAAATGGGATTGAATTTAAAGTTAATGGTCACAGAGTTAAACATTACATAGATAATCCAATGGAAGTTGAAGATGAAGTTAATCACAATTTCGATACCACAGCTAACTAAGTGTGGAAAGATTCGAATCTTTTTAGGATAATAATTATTTCTGTTAGAGTTAGATATTTTGTTTTCGTGTAGTTTCTGAAGATGAAATCCGAATGGTCTTTCCCTAGCAGACCCTAAAGAACTAGTCTTCTCCCTCCATTCTGAATTTTTATTTTTTTTAGGTTTTACGAGATGAAGAATTCCTTTGATTTGAACCATGGTCTAATGCTACACGCTTTGATTACTAAACATAATAATGACACACTCCCGAGTGACCTGGTGTCAGTAATAAGAAGCAGATGTGACGAAGTAAGGAAAGAACTCAGGAAAGATCATCATAAGATACATTTTGGTAAAGGAGAATCAAAATCCGCAACAAAAAGAAGAGCACGACACCTTGAAAGATGTTACAAATGCGTAAAATGGTCACACGAAGGTAAATGTTCAAATAATCAAACATATTCAAACACCGAATTTGTTACTCTATGCAGAGAAGGACCATTCATATGTTTAGAAGAAAAGATATTGAAGATTCGAGGTTGTGCTTATGTAGCTATGGAGAACCAAATCACACGACTCTCCTATGAGTCAGCTAAAGCAGGTCTCTGAGAATTCTATCTCGCAGGTAAGTATGTACAGTTTTTATTTTTGTTTTTTTATTGATTTTAACCTTTTGATAATAAACGCTGAATCGTTCGCTATAAAGTATTAAATTGGTATTCAATAAAATTAGGTATACGTAACCGAAATTATTGATATCATACAAAAATTTATTACATCACTGCGAAATTTCCCGTTTATTCTTAAGGTATAAATATCTTTAATCAATCAACCCAAAATATTTCAAAAATTCGTCATGAGTAAAACTAGGTTATGGAACCGAAATTACTTTACCGAAAAGAGGGGCGTATATTTTTGATAATATTTGATTGATTAAAGTGGGATAAAAGACTAAAAAGATTTTTTATTTTAATTTTTATCTTATTTTTAAAATTAATATATAAATATTAAATTAAGATTGCAAACTTTTTAAAATCAATATATTTAAGTTTGTAAATATTTGAAAAATTAATATTTTTAATATAAGTTTGTATGTATAAAAATATTAATGATATGAATTTTTAATTTTATGCATTTTAAATTTAAGTTTGGTGTGAATTTAAAAACAAAATGTACTTTATTTCATTAAGTTAAAAATTTGATATCTAAAAATTCGTCGTGAGTTGAAAACTAGGTCGTTGAACCGAAATTGCTTTACCCAAGGGAGGGACGAGAAATTTTATTATCATTATTTTTAATCTTATTGAATTAAAGAATGCCAAAAACATTAAAAAAAAACTCAAAAATCTTTACTTTTAAAACAACGCTTAAAAAGTGACAAATTTTAAAATTTTGTCGAGAGGCGGACTAGGAAAACGATCCGAAACGCCCTCATCCTAAAAAGAAACAAAATTTTTAAAATTTAATTAATTATTTGTTTTAATAAGTATAAGGTTTTTATTAAAAAAAAAATTCCCAGACCCCATGCGATCGCATGGGGTTTCCTCTTAAACCTCATGTTGTCGCTTGAGGCCAAATTCCTGGACAGATTACAAAGTCAGTCGACTGGTTCTTCTCTTCACAATACCACACACACATACACGAACATAACCCAAAAACACCCCTAAAATCACCAAATTTTCACCAAAATTCACCAAATTTCTTGCTATAATTCGCTCTAATCATGAATTTGTTAAGAACTTTTTCAAGAAAGATAACAATTACACCCCTAAACTCTTTAAATTTGAATTTTAGTGTTCTTGAGCTATTTTTTTACCTAATTTGATTTTGTTAATTTCTAGTGTAATTACAGTTAAATTGTTAGTATATTATGCATGTATAACCTAGATTGATGCTATTTAACATGATTTGAAGCCAAAAACTTCAAAAATTTTAGAAATCTAGGGTTTGTGTTCTTGAGCAATTTGGGGCTTTTTGATATAAATAGGTTATGGCCGATTTTTGTCATGAATTATTGCTAAATTAAGTAGTGTAACATGTTTAGGTAGCTAAATGATCCAAACATTGATCATAAACACGATTTTTGAGAATTAAAGTGGACTTTTTAAGTCTAAAATTCATGAACTTGATTAAATTGATGTAAATGCCATTTGAAACTTGTTTAATTGCTAGTAATTGTTATTTTAACATGTTATTTGAGTAGAATGCTTATGAACTTTGTAAACATTTTCATATATGCTTATTTGAAAAAAGTGTAGAATTGTTAAAATTGTGAAAATGTGTATAAGTTTAATTTTGATTGAACATATTATTGTAATTGTTTCAAGTTGTTATTTTGCTAACACTAATGCATATTTGGATGCACAAATTTTGTGTTTAATGTATTTTGCAGAGATTTACCGATACTGATGTTGCATCATCATCATCTAGGCAACCTGCTCCAGAACCTGAACCAGAAATGCAATATGAACCGGAGCAACAACAGGAACAACAACAACCTGATCAACACGTACCATATTATGATCCGCAACAAGAATATATTAATGCCTACGTACAATTTCTGATTCATCTGATAATAGAACACTCAACGATTCATGAAGAACAGTTGCATCCTAATTTGAGATTTGATCGAAGCTGGAGAGATTACCCGACGTACCAAAGTAACAAATTTAAACTGGTAACGAAAAATGTAGAAGTACCGAGGGTAATTGATTGGGAGCCTTTGGAAAGGGTCCAACTAGTTAACTCAGTTAGACATCATTTGATCCAAAGGTATGGCAGCTCTTCTTTTCCCGATTGGAAACGTTTATTCACCATTCGTAGGCCTGTATATAAGGAATGGTGTGTTGAGCTTATGAGTACTATAGCGTTAAATACGGATGTAGTTAGGTTAGATGATAGGAATTTTCTTAGATTTTTACATGGCCGTAGGATGTATAGGATGTCCATGCTGGACATGGCCAGGGCTTTACAGATTTACACTCCTGGTGAATAACTACTACCTGATTGTACAAATTTGATTTATCATGGTGAAAGGGTAGATAGGAATTTTGATGCGGACGTCATCTGGAGGCGTATGTCGAATTATAATGTTTTTACGCTGGGAGGAAGACACTCCTATTTAGATATTAACAAAGCAGAGCTTCGTATTATACATAGATTTTTAGCTAATTCGATTACACAAAGAGGTAAAAACAAGGAAAAGATGACCTTACACAATTTATTTTACCTTAAGTGTATTTGAAACACGAGAAGCTTTGTTAATATCTCCTACTGTGTTAGTTTTTATCTGTCCAAAATGGTAGCAGGAATACAGGACGTGGGAATAATAGGAGGAGGTATTTTTGTTACTCTCATTGGAGAGTATTTGGGTGTAGATAGGGATCAAGGGGGTCCACTGATGGTGTGTAGGGAACAAGTTGATACTTTAGGATTGAAGGTCTATCAGGGTGCTAAGGTATTAAAGAGCAGACGCAATCAGGCAGTACCATATGATAGTCGTCATCCACAGGTAGAGAGAGGTTCAGATGAGGAAATGGAGGAAGCAGATGACATTAGGGATGTCATTAGGGAGGCTATGACTGACGTCTACCAGTGTATAGATGAGGTAGAAATGACAAACGAGGCTAGACATAGTCGGTACGAGCAGTGGCAAGTCTAGAATGTGTACGAGCATTCCAGGAAACGACAACATGATAGATGACACTATCATCAGCATCCGATCATGAGCAAGCTATCACCTCAGGTATCAAATAACTACGTACCGACCCGACCTGCTTACTATCCTCCACATCAGCCCGATATGCGACCACCATTTACTCTCTACGACCCTAACCAGGCCTATCAGTACACCTATAACCAACCATGGAACCCGCCCGACGACATGAACTGGAACCCCTATCCAGATTGATATAGTTCTGTTGGTGATTTCTATGATTTTTATCTTTTTATTATTTTTATTTATTTACATTTAAACATATAATATTGTGATACTTTTATGTAAGTTTTAACATTTTTATTATGTTGTACTAATATTTCATATTTGATTTGAAAGTGAGATGTTAAGTCCCATTTCAAATTACCATGCATGTTATTATTTGTATGTATGTATATTGTCAATTGTACACAACAGGGTAAAACAGCGCATTTTCAAAGACTGACATTAAGTTCAGCAAAAGCGACTAATTTTGACGACAAAACGAAAAACAAATGTGATGTAATAACAAGACGGAATGAACAAATGATGTGCACCATTTATCATTCAACAAACAAACGCCAATATGTTTGGAAACTTTGGTAAAATTTAATCATTTTTCTAAGCTAATCACCCTCAATAATTTAAATTGTTACTGATTTCTTGCAAATGAGGGCATTGCAAGATCTTAAGTGTGGGAAGGGGTTAAATTCTTTCGGATTTTTAAAATTTTAAATTTAAACACTTGGTTACCATTAAAAATACTAGTAATGCAGTAGTTGTATTAGAATCTAGTGCTCTCTGATAATAAAGAACAGCCCTAGTTTTATATACTGACTACCCAATTCTAGTAAAAATTTTCAAAATTTTCAACTAAATGAACTCAAAATCATGTTTATACATATTTATGAACGATAAAACTAGGTGTTAACACCGAAATTATTGTTACCTCGGAAAGGACATAAATTGAGAAACAATCCAAAATGTTAGAATTCATTTAAAATGGAATAGAGGAAAATAAAAAGGCAAAGAAAGGAAAATAAAAGCCAAGTGTGGGAAAAATTTACCAAATTATTTAGAACATATATCACATATTTTTGTACAAATAATTGAAGATACTTTTGTTTTGGACGATATTTATCAGTTTTACCCAGTTTATTGTAATATAAAAGGAAGTAAAGTCTTCCAAAAAAGACACGCGCTTCTTGATTTAGGTCAGAAAGTTGTCGTCCAGACCAGTTGTAGAGTCTACGAAAAACCTTGAAAAGTTTTCTCAAAAATCAGCTAGAAATCCACGGACCTCAGCATCAAACAAGGTCTCCAAGTGGTCAGACTTATCCTAAACATAAGAGGATCTGTCTCGTACAATGGGGGGCACCTTGCAAATTAGCTTATAAGACTAATGAATCAGATCCCCAGAAAGGATAATCTCCTTAAAGATCAAAAATCAGCTTTTAAGCCTGATATTACTCAATCCTTGAGATTGACCTTAAAGATTGAGAATTACAAACTCATGGAATTCAATGATATCTAAACTCGAGCTTGAACGAGAAAATATTTTGATCAAAATTACAAACCAATTTGTTTTCTGAAAACCCATTTTCAATGCGTTCATTACCATTGAACGTAAAATCCTAGGAATTCACCTGAAATTCATTAGGTCACCTGAACCAAATCAGGTGTCAACCGTAAGAACGGTGGTTGCATAGCATGGTCGAAGACAGGACCTTGTGCCAGACCGAAAAACTATAGGGTGATCTTTACTATTGCTCCTACAAAGGATAGTAATTGCATCCGACACGTTATAGACCAAAATTAAAAGCATGTCACGAGACATTGCCTTAACAGTTGCTTGTTCAACGCGTTCCTTTACAACCGGATGGTAGTTTACCGAAAGGTAATATACGGAGCAAGTATACTGGATGTGTTGCTTTCCCAATACAAGGTTAGCAAGTGGGTGACACAAAACCGCAAGTTTTGAGCTAAAATTTTCAAATCTGAAACCCACAAAACCCACAAAAAGATTTTGCAAACACCGGTGAAGGGTTATTCCGGAAAACTTATCCAGGGTAAAAGCTAGATTTAATTTTCAAAAGATCAAATGTTTTCATAAAGATCTAATTTCCTTAAGGATCTAAATTTTCATAGTCATGTGGGACTGTAAACCACAACGTTACTATCATTGTTTATACCGCCAAATCAAAATCACTGATCTACAAAGTGTGAAGAATAAAGAAGTGATTCTAGTATTTTTATTTCAAGACTATATTACTTGAGGACAAGCAACGATCAAGTGTGGGAATATTTGATAATGCTAAAAACGAACATATATTTCATAGCATTATCCCTCAAGAAAGACAAGCTTTTAGTTGCAATTGTTCTATTTACAAGTAATATTCGTTTAAATAATAAAAGGTGAATACAAAAGACAGATTCGACGAATTGAAGATGCAAACGACCAAAAAGCTCAAAAGTACAAAGTACAATCAAAGTGGTTCAAATTATTGATGAGAAACGTATAAAAGTTACAAGAGTACGACCCGCAAAACGCAAAGTACAAGATATTAAATAGTACGCAAGGACGTTCAAAAATCCGGAACCGGGACCAGAGTCAACTCTCAACGCTCGACGCAACGGACTAAAAATTACAAGTCAACTATGCACATGAATATAATATAATATATAATTAATTCTTAAAAATTATATATATATTATATTTATTTATTAAAACCGTCGGCAATTAAAAAACAAAAGTATGTGAGCTGTAAAAGAAGGCCATGCGATCGCATGGCCAGAAGGCACAAATGCCATACGATCGCATGGTGCACAGTATCAGCTCAGGTCCTATAAAGTTCGCGTGTTTTGGCCGAAAAATACACATCTTTTTCTATCCTCTCTCTCACGATATATAATTATATTTATATTTTAATTTTAATTTTAATTTAAGATTAATAATAATAAGGGTATGTTAGCGAATGTTGTAAGTGTGTAAGTCGAAATTCTGTCCGTGTAACGCTACGCTATTATTAATCATTGTAAGTTATGTTCAACCTTTTTAAATTAATGTCTCGTAGCTAAGTTATTATTATGCTTATTTAAATTGAAGTAATCGTGATGTTGGGCTAAATATTAAAGACGGGGTAATTGGGCTTTGTACCATAATTGAGGTTTGGACAAAAGAACGACACTTGTGGGAATTAAATTATGGGCTATTAATTGGCTTTATATTTGTTTAATTGAATGATAGTTCGTTAATTTAATATAAAGATTTACAATTGGACGTACCTATAAATAACCATATACACTCGATCGAACACGATGGGCGGGATATTTATAAGTACTAATAATCGTTCATTTAACCGGACACAGGAATGGATTAATAGTTAATGGACTTATTAAAACATGGGTGAATTACATACAAGAAAAATTGGTGTAATTATAGTTTAAGTTCCCAATTAGTTGAAATATTTGACTTCGGATATAAGAATAATTTGACGAGGACACTCGCACTTTATATTTATGATTGATGGACTGTTATGGACAAAAACCAGATGGACATATCGAATAATCCAGGACAAAGGACAATTAACCCATAGTAATAAACTAAAATCAACACGTCAAACATCATGATTACGGAAGTTTAAATAAGCATAATTCCTTTATTTCATATTTTATCGCACTTTTATTTACTGTCATTTTATTTATCGCGCTTTTTATTATCGTACTTTTTAATTATCGCAATTTTATTTATCGCACTTTAATTATTGTCATTTCCTTTATGCTTTAAATTAAGTTATTTTTATTTTTAATATTTTACATTAGGTTTTAACTGCGACTAAAAGTTTTAAAATCGACAAACCGGTCATTAAACGGTAAAAACCCCTTTTATAATAATAATACTACTTATATATATATTTATATATTTACAAATATAGTTTTAAAAATATAGCGTTAAACTTGGCTAGATCCCTGTGAAACGAACCGGACTTACTAAAAACTACACTACTGTACGATTAGGTACACTGCCTATAAGTGTTGTAGCAAGGTTTAAGTATATCCACTCTATAAATAAATAAATAACTTATGTAAAATTGTATCGTATTTAATAGTATTTCCTAGTAAAAATATAACTATTTCGTATACACCTCTACGCACATCAGTACACCTTCTCGAAATCCACCTTAAAAATCAATAATTTTTTCTTCTTCTTCTCGTATAGACTGATCAATTCACTTACGATCACAGGTCCGTCCAAAATTTGTCTCCCTTTGATAAATACCGACTGCTCACGACTGATAATCTTATCGACTACTTAGTTAATATTTTCGTAATAATTTTGAATTTGTTATATATGTAACATAACTCAAGTTATACTAGTTAATGTTCTGTAAATGCATTAATCAAAAGCGTAGAAACATCTACCTAATTTAACCTTGAGAGAGAGACGACATTACGATTTCTTTTAATGTGGTATTATGTTAACATTCAATTCAATAAAGAAAAACAGACAAAGATCTCGACGGTCCTATGTTTTATCTTTCAAGCAATATCTATGTTACGTAACAACTGACAACTACGTCTATGTATGCTACATATAAAAAAAATGATTGTATAAGACATAAGTGTATGTGTACGTGTACGCGTTAAGTTCAAACAATTGGAAGTGTTGGTTGCATTAAGGTTGGTAATGTAGTGGTTGAGATTTGAGACATACCTAAACTTTGCTTTTATCATCATATAGAGAACATTATTCAGTCTCTTTAACTTTTCATGAATTAAGTTAATTTAACAACCACTTTAAACACTGTTTTAAAAAACAAACTCTTTTGAAACATAGTTATTCAATTTTAAAACTTTTAGTACTTGTCCACTACTTTATAAACCATTTTATAGGTATCTTCATTTCCCTTGGAATTTATGGAGCAAAAGGGTGATCTTGAATAAATAGGAAAGTGATTGATCATATCTTTTATCTTCTAAATTTGTGTCACCTTCTAAATTTGTGTCATCGTGTCATTCTTTTAGACATCTGGTTTATGGACGAGTATTTTCGATATTTTCACTTCTTTTAATTCTTCTGACCAAAACGTTATTAAACTAAAAAGATGCAATTTCACAACTTAATCTATTCGTATTAATAGATTGATTCAAGCAAAAAACAAAATAAACTCAAAACTTACAAGTTGTTCACAATCATGTGCATCTTCAAATCAAAACAGTGAAGATTACAGTGATTCAGTTAAACAAACCAGATTGCTATGATAGACACAAAAACCTAATTTCTAAATCTCAAGAACGAATTAATAGAGATGAAAAATGAACATGCAAGAACTTAACTCCATGGAAAAGAAAAACAAAATCGTCTTTTTATAACCAAAATGCACCTTAAGAACGTACCATAACATATTGCCCCGGAATTAAAACATACACATATTTGCCCTATCAAGTCGCAACTGACTCTTGCAATTTGCGAATGGGATGATTTTATATAGAATCTCGGACACGCAAGAGTCGCAAGAGCTAACTTGCGACTTTGGCTAATTGCGTAGGGGTCAATGTTATACAACGCATTGTTATTATTTTGGTTTGGTCATAACATATGGTTCAATTACACCGAGCTGAGTGGTATAACTACTGTGTTGATCCTGGGCTCACGTCCTTGAAATAATATGCGAGGGTTCAAATCCTGGGAGGGGGGGTTTTCTCAAGGATTCCGTTCGGGTGATACGATGCATGCCTTAAGCCTCTCAGTTTAATCCAAAGCACACCGGGTACCCAATGCGACGATGGTGTGTGAAGAGTTTCCTCCCAACGCGTGTGTGAGTGACAAATGAGAGCATTCGATGTCGATATCGCCGTTAAAAAAAAACATATGGTTCAGTTACATTCTTCATGCATTTTGTTTAAAATAATCATAAAAATTGTTTCTAAGATATAACAGCACAATTATTGGCTACCAACATCTATTGAACACACCAAATTTAACCAAAGGATACCTTGTCAAAATCATAATTACCTAAAAGGAAAAAGTTACTGATTGTTATGTATCATGAATATGAGGAAAACAAGCAACAAAACCTGCAAAAATATTAACTGCATAATAATCATGGCTAGTCTAAACATGTTTCAGACCGATAGTAACTTGTAGCAGTTCATGCTTGAACGCTGAGATGTCGTAGAAAGACTCTGCAGAGTTCTTAAACTTCACCCGATTTTAACCAACATTGTCTCACAAGCAGTTATCTGTTGTGTGAACTTATCTCACTTTTAGTAATATACTTTTTGCACTAAGTTTTTGGCAAAAAAATACTTATCCTAATAGAATCATACTTAATATTAAAAAATGGGTTTGCAATTGATAATCTTGGATTAATATTGAACCCTGAAATACTTTCTTAATAAAGTAATACGACCCTTCTACTGGGTTCATGAAATTGATATTGGGATAAGATAAGAACTACACTTTGTTTCTGGGTAATAGATTATGAACCAGAATATTAGAGTGCTTGTCTGAAAATCTGTTTCAGTTTATAAAAGCATCAGTTTCCTATATATAGAGTGAAAACGAAAATCGGTTAAAGTACAGTCGAAATGAACAGGTGTAACCCTTCATATTCAACAGAAAATACTGGTAAATTCTGTAACCCCCGATATTTCTGCGACATCATCGAGTTAGCTCGAATGAGCGTGCACTTTGTATTCTCCAAACTCATTATTGAGCATAACTGAATAGCCTTTTACTTTCAAGTAAATCACAATTAACCAAAATAATTGTTGATAACACCAAAATCACCAACACTTAACTAATCTAATACCCTCTCAATTAACTCACTATTTTATATGATAAATAAAAGAAGATTAGTAAACTAGATTAAATGGTCATTACAATGTCTAACAAAACCTACCATAAGTCCATAACAATCTGAGTAGTCCATAATAGGTTGCAACAACTTACCACTTACACTTAATTACCTACGCAGGTCAAATGGAGCTATGGAACCTGCACAGGTCACAAATGGTAGAAGTAAACAGGCGTATAGGATTACGTGGCAAATAAGAATTAATAGTTGGAGCTTGAGTGTTACATTTGGTAAAACTATCGTACCATCTGGACATTAGACATAGTTGTTATGCTAATTCGCTTGTAAAGTTGTAGCGTACTTCATTAGGCTAAGAAAAGGTACCATTCGAACGCTACTGAGAGTTTGATATGGATTAACAGTAGTGCCTAAATATACAGAGTTTGACATCATAAAAAATTTACATCAAAGATTACAGTCAGATATCTATGCATAAGAAGTTTTAGTACTAACATTTCGAAGCTGTCTGAATAAGATAGCATATAACTATAAATTGTACAGTTTATTACATAACCGGGCATATTTAGGAACGTCTAAATTGAAACTTACCATCTTCTTCCGATTGCAAGAAGGATTAATCTTCACCATTTCCGATGTTTGGCCATCCATTATCTGCTTGCGACTTCACAAAATCAGCCAAAAGTTTTATTTCTTCTTCTTTTAAACGAGCTCCAAACGTGCATTGACCCCTAGGTGTACACATCTCTCCAAAACCCTGCAGGCATCTATATATAAGTCAAAGGTCAATGCATTAAATTCAACTTAAGAAACTTACCGGCATTCTTCCCTTTCCGTAATAAGTTACACGGTATATTTCTTCATTAGTGTCAACTCCGTTCCTGCACCACAACAACCACTTATAAGATAAATTGATTCCATAGTTAAATTTAATCTTGACCCGATAATTCGACTACTAGATTAATAGGCCACCTTTGAAGATCTTTTAGAAAGAGAGTTGCACCCTGGAGGAAACCATAAAAATGGGAGTATGAGAACCGATACAGTTGTTATTGACTTTCTCATACAAAATGATAGTATAAATTTGGCAATGTTCTTTTAAAAGTTGATGTATTGTTAACAGAATATACCGGTTGTATTATGTTTCCACCTGCATCATGACATCCAATGCAAGCACGGCGAAACAAGGAAGCTCCTCTTTGTGCATCTATTGCTTGAGCATGTGACACTACGAAGCATGGAAATAATAAACAACACATATCAACAGTACATATATATAACCTCTAACTAAGGAGTATGTTTAATTATCGATATTCTTTCACCATGAAAATCGATTATTCCAGTTATCGGTTCAAAATTGTCAGCAAAGAGAGTATTTTTTATTTTTTTTAATGGCTGAAATATTATAAAGACAACGCCTATCTAGCAAATCACTAGAGATGACAAGGGAACCAGTTACAACGGCTTAGAAAGCCATGACATCCAATAAATATTACATTTGCTTGTGTATCTAATCCAAAAATAAGAATAGTTACAAAAAAAAAGGACAGGACTACAACATGTTGAGAGAAATGTAAAACAATAATCAAAATTGGGGAACCAAACATGATGTCTTCTTTTCTTTTCTTGAACATTTAAAATGCTTAAATATTGCATTATCAGATTACATATAGCCCCAACAACTAAATATATTGATTAAAATGCAGTTATATAGAATCAAGCATTACGATAGTATTAAAGAAGATCACGTGCATATTACGTTTTTATCTGCTTAAAATAGAACCTTTTTTTTTTTTCTTTTTCTATAGCATTCTGTTCTGTACATTATAAAATCTGGACAATGAAGTTACATAGATATGAACTTTGGCATGTATCATATATCACATAATTAGATTACAACTAGGTTATAATTATTGAATTGAATTGAATAAAATGGATGATGCAAGAATTTGATTACCTGGAGGTGCAATGATAATAGGAGATAAGGCTAGAAATGCAGCAAATAAAGGTGGGCCCAATCTTTGTATAAACTTAAATTGTTGTTGCTGTTGTTGTTGTGGCTTTACACTAGCACAGAGTGTTTGATCTCCTTGTTCCTGTATGCATAATCAAGTGAATTTGGTATTAATAATGTTATCTGAAAATAAAATATTAAAATTCATTTAAGCCCTAGCAACCAGGAGCTTTTTTGTTGCTGGTGTGTGTGTGAGCGACCTGGTTTAAAGCAGCAACAATGGAACTAAAGGGGATGGCTGAAAGCAGCATTGTCTGTGAAACTGAATATTTGCTACTTGATCCTATGTCACTCTAATTTTAAGCTTCTAGATAAAAAGTTTATAGCTTTGATTACAGCCACTTCATAGGCATATTACAAATAAATAAATATGGAAAATAAATAAATATATTGATGTGGTGAAAAAAATACAGTAGATAACAGTAGTTAAATATTTAAGGATATTAAGAACTAGTATGTGGAGTACTAATTTGAGAGGCATAAATTAGGTTATTTTAATTTCAAGGTCTGTGACCTTACGATTTCAAATTCATGGCTGCCTTCAGATCGTCTCTGTTTTTACGGTAATTCTCACCGGACATTTTTTCTTCTTCAATTCTGTTTATTACCTCGTCTTCAATTTTTATATTTGAAAGCAGGACTAGTGCCAGCGTAACACTCGGAGCATTCAACAAACCATTTTCCATTCAATCACTCCCAATTCATCGCCAATTTTCACCACGCAGGTAAATTTACTAACTTTTTCCCCAATTTTGTTAGTTGGTTACATTTAGGTTAAAGCAACTTTTGAGGGTGAGTTCAACTGTGAACTTGTGATTTAGCCATATTAGTGTTAAAATAATTCATTATCATTACTTTGATATATAATTTAGGGTTTACTTTAGCTCAGTAATTGTATTTTTTAAGCTCAAGTATTTGACATAAAAGAAATATATGTTCGTACACATTACTCTAATAAATTGTGCAACTATTCAGAAATTAGTCCGACATATGATACATACTCAACATAAAAGAATCTTAGTACCTCAATTAGGCTGCTCAACTGATTAAATATGTTACTTCTTTTGTGTTTTATTTTTTAATTTTGTATATTTAGGGCCATGTCTCGTGTAAGTGCAACACATGATGAAGAAGCTTCTGCTAAAGCTGCTGCAAGTGAAGCCAACACTGGAGCTCCAACAATGTATCATCTCTATCATTTTTCTAAATGAAGTGCTCATATGTTGTGTTTGTACATCTTCTGCTACAGTATGAATAGTTTTAACTTTACTATATGTTTAAGTAGCTTTAATTGCTTCAAAGATCGTTTAGGCAGTGCTTTAAGCAGATATATAGTCGCCTCTAATGAACCGATCTGGTAACTTATAGTTTTTTTGGCAGATTTATTAACATACTGAGTAATTAATATTACTTTGTGCATTTGAGCTTGTGTCAGATTTGATAAGATTATTTCAAAGGAGATTCCGTCCAGCATAGTCTACGAAGATGAAAAGGTTTTAGCTTTTCGTGATATTAATCCTCAAGCACCCGTTCATGTTTTGATCATCCCAAAGCTCAGAGACGGGTTAACGGAGCTTGGCAAGGTTAATTATTTTACTTTTGTTGCACGTTTTATGCTAAGACATGGATAAGAATAACTATTTTTATAACTCCAATGTTAAAAGATGCAAAGTAAACCTATATAAGGATGTCAATTGATTGCATCAAATACGTGCATACACAAACATTTGATGTTGTATTATATTATACTCCCCTAGTCCCCTTTTTTTCATAATAGAGATCCTATTTGAACATAGTTTATATTTCAAGTATATAGCTATGTATTCTTGTATTTATCTGTAATAATATATAGTTACCTTTGTCACGAGAACGATATTTACGTACTCCATCTTGATGTAAGGGCCTACTGACAGCAAGTATTATAAACTTCTGATCACATATACTGTTTTATTTATTTCTATATATTTATTTTTTTTAAAATGGATTATGGATACTGACATACTGTTAACCAATACATTTGTTATCATCTAGTTTTCACCAGGGTTTATCTTTTTTGCAATCATGAAATATTGATTGATTTGTGTTTTGTTATTATGATGAAGGCTGAATCAAGACACGAAGATATATTGGGTCATCTTCTTCATGCATCTAAAATAGTAGCAGAAAAAGAAGGCATTGTTGATGGATTTCGTGTTGTCATTAACAGTGGCGCTACTGCATGTATGTTATAGCTTTTATTTTCTTGATTCGAATCCTGCTGTGTGTTTATATCTGCTATGAACCCTATCTCCACCCAAATAGCAGAACCAGTAGTTTAATATGAAAAGAAGCAGTCTTTTAATCAGATTTGTTAAATGTTAATCTGTGTGTGCAGGTCAATCAGTTTACCATCTTCACTTGCACGTTCTTGGTGGAAGACAATTGAAATGGCCACCAGGTTGATGTGAGCTTCAAATCATCATCTCCTTCCTATTATCTTATAAGGAGGTAGGTGGATTCAATTAATGTGTATGAGCGTATAATGATTATACTTGGGTCGAATATGTACCTTTTAATTATTGTCATTTGTTTTGTTAACTGTTTTAACCAAAAAAGGAAATATAAAAATACACAAATAATTAAATAAAAAGGTTGAGAGTGTTTTCCTTAAAATTACTGAATTGTAATTCATTCTACTTGCAATCTTGATCAGATTTTGATACGTATCATTTGGCCAAGAAACAATGTAGATATATCACTACCCTATGATAAGCATGTTATCTTGACCAACATATATTTAGCTTTTCTTAAATAGTAAAATATTTTTGTATGTCTTTCGAGCATTCTAACATAAATAATTGTTCTGTAATTTTCAAACTCAAGATGTTTGTGAAGTAAGTACTTATTGTATTAATAGAATATACTTTGGACTTTAACATGCACTCCAATAAATTGTTTCATTTCTCCATATCTGTTTACACTTGTGATGGAAGTATTCAGTTTAATTTTGGCTGAAAAGATTAAGAAGTCACCAACATTCAAATATCATCATGGGTGCAAAGAAATGAAACTTACACATATGAGCTTTGCTGATGATTTGCTTGTGTTAAGCCATGGAGATGAAAAATCTGTGCAGGTCATTAAAGAGGCTTTGGAGGATTTTAGTAAAGTGTCAGGGTTATATCCTAATTTGAATAAGAGCACTTTATTTTTTGGATGTGTTAATCATGTTACAAGACTGAAAATCCTGCAGATCATGCCCATTTCGGTGGGTAAGCTACCTGTGAGATACCTAGGGATTCCATTATTAGCTAAAAGATTAAGTGTTGGTGATTGCAGTAGTCTTATTGATAAAGTAAAGCAAAACGTGCATAACTGGAGAAATAAGAAGTTGTCATATGCAGGAATGTTGCTGTTAATAAATTCTGCATTGAGTTCATTGCATGTGTATTGGGCATCTGTATTCATTTTACCTCTTCAGTGGTGAAAAGTATTGAAAAAGTTCTTAAGGGCTTCCTTTGGAGTCAAGGGGATAGTGCTAAGGGAAAGGCAAAGATTGCATGGAAGACAGTTTGTACTCCTAAAAATCAAGGTGGACTTGGATTAAAACCTATTAAGAATGGAATGAGGTATTGATTATGAAACATTTATGGAAAATAATTGACAAAAAGGATTCTATGTGGTATCAGTGGGTTAACTTGGTTAAGTTGAAAAATAGAAGTATTTTGGGAGATTCAAGGTGAAAGTAAAAATAGTTGGAATTAGTGTCAATTACTGAGATTAAGGGATAGGGTGAAAGATCATGTGATATGTGAAATTAGAAATGGTAATCAGACATCTTTATTGTTTGACAAATGGGATGGAAATGGTCCATTGTTTTTGACTTGTTAATAGAAGAGATAGATATTGTGCTAGAATCCAAGATAATATCACTGTTGCAGAATATATGCAAGTTCATGTAATGCATGGCCAGAAGAATGGAGGTCTAAATATTCTGTATTTGAGCATGTTCAAATTCCAATGCTGCAGAATAAGAAGGATGTGGTAAAGTGGGTAACAAACAATGGTGATATTCTTGACTATTCCACTAGGCACGTATGGTGTGATGTTAGATGCAACAATGCTATAAAGGGTTGGCATCATATTGTATGGTTTAGTCTGATGGTGCCAAATTATGGTTGGCCATTTGGAATAGGTTACCTACACAAGACATATTGAGTAAATGGAATACAACTAAGTCATATAGTTGTCTATTATGTGATGGGGTTCCTGATTCTGTTACTCATTTATTCTTTGAATGTCCATATTCTAGAAAGGTGTGGGAAATCATGAAGACTAAGTTGCTATTCAATATCTTACAAAATTGGTTCTATTGTAGAAACAATTGAAAGATACCCTTTTCAAAAGCAGATTTGGAGTGTAATTACCAGAATTGTGATTGCCACTGTATATAATATTTGGCAGGAAAGGAATACATGTATATTCAAAGGAATAAAAAGGGATGTACAGGATTTGAGTGTAAAGATTCAAGAATTTATTAGAGTCAAGTTGTTGACTTTAAAAGTCAAACATTCTAAAAGTGTACAGCAGGCTGGAAAGATTTGGCAAGTGACCTGGAAATGATTTGTAGGTGAAATCTTTTAAGAAATTAATAATTTCAGTGAAATTATGGAAAATCAGTTTTGGAAAAGTTTGTACTTTGTAGACCAACCATAAGATGGGCTTCGTGTTTCTTTTCCTAAAACTCTAAAAGCGCTTTGAAATCAAGCACAAATTTGATCGATTTAGGAACCACTTAATTCAAGAACAACGAACGTTACTAAATATATTTGGGCTGGACTAATGCAAGAAATAAACATTGAGGCCCAATCAGCTAGTAGCCTAACTTGCAGTTTCCATGAGAACAGACCCATTACCCATATTACATTATCTCCTTTCTACGCAATACATAATTAAGTATTAACTAGTATAGGGGTCCTAATGAATTATATACTTGATGAGTAAATATAAGTCACATTTTTTTTTTTTTTTTTAAAAGGGGATCACCCAGGGTGACTTAACCACCCACGCGTTGATCTCTCTGGAGTTGCATAACCCACCCCAACTGCTGTTTAGGAGGAAACCCGGTCCAATCCGAGGGCATGGGCGGTAAAACACCCCTCCCCCACTGCCCCCGCAACGCGATGTGCGTAAGGCACCCTTGGGTGAAATTCAAGAGTAAAGGGCAACCTTGTGTGCAATGTTGCGCCTCACGTGAGTCAAACTCCTGACCTCTCGCTAAGAGAAGCATGTCACTACCACATGAGCTACAACACAATATTGTCACATTAACTTTTATAAATTTAAATTTAAAAATTTAAATTTAAAATAATTAATAAAAGAAAACCATAATGTCACATGTAACAATAGTTGGAGCAGATGGTGATTAAAATAAATAAATTTTAGCGCAATCAACAAGCTATCTATAGTTTCTATTAAAATCCTATAATGATGATGTCATTATTAGACCAATTTCTTTGTTAAGAAAAAATCAAAAAAAAATATATATATATATATATAAGTCATCTTGATGATGTCATTAACATTAATTAAATATTTTATTTATTTATTTAAGTTAATTGAAATTCACTTAGTTCATATAATAATAGTATTTTAGTTATAAAAAAAATTAAGAGACCTTTGTTATTACTAATAATAATTATTAAAAAAAAAAATATATATATATATATATATATATATATATATATATATATATATATATATATATATATATATATATATATATACTCAATTTTAGACCAAACTTTATTACAGGATATTATTATATTATTATTATTTAAATATAGGTTTTCTTTACGGGATTAATTACGTTACATATGTATGTAAAATACATGTCTCAATAAAATGTTGTAATATAGCTTTTATGATAAGAAAAATAATAATTGTGATGAAAATTGGAAGAAAGTTGTTAGAGAATAAATGTAGTTCATGTATTCTGACTAAATTAAGTATATTAATATATTTGTAAAAACAACGACAAGTTTCTTAGTGGGAATATGCGGTTCCACGGGTCATTAAACTAAATGACTTTAACATTTACGTTCACTTAATACCTAAAACATATCATTAAGCTGTTTCATTTAAACAAACTCGTAATTTCACAGGTCATTTCACTAGTAATAATTTAAGTCATTATGTATCTTGTCAGCAAATGAAGTCATCTTATGCGGTGACGGTGTTTCACCAGGACAACCAACATTTGGTCACCCGTCTCGTTCATAACTTAAAGGAGTGTATCGTATAAATAAATTACAACCACTAATTTAATTTGTCGTTAATGAAGACATGTTTGTTTCTTATTTGTCTTTAAGTTTATTGCAATGATTCAACTTAAATATTAAAAGATAATACAATTACCACTCAAAATATTCCTTTTGAAAACAATCTCTACATAAAATATTGATGGAGGACTTTCTATACTTTTGAAGTGTTTTACTGTGAGTGGAAAAATAATTTCTCTTTATTGTAAAAAATAGGAAAAATTGTCTACATCATACCTTCCTCATACCCCACTTATATTGTCGTCGTCATCGTTGGATTCATTAACTAAATGAAGATTAATATTTAGTCGCGACCTTAATAATTTGGTCTAAGATCTTTCACTATTTCCCGTCCCGATGCTTCTTTGATTGCAATTTACGTAATTCTTCTCCCTCATTTTAGTCATGGACTCATTGTGGAGGCCTTCAAATGCCAACCGAGCGAAGCTCCTTTGGCAGTTTCAATTTCCATGAAGTTCAATTGTGTCGTATCTTAATTAGAGAAAGTCGGTAAATTATTATTAATTTTTTTTTCGAAAGGCAGAGAGTCGGTAAATTATTAGAAAGATTATGTATCATTACGGTTCTTTTTTTGGTTAAAATATAGAGGTAAACATCTTTTAAGTTGACATATTTGACTAACTAATCATTTATATCTTTCTTTGCTAGCTCTTTACTAGAGAGGTGGTTTTTGATAACATTTGTTGTAGTTTGAAAAAAAAAATATGTTTGTGTTTTTGTTAATTAAAAAGGGTATCTATGCTCAAAAAACTTGATTACGCACTTGCAAAACTGAAGACACATTGAAACACAGTTTCTTGGAATATTAGGGTCAATTTAACCGATGAGCTTATTGAAACTCATATGACCATATGAGTTTAAGCTTATGATTATAACTAGTTGTGGAGCTCTCGCTTCGCGCCGGGTGCTCCGTTTTGAATGCGAGTTAAAAAAAAGTGTTGATCTATTTTGTAAAAAAAAAAAATTCGACATTTAACATTGAAGGGTTGTTCCTTTGTGAAAGTTGCTTCTTTTAGCGTTCGGATTTTTTTTTTTAAAGTTAGTTGATCTATTTTGTAAAAAAAAATATTTTGACATCTTTTGGTAGCATTGAAGGATTCTTCCTTTTATGAAAATTGCTTTTTTATCGTTTGAGACAAAAAAAAAAAAGTAGCACAGTAATAGCGTGGTGAGTGTTATTATTCAATATTTTTAGTGTTAGTGATAGGATAAATAATATTTTAGAATATACGTATAAAATGGGGGGATTCGATTTGTATTTTAATGAAAGTAAGGGGGTTGGGTGTGTGAAAAATGAAACATTAAATAGTACTATAAAATGGGGGGGTTCGATTTGTATTTTAATGAAAGTTAGGGAATTAGGTGTGTAAAAAATGAAATAGTAAATAGTTCTATTCATAACTAATAAGACAAATTTTGTCTATTAGTTATAACTAGTTGTGGAGCCCTCGCTTCGCGCCGGGGGCTCCGTTTTGAATGCGAGTTAAAAAAAAAAGTCTTGATCTATTTTGTAAAAAAGAATTTTTTTCGACATAACATTGAAGGGTTGTTCCTTTTGTGAAAGTTGCTTCTTTTAGCGTTCGGGTTTTATTTTAAAAAAAAAGTTAGTAAAGTGGGGGTTCGATTTGTATTTTAATAAAAGTTGGTGGGTTAAGTTTGTGCAATTTGAAAAAACTTTACGTATAAAGTGGGGGTTCGATTTGTATTTTAATAAAAGTTAGGGGGTTAAGTTTGTGAAAATTGAATATTAGTAAAAAAAAAAAAAAGTTAGTAAAGTGGGGGTTCGATTTGTATTTTAATAAAAGTTAGGGGGTTAAGCTTGTGAAATTTGGGAAAAAATATACGTATAAAGTGGGGGGTTCGATTTGTATTTTAATGAATGTTAGGGGGTTAAGTTTGGATAAAGTGAAAAATGAATAGCACTATTCATTTCCGCTTTATCTTTTAGATATATATATAATATAATATAATAGTAATAGTAATAGTAATAAGCTTTATGTCATTAGCTCTATTTGGTCGTGGATACATTGTAGAACTTATAGACAATCATAAACTCTTTGAAAATAAGTTCATCGCACCTAGTTTATTAAGAAGCTAGAGCTTATAAAAAGCAAAATATTATACTGCCTTTGTTTATACAAGATTTATAACATATTGTTATTGTCGTTCTTTTAGTTAATCAGCTATAAAATATGTTTGTTAATTAACTTATAAGAGTTTGAGCTTAATATTTTAATAAGTTTTAAGTCATAAGCTTTATTTGATATGTAATAAAGAGTAAACATTATGATCCAAGAACTTAAAAATAATAATAAGCTCTAGCTTTTAAGAATAAACTCTAGCTAGTTTCGCTCAAACATAAACATATTCCGCATTTTTGTTATTAATACTCCGTATAATTCCCGTACATAAACCTTAAATTTTGATCCAACTTTTACAATTTACGTTTGTGAACATTTTGGTCCAAATTCAACTTTCGACGCATGTGTTAGACTCGGTGTCTTCAGATTATATTAAAATCCTGCTGCATTCCATTGATTAAATGTATTGATAAGCTCATAAGCACCAAATTCATGGTCTAAGAGCCTGTTTACTTTTGGATTAATGGGCTTAAGGGTCTACAAAAATTATTCGGTCACCATTACCCCTTGTTTACTTGAGACTTATTGTTTTTGCTTAATTGAGGGAACAACTGGGTCACCCTCAAAATCACTGTCCTCCCCATATAGCTCTTTTTTTTTTCCATATTACCCTCAAACCTTAAATAGATCGTAAATCACCAATCAAACCACCATTTAGTGCATATTCGAATTGGTCATGAGTTGAAGATATCCCAATAAATAAAACTACAAACAAGATTAGAAAACCCAAATTGAGTTTGTGTAAATCTCTAATTTAATTATGTGAAAACTTTTTGATTACAGAAAAAGAAAAAAGAAAAAAAAAAAAAAAACAAGATGATACATACCCCTAAGATAAGATATTAATAAACATGTGAGATCTTGGAGAAAAATTGCAAATGGTGTAAGGAGTTTAAATTGATTTGTGGATGTATGAAATTTTGGGCTATGTGTATGAAGTTATTGTAGAGTATTTCTGTTTATTCGAAGGGTATAAAATTTGGGGTTATGCTTATAACGTTTAATGGCGGTGGACGTTGGCCAATTTATGTGAGATGAAATTTGACGTTTTGATTATTGTGTATGATGAATGATGATGGAGATGTTATTCTTTTTTTATAATCAACGATGATAGCAAATGGGTTTCATTTTGTATTGTATCCTTAGAGGTTAAAATGGTCATTTAATCTCATTCAGGTTATTTATACATCATAAAAGTAAACAACAATTTTTATTCTCTACCAGATGCATATAGTCCTCAATTATTCATTCTGTCATCTTTATCCATAACCGAATTAATAGAATAAAAGGTAAACAGGCCCTTGTGTCATGAAAAATTGGACAGCTTGATCTAAGGTAGCATGGTGTTTTGGGTGCCTTAATGGGTTTAGGGTGCTCTTGTATGTTTTGTTGTTTGCTATTGCTGTATTTTGTTTGTTTGGGTTAGTTGTATGTGTTGGGAAATTACGGTCTCACTAATTCCCACCACCCAGCCCAACAATAATAGTAAAGAAATAAGAACAATACACAACACAAGATTTAACGTGAAAACTCCAAAACAAGAGAAAAACCACCGGCCCCCAAAGAGAGAAATACACTATATCACAAATTGTTACAATGATATAGACGACTCTCTTAAGCCAACTACACTCTCCAAAATATTTAACTAATACAACTCTCAAACAAGGGTAAGAAAGAAAGAAATAATCAAATACTTAAAGTGTATTGATTGGTGCAATTTGGAAGTGAGGCTTAACACTCCTTTTATAACCAAGTCATCCCCCTCCCACTACTTCCTCCCACCTATGTGGGATAACATCCATTCACAAATACAAAGCAACCATATCCATTTCTTCTAACCAAAACTATAACCAACAAATCTCCACCTTTTGGATAGAAGAAGATAACCATGCTTCCACTTTGCAAAAGAAACCGACGTAGATGCTTCCTCGACGACAACTTCAAGATCCTCATCTTCATGCCGCTGACATTACCTCTAGCCCAAGAAATAAAATTTGCATCTTCATCGAACATTGTCAAGACCCGACAATCATTGTCATAACAGACAATCATAACTCTAAACATAATTATCATACTCCACCATAAAGAGTATAACACTTAGAATATCACATTCCAAGCATTTTATATCGGCACATGTTGTATACCCAACTGAACTGTTATGGTGCAACTTCCTGTTTGGCTTTCCCTGGAAGTTTCATCGGCTACAACATCCGTTTCCACCACACAACCTGCATAAACGCCAAACCAATGCCCATGTGCAATTGTGGAACCGCTAACGAATATCCCTTTCCATGGTGGCGCGGACACACCATGGGGATGACGTGACTTCAGAAGAATTAGTCACTCTCCGTAACGACGGAGACAATGTTAGCATCTTTGGAGCCATTTGCCAGATTAGCTCCACCGGGACAATTAACCCTTACATGTCCAGTCTTCCCGCACTTCCAGCATGTCAGATTCTTTCTAGAGTTTCTCTTCTGCCTATCCGAACACAACAGTACCGTAGCTTCTGATGACGAGACTCCGTTACCTTCCAATCTTTTCTCCTCGGATAGGAGCTTGCTAGTAACATCTTCAAACTTCAACGTTTCTTTCCCGTACATTAGAATAGGTTTCATGTGCTCATAGGACGATGATAAAGATAATATCAACCTCAAAGCTTTATCTTCATCATCCGTTTTAACTCCAATAGCCTCCAGTTCCGAAACAATACCGTTAAGAATACTTAGATGATCTGAAATCTTTGAACCTCCATCCATACGCAGAGTATGAAATTGTTCTTTAAGACACAACCGATTTGAGATGCCCTTGCCCTGGTACAACTGCTCTAGTTTAACCCAAAGCTCCTTTGCCGTTGATAACCAGTGCACATTTGCAAGCACGTTCTTTGCAAGACACAAACGAATCGCACTTTCTGCCCTCAAATCCATATCATTCCATTCTTCTTCATCGAACTTACTGCTAGAATCACTGCCAGGAACAAGGGTGGGTTTACCCTTCAAAGCCTTGTGTAAACCAGACTGAATCAACACATCCTTGACTTGAACCTGCCATAAGCCAAAATTGATCCTCCCATCAAATTTCTCTACATCAAACCTCATTGGACTGAACTTCGACATCGTGTACGTATCCTATAAACAACACTTTCTCTGATTTTGCTCACGTTTCGAATAGCCAAAAGATGTAGCAGGTAGCCAGGACCCTTTAAATCGGAAATCCACAACTCGCCACTAACAAATCCAACTATTACTACGAATCAGAAAAAATATTGTCTAACCAGATACCCTATACGATCAATAGAACTCGTTTCTGATGTGGACGATCCACTCCCGTGGCAACCACAGAGCATACTCCGACTCCTATAACCGAGACCCTCGTCAAACCTGACGCTCTGATACCAGTTGTTGGAAAATTACGGTCTCACTAATTCCCACCACCCAGCCCAACAATAATAGTAAAGAAATAAGAACAATACACAACACAAGATTCAACGTGGAAACTCCAAAACAGGAGAAAAACCACCAGCCCCCAAAGAGAGAAATACACTATATCACAAATTGTTACAATGATATAGACGACTCTCTTAAGCCAACTACACTCTCCAAAATATTTAACTAATACAACTCTCAAACAAGGGTAAGAAAGAAAGAAATAATCAAATACTTAAAGTGTATTGATTGGTGTAATTTGAAAGTGAGGCTTACCACTCCTTTTATAATCAAGTCATCCCCCTCCCACTACTTCCTCCCACCTATGAGGGATAACATCCATTTACAAATACAAAGCAACCATATCCATTTCTTCTAACCAAAACTATAAGTATGCACTACCCATGTATTGTACAGTTATTTGTTAATATAATGCACTTTCACCTATAAAAAAATTTGTTTCACTGATAACCAAAATTTAAAATCACCATGATATTATAACTCGAATGATAGATAGCTAGATTTCCCCGTAAAGGCATTTGAAAAGGTAACACGTATACATTCTTCAAAGTCAACCTAAAATAAATAATCATGGGCCTATTGAATTAAAAAGTCAAATATGCCCAAAAGACTGGCCTCGTTATAGCCTTGCATCATGCACTTCCCCAATTAGCATGAACACACTAAACAAGGCATGAATGTTCAAACCTTCTAGATGATACATGGAAGAAAACTAACCATAAATAGTCTTTGTATGTCATTTTTCCCCATATATATCTTGTTTAATTCAGGATAGCAACTCTTTTGAATTATATATTTTGTTTCTACTCCCATAATATCAAAATACATAATGGTTATCTCATTTCATGGTACCGGGAGTATAAGGATTTTAACTCAGATGTAGAAAGTATAATTGGGTTATATAGTGACTATTTCGAACCTTTTCTTCTCATATTTATAATTTTATAATTCATTTAATCATTAACGTTAACAATATGAATATGACACATAATCAACAAATGGAGTACTTTTTATTAAAAACATATTTGAGTAAAAACACAATTTCACTAATATACGAGTATTATTTTTAACTAAATCTTTATAAATCAATAAAACTAGATTAGATTATTCAATAGTTAGAATTTTTGGTAACCATCCTAATCTAGGAGAACAAGTCCATCCTCTAAACTTGACCCAATATGTTGAAACTTGAAAGCTCTGATTTTTTTTAGTTGACTTGTAAGGCTCTTTGGTCACCATTATAACTTTATAACTTTCAAGTATGAATCATTGAACTTTAACAAAACATGAAGTCATTAAAAGTATACCATATACTTACATTACTTTCATTAACAGCAACATCAATAGCAGTTCCTTATTATGCTCAGTTAGGGTGCAATGATACATGTGGGAATGTTAGGATTCCATACCCATTTGGGATCGGGGCAAACTGTTCGTTAAACGAATGGTATGCGATTGATTGCAACTCATCGACACCATATCTGTCTGCAATCAATCACCTTGAAGTGTTAAGTGTAGATTTGGGAAATCAAACAATAACTCTTAACACACCAAAAATCACTCACTGTCAAAATCAAGTCCAGAGTAAAAGTCAAACTACAAGTGTGAATCTTGTAAACAGCCCATTCCTTTATTCGAAATCTCACAACAAATTTGTGATTGAGGGGTGTGGCAACGCTCTCATCTTGGACCAGGGGAGTGCGCTCACCGGGTGTTCGACAACGTGTCTCAATGACAGTGTTGTTGATGATAATAACTGCCTTGGCGTTACTTGTAGCCAAACGACAATTCCTTATAATCTTAAGCAATACAGTGTGAACCTAACACAAAGCAGAGATGGAGCTTGTGGGTCCGCCTTCTTAATTGATGACATGTCATATGTTAAACGACAATCTATGTCTGCAAACAACACTTTTGTTCCTGTGTCACTTACGTGGACTCTGTCAGAAGGTGACATCGAACGCGTAAATTGTTGTTATGAGGAAGCGGTACTTTCAAGAGTTAAATTTGATCTGGGTAATAATACATCAGTCTATTCTTGGAAATGTGTTGAGTGGAGGCCAGTGGAAGGGAATACCTATTTATCATTTGGATGTGAGGGTATGTAACTATATATTTCTATACATATTTTTGTTTGTTCTTGATAACATCTGCACATAGTTTTTAACACCACATTTTCTCTAATATGATGTGCTTTTAGTGCTTGAAGAATGTATTACGTGCAACGATAATGGAGGTTCTTGTAAGTACGAGAAAATACGTGATGGTTACGCCATGACTAGTGAATGGAACTTCACTTGTGGTGATATTATCGACTTAGACCGCTATAATTCTAGAAGCAAATCATCCATGGGTGTTATTCTAGGTAAATTACGTATTTTGTACTTTTATGTTTCTTGTACAGTAATCTACTCTTTAAAAAGTTCTGATCTCACTATAGATGTATATTTGCTAAATAAAGAAGTTTGGAGAATTCATCAAAGATGTTTGAGTTCTTTTTTGACTTGCGGTTGTGGGGGTGTGATATAGATGGTTGCTAATCGTTCTAAGTACATTTCGATTGGCCACCCTCTTTCCTCTTTATTTGGTTGTTATTTTTTGTATTCTTGAGCTTTTGGTTTGGTGCGAACTTTTTTTTTTGGAAAGGCCGTTTGGTGGGAACTTGATTAGTTAGGTTTAGTTTTGAGCTCGGTTCTCTAAGGTTGTTTGTTTTTAGGGTCTTCAATTTTTGTTGAAGTCCTTTGTTTTAATGAAAGATTTTGTTTTTTTTTTTTCCCTAGAAAACATAAATGTATATTTGCTAATGTAATTTCATATCCCTAAAGCATTAGTTTTGTTTCTTCTTTATAGTTTATAAAATGATACGAGCAAATTACAGTAAAAGGTTTACCTCAATTTCCTATTATAATTCATCTATGTTTATTTTGACGTTTAAAATATTGTTTTATCAAATGTTAATCAAAAAGAGGTGTATCGTTACTTTTAAGTTAGAATGCCGTCAAAAAATTAACGATACTCCATTTTTTAAGTAAATCGTATGCAAGCCTCATCATTGACACTTACACGAGGATAACGAACATATGCAAGCTTGATAATTGGCACAACGTGTGCCGTTAATGTTCTCCCATAATATGAACATAACGAAAATTAAGTAAATAATTACTACGTAGTTCGTAAGAATCATCATTCACGAGGTCTTCCATATCCTCGAGTAAGTGCCAATGATCAGGCCTGCATATAATTTACTTAAAAAAATGCAGTATCGTTAATTTTTTTATGGACTTCTAACCTAAAAGTAACCATACTTCTCTTTTTGATTAACATTTAATAGAACAGTCATTTAAACGTTAAAATAAGCATAGATTACCTAAAATAGTAAATTGAGGTAAAAAGGTTGCCTTTTAATGGAATTCGCCCTAATGATAATGATGATTTTGATCATATATTAATTTCGGTTGTTGGCCCTGCATTTAGGTGTTAGCATAAGCATGGGATCGCTTTTACTTACGGCAACCATCTACGCATTATACAAAGTAATCAAGAAAACAATAGCCAGGAGACGTAGAAAGAGATTTTTTAAACGTAATGGTGGTTTACTTTTAACGCAACAAGAAGAGGCGGACCCATCTTTAGTCGATAAAACCATACTTTTCACGTCTCGTGAATTAGAAAAGGCCACTGACTACTATAACGAGAATAGAGTTCTCGGTCGAGGGGGTCAAGGTACAGTCTACAAAGGTATGTTAGTTGACGGAAGGATCGTGGCCGTCAAGAAATCAAAAGTAGTTGACGAAAGCCAGTTAGAGCAGTTTATCAATGAAGTGGTCGTTCTTTCGCAAGTCAATCACAGAAATGTTGTCAAACTTTTGGGGTGTTGCTTAGAAACCGAGGTTCCTTTATTAGTTTCTGAATTCATTTCAAACGGAACGTTGTATGATCGTATTCACGATGAGACTCATGAGTTCCCTATATCCCTAAACATGAGACTGCAAATCGCAACGGAGGTTGCAGGAGCACTTGCCTATTTGCATTCGGCAACCTCCATTCCTATATATCATAGAGACATCAAAACAACTAATATATTGTTGGATGATAAATTTAGAGCCAAAGTCTCTGACTTTGGAACTTCAAGGTTGGTATCAATAGATCAAACGCACTTGACTACTTTAGTCAAAGGTACGTTTGGCTACCTAGATCCTGAATATTTTCAATCTAGCCAGTTCACTGAAAAGAGTGACGTGTATAGTTTTGGAGTTGTTTTGGTTGAACTGTTAACGGGAGAAAAACCGATTTCCCTAACTAGATTTGGTGAACATAGAAGTTTAGCTACTTACTTCATGTTGGCCATGGAAGAAGGTCGTGCGATGTCTATTTTTGATGCGATGGTGATCAAAGAGGGTTCAAGGGACGAGCTTACGAAAATAGCTAACATTGCAATGCGATGTTTGAATCTAAATGGGAAGTACAGGCCAACAATGAAAGAAGTGGCTTCGGAATTAGAAACCATAAGGACGTCACACGATCCTTCAACGGTTCAAACCAACATCCGACCCGCGGTGTATGGGGAGGAATTATCCGTGGTTACATACAGTGAATCATCGTCAACATTCTTGAGTTTTGATAATATGAGTGGTTAATGATGCAAAAGGCCAAATATTTTTACATGATGTATTATAGTTACATAGTACATGTAGTTGCAGAGTAGTAACATTTATTTCTTCTTCTATTGTTTCTATTAAATATAAAATTTAAGTATATATATAAAGAGCTCCGATTATTATCTTACGATTTATATATTTACTTATGAATCACTTATATGTTTTTCAAAAAATTAGGATTATTTAAGCTTGAATTTAAATTGAATTCGATTTAAGTTGATTCAGTACCATTTAAAATCAGTTTTTCTAGAACGACAACTCACACACCCAATACATTTTTATCCACAAATATGACCACAACGGGACTTGAACCCGAACCTTTTTGGTTGATTTGAAATCAATTTAGTTCGGTATTTACTTGCCTTAAACATTCAACTAAAAACACTCGAATAAAAGAATCTGAAACCCAATCTGATAAACATTTTAACTTTGCTTCATCTTACTAAATTCTCCACTAGTATTACCTAGTGCCTACCAACTATCACATTCTTAAAAATCAAATAAAAAATCAACATAATGCTTAACAATTACTCCATAACATGTTTTTTCCTTGTTCAGGTTTAATATGAACTAGAAAATAAACCCGCGCTTCGCTGCGGTGTGATTTTGATCGGTTAACGGTCAGTAATTTTGGTTGGGTGAGTGCGAAAATCATCAGTTCTACGTATGGGCAAATCAACCGTGGACGATTATGCATCCTGCGAATTCTTAATAGTGTGCAAGAATGGGGCAAATTGTAGTCCTTATTAATTTTTTGATAGTTATAAAAGAGTATGGGTCTTTATGTCTCTTTTAAAACTTGTTTGTTTTTGTCAAATGGGCTAGAATGATTTGTAAGCCCAATTTGAGACTCTGATGTAACCTAGAATATTCAATATTTAGTTAAAACTAGTGTTAGGCTGCGCGCGATGCCGCGCTATCGTGTAAATATTTTTTTGGCAATGTTTAGAAAAATGTAGGGAAAAAAGAATGGTAAAATAACAAAATAAGAAGTAAGCATAATGTTTTTTTTGATAAAAAATAGTTTAAAAAAATTGGGAGTAACGTTTCTGTACAGTCCTTTAGTAAAGTTAGTAGGGGAGAATTTTAAAAAAAAGGAAAAAAAAGAAAAACACCGTAACACAGTACTGTATTGTGTAAGAATTAGTATGTAGTCAGGGGCGGAGCCAGGATTTAACGACAGGGGAGGCTTACTCGATAATTAAAAAAGGCAAACCAAACAAACTAAAAAAGGCTAATTTCCTATGTATAACATATTTTATTTGTTTGATACATATATAGATAATTACTTTACGAAGCATGAGTAACGAAAAAAAATGCTACTATAAAACTTGCATTATGAAAACAGATATGGCCCATCTAAATGCTTGATAAGCAAACTTATACAATATGTTTTAGTTAACATTAATCTGTATTCAGGTTTGGAAGATAGATAACCCAAACAATTGGTTTAAATTATTAATTGAGGGAGGGTTACTCAAAATAATTAAATACATGCTATTAATATTTCATTGAAATTAAGTCTATTGGGGGAGGCTGAGCATCCCTCTGTCCCCTCCCTGTCTCCGCTACTGTATGTAGTAGTAAAGTAATTAGTATATAGTAGTAACTTTAATGAAAATTAGTTTTAAAAAAATGGGGGCAACGTTTTTGTACAGTCTTTTAGTAAAAATTTTAGGGGATAATGAGGGAAAAAAAAAAAAAAAAACTACTGTAGCACAGTACTACCCTTGTGGGTACAACTTTTTATGCGGAGCGTACAAGTCGGTAAGCGTAAAACCGGTACTATTCACTTATTATTTCGAAACTTTGTCAATTAGTATATAGTTATAATATAATATAATATAATATAATATAATTATAACTAGTGTCTGGGGGGCGCGCGTTGCCGCTCCGTTTTGTAGATATTTTTGGGCAATGTGATGGAGTCGTTGACAAAAGTGGAGGAAAAATTGTAAGGAAAAAAAAGGGAAAAAAAAGTTTTTATCATCTTATTTTTTTGAAGTAAATTTGTTGTAAAAAAAACAGGCCAACGTCCTTATACAGTCTTTTAGTAAAATTTTTAGGGAAGAATGAGAGGGACAATTTTTTAAATTTTTTTTTTTTTTTTTTTTGTAGATGAGTAGTGCAGTACTCCTTGTGGGTACAACTTCCATCTACACAACGTACAAGTCATTAAAACGCACAATGTGTCACTTTCGATGAATAGTAAGTGAATAGTAGGCGACTTTGTAAATTAGTGTATAGAGTAATAAATTTTGTTACTGTATACTTTAATATCTTGCTTTTGCCAAAAAAAAATAAAAATAAAATAAAAAAATGGACCGAGTGAAAGTGATGCTAGATATATGAAACAATTTTATCTCTTTATTCATATTCACCTTCATCTCTCATCCTCTTCATAAAAAACTCCAAAACCATCTCCATCCACCATCTACAAACACCATCTCTGACAACCACTTTCAACCACCACCTCCGCCACCACGACCTTCCGTTTTTTGGGTTTACGACCACCACGAACTTCGGCAACGTCTCACTCCTTTATTTCTGTTGGTGCCTTAATTTTTTTTTTTTTTTTTTTTTGATGTAAGTGTGATTTTAATCTTTTTTTTTTTCATAAAATCTTTTCCCTTTTTGTTCTGGATATTGTTTTGGTTCATCTTTGCTCCGGATTAAGATCTAACAGTTAGTAGGAGTTTCTGGTCCTGTCACACGTCTCCGGTGACCTTTTCTGTTTTTCTTTTCAAACGGGCTCACACTTTTGTTTATAGTTTTATAGATCTAAACTTTTGTTTATAGATCTTTTTTTTTCCTACTCTTATTTGTTTCAAAAAAAAAAAAAAAAAAAAAAAAAGCAAAATGACTACATGTTTTACGACAATGATCACCACCGGCGTACTACTAAATATCAAATATCTCCATTGTACAACCTTCTAGCAATGTACAACCTTCTAAGCACAATGTACAACTGTTATTTGCATAAATGTAGCTGGTGGTTGTCTAGGGTGGTGCTGACAGTAGCTTGTTGGTGGTCCTGACAGGAGGTGGCCGATGGTGACAGTGTTAGATGAATAATTTTGGCGGCGACAGGTGGTTAGTGGCAGTGGAGTGGTGGTGCTTTGGCAGGTAGTGGTGTTAGTTTCAGGTTTTTTTTTTCTATTTAGTATATTGTCAATTTTGGTGTATGAATATTGTTTATCAGATATGTTTCAGAGTTTTTTTTTTGTTGGCGGGTGTAAAAAGACAAAAAATACCCTTTCCCGTTACCGTTATACTGTAGCGACGGTGATGATGTGGTGGAGCATGATTGGTGGGCATTGTCCATATTTAGTATATACTAGAAAATAAACCCGCGCTTCGCTGCGGTGTGATTTTGATCGGTTAATGGTCAGTAATTTTGGTTGGGTGAGTGCGAAAATCATCAGTTCTACGTATGGGCAAATCAACCGTGAACGATTATGCATCCTGCGAATTCTTAATAGTGTGCAAGAATGGGGCAAATTGTAGTCCTTATTAATTTTTTGATACTTATAAAAGAGCATAGATCTTTATGTCTCTTTTAAAACTTGTTTGTTTTTGTCAAATGAGCTAGAATGATTTGTAAGCTCAATTTGAGACTCTGATGTAACCTAGAATATTCAATATTTAATTAAAATAAATTTTATTACTGTATACTTTAATATCTTGCTTTTGCCAAAAAATAAAAAAATAAAATAAAATAAAAAATAAAAAAAATGGACCGAGTGAAAGTGATGCTAGATATATGAAACAATTTTATCTCTTTATTCATATTCACCTTTGAAATGTCCCGTTCATATTGATTATAAACGTTCCATATTAATTGATTTCGTTGCGAGGTTTTGACCTCTATATGAGACGTTTTTCAAAGACTGCATTCATTTTTAAAACAACCATAACCTTTATTTTATCAATAAAGGTTTTAAAAGCATTACGTAGATTATCAAATAATGATAATCTAAAATATACTGTTTACACACGACCATTACATAATGGTTTACAATAGAAATATATTACATCGACATATGTTTCTTGAATGCAGTTTTTACACAATATCATACAAACATGGACTCCAAATCTTGTCCTTATTTTAGTATGCAACAGCGGAAGCTCTTAGTATTCACCTGAGAATAAACATGCTTTAAACGTCAACAAAAATGTTGATGAGTTATAAGTTTAACCTATATATATCAAATCGTAACAATAGACCACAAGATTTCATATTTCAATACACATCCCATACATAGAGATAAAAATCATTCATATGGTGAACACCTGGTAACCGACATTAACAAGATGCATATATAAGAATATCCCCATCATTCCGGGACACCCTTTGGATATGATATAAATTTTGAAGTACTAAAGCATCTGGTACTTTGGATGGGGTTTGTTAGGCCCAATAGATCTATCTTTAGGATTCGCGTCAATTAGGGTGTCTGTTCCCTAATTCTTAGATTACCAGACTTAATAAAAAGGGGCATATTCGATTTCGATAATTCAACCATAGAATGTAGTTTCACGTACTTGTGTCTATTTTGTAAATCATTTATAAAACCTGCATATATTCTCATTCTAAAAATATTAGATTTTAAAAGTGGGACTATAACTCACTCTCACAGATATTTCCTTCCTCGAAAATAAGACTTGGCCATGGATCGATTCACGAACCTATACAAATATGTACATATATATCAAAGTATGATCAAAATATAATTACAACCATTTTTATTATGTTTTAAAGATTTGAGTGTATTAAGTCAGCTGTCCTTGTTAGTAACCTACAACTAGTTGTCCACAGTTAGATGTACAGAAATAAATCGATATATATTATCTTGAATCAATCCACGACCCAGTGTATACACGTCTCAGGCTAGATCACAACTCAAAGTATATATATTTTTGGAATCAACCTCAACCCTGTATAGCTAACTCCAACATTACTGCATATAGAGTGTCTATGGTTGTTCCAAATAATATATATACATGAGTCGATATGATATGTCAAAACATTTGCATACGTGTCTATGGTATCCCAAGATTACATTATATATTTGAATACATATATAATACAATATAAGTTAGCTAGGATATGATTTGTATATATTTGTTAAACATTTCCCGTAGCTAAAAAAGATCAAAAATATCCAATCTTGTTTTACCCATAACTTCTTCATTTTAAATCCGTTTTGAGTGAATCAAATTGCTATGGTTTCATATTGAACTCTAATTTAAGAATCCAAACATAAAAAGTATAGGTTTATAGTCGAAAATTTAAGTTACATATCAATTACTAAAGAGGTAGTCATTTCCGTCAAAAGAACGACATCTTGATGACCATTTTGAAAAATATACTTTCACTTTGAGTTTAACCAAGATTTTTGGATATAGTTTCATGTTCATATGAAAAATCATTTTCTTAGAAGAACAACTTTTAAATCAAAGTTTATCATAGTTTTTAATTATCCAAACCAAAACAGCCCCCGGTTTCACTACGACGGCGTATATTCGATTTTATGGTGTTCATCGTGTTTTCAGGTTTTAAATCATTAAGTTAGCATATCATATAGATATAGAATATGTGTTTAGTTGATTTTAAAAGTCAAGTTAGAAGGATTAACGTTTGTTTGTGAACAAGTTTAGAATTAACTAAACTATGTTCTAGTGATTACAAGTTTAAACCTTCGAATAAGATAGCTTTATATGTATGAATCGAATGATGTTATGAACATCATTACTACCTAAAGTTTTATGGATAAAACTACTGAAAATGAAAAAAATAGATCTAGCTTCAAAGGATCCTTGGATGGCTTGAAAGTTCTTGAAGCAGAATCATGACACGAAAACAGTTCAAGTAAGATTTTCACTCGAAATAAGATTGTTATAGTTGTAGAAATTGAATTAAAGTTTTAATATGAATATTACCTTGAATTAGAAAGATAACCTACTGTAAATAACAAAGGTTCCTTGATCTTAGATGATTACTTGGAATGGATTAGAAAGCTTGGAAGTAGACTTGCAAACTTGGAAGTATTCTTGATTTTTATGAAACTATACTTATGGAATTTATGAAGAACACTTAGAACTTGAAGATGGAACTTGAGAGAGATCAATTAGATGAAGAAAATTGAAGAATAAAAGTGTTTGTAGGTGTTTTTGGTCGTTGGTATATGGATTAGATATAAAGGATATGTAATTTTATTTTCATGTAAATAAGTCATGAATGATTACTAATATTTTTGTAATTTTATGAGATATTTCATGCTAGTTGCCAAATGATGGTTCCCACATGTGTTAGGTGACTCACATGGGCTGCTAAGAGCTGATAATTAGAGTGTATATACCAATAGTACATACATCTAAAAGCTGTGTATTGTACGAGTGCGAATACAGGTGCATACGAGTAGAATTGTTGATGAAACTGAACGAGGATGTAATTGTAAGCATTTTTGTTAAGTAGAAGTACTTTGATATGTGTCTTGAAGTCTTTCAAAAGTGTAAGAATATATATCAAAACACAACATGTATATACATTCTAATGAAGTCGTTAAGTCTTTGTTAGTCGTTACATGTAAGTGTTGTTTTGAAACCTTTAAGTTAACGATCTCAATTAATGTTGTTAACTCAATGTTTATTATATCAAATGAGATGTTAAATTATTATATTATCATGATATTATGATGTATGAATATCTCTTAATATGATATATACATTAAAATATCGTTACAACGATAATCGTTACATATAAGTCTCGTTTCGTAATTCTTGAGTTAGTAGTCTTGTTTTTACATATGTAGTTCATTGTTAACACACTTAATGATATATTTAAATATCATTTTATCATGTTAAATATAGTGTATCAATATCTTAATATGATACATATGTATTTAGTAGACGTTATCATAACGATAATCGTTATATATATCATTTCGAGTTTCTTAACTTAGTAATCTCATTTCTTATGTATATCACACATTGTTAATATACTTAGTGAGATACTTACTCATCATAATCTCATGTCAACCATATATATATGTCCATATATACCACAACATGTAGTTTTTACAAATTTGTAACGTTCGTGAATCGCCGGTCAACTTGGGTGATCAATTGTCTATATGAAACTTATTTCATTTAATCAAGTCTTAACAAGTTTAATTGCTTAACACGTTGGAAATTAGTCATGTAAATATCAATCTCAATTAATATATATAAACATGGAAAAGTTCGGGTCACTACAGTACCTACCCGTTAAATAAATTTCGTCCCGAAATTTTAAGCTGATGAAGGTCTTGACGAATCTTCTGGAAATAGATGCGGGTATTTCTTCTTCATCTAATCTTCACGCTCCCAGGTGAACTCGGGTCCTCTACGAGCATACAATCGGTATCTTGTTTTGCTTAAGTGTCTTAACCTCATGATCCATTATTTCGACGGGTTCTTCAATGAATTGAAGTTTTTCATTGATTTGGATTTCGTCTAACGGAATAGTGAGATCTTCTTTAGCAAAATATTTTTTCAAATTCGAGACGTGGAAAGTGTTATGTACAGCCGCGAGTTGTTGAGGTAGCTCCAGTTGGTAAGCTACTGGTCCGACACGATCTATAATCTTGAATGGTCCAATGTACCTTGGATTTAGTTTTCCCCGTTTACCAAATCGAACAACGCCTTTTCAAGGTAAAACCTTAAGCATGACCCTTTCTCCAATTTCAAACTCTATATCTTTTCTTTTACTATCCGCGTAGCTCTTTTGTCGACTCTGGACGGTTTTCAATCATTGTTGAATTTGGATGATTTTCTCGGTAGTTTCTTGTATTATCTCCGGACTCGTAATCTGTCTATCCCCCACTTCATTCCAACAAATCGGAGACCTACACTTTCTACCATAAAGTTCCTCAAACGGCGCCATCTCAATACTAGAATGATAACTGTTGTTGTAGAAAAATTCTGCTAACGGTAGGTGTCGATCCCAACTATTTCCGAAATCAATAACACATGATCGTAGCATGTCTTCAAGCGTTTGTATCGTCCTTTTGCTCTGCCCATCAGTTTGTGGATGATAGGCAGTACTCATGTCTAGACGAGTCCCCAATGCTTGTTACAACGTCTGCCAGAACCTTGAAACAAATCTACCATCCCTATCAGAGATAATAGAGACGAGTATTCCATGTCTGGAGACAACCTCCTTCAAATACAATCGTGCCAACTTTTCCATTTTGTCATCTTCTCTCATTGAAAGGAAGTGTGTTGACTTGGTGAGACGATCAACTATTACCCAAATAGTATCATAACCACTTGCAGTCCTTGGCAATTTAGTAATGAAATCCATGGTAATGTTTTCCCATTTTCATTCCGGAATTTCAGGTTGTTGTAGTAGACCTGATGGTTTCTGATGTTCAGATTTGACCTTAGAACACATCAAACATTCTCCTACATATTTAGCAATATCGGCTTTCATACCCGGCCACCAAAAGTGTTTCTTGAGATCTTTATACATCTTCCCCGCTTCGGGATGTATTGAATATCTGGTTTTATATGATTCTTTAAGTACCATTTCTCTCACATCTCCAAACCTTGGTACCCAAATTCTATCAGCCCTATATCGGGTTCCGTCTTTCCGAATATTAAGATGTTTCTCTGATCCTTTGGGTATCTCATTCTTCAACTTTCCTTCTTTTACAACCCCCTGTTGCGCCTCCTTTATTTGAGTAGTAAGGTTAGTATGAATAATTATATTCATAGCTTTTACCCGTATAGGTTCTCTGTCCTTTCTACTCAAAGCGTCAGCTACCACATTCGCCTTCCCTGGGTGGTATCGAATCTCAAAATCATAATCATTCAACAGTTCAATCCACCTGCGTTGTCTCATATTCAGTTGCTTCTGATTAAATATATGTTGGAGACTTTTGTGATCGGTATATATAATACTTTTGATCCCATATAAATAATGCCTCCAAGTCTTTAATGCAAAAACAACAGCACCCAATTCCAAATCTTGAGTCGTATAATTTTGCTCGTGAATCTTCAATTGTCTAGACGCATAAACAATCACCTTCGTTCGTTGCATTAATACACAACCGAGACCTTGCTTTGATGCGTCACAATAAATCACAAAATCATCATTCTCTTCAGGCAATGACAATATAGGTGCCGTAGTTAGCTTTTTCTTCAATAACTGAAACGCCTTCTCTTGTTCATCCTTCCATTCAAATTTCTTCCCTTTATGTGTTAATGCAGTCAAGGGTTTTGCTATTTTGGAGAAATCTTGGATGAATCTTCTGTAGTAACCAGCCAATCCTAAAAATTGACGTATATGCTTCGGAGTTTTTGGGGTTTTCCACTTTTCAACGGTTTTGATCTTTGCCGGGTCCACCTGGATACCTTCTTTGTTTACCATGTGACCGAGGAATTGAACTTCTTCCAACCAAAATGCACACTTTGAAAACTTAGTGTACAATTTTTCTTTCCTCAATACTCCTAGCACTTTTCTCAAATGTTCTTCGTGCTCTTGATCATTCTTTGAGTAAATAAGTATGTCATCGATGAAAACAATGACAAACTTGTCAAGATATAGCCCACACACTCGGTTCATAAGGTCCATGAACACAGCTGGTGCGTTAGTCAATCCAAACGACATAACTATAAACTCGTAATGACCATAACGCGTCCTAAAAGCAGTTTTTAGAATATCATCCTCCTTTACTCGCATTTGATGATATCCAGAACGTAAATCGATTTTTGAATAAATCGACGAGCCTTGTAGTTAATCAAATAAGTCATCAATTCTCGGCAGTGGATAACGGTTTTTGATGGTAAGTTTATTCAACTCTCTGTAGTCAATACACAACCTAAATGTACCATCCTTCTTCTTGACAAACAAAACAGGAGCTCCCCATGGTGATGTGCTTGGTCGAATGAAACCACGTTCTAATAGTTCTTGCAGTTGGCTTTGCAGTTCTTTCATCTCGCTGGGTGCGAGTCTGTAAGGAGCACGAGCTATTGGTGCAGCTCCTGGTACAAGATCTATTTGAAATTCAACAGATCGATGTGGAGGTAGTCCCGGTAATTCTTTCGGAAATACATCGGGAAATTCTTTTGCGATGGGAACATCATTAATACTCTTTTCTTCAGTTTGTACTTTCTCGACGTGTGCTAGAACAGCATAGCAACCTTTTCTTATTAGTTTTTGTGCCTTTAAATTACTAATAAGGTGTAGCTTCATGTTTCCCTTTTCTCCGTACACCATTAAGGGTTCTCCTTCTTCTCGTACAATGCGAATTATATTTTTGTAACATACGATCTCTGCTTTCATCTCCTTCAGCCAGTCCATTCCAACTATTACATCAAAACTCCCTAACTCTACTGGTATCAAATTAATCTTAAATATTTCGCTACTCAGTTTAATTTCTCGATTCCGGCATATATAATCTGCTGAAATTAATTTACCGTTTGCTAATTCGAGTAAAAATTTACTATTCAACGGCGTCAATGGACAACTTAATTTAGCACAAAAATCTCTACTCATATAGCTTCTATCCGCACCCGAATCAAATAAAACGTAAGCAGATTTATTGTCAATAAGAAACGTACCCGTAACAAGCTCCGGGTCTTCCTGTGCCTCTGCCGCATTAATATTGAAAACTCTTTCGCGGCCTTGTCCATTCATGTTCTCCTGGTTCGGGCAATTTCTAATAATGTGGCCCGGTTTTCCACATTTATAACAAACTACATTGGCATAACTTGCTCCGATACTACTTGCTCTGCCATTACTCATTTCGACACCATTTGTTCCTTTCGTTCTGTTAACCCCTGGTCCGTAGACCTCACACTTCGCCGCGCTATGACCATTTCTTTTACACTTGTTGCAAAATTTGGTGCAGAACCCTGAGTGATACTTTTCACACCTTTAGCATAGCTGCTTCTGATTGTTGTTGTTGTTGCGGTTGTTATTGTTGTTGGGATGATTGTTGTAGTTGTTGTTGTTGTTGTTGTTGTTGTGCCGTTTGTTGTAGTTGCGATTGATGTTGCGAATGCTGGGATAGTTGTTGTTGTTTTGGTGACTCTTATCACCGTTTTCCTCCCACTTTCTTTTGACTAACTTCACGTTGGCCTCTTCGGCCGCCTGTTCTTTAGTTCTTCCCTCAATCTGGTTCACTAGTTTGTGAGCCATTCTACATGCCTTTTGTATGGAGGCAGGCTCGTGTGAACTTATATCTTCTTGGATTCTCTTCGGTAACCCTTTCACAAACGCGTCGATCTTCTCTTCCTCATCTTCGAACGCTCTCGGGCACAATAGGCAAAATTCTGTGAATCGTCTTTCGTACGAAGTAATATCGAATCCCTGTGTTCGTAACCCTCTATGTTCTGACTTGAGCTTATTGACCTCGGTTCTGGGACGGTACTTCTCGTTCATCAAGTGCTTGAATGCTGACCACGGTAGCGCGTAAGCAGTATCTTGTCCCACTTGCTCTAGATAGGTATTCCACCATGTTAACGCAATACCTGTGAAGGTATGCGTAGCGTACTTCACTTTGTCTCCTTCAGCACACTTACTTATGGCAAACACCGATTCAACTTTCCCGGTCCACCGTTTCAATCTGATTGGTCCTTCGGTCCCATCAAATTCTGAAGGTTTGCAGGCAGTGAATTCCTTGTAGGAGCATCCTACACGATTTCTTGCGCCGTTAGCTGTATTGCTAGATTCAGAGTTATTGTTGGTATGTAGCGCGGCCTGTACTGCGGCTATGTTTGAAGCAAGAAAGGCACGAAATTCCTTGATGTATGCAGCGGGGTATACGAAATAGCTTATATTTTTACAGGAAATACTATTAAATACGATACAATTTTACACAAGATATTTATTTATTTATAGAATGGATATACTTAAACCTTGCTACAACACGTATAGGCAGTGTACCTAATCGTACAGTAGTGTAGTTTTTAGTAAGTCCGGTTCGTTCCACAGGGAAATCTTTAAACAAAGCTTAACGCTATATTAGTTTACTTTTATAAAAATACAAATATATATATAAGTAATATTATTATTATAAAGGGGAGTTTTTACCGTTTAATGACCGGTTTGTCGATTTTAAAACTTTAGTCGCAGTTAAAACCAAATGTAAAATATTAAAATTAAAGCGTAAAGTAAATAACGATAATGAAATTGCGAATAATAAAAGTGCGATAAAATAAACTTGCGATAATTAAAAAGTACGATAATTAAAAGTGCAATTAAATACAATAACAATAAAAATGCGATAATTAGAAGTGCAATTAAATATAAAATAAAGGAAATTAAATATGAAATAAAAGAATTATGCTTATTTAAACTTCCGTAATCATGATGTTTGACGTGTTGATTTTAGTTTTATGCCCATGGGTTAATTGTCCTTTGTCCTGGATTATTTAATATGTCTATACGGATTTGTCCATAATAGTCCATCAGTCATAAATATAAAGAGCGAAAGCCTTCGTCAAATTATTCTTATTCCCGAAGTCAAATATTCCAACTAATTGGAGATTCGAATTGTAACAAGGTTTTAATACTTTGTTTAATGAATACACCAGGTTATCGACTGCGTGTAAACCAAGGTTTTACTACTTTGTTAACAATTACACCAATTACCCTTGAATGTAATTCACCCCTGTTTCAACAAGTCTATTAACTATTAATCCAGTTCCGTGTCTGGTAAAATGAATAATTATTGGTATTTATAGATATCCCGCCCACCGTACCCAGTCAAGCGTATGTGGTTATATATAAATACGTCGAATTATAAGTTTGTATATTAAATTAACAAGGTATTGTTTAGTTAATATAAAACCCATTAATAACCCATAGTCTAATTTCCACAAGTGTCGTTCTTTTATCCAAACCCCAATTATGGTACAAAGCCCAATTACCCAATTTTAGTAATTAGCCCAACATCATGATTACTTCGGATTAAATAAGCATAATAATAACTTAGCTATGAGACATTAAATTAAAAAGGTTGAACATAACTTACAATGATTAAAAATAGCGTAGCGTTACACGGACAGAATTTCGACTTACACCCTTACAACATTCGCTAACATACCCTTATTATTATGATTAAAATTAAAATTAAAATTAAAATATAAATATAAATATATACGATATAGATAGAGAGATGGATATATGATGGATGAAAAATGCTCAGAATTCGGTTGCTTTTATAGGGAGTTTCAAACTTTGGGGCTCCGCGACTCGCGGCCAATTTTGCCTTCAAACTCCGCGAGTCGCGGAGTTTGCTTTTACAGCTCACACAAGTTTGGCTCTTTGTTTACCGACGGATTTATAAATAAATATAATATATTAAATAATTATAAGAATTATTTAAATATTATATTATATTTATGTGCATAGTTGACTTGTAATTTTTAGTCCGTTGCGTCGAGCGTTGAGAGTTGACTCATGTCCCAGTTCCGGATTTTCGAACGTCCTTGCGTACAATTTAATATCTTGTACTTTGCGTTTTGAATCTTGTACTCTTGTAATTTCGAGACGTTTCTTATCAATAATTGGAACCTCTTTGATTGTATTTTGTACTTTTGAGCTTTTTGGTCGTTTGCATCTTCAATTCGTCGAATCTGTCTTTTGTCTTCACCTTTTATTATTTAAACGAATATCACTTTTAAATAGAACAATTGCAACTAAAAGCTTGTCTTTCTTGAGGAATAATGCTATGAAATATATGTTCGTTTTTAGCATTATCAAATATTCCCACACTTGAGCGTTGCTTGTCCTCAAGCAATATCGTCTTGAAATACTAGAATCACTTCTTTATTCTTCACACTTTGTACATCAGTGATTTCTATACGGTGGTATAAACAATGGTAATAACGATATGGTTTACAGTCCCACATGACTATAAAAATTTAGATCCATTAAAGAAATTGGATCTTTATGAAAACATTTGATCTTTTGAAAATTAAATCTAGTTTTTACCCTAGATAAGTTTTCCGGAATAACCCTTCACCGGTGTTTGCAAAATATTTTTGTGGTTTTGGTGGGTTTCAGATTTGAAAATTTTAGCTCAAAACTTATGGTTTTGTGTCACCCACTTGCTAACCTTGTATTTGGAAAGCAACACGTCCAGTTTACTTGTCCCGTATACTACCTTTCGGTAAACTACCGTCCGGTTGTAAAGGAAAGCGTTGAACAAGCAACTGTTAAGGCAATGTCCCCTGACATGCTTTTAATTATGGTCTATAACGTGTCGGACGCAATTACTATCCTTGGTAGGAGCAATAGTAAAGCTCACCCTTATAATTTTTTGGTCTGGCACAAGGTCCTGTCTTTGACCATGCTATGCAACCACTGTTCTTACGGTTGACACCCGATTTAGTTCAGGTGACCTAATGAATTCCAGGTGAATTCCTAGGATTTTACGTTCAATGGTAATGAATGCATTGAAAATAGGGTTTTCAGAAAACAAATCGGTTTATAATTTTGATCAAAATATTTTCTCGTTCAAGCTCAAGTTTAGATATCATTGAATTCCATGAGTTTGTAATTCTCAATCTTTAAGGTCAATCTCAAGGATTGAGTTATATCAGGCTTAAAAGCTGATTTTTGATCTTTTAAGGAGATTATCCTTTCTGGGAATCTGATTCATTAGTCTTATCAAGCTAATTTGCATGGTGCCCCCCCATTGTACGAGATAAATCCTTCTCATGGTTAGGATAAATCTGACCACTTGGCGACCCTGTTTAATGCCGAGGTCCGTGGATTTCCTGCTGATTTTAGTGATGACTTTTCTAGATTTTTCGTCAACCTACAGCTGGTCTGGACGACAACTTCCTGACTTAAATCAAGAAGCGCGTTTCTTTTTCGGAAGACTTTACTTCCTTTTAATGATGGAATTGATTCATCGTGTAGATCCATCTTTCTTACAGTAAATCAGGTAAAACTTTTTAGTTTAGTCCAAAGCAAAAGTATTTTCAGTTATTTGTACAAAAATATGTGATATATGTTTTGAATAACTTGGTAAATTTTCCCACACTTGGCTTTTATTTTCCTTTTTATCGTCCTCTATTCCATTTTAAATGAATTTTAACATTTTGGTTTGTTTCTCAATTTATGTCCTTTCTGAGGTAACAATAATTTCGGTGTTAAAACCTAGTTTTATCGTTCATAAATATGTATAAACATGATTTTGAGTTCATTTAATTGAAAATTTTGAAAAATTTTACTAGATTTGGGTAGTCAGTATATAAGACTAGGGCTGTTCTTTATTATCAGAGAGCACTAGATTCTAATACAACTACTGCTTTACTAGTATTTTTAATGGTAACCCAGTGTTTAAGATAAAATTTTTTTAAAATCCGAAAGAATTTAACCCCTTCCCACACTTAAGATCTTGTAATGCCCTCATTTGCAAGAAATCAGTAACAATTTAAATTATTGAGGGTGATTTGTGTGAAAATGATTAAATTTTTACCAAAGTTTCCAAATATATAGTCGTTTGTTTGCTGAATGATAAATGGTGCACATCATTTGTTCATTCCGTCTTGTTGTTATTTCACATATATTTTGCATCTTGTCGTCAAAATTAGTTGCTTTTGCTGAACTTAATGCCAGTCTTTGAAAATGCGTTGTTTTACCCTGTTGTGTACATAAGATAAACTGCAAACATATATACATATTTTTGAAGTTTGGTATATTACCCCACATTCAAAAATTATTAAAATCTAAGAATAAAAGTTAGAAAATTATAAAAACCATTACAATATTAACATAAGTATTAAACGTATCAACATTACAAATTACAAAATAAATAAAACTAAGTAGACTAGGGATGATATTGATACCAATAGGGGTTCCAGGCATAACCATAGGTACTATAAAATGCTTCGGCAGGGTTATACGTAGGATACGGTGGTTGCATCTCTATTGACCAGGGAGGGAATATGGGTTTTGGCGTAGGAATATAGTTTCTACCTATATGTTGGCAATGAGCTATGATTTGGTTTTGATGAACTTGCCAATCTTCAAATGCTCTCTGTCTAGCATTTTCGTACTCCTGTGAAGCTATAAACCTTTGCATTTCTTGCATCTCATTTCCCCCTCCTACATTACCTTGCTGTTGGTTTCTCTCAACCTGTGGATGTCTACCATGATATTGTACTGCGGCATTATTTCACCTCTTCAAAACTTTCGCACCATGGTATACATTTAAACCTATAGTATCTCGGAGTTCTGGTTCTTCTACTAATAATCCCCCCCGACTTATATCCACACCGAGATATTCAGCAATCAAAGTAATAAAAATACCACCTCCTATTATGCTATGCGGTCTCATCCCCCTAACCATAGCTGATAAATAATAACCCACACAATAAGGTATACTTACAGTGCTTTGTGGGTCTCGAATACACTTATGGTAAAACAAATCCTGTTCATTTACCTTTTCCTTGTTCTTACCTCTTTGTGTAATTGAGTTAGCTAAAAACCTATGAATCACTCTTAATTCAGCTCTATCTATATCCAAATAAGAGTAATTTCCCCCTTTGAATCGGTGATGGCTTGTCATTTGACTCCATACACCGTGTGTATCAAAATTTTCATCTATCTTTCTACCATTTAGTATCAACCCTCTACAATCGGTAGATGCTAACTCCTCAGGCGTATATATACGTAAAGCCTGAGCCATGTCTAGTAAAGACATGTGGCGCATCGAACCTCCTAACAAAAATCAAATAAAAGATCGATCGGTTAAACTAGCTACCTGATCGTTTAATTCTATACTACACAACAATTCTTCACACCATACTTTATATACAGGTCTACGCATGGTGAATAAACGTACCCAGTCATTAAAAGTAGAATTACCATACCTCTGTACAAGTAATTCCCTAATTGGCCCGGCCAATTCTACAGCTTCTAAGGGCCCCCATTCTATGACCCTGGGTACCTCAACAACTTTAGAATGAAGAGTATGCAACCCCCTTTGATACTTTGGATAATCTATCCAAAGTCTGTCAAATCTCAGGTTTGGATGCAAATCTTCCAAGTGCATATCAGAAAATGTCATGACTGGATGATGTATATCCTGCTTGTAGTAGTTATCCACCTCCTGTTGTTCCGCATTCTCAGCAGGAGCATTGCGAGCTTGGGATGAAGATTCACCCCTTTCAGTCTGCAAAACACATCAAACACAATTTTTGTGCATCCAAATATGCATTAGTGTCAGCAAAATCAGCAATCAAAATAATTACAATGACATGATCAATTTATATCAAACTTAAGCTCATTTTCACATTTTTATCAAATCTACACTTTTTCAAATAAGCATATACGAAAATGTTCGCCAAGTTCATAAGCATTCAACTCAAATAACATATCAAAATAATCATTACTAGCAATTAAACAAGTTTCAAATGGCATTATCTTTCAAAAATCAAGTTCATGAATTTTTAGACTTGAAAAAGTCCACTTTAATTCTCAAAATCATGTTTAGGCTCAAAGTTTGGATCATTTAACTACCTAAACATGTTACACTACTTAATTTAGCAACAATTCATGACAAAAATCGGCCATAACCTGTTTATATTAAAAAGTCCCAAATTTGCTCAAGAACACAAACCCTAGATTACTCAAAATTTGAAGTTTAAGGCTTCTAATCATGTTAAATAGCATCAATCTAGGTTATACAAGCATAATACATAAACAATTTAAGCATAATTACACTAAAAAGCATCAAAATCAAATTGGAGAAAAAATTGCTCAAGAACACTAATTTTCGGATTAAATGGTGTTTAGGTGTAGAAATTTACCGTTTTTCTTGAGTAATTCCTTGATAGCATCCTTCTCAACATGATTTTAGTAAAAGATTTGATGATTAACGGTTAAAAATTGTGATTTTGGGGTGTATTTTTCGGCAGTTTGTTCGCAGATTTTTTTTTTGTGTGTTGTGTGGTTTGAGCTGTTTCAGCTCTTTTTATTTTTTTCTGTAATCCGATCCCTCCGCGAGTCGCGGAGTTTTCCCCTTCAAACTCCGCGAGTCGCGGAGTTTGTTTTATTTTTTTTTATTTTTTATAACATCTTATATTAATTAAAACAATTAAGTAATTAATTTTAAAATTTTGTTTCCCTTGTTATTTAGGACGAGGTCGTTTCGGATCGATGTCCTAGTCCGTCCCTCGACAAAATTTTAAAATTTGTCTTTTTGTAGCGATTGTTTTAAAAGTTAAGATTTTTGGGTTTTTAATGTTTTTGGCATACTTTAATTCAATAAGATTAAAAATAATGATAATAAAAGTTCTCGTCCCTCCCTTGGGTAAAGCACTTTCGGTTCAAAGACCTAGTCTTCAACTTACGACGAATTTTAAAAATCATATTTTTAACTTAATGAGATAAAGTAAATTTTTGTTTTTAAATTCACACAATTTAAATATAAAATTCAAAATTAATATTAAAAATTCACACCAAACTTAAAATTTGAAATGCATAAAATTAAAATTCATATTTTAAAAATTAAAAATTCACACCAAACTTAATTTAAAAATTCATATTATAAATTCACACCAAACTTATATTAATTTTTCAAATATTTACAATTTTAAAAATATTGTTTTTACAAAGTTTACAATATTAATTTAAGATTTAAATATTAATTTTAAAAACATGGTAAAAATAAAATTAAAAAATCTTTTTGGCTTTTTATCCCACTTTAATCAATCAAATATTATCAAAAATATGCGTCCCTCTTTTCGGTAAAGTAATTTCGGTTCCAAAACCTAATTTAACTCATGACGAATTTTTGAAATATTTTAGGTTGATTGATTAAAGATATTTATACCTTAAGAATAAACGTTAAATTTCGCAGTGATGTAATAAATTTTTGAATGATATCAATAATTTCGGTCGCCAAACCTAATTTTATTCAATACCAATTTAATACTTTTTAGCGAACAAATTAGCGTTTATTATCAAAAGGTTAAAAATAAAAAAAAAATAAAATAAAAACTGTACAGACTTACCTGTGAAATAGATTTCTTAGTTATATGATCTATCCCATTCATAAGATAGCCGGTTTAATTGGTTTTCCATAGCTACATAGGCGTAACCTCGAGCATTCAGTGTCTTTTCTTCTAAACATATGAACGGTCCGTCTCTGCATAAAGTAACAAATTCGGTATTTGAATAGGTTTGATTATTTGAACATTTACCTCCATGTGACCATTTTCCGCATTTGTGACATCTTTCTAGGTGTCGTGCTCTTCTTTTCGCTGCGGATTTTGATTTTTCTTTACCAAATTGTAACTTATTATCTTCGCATCTGGATTCTTTTCTAACTCCGTCCATTCTTTCTCTGATTACTGATACTATTTCACTTGGAAGTGTGTCATTATTACGTTTAGTGATCAAAGCGTGTAGCATTAGACCATGGTTTAGTTCACAGGCAGTCTTTATTTCCTAAAAAAAATAAAAATTCAGAATGGGAGGAGAAGACTAGTTCTTTAGGGTCTGCTAGGGAAAGACCATTCAGTTTCCATTTTCGAGAACTACACGAAAACAGACAATCTAACTCTAACAGAAATACATAAACCCCTTGATTCTCCCCATACTTAGTCAGCTGTGGTATCGAAATTGTGATTAACATTATTTTCAATTGAATCATCAACAACTTGTATATCTTTGACTTTTACTTCAATCTATTTGTTGATTTCCTCCGTAACTTTCACAAATTCAACTAACAGTGCCTTTTCTTTTGATGATAAATTGGATATTAATCGGTTATATAATTTAAAGTTTCCTTTAATCTTAGCATCGTGAATCCGTTTATAAAGTTTCTTCGTTGAACTGTTAAAAATGGGTTCATCTAATTTCGTATCATCAACGGCATTCTTTGTGATTGGATCATCATTAAGTGTTTCTTCATCTTCCCCACACTTATGCGTTTTTATTGGTCTAACAGTTTTGGTTTGTGGAGACCTAAACTTTCGATTCACAAAGGTGATCGATGTATCATCATCCCTAAGTGTCATTCTACCTTCTCTTACATCAATGAATGCCTCGGTGGTTGCTAAAAATGGGCGACCTAGAATTAGAGAAACATCAAGGTTTTCCTCCATATTAATCACTATGAAGTTTGTAACAAAGGTCAAACTTCCCACGTTAACAAGTAAATTATTTGCTATTCCAACCGGGTGTTTAATGGTTTGGTCAAATGATTGAACACCTATTTTGGTTGGTTTTAATTTACCCATGCCTAATCTTTTGTATAAGGAAAGAGGCATAATATTTACACTTGCTCCTAAATCTGCGAGTCCATTATATACAGCACAATCATTAAGTAAGCAAGAAATGATAAATTCACCCGGGTCTCCTGCTTTAGTAAGTCGAGTTGGTTTGTAAACCTTTTTCGGGTGTTCTTTCCTTGATTCTTTCATTTCTATTTGAATTTCTTGTTTACATTTTTCTTCGTTTCTTGGAATGGGAGGTTTGTATAGGAATTCTTCTTCATCACTCAAATTTAAATCCTCCCTATATTCCAATTTTGATTTTTCATATGTTGTTGATAACATATTTATGTTTTCATTTTGAAGGTTTCCTTGGGTGGTGAAATTATGATTAACTTCATTGTCAACTTCCATCGGACCATGTATGTAATGTTTAACTCTGTGACCATTAACTTTAAATTCAATCCCATTTGAATTTATTAATTCTATCGTTCCGTATGGGAAAACTCTTTTGACTATGAATGGTCCAGACCATCTTGATTTCAATTTTCCAGGAAATAGCTTGAATCGTGAATTGAAAAGAAGAACTCTGTCTCCTTCTTTAAATTCTTTTGAACTTCTGATTCTTTTATCATGCCATTTCTTCGTTCTTTCTTTATAGATTAACGAATTTTCGTATGCTTCATGTCTTAATTCTTCTAATTCGTTTAGTTGACTTAATCGTAAACATCCAGCTTCATGTAAATCAATATTACATGCCTTCAAAGCCCAAAATGCTTTGTGTTCAATTTCTACTGGAAGATGACATGTGATAATGCTAAAAATGAACATATATTTCATAGCATTATTCCTCAAGAAAGACAAGCTTTTAGTTGCAATTGTTCTATTTACAAGTGATATTCGTTTAAATAATAAAAGGTGAAGACAAAAGACAGATTCGACGATTTGAAGACGCAAACGACCAAAAAGCTCAAAAGTACAAAAGACAATCAAAAAGGTTCCAATTATTGATAAGAAACGTCTCGAAATTACAAGAGTACAAGATTCAAAACGCAAAGTACAAGATATTAAATTGTACGCAAGGACGTTCGAAAATCCGGAACCGGGACCAGAGTCAACTCTTAACGCTCGACGCAACGGACTAAAAATTACAAGTTAACTATGTATATAGATATAATATAATATATAATTAATTATATTAATTATATATATATTATATATATATATTATAAACCGTCGGCAGAGAAAGACTCCAAGGGTGTGAGCTGTAAATACATTCTCCGCGACTCGCGGAGTTTGAAGAGGATTTTACCGCGAGTCGCGGAGCCCCAAAAATCAACTCTGCCTATAAAGCAAACCGAATTCTGATAAAAAATTCATAATCTATTTCTCTCTTCTCTCATATATACGATATATATATATATAATTTATATTTTAATTTTAATTTTAATTATAATTCTAATAATAAGGGTATGTTAGCGAATGTTGTAAGGGTGTAAGTCGAAATTCTGTCCGTGTAACGCTACGCTATTTTTAATCATTGTAAGTTATGTTCAACCTTTTTACATTAATGTCTCGTAGCTAAGTTATTATTATGCTTATTTAAAACGAAGTAATCATGATGTTGGGCTAATTACTAAAATTGGGTAATTGGGCTTTGTACCATAATTGGGGTTTGGACAAAAGAACGACACTTGTGGAAATTAGACTATGGGCTATTAATGGGCTTTATATTTGTTTAACTAAATGAAAGTTTGTTAATGTTAATATAAAGATTTACAATTGGGCGTCCCTATAAATTACCATATACACTCGATCGGACACGATGGGCGGGGTAATTATATGTACGAATAATCGTTCATTTAACCGGACACGGGAATGAATTAATAGCCACTAGAATAATTAAAACAGGGGTGAAATTACATTCAAGGGTAATTGGTGTAATTGTTAACAAAGTAGTAAAACCTTGGTTTACACGCAGTCGATAACCTGGTGTATTCATTAAACAAAGTATTAAAACCTTGTTACAATTCGAATCCCCAATTAGTTGGAATATTTAACTTCGGGTATAATAATAATTTGACGAGGACACTCGCACTTTATATTTATGACTGATGGACTGTTATGGACAAAAACCAGACGGACATATCGAATAATCCAGGACAAAGGACAATTAACCCATGGGCATAAAACTAAAATCAACACGTCAAACATCATGATTACGGAAGTTTAAATAAGCATAATTCTTTTATTTCATATTTAATTTCTTTTATTTTATATTTAATTGCACTTCTAATTATCGCATTTTTATTGTTATTTTATTTTATCGCACTTTTAATTATCGTACTCTTTAATTATCGCAAGTTTATTTTATCGCACTTTTATTATTCGCAATTTCATTATCGTTATTTACTTTACGCTTTAAATTAAGTCTTTTATTTATTTAATATTTTACATTAGGTTTTAACTGCGACTAAAGTCTTAAAATCGACAAACCGGTCATTAAACGGTAAAAACCCCCTTTATAATAATAATAATATTACTTATATATATATTTCTATTTTTATAAAAGTAAACTAATATAGCGTTGAGCTTTGTTTAAAGATTTCCCTGTGGAACGAACCGGACTTACTAAAAACTACACTACTGTACGACTAGGTACACTGCCTATAAGTGTTGTAGCAAGGTTTAAGTATATCCATTCTATAAATAAATAAATATCTTGTATAAAATTGTATCGTATTTAATAGTATTTCCTTGTAAAAATTAATAGTATTTTATACCCCTCTGCTTTGACATCAAGTATTTTTGGCGCCGCTGCCGGGGAAATCTCTTAAAAGCCGGAAGCGGAACGCTAATATAAAAAAAAAAAAAAGATTTTTAGTTTACTTTTATTAAAAATTCGTTTTTGTAAAAATACGTTTTAATTATTCAAAAATATAAAAAGAAAAACAAAAATATAAGCATTTTTAAGATTTTGTTAAATATTTAAGTTTTATAAGTTTCTTTATTTTTATTTTAGTTTATAAAAATATAAGTTTTATTAACTATCTTTTATTTATAGAAAAAATTAAAAACAGAAAATAAAAAAAAAATAAAGAAAAAACGCGTCGAAGATTAAATCTGTCAACTGAATTTCTGAACCCCGCGAGTCGCGAGGTTTGTTGCTTTAATTGCCGCGACTCGCGGAGCTTCTCTGACACGCGAACAGGAAGCCCTAATCCTGCATTTATTACGGTTTATTATTAATTATAATTATTATTTAACCCTAATTATTATTATTATTATTATTAGTTTTATTTTTACTTTTACTTTTTATTTAATTTATGTATTTAGTATTAATTAGTTTTATTAAATTGTAAAATTAGTAGTTTTATTAAATAAATAATATAAAAATAATATTTTTATAAAAATTGTACTTTTTACAACTTTTTATATATTTTTATATTTTGTCCCTTTTTAATCGTTGTAGCGTAATATTTGTATTTTTAGCTCATAATTAATTTTAAATTTAGTTTTTGCCATAGTCATTTTTACTCCTATATTTTTAGGCTTTGCCGTAGAATTCCTTAAGTACTTTTTCTTTAGACTAAGATTTAGGTGCTTTAGAATTTTGCGACGCCTTTTTAAGTTTTAGTTTCTTTTTAAGTTATTTCCATTTGGGATTTAGTTTTTCCTGTAAGCTTTTATATTTTTAGACACCTTTTACTATGTATCAATTATCATTCCAATTAGTAATTTCAATTTGCGATTATAATTTTAAGTTAGTTGTAGTAATAAGGTTAGGTTAGTAAAGTATTTTTAAGTTTTTATAAGTTTCTTTTATTTTTCCGTCACCTTTTATTTTTCAACCATTTTTCTTTTTCGACCTTTTGCGACGAACTCTTTTTCTCTCTTATTTCTCGCCATTCTAGTTTTTAGGACTTAGAATTTTTTCTACTTCTTATCTAAATTTCTTAAAATTACGAAAATTTATTTTAAGTGGTTAAATTAATAGACATCAAAATTTTCTGGTTCGTAGTAATAGTTGGATTTGTACGTGGACCGGGTTATTGGAGCCAAACAGTCCTCAATTATATTGAGACCAAACGAATCCTGCCCCTCTGCTGCATCTTTTGGCTATTCGAAACGTGGGCAAAATCAGAAAAGTCTATTAATTGGATAACTTATTATAATTTTTCTTTCCTTTTTAAAACTAATAGGATATTCAGTGAATGCACCGAGCAAGACGTTCATCACCTTTTGTACGTTCACCACCTGTAACTAGATCAAGACATTTAGCAAATATAACCGCCGTTGATTTTTCTTTAGAATCGTCATCCAGTCGACCAAGTACTTCAGTTCAAATTTCCGATAATCCATTTTTTGAACCCAATCTCACAATTGAGAATCCAGAGAATATTCAGGAACGGTTCGTAGATCCTGAACCACTAAACTTTCCTCCGGAGCCACCAATCATTCAAACAGAGATTGTTGAGGAACGAACTATTAAATCAGAATCATCTAGTGATACCGATTCAACAAATTCAATTATGGAGAATCTGGAACCTTTAAGTATGGAAGACCGAATGAGAGCTAAACGCACTGGCCAAGGTCACGCAATTACTCATCCAGACATTAATGCGCCAGATTATGAAATCAAAGGACAAATTCTACACATGGTGACTAATCAATGCCAATTTAGTAGTGCGCCGAAGGAAGATCCAAATGAACATCTACGTACCTTTAATAGGATCTGCACACTATTTAAAATCCGAGAAGTGGAGGATGAACAGATATATCTCATGTTATTCCCCTGGACTTTAAAGGGAGAAGCCAAAGATTGGTTGGAATCGTTACCTGAAGGGGCGATTGATACATGGGACGTTTTAGTTGACAAATTTCTTAAACAATTCTTTCCTGCATCTAAAGCCGTAAGACTTCAAGCAGAAATTGTTACGTTCACACAGAAGCCAAATGAAACTCTATATGAGGCGTGGACAAGATATGGAAAGTTGTTAAGAGGATGTCCGCAACATGGTTTAGACACCTGTCAAATAGTACAAATATTCTACCAAGGATGCGACATCACTACAAGAAAAGACATAGATATAGCAGCTGGTGGTTCTATTATGAAGAAAACCGAAACTGATGCTTACAAAATTATTGATAACACTGCTTCCCACTCACATGAGTGGCACCAAGAAAAAGATATCATTAGATCATCTAAAGCAGCTAGAGTCGATTCTAGCCATGACTTAGATTCCATTTCCGCAAAGATAGATGCTGTGGAAAGACGAATGGAAAAGATGACTAAAGATATTCACTCAATACGAATTAGTTGTGAGCAGTGTGGAGGACCACATTTGACATAAGATTGTCTCAGTATTGAATTAACAATGGAACAAAGAGAGAATATTTCATACATAAACCAAAGGCCTGGAAATAATTATCAGAATAATTATCAACCGCCAAGACCGATTTACAATCAAAACCAGAATTATAACCGAAATATTCCATACAACAACCAACAAGGTCCTAGCAATCAACAAGTATCCAATAATACTTATAATCAGCAAAGACCTAATTTTCAAAACAAACCACCACAACAAACCGATGATAAAAAGCCGAATTTAGAAGATATGATGACGAAGCTAGTTATAACTCAAACACAGTTTTTCACATCTCAAAAACAAACTAATGAACAAAATGCTCAAGCATTTAGAAATCAACAAGCTTCTATTCAAAATCTGGAACAAGAAGTAAGTAACCTAGCAAGGTTAATAGGTGAAAGAAAACCGGGAAGTCTACCTAGCGATACAAATGCTAACCCCCGGAATGAAACAGCTAAAGCTATTACCACAAGAAGTGGTACAACACTTAAACCACCTGAAATACCTGTAACTTCTGATGAAACTATTCCTACTCCACAAGAACCACAACCTGATCAAGATAAGGAAAAAGAACCGGTAGTTGAAAAGGTTAATGAAGATAACACAGTTAAGGATAAACCTTATGTTAAACCATACCAACCACCACTTCCTTACCCGAGTAAAATGAAGAAAGAGAAACTTGAAGCCGAGCAATCCAAATTCTTGGATATGTTTAAACAGATAAATGTAAATCTTCCTTTCATTGATGTGATTTCAGGAATGCCAAGATATGCTAAATTCTTGAAAGATCTAATCTCAAATAGAAAGAAAATGGAAGAACTCTCGGCTGTTACTATGAATGCTAATTGTTCAGCAGTGCTGTTGAATAAGATACCAGAAAAACTATCTGATCCAGGAAGTTTCACAATTCCATGTTTTCTGGGTAGTCTTAGTTCAATAGAAGCATTGGCAGACTTAGGTGCTAGTATAAATCTAATGCCGTATTCACTATACGCTAAACTAGACCTTGGAGAATTGAAACCAACCAGAATAAGCATACAACTAGCCGATAGATCAATAAAATATCCTAGAGGGATAATGGAGAACATGCTAGTTAAAGTTGGTACTTTAGTATTTCCAGTAGATTTTGTTGTTTTGGACATGGAAGAAGATTCTCAAGTTCCTCTCATATTAGGAAGACCATTCTTAAACACGGCTAAAGCAATGATAGACGTGTTCGGTAAGAAACTGACCCTAAGTATAGAGGATGAGAGTGTTACCTTTTCAGTTGATAGAGCAATGCAACAACCACAATCTGCAGATGATACATGTTATTATATTCAAACTATAGATGCACATGCAGAATTATTAGAAGAATTTCCAGAATTACAAGGAACAGGAGAATGTTCTTTAGGAGAAGGTAATGAACCAATTGATGAAGCTGAAATGTTAGCTACACTTATAGCTAATGGATATGAACCAACAACAGAAGAAATTCAAATGCTAAAAGAAGAAGACAGATATCGATATAAATCATCGATAGAAGAACCTCCGAAATTAGAGTTAAAGCCACTTCCAAACCATTTGGAATACGCTTATTTACATGTTGAATCTGAATTACCTGTAATAATATCGTCTTCTCTTACTGAAAATGAGAAATCACAACTCATTTCTGTGTTAAAAGCTCATAAACCAGCCATTGCATGGAAGATTCATGATATTAAAGGAATAAGTCCTTCGTATTGCACACATAAAATCCTTATGGAAGAAGGTCATAAAACGTATGTGCAACGCCAAAGAAGACTAAATCCTAATATGCAAGATGTAGTTAAGAAAGAGATTATTAAACTGCTAGATGCAGGTTTGATTTATCCAATCTCTGACAGTCCATGGGTAAGCCCAGTTCAATGCGTACCTAAGAAGGGTGGCATGACTGTCATTACAAATGAGAAAAATGAGCTTATTCCTACTAGGACTGTAACAGGATGGCGTGTATGTATTGATTATAGAAAATTAAATGATGCCACCAGAAAAGATCACTTTCCCTTACCTTTCATTGATCAAATGTTGGAAAGATTAGCCGGAAATAGTTACTATTGTTTTCTAGATGGATTTTCCGGATATTTTCAAATTCCAATAGCACCCGAAGATCAAGAGAAAACCACATTCACGTGCCCTTATGGTACTTTTGCTTACAAACGCATGCCATTTGGACTTTGCAACGCCCCTGCAACCTTTCAAAGGTGTATGATGGCGATTTTTCACGACATGATAGAAGAACGCATGGAAGTATTCATGGATGACTTTTCAGTCTTCGGTGATACATTTAAATCATGTCTAGTTAATCTGGAACGAATGCTAATTAGATGCGAAAAATCAAATCTAGTACTTAATTGGGAGAAATGCCATTTCATGGTTAAAGAAGGCATCGTTCTTGGACATAAAATTTCAAAAGAAGGAATTGAAGTGGATAGAGCTAAAGTAGATGTAATTGCTAAACTTCCACATCCCACCAATGTTAGAGGAGTTAGGAGTTTTCTAGGGCATGCCGGTTTTTACCGACGTTTTATAAAAGATTTTTCTAAAATTGCCACTCCTATGAATAAACTCCTAGAAAAGGATGCGCCATTCATCTTTTCAGATGAGTGTATCAAATCTTTTAATATTCTTAAAGAGAAACTCACTAATGCGCCGATCATGATAACACCAAATTGGAATCTACCATTTGAACTAATGTGCGATGCAAGTGATTTTGCAATGGGAGCCGTTTTAGGACAAAGGATTGAAAAACGATTTCAACCTATATATTATGCTAGTAAGACATTACAAGGAGCACAAACGAACTATACAACTACTGAAAAAGAACTCCTTGCTATTGTCTTTGCTTTTGACAAATTTCGATCATATCTCGTTCTAGCAAAAACGGTGGTCTATACCGACCATTCTGCTCTTAGATACTTATTTTCAAAACAAGATGCTAAACCAAGATTAATCCGTTGGATCTTACTCTTACAAGAGTTTGATATTGAAATCCGAGATAAAAGAGGAGCAGAAAATCTCGCAGCTGATCATCTTTCTCGTCTTGAAAATCCCGAATTAGAAGTTCTAAATGAATCAGCCATACAAGACAACTTTCCTGATGAATATCTATTGAAGATAGATTATAAAGAAATCCCATGGTTTGCAGACTATGTAAACTACTTAGTTTGTGGATTCCTTGAAAAAGGATTATCGTACCAAAGACGAAAGAAATTCTTCAGTGATATAAAACACTATTTCTGGGAAGATCCACATTTGTTTAAAAGTTGTCCCGATGGAATAATACGCCGATGTGTATTTGGAGACGAAGCTAGTAAAATATTAAACCATTGTCACACAGGACCAACAGGAGGGCATTATGGGCCTCAACTAACAGCTAGAAAAGTTTATGAAGCTGGATTCTATTGGCCTACAATTTACAAAGACACACACCTTCTTTGCAAATCCTGTGATGCATGTCAAAGGGCCGGAAAAATAAGTCAACGTGATGAAATGCCACAAAATGTCATCCAAGTATGTGAAGTATTTGACATTTGGGGTATTGACTTTATGGGTCCATTTCCAAAATCTCATAATAATCTATATATACTCGTAGCCATTGATTATGTATCTAAATGGGCGGAAGCACAAGCTCTCCCAACTAACGATGCACGAGTTGTAGTCAACTTTTTAAAACGTCTTTTTGCAAGGTTTGGAACACCGAAAGCTTTAATAAGTGATCGGGGTACTCATTTCTGTAATAATCAACTTGAGAAAGTTCTTAAAAGATATGGAGTAACTCATAAAATCTCCACCGCATATCATCCACAAACAAGTGGACAAGTTGAAAATACCAACCGAGCTTTAAAACGTATTCTAGAGAAAACCGTAGGATCAAATCCGAAGGAATGGTCCATTAAATTGGAGGATGCACTCTGGGCTTTTAGAACAGCCTACAAAACTCCAATTGGAACCACACCTTTTAGACTTGTTTATGGAAAAGCATGTCATCTTCCAGTAGAAATTGAACACAAAGCATTTTGGGCTTTGAAGACATGTAATCTTGATTTACATGAAGCCGGACGTCTACGATTAAGTCAACTAAACGAATTAGAAGAATTAAGACATGAAGCATACGAAAATTCGTTAATCTATAAAGAAAGAACGAAGAAATGGCATGATAAAAGAATCAGAAGTTCAAAAGAATTTAAAGAAGGAGACAGAGTTCTTCTTTTCAATTCACGATTCAAGCTATTTCCTGGAAAATTGAAATCAAGATGGTCTGGACCATTCATAGTCAAAAGAGTTTTCCCATACGGAACGATAGAATTGATAAATTCAAATGGGATTGAATTTAAAGTTAATGGTCACAGAGTTAAACATTACATACATGGTCCAATGGAAGTCGACAACGAAGTTAATCACAATTTCGACACCACAGCTAACTAAGTGTGGGGAGAACCAAGTCTTTAAAGGATAATATGTATTTCTGTTAGAGTTAGATTGTCTGTTTTCGTGTAGTTCTCGAAAATGGAACCCGAATGGTCTTTCCCTAGCAGACCCTAAAGAACTAGTCTTCTCCCCCCATTCTGAATTTTTATTTTTTTTAGGTTTTTACGAAATGAAGACTGCCTGTGAACTAAACCATGGTCTAATGCTACACACTTTGATCACTAAACGTAATAATGACATACTACCGAGCGAAATAGTATCAGTAATCAGAGAAAGAATGGACGGAGTTAGAAAAGAATCCAGATGCGAAGATAATAAGTTACAATTTGGTAAAGGAAAATCAAAATTCGCAGCGAAAAGAAGAGCACGACACCTAGAACGATGTCACAAATGCGGAAAATGGTCACATGGAGGTAAATGTTCAAATAATCAAACCTATTCAAATACCAAATTTGTTACTTTATGCAGAGACGGACCGTTCATATGTTTAGAAGAAAAGACACTGAATGCTCGAGGTTACGCCTATGTAGCCATGGAAAACCAATTAAACCGACTATCTTATGAATGGGATAGATCATATAACTAAGAAATCTATTTCACAGGTATGTCTGTACAGTTTTTATTTTTATTTTTATTTTTAACCTTTTGATAATAAACGCTAATTTGTTCGCTAAAAAGTATTAAATTGGTATTGAATAAAATTAGGTTTGGCGACCGAAATTATTGATATCATTCAAAAATTTATTACATCACTGCGAAATTTAACGTTTATTCTTAAGGTATAAATATCTTTAATCAATCAAACCAAAATATTTCAAAAATTCGTTATGAGTTAAATTAGGTCTTGGAACCGAAATTACTTTACCGAAAAGAGGGGCGCATATTTTTGATAATATTTGATTGATTAAAGTGGGATAAAAAGACAAAAAGATTTTTAATTTTATTTTTACCATATTTTTAAAATTAATATTTAAATCTTAAATTAATATTGTAAACTTTATAAAAACAATATATTTAAAATTGTAAATATTTGAAAAATTAATATAAGTTTGATATGAATTTATAAATTTTTAAATTAAGTTTGGTGTGAATTTTTAATTTTTAAAATATTAATTTTTAATTTTATGCATTTCAAATTTTAAGTTTGGTGTGAATTTTTAATATTAATTTTGAATTTTATATTTAAGTTGTGTGAATTTAAAAACAAAAATTTACTTTATCTCATTAAGTTAAGAATATGATTTTTAAAATTCGTCGTAAGTTGAAGACTAGGTCTTTGAACCGAAATTGCTTTACCCGAGGGAGGGACGAGAACTTTTATTATCATTATTTTTAATCTTATTGAATTAAAGTATGCCAAAAACATTGAAAAAACCCAAAAAAATCTTAGCTTTTAAAACAATCGCTACAAAAAGACAAATTTTAAAATTTTGTCGAAGGACGGACTAGGACATCGATCCGAAACGACCTCGTCCTAAATAACAAGGGAAACAAAATTTTAAAATTAATTACTTAATTATTTTAATAAGTTAATGATTAAAAAAAAAAAAAAAAATACCAAACTCCGCGAGTCGCGGAGTTTGGAGTGCGTTTCGCCGCGACTCGTGGAGGGACTAAAAATCAAAAAAAAATATAACCGAACAACAGATCAGTCCCAACCCCAAAACAATAAAAACACAGCGAAAACTGCACGCGAAAAACCCGAAAAACACCCCAAAAAAAAATCCCAATTTTTAACCGTTAATCACCAAATTTTTTGCTAAAATCATGTTGAGAAGGATGCTATCTAAGAATTACTCAAGAAAAACGGTAAATTTCTACACCTAAACACCATTTAATTCGAAATTTGATGTTCTTGAGCTATTTTTTCCCCAATTTGATTTTGATGCTTTTTAGTGTAATTAGGCTTAAATTGTTTATGTATTATGCTTGTATAACCTAGATTGATGCTGTTTAACATGATTAGAAGCCTTAAACTTCAAATTTTGAGTAATCTAGGGTTTGTGTTCTTGAGCAAATTTGGGGCTTTTTGATATAAACAGGTTATGGCCGATTTTTGTCATGAATTGTTGCTAAATTGAGTAGTGTAACATGTCTAGGTAGTTAAATGATCCAAACTTTGAGCCTAAACATGATTTTGAGAATTAAAGTGGACTTTTTCAAGTCTAAAATTCATGAACTTGATTTTTGAAAGATAATGCCATTTGAGACTTGTTTGATTGTTAGTAATGATTATTTTGACATGTTATTTGAGTTGAATGCTTATGAACTTGGCGAAAATTTTCGTATATGCTTATTTGAAAAAGTGTAGATTTGATAAAAATGTGAAAATGAGCTTAAGTTTGATATAAATTGATAATGTCATTGTAATTATTTTGATTGATGATTTTGCTGACACTAATGCATATTTGGATGCACAAAAATTGTGTTTGATGTGTTTTGCAGAATGAAAGGGGTGAATCTTCATCCCAAGCCCGCAATGCTCCTGCTGAGAATTTGGAACAACAGGAGGTGGATAACTACTACAAGCAGGATATACCTCATCCAGTCATGACCTTTTCTGATATGCACTTGGAAGAGTTGCACCCGAACCTGAGATTTGACAGACTTTGGATAGATTATCCAAAATATCAACGGGGTTTGCATACTCTTCATTCCAAGGTTGTTGAGGTACCAAGGGTCATAGAATGGGGACCCTTAGAAGCTGTAGAATTGGCCGGGCCAATTAGGGAATTACTTGTACAGAGGTATGGTAATTCTTCTTTTAATGACTGGATATGTTTATTCACCATACGTAGACCTGTATATAAAGTATGGTGTGAAGAATTGTTATGTAGTATAGAGTTGAATGATCGGGTAGCTAGTTTAACCGATCGTTCTTTTATTAGATTTTTGTTAGGCGGTTCGATGCGCCACATGTCTTTACTGGACATGGCTCAGGCTTTACGTATATATACGCCTGAGGAGTTAGCGTCTGCCGATTGTAGAGGATTGATACTAAACGGTAGAAAGATAGATGAGAATTTTGATACACACGGTGTGTGGAGTCAAATGACAAGCCATCACCGTTTCAAAGGGGGAAATTACTCTTATTTGGATATAGATAGAGCCGAATTAAGAGTGATACATAGGTTTTTAGCTAATTCGATTACACAAAGGGGTAAAAACAAGGAAAAAGTAAATGAACAGGATTTGTTTTACCATATGTGTATTCGAGACCCACAAAGCGCTGTATGTATACCATATTGTGTGGGTTATTATTTATCAGCTATGGTTCGGGGGATGCGACCACATAGCATAATAGGAGGTGGTATTTTTATTACTTTGATTGGTGAATATCTCGGTGTGGATATAAGTCGGGGGGGATTATTACTAGAAGAGCCGGAACCCCGCGATACTATAGGTTTAAATGTATACCATGGTGCGAAAGTTTTGAAGAGGCGAAATAACGCCGCAGTACGATACCATGGTAGACATCCACAGGTGGAGAGAAACCAGCAGCAAGGTAATGTAGGAGGGGGGAATGAGATGCAAGAAATGCATAGGTTTATAGCTTCTCAGGAATACGAAAATGCTAGACAGAGAGCATTTGAAGATTGGCAAGTTCATCAGAACCAGATCATAGCTCATTGCCAACATATAGGTAGAAACTATATTCCTACACCGAAACCCATCTTCCCTCCTTGGTCTATAGAGATGCAGCCACCATATCCTACGTATGACCCTGCCGAAGCATTCTATAGCACTTATGGTTATGCCTGGAACCCCTATTGGTACCAATATCATCCTTAGTTTACTTATTATTTTTTATTATTTTGTAATTTGTAATTATTGATACGTTTAATACTTTTGTTAATATTGTAATCATTTTTATAATTATCTAACTTTTATTCTTAGATTTTAATAATTTTTGAATGTGGGGTAATAAACCAAACTTCAAAAATATGTATATATGTTTGCAGTTTATCTTATGTACACAACAGGGTAAAACAACGCATTTTCAAAGACTGGCATTAAGTTCAGCAAAAGCAACTAATTTTGACGACAAGATGCAAAATATATGTGAAATAACAACAAGACGGAATGAACAAATGATGTGCACCATTTATCATTCAGCAAACAAACGCCAATATAATTGGAAACTTTGGTAAAAATTTAATCATTTTCACACTAATCACCCTCAATAATTTAAATTGTTACCGATTTCTTGCAAATGAGGGCATTGCAAGATCTTAAGTGTGGGGAGGGGTTAAATTCTTTCGAATTTTAAAATTTTTATCTTAAACACTTGGTTACCATTAAAAATACTAGTAAAGCAGTAGTTGTATTAGAATCTAGTGCTCTCTGATAAAAAAGAACAGCCCTAGTCTTATATACTGACTACCCAATTCTAGTAAAATTTTTCAAAATTTTCAATTAAATGAATTCAAAATCATGTTTATACATATTTATGAACGATAAAACTAGGTTTTAACACCGAAATTATTGTTACCTCGGAAAGGACATAAATTAAGAAACAAACTAAAATGTTAAAATTCATTTAAAATGGAATAGAGGACGATAAAAAGGAAAATAAAAGCCAAGTGTGGGAAAATTTACCAAGTTATCTTAAACATATGTCACATATATCTGTAACAAATAACTGAAAATACTTTTGCTTTGGACTAAACTAAACTGTTTTACCCGATGAAAGAAAAGAAGAGATGGATCTACACGATGAATCAATTCCATCACTAAAAGGAAGTAAAGTCTTCCGAAAAAGAAACGCGATTCTTGATTTAGGTCATGAAGTTGTCGTCCAGACCAGCTGTAGGTTGACGAAAAATTTAGAAAAGTCATCTCTAAAATCAGCAGGAAATCCACGGACCTCAGCATTAAACAGGGTCGCCAAGTGGTCAGATTTATCCTAACCATGAGAAGGATTTATCTCGTACAATGGGGGGGCACCATGCAAATTAGCTGGATAAGACTAATGAATCAGATCCCCAGAAAGGATAATCTCCTTAAAGATTAAAAATCACCTTTTAAGACTGATATTACTCAATCCTAGAGATTGACCTTAAAGATTGAGAATTCAAACTCATGGAATTCAATGATATCTAAACTCGAGCTTGAACGAGAAAATATTTTGATCAAAATTATAAACCGTTTTGTTTTCTGAAAACCCTATTTTCAATGCGTTCATTACCATTGAACGTAAAATCCTAGGAATTCACCTGGAATTCATTAGGTCACTTGAACTAAATCGGGTGTCAACCGTAAGAACGGTGGTTGCATAGTGGTCAAAGACAGGACCTTGTGCCAGACCGAAAAATTATAAGGGTGAGCTTTACTATTGCTCCTACCAAGGATAGTAATTGCGTCCGACACGTTATAGACCATAATCAAAAGCATGTCACGGGACATTGCCTTAACAGTTGCTTGTTCAACGCTTTCCTTTACAACCGGACGGTAGTTTGCCGAAAGGTAATATACGGAACAAGTAAACTGGACGTGTTGCTTTCCAAATACAAGGTTAGCAAGTGGGTGACACAAAACAGCAAGTTTTGAGCTAAAATTTTCAATTCTGAACCCCACCAAACCCACAAAAATATTTTGCAAACACCGGTAAAGGGTTATCCCGGAAAACTTATCTAGGGTAAAAACTAGATTTCAAAAGATCAAATGTTTTCATAAAGATCCAATTTCCTTAATGGATCTAAATTTTTATAGTCATGTGGGACTGTAAACCATATCGTTACTACCATTGTTTATACCGCCGTATAGAAATCACTGATGTACAAAGTGTGAAGAATAAAGAAGTGATTCTAGTATTTCAAGACGATATTGCTTGAGGACAAGCAACGCTTAAGTGTGGGAATATTTGATAATGCTAAAAACGAACATATATTTCATAGCATTATTCCTCAAGAAAGACAAGCTTTTAGTTGCAATTGTTCTATTTACAAGTGATATTCGTTTAAATAATAAAAGGTGAAGACAAAAGACAGATTCGACGAATTGAAGACGCAAACGACCAAAAAGCTCAAAAGTACAAAAGACAATCAAAAAGGTTCCAATTATTGATAAGAAACGTCTCGAAATTACAAGAGTACAAGATTCAAAACGCAAAGTACAAGATATTAAATTGTACGCAAGGACGTTCGAAAATCCGGAACCGGGACCAGAGTCAACTCTTAACGCTCGACGCAACGGACTAAAAATTACAAGTTAACTACGTATATAAATATAATATAATATATAATTAATTATATTAATTATATATATATATTATATATATATATATTATAAACCGTCGGCAGAGAAAGACTCCAAGGGTGTGAGCTGTAAATACATTCTCCGCGACTCGCGGAGTTTGAAGAGGATTTTGCCGCGAGTCGCGGAGCCCCAAAAATCAACTCTGCCTATAAAGCAAACCGAATTCTGATAAAGAATTCATAATCTATTTCTCTCTTCTCTCATATATACGATATATATATATATATAATTTATATTTTAATTTTAATTTTAATTATAATTCTAATAATAAGGGTATGTTAGCGAATGTTGTAAGGGTGTAAGTCGAAATTCTGTCCGTGTAACGCTACGCTATTTTTAATCATTGTAAGTTATGTTCAACCTTTTTACATTAATGTCTCGTAGCTAAGTTATTATTATGCTTATTTAAAACGAAGTAATCATGATGTTGGGCTAATTACTAAAATTGGGTAATTGGGCTTTGTACCATAATTGGGGTTTGGACAAAAGAACGACACTTGTGGAAATTAGACTATGGGCTATTAATGGGCTTTATATTTGTTTAACTAAATGAAAGTTTGTTAATGTTAATATAAAGATTTACAATTGGGCGTCCCTATAAATTACCATATACACTCGATCGGACACGATGGGCGGGGTAATTATATGTACGAATAATCGTTCATTTAACCGGACACGGGAATGAATTAATAGCCACTAGAATAATTAAAACAGGGGTGAAATTACATTCAAGGGTAATTGGTGTAATTGTTAACAAAGTAGTAAAACCTTGGTTTACACGCAGTCGATAACCTGGTGTATTCATTAAACAAAGTATTAAAACCTTGTTACAATTCGAATCCCCAATTAGTTGGAATATTTAACTTCGGGTATAATAATAATTTGACGAGGACACTCGCACTTTATATTTATGACTGATGGACTGTTATGGACAAAAACCAGACGGACATATCGAATAATCCAGGACAAAGGACAATTAACCCATGGGCATAAAACTAAAATCAACACGTCAAACATCATGATTACGGAAGTTTAAATAAGCATAATTCTTTTATTTCATATTTAATTTCTTTTATTTTATATTTAATTGCACTTCTAATTATCGCATTTTTATTGTTATTTTATTTTATCGCACTTTTAATTATCGTACTCTTTAATTATCGCAAGTTTATTTTATCGCACTTTTATTATTCGCAATTTCATTATCGTTATTTACTTTACGCTTTAAATTAAGTCTTTTATTTATTTAATATTTTACATTAGGTTTTAACTGCGACTAAAGTCTTAAAATCGACAAACCGGTCATTAAACGGTAAAAACCCCCTTTATAATAATAATATTACTTATATATATATTTGTATTTTTATAAAAGTAAACTAATATAGCGTTGAGCTTTGTTTAAAGATTTCCCTGTGGAACGAACCGGACTTACTAAAAACTACACTACTGTACGATTAGGTACACTGCCTATAAGTGTTGTAGCAAGGTTTAAGTATATCCATTCTATAAATAAATAAATATCTTGTGTAAAATTGTATCGTATTTAATAGTATTTCCTTGTAAAAATTAATAGTATTTTATACCCCTCTGCTTTGACATCAACATGCTTTTCCATAAATAAGTCTAAAAGGTGTGGTTCCAATTGGAGTTTTGTAGGCTGTTCTAAAAGCCCAGAGTGCATCCTCCAATTTAATGGACCATTCCTTCGGATTTGATCCTACGGTTTTCTCTAGAATACGTTTTAAAGCTCGGTTTGTATTTTCAACTTGTCCACTTGTTTGTGGATGATATGCGGTGGAGATTTTATGAGTTACTCCATATCTTTTAAGAACTTTCTCAAGTTGATTATTATAGAAATGAGTACCCCGATCACTTATTAAAGCTTTCGGTGTTCCAAACCTTGCAAAAAGACGTTTTAAAAAGTTGACTACAACTCGTGCATCGTTAGTTGGGAGAGCTTGTGCTTCCGCCCATTTAGATACATAATCAATGGCTACGAGTATATATAGATTATTATGAGATTTTAGAAATGGACCCATAAAGTCAATACCCCAAATGTCAAATACTTCACATACTTGGATGACATTTTGTGGCATTTCATCACGTTGACTTATTTTTCTGGCCCTTTGACAAGCATCACAGGATTTGCAAAGAAAGTGTGCGTCTTTGTAAATTGTAGGCCAATAGAATCCAGCATCATAAACTTTTCTTGCTGTTAGTTGAGGCCCATAATGCCCTCCTGTTGGTCCTGTGTGATAATGGTTTAATATTTTACTAGCTTCATCTCCAAATACACATCGGCGTATTATTCCATCGGGACAACTTTTAAAAAGATGTGGATCTTCCCAAAAATAGTGTTTTATATCACTGAAGAATTTCTTTCATCTTTGGTACGATAATCCTTTTTCAAGGAATCCACAAACTAAGTAGTTTGCATAGTCTGCAAACCATGGGATTTCATTATAATCTATCTTCAATAGATATTCATCAGGAAAGTTGTCATGTATGGCCGATTCATTTAGAACTTCTAATTCGGGATTTTCAAGAAGAGAAAGATGATCAGCGGCGAGATTTTCTGCTCCTCTTTTATCTCGGATTTCAATATCAAACTCTTGTAAGAGTAATATCCAACGGATTAATCTTGGTTTAGCATCTTGTTTTGAAAATAGGTATCTAAGAGCAGAATGGTCGGTATAGACCACCGTTTTTGCTAGAACGAGATATGATCGAAATTTGTCAAAAGCAAAGACAATAGCAAGGAGTTCTTTTTCAATAGTTGTATAGTTCGTTTGTGCTCCTTGTAATTTCTTACTAGCATAATATATAGGTTGAAATCGTTTTTCAATCCTTTGTCCTAAAACGGCTCCCATTGCAAAATCACTTGCATCGCACATTAGTTCAAATGGTAGATTCCAATTTGGTGTTATCATGATCGGCGCATTAGTGAGTTTCTCTTTAAGAATATTAAAAGATTTAATACACTCATCTGAAAAGATGAATGGAGCATCCTTTTCTAGGAGTTTATTCATAGGAGTGGCAATTTTAGAAAAATCTTTTATGAAACGTCGGTAAAAACCGGCATGCCCTAGAAAACTCCTAACTCCTCTAACATTGGTGGGATGTGGAAGTTTAGCAATTACATCTACTTTAGCTCTATCCACTTCAATTCCTTCTTTTGAAATTTTATGACCAAGAACGATGCCTTCTTTAACCATGAAATGGCATTTCTCCCAATTAAGAACTAGATTTGATTGTTCGCATCTAATAAGCATTCGTTCCAGATTAACTAGACATGTTTCAAATGTATCACCGAAGACCGAAAAGTCATCCATGAAAACTTCCATGCATTCTTCTATCATGTCATGAAAAATCGCCATCATACACCTTTAAAAGGTTGCAGGGGCGTTACAAAGTCCAAATGGCATGCGTTTGTAAGCAAAAGTACCATAAGGGCACGTGAACGTGGTTTTCTCTTGATCTTCGGGTGCTATTGGAATTTGAAAATATCCGGAAAATCCATCTAGAAAACAATAGTAACTATTTCCGGCTAATCTTTCCAACATTTGATCTATGAAAGGTAAGGGAAAGTGATCTTTTCTAGTGGCGTCATTTAATTTTCTATAATCAATACACACACGCCATCCTGTTACAGTCCTAGTAGGAATAAGCTCATTTTTCTCATTTGTAATGACAGTCATGCCACCCTTCTTAGGCACGCATTGAACTGGGCTTACCCATGGACTATCAGAAATTGGATAAATTAAACCTGCGTCTAGCAGTTTAATAATCTCTTTCTTAACTACATCTTGCATATTAGGATTTAGTCTTCGTTGGCGTTGCACATACGTTTTATGACCTTCTTCCATAAGGATTTTATGTGTGCAATACGAAGGACTTATTCCTTTAATATCATAATCTTCCATGCAATGGCTGGTTTATGAGCTTTCAACACAGAAATGAGTTGTGATTTTTCATTTTCAGTAAGAGAAGACGATATTATTACAGGTAATTCAGATTCACCATGTAAATAAGCGTATTCCAAATGGTTTGGAAGTGGCTTTAACTCTAATTTCGGAGGTTCTTCTATCGATGATTTGTATCGATATCTGTCTTCTTCTTTTAGCATTTGAATTTCTTCTGTTGTTGGTTCATATCCATTAGCTATAAGTGTAGCTAACATTTCAGCTTCATCAATTGGTTCATTACCTTCTCCTAAAGAACATTCTCCTGTTCCTTGTAATTCTGGAAATTCTTCTAATAATTCTGCATGTGCATCTATAGTTTGAATATAATAACATGTATCATCTGCAGATTGTGGTTGTTGCATTGCTCTATCAACTGAAAAGTTAACACTCTCGTCCTCTATACTTAGGGTCAATTTCTTACCGAACACGTCTATCATTGCTTTAGCCGTATTTAAGAATGGTCTTCCTAATATGAGAGGAACTTGAGAATCTTCTTCCATGTCCAAAACAACAAAATCTACTGGAAATACTAAACTACCAACTTTAACTAGCATGTTCTCCATTATCCCGCTAGGATATTTTATTGATCTTTCGGCTAGTTGTATGCTTATTCTGGTTGGTTTCAATTCTCCAAGGTCTAGTTTAGCGTATAGTGAATACGGCATTAGATTTATACTAGCACCTAAGTCTGCTAATGCTTCTATTGAACTAAGACTACCCAGAAAACATGGAATTGTGAAACTTCCTGGATCAGATAATTTTTCTGGTATCTTATTCAACAGCACTGCTGAACAATTAGCATTCATGGTAACAGCCGAGAGTTCTTCCATTTTCTTTCTATTTGAGATTAGATCTTTCAAGAATTTAGCATATCTAGGCATTCCTGAAATCACATCAATGAAAGGAAGATTTACATTTATCTGTTTAAACATATCCAAGAATTTGGATTGCTCGGCTTCAAGTTTCTCTTTCTTCATTTTACTCGGGTAAGGAAGTGGTGGTTGGTATGGTTTAACATAAGGTTTATCCTTAACTATGTTATCTTCATTAACCTTTTCAACTACCGGTTCTTTTTCCTTATCTTGATCAGGTTGTGGTTCTTGTGGAGTAGGAATAGCTTCATCAGAAGTTACAGGTATTTCAGGTGGTTTAAGTGTTGTACCACTTCTTGTGGTAATAGCTTTAGCTGTTTCATTCCGGGGGTTAGCATTTGTATCACTAGGTAAACTTCCCAGTTTTCTTTCACCTATTAACCTTGCTAGGTTACTTACTTCTTGTTCCAAGTTTTGAATAGAAGCTTGTTGATTTCTAAATGCTTGAGCATTTTGTTCATTGGTTTGTTTTTGAGATGTGAAAAACTGCGTTTGAGTTTCAACTAGCTTCGTCATCATATCTTCTAAATTCGGCTTTTTATCATCGGTTTGTTGTGGTGGTTTGTTTTGAAAATTAGGTCTTTGCTGATTGTAAGTATTATTGGATACTTGTTGATTGCTAGGACCTTGTTGGTTGTTGTATGGAATATTTCGGTTATAATTCTGGTTTTGATTGTAAATCGGTCTTGGCTGTTGATAATTATTCTGATAATTATTTCCAGGCCTTTGGTTTATGTATGAAATATTCTCTCTTTGTTCCATTGTTAATTCAATACTGAGACAATCTTTTGTCAAATGTGGTCCTCCACACTGCTCACAACTAATTCGTATTGAGTGAATATCTTTAGTCATCTTTTCCATTCATCTCTCCACAGCATCTATCTTTGCGGAAATGGAATCTAAGTCATGGCTAGAATCGGCTCTAGCTGCTTTAGATGATCTAACGATATCTTTTTCTTGGTGCCACTCATGTGAGTGGGAAGCAGTGTTATCAATAATTTTGTAAGCATCAGTTTCGGTTTTCTTCATAATAGAACCACCAGCTGCTATATCTATGTCTTTCCTTGTAGTGATGTCGCATCCTTGGTAGAATATTTGTACTATTTGATAGGTGTCTAAACCATGTTGCGGACATCCTCTTAATAACTTTCCATATCTAGTCCACGCCTCATATAGAGTTTCATTTAGTTTCTGTGTAAACGTAACAATTTCTGCTTGAAGTCTTACGGCTTTAGATGCCGGAAAGAATTGTTTAAGAAAATTTTCAACTAAAACATCCCATGTATCAATCGCCCCTTCAGGTAACGATTCCAACCAATCTTTGGCTTCTCCCTTTAAAGTCCAGGGAAATAACATGAGATATATCTGTTCATCCTCAACTTCTCGGATTTTAAATAGTGTGCAGATCCTATTAAAGGTACGTAGATGTTCATTTGGATCTTCCTTCGGCGCACCACTAAATTGGCATTGATTAGTCACCATATGTAGAATTTGTCCTTTGATTTCATAATCTGGCGCATTAATGTCTGGATGAGTAATTGCGTGACCTTGGCCAGTGCGTTTAGCTCTCATTCGGTCTTCCATACTTAAAGGTTCCAGATTCTCCATAATTGAATTTGTTGAATCGGAATCACTAGAGGATTCTGATTTAATGGTTCGTTCCTCAACAATCTCTGTTTGAATGATTGGTGGTTCCGGAGGAAAGTTTAGTGGTTCAGGATCTACGAACCGTTCTTGAATATTCCCCGGATTCTCAATTGTGAGGTCGGGTTCAAAAAATGGATTGTCGGAAATTTGAACTGAAGTACTTGGTCGACTGGATGACGATTCTAAAGAAAAATCAACGGGGTAATATTTGCTAAATGTCTTGATCTAGTTACAGGTGGTGAACGTACAAAAGGTGGTGAACATCTTGCTCGGTGCATTCACTGAATATCCTATTAGTTTTTAAAAGGAAAGAAAAATTATAATAAGTTATCCAATTAATAGACTTTTCTGATTTTGCCCACGTTTCGAATAGCCAAAAGATGCAGCAGAGGGGCAGGATTCGTTTGGTCTCAATATAATTGAGGACTGTTTGGCTCCAATAACCCGGTCCACGTACAAATCCAACTATTACTACGAACCAGAAATTTTGATGTCTATCAATTTAACCACTTAAAATAAATTTTCAAAATTTTAAGAAATTTAGATAATAAGTAGAATAAAAATCTATGTCCTAAAACTAGAATAGCGAGAAATAAGAAAGAAAAAGAGTTTGTTGAAAAAAAATCGAAAAAGAAAAATGGTTGAAAAATAAAAGGTGACGGAAAAATAAAAGAAACTTATAAAACTTAAAAACACTTGACTAACCTAACCTTATTACTACAACTAAATTAAAATTATAATCGCAAATTGAGATTACTAATTGGAATGATAATTGATACATAGGTAAAAGTCGTCTAAAAATATTAAAGCTTACAGAAAAAACTAAATCTCAAATGGAAATAACTTAAAAAGAAACTAAAACTTAAAAAGGCGTCGCAAAATTCTAAAGCACCTAAATCTTAGTCTAAAGAAAAAGCACTTAAGGAATTCTACGGCAAAGCCTAAAAATCTAGAAGTAAAAATAACTATGGCAAAAACTAAGTTTAAAACTAAATATGAGCTAAAAATACAAATATTACGCTAAAACAATTAAAAAGGGACAAAATATAAAAATACACAAAAAGTTGTAAAAAGTACAAATTTTATAAAAATATTATTTTTATATTAATTATTTAATAAAACTATTAATTTTACAATTTAATTAAACTAATTTAACTAAATAAAACAAATTAAATAAAAAATAAAACTTAAAATAAAACTAATTATAATAATAATAATAATTAGGGTTAAATAAAAATAATTATAATTAATTACTCGTAATAAATGCAGAATTAGGGTTCTGTCGCGTGTCAGAGTTTCTCCGCGAGTCGCGGTAATCCAAGCAGCAAACCTCCGCGAGTCGCGGGGTTCAAATTTCAACTCTGGTATAGTTTTAATTTTTACGCGTTTTTTTTTTATGTTTTCTAATTTTCTGTTTTTATATAAATAAAAGATATTTAAATAAAACTTATATTTTTATAAACTAAAATAAAAATAAAGAAACTTATAGTACTTTTAACAAACTCTTAAAAATATATAAATTTTTGTTTTTCTTTTTATATTTTCGAATATTTAAAACGTACTTTTATAAAAACGAATTTTAATAAAAGTAAAATAAAAATCTTTTTTTTTTTATATATTAGCGTTGCGCTTTCGGCTTTTAAGAGATTCTCCGGCAGCGGCGCCAAAAATACTTGATGTATGCAGCGGGGTATACGAAATAGCTTATATTTTTACAGGAAATACTATTAAATACGATACAATTTTACACAAGATATTTATTTATTTATAGAATGGATATACTTAAACCTTGCTACAACACTTATAGGCAGTGTACCTAATCATACAGTAGTGTAGTTTTTAGTAAGTCCGGTTCGTTCCACAGGGAAATCTTTAAACAAAGCTTAACGCTATATTAGTTTACTTTTATAAAAATACAAATATATATATATAAGTAATATTATTATTATAAAGGGGGGTTTTTACCGTTTAATGACCGGTTTGTCGATTTTAAAACTTTAGTCGCAGTTAAAACCAAATGTAAAATATTTAAAATAAATACAAGACTTAAATTAAAGCGTAAAGTAAATAACGATAATGAAATTGAGAATAATAAAAGTGCGATAAAATAAACTTGCGATAATTAAAAAGTACGATAATTAAAAGTGCAATTAAATACAATAACAATAAAAATGCGATAATTGGAAGTACAATTAAATATAAAATAAAGAAAATTAAATATGAAATAAAAGAATTATGCTTATTTAAACTTCCGTAATCATGATGTTTGACGTGTTGATTTTAGTTTTATGCCCATGGGTTAATTGTCATTTGTCCTGGATTATTTAATATGTCTATACGGATTTATCTATAATAGTCCATCAGTCATAAATATAAAGAGCGAAAGCCTTCGTCAAATTATTCTTATTCCCGAAGTCAAATATTCCAACTAATTGGGGATTCGAATTGTAACAAGGTTTTAATACTTTGTTTAATGAATACACCAGGTTATCGACTGCGTGTAAACCAAGGTTTTACTACTTTGTTAACAATTACACCAATTACCCTTGAATGTAATTCACCCCTGTTTCAACAAGTCTATTACTATTAATCCAGTTCCGTGTCCGGTAAAATGAATAATTATTGGTATTTATAGATATCCCGCCCACCGTACCCAGTCAAGCGTATGTGGTTATATATAAATACGTCGAATTATAAGTTTGTATATTAAATTAACAAGGTATTGTTTAGTTAATATAAAACCCATTAATAGCCCATAGTCTAATTTCCACAAGTGTCGTTCTTTTATCCAAACCCCAATTATGGTACAAAGCCCAATTACCCAATTTTAGTAATTAGCCCAACATCATGATTACTTCGGATTAAATAAGCATAATAATAACTTAGCTACGAGACATTAAATTAAAAAGGTTGAACATAACTTACAATGATTAAAAATAGCGTAGCGTTACATGGACAGAATTTCGACTTACACCCTTACAACATTCGCTAACATACCCTTATTATTATGATTAAAATTAAAATTAAAATTAAAATTAAAATATAAATATATACGATATAGATAGAGAGATGGATATATGATGGATGAAAAATGCTCAGAATTCGGTTGCTTTTATAGGGAGTTTCAAACTTTGGGGCTCCGCGACTCGCGGCCAATTTTGCCTTCAAACTCCGCGAGTCGCGGAGTTTGCTTTTACAGCTCACACAAGTTTGGCTCTTTGTTTACCGACGGATTTATAAATAAATATAATATATTAAATAATTATAAGAATTATTTAAATATTATATTATATTTATGTGCATAGTTGACTTGTAATTTTTAGTCCGTTGCGTCGAGCGTTGAGAGTTGACTCATGTCCCGGTTCCGGATTTTCGAACGTCCTTGCGTACAATTTAATATCTTGTACTTTGCGTTTTGAATCTTGTACTCTTGTAATTTTGAGACGTTTCTTATCAATAATTGGAACCTCTTTGATTGTATTTTGTACTTTTGAGCTTTTTGGTCGTTTGCATCTTCAATTCGTCGAATCTGTCTTTTGTCTTCACGTTTTATTATTTAAACGAATATCACTTTTAAATAGAACAATTGCAACTAAAAGCTTGTCTTTCTTGAGGAATAATGCTATGAAATATATGTTCGTTTTTAGCATTATCATTCCTCTTCGCTCATATTGAAGGTGTGTCGAGTAGTCGGTGCCATTTCCTTCAAAATAGTCAAATGAAACAAGTTAATCATACAGAATATTAAGAGTAGTCAATAGTATCCCGTAGCATAATATGAACTCATTTATAAAAGCTTTTTCTTCATATTAGCATTTTATAAGTTTAAATTCGGGTACTACCTACCCGTTAAGTTCATACTTAGTAGCTAATATACAATTCAACTACTACAATTCCATATGAAAAACTGATTATAATAATATATCACATACAAATATTCTTCAAACTTACAACTTCGCTATATTACATATAACATGAAATATAGCACACTATGATACAGGACAGTTTTGAAGATAAATCTAGTTAATACGCGAGTTGTTTAGCAAAGGAAATAAAGACACGTAATTCATAAGTCCAGAAACAAGTCATGCATTCTGGTTTTACTAAGACGACTTCCCATCCTTTGTCTTGTGGAAAATAACCGTTATGACCATTAGCTAGGCAGCATGTTGTAATGTCGTCAAAAGGACGAGGGTTTCGTAATGTCCAACAGCCCCGTAATAATCTAAAAACCTTATTTCTCACCCCAACTACTGAATCCGTCACTTGTGGGAAAGTTTTATTTAAAAGCTGCAATCCGATGTTCTTTTTCTCACTTTGGTAAGAAGCGAACATCACTAACCCGTAAGCATAACATGCTTCTTTATGTTGCATATTAGAAGCTCTTTCTAATTCACGAAATCCTATGTTGGGATATGTTGAGTCAAAATAGGTTCTTAACCCGTAGCGTAAAATTGCATTTGGGTTCCCCGCATTTAACGCTTTAAAGAAAACACGGCGTAACTTAATTGATTTCCATATTAAACGTTCCATATTAGTTGATTTCGTTGCGAGGTTTTGACCTCTATGTGAGACGTTTTTCAAAGACTGCATTCATTTTTAAAACAACCATAACCTTTATTTTATCAATAAAGGTTTTAAAAGCATTACGTAGATTATCAAATAATGATAATCTAAAATATACTGTTTACACATGACCATTACATAATGGTTTACAATAGAAATATATTACATCGACATATGTTTCTTGAATGCAGTTTTTACACAATATCATACAAACATGGACTCCAAATCTTGTCCTTATTTTAGTATGCAACAGCGGAAGCTCTTAGTATTCACCTGAGAATAAACATGCTTTAAACGTCAACAAAAATGTTGGTGAGTTATAGGTTTAACCTATATATATCAAATCGTAACAATAGACCACAAGATTTCATATTTCAATACACATCCCATACATAGAGATAAAAATCATTCATATGGTGAACACCTGGTAACCGACATTAACAAGATGCATATATAAGAATATCCCCATCATTCCGGGACACCCTTCGGATACGATATAAATTTCGAAGTACTAAAGCATCCGGTACTTTGGATGGGGTTTGTTAGGCCCAATAGATCTATCTTTAGGATTCGCATCAATTAGGGTCTCTGTTCCCTAATTCTTAGATTACCAGACTTAATAAAAAGGGGCATATTCGATTTCGATAATTCAACTACAGAATGTAGTTTCACATACTTGTGTCTATTTTGTAAATCATTTATAAAACCTGCACGTATTCTCATCTCAAAAATATTAGATTTTAAAAGTGGGACTATAACTCACTTTCACAGATATTTCCTTCCTCGAAAATAAGACTTGGCCACGGATCGATTCACGAACCTATACAAATATGTACATATATATCAAAGTATGATCAAAATATAATTACAACTATGTTTATTATGTTTTAAATATTTGAATGTATTAAGTCAGCTGTCCTCGTTAGTAACCTACAACTAGTTGTCCACAGTTAGATGTACAAAAATAAATCGATATATATTATCTTGAATCAATCCACGACCCAGTATATACACGTCTCAGGCTAGATCACAACTCAAAGTATATATAATTTTGGAATCAACCTCAACCCTGTATAGCTAACTCCAACATTACTGCATATAGAGTGTCTATGGTTGTTCCAAATAATATATATACATGGGTCGATATGATATGTCAAAACATTTGCATACGTGTCTATGGTATCCCAAGATTACATAATATATTAGAATACATGTATAATACAATATAAATTAGCTAGGATATGATTTGTATAGATTTGTTAAACATTTCCCGTTGCTAAAAAGATCAAAAATATCCAATCTTGTTTTACCCATAACTTCTTCATTTTAAATCCGTTTTGAGTGAATCAAATTGCTATGGTTTCATATTGAACTCTAATTTAAGAATCCAAACAGAAAAAGTATAGGTTTATAGTCGGAAATTTAAGTTACATGTTAATTACTAAAGAGGTAGTCATTTTCATCGAAAGAATGACATCTTAATGACCATTTTGAAAAACATACTTTCACTTTGAGTTTAACCAAGATTTTTAGATATAGTTTCATGTTCATATGAAAAATCATTTTCCCAGAAGAACAACTTTTAAATCAAAGTTTATCATAGTTTTTAATTATCCAAACCAAAACAGCCCCCGGTTTCACTACGACGGCGTATATCCGATTTTATGGTGTTCATCGTGTTTCCAGGTTTTAAATCATTAAGTTAGCATATCATATAGATATAGAACATATGTTTAGTTGATTTTAAAAGTCAATTTAGAAGGATTAACTTTTGTTTGTGAACAATTTTATAATTAACTAAACTATGTTCTAGTGATTACAAGTTTAAACCTTCGAATAAGATAGCTTTACATGTATGAATCGAATGATGTTATGAACATCATTACTACCTCAAGTTTTCTGGATAAAACTACTGGAAATAAGAAAAATGGATCTAGCTTAAAAGGATCCTTGGATGGCTTGAAAGTTCTTGAAGCAGAATCATGACACGAAAACAGTTCAAGTAAGATTTTCACTCGAAATAAGATTGTTATAGTTGTAGAAATTGAATTAAAGTTTTAATATGAATATTACCTTGAATTAGAAAGATAACCTACTATAAATAACAAAGGTTCCTTGATCTTAGATGATTACTTGGAATGGATTAGAAAGCTTGGAAGTAGACTTGCAAACTTGGAAGTATTCTTGATTTTTATGAAACTATACTTATGAAATTTATGAAGAACACTTAGAACCTGAAGATGGAACTTGAGAGAGATCAATTAGATAAAGAAAATTGAAGAATGAAAGTGTTTGTAGGTGTTTTTGGTCGTTGGTATATGGATTAGATATAAAGGATATGTAATTTTGTTTTCATGTAAATAAGTAATGAATGATTACTAATATTTTTGTAATTTTATGAGATATTTCATGCTAGTTGCCAAATGATGGTTCCCACATGTGTTAGGTGACTCAAATGGGCTGCTAAGAGCTGATAATTGGAGTGTATATGCCAATAGTACATACATCTAAAAGCTGTGTATTGTACGAGTACGAATACAGGTGCATACGAGTAGAATTGTTGATGAAACTGAACGAGGATGTAATTGTAAGCATTTTTGTTAAGTAGAAGTACTTTGATATGTGTCTTGAAGTCTTTCAAAAGTGTAAGAATACATATCAAAACACAACAAGTATATACATTCTAATGAAGTCGTTAAGTCTTCGTTAGTCGTTACATGTAAGTGTTGTTTTGAAACCTTTAAGTTAACGATCTCAATTAATGTTGTTAAACCAATGTTTATTATATCAAATGAGATGTTAAATTATTATATTATCATGATATTATGATGTATGAATATCTCTTAATATGATATATACATTAAAATATCGTTACAACGATAATCGTTACATATAAGTCTCGTTTCGTAATTCTTGAGTTAGTAGTCTTGTTTTTACATATGTAGTTCATTGTTAACACACTTAATGATATATTTAAATATCATTTTATCATGTTAAATATAGTGTATCAATATCTTAATATGATACATATGTATTTAGTAGACGTTATCATAACGATAATCATTATATATATCATTTCGAGTTTCTTAACTTAGTAATCTCATTTCTTATGTATATCACACATTGTTAATATACTTAGTGAGATACTTACTCATCATAATCTCATGTCAACCATATATATATGTCTATATATACCACAACATGTAGTTTTTACAAATTTGTAACGTTCGTGAATCGCCGGTCAACTAGGGTGATCAATTGTCTATATGAAACTTATTTCATTTAATCAAGTCTTAACAAGTTTGATTGCTTAACACGTTGGAAATTAGTCATGTAAATATCAATCTCAATTAATATATATAAACATGGAAAAGTTCGGGTTACTACAACCTTCATCTCTCATCCTCTCCAAAACCATCTCCATCCACCATCTCTGACAACCATTTTCAACCACCACCTCCGCCACCACTGTGAAGACCCGTCCTAATCCATCTGGACGAAGTCCATATTGATTATAAATGATTCACAACAGTTGATTTCATCATGAGGTACTTGACCTCTATATGATACATTTTACAAACATTGCATTCGTTTTTGAAAAGACAATGTTTCATTACATCAAAAGTTGACAACATGCATACCATTTTGTAATATATCCTACTATAATTGACTTAATAATAATCTTGATGAACTCAACGACTCGAATGCAACATCTTTTGAAATATGTCATGAATGACTCCAAGTAATATCTCTAAGATGAGCAAATGCACAGCGGAAGATTTCTTTCGTACCTGAGAATAAACATGCTTTAAAGTGTCAACCAAAAGGTTGGTGAGTTCATTAGTTTAACATAAATAATCATTTCATAATTTTAATAGACCACATGATTTCATATTTCCATTTCTCATAAACATACGTCCCATGCATAGAGACAAAAATATCATTCATATGGATTGAACACCTGGTAACCGACATTCACAATATGCATATAAGAATATCCCCATCATTTCGGGATCCTCCTTCGGACATGATATAAATTTCGAAGTACTAAAGCATCCGGTACTTTGGAAGGGGCTTGTTGGGCCCGATAGATCTATCTTTAGGATTCGCGTCAATTAGGATGTCTGTTCCCTAATTCTTAGATTACCAGACTAAAAAAAGGGCATATTCGGTTTAATAATCCAGCCATAGAATGTAGTTTCATTTACTTGTGTCTATTTCGTAAAGCAGTTATAAAAGCAGCGCATGTATTCTCAGTCTCAAAAATATATATTGCAAAAGCATTTAAAAAGGGAGCAAATGAAACTCACCTAATGTATTTTGTAGTAAAAATACATATAACAATATTGAAAAATGCAGGGTTGGCCTCGAATTCACGAACCTATAACATTTGTATATTTATTAATATACCTAGTCGTAATCGAACAATTATATATAAAAATTTATTAGTTATATTCTTTTTATATTAATAATATATATTTTTTTATATTCATTTTGTATACAAAAAAATATAAATTTCGTGATGTTATATGTATTAAATACCTTTTTTGTTTATATATATATATATATATATATATATATATATATATATATATATATATATATATATATATATATATATATATATATATATATATATATATATATATATATATATATATATATATATTTATCAACACCGCAATTCTATTTATTCTAAGTTAATACTAGAAGTTATAAAAATAGTGATAGTAATATTACTAATATACTTATGTTACTAATAATGGTTCAAAAAATGATAATAATGTTAATATTTACAAAAACACTGATAATTTATAATAATACTCTTTAAAGAATACTACTACTTAATAATAATATTAGTAGTGATATTTTCATAAACTATATTAGTGATACTAACTTTTAATAACCATGTTAAGAATAATAATATTGGTAATTTTGAATAATACCATAATACTTAATCAATAATGATAATAATAATAATAATAATAATAATACTAAATAATAATAATACTTAAATGATAAAAAAATATTAATAATAATAATGTCTTTAATACTTATACATATAATTATAATTTTAGTAATAATAATCGTAGTTCTAACATTCATAATATTAATAATCATAATAATTCCAATAATAATGATAACGATAATACTAATACTTAATAATGATGATACAAATAATAATAGTCAATAACCATAACAATATTCATGGTAACAATAATAATAATAATAATCCTAATAGTAATTAGTATTTAATAATAATAACAATAATAATAATAACAATAATATTAGTAATATTAAAATTAGAAAACTACCTTAGTTGGAATGGGTTCCAAAAAGAAATGACAGCCCCCGAACTCGAACCCATGACCTCTCGTAAACACGCAAACACCCTTACCACTCACTATGCTCCTACTTTTCTGTTTTATATTAGAACTTATATATCTATAACTCATATTACTGTGTCCTCCTTCTTCTTCCCTTCTTCCCTTGATCGACAGATGTAAACCCAAAATCAGATAATTTATTGTTTCGGCTATTAGACTTTCAACCGAAATAGAAACATAGTTTGAGAGAAGTGGAATTTGAAAGAAAAAAAAAATATCAAATTGATGTTCGCTGCTACTGCTGTCGTGAGTTACAACAAAAAAAATTAAAATTGATTTTAATTTTGAGAATGTTTTAGACAATTGTTACAACACGAATTAGGTTTAAAATCATTCCTAGAATCTATCTCAATACTCAATTTCACTTGAATCATCACACACAATTCGAATTTAATTGAAGAACAATGTTTGACTTTTTAATCTAAAAACTTTGACTCTTGAATTCGAATTCGATACGATAAATTAACATTTGAAACTTTGCAGAAAGATTAGATACAAGATTCCTAACAGAATAGCATTTTTACATTTTGAAAATTGATTTGATTTCGAGATTTGGATTTATAGAACACAATACAGAGGTGTCGAGCTTTAAAAAGAAAAAAAAATATCTGATCTGTTTTTCTTAATCCATTTTCAATTGCAGAGATCATATCCATGAATAAATTTTGTCTGGTACCGTGGTTGAAACAGACAGGTAACAAACTGAAGATAAAAACAAAGATTGAATAAAGTAAGATATTTAACAAGATTGTACGATCTCTTTGAAATTGCTATCGAATAATTTGGAGACAAACACAAAATAACAAAAAAAAAGCTGGGATGGGATGTTTGCAATATTCGGTTCCTGAATCTGATTTTAATTATATATACTTAATATTATTAATTATTAAATAAAACTACATTAATAATTATTATACATTTAACATTATTACTATTACTAAAAATAGTAATATCAATATCTAGTAATAATAAAAGTTATAAATGATAAGATTAATAGTGATATTGATAATAATAAATTAGTATTAGTAATAGCCAATTGTTTTTATAATAACTATAATTACAAAATTTTAGTAATTTTAATAATGATTATAATACTAATAATATAAATAATAATATTAATAATTATATTGATTATAATAATATTCTAATAATATAATAATAATAGTAATAATGCTGCTAATGCTAATTATTAATGATAATCATTTTTGAGAATTTTGTTAATAATAATGATGATAATAATAATATTAAAAATAATACTTATAAGCTTGATATTATCACACTAATATTTACATAGACTGAAATATTCTAATTTCTTCATATAATATTTATAAATTTTATATATATACATACATATCTATAGTATACCCATAATAGTTATGGATAAAATTTATGTAAATATATTATTTAATAATTTACTATTGTATATTTATAAGTATTCGTATTTAACTTTGTTTAATATTGAATGACTGACAGTTGAAGGTTTACAAGCTTCGAAGCCATTACATTCCATATAATATATATATATATATATATATATATATATATATATATATATATATATATATATATATATATATATATATATATATATATATATATATATATATATATATATATATATATATATATATATATATATATATAGTATACCTGATATATATATATATAAATACGTTTTAAATAATAATTTTCATAATATCATATTTTTATTTTTATTTTACATACATACATTTAATAACAACAACATTTAATATTTCAATTTATATTTCCAGTTATTATATATATATATATATATATATATACACACACACATATCTATTTACAAATAGTTGTTCGTGAATCGTCGAGAATGGTCAAAGGTCAATTGTATACATGAACACAGTTCAAAATTTTTTTTGAGACTTCAACATTACAGACTTTGCTCATCGTGTCGATTCCATATAAAGATTAAGTTTGAATTTGGTCGGAAATTCCCGGGTCGTCACAGTACCTACCCGTTAAAGAAATTTCGTCCCGAAATTTGAGTGAGGTGGTCATGGCTAACAATAAGAATGTTTTCATGACGAATATGAGTTGTTAAATAGAATTTTATTGTTATTGACTAATATAGATAAAACAATTCGATTATCCGAAGCGTACGCGTGAAGCTATCATAAAAGATTGAGATAGAGATTTAACTTTTGACGTAGTCACAGTTGAATTTAGAAAATAAGGTGTGTCTAATCTTTTGACGTTGTCTTGGTTGAATTCCGGAATTCAAGGGATTTAAAGAAAATCTTCAAAATCTAAAAGATTTGATTCTTCGGCGAGTAAGGAAATTAAGATCTCTATAATTAAATACGATGATCTGCCTTGATTACTCTGTCTGATATTTCCATTATAAATTGAGCTCTTCCGTTCCATTTTTCTCACCATTCCTATACTTTCTTTCTTAGTTCATACATCCAAAAGATTGTGAAAATGCTTAGTTCCAGTTCTAATCCCTAATATTTTCCTAATTATTATTTTTGTTATCCTTCTTTTCAATCTTCCATCAGAAGAATCTGTTTACTTCTACTATTACCTTGGGGTGGTACTATTCTTAATTATACCGTGTCTTTATATTGATATTCGTATTAATATCCATGGTTTGTAATTTCTGCGTTGTTGGATTTTTATATCTTTCCTTATATTTCAATGTCCCTGCTTCTGTCTCCTATAATTATTGTCATTCACAGTTAATGCTCTTTCTTATTTGCTACGATTTATACCCCCATTTACACTTTGAAGCTTTATGCTCCGTTTTCTCTTCTATCTATTAAGCACCTCAAGTAATGGTCCAGAATTCGTAAGTATGGAGTTTCAAATGAACGTAATGTTCTAAACAAGAATAAACGTAATAGCACGATTTGATTTGTCAAATCACCAGAATCACTGAGAATAGAACTATCAAGGATATACTTTCTTGATATGTTCAGAAGTTAATCAGAATGAAAAAGTTATGTAACATGGCACGTGATGACGTTAAGATCTGTGAATCATCACGTCCCATTAGAAACTCAGCATGACTTAATGTAATATAATCACGTTGATCAAGTGTCATTATATTATACTAACTCATGCATCAGTTCCCACATTACTTCAATAACATTCATATTTTAAGCTCGAAAGTTTACAGAATATAGAAACTAACAGTTTCTATATGATGTAACACTGATAGCACGAAGATATTAATGATTTCAGATAAGAATAGTTATGAAAATATCTTCAGAAATATGGAGGATATTTATTATGAAAGATACGATGATATCTTGGAATTTCTAATATCAAAGGATGGTGAAGAAAATTTGTCCGCAAGAGTTTGGAGTCAGAAGCAAGGTATTCGCTAAAAATTTCATCAGAAACAGATTCATCAGGATTCTTAATGTACAAGTTTAGTCCTTGTGATTTGTTCAGAGACTCCTTCGTAGTTTGCTCAATCAGTTTTCCAGTTTCAAACTTTTTCTTAGCTTTGCCAACATACAATTCTTTATCAACACCTTTTGGCTGTTGAGGTCGTTTACAGTTTTTGTTGCTTCATTCAACTATTCAAAATTCAGAGTATTAACTCGTAGACTGGGTGCTTTTCAGAATTTTAGAATGAAAGATCGTAGTTCTAAGAGATAAATGTTATATGGATACATATAACTGTTGGTGTGGAAACGTTGCGAGACTCACAATACAGATTTGCTAATTCCCGGTAATTGGTATGACAATTCTTGTTAAAAAAATGCGGATGAGTACATGATGAGACTTCAATAGATAAATTTAGTGTTTTGTCGGAGAGATTCAAACCAAGGAGCGACGAGGTTGCTGGTACATCTGCTGGTAATATGGTGGAATTTAATAAAAAGTTCCCCGGTAACAATAAAAGAGCACACATATAAATCAAGGTTATATTATGGTTGTTTCGAACGAAAAGTCAAAGTTGACTTGCTGGAGCTGTGACAAAATTTGCTAATTTGGAAAGGGATTGCAAAGTTATTTTGGGTAATAATAACACTAAGAAATTAGCATAGCTACGTTTTAAACGTTTACTCAGTTGCCGAGTGTTTCTCAGGTGAATAGCTATATGCATCAATCTTTTCTTCCGTAAATGATTTGTGGTTGGTTCATCCTCTAGATTGAGGTGTTTTCAAGAATTTATGAAGGATTTGAACGCAGTTTGTAATCATCGAGATACAAATGAGATTTAAGATGAAATCAAGTGGCAAACTTGAAGAATTGTTTAGTTTCATATGTTATAATCAATATTTTAATTCATTTTAATTGCCCAATGTTGGTAGTCCACAGTTGATAGTCCACATTTAACAGTCCAATAATTCATATATAGCTTAATATATAATATTCTAATTAATTAATACGTATCATGACCCGTGTACATGTCTCAGACTCGATCACAACTCAAATTATATATATTATTGTAGAATCAACATCAAGCCTGTATAGAGAACTCGATCATTACTGCATATAGAGTGTCTATGGTGATTCCAAATAATATATATAGATGCGTCGATATGATATGTCAAAACTTTGTATACATTTCCTAATATTTAAAGTACGTAAAATAAATACAGAAATTAAATGACGATAAATAAAATACGTAAAGTAAATAACATAAATTAAATGACGATAAATAAAATTGCGATAATTAAATTGCTATAAACAAACTGCGATAAATAAAATGTAATCAGTTAGCTAGGAACAGTTAGTTGGAACAGTAAGCGTGGATTCTTAACAAAATTTTTCGTAGTTAATTTGTTTGTTTCTAACAATTTTTATTTTGTCCAGTGTTTTCTTCATTATGCCACTTGTTGGATTCTGATAGGTCAAAATCCAAATATGAAATTGAATGAAAATGAATTTTCTGCGGTGAACGGATACGTATATTTGTGGATGTACATAGGATAGTAAATGATCGTTGAATCAGATTCGAAGAATGTACTGTGCAACTTATTACTGTGAAATCTAAATATTTCTCGGGTATTACCTACCCGTTAAAATATTTTCACCATTAACAGTTTGTACGAAAGAATTGTTAATTACAATCTTTATGAAAATATATATACATATATATTTTCTTCAGATGTAATCAAGGATTTAATGAGTTAATATGATATTAATCTCATTTGATTTACCGTTTGAACAAGAATATACAATCTCTAAAACATTAGAGATTACATAATATCCATGTCGAACGAAGATAATTGATTAGAACGATATGTAGTACGAAGATCATACTCAAAGTACAGATGATGATATTGAAGCATGGATTGTTGATGGTACTGGTACTGTTATTGATGGTACTGTTGGTGCCGGTGATGTTGCTGAAGCTGGTACATTTTGCACCATATTCTCCGAATTGATTATTCGAGCGCGAAGTTCGTTGACTTATTACTCCAGGATGATTGTCGGTCAGAACGAGCGGATGAATAAGGTTCAGAATTGTGGATAGAATATAATCTTGTCGAGTTACCCTGGAAATGAAACTAAAAATGATGTCTCGAACAAGTTTGCCGGTAACCGCTTCAGGTTCATTGTCAAGAGGTGAATTCGGATGGTGGAAGGAATTGCCTTCTGCGCATTTCCATTAATTAAGTCGACTACGAACCCATCAGATGAATTGATAATGGTTGATTAATTGATTCATGCCGGTGACACTGTTTTCGGAGATTAGGTGAACATCTATGTAGGAATAGCTGTCGGAATAACTATCGGAATAGCTATCGGAATCTGAGGGACTGGAACTGGTTGCAGGAATCGTCTTGTACGATCAGATGAAGGATTTTTCGATAAGAAATAGATTATTGGATGTAGATTAGTACCCTCCATACATAATTTACATATGCCTATATAATACTAAAATCCCATAAGTTACGGAGGAATCTACGGAAGTTGTCAGGCAAAGTTACAGTAACAGATACGCTAAGATATGAAGTAGCAGATACGCTAAGATATGAATTTTGTCTATACACTATTCATGCAGTCAATGCAGTAAAACGTGTCTAGACTAAGAATGATAAGCAAGTGATTCTCTAAGAATGATAAGTAGGTAATTTTTGACACGAAATGATAAGCAAAACTTTTGACATGCAGACACGGTCGAAGTCCAGACTCACTAATGCATCCTAACGACTTATCAGTTAGACACACTAATGCAGACATGGTTCGCTAAGACCATCGCTCTGATACCAACTGTGAAGACCCGTCCTAATCCATTCGAACGAAGTCCATATCGATTATAAATGATTCACAATAGTTGATTTCATCGCGAGGTACCTGACCTCTATATGATACATTTTACAAACATTGCATTCATTTTTGAAAAGACAATCTTTCATTACATCAAAAGTTGACAACATGCATACCATTTCGTAATATATCCTACTATAATTGACTTAATAATAATCTTGATGAACTCAACGACTCGAATGCAACATCTTTTGAAATATGTCATGAATGACTCCAAGTAATATCTCTAAGATGAGCAAATGCATAGCGAAAGATTTCTTTCGTACCTGAGAATAAACATGCTTTAAAGTGTCAACTAAAAGGTTGATGAGTTCATTAGTTTAACATAAATAATCATTTCATAATTTTAATAGACCACAAGATTTCATGTTTCCATTTCTCATAAACATACGTCCCATGCATAGAGACAAAAATATCATTTATATGGATTGAACACCTGGTAACCGACATTCACAATATGCATATAAGAATATCCCCATCATTCCTGGATCCTCATTCGAACATGATATAAATTTCGAAGTACTAAAGCATCCGGTACTTTGGATGGGGCTTGTTGGGCCCGATAGATCTATCTTTAGGATTCGCGTCAATTAGGGTGTCTGTTCCCTAATTCTTAGATTACCAGACTAAAAAAGGGGTATATTCGATTTAATAATCCAGCCATAGAATGTAGTTTCATTTACTTGTGTCTATTTCGTAAAGCAGTTATAAAAGCAGCGCATGTATTCTCAGTCCCAAAAATACATATTGTAAAAGCATTTAAAAAGGGAGCAAATGAAACTCACCTAATGTATTTTGTAGTAAAAATACATATAACAATATTGAACAATGCAGGGTTGGCCTCGGATTCACGAACCTATAACATTTGTATATTTATTAATATACCTAGTCGTAATCGAACAATTATATATATAAATTTATTAGTTATATTCTTTTTATATTAATAATATATATTTTTTTTATAATCATTTTGTATACAAAAAAATATAAATTTCGTGATGTTATATGTATTAAATACCTTTTTTGTTTATATATATATATATATATATATATATATATATATATATATATATATATATATATATATATATATATATATATATATATATATATATATATATATATATATATATATATATATATATATATATATATATATTTGTTTATCAACACCGCAATTCTATTTATACTAAGTTAATACTAGAAGTTATAAAAATAGTGATAGTAATATTACTAATATACTTATGTTACTAATAATGGTTCAAAAAATGATAATAATGTTAATATTTACAAAAACACTGATAATTTATAATAATACTCTTTAAAGAATACTACTACTTAATAATAATATTAGTAGTGATATTTTCATAAACTATATTAGTGATACTAACTTTTAATAACCATGTTAAGAATAATAATATTGGTAATTTTGAATAATACCATAATACTTAATCAATAATGATAATAATAATAATAATAATAATACTAAATAATAATAATACTTAAATGATAAAAAAATATTAATAATAATAATGTCTTTAATACTTATACATATAATTATAATTTTAGTAATAATAATCATAGTTCTAACATTCATAATATTAATAATCATAATAATTCTAATAATAATGATAACGATAATACTAATACTTAATAATGATGATACAAATAATAATAGTCAATAACCATAACAATATTCATGGTAACAATAATAATAATAATAATCCTAATAGTAATTAGTATTTAATAATAATAACAATAATAATAATAACAATAATATTAGTAATATTAAAATTAAAAAACTACCTTAGTTGGAATGGGTTCTAAAAAGAAATGACAGCCCCCGAACTCGAACCCATGACCTCTCGTAAACACGCATACACCCTTACCACTCACTATGCTCCTACTTTTCTGTTTTATATTAGAACTTATATATCTATAACTCGTATTACTGTGTCCTCCTTCTTCTTCCCTTCTTCCCTTGATCGACAGATGTAAACCCAAACTCAGATAATTTATTGTTTCGGCTATTAGACTTTCAACCGAAACAGAAACATAGTTTGAGAGAAGTGGAATTCGAAAGAAAAAAAAATATATCAAATTGATGTTCGCTGCTGCTGCTGTCGTGAGTTACAACAAAAAAAATTAAAATTGATTTTAATTTTGAGAATGTTTTAGACAATTGTTACAACACGAATTAGGTTTAAAATCATTCCTAGAATCTATCTCAATACTCAATTTCACTTGAATCATCACACACAATTCGAATTTAATTGAAGAACAATGTTTGACTTTTTAATCTAAAAACTTTGACTCTTGAATTCGAATTCGATACGATAAATTAACATTTGAAACTTTGCAGAAAGATTAGATACAAGATTCCTAACAGAATAGCATTTTTACATTTTGAAAATTGATTTGATTTCGAGATTTGGATTTATAGAACACAATACAGAGGTGCCGAGCTTTAAAAAGAAAAAAAAAATATCTGATCTGTTTTTCTTAATCCATTTTCAATTGCAGAGATCATATCCATGAATAAATTTTGTCTGGTACCGTGGTTGAAACAGACAGGTAACAAACTGAAGATAAAAACAAAGATTGAATAAAGTAAGATATTTAACAAGATTGTACGATCTCTTTGAAATTGCTATCGAATAATTTGGAGACAAACACAAAATATCAAAAAAAAAAAAAAAAAAAAAACTGGGATGGGATGTTTGCAATATTCGGTTCCTGAATCTAATTTTAATTATATATACTTAATATTATTAATTATTAAATAAAACTACATTAATAATTATTATACATTTAACATTATTACTATTACTAAAAATAATAATATCAATATCTAGTAATAATAAAAGTTATAAAGGATAAGATTAATAATGATATTGATAACAATAAATTAGTATTAGTAATAGCCAATTGTTTTTATAATAACTATAATTACAAAATTTTAGTAATTTTAATAATGATTATAATACTAATAATATAAATAATAATATTAATAATTATATTGATTATAATAATATTCTAATAATATAATAATAATAGCAATAATGCTGCTAATGCTAATTATTAATGATAATCATTTTTGAGAATTTTGTTAATAATAATGATGATAATAATAATATTAAAAATAATACTTATAAGCTTGATATTATCACACTAATATTTACATAGGCTGAAATATTCTAATTTCTTTATATAATATTTATAAATTTTATATATATACATACATATCTATAGTATACCCATAATAGTTATGGATAAAATTTATGTAAATATATTATTTAATAATTTACTATTGTATATTTATAAGTATTCGTATTTAACTTTGTTTAATATTGAATGACTGACAGTTGAAGGTTTACAAGCTTTGAAGCCATTACATTCCATATAATATATATATATATATATATATATATATATATATATATATATATATATATATATATATATATATATATATATATATATATATACGTTTTAAATAATAATTTTCATAATATCATATTTTTATTTTTATTTTACATACATACATTTAATAATAACAACATTTAATATTTCAATTTATATTTCCAGTTATTATTTATATATATATATATACACATATCTATTTACAAATAGTTGTTCGTGAATCGTCGAGAATGGTCAAAGGTCAATTGTATACATGAACACAGTTCAAAGTTTTTTTTTGAGACTTCAACATTATAGACTTTGCTTATCGTGTCGATTTCATATAAAGATTAAGTTTGAATTTGGTCGTAAATTCCCGGGTCGTCACAACCACGACCTTCTGTTTTTTGGGTTTACGACCACCACGAACTTCAGCAATGTCTCACTCCTTTATCTCTGTTGGTGCCTTAAATTTTTTTTTTTTGATGTAAGTGTGATTTTAATCTTTTTTCTTTTCATAAAATCTTTTCCCTTTTTGTTCTGGATATTGTTTTGGTTCATCTTTGCTCCGGATTAAGATCTAACAGTTAGTGGGAGTTTCTGGTCCCGTCATACGTCTCCAGTGACCTTTTCTATTTTTCTTTTCAAACGGGATCACACTTTTGTTTATAGTTTTATAGATCTAAACTTTTGTTTATAGATCTTTTTTTTCCTACTCTTATTTGTTTGTAAAAAAAAAGCAAAATGACTACATGTTTTACGACAATAATCACCACCAGTGTACTACTAAATATCAGACATCGCCATTGTACAACCTTCTAGCAATGTACAACCTTCTAAGCACAATGTACAACTATTATTTGCATAAATGTAGCTCGTGGTTGTCAAGGGTGGTGGTAACAGTAGCTTGTTGGTGGTCCTGACAGGAGGTGGCCGATGGTGATAGTGTTAGGTGAATAATCTTGGCGGCGACATGTGGTTAGTTGCAGTGGAGTGGTGGTGCTTTGGCAGCTAGTGGTGGTGATAGTTTCAGTTTTTTTTTCTTTCTATTTAGTATATTGTCAATTTTTGTGTATGAATATTGTTTATCAGATATGTTTCAGGTTTTTTTTGTTGGCGGGTGTAAAAAGATAAAAATACCCTTGCCCGTTACTGCTATATTGTAGCGATGGTGATGATGTGGTGGAGCATGATTGGTGGGCATTGTCCATATTTAGTATATATATATATATATATATATATATATATATATATATATATATATATATATATATATATATATATATATAAATTGTTTATCAGATATGTGTCACGACCTTACTTTTTCCGTTATCTTTTAAGGTTAATTATTTAACGATCATTAACTGTTATTTGTGCCACGTCATTTCTATGACCTATATTTTTATTGTGTAATAATAATATATATATTAATTATTATGTGTTATGTGAATATTTGTATTCATAATTTAAGTTATACGTTTCTACGTGTCGCGGATTTCTATCCGGCGAATCTTTTCGGTTTTCAAACCAACGGTCAAGCTTTCGGGATTTTTAAGTCCTAATTATTTTAAATATGATATTTTAATATCATATGATTATATATAGTATTTATATATATTTTTCGTCGCGTATTTGTTATCTCTCCGAATTTTAAATCGCGTAGTCGTGTTTTCGCGTTTCGGGTTTCGATCGGGCGTTCGGGCCACTAGGATTTTACCATTTAACAAAATTGGGCCATGGGGCCCCACCCCCATGCACCCATTCGGACGATGGCAAGGGAGAGAGTATACTCCCATTTGTTTTCCACTTTTGTAATTCACTTTCATAATTTCACAAAACCTAATCTATCTTTCTCTCTTTCTCCTCCCTTTTTCTCCCCTTTGGCCGTCGCCTAGCACACCACCATCATCATAATCCTTCAACAAAAATCTTGCTTGGATCATCAATTCATATACATAAACGGATTCTACGCGTTCTTCTCTACACGATTACATCATTTGATTCTTGATTAGGGTCGGCGTTGTGATCATTCCTGATCACTTTACTTCGTTTGTTGTTCGCTTATTTGTGTGGTTACTTTATTTGCTATTAAGGTGAGTTATAGTCCCGTTTTTACATACTTTTCAAAGTATATTTTTGGGATGTGATTACATGCATTTTATTTTACGTTTAGACACAAGTGACAATTAAAGTTAAATTATTCGTTATGAGTTGAACAAAAATATTCCCTAGTCTGGTAACTGTAATCACTGGTTTCTACTAGTGAACGCGAATCCTACGGATAGATCTATCGGGTTTGACAACCCCATTTCGAGCTAGTCGCGCTAGCAATTTATAATCGGAATGTTTAGTACTTCGTATTTTGTTGTAGATACACTGTTCGGTGTATATTATTTATTGTATTTGGTAAGGGTAAATAAAGGGTTAAGTGGTTACCAGGTGGCTCATTGATAATGGAATAATGTTTAATGTTTTCTAACATTTTAAATCTTGTGGTCTAAAGTTTATTCAATTATTTAAACCTATAATTCACTCAACCTTTGTGTTGACAGTTTACTCGCATGTTTTCACAGGTACTTGAGTTTATTTGATACTTCCGCTGTGTTAGAAGAGTCTGCATACATTTGGGCAGATTTTATGAAACTTTGAACTTGCATTCTGTTTTTGAATAATTTAAACTTGTGGGTTGTTGACAATGTTTTATGTCAACTTTGGTTAATTAATATGTTGGGTTATTTTATACTACATATTTTGGCATGTTTCCTTTTTGGGAAACTTTTGAAATAAAAGAATGCAATGTTGTTTATTAAATTCATTTAAGTTCGATCAAGCTGTGGGACCAAGTGACGGAGCCGTTAAGTGTTTTGACGGGACCATCACAGTTGGTATCAGAGCTCTGGTTGTAGGGAACAAGGCGGTCATAATGTGGTTAACCCGTGATTTTTAGGGTGCATTAGAGTCTAGTCTACAGCCCGACCCTTTTGCTATAGCATTATTATGCATTTCATTTCATATGAGTTATATCATAAGCATTTATTCTATGTTGTATGTGGTTTGCGGTTTTACTATTTGCAGATGTCGACTTCGAGCAACAACTCCGTTCCTGCTCCTGCTCCTTCGGCTGCTGCCAGACGCCGTGCTGATCAACCTTTGATCGATGATCCTGTTAACTACTACATGGCTACCATCACTCACATGACCAGAGCTTACAATGACAGGACGCGTATTAATGCTCTTAGTGATTGTATGCGTACCTTGCCGCATAACGAGGTGATGGACGAGATTCGAGCTAGTATGGATTTGTTTGTCAGTTTCAAGCATAATGTTGGGTTCGAGAACCGGAAGCATAACCGTGAGGTGGATGCAAAGTTCGAGGCTCTTGAGAGCATAGTTCGTGGTTTGGAGACAGAGTTGGAAGAAGTGAAAGGAAAGTTGAGGAAGTATGAGACTCCTGCCGAGACTCATATCAGCCCAGCTTATAACAACCTGCTCTAAGCAGATGTGATATGATGATTCATGATTGATTACTTATTTCATAAGACTTAATGTCCTTTTATACATACATTTTTAGGTTATGTACGGCATTTTGCCGAGGATTTTATTAAGGTTTTTGTTATGGGATATTTTTTTCATTTATGTATGGATGGTTATTTCTTTATGACATCTATTATCATTATCATATTTTTATTTCTGATGTTGTGACTCTTGGCATGTTATATTATGCGTAATGTAGATCATATATGTTAGGTGCTATGTATGTTGTATGATTTTATCATAAAATGTGTATGCATGTGGTGGTTATTTCTATAACAATCATAACAGTCATGTTATTACTCATAGTGTCCATTGACTATTATTTTAATGGTTAATCTTTTCGTGTTCGATCTATTCCTTTATAACACTAGTATTATTTTTAGTACTAACGGTTGTGTTATTCTATTTTGAAGATCATGCCTCCCCGCGAGTCCAACGAAGCCCGTATGCAATGTCTTATCTCCGAAGGGATAGCTGCTGCTATGGCAGCAAATGTTAATGCTAATGCTAATAACAACAATCAGGTGGGATGCTCCCACAAAACGTTCATGGCAAGTCGTCCACAAGAATTTTGTGGTACTGACGGACCCATTGGACTTACTCGTTAGTTCGAGAAGATTGAGTCTATTTTCAGGGTTAGCCGAGTCCGAGAGGAGGATAAGGTTAGTTTTGCTAGCTGCACTCTTAAGGATAGTGCATTGACTTGGTGGAACAACTTGGTTAGTAGTTTGGGTAACGATGTGGCGTATGGTTTAACTTGGAATAATTTCAAGGAAAGAATGATCACCCGTTATCATCCCCGGGGTGAACTTAAGAAGCTAGAGGCTGAACTTAGAAACTTGAAAATGAAGGGCACCGAATTAGATGCTTATGAGCCGAGGTTCTTTGAGTTAACTTTGTTATGTCCTAATGCTTATGCGGATGAGGACCGCAAGATTGAGGCTTATATTGATGGGTTATTGATATTGCTTAAAACGAACATATATTTAGACGCAATATCATTCCAAAATGTAATGTTTTTAATTGTAGTTTTCTTATTTTTAGTTGTAATTGTTTAAATAAATAAGTGCGAAGACGAAAGACGAAGATCGCTCAAAAATGAAGATTTAAAGTCGAAAACGAAGATTTAAAAGGCAAAAACGTACAAAATGCTCAAACGTACAAGTTACACTCCAAGTGGTTTAAATTATCGAAGAAAAACGTCTAAAGATTGACAAGAATACAAGTCGCGGAACGCAAATTACACGATATTAAATTGTACGAAAAGACGTTCGAGAAACCTGGACTGAGACATAAACCGGGCGTAAATGTACGAGACATCGGAGCCAAAATTATGAGTCAACTATGCACAAGAATATAATATAATTTTTAAATAATTATATAAATTATTTATATATTATATATATTTTTATAATATGTCGACAAGTAAAAATCCAAAAAATTGTGAGCTGGATCTGGCGGCCATGCGATCGCATGGGAAATAGGCATAAAACCCATGAGATCGCATGGGTTACTGTAGCAAGTCAAAATCCTATAAAAAGGCAGTTTGATCGAGAGTTTTATACACAATTTTCATTTCTCTTCTGTAATATTCATAATATATATTTATAATTTTAATTTTAATTTAACTTTATTTTAATAATAAAGTTATTGTAACGTTTAACTTACGGGTTTTAAGTCGAAGTTCTGTCCGTGTACCGCTACGCTAATAATATCGCTTTTTACCGTTCCAACTCACTGTAAGTCTCCACGTCCCAACTTTATTTTCGCGTATCGTTATTATCGTTGTTATTACTATTGTTATTATTATTATTATTATTATTATTATTATTATTATTATTATTATTATTATTATTATTATTATTATTATTATTGTTATTATTATTATTGTTATCATAATATTTATTATTATCATCGTTATTATTGTTATTTATTTATTATTGTTATTATGTCCATTTTATATAATTTATATTTTTACGCCGTTATAATGTCCAACTAAATATCCATAGTGGTAACTAAAATGTAGAACCTCTGGACAAATGGATTGAACCATATTATAATATTATGATATAACTTTTACTATTTTTAATATTAAGTTTAATCACCGACCCATTGTTATATAATTTAATATTTTCACCCTTATCACATAATTTATTAAAATTGATAAACGAAAGTGCATTAAATTGACATAAATTATGCTTCAACACCTCGGTGATCTAGACGGACATATGAACAAATTATTGACAACAATTTAGAAGTGTGATTCGGTGGTTTGGGTAATATTACAGTTTATATAATCGTGTAATTATAAAAAGGGTAAGACCGTTATAATTTTGGTTTTAACGAAAGTAAAAACAGGATTAAATCTTAATTTAAATAATCGGGGTATAATTTAATTCGCTAAAACAAGATCGAAACGAAAGTTAGATTTAATTTTAGTTAGTTAAATCTTTATAAATCGGAAGATAAAATATAAGGATATATATTAAAACATCATAACCGGACTTAAAAACAATCCATAAATCCAGAGGGGACATATTTTAGCAGCCACTACTTTACCTTATTTTAAATCTCTTCAATTTCACTTTTTACCATATAGTAAATTTTAATTACTTTTTACTATTTTGCTATATTGCCATGAAAAACCTTATTTCTTCTATTTTTTCAAATTAGTTAAATTGTATTTTTATTGTCGTTAATTTAGTTATTTCGTTTTAGTTAAATTTAAATTCCGTTCAATTAAGTAGTAAACCCTAATCCAAAATCCCCCTTTTAATAGATTAACTTTTAGCGATTAAAACCTTGAAAACTCCATTTCCCTGTGGAACGAACCGGATTTACCAAATAAACTATTACTATACGGATAGGACAAAGTTGCCTATATGTGTGAAATCAATCCGAAATCATAAGAACACCATATAATCACAACCAATTCGTGTAATAAATTCAATCTAAATTCGATCAAAATAAAAGGACACGATCTTCACGTCATCAACTTTTTGGCGCCGCTGCCGGGAAAGTTGGCAGTTAAATAAATAGATAATTTTTCTGATTCGTAGTAATAGTTGGATTTGTACGTGGACTGGGTTATTGGAGCCAAACAGTACTCAATTATATTGAGACCAAACGAATCATGCCCCTCTGCTGCATCTTTTGGCTATTCGAAACGTGGGCAAAATCAGAAGAAAAATCTGTTTGTTTAAAGGTTTTTATCATTGTTTTTATGTTATTCGATCCTTTTGTGAAAATTCATTTTCAAGAAAGTTCAATGTTTATACACTTAGTGAATAAATCCTTCAAGATTACATACAATTTTGTAATTGTATGACCCGTTCAGGAAATCCTAAACTCGTTGCACTTAATCCAGAGCCTGAAAGAAACTTGAACAAAAGATTAAAACAAGAAAAACAAAAAAAAATTAGGTAGTACTAGTCAACCGAAAACACCGAAAAACAACAAAAAAGATAAACAAGTAGGAAACACTAGTGGTCAACCAGAAATCAAAACTAAACCTGAAACCATCGTCATTAAAGAAGAAATGGCTGAAGTAACACCTGATCTAAATGATCTACCGATGTGGAATACCAGACAAACTGTTCCCCCTCTCGCACTTGCACCTATAAGAAGACCTGAAATTGAGGCTGAAAACTGGGAAGTCAAGGGGCAGTTTATGCACATGGTTCGTGAAAACCAATTCGACGGAAGACTTAATAATAATCCGATAGAACATTTAGAAGCTTTTAAAGATTTATGTGAACTGTACAAAAACAAAGATGTTTCTTCAGATGCATTTAAGTTAAGAACTTTTCCGTACTCGTTAATCGGAGACGCAAAAGCATGGTTGAAAGCATCAAAACCCGATTCTATCACAACTTTTAACGAATTAAGAGAAAAATTCATTACCCGATTTTTCCCATCGGCAAAAGCCGAAAGACTTAGAACTGAAATCACCACTTTTAAACAAAAGTCGGATGAAACTCTTTATGATGCATGGGAAAGATTAAAAAGAATGTTACGAAATTGTCCGCAACACGGATTGCAAAAAGGGCAAATAGTTCAAACTTTTTATCGTGGTATTGATGAACATACTCGTGGTATATTAGATTCCTCCGCTGGAGGAGTATTTATGTACAAATCACCAAATCAAGCATATGACATGTTAGAAGACATGTCAGTTCATACTTTTGAATGGACACCGTCTAGAGATCAACTACCTAGAAGGACGGTGGCAAGCCTTGAAGAAAATGAAGACAACAACACAACCATAGCTTCACTGTCGAATCAATTCAAAAAGTTTGGAAGAGAAATAGAGAAACTAAATTCAACAGTTTTAACATTGCAAGTAGGATGTGAAATCTGTGGACAACCACATTTCACGAAAGACTGTGATATCAATGATCGGCCAATGAACTCAGTAGCATAAGTTAATTTTATAGCCAATCAAAGACAAGGAAATTTTCAAGGAGGAAATTCTAATTATCAACCTGCAAACCCAGGATATCAAAACCCGAAGAATTTTGCTTTTCAAAGAAATGGACCACCTGGCTTTTTCAATAGAAACCAAACTCCATTTCCACCTCAACAAAATTTCCAACAACAACCGTTACCTCAATTACCGTATCAACAACAAAATCATAACACGCAGCCAGTAGAGAAGAAATATAACTTTGAAGAAGTTATGATGAATTTTGTCAAAAATCAATCAGAAACGAATGAGAAAGTGAAGAGACAATTACATCAAGTCCAAACGGAAAACGAGCAAGTACAAAGGAATCATCAAGCGTCAATTCAAAACCTTGAAAGAGATATGGGAAGAATATCTCAATTGCTTGCTGAAAGGCAATCGGGAACTTTACCATCAAACACGCAACCAAACCCTAAAGGTAAGGAAACTCAAAATTCAAGTAATATTTCGCAAGTTAATTCAATCACTACGCGAACTGGGTTAACCATTAACCCAGAGATTCCAAAGCCTCTCACTCCTATTCATGTTTCACAAGAAAATGAACCTGTGGTGGAAGAAAATACGATGCCAACCACAAGTCCACCAAAGACTCAGAATAAACCACCATTGAAGGTATACAAACCTCCAATTCCATATCCGCAACGTTTGAAGAAAGATAAATTACAAGCACAATATAACAAGTTTGCTGACATGATTAAGCAAATTTGTATAAATGTACCGCCTGTAGATGTTCTTGCGGGTATGCCGAATTATGGAAGGTTAATCAAAGATCTTATAGCAGACAAAGGAAAATATGCAGAAGTTTCAACCACATTCCTTAATGAGGAATGTTCGGCAATTTTACAAAAGCAAAATTTGCCACCAATACTTGGAGATCCTGGAAGTTTCATCATTCCTTGTCTGATGGGAGATTCAGTAATGTACGATGCATTAGCTGATTTAGGAGCAAGCATTAACCTTATGCCTCACTCCTTGTACTTAAAATTGAACTTAGGTGATTTAAAACCAACTAGGATGTGTATACGATTAGCTGATAGAACATACAACTATCCTATTGGCATTGCTGAAAACCTACCGGTTAAAGTAAATCACTTAATCTTTCCTGCTGATTTCGTTGTTCTTGAAATGGAAGAAGATAGTAAGGTTCCCCTAATTCTAGGGCATCCCTTTCTAAATACTGCAGACGTAATTGTGCGTGTAAAAGAGAAAAATCTCAGCTTAGGTATGGGGGAGGATAGAATTATATTGAACATAGATAAGGCTATGAAACACCCTATGTCTCCTGATGACGAATGTTTCCAAATAGACATTGTTGATTGTTGTATTGAGGAAGAACTACAAGAACTATTAAATGTCGACACCTCAGATTTCACCCTGATGGGTGAAGATGAAGATTTTAATGTCGATATAGAGTTAGACAAGCTGTTAAAGGTAGTCACTGATGAAGAATACGTAGAAGAAGAAATTCCCGGGGAAGATGAACCTTTTGAAGAAATTACCGATGGTAATAGGTTCCGGATAAAATCTTCCTTGGAAGAACCACCCACCTTGGAACTTAAAGAACTCCCGGAACATTTGGAGTATGCTTATCTCCAAGGAACGTCACAATTACCCGTCATAATTTCATCAAAACTTTCCGATGACGAAAAGGGTAGGTTAATGTCTATTTTAAAAACCCACAAAAAGGCAATTGCTTGGAAAACAACTGATATTTCATGGATTAACCCTGCTTATTGTACTCACAAAATTCTAATGGAAGAAGATTTTAAACCCGTGGTACAAAGGCAACGGAGGTTAAATCCTAACATGAAAGAAGTTGTCAAAAAGGAGGTTATCAAATTACTTGATGCAGGGTTAATTTACCCTATATCCGATAGCCCGTGGGTAAGTCCTGTACAAGTAGTACCCAAGAAAGGAGGTACGACTGTTATTTTAAATGATAAGAACGAACTCGTTCCTACAAGAACAGTCACTGGGTGGAGAGTCTGTATAGACTATCGTCGTCTAAACGACGCTACAAGGAAAGATCATTTCCCGCTACCATTTATCGACCAAATGCTAGAATGTTTGGCGGGAAAAGATTACTACTATTTCCTTGATGGATTCTCCGGTTATTTTCAAATTCCAATTGATCCAAAAGACCAAGACAAGACCACATTTACTTGTCCATTTGGTACTTTTGCCTACCGACGAATGCCATTCGGATTATGCACCGCACCAGGCACCTTCCAAAGGTGTATGATGGCAATTTTTCATGACATGATTGAAGAAAGTATAGAAGTCTTTATGGATGATTTCTCTGTTTTTGGAGACTCCTTCAACTCATGTTTCTCAAACCTTGAACGAATGCTAATTCGTTGTGAAGAATCAAATCTTGTTTTAAACTGGGAGAAATGCCACTTCATGGTGAAGGAAGGCGTTGTTTTAGGACACAAGATTTCTCAAGCTGGAATGGAAGTAGACAAAGCTAAGATAGACATTACTTCAAAACTTCCTCCTCCAACCAATGTTAAAGGAATTCGTAGTTTCCTTGGTCATGCGGGATTTTATCGACGATTCATAAAGGACTTTTCCAAAATCGCTCGACCCATGACTAAACTTCTTGAGAAAGATAGTACATTCGATTTCAACGAAGAATGTCTAAATGCTTTCTCCATTATGAAAAAGAAACTTACGAATGCACCTATTATGGTATCACCCGACTGGTCCAAACCTTTCGAGCTAATGTGTGATGCTAGTGATTTTGCGCTGGGAGCTGTTTTAGGTCAACGTCAAGATAACAAATTTCAACCAATATACTATGCAAGTAAAATACTTACAAGAGCTCAGTTGAATTACACAACTACTGAGAAGGAGCTTCTTGCAGTAGTTTTTGCTTTCGATAAGTTCAGATCTTATCTAGTGTTATCTAAAACAATTGTTTATACCGATCATTCAGCCCTAAAGTACTTATTCAAGAAGCAAGATGCTAAGCCTAGACTGATTCGTTAGATTCTTCTCCTACAAGAATTCGACATTGAAATCAAGGATAAAAAGGGTGCTGAAAATCTCGCTGCGGATCACTTGTCCCATCTTGAAAATCCTAACTTAGAATAACTCGACGAATATGTTATTCACGATACTTTTCCAGACGAGTTCCTTATGAAAATTAAAACGGAAGAAGAAATTCCATGGTTTGCGGACTTTGCCAATTATCTAGCCGCAGGAATTCTTGTTAAAAATCATACTTATCAGCAAAAGAAGAAATTTTTCACTGATCTGAAGTTTTACTTCTGGGAAAGCCCTAATCTCTTTCGTATAGGAGCAGATCAAGTTATTCATCGATGTGTATATGGTAAAGAAGCTCAACAAATTCTGGAGCACTGTCATCAAGGACCGGCTGGTGGACATTTCGGACCAAGTTATACAGCTAAGAAGGTCTTTGACTCAGATTTTTACTGGCCTACAATTTTCAAAGATGCACATAATATGGTAAAAACCTGTGATGCTTGTCAAAGATCTGGAAATATCTCCAAGAGAGACGAAATGCCACAACAAAGCATCCTAGTATGCGAAGTATTTGACATTTGGGGTATTGACTTCATGAGTCCATTCCCCGCCTCTAACAAATGCAAATACATTCTCGTAGCAGTCGATTATGTTTCTAAATGGGCTGAAGCAAAAGCTCTACCCACTAATGATGCTCGAGTTGTTGTCAGTTTTCTTAAAAACCTTTTCTCACGATTCGGGCTTCCAAAAGCATTAATCAGTGATCGTGGAACTCATTTTACAAATCAATTACTCGAGAAATACTTAAAAAGTATGGAGTTAATCATCGTTTCTCAACTTCTTACCACCCTCAAACGAGTGGCCAAGTTGAAAACACAAATCGAGGTCTTAAACGAATTTTAGAAAGAACAGTTAAGAATAATCCAAAAATCTGGCATCGAAAGCTAGATGATGCGCTATGGGCATTTAGAACCGCATTCAAAATGCCCATTGGTACCACTCCTTTACGATTAATATATGGTAAGGCGTGTCATCTACCTGTCGAGGTTAAACACAAGGCATATTGATCAATAAAAGAATGTAATACAGACCTTGTGGAAGCTAGAGAAAATCGATCCTTACAATTCCATGAATTAGATGAGCTAAGACTTCAAGCATATGAAAACTCGAGATCTTACAAAGAGAGAACTAAGAAATGGCACGATGCTCGCTTAAAAGAGAAGAAAACATTTGAACCAGGGGACAAAGTTCTAGTTTTTCAATCACATTTTAAGTTTTCACCTGGGAAACTTAAGTCCCGATGGAGGGGACCGTATGAAGTAAAACAAGCATTTCCATCCGGATACGTAGAGTTATATGACAAGAATGGTGGTATTTTCAATGTGAATGGTCACAGACTTAAATTCTACAATGAAGGGTTCAACAACACTGAAAGAGATGACATCACATTCTACCCTAAGGACAAATGAATTCAGGGTAATTTTAGCTAACCACTCGCTTTCTTAAAACATTTCAAATTATTTCAAGAGTGGAGTCCGATTGGTCTTTTCCGCTAGCAGACACTAAAGAACTAGTCTTCTCCCTCCATTCTGAATTTTTTTAGTTTTGTATGAAATTAATATGCTTTTTAAATTTAAGTTTTGTGTGATTTTAAAAACAAAATTTACTTTATTTCATTAAGTTTAAAAAAATGATTTCTAAAATTCGTCGTGAGTTGAACACTAGGTCATAGAACCGAAATTGTTTTACCCAAGGACGGGGCAAAAAATTTTGTTATCATTATTTTTAATATTATTGATCTAAAGTATGCCAAAAATATTATATGAATGTGGGGTAATATACCAAACTTCAAAAATATGTATATATGTTTGTAGTTTATTTTATGTACTAATAAGGGTAAAAGACGCATTTTCAAAGACTGAAATTTAGTTTAGCAAAAGCAACCAATTTTTGGCGAAACATATGAAAAGATGACGGAAAATTTTGAATGACGGACAAATCAACATCAACAGATTAAACAAATCCCGCAAGTTACGGCTTTTTAGCTAAAGAGGTTTTAACTTCCTTTCTATTCTAATTGCCCTCGTGAATTTAATTTAGTCTGATTTCATTGCAAATGAGGGCATTGCATGATCTCAAGTGTGGGGAGGGGTTATAAATTCTCTCGGGTTTACACTAGGCTTATTTTCTAAATTTTGTGAAAAATTTAAAAATTGTTAACTAAATGAATTCAAATCTTGTTTAATATATTTACGAACGATAAAACTAGGTGTAGGTACCGAAATTATTGTTACCCTAAAATAAGGACATAAATTGAGAAATAACTAAAACGCTTGAATTTATTTATTAGAAATAAAAAGACACAAGAAAAAGCCAAGTGTGGGGGGATTTGTCAATATATATGAACTGTTATCACATGTTTGTATGAAGTTTATTGCAGGTACTTTTGCTTTGGGCTGTATAATTTGTTTTACCCATTAAATTGTGAAAATGGAAGAAAAGATGGATCTACACGATGAATCAATTCTATCATTAAATATGAAGTAAAGTCTTCAGAAAAAGAAACGCGCTTCTTGATTTAGGTCAGGAAGTTGTCGTCCAGACCAGTTGTAGAGTCTACGAAAAACCTTGAAAAGTTTTCTCGAAAATCAGCTGGAAATCCACGGACCTCAACATCAAACAGGGTCGCCATGTGGTCTGACTTATCCTAACCATGAGAGGATCTGTCTCGTAAAATGGGGAGGGCGCCGTGCAAATTAGCTTGATATGACTAATGAATCAGACCCCCAGAAAGGATAATCTTCTTAAAGATTAAAAATCAGCATTTAAGCCTGATATTACTCAATCCTTGAGATTGACCTTAAAGATTGAGAATTACAAACTCATGGAATTCAATGATATCTAAACTCGAGCTTGAACGAGAAAATATTTTGATCAAATTAAACCGATTTATTTTCTGAAAACCTATTTTCAATGCGTTCATTACCATTGAACGTAAAATCCTGAGAATTCATCAAGAATTCATTAGGTCACCTGAACCAAATTGGGTGTCAACCGTAAGAACGGTGGTTGCATAGCATGGTCGAAGACAGGACCTTGTGCCAGACTAAAAAATTATAGGGTGATCTTTGCTATTTCTCCTACAAAGGATAGTAATTGCATCCGACACGTTGTGGACCATAATCAAAAGCATGTCATTAGACATTGCCTTAATAGTTGCTTGTTCATCTCTTTCCTTTACAACCGGACGGTAGTTTACTGAAAGGTAATATACGGGACAAGTATATTGGACGTGTTGCTTTCCTAATGCAAGGTTAGCTAGTGGGTGACACAAAACCGTAAGTTTTGAACTAAAATTTTAAAATCTGAAACCCACAACACCCACAAAAACAATTTACAACACCGATAAAGGGTTTAATCGGAAAACTTATCTAGGGTAAAAGCTAGCTTGAATTTTCAAAAGATCAAAAGTTTTCATAAAGATCCAATTTTCTTAAGGATCTAAATTTTCATAGTCACGTGGGACTTTAAACCTCCTTTCAAATGTGCACTTTGCTTTGGAAACCAAAAGTAAATCGGCTATTTGATTGCAAGTGTCGTTGACCTGAACCCGAGGCAACTGTGGATGGCACACCCACCTTTAACCATGGTTCTATCGTTACTATCATTGTTTATACCACCGTATTAAAATCACTGATGTATAAAGTGTGAAGAATAAAGAAGTGATTAGTGTGAAGTTTGTTTTATTTCAAGTTCTATATTGCTTGAGGACAAGCAACGTTCAAGTGTGGGGATATTTGATATTGCTTAAAATGAACATATATTTAGACGCAATATCATTCCAAAATGTAATGTTTTTAATTGTAATTTCCTTATTTTTAGTTGTAATTGTTTAAATAAATAAGTGCGAAGACGAAAGACGAAGATCGCTCAAAAATGAAGATTTAAAGTCGAAAACGAAGATTTAAAAGGCAAAAACGTCCAAAATGCTAAAACGTACAAGTTACACTCCAAGTGGTTTAAATTATCGAAGAAAAACGTCTAAAGATTGACAAGAATGCAAGTCGCGGAACGCAAATTACACGATATTAAATTGTACGAAAAGACGTTCGAGAAACCGGGACTGAGACATAAACCGGACGTAAATGTACGAGACATCGGAGCCAACATTATGAGTCAACTATGCACAAGAATATAATATAATATTTAAATAATTATATAAATTATTTATATATTATATATATTTTTATAATATGTCGACAAGTAAAAATCCAAAAAATTGTGAGCTGGATCTTGCGGCCATGCGATCGCATGGGAAATAGGCATAAAACCCATGCGATCGCATGGGTTACTGTAGCAGGTCAAAATCCTATAAAAAGGCAGTTTGATCGACAGTTTTATACACAATTTTCATTTCTCTTCTGTAATATTCATAATATATATTTATAATTATAATTTTAATTTAAGTTTATTTTAATAATAAAGTTATTGTAACGTTTAATTTACGGGTTTTAAGTCAAAGTTCTGTCCGTGTACCGCTACGCTAATAATATCGCTTTTTACCGTTCCAACTCACTGTAAGTCTCCACGTCCCAACTTTATTTTCGCGTATCGTTATTATCGTTGTTATTACTATTATTATTATTATTATTATTATTATTATTATTGTTATTATTATTATTGTTATCGTAATATTTATTATTATCATCGTTATTATTGTTATTTATTTATTATTGTTATTATGTCCATTTTATATAATTTATATTTTTACGCCGTTATAATGTCCAACTAAATATCCATAGTGGTAACTAAAATGTAGAACCTCTGGACAAATGGATTGAACCATATTATAATATTATGATGTAACTTTGACTATTTTTAATATTAAGTTTAATCACCGACCCATTGTTATATAATTTAATATTTTCACCCTTATCACATAATTTATTAAAATTGATAAACGAAAGTGCATTAAATTGACATAAATTATGCTTCAACACCTCGGTGATCTAGACGGACATATGGACAAATTATTGACAACAATTTAGAAGTGTGATTCGGTGGTTTGGGTAATATTACAGTTTATATATTCGTGTAATTATAAAAAGGGTAAGACCGTTATAATTTTGGTTTTAACAAAAGTAAAAACAGGATTAATTCTTAATTTAAATAATCGGGGTATAATTTAATTCGCTAAAACGAGATCGAAACGAAAGTTAGATTTAATTTTAGTTAGTTAAATCTTTATAAATCGGAAGATAAAATATAAGGATATATATTAAAACATCATAACCGGACTTAAAAATAATCCATAAATCTAGAGTGGACATATTTTAGTAGCCACTACTTTACCTTATTTTAAATCTCTTCAATTTCACTTTTTACCATATAGTAAATTTTAATTACTTTTTACTATTTTGCTAAATTGCCATGAAAAACCTTATTTCTTCTATTTTGTCAAATTAGTTAAATTGTATTTTTATTGTCGTTAATTTAGTTATTTTGTTTTAGTTAAATTTAAATTCCGTTCAATTAAGTAGTAAACCCTAATCCAAAATCCCCCTTTTAATAGATTAACTTTTAGCGATTAAAACCTTGAAAACTCCATTTCCCTGTGGAACGAACCGGATTTACCAAATAAACTATTACTATACGGATAGGACAAAGTTGCCTATATGTGTGAAATCAATCCAAAATCATAAGAACACCATATAATCACAACCAATTCGTGTAATAAATTCAATCTAAATTCGATCAAAATAAAAGGACACGATCTTCACGTCATCAGTTATCTGAGAAAATTGAGCATGGGGTTGAGTCTAGTGATTCCCAGACTATTGAAGCTGCTATGTCTATGGCTCATAAACTTAATGATAAGATTTTAAGGAGGAGTAAGGCTGCTATGACAGATGCCAGTGAGGAAGTTATTAAGAAGGCTGATAATGGGAAAAGGAAGTGGGATAATAACCGCAACCAGAACCAAGGTCAGCAGAAGAAGCAAGATACTTCTGGTGCTAATAACCGTAATCAGCGTGTTTTTCCTCGGTGTTATAAGGCTCATGAGGGTTATTGTACGGTTACTTATAAGAGGTGTTCCAAGCAGGGACACATTGCTAAAGATTGTACGGTGCTTCTGCCGGGTTCTGCTACTACTGCTTCGGGTGGTAGTAACAATGCTGGTAATAATGGTGGGAATGGTAATGGTAATGGGAAGCCGAGAAATGGTAGTAATCAGAGAGTTTTTTATGAATGCGGTAAGCCGGGGCATTTCCGTGATGCCTGCCCTAACATGAAGACTACTGAGAATGTGATGTGCGAGCGGAGGGGTATGAAATAGTTATATTTTTATTGCGAAATAATATTAAATACGATACAATTTTACACAAGTTATTTATTTATTTATAGAGTGGATATACCTAAACCTTGCTACAACACTATAGGCAGTGTACCTAATTGTACAGTAGTGTAGTTTTTAGTAAGTCCGGTTCGTTCCACAGGGAGACGGCTTATTGCGTACACTATATTTTTAAACAATTATATTTATATAAATATATATATATATATATTAGTAATATAGTAGTATTATTATTATTATTATAAAAGGGGGGGTTTTTACCGTTTAGTGACCGAATTGTCAATTTTAAATAAAGCGTAAAGATAAATGACGATAATATAAATGACAAAATTTAAATTGCGATAAAGTAAATTGCAGTAATTAAAATGACAGTAAATAAAGGTACGATGAAATATGAAATAAAAGTATTATGCTTATTTAAACTTTCGTAATCATGATGTTTGACGTTTTGATTTTAATTTATTTATCTGGGTTAATTGTCCTTTGTCCTGGATTTATTTGATACCTATCTGGTTTTTGTCCATAATAGTCCATCGGTCATAATTATAAAATTCTCGTCAAATTAACCTTATTCCCGAAGTCAAATATTCCAACTAATTAGGGATTCGAACTGTAACAAGGTTTTAATACTTTGTTAATAATTACACCAGGTTATCGACTGCGTGTAATCCAAGGTTTTAATACTTTGTTAACAATTACACCAATTATTCTTGTATGTAATCCACCCCAGTTTTAATGAGATATGAATATTAATTTATCCACTTGATCATAATGAATAATCAATTACCCAACCCAAATAATTAATTAAATGATCGTAAAAGATGTCGTATAAACTTCACTAAATAGAACATACATAATCATTTTAATAATTATTAGATTAAGTAATTTGAAGATAGGTTCGACAGATTCTAATGAGTTGTCATTCGATTAGACAATACCCCCTATCTATTAATAGTCAATAGTCCAGTGTTCACAAGTGTCGGTCTTTTGTCCAAACCTTAATTATGGTACGAAATCTAATAACCCCGTCTTAATATTTAGTCAAACATCATGATTACTTTGGCTCAAATAAGCATAATAATAACTTAGTTACGAGACATTAATTTAAAAAGGAATAACATAGCTTACAGTGGTGATTAATCGCGTAGCATTACACGGACAGAGTTCAGACTTACAAAACCTTAAAACATTTCTTACAATAACCCAACTAAACCATGACTTTATTATTAAAATTAACTTAAATTAAAATTATATAATATAAATATATATTATGTTTAAAGAGAATGGAAGAAAGAAATGAAAAATGGTGTATAAATCGAGCAGAATTCGCTGGCTTTTATAGATGTGAACGGATCCTGAGGGCCATGCAATCGCATGAGATTTGTGCTTCCAGGCCATGCAATCGCATGGCCAGCTGGGACAACTCACATTATTTTATTTTCTTGCTTGTCGACGTTATATAATAATATATAATATAATATATATAATTTTATATAATTATATATATATATATATATATATATATATATATATATATATATATATATATATATATATATATATTATATTATATTATATTCTTGTGCATAGTAGACTTGTAATTTTTGGTCCGATGACTCGCGCGTTGATGCTCGGTTTATGTTCCGGTTCCGGATTTTCAAACGTCCTTGCGTACAATTTAATATCTTGTATTTTGCGTTTTACGGCTTGTACTCTTATTATTTTTGGATGTTTCTCATCAATAAATTGAACCACTTGAATTATATCTTGTACATTTGAGCTTTTTGGTCATTTGCGTCTTTAAATCGTCATTTTCTTCTTTTGTCTTCGCACTTATTTATTTAAACGAATATTACATAAAAATAGAACAATTGCAACTAAAAGCTTTACATATTATAAGGATATTGTACCTAAATATATGTTCATTTGGAGCACTATCAAATATCCCCACACTTGAGCGTTGCTTGTCCTCAAGCAATACAAAACTTGAAATTAAATCACACGAATCACTTCTTTATTCTTCACACTTTATACATTAGTGATTTTGATACGGTAGTATAAACAATGATAGTAACAATGTGGTTTACAGTCCCACATGACTATGAAAATTTAGATCCTTTAGGAAATTGGATCTTTATGAAAACATTTGATCTTTTGAAAATTCAATTTAGCTTTTACCCTAGATAAGTTTTCCGGAATAACCCTTCACCGGTGTCTGCAAAATATTTTTGTGGGTTTTGTGGGTTTCATATTTTCAAATTTTAGCTCAAAACTTGCGGTTTTGTGTCACCCACTTGCTAACCTTGTATTGGGAAAGCAACACGTCCAGTTTACTTGCTCCGTATATTACCTTTCGGTAAACTACCGTCCGGTTGTAAAGGAAAGCGTTGAACAAGCAACTGTTAAGGCAATGTCCCGTGACATGCAGATAATTATGGTCAAAAACACGTCAGATGCAATTACTATCCTTTGTAGGAGCAATAGTAAAGATCACCCTATAGTTTTTTGGTCTGGCACAAGGTCCTGTCTTCGACCATGCTATGCAACCACCGTTCTTACGGTTGACACCCGATTTGGTTCAAGTGACCTAATGAATTCCAGGTGAATTCTTAGGATTTTACGTTCAACGGTAATGAACGCATTGAAAATTGGTTTTCAGAAAACAAATCGGTTTTAATTTTGATCAAAATATTTTCTCGTTCAAGCTCGAGTTTAGATATCATTGAATTCCATGAGTTTGTAATTCTCAATCTTTAAAGTCAATCTTAAGGATTGAGTAATATCAGTCTTAAAAGCTGATTTTTAATCTTTAAGGAGCTTATCCTTTCTGGAGGTCTGATTCATTAGTCTTATCAAGCTAATTTGCACGGCGCCCTCCCCATTTTACGAGACAAATCCTCTCATGGATAGGATAAGTCTGACCATATGGCGACCCTGTTTGATGCTGAGGTCCGTGGATTTCCTGCTGATTTTAGAGATGACTTTTCTAGATTTTTCGTCAACCTACAGCTGGTCTGGACGACAACTTCTTAACCTAAATCAATAAGCGCGTGTCTTTTTCGAAAGACTTTACTTCCTTTTAATGATGGAATTGATTCATCGTGCAGATCCATCTTTCTTTCAAATATATTACAGTAAATTAGGTAAAACTGATTAAAATCGTCCAAAACAAAAGTACCTGTAATAATCTTGTACAAACATATGTGATATGTGTTTTAAATAACTTGGTAAATTCTTCCCACACTTAGCTTTTATTTATTTTTTTTCTTTGCCTTTTTATTCTCCTCTATTCCATTTTAAATGAATTCTAACGTTTTGGGTTGTTTCTCTATTTATGTTCTCTCCGAGGTAACAATATTTTCGGTATTAACACCTAGTTTTATCGTTCATAAATATGTATAAACATGATTTTGAATTCATTTAGTTGAAAATTTTTCAAATTTTCACAAAATTTGGCAAATAAACCAAGTACAAACCCGAGAGAATTTATAACCCTTCCCCACACTTGAGATCTTACAATGCCCTCATTTGCAAGAAATCAGTAAAAATTATAAATTCATGAGGGTGATTAGTGTAGAAAAGTGATTAAAAATACCGAGTTTGCAAACATATTATTTTATATCACATTTGATATTTTGCGTCTTGTCGTCAAAATTAGTAGCTTTTGCTGAACTTAATGTCAGTCTTTGAAAGTGCGTTGTTTTTCCTTGTTTTGTACATAAGATAAACTACAGATATATATATATATATATATATATATATATATATATATATATATATATATATATATATATATATATATATATATATATATATATATATATATATATATATATTATAAAACCTTTATTTATTAAAACAATTTAAATGAATAATTATTTTTTAAAATTTTGTTTCCTTTTACTTTAGGTAGTTTTAGTATGTTTACCTAGTCCGTCCCTCGACAAAATTTAAAATTTGTCGTTAAAGTGATTGTTTTAAAAGCAAAGATTTTTGGGTTTTTTTAATTTTTTTTGTATACTTTAGATCAATAAAATTAAAAAGAATGATAACAAAATTTTTCGCCCCGCCATCGGGTAAAGCAATTTCGGTTCCATGACCTAGTCTTTAACTTACGAAGAATTTTAGAAATCATTTTTTAAACTTAATGAAATAAAGTAAATTTTGTTTTTAAATTCACAAAAAACTTAAATTTAAAAAAAAATGCATATTAATTTCATACAAAACCTACAAAACAAAAATTCAGAATGGGGGGAGAAAACTAGTTCTTTAATGTCTGCTAGTGGAAAAGACCAATCGGATTCCATTCTCGGAACTACACGAGAACAGAACAACTAACCCTAGACAACATTATTTCTTAGAACATTTGAATCTCCCCACACTTAGGTAGCTGTGGTGTCAAAATTGTGGTTAACTTCATTGTCAATTTCTCTTGGACCATAATCAACTTGCCTATCTGTGACTTTTGCTTTAAGCCATTGGTCCGATTCCTGTGTAATATCCACAAATTCAACTAGTTTCGCCTTTTCTTTAGGCGATAGATTAGATACTAACCGGTTACATAACTTAAAGTTCCCCTTGGTTCTAGCATCGCGAATCCGTTTAATAAGTTTCTTCATTGAACTGTTAATAACGGAGTCATTTAATTTTGTATCAACAACGGGGTTCTTGTTATCAGATCATCATTAGGTGTTACTGTAGAGACCCGTCCTAATCCATCTGGACGAATACATTACATTTGGTAACATCACGAGGTACTTGACCTCTATATGATACATTTTACAAACATTGCATTCGTTTTTGAAAGACAAACTTTCATTTCATCGAAAGTTGACGGCATGCATACCATTTCATAATATATCCAACTATAAGTGACTTAATAATAATCTTGATGAACTCAACGACTCGAATGCAACGTCTTTTGAAATATGTCATGAATGACTCCAAATAATATCTCTAAAATGAGCAAATGCACAGCGGAAGATTTCTTTAACACCTGAGAATAAACATGCTTTAAAGTGTCAACCAAAAGGTTGGTGAATTCATTAGTTTAACATAAATAATCATTTTCATCATTTTAATAGACCACAAGATTTTCATTTTTCATTTCTCATAAATATACGTCCCATACATAGAGACAAAAAATAATCATTCATATGGTGAACACCTGGTAACCGACATTAACAAGATGCATATAAGAATATCCCCTATCATTCCGGGAAATCCTTCGGACATGATATAAAACAACATCGAAGTACTAAAGCATCCGGTACTTTGGATGGGGTTCGTCAGGACCATAGATCTATCTTTAGGATTCACGTCAATTAGTAGATCGGTTTACTAATTCTTAGGCTACCAAGCAAAAGGGGCATATTCGGCTTCGATCATTCAACCATATAATGTAATTTCAATTACTTGTGTCTATTTCGTAAAATATTTATAAAAAATTGTGCATGTATTCTCAGCCCAAAAATATAAAGGGTAAAAAGGCAAATGAAACTCACCATACTGTATTTTGTAGTAAAAATACATATGACGACATTGAACAAGTGTAGGGTTGACCTCGAATTCACGAACCTATATCAGTATATATATTAACACGTATAATGGTAATCGAACAAAATTATATATTATTATTAGTGATGTAATTTTTATGTCAATAACTTATTTACTTCATTATATTTTCATTTTATATATTTTAAATTAAAGTATTTATATATTTAAGTGATGGTTATTATATATATTTTTATATAAAAAAAATCTTTTGTTTGTAAAATAATAGTTATAATAATACTAGAGTAATATTAATAATAGTAAAAATGATAATAATTATAATACTTAATATTACTAATAAAGATATTAATGTTAATATTTCTATGATAATGATAATAATAATAATAACCGTAAAAATATTAATTCTATTGTGAATGATAGTCATGATAATGGTTTTAGTAATTACATACTAATAATATTCGTGATAATAATATTACTTATGTCAATATTAATACTTCTATTATTTATAAAAAGATATTAATACTAATATTAATTATAAAAATAATAGTTTATGTTATTTTTGTAATAACAATAACAATAATAATAATCATATTCATAATAATAACGATAACCATACTTATATCAATGTTAATGTTAATAATAATAATAATAACATTGTTAATACTTATTAATGTTACATAATACCAACTAAAAGGATAATAATAACCATCATAATGTTTATATTAACATAACAATAACAATAATTAATAATACATATAATATCAATAATAATACTAATAGTGGTTATGATACTTATAATTAAGATGACAGTAATAATAATTATAATACTATCGATAATGATATTAATATTAATTTTAGTAGCAATAATAAAATTCATAATATTAATGATAGTAATAATAATGATTAAAATAAAATTAATAATAATGATAATAGTAAAATTTATAACCTTTGAAAGGAAGCCTAAAAAAACGCCATGGCCAGGACTCGATCTCAAGACCTCTCGCTAACCAACACCCCTTCTAACCAATGCACTGCTACTAATTAAACCACACCTTCTATTTAATTAACCCGTATTTATTTTTCAAGCCCACAATCCATCAAACACGGCCCAACAGTGAAACAACCTTTGGCCCAACAAAGCTTAATAGCTTTCGGCCCAACATCTATACACGGCCCAAAATTAAAAAATGAAAGCTTAAGGCTCAAAAGTAAAATGAAAACTCGTGGCCCAATTATCAATCCAATTTCATGTTTCAATAAGATTGTTTCATTAGAATTTTTGTGGGTGAGATTGGTCTGGAAACAGGAACATCAACGCATCCTCATCATCATTCTTTTCATCATCCATCATCATTCTTAACATTAACTCACCATTATTAACTCGATAATCATCTTCGATTAATATCTCGTTCCTCTCATCTCCTTCCTTAATCCCGCTGTGACCATCATCATCTTTCTTTGTTGGGTTTTGACAGGAAAACAAGAAGTAACAGCTGTAGCATCATCATCTCCATCATTTTACAGAAAGTAGGAGCAAGGACTACAACAGTGGTCAACGTTGGTTGTTTTGGTTTATTTACAATAGAAAATAAATTAACAAGTGTAGCAGCTCGTAGAATAACAAAAGTGTTTGGTTCTGTGATTAACAACAATCAACAAGATAAAAAAAAATATAGAAAGATGATGGTTGGTTGTTTACGATGGTGTGGTGATTTACGGTAATGGAAGGTGGTGATTTGTTTGACGGTTATGGCAGAGAGTGGTGATTCATGATGATAAATGGTGGTAGTTTTAGATGATGGTGGTGGTGTACTACTACGGTTGTGACTGGTTTAGGGTGGCTCGAGGTTGTGGCCTTAGTGATGATGATGAGGGTGTCGGGTTATCAACGAAAATAGGGTGGTTCTTGTCCTTCGAAACATAAATGGAGATGCAGCTACAGCAGTAGCAATGAATCACGGTTAAGAAGAAAAGAAAGGAAGGAGAGAGAGAGATGGGAGAGACAAGGGTGGTAGAGTGGTGTTTGTGATGCTCCGGTGGTTATGGTGAAGGTTGGAGTGGCCGATAGTTGAAGGTGGTGGTGGATCACGATGGTGAGGTGGTGGTCGACGGTCATGAACAAGAACACAAAGTGTGTTGATGATGGTTGAAAATTTTAGTGTACGTGTGTGATATATATATTAATATATATATATATATATATATATATATATATATATATATATATATATATATATATATATATATATATATATATATATATATATATATATATAATACATATATTTACTTTCAAGTGGGAAAATAAAGGAATTGAAAATTGTAATCAATCATGCATAGTATAGCCGCCGAGCACTATTGTTTTAACTTCTTTCACGGACTCGATTTCATGTTCTATTACTAAACAGTTAACATATAAAGTTGTTCCTAAAAGTCCCAAATTTTTAAATTAAGACCATTTATTTATTCTGGTCATTACCTGTTTGAAACCTGATCAAAAAGGAGCGTCTATTATTTATTTTTAATTTCAAGTAATCTGTTCGAAGTATTAAAATTTAACTCATCAAAGTAAAAAAAAATATTTTAAATAACTCTAAACTTTACATAACTTAATTATGGACCAATATTTAATTCCAACTTCTCATAAGTTCGAGTCTTAAACTTGTTTAATATCATTCATAAAAGTTGACCTGTCATTCGAGCTCGATCCCAACTAAAAATTAAATATTTTTAGAATTAATAAAATAGATTCTAATTGTATTTTTAATAAAGCTAAAATTGTTACAACCTATTTTTCGAATCCTCGTTTATTTTAAAATCATAAAAGTTTGAATTTGTCTTGTTTAATATTAATCAAAACATCAACGAGTATTGCAATCATTAAATATTTATCTTTAATATACTTTATATATATGTATTTATTTTAGTAATAATATTATATTATATCTTTATTTTACATAGTTAACTAAAGCATATAGTATTTTAAATTTAGACTTCAAATATATACATACCTATATATATTGAAATATATATTTATCTATTTACAAATAGTTGTTCGTGAATCGTCGAGAACAGTCGAAGGTCCATTGAATATATGAATATAGTTCCAACATTTTTGTGACTCAACATTACAGACTTTGCTTATCGTGTCGAAATCATATAGAGATTAAGTTTAAATTTGGTCGAAAATCTCCGGGTCGTCACAGTACCTACCCGTTAAAGAAATTTCGTCTCGAAATTTGAGTGAGGTCGTCATGGCTAACAATAAAAATGTTTTCATGACGAATATGAATTGATAAATAGAGTTTTATCATTATTGATTAATATAGATAAAACAATTCGATTATGTGAAGAGTACGAGTGAAGCTATCACAAAATAGTGAAATGAGGAAGACAAGTTTCATCATAACTTTTGACAGGCATGGTTGAATTTAGAAAATAAGGTTCATCTTAACTTTTGACGTCATCTTGGTTGAATTCCAGAATTCAAGGGATTTAAAGAAAATCTTCGAAATCTAAAAAATTTGATTCTTCGGCGAATAAGGAAATTACGATCTCTATAATTAAATACGGTGATCTTCCTCGATTACTCTGTTTGATATTTCCATTATAAATTGAACTCTCCCGTTCCATTATTCTCATCATTCCTATACTTTCTTTCTTAGTTCATACATCCAAAAGATTGTGAAAATGCTTAATCCAGCTCTGGTTCTTAATCTCATTCTGACTATCACAACAATCATTCTGCTATTCCAACTTAAACCAGAGGAATCTGTTTACTTCTACTTCGCTCTTGGAGTAATTATGTTTATCATACTCCCATGTCTTTATATTGCTATTCGTATTAATGTACACGATTTGTGATTTCAGTGTTGTTGTCGAGTTTTATGTCTTCCCTTATGTTTCGGAGCTCTTTGCCTTTTTATTCTCTTCTCGACCTCTAGTAAAGCGAGTAATGGTTCAGAATTCGTAAGTATGGAGTTTCGAATGAACTTAATGTTCTAAACAAGAATAAACGTAATAGCATAATTTGATTTGTGAAATTACCAGAATTACTGAGAATAGAACTATCTAGAATATATTTTCTTGATATGTTTATAAGTTAAGCAAAATGAAAGAGTTATGTAACATAACACATGATAATGGTATGATCTACTGTGAACCATCATCACATTTCATTAGAAACTCAGCATGACTTACTGTAATATAATCACGTTGGTCGGGCGTCATTATATTATACTAACCCATGCTTCAATTTCCAACACTTCTCCATAATTCATTCATAATTTATACTTAGATTTTACAGAAGTTTCTAATATAATGGAATACAGAAAACACGAAGAGGTAGATAATTTCGGACAAGAATATTTATGAAAATATCCTCAGAAATATCGAAGATATTTATGATGATATTTTAGAATTTCTAAGTTCGAAGGTTGATGAAGAAAAAATTTCCGCAAGATTTTAACATGACTTCGGAGCAAGATATTCTCTAAAGATTTCAGCGGATCCAGAATTACCTGGATTCTTTGAATATAGGGTTTGGTCCTTGTATTTGTCCTTGGTCTCCTTTCATGGTTAGCTCAGTCCGTTTTTCAGTACCAAATTTTTAATCGAGCGTTCCCAACACTCCATTCTTTATCATCAACCTCTTGGCCATTTAGGCCATCTACAATTTTACTGTTTCCTCTGCATTTAACGCAGCCATATCTGAATCGTCGATTATCAATCCGAGGTGGTTTTAGGAGAATTGTTGTAGTGACCCGAACTTTTCCATGTTTATATATATTAATTGAGATTGATATTTACATGATTAAATGTTTCCAACATGTTAAGCAATCAAACTTGTTAAGACTTGATTAATTGAAATAGGTTTCATATAGACAATTGACCACCCAAGTTGACCGGTGATTCAGGAACGTTAAAACTTGTAAAAACTATATGATGACATATATATGATTATATATATAGTTAACATGATATTATGATATGTAAACATATCATTAAGTATATTAACAATGAACTACATATGTAAAAACAAGACTACTAACTTAATGATTTTGAAACGAGACATATATGTAACGATTATCGTTGTAACGACATTTAATGTATATATATCATATTAAGAGATATTCGTACATCATAATATCATGATAATATAATAATTTAAAATCTCTTTTGATATTATAAACATTGGGTTAACAACATTTAACAAGATCGTTAACCTAAAGGTTTCAAAACAACATTTACATGTAACGACTAACGATGACTTAACGACTCAGTTAAAATGTATATACATGTAGTGTTTTAATATGTATTCATACACTTTTGAAAGACTTCAAGACACTTATCAAAATACTTCTACTTAACAAAAATGCTTACAATTACATCCTCGTTCAGTTTCATCAACAATTCTACTCGTATGCACCCGTATTCGTACTCGTACAATACACAGCTTTTAGATGTATGTACTATTGGTATATACACTCCAATGATCAGCTCTTAGCAGCCCATGTGAGTCACCTAACACATGTGGGAACCATCATTTGGCAACTAGCATGAAATATCTCATAAAATTACAAAAATATGAGTAATCATTCATGACTTATTTACATGAAAACAAAATTACATATCCTTTATATCTAATCCATACACCAACGACCAAAAACACCTACAAACACTTTCATTCTTCAATTTTCTTCATCTAATTGATCTCTCCCAAGTTCTATCTTCAAGTTCTAAGTGTTCTTCATAAATTCCAAAAGTTCTAGTTTCATAAAATCAAGAATACTTTCAAGTTTGCTAGCTCACTTCCAATCTTGTAAGGTGATCATCCAACCTCAAGAAATCTTTGTTTCTTACAGTAGGTTATCATTCTAATACAAGGTAATAATCATATTCAAACTTTGGTTCAATTTCTATAACTATAACAATCTTATTTCAAGTGATGATCTTACTTGAACTTGTTTTCGTGTCATGATTCTGCTTCAAGAACTTCGAGCCATCCAAGGATCCATTGAAGCTAGATCCATTTTTCTCTTTTCCAGTAGGTTTATCCAAGGAACTTAAGGTAGTAATGATGTTCATAACATCATTCGATTCATACATATAAAGCTATCTTATTCGAAGGTTTAAATTTGTAATCACTAGAACATAGTTTAGTTAATTCTAAACTTGTTCGCAAACAAAAGTTAATCCTTCTAACTTGACTTTTAAAATCAACTAAACACATGTTCTATATCTATATGATATGCTAACTTAATGATTTAAAACCTGGAAACACGAAAAACACCGTAAAACCGGATTTACGCCGTCGTAGTAACACCGCGGGCTGTTTTGGGTTAGTTAATTAAAAACTATGATAAACTTTGATTTAAAAGTTGTTATTCTGAGAAAATGATTTTTATTATGAACATGAAACTATATCCAAAAATTATGATTAAACTCAAAGTGGAAGTATGTTTTCTAAAATGGTCATCTAGACGTCGTTCTTTCGACTGAAATGACTACCTTTACAAAAACGACTTGTAACTTATTTTTCCGACTATAAACCTATACTTTTTCTGTTTAGATTCATAAAATAGAGTTCAATATGAAACCATATCAATTTGATTCACTCAAAACGGATTTAAAATGAAGAAGTTATGGGTAAAACAAGATTGGATAATTTTTCTCATTTTAGCTACGTGAAAATTGGTAACAAATCTATTCCAACCATAACTTAATCAACTTGTATTGTATATTATGTAATCTTGAGATACCATAGACACGTATACAATGTTTCGACCTATCATGTCGACACATCTATATATATTTCGGAACAACCATAGACACTCTATATGTGAATGTTGGAGTTAGCTATACAGGGTTGAGGTTGATTCCAAAATATATATAGTTTGAGTTGTGATCAATACTGAGATACGTATACACTGGGTCGTGGATTGATTCAAGATAATATTTGTCGATTTATTTCTGTACATCTAACTGTGGACAACTAGTTGTAGGTTACTAACGAGGACAGCTGACTTAATAAACTTAAAACATCAAAATATATTAAAGGTGTTGTAAATATATTTTGAACATACTTTGATATATATGTATATATTGTTATAGGTTCGTGAATCAACCAGTGGCCAAGTCTTACTTCCCGACGAAGTAAAAATCTGTGAAAGTGAGTTATAGTCCCACTTTTAAAATCTAATATTTTTGGGATGAGAATACATGCAGGTTTTATAAATGATTTACAAAATAGACACAAGTACGTGAAACTACATTCTATGGTTGAATTATCGAAATCGAATATGCCCCTTTTTATTAAGTCTAGTAATCTAAGAATTAGGGAACAGACACCCTAATTGACGCGAATCCTAAAGATAGATCTATTGGGCCTAATAAACCCCATCCAAAGTACCGGATGTTTTAGTACTTCGAAATTTATATCATATCCGAAGGGTGTCCCGGAGTGATGGGGATATTCTTATATATGCATCTTGTTATTGTCGGTTACCAGGTGTTCACCATATGAATGATTTTTATCTCTATGTATGGGATGTGTATTGAAATATGAAATCTTGTGGTCTATTGTTACTATTTGATATATATAGGTTAAACCTATAACTCACCAACATTTTTGTTGACGTTTAAAGCATGTTTATTCTCAGGTGAATACTAAGAGCTTCCGCTGTCGCATACTTAAATAAGGACGAGATTTGGAGTCCATGCTTGTATGATATTGTGTAAAAACTGCATTCAAGAAACTTATTTTGTTGTAACATATTTGTATTGTAAACCATTATGTAATGGTCGTGTGTAAACAGGATATTTTAGATTATCATTATTTGATAATCTACGTAAAGCTTTTTAAACCTTTATTGATGAAATAAAGGTTATGGTTTGTTTTAAAATGAATGCAGTCTTTGAAAAACGTCTCATATAGAGGTCAAAACCTCGCAACGAAATCAATTAATATGGAACGTTTTTAATCAATAAGAACGGGACATTTCAGTTGGTATCCGAGCGTTGGTCTTAGAGAACCAGAAAATTTGCATTAGTGTATCTTATCGAGTTTGTTAGGATGCATTAGTGATTCTGGACTTCGACCGTGTTTTCTTTAAAAATGATTGCTTAACATTTTTGTTGGAAACTATATATTTTTAACATATGAATATTATGTGATATATTAATCTCTTAACGTGTTTGATATTATGTGATAGATGTCTACCTCTAGAACAAGTCCCATTGACTCACCTAATAATAATGAAGAGTCAAATGTAAATTGGAATTATTCGTGGACTGATTCACAAGTTCCCGAAGAGGAACCGGAAGAAGAGTCGGAACCGGAAGAAGAATCGGAACCGGACGAAGAATCGGAACCGGAAGAAGAATCGGAACCGGTGGGGGAAATAATAAAACGGTTAAGTAAAAGAGAATCCTCAACCAACCGACCAAGGTTAATTATGGTCAATGGTGTTTCCGCCAAGGAAGCAAAATATTGGGAGGATTACCAATTCTCCGATGAATCGGATTCCGACGAGAATTCCAATGATGTTATAGAAATTACCCCAACTGAATTTAAAAAGGCAAAAGAAAATAATAAGGGAAAGGGCATAAAAATAGAGAAATCTAATTCCAACCCCGATGAACTTTATATGTATCGTCAACCCCCGAAGTTCTTAAGTTGTAACAATGACCCGGGAACCTCTAAACCACCAGGTTTTTCTAAACCAATGTGGACAACGACGGCTCGTATTAGGGGAACATCATATATCCCTAGAAACTTGGCAAAACGAACCAAAATCAAAGAAGAAGAAACGACCGAGTCGGAATAAGATAGTTGTATTCGTGTGGTGTAATATATGTAATATAGTGTTCTTATGCTTTATGATATATGTAAAAATTGCTTGTATTAATAAGTATTTTTTTATGAATCTAACTCTTGTCTATTTTACAGTTTAAAAACACAAAATGGATAGACAACCCAATATTTTAAGAGACCTACCCGGAGACATGATTGATGAAATCTTGTCTAGAGTCGGCCAGAATTCCTCGGCACAACTATTTAAGGCGAGATCGGTTTGTAAGACATTCGAAGAACGTTCCAAGAATGTCTTGGTTTATAAGAGACTTTCGTTTGAAAGATGGGGGATATCACATTGGGAAACCCATAAGTTACGATGTGTTTACTTTGACGCATATATTGCGGGGAACCCAAATGCTATTTTACGCAACGGGTTAAGAAATTATTTTGACTCAATATATCCGAATATTGGACTTCGTGATTTAGAAAAAGCGGCTAACATGCAACATAAAGAAGCATGTTATGCTTACGGATTAGTAATGTTCGCTTCTCACCAAAGTGAGAACAAGAACATCGGGCTACAACTATTAAACAAAACGTTTCCACGAGTGACGGAGTCGGTAATTGGGGTAAGAAATGAGGTTTTTAGATTATTACGGGACTGTTGGACATTACGTAACCCTCGTCCCTTTGACGACGTTACAACACGCTGTCTTATCAACGGCCATAACGGTTATGTTGCGCAAGACCAAGGATGGGAAGTAGTCCTAGTAAAACCAGAATGCATGACTTGTTTCTGGACGTATGAATTACGTGTCTTTATTGCCTTTGCTGAACGACTTGTGTACTAGCTAGAATTATCTTCACAACTATCTTGTATCAAAGTTATTGTGTGCTATATTTCATGCTTTATGTAAAATAAGCGGTATTGTAAGTTTGTAAAATATTGTATAAAAGTTTGAACGCGAAATATTATTATAATCAGTTTTTCATATAGAATTGTAGTAGTTGAATTGTATATTAGCTACTAAGTATGAACTTAACGGGTAGGTACTACCCGAATTTAAACTTATAAAACGCTAATATGAAGAAAAAGCTTTTATAAATGAGTTCATATTATGCTACGAAATACTATTAACTACTCTTAATATTCTGTATGATTAACTTGTTCCATTTGACTATTTTGAAGGAAATGGCACCGACTACTCGACACACCGTGAATATGAATGAAGAGGAATTCCGTACTTTTCTAGCTTCAAACATAGCCGCAGTACAGGCTGCGCTACATACCAACAATAACCTTGGATCTAGCAGTACAGGAAATCGTGTAGGATGCACCTACAAAGAATTCACTGCCTGCAAACCTTTGGAATTTGATGGAACCGAAGGACCGATCGGATTGAAACGGTGGACCGAGAAGGTCGAATCGGTGTTTGCCATAAGTAAGTGTACTGAAGAGGATAAAGTGAAGTATGCTACGCATACCTTCACAGGTTCTGCGTTAACATGGTGGAATACCTATCTAGAGCAAGTGGGACAAGACGATGCGTACGCACTACCGTGGTCAGCATTCAAGCACTTGATGAACGAGAAGTACCGTCCCAGAACCGAGGTCAATAAGCTCAAGACAGAACTTAGAGGGTTACGAACCCAAGGATTTGATATTACCACGTATGAAAGACGATTCACAGAATTGTGCCTATTGTGTCCGGGAGCGTTCGAAGATGAGGAAGAGAAGATCGATGCGTTTGTGAAAGAATTACCGGAAAGAATCCAAGAAGATATAAGTTCACAAGAGCCAGCCTCCATACAACAGGCATGTAGAATGGCTCACAAACTAGTGAACCAGATTGAAGAAAGAATTAAAGAACAGACTGCTGAAGAGGCCAATGTGAAGCAAGTCAAAAGAAAGTGGGAGGAAAACGGTGATAAGAATCACCAATACAACAACAACAGCAATTACAACAATAATCGCAACAATTATCCCAACAATCGCAACATCAATTGCAACTACAACAAACGGCCCAACAACAACAACAACAACAACAACAACAGCAACTACAACAATCATCCCAACAACAATAATAACCGCAACAACAACAACAACAATCAGAAGCAGCTATGCCAAAGGTGTGAAAAGAATCACTCGGGGTTCTGCACCAAATTTTGCAACAAGTGTAAAAGAAATGGTCATAGCGCGGCGAAGTGTGAGGTCTACGGACCAGGGGTTAATAGAACGAAAGGAACAAATGGTGTCGGAACGAGTAATGGCGGAGCAAGTAGTGTCGGAGCAAGTTATGCCAATGTAGTTTGTTATAAATGTGGAAAACCGGGCCACATTATTAGAAATTGCCCGAACCAGGAGAACACGAATGGACAAGGCCGCGGAAGAGTTTTCAATATTAATGCGGCAGAGGCACAAGAAGACCCGGAGCTTGTTACGGGTACGTTTCTTATTGACAATAAATCTGCTTACGTTTTATTTGATTCGGGTGCGGATAGAAGCTATATGAGTAGAGATTTTTGTGCTAAATTAAGTTGTCCATTGACGCCTTTGGATAGTAAATTTTTACTCGAATTAGCAAATGGTAAATTAATTTCAGCAGATAATATATGTCGGAATCGAGAAATTAAACTGGTTAGCGAAACATTTAAGATTGATTTGATACCAGTAGAGTTAGGGAGTTTTGATGTGATAATCGGTATGGACTGGTTGAAAGAAGTGAAAGCAGAGATCGTTTGTTACAAAAATGCAATTCGCATTATACGAGAAAAAGGAAAACCCTTAATGGTGTACGGAGAAAAGGGAAACACGAAGCTACATCTTATTAGTAATTTGAAGGCACAAAAACTAATAAGAAAAGGTTGCTATGCTGTTCTAGCACACGTCGAGAAAGTACAAACTGAAGAAAAGAGCATCAATGATGTTCCCATTGCAAAAGAATTTCCCGATGTATTTCCGAAAGAATTACCGGGATTACCCCCACATCGATCCGTTGAATTTCAAATAGATCTTGTACCAGGAGCTGCACCAATAGCTTGTGCTCCTTACAGACTCGCACCCAGCGAGATGAAAGAACTACAAAGCCAATTATAAGAACTTTTAGAGCGTGGTTTCATTCGACCAAGCACATCACCGTGGGGAGCTCCTGTTTTGTTTGTCAAGAAGAAAGATGGTACATTCAGGTTGTGTATCGACTACCGAGAGTTGAACAAACTTACCATCAAGAACCGCTACCCACTACCGAGAATCGATGAGTTATTTGATCAACTACAAGGCTCGTCTGTTTATTCAAAGATTGACTTACGTTCCGGGTATCATCAAATGCGGGTGAAAGAAGATGATATTCCAAAGACTGCTTTCAGAACACGTTATGGTCATTACGAGTTTATGGTCATGCCGTTTGGTTTAACTAATGCACCAGCTGTGTTCATGGACCTTATGAACCGAGTGTGTGGACCATACCTTGACAAGTTTGTCATTGTTTTCATTGATGACATACTTATTTACTCAAAGAATGACCAAGAACACGGTGAACATTTGAGAAAGGTGTTAGAAGTATTGAGGAAGGAAGAATTGTACGCTAAGTTTTCAAAGTGTGCATTTTGGTTGGAAGAAGTTCAATTCCTCGGTCACATAGTGAACAAAGAAGGTATTAAGGTGGATCCGGCAAAGATAGAAACTGTTGAAAAGTGGGAAACCCCGAAAACTCCAAAACACATACGCCAGTTTTTAGGACTAGCTGGTTACTACAGAAGGTTCGTCCAAGACTTTTCCAGAATAGCAAAACCCTTGACTGCATTAACGCATAAAGGGAAGAAATTTGAATGGAATGATGAACAAGAGAAAGCGTTTCAGTTATTGAAGAAAAAGCTAACTACGGCACCTATATTGTCATTGCCTGAAGGGAATGATGATTTTGTGATTTATTGTGATGCATCAAAGCAAGGTCTCGGTTGTGTATTAATGCAACGAACGAAGGTGATTGCTTATGCGTCTAGACAATTGAAGATTCACGAACAAAATTATACGACGCATGATTTGGAATTAGGCGCGGTTGTTTTTGCATTAAAGACTTGGAGGCACTACTTATATGGGGTCAAAAGTATTATATATACCGACCACAAAAGTCTTCAACACATATTTAATCAGAAACAACTGAATATGAGGCAGCGTAGGTGGATTGAATTATTGAATGATTACGACTTTGAGATTCGTTACCACCCGGGGAAGGCAAATGTGGTAGCCGATGCCTTGAGCAGGAAGGACAGAGAACCCATTCGAGTAAAATCTATGAATATAATGATTCATAATAACATTACTACTCAAATAAAGGAGGCGCAACAAGGAGTTTTAAAGGAGGGAAATTTAAAGGATGAAATACCCAAAGGATCGGAGAAGCATCTTAATATTCGGGAAGACGGAACCCGGTATAGGGCTGAAAGGATTTGGGTACCAAAATTTGGAGATATGAGAGAAATGGTACTTAGAGAAGCTCATAAAACCAGATACTCAATACATCCTGGAACGGGGAAGATGTACAAGGATCTCAAGAAACATTTTTGGTGGCCGGGTATGAAAGCCGATGTTGCTAAATACGTAGGAGAATATTTGACGTGTTCTAAGGTCAAAGCTGAGCATCAGAAACCATCAGGTCTACTTCAACAACCCGAAATCCCGGAATGGAAATGGGAAAACATTACCATGGATTTCATCACTAAATTGCCAAGGACTGCAAGTGGTTTTGATACTATTTGGGTAATAGTTGACCGTCTCACCAAATCAGCACACTTCTTGCCAATAAGCGAAGATGACAAGATGGAGAAGTTAGCACGACTGTATTTGAAGGAAGTCATCTCCAGACATGGAATACCAATCTCTATTATCTCTGATAGGGATGGCAGATTTATTTCAAGATTCTGGCAGACATTACAGCAAGCATTAGGAACTCGTCTAGACATGAGTACTGCCTATCATCCACAAACTGATGGGCAGAGCGAAAGGACGATACAAACGCTTGAAGACATGCTACGAGCATGTGTTATTGATTTCGGAAACAGTTGGGATCGACATCTACCGTTAGCAGAATTTTCCTACAACAACAGCTACCATTCAAGCATTGAGATGGCGCCGTTTGAAACACTTTATGGTAGAAAGTGCAGGTCTCCGATTTGTTGGAGTGAAGTGGGGGATAGACAGATTACGGGTCCGGAGATTATACAAGAAACTACCGAGAAGATCATCCAAATTCAACAACGGTTGAAAACCGCCCAAAGTCGACAAAAGAGCTACGCTGACATTAAAAGAAAAGATATAGAATTTGAAATTGGAGAGATGGTCATGCTTAAAGTTGCACCTTGGAAAGGCGTTGTTCGATTTGGTAAACGAGGGAAATTAAATCCAAGGTATATTGGACCATTCAAGATTATTGATCGTGTCGGACCAGTAGCTTACCGACTTGAGTTACCTCAGCAACTCGCGGCTGTACATAACACTTTCCACGTCTCGAATTTGAAGAAATGTTTTGCTAAAGAAGATCTCACTATTCCGTTAGATGAAATCCAAATCAACGAAAAACTTCAATTCATCGAAGAACCCGTCGAAATAATGGATCGTGAGGTTAAAAGACTTAAGCAAAACAAGATACCAATTGTTAAGGTTCAATGGAATGCTCGTAGAGGACCCGAGTTCACCTGGGAGCGTGAAGATCAGATGAAGAAGAAATACCCGCATCTATTTCCAGAAGATTCGTCAACACCTTCAACAGCTTAAAATTTCGGGACGAAATTTATTTAACGGGTAGGTACTGTAGTGACCCGAACTTTTCCATGTTTATATATATTAATTGAGATTGATATTTACATGATTAAATGTTTCCAACATGTTAAGCAATCAAACTTGTTAAGACTTGATTAATTGAAATAGGTTTCATATAGACAATTGACCACCCAAGTTGACCGGTGATTCACGAACGTTAAAACTTGTAAAAACTATATGATGACATATATATGATTATATATATAGTTAACATGATATTATGATATGTAAACATATCATTAAGTATAGTAACAATGAACTACATATGTAAAAACAAGACTACTAACTTAATGATTTTGAAACGAGACATATATGTAACGATTATCGTTGTAACGACATTTAATGTATATATATCATATTAAGAGATATTCGTACATCATAATATCATGATAATATAATAATTTAAAATCTCTTTTGATATTATAAACATTGGGTTAACAACATTTAACAAGATCGTTAACCTAAAGGTTTCAAAACAACATTTACATGTAACGACTAACGATGACTTAACGACTCAGTTAAAATGTATATACATGTAGTGTTTTAATATGTATTCATACACTTTTGAAAGACTTCAAGACACTTATCAAAATACTTCTACTTAACAAAAATGCTTACAATTACATCCTCGTTCAGTTTCATCAACAATTCTACTCGTATGCACCCGTATTCGTACTCGTACAATACACAGCTTTTAGATGTATGTACTATTGGTATATACACTCCAATGATCAGCTCTTAGCAGCCCATATGAGTCACCTAACACATGTGGGAACCATCATTTGGCAACTAGCATGAAATATCTCATAAAATTACAAAAATATGAGTAATCATTCATGACTTATTTACATGAAAACAAAATTACATATCCTTTATATCTAATCCATACACCAACGACCAAAAACACCTACAAACACTTTCATTCTTCAATTTTCTTCATCTAATTGATCTCTCTCAAGTTCTATCTTCAAGTTCTAAGTGTTCTTCATAAATTCCAAAAGTTCTAGTTTCATAAAATCAAGAATACTTTCAAGTTTGCTAGCTCACTTCCAATCTTGTAAGGTGATCATCCAACCTCAAGAAATCTTTGTTTCTTACAGTAGGTTATCATTCTAATACAAGGTAATAATCATATTCAAACTTTGGTTCAATTTCTATAACTATAACAATCTTATTTCAAGTGATGATCTTACTTGAACTTGTTTTCGTGTCATGATTCTGCTTCAAGAACTTCGAGCCATCCAAGGATCCATTGAAGCTAGATCCATTTTTCTCTTTTCCAGTAGGTTTATCCAAGGAACTTAAGGTAGTAATGATGTTCATAACATCATTCGATTCATACATATAAAGCTATCTTATTCGAAGGTTTAAATTTGTAATCACTAGAACATAGTTTAGTTAATTCTAAACTTGTTCGCAAACAAAAGTTAATCCTTCTAACTTGACTTTTAAAATCAACTAAACACATGTTCTATATCTATATGATATGCTAACTTAATGATTTAAAACCTGGAAACACGAAAAATACCGTAAAACCGGATTTACGCCGTCGTAGTAACACCGCGGGCTGTTTTGGGTTAGTTAATTAAAAACTATGATAAACTTTGATTTAAAAGTTGTTATTCTGAGAAAATGATTTTTATTATGAACATGAAACTATATCCAAAAATTATGATTAAACTCAAAGTGGAAGTATGTTTTCTAAAATGGTCATCTAGACGTCGTTCTTTCGACTGAAATGACTACCTTTACAAAAACGACTTGTAACTTATTTTTCCGACTATAAACCTATACTTTTTCTGTTTAGATTCATAAAATAGAGTTCAATATGAAACCATAGCAATTTGATTCACTCAAAACGGATTTAAAATGAAGAAGTTATGGGTAAAACAAGATTGGATAATTTTTCTCATTTTAGCTACGTGAAAATTGGTAACAAATCTATTCCAACCATAACTTAATCAACTTGTATTGTATATTATGTAATCTTGAGATACCATAGACACGTATACAATGTTTCGACCTATCATGTCGACACATCTATATATATTTCGGAACAACCATAGACACTCTATATGTGAATGTTGGAGTTAGCTATACAGGGTTGAGGTTGATTCCAAAATATATATAGTTTGAGTTGTGATCAATACTGAGATACGTATACACTGGGTCGTGGATTGATTCAAGATAATATTTGTCAATTTATTTCTGTACATCTAACTGTGGACAACTAGTTGTAGGTTACTAACGAGGACAGCTGACTTAATAAACTTAAAACATCAAAATATATTAAAGGTGTTGTAAATATATTTTGAACATACTTTGATATATATGTATATATTGTTATAGGTTCGTGAATCAACCAGTGGCCAAGTCTTACTTCCCGACGAAGTAAAAATCTGTGAAAGTGAGTTATAGTCCCACTTTTAAAATCTAATATTTTTGGGATGAGAATACATGCAGGTTTTATAAATGATTTACAAAATAGACACAAGTACGTGAAACTACATTCTATGGTTGAATTATCGAAATCGAATATGCCCCTTTTTATTAAGTCTGGTAATCTAAGAATTAGGGAACAGACACCCTAATTGACGCGAATCCTAAAGATAGATCTATTGGGCCTAACAAACCCCATCCAAAGTACCGGATGCTTTAGTACTTCGAAATTTATATCATATCCGAAGGGTGTCCCGGAGTGATGGGGATATTCTTATATATGCATCTTGTTATTGTCGGTTACCAGGTGTTCACCATATGAATAATTTTTATCTCTATGTATGGGATGTGTATTGAAATATGAAATCTTGTGGTCTATTGTTACGATTTGATATATATAGGTTAAACCTATAACTCACCAACATTTTTGTTGACGTTTAAAGCATGTTTATTCTCAGGTGAATACTAAGAGCTTCCGCTGTCGCATACTTAAATAAGGACGAGATTTGGAGTCCATGCTTGTATGATATTGTGTAAAAACTGCATTCAAGAAACTTATTTTGTTGTAACATATTTATATTGTAAACCATTATGTAATGGTCGTGTGTAAACAGGATATTTTAGATTATCATTATTTGATAATCTACGTAAAGCTTTTTAAACCTTTATTGATGAAATAAAGGTTATGGTTTGTTTTAAAATGAATGCAGTCTTTGAAAAACGTCTCATATAGAGGTCAAAACCTCGCAACGAAATCAATTAATATGGAACGTTTTTAATCAATAAGAACGGGACATTTCAATTGTGTTTTTAGATGATTAAAGGCTGATGGTAGTATGGTGGAATATAAAAGGTTCTCCGGTAACAATAAATGAGCACGCATATATATCAAAGTTATGATAAGGTTGTTTCGAACGAAAAGTCGAAGTTGACTTGCTGGAGCTGTGACAAAATTTGCTACTTCGAAAGGGATTACCAAGTTATTTTAGGTAATAATAACACTAAGGAATTAGTACAGCTACGTGTTAAACATTTACTCAGGTTCTGAGAGTTTTCAGGTGCATAACTATATGTATCAATCTTTTCTTCTGTAGATGAAGTGCGGTTGATTCATCCTCTCGATTGCAGTGTTTTCAAGAGTTATGAAATGTTTGAACGCAGATTGGAATTGTCAAGATACAAATGAGGTTTAAGATGAAATCAAGTGGCAAACCTGAAGAATTGTTTAGTTTCATATGTTATAATCAATATTTTAATTCATTTTAATTGTCCAATGTTATTAGTCTACAATCGATAGTCCACAGTAACAGTTCAAAAATTCATATATAGTTTAATATATAATATTTGAATTAATTAATACGTATCGTGACCCGTGTACATGTCTCAGACTCGATCACAACTCAAACTATATATATTATTGTAGAATCAACCTCAACCCTGTATAGCTAACTCCAGCATTACTGCATATAGAGTGTCTATGGTTATTCCAAATAATATATATAGATGCGTCGATATGATATGTCAAAACCTTGTATACGTGTCCCGATATTTAAAGTGCGTAAAATAAATAACAGAAATTAAATAACGATAAATAAAGTGCGTAAAGTAAATAACAGAAATTAAATGACGATAAATAAAATTGCGATAATTAAATTGCGATAAATAAACTGCGATAAATAAAATGTAATCAGTTAGCTAGGAACAGTTAGCGTGGATTCTTAACAAAATTCTTATCATAGTTAAATTGTTTGTTTCTAACAAATTTTATTTTGGTCAAATATTTTCTTCATTATGCCACTTGTTGGATTTTGATAAGTCAAAATTCAAAAATGAAATTGAATGGAAATGGTTATTCTGCGGTGAACGGATACGTATATCTGTGGGTGTAAGTAGAATAGTAAATGACCGTTGAATCGGATTGGAAGAATGTACAGTGTATTTTATTAATGTGAAATCTAAATATTCCCCGGGTATTACCTACCCGTTAAAATATTTTCACCATTAAAAGTTTGTACCAAAGAATTTTTAATTACAATCTTTATGAAAACATATATACATATGTATTTTCTTCAGATGTAATCATGGATTTAATGAGTCAATATGATATTAAACTCATTTGATTTATCGTTAGAACGAGAATATATAATCTCTAAAATATTAAAGATTACATAATCGGTATGTCGAACGAAGGTAATTGATGTAGTACGATTAGTAGAACGATGATTATACTCGAGGTACAGAATGAGATGTTGAGGCGTGGATTGTTGAAACTTGGGTTGTTGGTGGTACTGGTGCTGTTGGTGCTGAGGCTGGTGATGTTACTGGTGTTGGTGATACTGTTGGTGCTTGCAAATTGTGTACCGTGCTCTCTAAAGTTAATACTCGAGCTCGGAGTTCTCTAACTTCTTCTACTAACCCTGGTTGGTTATCAGTGTGAGGTAGAGGTTGGATATCTCCTCTATTTCCATTAATGGTAGCCTCAAGACGAAAAATTCTTGCAAAAATGGTATGAACGGTGTTGCGAACGGGTTCGCCGGTGAGTGGGTCAAGTACTCCAAGGTTAGGTGGTAGATTTGGTTCATGATATGGAGTACCTTCTTCCCTTCTCAATAGGATGAGTATGTCGCGAACCCACCCCCATTTTCTCCAGTAATCACGGTAGTTGATTGGTTGGTGTGCTCCTGTCACGCTGTCTTCAGAGTCAGAGGAACTTGGTCGATTAGTAGAGGCCATCTTACGCGATCTCAGAAAAGATTTTTGGTATGAAGAGTTTAGTGACAGAAATTGATAGTTGGATGGTATTCTCAATGCATTATATGCATAGATATATATAGTACCAGGTTCCATTAAATTACGGAGAAATTTACGGAAGATATCAGGCAAAGTCTACCGTAATAGATATGCTAAGATATGAATTTGTCTATACACTATCTATGCAAAAAAGGCAATAGGATGTGTCTAGACTTAGAATGATAAGCAGGTAATTTCCTAAGGATGATAAGCAGATGATTTTCGACTAGAAGTGATAAGTAAAACTTTTGACATGCAGACACGGTCGAAGTCCAGACTCACTAATGCATCTAAACTACTATCAGTTAGACACACTAATGCAAGACCTGGTTCGCTAAGACCACCGCTCTGATACCACCTGTAGAGACCCGTCCTAATCCATCTGGACGAATACATTACATTTGGTTACATCGCGAGGTACTTGACCTCTATATGATACATTTTACAAACATTGCATTCGTTTTTAAAAGACAAATTTTCATTTCATCGAAAGTTAACGGCATGCATACCATTTCATAATATATCCAACTATAATTGACTTAATAATAATCTTGATGAACTCAACGACTCGAATGCAACGTCTTTTGAAATATGTCATGAATGACTCCAAATAGTATCTCTAAAATGAGCAAATGCACAGCGGAAGATTTCTTTAACACCTGAGAATAAACATGCTTTAAAGTGTCAACCAAAAGGTTAGTGAGTTCATTAGTTTAACATAAATAATCATTTTCATCATTTTAATTGACCACAAGATTTTCATTTTTCATTTCTCATAAATATACGTCCCATACATAGAGACAAAAAATAATCATTCATATGGTGAACACCTGGTAACCGACATTAACAAGATGCATATAAGAATATCCCCTATCATTCCGGGAAATCCTTCGGACATGATATAAAACAACATCGAAGTACTAAAGCATCCGGTACTTTGGATGGGGTTCGTCGGGCCCATAGATCTATCTTTATGATTCGCGTCAATTAGTAAATCGGTTTACTAATTCTTAGGCTACCAAGCAAAAGGGGCATATTCGGCTTCGATCATTCAACCATATAATGTAATTTCAATTACTTGTGTCTATTTCATAAAACATTTATAAAAAATTGTGCATGTATTCTCAGCCCAAAAATATAAAGGGTAAAAAGGCAAATGAAACTCACCATACTGTATTTTGTAGTAAAAATACATATGACGACATTGAACAAGTGTAGGGTTGACCTCGAATTCACGAACCTATATCAGTATATATATTAACACGTATAATGGTAATCGAACAAAATTATATATTATTATTAGTGATGTAATTTTTATGTCAATAACTTATTTACTTCATTATATTTTCATTTTATATATTTTAAATTAAAGTATTTATATATTTAAGTGATGGTTATTATATATATTTTTATATAAAAAAATCTTTTGTTTGTAAAATAATAGTTATAATAATACTAGAGTAATATTTATAATAGTAAAAATGATAATAATTATAATACTTAATATTACTAATAAAGATATTAATGTTAATAATTATATGATAATGATAATAATAATAATAACCGTAAAAATATTAATTCTATTGTGAATGATAGTCATGATAATGGTTTTAGTAATTACATACTAATAACATTCGTGATAATAATATTACTTATGTCAATATTAATACTTCTATTATTTATAAAAAGATATTAATACTAATATTAATTATAAAAATAATAGTTTATGTTATTTTTGTAATAACAACAACAATAATAATAATCATATTCATAATAATAACGATAACCATACTTATATCAATGTTAATGTTAATAATAATAATAATAATAATAATATTGTTAATACTTATTAATGTTACATAATACTAACTAAAAGGATAATAATAACCATCATAATGTTTATATTAACATAACAATAACAATAATTAATAATACACATAATATCAATAATAATACTAATAGTGGTTATGATACTTATAATTAAGATGATAATAATAATAATTATAATACTAGCGATAATGATATTAATATTAATTTTAGTAGCAATAATAATATTCATAATATTAATGATAGTAATAATAATGATTAAAATAAAATTAATAATAATGATAAAAGTAAAAGTTATAACCTTTGAAAAGAAGCCTAAAAAAAACGTCATGGCCAGGACTCGATCTCAAGACCTCTCGCTAACCAACACCCCTTCTAACCAATGCACTGCTACTAATTAAACCACACCTTCTATTTAATTAACCCGTATTTATTTTTCAAGCCCATAATCCATCAAACACGGCCCAACAGTGAAACAGCCTTTGGCCCAACAAAGCTTAATAGCTTTCGGCCCAACATCTATACACGGCCCAAAATCAAAAAATGAAAGCTTAAGGCCCAAAACTAAAATGAAAACTCACGACCCAATTATCAATCCAATTTCATGTTTCAATAAGATTGTTTCATTAGAATTTTTGTGGGTGAGATTGGTCTGGAAACAGGATCATCAACGCATCCTCATCATCATTCTTTTCATCATCCATCATCATTCTTAACATTAAATCACCATTATTAACTCGATAATCATCTTCGATTAATATCTCGTTCCTCTCATCTCCTTCCTTAATCCCGCTGTGACCATCATCATCTTTCTTTGTTGGGTTTCGACAGGAAAACAAGACGTAACAGCTGTAGCATCATCATCTCCATCATTTTACAGAAAGTAGGAGCAAGGACTACAACAGTGGTCAACGTTGGTTGTTTTGGTTTATTTACAATAGAAAATAAATTAACAAGTGTAGCAGCTCGTAGAATAACAAAAGTGTTTGGTTCTGTGATTAACAATGATCAACAAGATAAAAAATATAGAAAGATGATGGTTGGTTGTTTACAATGGTGTGGTGATTTACGGTAATGGGAGGTGATGAGTTGTTTGACGGTTATGGCGGTGAGTGGTGATTCATGATGATAAATGATGGTAGTTTTAGATGATGGTGGTGGTGTACTACTACGGTTGTGATTGGTTTAGGGTGGCCCGAGGTTGTGGCCTTAGTGATGATGATGAGGGTGTCGGGTTATCAACGAAAATAGGGTGGTTCTTGTCCTTCGAAACAAATATGGAGATGCAGCTACAGCAGTAGCAATGAATCACGGTTAAGAAGAAAAGAAAGGAAGGAGAGAGAGAGATGAGAGAGACAAGGGTGGTAGAGTGGTGTTTTTGATTCTCCGGTGGTTATGGTGAAGGTTGGAGTGGCCGATGGTTGAAGGTGGTGGTGGATCACGATGGTGAGGTGGTGGTCGACGGTCATGAACAAGAACACAAAGTGTGTTGATGATGGTTGAAAATTCTGGTGTACGTGTGTGATATACATATATATATATATATATATATATATATATATATATATATATATATATATATATATATATATATATATATATATAATATATAATACATATATTTATTTTCAAGTGGGAAAGATAAAGGAATTGAAAACTGTAATCAATCATGCATAGTATAGCCGCCGAGCACTATTGTTTTAACTTCTTTCATGGACTCGATTTCGTGCTCTATTACTAAACAGTTAACATATAAAGTTGTTCCTAAAAGTCCCAAATTTTTAAATTAAGACCATTTATTTATTCTGGTCATTACCTGTTTGAAACCTGATCAAAAAGGCGCGTCTATTATTTATTTTTAATTTCAAGTAATCTATTCGGAGTATTAAAATTTAACTCATCAAAGTAAAAAAAATATTTTAAATAACTCTAAACTTTACATAACTTAATTATGGACCAATATTTAATTCCAACTTCTCATAAGTTCGAGTCTTAAACTTGTTTAATATCATTCATAAAAGTTGACCTGTCATTCGAGCTCGATCCCAACTAAAAATTAAATATTTTTAGAATTAATAAAATAGATTCTAATTGTATTTTTAATAAAGCTAAAATTGTTACAACCTATTTTTCGGATCATCGTTTATTTTAAAATCATTAAAGTTTGAATTTGTCTTGTTTAATATTAACGAAACATCAACGAGTATTGCAATCATTAAATATTTATCTTTAATATAATTTATATATATGTATTTATTTTAGTAATAATATTATATTATATCTTTATTTTACATAGTTAACTAAATCATATAGTATTTTAAATTTAGATTTCAAATATATACATACCTATATATATTGAAATATATATTTATCTATTTACAAATAGTTGTTCGTGAATCGTCGAGAACAGTCGAAGGTCCATTGAATATATGAATATAGTTCCAACATTTTTGTGACTCAACATTACAGACTTTGCTTATCGTGTCGAAATCATATAGAGATTAAGTTTAAATTTGGTCAGAAATCTCCGGGTCGTCACAGTTACTTCATTTTCCCCACACTTAGGCGTTTTATTATTGTTAAGCACTACCGTTGGAGTTGGTAAAACAATATGGTTCTTACCATATGTTTTTGTTAGTTCAACTGTTTTGGTTGGTGGAGATTTAGACTTTCGACACACAAAGGAGATCGATTTTTCATTATTACTAAGTGTCATCCTACCCTCTCTTACATCAAATAACGCCCTGGTGGATGCTAAGAATGGTTGACCTAAAATTAGAGGAATGTTTGAGTCCTCTTCTATGTCAATGATAAATTCGACAAAAAAGGTTAAATTACCCACTTGAACGGGTAGGTTGTCAGCAATTCCAACTGGGTGCCTAATGGTTTGATCAAATAGTCGAACACTCATCTCCGTTGGACTTAACTCACCTACTCCTAATCTCTTATATAATGAAAGAGGCATAACACTCACACTCGTACCTAAATCTACTAGTGCATCATACATGACACAATCACTATGTAGACAAGGAACAATAAATTCACCCGGATCACCTACCCTGGGTGGAGGTTTTGGTGGAACTGTCTTCACCGGGTTTACTTCTACGGTTTTTGTTTCTTGCACTTTCTTATTCTTCTTCTTCTTTCCAGAGGTATCACAAACTTTATTACCTATTACTTGCTCATACTCAACTCCTTTTCTTAGAAACGGGATGGGTGGTCTGTATGGTGTCACCACTGGCTTTACATACTCTGGTGGTGGTGGTGTAACTTCTTCATTGTTACTCACATCAAAAACCTTCCCATCTTCTGATGCTGGTTTTTCAGAATTTGTTGAAACCATGTTAACATTCTCATTCCGAGGATTTACTTTAGTATTACTCGGTAGCTTTCCTTGTTCCCTCTCACTCATCATGCTAGCAAGAGTACCTATGTGTTTTTCTAGATTCAAAATGGAAGCTTGTTGAGTTCTTAATGACTGATCAAACCTTTCATTTGTTTGGGTTTGAGATGTAATAAATTGTGTTTGAGATTCCATTAGCTTTGCCATCATTTCTTCCAGATTTGTTTTTTTCTCTTCGGTTTGTTGTGGTGATTTATACAAACTAGGTCTTTGTTGATTGAAAGTGTTGTTTTGAGTTGGTTGGTTATTCGAACCTCGTTGGTTGTACGAGTTGTTGTTGGGTCCATTTAGATTGTAAAGAATGTTTTGATTTTGATTGAAGTTTGGCCTTGGCGGTTGATAATTATTTTGATAATTATTTCCTGGCCTTTGGTTCATGTAGGAAACATTCTCTCGTTGTTCCATCGTTTGCTCAATGTGACAATCTTTCGTTAAGTGTGGTCCACCGCATCGCTCACAACTGATTCGTATTGCGTGAATATCTTTATTCATCTTTTCCATTCGTCTCTCGAAAGCATCTATTTTTGCAGAAACGGAATCAAAGTCATGGCTAGAATCGGCTCTAGCCGCTTTAGATGAACGAAAGATATCTTTTTCTTGGTGCCACTCATGTGAGTGGGAGGCTGTGTTATCAATAATTTTGTGAGCTTCAGTTGCGGTTTTCTTCATAATGGAACCACCAATTGCTATGTCGATGTCTTTGCGTGTAGTAATATCGCATCCTTGGTAGAATATTTGTACTATTTGATAAGTATCTAAACCTGTTGAGGACATCCTCTTAACAACTTTCCAAATCTTGTCCACGCCTCATATAGAGTTTCATTTGACTTCTGTGTGAATGTAACAATTTCTTCTTGAAGTCTCACGGCTTTAGATGCTGGAAAGAATTGTTTAAGAAATTTTCAACTAAGACATCTCATGTGTTAATTGTAGTGACCCGAACTTTTCCATGTTTATATATATTAATTGAGATTGATATTTACATGATTAAATGTTTCCAACATGTTAAGCAATCAAACTTGTTAAGACTTGATTAATTGAAATATGTTTCATATAGACAATTGACCACCCAAGTTGACCGGTGATTCACGAACATTAAAACTTGTAAAAACTATACGATGACATATATATGGTTATATATATAGTTAACATGTTTTTATTATAAGTATGTATCTCATTAGGTATTTTAACAATGAGTTATATACATAAAAATGAGACTATTAATTTAAGAAACTCGAAAACGATATATATAACGATTATCGTTATAACAACGTCTTACTAGGTACATATGAATCATATTAAGATATTGATACACTTGGTTAATTATGTTAAATGATAAGTAAATATATTATAAAGTGTATTAACAATGAAATACATATGTAAAAATAAGACTACTAACTTAATGATTTCGAAACGAGACATATATGTAACGATTATCGTTGTAACGACATTTAACTGTATATACATCATACTGAGATATATTATATATCATAATATCATGATAATATAACAATTTAACATCTCATTTGTTATAATAAACAATGGGTTAACAACATTCAACAAGATCATTAACCTAAAGGTTTCAAAACAACATTTACATGTAACGACTAACGATGACTTAACGACTCAGTTAAAATATATATACATGTAGTGTTTTAATATGTATTTATACACTTTTGAAAGACTTCAATACACTTATCAAAATACTTCTACTTAACAAAAATGCTTACAATTACATCCTCGTTCAGTTTCATCAACAATTCTACTCGTATGCACCCGTATTCGTACTCGTACAATACACAGCTTTTAGATGTATGTACTATTGGTATATACACTCCAATGATCAGCTCTTAGCAGCCCATGTGAGTCACCTAACACATATGGGAACCATCATTTGGCAACTAGCATGAAATATCTCATAAAATTACAAAAATATGAGTAATCATTCATGACTTATTTACATGAAAACAAAATTACATATCCTTTATATCTAATCCATACACCAACGACCAAAAACACCTACAAACACTTTCATTCTTCAATTTTCTTCATCTAATTGATCTCTCTCAAGTTCTATCTTCAAGTTCTAAGTGTTCTTCATAAATTCCAAAAGTTCTAGTTTCATAAAATCAAGAATACTTTCAAGTTTGCTAGCTCACTTCCAATCTTGTAAGGTGATCATCCAACCTCAATAAATCTTTGTTTCTTACAGTAGGTTATCATTCTAATACAAGGTAATAATCATATTCAAACTTTGGTTCAATTTCTATAACTATAACAATCTTATTTCAAGTGATGATCTTACTTGAACTTGTTTTCGTGTCATGATTTTGCTTCAAGAACTTCGAACCATCCAAGGATCCATTGAAGCTAGATCCATTTTTCTCTTTTCCAGTAGATTTATCCAAGGAACTTAAGGTAGTAATGATGTTCATAACATCATTCGATTCATACATATAAAGCTATCTTATTCGAAGGTTTAAACTTGTAATCACTAGAACATAGTTTAGTTAATTCTAAACTTGTTCGCAAACAAAAGTTAATCCTTCTAACTTGACTTTTAAAATCAACTAAACACATGTTCTATATCTATATGATATGCTAACTTAATGATTTAAAACCTGGAAACACGAAAAACACCGTAAAACCGGATTTACGCCGTCGTAGTAACACCGCGGGCTGTTTTGGGTTAGTTAATTAAAAACTATGATAAACTTTGATTTAAAAGTTGTTATTCTGAGAAAATGATTTTTATTATGAACATGAAACTATATCCAAAAATTATGGTTAAACTCAAAGTGGAAGTATGTTTTCTAAAATGGTCATCTAGACGTCGTTCTTTCGACTGAAATGACTACCTTTACAAAAACGACTTGTAACTTATTTTTCCGATTATAAAACTATACTTTTTCTGTTTAGATTCATAAAATAGAGTTCAATATGAAACCATAGCAATTTGATTCACTCAAAACGGATTTAAAATGAAGAAGTTATGGGTAAAACAAGATTGGATAATTTTTCTCATTTTAGCTACGTGAAAATTGGTAACAAATCTATTCCAACCATAACTTAATCAACTTGTATTGTATATTATGTAATCTTGAGATACCATAGACACGTATACAATGTTTCGACCTATCATGTCGACACATCTATATATATTTCGGAACAACCATAGACACTCTATATGTGAATGTTGGAGTTAGCTATACAGGGTTGAGGTTGATTCCAAAATATATATAGTTTGAGTTGTGATCAATACTGAGATACGTATACACTGGGTCGTGGATTGATTCAAGATAATATTTATCGATTTATTTCTGTACATCTAATTGTGGACAACTAGTTGTAGGTTACTAACGAGGACAGCTGACTTAATAAACTTAAAACATCAAAATATATTAAAAGTGTTGTAAATATATTTTGAACATACTTTGATATATATGTATATATTGTTATAGGTTCGTGAATCAACCAGTGGCCAAGTCTTACTTCCCGACGAAGTAAAAATCTGTGAAAGTGAGTTATAGTCCCACTTTTAAAATCTAATATTTTTGGGATGAGAATACATGCAGGTTTTATAAATGATTTACAAAATAGACACAAGTACGTGAAACTACATTCTATGGTTGAATTATCAAAATCGAATATGCCCCTTTTTATTAAGTCTGGTAATCTAAGAATTAGGGAACAGACACCCTAATTGACGCGAATCCTAAAGATAGATCTATCGGGCCCAACAAACCCCATCCAAAGTACCGGATGCTTTAGTACTTCGAAATTTATATCATATCCGAAGGGTGTCCCGGAGTGATGGTGATATTCTTATATATGCATCTTGTTATTGTCGGTTACCAGGTGTTCACCATATGAATGATTTTTATCTCTATGTATGGGATGTGTATTGAAATATGAAATCTTGTGGTCTATTGTTACGATTTGATATATATAGGTTAAACCTATAACTCACCAACATTTTTGTTGACGTTTAAAGCATGTTTATTCTCAGGTGAATACTAAGAGCTTCCGCTGTCGCATACTTAAATAAGGACGAGATTTGGAGTCCATGCTTGTATGATATTGTGTAAAAACTGCATTCAAGAAACTTATTTTGTTGTAACATATTTGTATTGTAAACCATTATGTAATGGTCGTGTGTAAACAGGATATTTTAGATTATCATTATTTGATAATCTACGTAAAGCTTTTTTAAAACCTTTATCTATGAAATAAATGTTATGGTTTGTTTTAAAAATGAATGCAGTCTTTGAAAAACGTCTCATATAGAGGTCAAAACCTCGCAACGAAATCAATTAATATGGAACGTTTTTAATCAATAAGAACGGGACATTTCAGTTGGTATCCGAGCGTTGGTCTTAGAGAACCAGAAAATTTGCATTAGTGTGTCTTATCGAGTTTGTTAGGATGCATTAGTGAGTCTGGACTTCGACCGTGTTTACTTGAAAAATGATTGCTTAACAAATTTTGTTGGAAACTATATATTTTTAACATGTGAATATTATGTGATATATTAATCTCTTAACGCGTTTGATATTATGTGATAGATGTCTACCTCTAGAACAAGTCCCATTGACTCACCTAATAATAATGAAGAGTCAAATGTAAATTGGAATGATTCATGGACTGATTCACAAGTTCCCGAAGAGGAACCGGAAGAAGAGTCGGAACCGGAAGAAGAATCGGAACCGGAAGAAGAATCGGAACCGGATGAAGAAGTAGAACCGGTGGGGGAAATAATAAAATGGTTAAGTAAAAGAAAATCCTCAACCAACCGACCAAGGTTAATTATGGTCAATGGTGTTTCCGCCAAGGAAGCAAAATATTGGGAGGATTACCAATTCTCCGATGAATCGGATTCCGACGAGAATTCCGATGATGTTATAGAAATTACCCCAACTGAATTTAAAAAGGCAAAAGAAAATAATAAGGGAAAGGGCATAAAAATAGAGAAATCTAATTCCAACCCCGATGAACTTTATATGTATCGTCAACCCCCGAAGTCCTTAAGTTGTAACAATGACCCGGGAACCTCTAAACCACCAGGTTTTTCTAAACCAATGTGGACAACGACGGCTCGTATTAGGGGAACATCATATATCCATAGAAACTTGGCAAAACGAACCAAAATCGAAGAAGAAGAAACGAGCGAGTCGGAATAAGATAGTTATATTCGTGTGGTGTAATATATGTAATATAGTGTGCTTATGCTTTATGATATATGTAAAAATTGCTTGTATTAATAAGTATTTTTTTTTATGAATCTAACTCTTGTCTATTTTTACAGTTTAAAAACACAAAATGGATAGACAACCCAATATTTTAAGAGACCTACCCGGAGACATGATTGATGAAATCTTGTCTAGAGTCGGCCAGAATTCCTCGGCACAACTATTTAAGGCGAGATCAGTTTGTAAGACATTCGAAGAACGTTCCAAGAATGTCTTGGTTTATAAGAGACTTTCGTTTGAAAGATGGGGGATATCACATTGGGAAACCCATAAGTTACGATGTGTTTACTTTGACGCATATATTGCGGGGAACCCAAATGCTATTTTACGCAACGGGTTAAGAAATTATTTTGACTCAATATATCCGAATATTGGACTTCGTGATTTAGAAAAAGCGGCTAACATGCAACATAAAGAAGCATGTTATGCTTACGGATTAGTAATGTTCGCTTCTCACCAAAGTGAGAACAAGAACATCGGGCTACAACTATTAAACAAAACGTTTCCACAAGTGACGGAGTCGGTAATTGGGGTAAGAAATGAGGTTTTTAGATTATTACGGGACTGTTGGACATTACGTAACCCTCGTCCCTTTGACGACGTTACAACACGCTGTCTTATCAACGGCCATAACGGTTATGTTCCACAAGACCAAGGATGGGAAGTAGTCCTAGTAAAACCAGAATGCATGACTTGTTTCTGGACGTATGAATTTCGTGTCTTTATTGCCTTTGCTGAACGACTTGTGTACTAGCTAGAATTATCTTCACAACTATCTTGTATCAAAGTTATTGTGTGCTATATTTCATGCTTTATGTAAAATAAGCTGTATTGTAAGTTTGTAAAATATTGTATAAAAGTTTGAACGCAAAATATTATTATAATCAGTTTTTCATATAGAATTGTAGTAGTTGAATTGTATATTAGCTACTAAGTATGAACTTAACGGGTAGGTACTACCCGAATTTAAACTTATAAAACGCTAATATGAAGAAAAAGCTTTTATAAATGAGTTCATATTATGCTACGAAATACTATCAATTACTCTTAATATTCTGTATGATTAACTTGTTCCATTTGACTATTTTGAAGGAAATGGCACCGACTACTCGACACACCGTGAATATGAATGAAGAGGAATTCCGTACTTTTCTAGCTTCAAACATAGCCGCAGTACAGGCTGCGCTACATACCAACAATAACCTTGGATCTAGCAGTACAGGAAATCGTGTAGGATGCACCTACAAAGAATTCACTGCCTGCAAACCTTTGGAATTTGATGGAACCGAAGGACCGATCGGATTGAAACGGTGGACCGAGAAGGTCGAATCGGTGTTTGCCATAAGTAAGTGTACTGAAGAGGACAAAGTGAAGTACGCTACGCATACCTTCACAGGTTCTGCGTTAACATGGTGGAATACCTATCTAGAGCAAGTGGGACAAGATGATGCGTACGCACTACCGTGGTCAGCATTCAAGCACTTGATGAACGAGAAGTACCGTCCCAGAACCGAGGTCAATAAGCTCAAGACAGAACTTAGAGGGTTACGAACCCAAGGATTTGATATTACCACATACGAAAGACGATTCATAGAATTGTGCCTATTGTGTCCGGGAGCATTCGAAGATGAGGAAGAGAAGATCGACGCATTTGTGAAAGGATTACCGGAAAGAATCCAAGAAGATATAAGTTCACACGAGCCCGCCTCCATACAACAGGCATGTAGAATGGCTCACAAACTAGTGAACCAGATTGAAGAAAGAATTAAAGAACAGACTGCTGAAGAAGCCAATGTGAAGCAAGTCAAAAGAAAGTGGGAGGAAAACGGTGATAAGAATCACCAATACAACAACAACAGCAATTACAACAATAATCGCAACAATTATCCCAACAATCGCAACATCAATCGCAACTACAACAAACGGCCCAACAACAACAACAACAACAATAACAACAACAACAACAACAACAACAACAACAGCAACTACAACAATCATCCCAACAACAATAATAACCGCAACAACAACAACAATCAGAAGCAGCTATGCCAAAGGTGTGAAAAGAATCACTCGGGGTTCTGCACCAAATTTTGCAACAAGTGTAAAAGAAATGGTCATAGCGCGGCGAAGTGTGAGGTCTACGGACCAGGGGTTAATAGAACGAAAGGAACAAATGGTGTCGGAACGAGTAATGGCGGAGCAAGTAGTGTCGGAGCAAGTTATGCCAATGTAGTTTGTTATAAATGTGGAAAACCGGGCCACATTATTAGAAATTGCCCGAACCAGGAGAACACGAATGGACAAGGCCGCGGAAGAGTTTTCAATATTAATGCGGCAGAGGCACAGGAAGACTCAGAGCTTGTTACGGGTACGTTTCTTATTGACAATAAATCTGCTTACGTTTTATTTGATTCGGGTGCGGATAGAAGCTATATGAGTAGAGATTTTTGTGCTAAATTAAGTTGTCCATTGACGCCTTTGGATAGTAAATTTTTACTCGAATTAGCAAATGGTAAATTAATTTCAGCAGATAATATATGTCGGAATCGAGAAATTAAACTGGTTAGCGAAACATTTAAGATTGATTTGATACCAGTAGAGTTAGGGAGTTTTGATGTGATAATCGGTATGGACTGGTTGAAAGAAGTGAAAGCAGAGATCGTCTGTTACAAAAATGCAATTCGCATTATACGAGAAAAAGGAAAACCCTTAATGGTGTACGGAGAAAAGGGCAACACGAAGCTACATCTTATTAGTAATTTGAAGGCACAAAAACTAATAAGAAAAGGTTGCTATGCTGTTCTAGCACACGTCGAGAAAGTACAAACTGAAGAAAAGAGCATCAATGATGTTCCCATTGCAAAAGAATTTCCCGATGTATTTCCGAAAGAATTACCGGGATTACCCCCACACCGATCCGTTGAATTTCAAATAGATCTTATACCAGGAGCTGCACCAATAGCTCGTGCTCCTTACAGACTCGCACCCAGCGAGATGAAAGAACTGCAAAGCCAATTACAAGAACTTTTAGAGCGTGGTTTCATTCGACCAAGCATATCACCGTGGAGAGCTCCTGTTTTGTTTGTCAAGAAGAAAGATGGTACATTCAGGTTGTGTATCGACTACCGAGAGTTGAACAAACTTACCATCAAGAACCGCTACCCACTACCGAGAATTGACGACTTATTTGATCAACTACAAGGCTCGTCTGTTTATTCAAAGATTGACTTACGTTCCGGGTATCATCAAATGCGGGTGAAAGAAGATGATATTCCAAAGACTACTTTCAGAACACGTTACGGTCATTACGAGTTTATGGTCATGCCGTTTGGTTTAACTAATGCACCAGCTGTGTTCATGGACCTTATGAACCGAGTGTGTGGACCATACCTTGACAAGTTTATCATTGTTTTCATTGATGACATACTTATTTACTCAAAGAATGACCAAGAACACGGAGAACATTTGAGAAAGGTGTTAGAAGTATTGAGGAAGGAAGAATTGTACGCTAAGTTTTCAAAGTGTGCATTTTGGTTGGAAGAAGTTCAATTCCCCAGTCACATAGTGAACAAAGAAGGTATTAAGGTGGATCCGGCAAAGATAGAAACTGTTGAAAAGTGGGAAACCCCGAAAACTCCAAAACACATACGCCAGTTTTTAGGACTAGCTGGTTACTACAGAAGGTTCATCCAAGACTTTTCCAGAATAGCAAAACCCTTGACTGCATTAACGCATAAAGGGAAGAAATTTGAATGGAAGGATGAACAAGAGAAAGCGTTTCAGTTATTGAAGAAAAAGCTAACTACGGCACCTATATTGTCATTGCCTGAAGGGAATGATGATTTTGTGATTTATTGTGATGCATCAAATCAAGGTCTCGGTTGTGTATTAATGCAACGAACAAAGGTGATTGCTTATGCGTCTAGACAATTGAAGATTCACGAACAAAATTATACGACGCATGATTTGGAATTAGGCGCGGTTGTTTTTGCATTAAAGACTTGGAGGCACTACTTATATGGGGTCAAAAGTATTATATATACCGACCACAAAAGTCTTCAACACATATTTAATCAGAAACAACTGAATATGAGGCAGCGTAGGTGGATTGAATTATTGAATGATTACGACTTTGAGATTCGTTACCACCCGGGGAAGGCAAATGTGGTAGCCGATGCCTTGAGCAGGAAGGACAGAGAACCCATTCGAGTAAAATCTATGAATATAATGATTCATAATAACCTTACTACTCAAATAAAGGAGGCGCAACAAGGAGTTTTAAAAGAGGAAAATTTAAAGGATGAAATACCCAAAGGATCGGAGAAGCATCTTAATATTCGGGAAGACGGAACCCGGTATAGGGCTGAAAGGATTTGGGTACCAAAATTTGGAGATATGAGAGAAATGGTACTTAGAGAAGCTCATAAAAACAGATACTCAATACATCCTGGAACAGGGAAGATGTACAAGGATCTCAAGAAACATTTTTGGTGGCCGGGTATGAAAGCCGATGTTGCTAAATACGTAGGAGAATGTTTGACTTGTTCTAAGGTCAAAGCTGAGCATCAGAAACCATCAGGTCTACTTCAACAACCCGAAATCCCAGAATGGAAATGGGAAAATATTACCATGGATTTCATCACTAAATTGCCAAGGACTACAAGTGGTTTTGATACTATTTGGGTAATAGTTGATCGTCTCACCAAATCAGCACACTTCCTGCCAATAAGAGAAGATGACAAGATGGAGAAGTTAGCACGACTGTATTTGAAGGAAGTCGTCTCCAGACATGGAATACCAATCTCTATTATCTCTGATAGGGATGGCAGATTTATTTCAAGATTCTGGCAGACATTACAGCAAGCATTAGGAACTCGTCTAGACATGAGTACTGTCTATCATCCACAAACTGATGGGCAGAGTGAAAGGACGATACAAACGCTTGAAGACATGCTACGAGCATGTGTTATTGATTTCGGAAACAGTTGGGATCGACATCTACCATTAGCAGAATTTTCCTACAACAACAGCTACCATTCAAGCATTGAGATGGCGCCGTTTGAAGCACTTTATGGTAGAAAGTGCAGGTCTCTGATTTGTTGGAGTGAAGTGGGCGATAGACAGATTACGGGTCCGGAGATTATACAAGAAACTACCGAGAAGATCATCCAAATTCAACAACGGTTGAAAACCGCCCAAAGTAGACAAAAGAGCTACGCTGACATTAAAAGAAAAGATATAGAATTTGAAATTGGAGAGATGGTCATGCTTAAAGTTGCACCTTGGAAAGGCGTTGTTCGATTTGGTAAACGAGGGAAATTAAATCCAAGGTATATTGGACCATTCAAGATTATTGATCGTGTTGGACCAGTAGCTTACCGACTTGAGTTACCTCAACAACTCGCGGCTGTACATAACACTTTCCACGTCTCGAATTTGAAGAAATGTTTTGCTAAAGAAGATCTCACTATTCCGTTAGATGAAATCCAAATCAACGAAAAACTTCAATTCATCGAAGAACCCGTCGAAATAATGGATCGTGAGGTTAAAAGACTTAAGCAAAATAAGATACCAATTGTTAAGGTTCGATGGAATGCTCGTAGAGGACCCGAGTTCACCTGGGAGCGTGAAGATCAGATGAAGAAGAAATACCCGCATCTATTTCCAGAAGATTCTTCAACACCTTCAACAGCTTAAAATTTCGGGACGAAATTTATTTAACGGGTAGGTACTGTAGTGACCCGAACTTTTCCATGTTTATATATATTAATTGAGATTGATATTTACATGATTAAATGTTTCCAACATGTTAAGCAATCAAACTTGTTAAGACTTGATTAATTGAAATATGTTTCATATAGACAATTGACCACCCAAGTTGACCGGTGATTCACGAACGTTAAAACTTGTAAAAACTATACGATGACATATATATGGTTATATATATAGTTAACATGTTTTTATTATAAGTATGTATCTCATTAGGTATTTTAACAATGAGTTATATACATAAAAATGAGACTATTAATTTAAGAAACTCGAAAACGATATATATAACGATTATCGTTATAACAACGTCTTACTAGGTACATATGAATCATATTAAGATATTGATACACTTGGTTAATTATGTTAAATGATAAGTAAATATATTATAAAGTGTATTAACAATGAAATACATATGTAAAAATAAGACTACTAACTTAATGATTTCGAAACGAGACATATATGTAACGATTATCGTTGTAACGACATTTAACTGTATATACATCATACTGAGATATATTATATATCATAATATCATGATAATATAACAATTTAACATCTCATTTGTTATAATAAACAATGGGTTAACAACATTCAACAAGATCATTAACCTAAAGGTTTCAAAACAACATTTACATGTAACGACTAACGATGACTTAACGACTCAGTTAAAATATATATACATGTAGTGTTTTAATATGTATTTATACACTTTTGAAAGACTTCAATACACTTATCAAAATACTTCTACTTAACAAAAATGCTTACAATTACATCCTCGTTCAGTTTCATCAACAATTCTACTCGTATGCACCCGTATTCGTACTCGTACAATACACAGCTTTTAGATGTATGTACTATTGGTATATACACTCCAATGATCAGCTCTTAGCAGCCCATGTGAGTCACCTAACACATGTGGGAACCATCATTTGGCAACTAGCATGAAATATCTCATAAAATTACAAAAATATGAGTAATCATTCATGACTTATTTACATGAAAACAAAATTACATATCCTTTATATCTAATCCATACACCAACAACCAAAAACACCTACAAACACTTTCATTCTTCAATTTTCTTCATCTAATTGATCTCTCTCAAGTTCTATCTTCAAGTTCTAAGTGTTCTTCATAAATTCCAAAAGTTCTAGTTTCATAAAATCAAGAATACTTTCAAGTTTGCTAGCTCACTTCCAATCTTGTAAGGTGATCATCCAACCTCAAGAAATCTTTGTTTCTTACAGTAGGTTATCATTCTAATACAAGGTAATAATCATATTCAAACTTTGGTTCAATTTCTATAACTATAACAATCTTATTTCAAGTGATGATCTTACTTGAACTTGTTTTCGTGTCATGATTTTGCTTCAAGAACTTCGAACCATCCAAGGATCCATTGAAGCTAGATCCATTTTTCTCTTTTCCAGTAGATTTATCCAAGGAACTTAAGGTAGTAATGATGTTCATAACATCATTCGATTCATACATATAAAGCTATCTTATTCGAAGGTTTAAACTTGTAATCACTAGAACATAGTTTAGTTAATTCTAAACTTGTTCGCAAACAAAAGTTAATCCTTCTAACTTGACTTTTAAAATCAACTAAACACATGTTCTATATCTATATGATATGCTAACTTAATGATTTAAAACCTGGAAACACGAAAAACACCGTAAAACCGGATTTACGCCGTCGTAGTAACACCGCGGGCTGTTTTGGGTTAGTTAATTAAAAACTATGATAAACTTTGATTTAAAAGTTGTTATTCTGAGAAAATGATTTTTATTATGAACATGAAACTATATCCAAAAATTATGGTTAAACTCAAAGTGGAAGTATGTTTTCTAAAATGGTCATCTAGACGTCGTTCTTTCGACTGAAATGACTACCTTTACAAAAACGACTTGTAACTTATTTTTCCGATTATAAAACTATACTTTTTCTGTTTAGATTCATAAAATAGAGTTCAATATGAAACCATAGCAATTTGATTCACTCAAAACGGATTTAAAATGAAGAAGTTATGGGTAAAACAAGATTGGATAATTTTTCTCATTTTAGCTACGTGAAAATTGGTAACAAATCTATTCCAACCATAACTTAATCAACTTGTATTGTATATTATGTAATCTTGAGATACCATAGACACGTATACAATGTTTCGACCTATCATGTCGACACATCTATATATATTTCGGAACAACCATAGACACTCTATATGTGAATGTTGGAGTTAGCTATACAGGGTTGAGGTTGATTCCAAAATATATATAGTTTGAGTTGTGATCAATACTGAGATACGTATACACTGGGTCGTGGATTGATTCAAGATAATATTTATCGATTTATTTCTGTACATCTAATTGTGGACAACTAGTTGTAGGTTACTAACGAGGACAGCTGACTTAATAAACTTAAAACATCAAAATATATTAAAAGTGTTGTAAATATATTTTGAACATACTTTGATATATATGTATATATTGTTATAGGTTCGTGAATCAACCAGTGGCCAAGTCTTACTTCCCGACGAAGTAAAAATCTGTGAAAGTGAGTTATAGTCCCACTTTTAAAATCTAATATTTTTGGGATGAGAATACATGCAGGTTTTATAAATGATTTACAAAATAGACACAAGTACGTGAAACTACATTCTATGGTTGAATTATCGAAATCGAATATGCCCCTTTTTATTAAGTCTGGTAATCTAAGAATTAGGGAACAGACACCCTAATTGACGCGAATCCTAAAGATAGATCTATCGGGCCCAACAAGCCCCATCCAAAGTACCGGATGCTTTAGTACTTCGAAATTTATATCATATCCGAAGGGTGTCCCGGAATGATGGGGATATTCTTATATATGCATCTTGTTAATGTCGGTTACCAGGTGTTCACCATATGAATGATTTTTATCTCTATGTATGGGATGTGTATTGAAATATGAAATCTTGTGGTCTATTATTATGATTTGATATATATAGGTTAAACCTATAACTCACCAACATTTTTGTTGACGTTTTAAGCATGTTTATTCTCAGGTGATTATTAAGAGCTTCCGCTGTCGCATACTTAAATAAGGACGAGATTTGGAGTCCATGCTTGTATGATATTGTGTAAAAACTGCATTCAAGAAACTTATTTTGTTGTAACATATTTGTATTGTAAACCATTATGTAATGGTTGTGTGTAAACAGGATATTTTATATTATCATTATTTGATAATCTACGTAAAGCTTTTTTAAAACCTTTATCTATGAAATAAAGGTTATGGTTTGTTTTAAAAATGAATGCAGTCTTTGAAAAACGTCTCATATAGAGGTCAAAACCTCGCAACGAAATCAATTAATATGGAACGTTTTTAATCAATAAGAACGGGACATTTCATTAATCGCCCCTTCGGGTAACGATTCTAACCAATCTTTGGCTTCTCCCTTTAAAGTTCAGGGAAATAACATGAGATAGATCTGTTCATCCTCAACTTCTCTGATTTTGAATAGAGTACAGATCCTATTAAAGGTTCGAAGATGTTTGTTTGGATCTTCTTTTAGCGTACCACTATATTGGCATTGATTAGTTACCATGTGTAGAATTTGTCCCTTGATTTCATAATCTGGCGCATTAATATCTGGCTTAATAATGTGGTAACCTTGGCCTGTGCGTGTGGCTCTCATTCGGTCTTCCATACTTAGAGATTCTGTTACTTCCATAATTGAATTTGTTGAATCCGAATCACTAGAAAATTCTGATTTAATGGTTTCTTCCTCGACAATCTCTGGATTAGTAAATTGTGGTTCCGGAGGAATGATTAGTGGTTCAGGATCTCTGAATTGTCCCTGAATTTCCTCCGGGTTCGCAATTGTGAGGTCGGGTTCAAAAAATGGATTATCGGAAATTTGAATCGGAGTACTTGGTAGACTTGATGACGATTCTAAAGAAAAATCAACGGCGACAATATTGGCTAGATGTCTTGATCGAGTTACAGATGGTGAACGTATGAAAGGTGGTGAACGTTTTGCTCGGTGCATTCACTGAATATCCTATTAGTTATAAATATAAAAATTATATAAGTTATCAAATTAATAGACTTTTCTAATTTTGCCCACATTTCGAATAGCCAATAGATGCAGCAGGTAGCCAGGACCCGTTAAATCGGAAGCCCACAACTCGCCACAAACAAATCCAACTATTACTACGAACCAGAAAATTTTGGATGTCTATCAATTTAAACGCTTAAAATAATTTTTCGTTTTGAAATTGTAGAGAAGAAATAGAAAATTCTATGTCCTAAAAACTAGAGCGTCGAGAAATAAGAAAGAAAAAGAGTGCGTCGGAAAACGTCGAAAAATAAAAGGTCGAAAAATAAGCGTCGAAAAATAAAAGTCGGAAAATAATAATAATAAAATGCAGCGTCGAAACTTAAAAATCTATAAACTAAAAATTAAAACTTACGTCTAAAGGTATTAAAGCTTAAAGGAATTTTAAATCCAAAACGGCAATAATTTAAAAAGTACTAAAATCTTAAAACGGTGTCGCAAAATTCTAAAGCACCTAAATCTTAGTCTATAGAAAAGGCACTTAAGGGATTTTACGACAAAGCCTAAAAATCTAGAAATAAAAATAACTACGACAAAATACTAGTCTTAAAACTTATTACGAACGAAAAATATACAATTTAAACGAATTATACAATTAAAAAGATACAATTTATAAAATATAAAAAATGATAAAATTATTTATTTTTATAAAAATATTATTTTTATATTATTATTTTATAAAAGTATTAATCTATATAAATAATAATAATGACACTTAATGTTACAAATTATAAATAAAACCAAATACAAATTAATAATATTAAAACCCTAATTATTATTAAATTAATTATAATTATAATAATTAAACCCTAAACTGTGTCGGCAGAGGTTCAGACCTGTCACCTCACTCCATGCGATCGCATGGAGTGTAGGTTGTAATGCGATGCGGTCGCATGGATCCAGAAACCAGGCCAGGTAGTTCGGCTGCTACAGTTGGTAGCCCGAATACTTTTCTATTTATTCTTTTTTTCTGAGTTTTAAATTATAAAAATAATATATAAGTAATATTTATAATTATATTTTTAAGAACTAAAAAAAATACTTTTATACTTTTTATAAAATATATATTTTTCTATATATTTATATTTAAAACTTATATATATAATTATATTTTTACAAAAATAGTTTAAAAATATAGTGTTTGCTTTCGGCGTCCCCAGCAGTGGCGCCAAAAACTTGATGTGCGAGCGGAGAGGTACGAAATAGTTATATTTTTATTGCGAAATACTATTAAATACGATACAATTTTACACAAGTTATTTATTTATTTATAGAGTGGATATACCTAAACCTTGCTATAACACTATAGGCAGTGTACCTAATCGTACAGTAATGTAGTTTTTAGTAAGTCCGGTTCGTTCCATAGGGAGACGGCTTATTGCGTACACTATATTTTTAAACAATTATATTTGTATAAATATATATACATACATATATATATATATATATATATATATATATATATATATATATATATATATATATATATATATATATATATATATATATATATATATATATATATATATATATATATTAGTGATATAGTAGTATTATTATTATTATAAAAGGGGGATTTTTACCGTTTAGTGACCGGTTTGTTGATTTTAAATAAAGCGTAAAGATAAATGACGATAATATAAATGACAGAATTTAAATTGTGATAAAGTAAATTGCAGTAATTAAAATGACAGTAAATAAAGGTACGATGAAATATGAAATAAAAGTATTATGCTTATTTAAACTTCCGTAGTCATGATGTTTGACGTTTTGATTTTAATTTATTTATCTGGGTTAATTGTCCTTTGTCCTGGATTTATTTGATACCTATCTGGTTTTTGTCCATAATAGTCCGTTGGTCATAATTATAAAATTCTCGTCAAATTAACCTTATTCCCGAAGTCAAATATTCCAACTAATTAGGGATTCGAACTGTAACAAGGTTTTAATACTTTGTTAATAATTACACCAGGTTATCGACTGCGTGTAATTCAAGGTTTTAATACTTTGTTAACAATTACACCAATTATCCTTGTATGTAATCCACCCCAGTTTTAATGAGATATGAATATTAATTTATCCACTTGATCATAATGAATAATCAATTACCCAACCCGAATAATTAATTAAATGATCGTAAAAGATGTCGTATAAACGTCACTAAATAGAACATACATAATCATTTTAATAATTATTAGATTAACTAATTTGAAGATAGGTTCGACAGATTCTAATGAGTTGTCATTCGATTACACAATACCCCCTATCTATTAATAGTCAATAGTCCAATGTTCATAAGTGTCGATCTTTTGTCCAAACCTTAATTATGGTACAAAATCTAATAACCCCATCTTAATATTTAGTCAAACATCACGATTACTTTGGCTCAAATAAGCATAATAATAACTTAGTTACGAGACATTAATTTAAAAAGGAATAACATAGCTTACAGTGGTGATTAATCGCGTAGCATTACACGGACAGAGTTCAGACTTACAAAACCTTAAAACATTTCTTACAATAACCCAACTAAACCATGACTTTATTATTAAAATTAACTTAAATTAAAATTATATAATATAAATATATATTATGTTTAAAGAGAATGGAAGAAATAAATGAAAAATGGTGTATACATCGAGCAGAATTCGCTGGCTTTTATAGATGTGAACTGATCCTAAGGGCCATGCGATCGCATGAGATTTGTGCTTCCAGGCCATGCGATCGCATGGCCAGCTGGGATAACTCACATTATTTTGTTTTCTTGCTTTTCGACGTTATATAATAACATATAATATAATATATATAATTTTATATAATTATATATATATTATATTATATTCTTGTGCATAGTAGACTTGTAATTTTTGGCCCGATGACTCGCACGTTGATGCTCGGTTTATGTCCCGGTTCCGGATTTTCGAACGTCCTTGCGTACAATTTAATATCTTGTATTTTGCGTTTTGCGGCTTGTACTCTTATTATTTTTGGACGTTTCTCATCAATAAATTGAACCACTTGAATTATATCTTGTACATTTGAGCTTTTTGGTCATTTGCGTCTTCAAATCGTCGTTTTCTTCTTTTATCTTCGCACTTATTTATTTAAACGAATATTACATAAAAATAGAACAATTGCAACTAAAAGCTTTACATATTATAAGGATATTGTGCCTAAATATATGTTCATTTAGAGCACTATCAGAATGTACGTGGAAGAGCATTCAACATTAACGCCAGGGATGCTGAGGAAGATCCTAAACTTGTTACGGGTACGTTCTCGGTCAACGATTTATCAGTTTATGTATTATTTGATTCAGGGGCTGATTTGAGTTTTGTGTCGAGTAAATTTAGTCCAAAAATCAAAACACCGTTAACTCCTTTAAACAATACTTATGTTGTTGAGATAGCTAATGGTAAAGTGCTGTAACGACCCAACTTTTTTCGTCATCTTTTACCGTTAATTGTTATCCTTATCTATTAATATATAAAAGTTAAGTTATGAGTGCTCACGTATCAATATTGAGATTCAATATTGTAGGAAAGTACGTAGACGCAACGGAGATGATAAACACTAGTTTGACTCACGAGCAATACTCCCCATCCATACACATAACCTCCATAGCTATAACCCATAATTTCCTTAGCTCTATTCCGCTCGAAAAACAATTTCGAAATCACTCGGACAGCACGCCGTCGTAATATTTTATGTATACTAATAATATCTTGAAATAATACGGAGTAAATATATATATGTAAATCGATTGAGAGAGTTTAGAGAAAAATATTTTCAAGTTTCTATGAAATAATGAAACCTATTGAATTCTATTTATAATAGATTTTTGAATTATTAAAGTGAATTATTAAAGTATGAATTATTAAAGTGAATTATTAAAGTATGAATTATTAAAGTGAATTATTAAAGTATGAATTATTAAAGTCAATTATTAAAGTATGAATTAAAATTATGAAGGTCCTTCTCTGCATAGAGTAACAAATTCGGTATTTGAATATGTTTGATTATTTGAACATTTACCTTCGTGTGACCATTTTCCGCATTTATAACATCTTTCAAGGTGTCGTGCTCTTCTTTTTGTTGCGAATTTTGATTTTCCTTTACCAAAATGTATTTTATGATGATCTTTTCTGAGCTCTTTTCTTACTCCGTCCATTTTTTCTCTTATGAATGATACTAGTTCACTCGGAAGTGTGTCATTATTACATTTAGTAATCATAGCGTGTAGCATTAGACCATGGTTCAGATCAAAGGAATTCTTCATCTCGTAAAACCTAATAAAAATAAAAATTCAAAATGGAGGGAGAAGACTAGTTCTTTAGGGTCTGCTAGGGAAAGACCATTCGGATTCCATTCTCGAGAACTACACGAAAACAGAATATCTAACTCTAACAGAAATACATATTACCCTAAAAAGATTTGAACCTTCCCACACTTAGTTAGATGTGGTGTCGAAATTGTGATTAACTTCATCTTCAACTTCCATTGGATTATCTATGTAATGTTTAACTCTGTGACCATTAACCTTAAATTCAACCCCATTTTAATTTATTAATTCTACTGTTCCGTATGGGAAAACTCTTTTGACTATGAATGGTCCAGACCATCTTGATTTCAATTTTCCAGGAAATAGCTTGAATCGTGAATTGAAAAGAAGGACTTTGTCTCCGTCTTTAAATTCTTTTGAACTTCTGATTCTTTTATCAAGCCATTTCTTCGTTCTTTCCTTATAGATTAACGAATTTTCATATGCTTCATGTCTTAATTCTTCTAATACGTTTAGTTGACTTAACCGTAAACGTCCGGCTTCATGTAAATCAAGATTACATGTCTTCATAGCCCAAAATACTTTATGTTCAATTTGTACTGGAAGATGACATGCTTTTCCGTAAACGAGTCTAAAAGGTGTGGTTCCAATTGGAGTTTTGTAGGCTGCTCTAAAAGCCCAGAGTGCATCCTCCAATTTCATGGACCGTGTGTGTAGCCCATATCTGGATAAATTCGTTAACGTTTTCATCAATGATATCCTTATCTATTCCAAGAAGTGATCAAGAGCACAAAGATAAGTGCTTGATTTGTTAAGAAAAGAAGAGTTGTATGATGAATTTTTCTAAATGTGCGTTCTGGTTGACAGAAGTTCAATTCCTTGGGCACGTTGTTAATAAACAGGGAATTCAAGTTGATCCTGCTAAGATTGAGGTAATTGGGAAGTGGGAAATTTCCAAAAACTCCTACTCAGATTCGTCAGTTCCTAGGTTTGGCACGCTATTATATAAGGTTCATTCAAGATTTTTCACGAGTAGTGAAACCTCTGACTTCTTTAACGCATAAGGGGAAGAAGTACGAGTGGAAGAGTAAACAAGAGTCTGCTTTGCAAACTCTGAAGAAGAAGTTAACTTCTGCACCGATATTATCACTACCTGAGGGTAATGATGATTTTGTTATCTATTGTGATGCTTCGTGTCAAGACTTTGGTTGTGTTTGGATGCAACGAAAGAAAGTCATTGCTTACGCGTCACGTCAGTTGAAGATTCATGAACAGAATTATACAACCCATTATTTAGAATTGGGAGCTATTGTGTTCGCACTCAAGAATTGGAGACATTACTTATATGGGGTCAAATGTACAGTGTACACTGATCACAAAAGTCTTCAACATATCTTTGATCAAAGACAGTGGAATACGAGGTAGCGAAGATGGGTTGAATTGTTGAACGACTATGATTGTGAACTCCTTTAGCCATTCCGAGAAAAAGCCAATGTCGTGGCTGATGTTGTGAGTCAAAAAGACAGAGTTGAACCTCGTAGCTTTAGAGCCTTGAATATGACAATACGAACTAACCTCGCTAGGCAGATTCTTGAGGCACAACAAGAAGCCTTGAAGGAGGAGAATTTCGTAACGGAAAGGTCAGAGGCATGAGTAAGGAATTTGAGGTACGAGCAGATGGCACTCGGTATTTTGCGGGACGCCTTTGGGTTCCAAAATTTGGTGATTTGCGACAACTTGTGTTAGATGAGGGCATGAGGCTCATAAGTCTAGGTACTCTATTCATCCTGGTTTCAGGAAAGATGTATCACGATCTTAAGGAACTATACTAGTAGCCCAACTTGAAAGCTGATGTGGCTACTTATGTGGCTAAGTGTCTGACCTGTGCTAAGGTCAAAGCTGAACATCAGAAACCGTCCGGACTTCTGGTGCAACCTGAAATTCCCGAGTGGAAGTGGGAAGGCATTACGATGGACTTTATTACGAAGTTACCGAGAGTTGTGGGTGGTGATGATACCATTTGGGTGATTGTTGACCGACTCACTAAGTCAACTCATTTCTTGCCAATTAAGGAAACAGATTCAATAAAGAAGCTTACTCATTTGTATTTGAAGGAGATTGTTTCGAGACATGGTGTTCCCGTATCGATTATTTCAGACTGAGACAATCGATTTACATCGAGGTTTTGGCAGTCCTTACAAGATGCTTTGGGAACTAAATTAGATATGAGCACCGCTTATCATCCATAAATGGACGGTCAGAGTGAAAGGACCATTCAAACATTAGAAGACATGTTGCGAGCATGCGTTATCGATTTTGGTAATGGTTAGGATAGGTACTTGCCACTGGCTGAATTTTCTTATAACAACAGTTATCACGCAAGTATTAAAGCCGCACCATTTGAAGCTCTGTATGGTAGAAAGTGTAGGTCTCTTATACGTTGGAATGAGGTTGGGGATGCTCAACTCACAGGCCCAGAGATTTTTCATGAGACTACCGAGAAGATCGTATAGATCAGAGAAAGGTTAAGAACCACCAGGAGTCGGCAAAAGAGTTATGCCGATGTTAGAAGAAAAGGTTTAGAATTTCAAGTTGGTGATCTTGTCATGTTGAAGGTATCACTCTGGAAGGGTGTGGTATGATTTGGTAAGAGAGGAAAGTTGAATCCTCGACTTGTTGGACCGTTTGAGATTATCGAAAGATTTGGACCCGTGGCTTATCGTTTGAATTTTCCACAAGAGCTTAACGCTTTTCATAACTTTTTCATATATCAAATTTGAAGAAGTGTTGGCCGAGACCAATGAAACCATTCTTCTTGATGAACTTCATGTTGATAAACAACTCCATTTTTATTGAGAAACCTGTCGAGATTGTGGATCGAGAGGTTAAGACACTCAAGCAAAGTAAGATTTCTATCGTTCGAGTTAGATGGAACGCTAGACGCGGACCCGAGTTCACTTGGGACCGTAAAGGTCAAATGAAACAGAAGTACCCGCATTTGTTCCCAGATGCACATGCTTAAATTTCGAGACGAAATTTTCGTAACGGGAAGGTACTGTAACGACCCTACTTTTTTGGTCATCTTTTACCGTTAACTATTTAACGACCGTTAACTGTTATTCGTGCCATGTCATTTCTATGATCTATATTATTATTTTAGTAATAATATATTAATTATTATGTGTTATGTGAATATTTGGCCCACCCCCTTGCTGATTTTGGCCGGACTCCCCTTAGGAGGGGGGGAAGAGTTTGAATTTTTTTTATTTTTTTGCTTCTCATTTAAGCCTTATTTTTATTTCCCATTTTATTTACTACTTCATATTTTCTTAACCTAAATTTCCTCTCATCCTCCTCTTTCTCTCTTCTTAGTGATGCCACCACCACCATAAACATCATCATCATCTTCCATTATAATCAAGCTTGGAATTTAGGGCTTTTCACATCAACGGATTCCTCTCGTTCTCCTCTACGCGTTCATACCATTTGATTCTCGAGTAGGGTATAAACCATAACCCTAGCTTTTTGATTTTTACATAATTTTTCTATTTTTGATGTTTAATATGATAGTATAGTGCTTGTATGTTGTTGGATTATTGATTGTATGCGTAGAATCACTCGTTAATTCATGTTTTCGGTTTGATTGAATTGGGACAGCAGCATTTTCGTTCATTTCTGGTTATGTAACTGATATAAAAGTGAAATTAAAGTGTTTAGATGAGTTCCTCTTATCAAGACATTAATTTTAGACTCCGGATTCATGTCATTTCGATTCCCGAAACTCTAAATATGATTAAAATGGTGTTTTGTTGAGATTAAACTATGAAAATGAATTGAACCAGGTTTGGTCCGACTTTGTGACCACTTTTAGAGTCTTTAGAGTGTACTAGTGTGTTAGGATTGATGATGGGATTCAGATCATCTAAATCCGAGCCACGGATCACCCGTTATGGCTAAAACGCTTTTTTGAACGGATTAAAGTTCTAAGTGGTGTAATGGCTGATCATCACGACTTGGTTACTATTCTTGGAGTGTTCTTGAGTTCACCCATGTGTTGGGTGTAGTGACCCAAACTTTTCCATGTTTATATATATTAATTGAGATTGATATTTACATGATTAAATATTTCCAACATGTTAAGCAATCAAACTTGTTAAGACTTGATTAATTGAAATATGTTTCATATAGACAATTGACCACCCAAGTTGATCGGTGATTCACGAACGTTAAAACTTGTAAAAACTATATGATGACATATATATGGATATATATATATAGTTAACATGATACTATGATAAGTAAACATATCATTAAGTATATTAACAATGAACTACATATGTAAAAACAAGACTACTAACTTAATGATTTTTAAACGAGACATATATGTAACGATTATCGTTGTAAAGACATTTAATGTATATATATATCATATTAAGAGATATTCATACATGATAATATCATGATAATATAATAATTTAAAATCTCATTTGATATTATAAACATTGGGTTAACAACATTTAACAAGATCGTTAACCTAAAGGTTTCAAAACAACACTTACATGTAACGACTAACGATGACTTAACGACTCAGTTAAAATGTATATACATGTAGTGTTTTAATATGTATTTATACACTTTTGAAAAACTTCAATACACTTATCAAAATACTTCTACTTAACAAAAATGCTTACAATTACATCCTCGTTCAGTTTCATCAACAATTCTACTCGTATGCACCCGTATTCGTACTCGTACAATACACAGCTTTTAGATGTATGTACTATTGGTATATACACTCCAATGATCAGCTCTTAGCAGCCCATGTGAGTCACCTAACACATGTGGGAACCATCATTTGGCAACTAGCAGGAAATATCTCATAAAATTACAAAAATATGAGTAATCATTCATGACTTATTTACATGAAAACAAAATTAAATATCCTTTATATCTAATCCATACACCAACGACCAAAAACACCTACAAACACTTTCATTCTTCAATTTTCTTCATCTAATTGATCTCTCTCAAGTTCTATCTTCAAGTTCTAAGTGTTCTTCATATATTCTACAAGTTCTAGTTACATAAAATCAAGAATACTTTCAAGTTTGCTAGCTCACTTCCAATCTTGTAAGGTGATCATCCAACCTCAAGAAATCTTTGTTTCTTACAGTAGGTTATCATTCTAATACAAGGTAATAATCATATTCAAACTTTGGTTCAATTTCTATAACTATAACAATCTTATTTCAAGTGATGATCTTACTTGAACTTGTTTTCGTGTCATGATTCTGCTTCAAGAACTTCGAGCCATCCAAGGATCCGTTGAAGCTAGATCCATTTTTTTCTTTTCCAGTAGGTTTATCCAAGTAACTTAAGGTAGTAATGATGTTCATAACATCATTCGATTCATATATATAAAGCTATCTTATTCGAAGGTTTAAACTTGTAATCACTAGAACATAGTTTAGTTAATTCTAAACTTGTTCGCAAACAAAAGTTAATCCTTCTAACTTGACTTTTAAAATCAACTAAACACATGTTTTATATCTATATGATATGCTAACTTAATGATTTAAAACCTGGAAACACGAAAAACACCGTAAAACCGGATTTACGCCGTCGTAGTAACACCGCGGGCTGTTTTGGGTTAGTTAATTAAAAACTATGATAAACTTTGATTTAAAAGTTGTTATTCTGAGAAAATGATTTTTATTATGAACATGAAACTATATCCAAAAATTATGGTTAAACACAAAGTGGAAGTATGTTTTCTAAAATGGTCATCTAGACGTCGTTCTTTCGACTGAAATGACTAGCTTTACAAAAACGACTTGTAACTTATTTTTCCGACTATAAACCTATACTTTTTCTATTTAGATTCATAAAATAGAGTTCAATATGAAACCATAGCAATTTTATTCACTCAAAACGGATTTAAAATGAAGAAGTTATGGGTAAAACAAGATTGGATAATTTTTCTCATTTTAGCTATGTGAAAATTGGTAACTGATAATGCTAAAAACGAACATATATTTCATAGCATTATTCCTCAAGAAAGACAAGCTTTTAGTTGCAATTGTTCTATTTACAAGTGATATTCGTTTAAATAATAAAAGGTGAAGACAAAAGACAGATTCGACGAATTGAAGACGCAAACGACCAAAAAGCTCAAAAGAACAAAAGACAATCAAAAAGGTTCCAATTATTGATAAGAAACGTCTCGAAATCACAAGAGTACAAGATTGAAAACGCAAAGTACAAGATATTAAATTGTACGCGAGGACGTTCGAAAATCCGGAACCGGGACCAGAGTCAACTCTTAACGCTCGACGCAACGGACTAAAAATTACAAGTTAACTATATATATAAATATAATATAATATATAATTAATTATATTAATTATATATATATTATATATATATATTAAAAACCGTCGGCAGCCAGAAACTCCAAGGGTGTGAACTGTAAATACCTCTCCGCAACTCGCGGAGTTTTAAGGCCATTTTGCCGCGAGTCGCGGAGCCCCAAATTTCACTTCTGGCTATAAAGCCAACCGAATTCTGATCGAATTTATCATCTAATTTCTCAATCTCTCTCTCAATATATACGTAATATATTTATATTTATAATTTATATTTTAATTTTAATTATAATTCTAATAATAAGGGTATGTTAGCGAATGTTGTAAGGGTGTAAGTCGAAATTCTGTCCGTGTAACGCTACGCTATTTTTAATCATTGTAAGTTATGTTCAACCTTTTTATATTAATGTCTCGTAGCTAAGTTATTATTATGCTTATTTAAAACGAAGTAATCATGATGTTGGGCTAATTACTAAAATTGGGTAATTGGGCTTTGTACCATAATTGGGGTTTGGACAAAAGAACGACACTTGTGGAAACTAGACTATGGGCTATTAATGGGCTTTATATTTGTTTAACTAAATGAAAGTTTGTTAATGTTAATATAAAGATTTACAATTGGGCGTCCCTATAAATTACCATATACACTCGATCGGACACGATGGGCGGGGTATTTATATGTACGAATAATCGTTCATTTAACCGGACACGGGAATGGATTAATAGCCACTAGAATAATTGAAACAGGGGTGAAATTACATTCAAGGGTAATTGGTGTAATTGTTAACAAAGTAGTAAAACCTTGGTTTACACGCAGTCGATAACCTGGTGTATTCATTAAACAAAGTATTAAAACCTTGTTACAATTCGAATCCCCAATTAGTTGGAATATTTATCTTCGGGTATAATAATAATTTGACAAGGACACTTGCAATTTATATTTATGACTGATGGACTGTTATGGACAAAAACCAGACGGACATATTGAATAATCCAGGACAAAGGACAATTAACCCATGGGCATAAAACTAAAATCAACACGTCAAACATCATGATTACGGAAGTTTAAATAAGCATAATTCTTTTATTTCATATTTAATTTCCTTTATTTTATATTTAATTGCACTTCTAATTATCGCACTTTTATTTATTGTGATTTTATTTAATCGCACTTTTAATTATCGTACTTTTTAATTATCGCAATTTAATTTTATCGCATTTTTATTATTCGTAATTTCATTATCGTTATTTACTTTAAGCTTTAATTTAAGTCTTGTATTTATTTTATATTTTACATTAGGTTTTAACTGCGACTAAAGTCTTAAAATCGACAAACCGGTCATTAAACGGTAAAAACCCCCCTTTATAATAATAATATTACTTATATATATATTTGTATTTTTATAAAAGTAAACTAATATAGCGTTGAGCTTTGTTTAAAGATTTCCCTGTGGAACGAACCGGACTTACTAAAAACTACACTACTGTACGATTAGGTACACTGCCTATAAGTGTTGTAGCAAGGTTTAAGTATATCCATTCTATAAATAAATAAATATCTTGTGTAAAATTGTATCGTATTTAATAGTATTTTCTAGTAAAATATAAGCTATTTTATATACACCTCGCACTTCATCAAGTATTTTTGGCGCCGCTGCCGGGGAACTATCTTAAAAGCCGGAAGCGCAACGCTAATATATAAAAAAAAAAAAAGATTTTTATCTACTTTTATTAAAAGTCATTTTTGTAAAAATACGTTTTAAATATTCAAAAATATAAAAAGAAAAACAAAAATATAAGTATTTTTAAGATTTTGTTAAATATTTAAATTTTATAAGTTTCTTTATTTCTATTTTAGTTTATAAAAATATAAGTTTTATTTTAAAATCGTTTATTTAAATTAAAAACAAAAAACAAAAAAAATAAAATATAAAAAAAAAAAATAAAGAAAAACGCGTAAAAAGTGAAACCTGTCAACTGAATTTCTAAACCCCGCGACTCGCGGGGTTTTCTTCTTTATTTGCCGCGACTCGCGGAGGCCCTCTGACACACGGACAAAAACCCTAATTTCGCATTGATTACGGGTTATAATTTATTATTATTATTATTAAAACCTAATTATTATTATTATTATTATTAGTTTTATTTTACTTTTTACTTTTTATTTATATATTTTAGTTAAATTAGTTTTATTAAAATTGTAAAATTAATAGTTTATTAAATAAATAACATAAAAATAATATTTTTATAAAAATTGTACTTTTTACAACTTTTTGTATATTTTTATATTTTGTACCTTTTTAATCGTTGTAGCGTAACTTTTGTATTTTTTAGCTCATAATTAATTTTAAACTTAGTTTTTGCTATAGTTATTTTTACTCCTATATTTTTAGGCTTTGCCGTAGAATTCCTTAAGTGCTTTTTCTTTAGACTAAGATTTAGGTGCTTTAGAATTTTGCGACGCCTTTTTAAGTTTTAGTTTCTTTTTAAGTTATTTCCATTTGGGACTTAGTTTTTCCTGTAAGCTTTAATATTTTTAGACCTTTTACTATGTATCAATTATCATTCCAATTAGTAATTTCAATTTGCGATTATAATTTTAAGTTAGTTGTAGTAATAAGGTTAAATTAGTTAAGTATTTTTAAGTTTTGATAAGTTCCTTTTATTTTTCCGTCACCTTTTATTTTTCAACCATTTTTTCTTTTTCAACCTTTTTCGACGAACTCTTTTTCTCTCTTATTTCTCGCTATTCTAGTTTTAGGACTTAGAATTTTTTCTACTTCTTATCTAAATTTCTTAAAATTACGAAAATTTATTTTAAGTGGTTAAATTAATAGACATCAAAATTTTCTGGTTCGTAGTAATAGTTGGATTTGTACGTGGACCGGGTTATTGGAGCCAAACAGTCCTCAATTATATTGAGACCAAACGAATCCTGCCCCTCTGCTGCATCTTTTGGCTATTCGAAACGTGGGCAAAATCAGAAAAGTCTATTGATTGGATAACTTATTATAATTTTTCTTTCCTTTTTAAAACTAATAGGATATTCAGTGAATGCACCGAGCAAGACGTTCATCACCTTTTGTACGTTCACCACCTGTAACTCGATCAAGACATCGTTTAACAAATATAACCGCCGTTGATTTTTCTTTAGAATCGTCATCCAGTCGACCAAGTACTTCAGTCCAAATTTCCGATAATCCATTTTTTGAACCCGACCTCACAATTGAGAATCCAGAAAATATTCAGGAACGGTTCATAGATCCTGAACCACTAAACTTTCCTCCGGAACCACCAATCATTCAAACAGAGATTGTTGAGGAACGAACTATTAAATCAGAACCATCTAGTGATACCGAGTCAACAAATTCAATTATGGAGAATCTGGAACCTTTAAGTATGGAAGACCGAATGAGAGCTAAACGCACTGGCCAAGGTCACGCAATTACTCATCCAGACATTAATGCGCCAGATTATGAAATCAAAGGACAAATTCTACACATGGTAACTAATCAATGCCAATTTAGTGGTGCGCCGAAGGAAGATCCAAATGAACATCTACGTACCTTTAATAGAATCTGCACACTATTTAAAATCCGAGAAGTAGAGGATGAACAAATATATCTCATGTTATTTCCCTGGACTTTAAAGGGAGAAGCCAAAGATTGGTTGGAATCGTTACCTGAAGGGGCGATCGACACATGGGACGTTTTAATTGATAAATTTCTTAAACAATTCTTTCCCGCATCTAAAGCCGTAAGACTTCAAGCAGAAATTGTTACGTTCACACAGAAACCAAATGAAACTCTATATGAGGCGTGGACAAGATATGGAAAATTGTTAAGAGGATGTCCGCAACATGGTTTAGACACCTGTCAAATAGTACAAATATTCTACCAAGGATGCGACATCACTACAAGAAAAGACATAGATATAGCAGCTGGTGGTTCGATTATGAAGAAAACCGAAACTGATGCTTACAAAATTATTGATAACACTGCTTCCCACTCACATGAGTGGCACCAAGAAAAAGATATCATTAGATCATCTAAAGCAGCTAGAGCCGATTCTAGCCATGACTTAGATTCCATTTCCGCAAAGATAGATGCTTTCGAGAGACGAATGGAAAAGATGACTAAGGATATTCACTCAATACGAATTAGTTGTGAGCAGTGTGGAGGACCACATTTGACAAAAGATTGTCTAAGTATTGAATTAACAATGGAACAAAGAGAGAATATTTCATACATAAACCAAAGGCCTGGAAATAATTATCAGAATAATTATCAACCGCCAAGACCAATTTACAATCAAAACCAGAATTATAACCGAAATATTCCATACAACAACCAACAAGGTCCAAGCAATCAACAAGTATCCAATAATACTTACAATCAGCAAAGACCGAATTTTCAAAACAAACCACCACAACAAACCGATGATAAAAAGCCGAATTTAGAAGATATGATGACGAAGCTAGTTGAAACTCAAACGCAGTTTTTCACATCTCAAAAACAAACCAATGAACAAAATGCTCAAGCATTTAGAAATCAACAAGCTTCTATTCAAAATCTGGAACAAGAAGTAAGTAACCTAGCAAGGTTAATAGGTGAAAGAAAACCGGGAAGTTTACCTAGTGATACAAATGCTAACCCCCGGAATGAAACAGCTAAAGCTATTACCACAAGAAGTGGTACAACACTTAAACCACCTGAAATACCTGTAACTTCTGATGAAACTATTCCTACTCCACAAGAACCACAACCTGATCAAGATAAGGAAAAAGAACTGGTAGTTGAAAAGGTTAATGAAGATAACACAGTTAAGGATAAACCTTATGTTAAACCATACCAACCACCTCTTCCTTATCCGAGTAAAATGAAGAAAGAGAAACTTGAAGCCGAGCAATCCAAATTCTTGGATATGTTTAAACAGATAAATGTAAATCTTCCTTTCATTGATGTGATTTCAGGAATGCCTAGGTATGCTAAATTCTTGAAAGATCTAATCACGAATAGAAAGAAAATGGAAGAACTCTCGGCTGTTACTATGAATGCTAATTGTTCAGCAGTGCTGTTGAATAAGATACCAGAAAAACTATCTGATCCAGGAAGTTTCACAATTCCATGTTTTCTGGGTAGTCTTAGTTCAATAGAAGCATTGGCAGACTTAGGTGCTAGTATAAATCTAATGTCGTATTCACTATACGCTAAACTAGACCTTGGAGAATTGAAACCAACCAGAATAAGCATACAACTAGCCGATAGATCAATAAAATATCCTAGAGGGATAATGGAGAACATGCTAGTTAAAGTTGGTACTTTAGTATTTCCAGTAGATTTTGTTGTTTTGGACATGGAAGAAGATTCTCAAGTTCCTCTCATATTAGGAAGACCATTCTTAAACACGGCTAAAGCAATGATAGACGTGTTCGGTAAGAAACTGACCCTAAGTATAGAGGATGAGAGTGTTACCTTTTCAGTTGATAGAGCAATGCAACAACCACAATCTGCAGATGATACATGTTATTATATTCAAACTATAGATGCACATGCAGAATTATTAGAAGAATTTCCAGAATTACAAGGAACAGGAGAATGTTCTTTAGGAGAAAGTAATGAACCAATTGATGAAGCTGAAATGTTAGCTACACTTATAGCTAATGGATATGAACCAACAACAGAAGAAATTCAAATGCTAAAAGAAGAAGACAGATATCGATATAAATCATCGATAGAAGAACCTCCGAAATTAGAGTTAAAGCCACTTCCAAACCATTTGGAATACGCTTATTTACATGGTGAATCTGAATTACCTGTAATAATATCGTCTTCTCTTACTGAAAATGAGAAATCACAGCTCATTTCTGTGTTGAAAGCTCATAAACCAGCCATTGCATGGAAGATTCATGATATTAAAGGAATAAGTCCTTCGTATTGCACACATAAAATCCTTATGGAAGAAGGTCATAAAACGTATGTGCAACGCCAACGAAGACTAAATCCTAATATGCAAGATGTAGTTAAGAAAGAGATTATTAAACTGCTAGATGCAGGTTTGATATATCCAATTTCTGATAGTCCATGGGTAAGCCCAGTTCAATGCGTGCCTAAGAAGGGTGGCATGACTGTCATCACAAATGAGAAAAATGAGCTTATTCCTACTAGGACTGTAACAGGATGGCGTGTATGTATTGATTATAGAAAATTAAATGACGCCACCAGAAAAGATCACTTTCCCTTACCTTTCATAGATCAAATGTTGGAAAGATTAGCCGGAAATAGTTACTATTGTTTTCTAGATGGATTTTCCGGATATTTTCAAATTCCAATAGCACCCGAGGACCAAGAGAAAACCACATTCACGTGCCCTTATGGTACTTTTGCTTACAAAAGAATGCCATTTGGACTTTGTAACGCCCCTGCAACCTTTCAAAGGTGTATGATGGCGATTTTTCACGACATGATAGAAGAATGCATGGAAGTATTCATGGATGACTTTTCAGTCTTCGGTGATACATTTAAATCATGTCTAGTTAATCTGGAACGAATGCTAATTAGATGCGAAAAATCAAATCTAGTACTTAATTGGGAGAAATGCCATTTCATGGTTAAAGAAGGCATCGTTCTTGGACATAAAATTTCAAAAGAAGGAATTGAAGTGGATAGAGCTAAAGTAGATGTAATTGCTAAACTTCCACATCCCACAAATGTTAGAGGAGTTAGGAGTTTTCTAGGGCATGCCGGTTTTTACCGACGTTTCATAAAAGATTTTTCTAAAATTGCCACTCCTATGAATAAACTCCTAGAAAAGGATGCGCCATTCATCTTTTCAGATGAATGTATCAAATCTTTTAATATTCTTAAAGAAAAACTCACTAATGCACCGATCATGATAACACCAAATTGGAATCTACCATTTGAACTAATGTGCGATGCAAGTGATTTTGCAATGGGAGCCGTTTTAGGACAAAGGATTGAAAAACGATTTCAACCTATATATTATGCTAGTAAGACATTACAAGGAGCACAAACGAACTATACAACTACTGAAAAAGAACTCCTTGCTATTGTCTTTGCTTTTGACAAATTTCGATCATATCTCGTTCTAGCAAAAACGGTGGTCTATACTGACCATTCTGCTCTTAGATACCTATTTTCAAAACAAGATGCTAAACCAAGATTAATCCGTTGGATCTTACTCTTACAAGAGTTTGATATTGAAATCCGAGATAAAAAAGGAGCAGAAAATCTCGCCGCTGATCATCTTTCTCGTCTTGAAAATCCTGAGTTAGAAGTTCTGAATGAATCGGCCATACAAGACAACTTTCCTGATGAATATCTATTGAAGATAGATTATAAAGAAATCCCATGGTTTGCAGACTATGCAAACTACTTAGTTTGTGGATTCCTTGAAAAAGGATTATCGTACCAAAGACGAAAGAAATTCTTCAGTGATATAAAACATTATTTCTGGGAAGATCCACATTTGTTTAAAAGTTGTCCCGATGGAATAATACGCCGATGTGTATTTGGAGATGAAGCTAGTAAAATTTTAAACCATTGTCACACAGGACCAACAGGAGGGCATTATGGGCCTCAACTAACAGCAAGAAAAGTTTATGAAGCTGGATTCTATTGGCCTACAATTTACAAAGACGCACACCTTCTTTGCAAATCCTGTGATGCATGTCAAAGGGCCGGAAGAATAAGTCAACGTGATGAAATGCCACAAAATGTCATCCAAGTATGTGAAGTATTTGACATTTGGGGTGTTGACTTTATGGGTCCATTTCCAAAATCTCATAATAATCTATATATACTCGTAGCCATTGATTATGTATCTAAATGGGCGGAAGCACAAGCTCTCCCAACTAACGATGCACGAGTTGTAGTCAACTTTTTAAAACGTCTTTTTGCAAGGTTTGGAACACCGAAAGCTTTAATAAGTGATCGGGGTACTCATTTCTGTAATAATCAACTTGAGAAAGTTCTTAAAAGATATGGAGTAACTCATAAAATCTCCACCGCATATCATCCACAAACAAGTGGACAAGTTGAAAATACCAACCGAGCTTTAAAACGTATTCTAGAGAAAACCGTAGGATCAAATCCGAAGGAATGGTCCATTAAATTGGAGGATGCACTCTGGGCTTTTAGAACAGCCTACAAAACTCCAATTGGAACCACACCTTTTAGACTTGTTTATGGAAAAGCATGTCATCTTCCAGTAGAAATTGAACACAAAGCATTTTGGGCTTTGAAGACATGTAATCTTGATTTACATGAAGCCGGACGTCTACGATTAAGTCAACTAAACGAATTAGAAGAATTAAGACATGAAGCATACGAAAATTCGTTAATCTATAAAGAAAGAACGAAGAAATGGCATGATAAAAGAATCAGAAGTTCAAAAGAATTTAAAGAAGGAGACAGAGTTCTTCTTTTCAATTCACGATTCAAGCTATTTCCTGGAAAATTGAAATCAAGATGGTCTGGACCATTCATAGTCAAAAGAGTTTTCCCATACGGAACGATAGAATTAATAAATTCAAATGGGATTGAATTTAAAGTTAATGGTCACAGAGTTAAACATTACATACATGGTCCGATGGAAGTCGACAACGAAGTTAATCACAATTTCGACACCACAGCTAACTAAGTGTGGGGAGAATCAAGTCTGTAAAGGATAATATGTATTTCTGTTAGAGTTAGATTGTCTGTTTTCGTATAGTTCTCGAAAATGGAACACGTATGGTCTTTCCCTAGCAGACCCTAAAGAACTAGTCTTCTCCCCCCATTCTGAATTTTTATTTTTTTTAGGTTTTTACTAAATGAAGACTGCCTGTGAACTAAACCATGGTCTAATGCTACACGCTTTGATCACTAAACGTAATAATGACATACTACCGAGCGAAATAGTATCAGTAATCAGAGAAAGAATGGACGGAGTTAGAAAAGGATCCAGATGCGAAAATAATAAGTTACAATTTGGTAAAGGAATATCAAAATCCGCAGCAAAAAGAAGAGCACGACACCTAGAACGATGTCACAAATGCGGAAAATGGTCACATGGAGGTAAATGTTCAAATAATCAAACCTATTCAAATACCGAATTTGTTACTTTATGCAGAGACGGACCGTTCATATGTTTAGAAGAAAAGACAATGAATGCTCGAGGTTACGCCTATGCAGCCATGGAAAACCAATTAAACCGACTATCTTATGAATATAATAGATCATATAACTAAGAAATCTATTTCACAGGTATGTCTGTACAGTTTTTATTTTTATTTATTTTTTAACCTTTTGATAATAAACGCTAATTTGTTCGCTAAAAAGTATTAAATTGGTATTGAATAAAATTAGGTTTGGCGACCGAAATTATTGATATCATTCAAAAATTTATTACATCACTGCGAAATTTAACGTTTATTCTTAAGGTATAAATATCTTTAAACAATCAAACCAAAATATTTCAAAACTTCGTCATGAGTTAAATTAGGTCTTGGAACCGAAATTACTTTACCGAAAAGAGGGGCGCATATTTTTGATAATATTTGATTGATTAAAGTGGGATGAAAAGACAAAAAGATTTTTAAATTTATTTTTACCATGTTTTTAAAATTAATATTTAAATCTTAAATTAATATTGTAAACTTTGTAAAAACAATATATTTAAAATTGTAAATATTTGAAAAATTAATATAAGTTTGGTGTGAATTTATAATATGAATTTTTAAATTAAGTTTGGTGTGAATTTATAATATGAATTTTTAAATTAAGTTTGGTGTGAATTTTTAATTTTTAAAATATGAATTTTAATTTTATGCATTTTAAATTTTGAGTTTGGTGTGAATTTTTAATTTTAATTTTGAATTTTATATTTATGTTGTGTGAATTTAAAAACAAAAATTTACTTTATCTCATTAAGTTAAGAATATGATTTTTAAAATTCATCGTAAGTTGAAGACTAGGTCTTTGAACCGAAATTGCTTTACCCGAGGGAGGGACGAGAACTTTTATTATCATTATTTTTAATCTTATTGATTTAAAGTATGCCAAAAACATTAAAAAACCCAAAAATCTTAGCTTTTAAAAAAATCGCTACAAAAAGACAAATTTTAAAATTTTGTCGAGGGACGGACTAGGACATCGATCCGAAACGACCTCGTCCTAAATAACAAGGGAAACAAAATTTTAAAATTAATTTCTTAATTGTTTTATAAGTTAAAGATTATAAAAAAAAAAAAAAAAAAAAAAAAAAGGGTAAACTCCGCGACTCGCGGAGTTTTCAGTACAAAACCTCCGCGACTCGCGGAGGGACAAAATTACAGAAAAAAAATATAACCAGCTGCACGATCAGTTCACTCACCCACACACATAAACACCCAAATACTGCGAAAAAAGACCCCGAAATACTGCGAAAATCACCCCCAAAAATCTCAATTTTTAACCGTTAATCACCAAATTTTTTGCTAAAATCATGTTGAGAAGGATGATATCTAAGAACTACTCAAGAAAAACGGTAAATTTCTACACCTAAACACCATTTAATTCGAATTTTAGTGTTCTTGAGCTATTTTTCCCCAATTTGATTTTGATGCTTTTTAGTGTAATTAGACTTAAATTGTTTATGTATTATGCTTGTATAACCTAGATTGATGTTGTTTAACATGATTAGAAGCCTTAAACTTCAAATTTTGAATAATCTAGGGTTTGTGTTCTTGAGCAATTTGGGGCTTTTTGATATAAACAGGTTATGGCCGATTTTTGTCATGAATTATTGCTAAATTGAGTAGTGTAACATGTCTAGGTAGTTAAATGATCAAAACTTTGAGCCTAAACATGATTTTGAGAATTAAAAGTGGACTTTTTAAAGTCCAAAATTCATGAACTTGATTTTTGAAAGATAATGCCATTTGAGACTTGTTTGATTGCTAGTAATGATTATTTTGACATGTTATTTGAGTTGAATGCTTATGAACTTGAAAATTTTCGTATATGCTTATTTGAAAAAGTGTAGATTTGATAAAAATGTGAAAATGAGCTTAAGTTTGATATAAATTGATAATGTCATTGTAATTATTTTGATTGATGATTTTGCTGACACTAATGCATATTTGGATGCACAAAATTTGTGTTTGATGTGTTTTGCAGAATGAAAGGGGTGAATCTTCATCCCAAGCCCGCCATGCTCCTGCTGAGAACTTGGAACAACAGGAGGTAGATAACTACTACAAGCAGGATGTACCTCATCCAGTCATGACCTTTTCAGATATGCACTTGGAACAGTTGCACCCGAACCTGCGATTTGACAGACTTTGGATAGATTATCCAAAATATCAACGGGGTTTGCATACTCTTCACTCTAAGGTTGTTGAGGTACCGAGGGTCATAGAATGGGGACCCTTGGAAGCTGTAGAATTGGCCGGGCCAATTAGGGAATTACTGGTACAAAGGTATGGTAATTCTTCTTTTAATGACTGGATATGTTTATTCACCATACGCAGACCTGTATATAAAGTATGGTGTGAAGAGTTGTTATGTAGTATAGAGTTGAATGATCGGGTAGCTAGTTTAACCGATCGTTCTTTTATTAGATTTTTGTTAGGCGGTTCGATGCGCCACATGTCTTTACTGGACATGGCTCAGGCTTTACGTATATATACGCCTGAGGAATTAGCGTCTGCCGATTGTAGAGGATTGATACTAAACGGTAGGAAAATAGATGAAAATTTTGATACACACGGTGTGTGGAGTCAAATGACAAGCCATCACCGTTTTAAAGGGGGAAACTACTCTTATTTGGATATAGATAGAGCCGAATTAAGAGTAATACATAGGTTTTTAGCTAATTCGATTACACAAAGGGGTAAAAACAAAGAAAAGGTAAATGAACAAGATTTGTTTTACCATATGTGTATTCGAGACCCACACAGCGCTGTAAGTATACCATATTGTGTGGGTTATTATTTATCAGCTATGGTTCGAGGGATGCGTCCACATAGCATAATAGGAGGTGGTATTTTTATTACTTTGATTGGTGAATATCTCGGTGTGGATATAAGTCGGGGGGGATTATTAGTAGAAGAGCCGGAACCCCGCGACACTATAGGTTTAAATGTATACCATGGTGCAAAAGTTTTGAAGCGGCGAAATAACGCCGCAGTACGATACAATGGTAGACATCCACAGGTAGAGAGAAACCAGGAACAAGGTAATGTAGGAGGGGGGAATGAGAGGCAAGAAATGCATAGGTTTATAGCTTCTCAGGAATACGAAAATGCTAGACAGAGAGCATTTGAAGATTGGCAAGTTCATCAGAACCAGATCATAGCGCATTGCCAACATATAGGTAGAAACTATATTCCTACACCGAAACCCGTCTTCCCTCCTTGGTCGATAGAGATGCAGCCACCATATCCTACGTATGACCCTGCCGAAGCATTCTATAGCACTTATGGTTATGCGTGGAACCCCTATTGGTACCAATATCATCCTTAGTTTATTTATTATTTTTTATTATTTTGTAATTTGTAATTATTGATACATTTAATATTTTTGTTAATATTGTAATCATTTTTATAATTATCTAACTTTTATTCTTAGATTTTAATAATTTTTGAATGTGGGGTAATAAACCAAACTTCAAAAATATGTATATATGTTTGCAGTTTATCTTATGTACACAACAGGGTAAAACAACGCATTTTCAAAGACTGGCATTAAGTTCAGCAAAAGCAAGTAATTTTGACGACAATGATGCAAAATGTATGTGAAATAACAACAAGACGGAATGAATAAATGACGTGCACCATTTATCATTCAGCAAACAAACGCCAATATATTTGGAAACTTTGGTAAAAATTTAATCATTTTCACACAAATCACCCTCAATAATTTAAATTGTTACTGATTTCTTGCAAATGAGGGCATTGCAAGATCTTAAGTGTGGGAAGGGATTAAATTCTTTCGGATTTTAAAATTTTTATATTAAACACTTGGTTACCATTAAAAATACTAGTAAAGCAGTAGTTGTATTAGAATCTAGTGCTCTCTGATAATAAAGAACAGCCCTGGTCTTAGATACTGACTACCCAATTCTAGTAAAATTTTTCAAAATTTTCAATTAAATGAATTCAAAATCATGTTTATACATATTTATGAACGATAAAACTAGGTTTTAACACCGAAATTATTGTTACCTCAAAAAAGGACATAAATTGAGAAACAAACTAAAACGTCAAAATTCATTTAAAATGGAATAGAGGACGATAAAAAGAAAAATAAAAAGCCAAGTGTGGGAAAATTTACCAAGTTATTTTAAACATATGTCACATATATTTGTAACAAATAACTGAAAATACTTTTGCTTTGGACTAAACTAAACTGTTTTACCCGATGAAAGAAAAGAAGAGATGGATCTACACGATGAATCAATTCCATCATTAAAAGGAAGTAAAGTCTTCCGAAAAAGACACGCGCTTTTTGATTTAGGTCATGAAGTTGTCGTCCAGACCAGCTGTAGGTTGACGAAAAATCTAGAAAAGTCATCACTAAAATCAGCAGGAAATCCACGGACCTCAGCATCAAACAGGGTCGCCAAGTGGTCAGATTTATCCTAACCATGAGAAGGATTTATCTCGTACAATGGGGAGGCACCGTGCAAATTAGCTGGATAAGACTAATGAATCAGATCCCCAGAAAGGATAATCTCCTTAAAGATTAAAAAATCAGCTTTTAAGACTGATATTACTCAATCCTAGAGATTGACCTTAAAGATTGAGAATTCAAACTCATGGAATTCAATGATATCTAAACTCGAGCTTAAACGAGAAAATATTTTGATCAAAAATACAAACCGATTTGTTTTCTGAAAACCCTATTTTCAATGCGTTCATTACCATTGAACGTAGAATCCTAGGAATTCACCTGAAATTCATTAGGTCACCTGAACTAAATCGGGTGTCAACCGTAAGAACGGTGGTTGCATAGTGGTCAAAGACATGACCTTGTGCCAGACCGAAAAAATTATAAGGGTGAGCTTTACTATTGCTCCTACCAAGGATAGTAATTGCGTCCGACACGTTATAGACCATAATCAAAAGCATGTCACGGGACATTGCCTTAACAGTTGCTTGTTCAACGCTTTCCTTTACAACCGGACGGTAGTTTGCCGAAAGGTAATATACGGAACAAGTAAACTGGACGTGTTGCTTTCCAAATACAAGGTTAGCAAGTGGGTGACACAAAACCGCAAGTTTTGAGCTAAAATTTTCAAATCTGAAACCCACCAAACCCACAAAAATATTTTGCAAACACCGGTAAAGGGTTATTCCGGAAAACTTATCTAGGGTAAAAACTAGATTTCAAAAGATCAAATGTTTTCATAAAGATCCAATTTCCTTAATGGATCTAAATTTTTATAGTCATGTGGAACTGTAAACCATATCGTTACTACCATTGTTTATACCGCCATATAGAAATCACTGATGTACAAAGTGTGAAGAATAAAGAAGTGATTCTAGTATTTCAAGACAATATTGCTTGAGGACAAGCAACGCTCAAGTGTGGGAATATTTGATAATGCTAAAAACGAACATATATTTCATAGCATTATTCCTCAAGAAAGACAAGCTTTTAGTTGCAATTGTTCTATTTACAAGTGATATTCGTTTAAATAATAAAAGGTGAAGACAAAAGACAGATTCGACGAATTGAAGACGCAAACGACCAAAAAGCTCAAAAGAACAAAAGACAATCAAAAAGGTTCCAATTATTGATAAGAAACGTCTCGAAATCACAAGAGTACAAGATTCAAAACGCAAAGTACAAGATATTAAATTGTACGCGAGGACGTTCGAAAATCCGGAACCGGGACCAGAGTCAACTCTTAACGCTCGACGCAACGGACTAAAAATTACAAGTTAACTATGTATATAAATATAATATAATATATAATTAATTATATTAATTATATATATATTATATATATATATTAAAAACCGTCGGCAGCCAGAAACTCCAAGGGTGTGAACTGTAAATACCTCTCCGCGACTCGCGGAGTTTTAAGGCCATTTTGCCGCGAGTCGCGGAGCCCCAAATTTCACTTCTGGCTATAAAGCCAACCGAATTCTGATCGAATTTATCATCTAATTTCTCAATCTCTCTCTCAATATATACGTAATATATTTATATTTATAATTTATATTTTAATTTTAATTATAATTCTAATAATAAGGGTATGTTAGCGAATGTTGTAAGGGTGTAAGTCGAAATTCTGTCCGTGTAACGCTACGCTATTTTTAATCATTGTAAGTTATGTTCAACCTTTTTATATTAATGTCTCGTAGCTAAGTTATTATTATGCTTATTTAAAACGAAGTAATCATGATGTTGGGCTAATTACTAAAATTGGGTAATTGGGCTTTGTACCATAATTGGGGTTTGGACAAAAGAACGACACTTGTGGAAACTAGACTATGGGCTATTAATGGGCTTTATATTTGTTTAACTAAATGAAAGTTTGTTAATGTTAATATAAAGATTTACAATTGGGCGTCCCTATAAATTACCATATACACTCGATCGGACACGATGGGCGGGGTATTTATATGTACGAATAATCGTTCATTTAACCGGACACGGGAATGGATTAATAGCCACTAGAATAATTGAAACAGGGGTGAAATTACATTCAAGGGTAATTGGTGTAATTGTTAACAAAGTAGTAAAACCTTGGTTTACACGCAGTCGATAACCTGGTGTATTCATTAAACAAAGTATTAAAACCTTGTTACAATTCGAATCCCCAATTAGTTGGAATATTTATCTTCGGGTATAATAATAATTTGACAAGGACACTTGCAATTTATATTTATGACTGATGGACTGCTATGGACAAAAACCAGACGGACATATTGAATAATCCAGGACAAAGGACAATTAACCCATGGGCATAAAACTAAAATCAACACGTCAAACATCATGATTACGGAAGTTTAAATAAGCATAATTCTTTTATTTCATATTTAATTTCCTTTATTTTATATTTAATTGCACTTCTAATTATCGCACTTTTATTTATTGTGATTTTATTTAATCGCACTTTTAATTATCGTACTTTTTAATTATCGCAATTTAATTTTATCGCATTTTTATTATTCGTAATTTCATTATCGTTATTTACTTTAAGCTTTAATTTAAGTCTTGTATTTATTTTATATTTTACATTAGGTTTTAACTGCGACTAAAGTCTTAAAATCGACAAACCGGTCATTAAACGGTAAAAACCCCCCTTTATAATAATAATATTACTTATATATATATTTGTATTTTTATAAAAGTAAACTAATATAGCGTTGAGCTTTGTTTAAAGATTTCCCTGTGGAACGAACCGGACTTACTAAAAACTACACTACTGTACGATTAGGTACACTGCCTATAAGTGTTGTAGCAAGGTTTAAGTATATCCATTCTATAAATAAATAAATATCTTGTGTAAAATTGTATCGTATTTAATAGTATTTTCTAGTAAAATATAAGCTATTTTATATACACCTCGCACTTCATCAGTAACAAATCTATTTCAACCATAATTTAATCAACTTGTATTGTATATTATGTAATCTTGAGATACCATAGACACGTATACAATGTTTCGACCTATCATGTCGACACATCTATATATATTTCGGAACAACCATAGACACTCTATATGTGAATGTTGGAGTTAGCTATACAGGGTTGAGGTTGATTCCAAAATATATATAGTTTGAGTTGTGATCAATACTGAGATACGTATACACTGGGTCGTGGATTGATTCAAGATAATATTTATCGATTTATTTCTGTACATCTAACTGTGGACAAGTAGTTGTAGGTTACTAACGAGGACAGCTGACTTAATAAACTTAAAACATCAAAATATATTAAAAGTGTTGTAAATATATTTTGAACATACTTTGATATATATGTATATATTGTTATAGGTTCGTGAATCAACCAGTGGCCAAGTCTTACTTCCCGACGAAGTAAAAATCTGTGAAAGTGAGTTATAGTCCCACTTTTAAAATCTAATATTTTTGGGATGAGAATACATGCAGGTTTTATAAATGATTTACAAAATAGACACAAGTACGTGAAACTACATTCTATGGTTGAATTATCGAAATCGAATATGCCCCTTTTTATTAAGTCTGGTAATCTAAAAATTAGGGAACAGACACCCTAATTGACGCGAATCCTAAAGATAGATCTATTGGGCCTAACAAACCCCATCCAAAGTACCGGATGCTTTAGTACTTCGAAATTTATATCATATCCGAAGGGTGTCCCGGAATGATGGGGATATTCTTATATATATGCATCTTGTTAATGTCGGTTACCAGGTGTTCACCATATGAATGATTTTTATCTCTATGTATGGGATGTATATTGAAATATGAAATCTTGTGGTCTATTGTTACGATTTGATATATATAGGTTAAACCTATAACTCACCAACATTTTTATTGACGTTTAAAGCATGTTTATTCTCAGGTGAATACTAAGAGCTTCCGCTGTTGCATACTAAAATAAGGACAAGATTTGGAGTCCATGTTTGTATGATACTGTGTAAAAACTGCATTCAAGAAACTGATTTCGATGTAACATATTTGTATTGTAAACCATTATGTAATGGTCGTGTGTAAACAGGATATTTTAGATTATCATTATTAGATAATCTACGTAAAGTTTTTTAAACCTTTATTTATGAAATAAAGGTTATGGTTTGTTTTAAAAATGAATGCAGTCTTTGAAAAACGTCTCATATAGAGGTCAAAACCTCGCAACGAAATCAATTAATATGGAACGTTTTTAATCAATAAGAACGGGACATTTCAGTTGGTATCCGAGCGTTGGTCTTAGAGAACCAGAATTTTACATTAGTGTGTCTTATCGAGTTTGTTAGGATGCATTAGTGAGTCTGGACTTCGACCGTGTTTACTTGAAAAATGATTGCTTAACAAATTTTGTTGGAAACTATATATTTTTAACATGTGAATATTATGTGATATATTAATCTCTTAACGCGTTTGATATTATGTGATAGATTTCTACCTCTAGAACAAGTCCCATGGACTCACCTAATAATAATGATGAGTCAAATGTAAATTGGAATGATTCATGAACTGATTCACAAGTTCCCGAAGAGGAACCGGAAGAAGAGTCGGAACCGAAAGAAGAATCGGAACCGGATGAAGAAATAGAACCGGTGGGGGAAATAATAAAACGGTTAAGTAAAAGAAAATCCTCAACCAACCGACCAAGGTTAATTATGGTCAATGGTGTTTCCGCCAAGGAAGCAAAATATTGGGGGGATTACCAATTCTCCGATGAATCGGATTCCGACGAGAATTCCGATGATGTTATAGAAATTACCCCAACTGAATTTAAAAAGGCAAAAGAAAATAATAAGGGAAAGGGCATAAAAATAGAGAAATCTAATTCCAACCCCGATGAACTTTATATGTATCGTCAACCCCCGAAGTCCTTAAGTTGTAACAATGACCCGGGAACCTCTAAACTACCAGGTTTTTCTAAACCAATGTGGAAAACGACGGCTCGTATTAGGGGAACATCATATATCCCTAGAAACTTGTCAAAACCAACCAAAACCGAAGAATAAGAAACAAGCGAGTCGGAATAAGATAGTTGTATTCGTGTGGTGTAATATATGTAATATAGTGTGCTTATGCTTTATGATATATGTAAAAATTGCTTGTATTAATAAGTATTTTTTTTTTATGAATCTAACTCTTGTCTATTTTACAGTATAAAAACACAAAATGGATAGACAACCCAATATTTTAAGAGACCTTCCCGGAGACATGATTGATGAAATCTTGTCTAGAGTCGGTCAGAATTCTTCGGCACAACTATTTAAGGCGAGATCAGTTTGTAAGACATTCGAAGAACGTTCCAAGAATGCCTTGGTTTATAAAAGGCTTTCGTTCGAAAGATGGGGGATATCACATTGGAAAATCCATAAGTTACGATGTGTTTACTTTGACGCATATATTGCGGGGAACCCAAATGCTATTTTACGCAATGGGTTAAGAAATTATTTTGACTCAATATATCCGAATATTGGACTTCGTGATTTAGAAAAAGCGGCTAACATGCAACATAAAGAAGCATGTTATGCTTACGGATTAGTAATGTTCGTTTCTCACCAAAGTGAGAACAAGAACATCGGGCTACAACTATTAAACAAAACGTTCCCATAAGTGACGGAGTCGGTAATTGGGGTAAGAAATGAGGTTTTTAGATTGTTACGGGACTGTTGGACATTACGTAACCCTCGTCCCTTTGACGACGTTACAACACGCTGTCTTATCAACGGCCATAACGGTTATGTTCCACAAGACCAAGGATGGGAAGTAATCCTAGTAAAACCAGAATGCATGACTTGTTTCTGGACGTATGAATTACGTGTCTTTATTGCCTTTGCTGAACGACTTGTGTACTAGCTAGAATTATCTTCACAACCATCTTGTATCAAATTTATTGTGTGCTATATTTCATGCTATATGTAAAATAAGCGGTATTGTAAGTTTGTAAAATATTGTGTAAAAGTTTGAACGCGAAATATTATTATAATCAGTTTTTCATATAGAATTGTAGTAGTTGAATTGTATATTAGCTACTAAGTATGAACTTAACGGGTAGGTACTACCCGAATTTAAACTTATAAAACGCTAATATGAAGAAAAAGCTTTTATAAATGAGTTCATATTATGCTACAAAATACTATTAACTACTCTTAATATTCTGTATGATTAACTTGTTCCATTTGACTATTTTGAAGGAAATGGCACCGACTACTCGACACACCGTGAATATGAATGAAGAGGAATTCCGTACTTTTCTAGCTTCAAACATAGCCGCAGTACAGGCTGCGCTACATACCAACAATAACCTTGGATCTAGTAGTACAGAAAATCTTGTAGGATGCACCTACAAAGAATTCACTGCCTGCAAACCTTTGGAATTTGATGGAACCGAAGGACCGATCGGATTGAAACGGTGGACCGAGAAGGTCGAATCGGTGTTTGCCATAAGTAAGTGTACTGAAGAGGACAAAGTGAAGTATGCTACGCATACTTTCACAGGTTCTGCGTTAACATGGTGGAATACCTATCTAGAGCAAGTGGGACAAGATGATGCGTACGCACTACCGTGGTCAGCATTCAAGCACTTGATGAACGAGAAGTACCGTCCCAGAACCGAGGTCAATAAGCTCAAGACAGAACTTAGAGGGTTACGAACCCAAGGATTTGATATTACCACGTACGAAAGACGATTCACAGAATTGTGCCTATTGTGTCCGGGAGCATTCGAATATGAGGAAGAGAAGATCGACGCGTTTGTGAAAGGATTACCGGAAAGAATCCAAGAAGATATAAGTTCACACGAGCCCGCCTCCATACAACAGGCATGTAGAATGGCTCATAAACTAGTGAACCAGATTGAAGAAAGAATTAAAGAACAGACTGCTGAAGAGGCCAATGTGAAGCAAGTCAAAAGAAAGTGGGAGGAAAACGGTGATAAGAATCACCAATACAACAACAACAGCAATTACAACAATAATCGCAACAATTATCCCAACAATCGCAACATCAATCGCAACTACAACAAACGGCCCAACAACAACAACAACAACAACAACAACAGCAACTACAACAATCATCCCAACAACAATAATAACCGCAACAACAACAACAATCAGAAGCAGCTATGCCAAAGGTGTGAAAAGTATCACTCGGGGTTCTGCACCAAATTTTGCAACAAGTGTAAAAGAAATGGTCATAGGAGGGCGAAGTGTGAGGTCTACGGACCAGGGGTTAATAGAACGAAAGGAACAAATGGTGTCGGAACGAGTAATGGTGGAGCAAGTAGTGTCGGAGCAAGTTATGCCAATGTAGTTTGTTATAAATGTGGAAAACCGGGCCACATTATTAGAAATTGCCCGAACCAGGAGAACACGAATGGATAAGGCCGCGGAAGAGTTTTCAATATTAATGCAGCAGAGGCACAGGAAGACCCGGAGCTTGTTACGGGTACGTTTCTTATTGACAATAAATCTGCTTACGTTTTATTTGATTCGGGTGCGGATAAAAGCTATATGAGTAGAGATTTTTGTGCTAAATTAAGTTGTCCATTGACGCCTTTAGATAGTAAATTTTTACTCGAATTAGCAAATGGTAAATTAATTTCAGCAGATAATATATGTCGGAATCGAGAAATTAAACTGGTTAGCGAAACATTTAAGATTGATTTGATACCAGTAGAGTTAGGGAGTTTTGATGTGATAATCGGTATGGACTGGTTGAAAGAAGTGAAAGCAGAGATCGTTTGTTACAAAAATGCAATTCGCATTATACGAGAAAAAAGAAAACCCTTAATGGTGTACGGAGAAAAGGGCAACACGAAGCTACATCTTATTAGTAATTTGAAGGCACAAAAACTAATAAGAAAAGGTTGCTATGCTGTTCTAGCACACGTTGAGAAAGTACAAACTGAAGAAAAGAGCATCAATGATGTTCCCATTGCAAAAGAATTTTCCGATGTATTTCCGAAAGAATTACCGGGATTACCCCCACATCGATCCGTTGAATTTCAAATAGATCTTGTACCAGGAGCTGCACCAATAGCTCGTGCTCCTTACAGACTCGCACCCAGCGAGATGAAAGAACTGCAAAGCCAATTACAAGAACTTTTAGAGCGTGGTTTCATTCGACCAAGCACATCACCGTGGGGAGCTCCTGTTTTGTTTGTCAAGAAGAAAGATGGTACATTCAGGTTGTGTATCGACTACCGAGAGTTGAACAAACTTACCATCAAGAACCGCTACCCACTACCGAGAATCGACGACTTATTTGATCAACTACAAGGCTCGTCTGTTTATTCAAAGATTGACTTACGTTCCGGGTATCATCAAATGCGGGTGAAAGAAGATGATATTCTAAAGACTGCTTTTAGAACACGTTACGGTCATTACGAGTTTATGGTCATGCCGTTTGGTTTAACTAATGCACCAGCTGTGTTCATGGACCTTATGAACCGAGTGTGTGGACCATACCTTGACAAGTTTGTCATTGTTTTCATTGATGACATACTTATTTACTCAAAGAATGACCAAGAACACGGTGAACATTTGAGAAAGGTGTTAGAAGTATTGAGGAAGGAAGAATTGTACGCTAAGTTTTCAAAGTGTGCATTTTGGTTGGAAGAAGTTCAATTCCTCGGTCACATAGTGAACAAAGAAGGTATTAAGGTGGATCCGGCAAAGATAGAAACTGTTGAAAAGTGGGAAACCCCAAAAACTCCGAAACACATACGCCAGTTTTTAGGACTAGCTGGTTACTACAGAAGGTTCATCCAAGACTTTTCTAGAATAGCAAAACCCTTGACTACATTAACGCATAAAGGGAAGAAATTTGAATGGAAGGATGAACAAGAGAAAGCGTTTCAGTTATTGAAGAAAAAGCTAACTACGGCACCTATATTGTCATTGCCTGAAGGGAATGATGATTTTGTGATTTATTGTGACGCATCAAAGCAAGGTCTCGGTTGTGTATTAATGCAACGAACGAAGGTGATTGCTTATGCGTCTAGACAATTGAAGATTCACGAACAAAATTATACGACGCATGATTTGGAATTAGGCGCGGTTGTTTTTGCATTAAAAACTTGGAGGCACTACTTATATGGGGTCAAAAGTATTATATATACCGACCACAAAAGTCTTCAACACATATTTAATCAGAAACAACTGAATATGAGGCAGCGTAGGTGGATTGAATTATTGAATGATTACGACTTTAAGATTCGTTACCACCCGGGGAAGGCAAATGTGGTAGCCGATGCCTTGAGCAGGAAGGACAAAGAACCCATTCGAGTAAAATCTATGAATATAATGATTCTTAATAACCTTACTACTCAAATAAAGGAGGCGCAACAAGGAGTTTTAAAAGAGGGAAATTTAAAGGATGAAATACCCAAAGGATCGGAGAAGCATCTTAATATTCGGGAAGACGGAACCCGGTATAGGGCTGAAAGGATTTGGGTACCAAAATTTGGAGATATGAGAGAAATGGTACTTAGAGAAGTTCATAAAACCAGATACTCAATACATCCTGAAACGGGGAAGATGTACAAGGATCTCAAGAAACATTTTTGGTGGCCGGGTATGAAAGCCGATGTTGCTAAATACGTAGGAGAATGTTTGACGTGTTATAAGGTCAAAGCTGAGCATCAGAAACCATCAGGTCTACTTCAACAACCCAAAATCCCGGAATGGAAATGGGAAAACATTACCATGGATTTCATCACTAAATTGCCAAGGACTGCAAGTGGTTTTGATACTATTTGGGTAATAGTTGATCGTCTCACCAAATCAGCACACTTCCTGCCAATAAGAGAAGATGACAAGATGGAGAAGTTAGCACGACTGTATTTGAAGGAAGTCGTCTCCAGACATGGAATACCAATCTCTATTATCTCTGATAGGGATGGCAGATTTATTTCAAGATTCTGGCAGACATTACAGCAAGCATTAGGAACTCATCTAGACATGAGTACTGCCTATCATCCACAAACTGATGGGCAGAGCAAAAGGACGATACAAACGCTTGAAGACATGCAACGAGCATGTGTTATTGATTTCGGAAACAGTTGGGATCGACATCTACCGTTAGTAGAATTTTCCTACAACAACGGCTACCATTCAAGCATTGAGATGGCGCCGTTTGAAGCACTTTATGGTAGAAAGTGCAGGTCTCCGATTTGTTGGAGTGAAGTGGGGGATAGACAGATTACGGGTCCGGAGATTATACAAGAAACTACCGAGAAGATCATCCAAATTCAACAACGGTTGAAAACCGCCCAAAGTCGACAAAAGAGCTACGCTGACATTAAAAGAAAAGATATAGAATTTGAAATTGGAGAGATGGTCATGCTTAAAGTTGCACCTTGGAAAGGCGTTGTTTGATTTGGTAAACGAGGGAAATTAAATCCAAGGTATATTGGACCATTCAAGATTATTGATCGTGTCGGACCAGTAGCTTACCGACTTGAGTTACCTCAACAACTCGCGGCTGTACATAACACTTTCCACGTCTCGAATTTGAAGAAATGTTTTGCTAAAGAAGATCTCACTATTCCGTTAGATGAAATCCAAATCAACGAAAAACTTCAATTCATCGAAGAACCCGTCGAAATAATGGATCGTGAGGTTAAAAGACTTAAGCAAAACAAGATACCAATTGTTAAGGTTCGATGGAATGCTCGTAGAGGACCCGAGTTCACCTGGGAGCGTGAAGATCAGATGAAGAAGAAATACCCGCATCTATTTCCAGAAGATTCGTCAACACCTTCAACAGCTTAAAATTTCGGGACGAAATTTATTTAACGGGTAGGTACTGTAGTGACCCGAACTTTTCCATGTTTATATATATTAATTGAGATTGATATTTACATGATTAAATATTTCCAACATGTTAAGCAATCAAACTTGTTAAGACTTGATTAATTGAAATATGTTTCATATAGACAATTGACCACCCAAGTTGACCGGTGATTCACGAACGTTAAAACTTGTAAAAACTATATGATGACATATATATGGATATATATATAGTTAACATGATACTATGATAAGTAAACATATCATTAAGTATATTAACAATGAACTACATATGTAAAAACAAGACTACTAACTTAATGATTTTTAAACGAGACATATATGTAAAGATTATCGTTGTAAAGACATTTAATGTATATATATCATATTAAGAGATATTCATACATGATAATATCATGATAATATAATAATTAAAAATATCATTTGATATTATAAACATTGGGTTAACAACATTTAACAAGATCGTTAACCTAAAGGTTTCAAAACAACACTTACATGTAACGACTAACGATGACTTAACGACTCAGTTAAAATGTATATACATGTAGTGTTTTAATATGTATTTATACACTTTTGAAAAACTTCAATACACTTATCAAAATACTTCTACTTAACAAAAATGCTTACAATTACATCCTCGTTCAGTTTCATCAACAATTCTACTCGTATGCACCCGTATTCGTACTCGTACAATACACAGCTTTTAGATGTATGTACTATTGGTATATACACTCCAATGATCAGCTCTTAGCAGCCCATGTGAGTCACCTAACACATTTGGGAACCATCATTTGGCAACTAGCAGGAAATATCTCATAAAATTACAAAAATATGAGTAATCATTCATGACTTATTTACATGAAAACAAAATTACATATCCTTTATATCTAATCCATACACCAACGACCAAAAACACCTACAAACACTTTCATTCTTCAATTTTCTTCATCTAATTGATCTCTCTCAAGTTCTATCTTCAAGTTCTAAGTGTTCTTCATATATTCTACAAGTTCTGGTTACATAAAATCAAGAATACTTTCAAGTTTGCTAGCTCACTTCCAATCTTGTAAGGTGATCATCCAACCTCTAGAAATCTTTGTTTCTTACAGTAGGTTATCATTCTAATACAAGGTAATAATCATATTCAAACTTTGGTTCAATTTCTATAACTATAACAATCTTATTTCAAGTGATGATCTTACTTGAACTTGTTTTCGTGTCATGATTCTGCTTCAAGAACTTCGAGCCATCCAAGGATCCGTTGAAGCTAGATCCATTTTTTTCTTTTCCAGTAGGTTTATCCAAGGAACTTAAGGTAGTAATGATGTTCATAACATCATTCGATTCATATATATAAAGCTATCTTATTCGAAGGTTTAAACTTGTAATCACTAGAACATAGTTTAGTTAATTCTAAACTTGTTCGCAAACAAAAGTTAATCCTTCTAACTTGACTTTTAAAATCAACTAAACACATGTTTTATATCTATATGATATGCTAACTTAATGATTTAAAACCTGGAAACACGAAAAACACCGTAAAACCGGATTTACGCCGTCGTAGTAACACCGCGGGCTGTTTTGGGTTAGTTAATTAAAAACTATGATAAACTTTGATTTAAAAGTTGTTATTCTGAGAAAATGATTTTTATTATGAACATGAAACTATATCCAAAAATTATGGTTAAACTCAAAGTGGAAGTATGTTTTCTAAAATGGTCATCTAGACGTCGTTCTTTCGACTGAAATGACTACCTTTACAAAAACGACTTGTAACTTATTTTTCCGACTATAAACCTATACTTTTTATGTTTAGATTCATAAAATAGAGTTCAATATGAAACCATAGTAATTTGATTCACTCAAAACGGATTTAAAATGAAGAAGTTATGGGTAAAACAAGATTGGATAATTTTTCTCATTTTAGCTACGTGAAAATTGGTAACAAATCTATTTCAACCATAATTTAATCAACTTGTATTGTATATTATGTAATCTTGAGATACCATAGACACGTATACAATGTTTTGACCTATCATGTCGACACATCTATATATATTTCGGAACAACCATAGACACTCTATATGTGAATGTTGTAGTTAGCTATACAGGATTGAGGTTGATTCCAAAATATATATAGTTTGAGTTGTGATCAATACTGAGATACGTATACACTGGGTCGTGGATTGATTCAAGATAATATTTATCAATTTATTTCTGTACATCTAACTATGGACAACTAGTTATAGGTTACTAACGAGGACAGCTGACTTAATAAACTTAAAACATCAAAATATATTAAAAGTATTCTAAATATATTTTGAACATACTTTGATATATATGTATATATTGTTATAGGTTCGTGAATCAACCAGTGACCAAGTCTTACTTCCCGACGAAGTAAAAATGTGTGAAAGTGAGTTATAGTCCCACTTTTAAAATCTAATATTTTTGGGATGAGAATACATGCAGGTTTTATAAATGATTTACAAAATAGACACAAGTACGTGAAACTACATTCTATGGTTGAATTATCGAAATCGAATATGCCCCTTTTTATTAAGTCTGGTAATCTAAAAATTAGGGAACAGACACCCTAATTGACGCGAATCCTAAAGATAGATCTATTGGGCCTAACAAACCCCATCCAAAGTACCAGATGCTTTAGTACTTCGAAATTTATATCATATCCGAAGGGTGTCCCGGAATGATGGGGATATTCTTATATATATGCATCTTGTTAATGTCGGTTACCAGGTGTTCACCATATGAATGATTTTTATCTCTATGTATGGGATGTATATTGAAATATGAAATCTTGTGGTCTATTGTTACGATTTGATATATATAGGTTAAACCTATAACTCACCAACATTTTTGTTGACGTTTAAAGCATGTTTATTCTCAGGTGAATACTAAGAGCTTCCGCTGTTGCATACTAAAATAAGGACAAGATTTGGAGTCCATGTTTGTATGATACTGTGTAAAAACTGCATTCAAGAAACTGATTTCGATGTAACATATTTATATTGTAAACCATTATGTAATGGTCGTGTGTAAACATGATATTTTAGATTATCATTATTAGATAATCTACGTAAAGTTTTTTAAACCTTTATTTATGAAATAAAGGTTATGGTTTGTTTTAAAAATGAATGCAGTCTTTGAAAAACGTCTCATATAGAGGTCAAAACCTCGCAACGAAATCAATTAATATGGAACGTTTTTAATCAATAAGAACGGGACATTTCATTGGGTGGTTTGATTAGGCGCCGAAAACCGACACTCGGGGCTCAAGATATGACCCGAAGAACTTTTAATTAAAACTTATGGTTAATTATTAAAACTTATGATAGAAATAATGATTTTCATTATTATTAAATTACTTATATTATAAAAGTAATTATTATAATTTAAGACTTATGATATATTTATTATGTCATTATTTAATTACTTATGATTTAATTAAACTTTTAATTAAACTTATGGATTTATAATACTTTTATTATTAATATAAAATACTTATGATAAGTATTAAACTTATATTATGAAGTTATTATTATAAGACTTATAATAAGGATTAATTAATTATTTAATTATTATAAGGCTTAGTTATTATTTAATTATCATTTAATTATTAAATACTTATGATTTAATAATTATAATTAGAAACTTATGATATGATTAATAATTCATTATTAATTAATAATACTTATAATATGATTTAAAATTTATTATTAATTAATAATACTTATATCATGACTAATATTTAATTAATTAATTAAATACTTAGGCTATATTAATTATATCATTTAAACTTATATTACCTTTAATAATTCATTTTCATTTAATTAAACTTATGTTATGACATAATTATACATATTTAACTTTAATAAACATTATAACTTATATTATTATTACAACTTACACTTTCAAAATTAATGTCGACTATGTTTGACTAAGGTTGACTTTTGAGTTGACTTTCGGTTGACTTTGACTTTCAGTTGACTTTTGTTGACTTTTTAATTAAGGAAACTTTCCTAACCTAAAAACTTTCTAAAAATAGAAACTTTCTAAATATGGAAACTTTCTAAATTTGGAAAAACTTTCCAAAAATAGAAACTTTTCTAAAATAGAAACTTTCCTAAAATAGAAACTTTCCTAAAATGGAAACCTGTTAAAAATAGAAACTTTCTAAAAATAGAAAGTGTGTGTCCGTATGTTGTTCCGATCAAACCGATGCATACCGAGTGTTGTTCTATGTTTAGTTGCGACAAGTACTATAGCTATCATACTAAGACTTGATATAAGTTAGTTATTTATATCGATCTGCTTTATTTATAGGTCGGCGTTGTGATCATTCTCGATCACTTTACTTCGTTTGCTGTTCGCATTTTTGTGTGGTTACTTCATTTGCTTTAAGGTGAGTTATAGTCCCATTTTTCTATTTTAAATCTTTTGGGATGAGAATACATGCAATTTATTTTATATTTTGGACACAAGTGAAAGTTGGTTTAAATTATTCATTGTGAGTTGAACAAAAATATTCTCTAGTCTGGTAACTGTAATCACTGGTTTCTACTGGTGAACGCGAATCCTACGGATAGATCTATCGGGTTTGACAACCCCATTTCGAGCTAGTCGCGCTAGCAATTTATAATCGGAATGTTTAGTACTTCGTATTTAGTTGAAGATACACTTGTTCGGTGTATATTATTTATTGTGTTTGGCAAGGGTAAATAAATGGTTAAGTAGTTACCAGGTGGCTCACGGAAAATGGAATAATGTTTTTATATTGTAGCGACCCGACTTCGTTATTTCAAAAACACGGCATAAAAAAAAAATTTGGGCCTGTACATCTGGACGGCTTCCAAGATTCTGGACGGCGTCCAGTAACAAAGGTTTGGACGGCATCCAACCTTTTGGGACGGCGTCCCAATGAACTGCCAGGTTCTGATCTCGGGTCCCAACTTACGTACGCGGAAAACCCGCTTCCCGACACTTTTACGCGAAAACCTTTTTACAACAAGTCACAATAAGTTAAAATAAGAGATTTTCATCATTAAAACAAAGTTTACATCGTCGGGCCCACATCGACCCGGTATACATGTTTCGCCCAAAATATACAAGTTTCGACCATACAAGTTTAAGTTCCAAACGACACTAAAGCATGGTGTTTGGGGTTAAACTACCCATATCTTGGCCGAACTTCCAAAAGCTAACAACCCAAAAGCATCCCCTATCAAAGCGAGCGGGATAACACTAATCCAACCGTATACCTTTGCCCTTGTCCACGCCGGAGCCTAAAAAGGTAAACAACGAGAGGGTAAGCTAAAGCTTAGTGAGTGCAATAGTTATACATATACATATATAACCTATATATTTGCAATCACATCCACCAAATACCTCATACGAACTTGTAACTCAAATAGCATGTCATCATACCCGTAATACTAACATGTCGTACATTATCACAAAACCGCATTAGCATACACTCAACTCAATATATATATATATATATATATATATATATATATATATATATATATATATATATATATATATATATATATATATATATATATATAATATGCTAAACAATCAACAATCTCAATATGGTTAACCATAAACGCTATGGTGCTACCGGATCGTGGTTCACACCATACGCATTTGAGTCATACTCTTTTATAGTGATACCGGCTCGTGGTTCACACTTTGCTTTATAGTGCTACCGTCTCGTGGTTCACACTCGATGCTACCGGCTCGTGGTTCACATCTTATTTTATAGTGCTACCGGCTCGTGGTTCACACTCGATGCTACCGGCTCGTGGTTCACATCTTATTTTATAGTGCTACCAGCTCGTGGTTCACACTCGTCAGATACATGTCATGGCACTACCCGCTCGATGGTTCATACCATGACATTCACAAATAAATACACCATATACGCATACGTATAATTACTTCACTCACCTTAAAGTCTTTGTGAGAGTTAACCGAGCTTGCAACCTTCAATGTAACGTACCTATTACATTAGGCACATAATCAATCACACAATCGAATTGGTCAACTAACTCACTCAACATCCTAGAGTCATTTGACCCATGGTGCAATTCCGACCCATTTGCACACTTAACCCTAATATTGGGTCAACTCCGCCAAAAACCCTAACTCTAGCCATATATGGTCTTAATACTCATTAAATTGTATCTCATTTTTACACTAACAAGACAACTTAGGTCATCAAAAGACCCGTTTTACCCATTCGAGGTTTCCACACCCATTCGGGTCACCATATACCCAAATAACACCTCTTTACATAACATTTAGGTGTGCTAGTAGTTAACTAACCAATTTAAGACTCATAGACACATTTAGCATTTCAAAACCCTAGGTTAGACATCCTTGAGCCCTCATGACCCAAACTTACCCAAAAACCCCCAAATCACTAACAAATGGGTTTTATGTTCACCACTAGCCCAAACCCTAACCCTTAAATAATTTAAATTAGGAAATCAAGTTTAGGACTTACCACCATAATCAAAACGTAGCTATTGAGGAGATGAACAACTTTAATACCCGAGCTCTAACCCGAAATGAGCTTCTTCTTCCTTGGATGGAGCTTTCTCACTCTAAAACTTTCCTCTCTCTCTAAACTTGAAGTGGAAGGATGAGGTGGTTGATAGTGGAGTGAATGAGGCTCCACCAACTGATCTAGAGCCTTAAATTCGTTCCCCAAGTGAGATTACCGAAATACCCCACTTTAAATATCTAAAAGAATCCAGCTGGCCTGCCAGAACATTTGGACGGCGTCCAAACTGTCTGGACAGCGTCCAGTCCTTCACTCTGAGATGGCATCCCACCCATCTGGACGGTGTCCCAACCATCTGGGAAACAGGATCTTACATGTATGTTTTCTAGCATATAATTTTGTGGTCCAAAAAGGAGTTTTTATATTTTCAAACATAAATTTTTATGATTTAAATTTAAATATTGTTTGCAATATTAAACCTATAATTCACTCATCATATTTGTTGACAGTTACTCGCATGTTTTATTCTCAGGTTCATGATTGATTGCTTCCGCTGTGCTTAGAGAGTCTGTATATTTATGATGGCAGCTTTTGTTAAACATTAACTTGCATTCTATTTTGATACATTTAATAGTGGATGATGTTGACTTTGTTTTGGTCAACTTTTGGTTAAGTAATAATGTATGTTTTTTCTAAACTTACATATTTTGGTAGATTTCCTTTATAGGAAATCATTTTTAAATAAAGAATGCAAGGTTATTTATCAAATTCATATAGAGTTATGATCAAGCTGTGGGACCAAGATGACGATAGTTGTCAAGTGTACTTTGGCGGGTTGTTAAAGTTAGTATCAGAGTGTTGGTTGTAGGGAATTAGGCTGCATTGATGTCGTTACCCGAGTCAATAGGGTGCATTAGTGAGTCTAGTCTACAGCCCGACCTATAATATATTATTATATGTGATTATTTGTATCGTATTGGTATGTATATTGTTATCATACATACATCTCTATTATGTTCTGAATCCGGGAGGAACTCCCATTCCGATTTAAACGTATTCTCCGACTCATGCGAACTTATCGTTATAAGAACACCTAGGGTAGTGAAACCATGGGATGTCATTCTTGACTTCTGAAATTCTAGACATTTCTATGCCATCTATTATGGTTATGTATATAACGATTGAGTTATATTACGCGGGATTTCATTCTTGACTTCTAAATGCTCGGCATTTCAATGTCAGCTATTATGTTTAGGTATATAACATTCTTGTTATATTACGTGCCTTTGTGTCGTTGTGCCTATGTGCTTTGGTTTTTGGAACCGAAAAATGTCATTCTTGACTTTTAGAGATTCTTGGTACTTCGAAGACATTTTTATATCATCGTTACTCTTATTCATTACTTTTGATGTTTTTGTCTCTTGTGCTATCCTTAGCACATCGTTTAAGAAATCATTTTAGAGAAATTGTGTGGAAGTTCGAGGTTGATCGCGCGTCCTGACCTCATGTAGTGCTATTGGAATGGAACTATGAATTAGTGAAATATAATGACGCCAGGCCAACGTGATTATATTACGTTAATTCATAAGGAAGTCCCAATATTGTGACATGAGGAATAGAAAGCGAGTCAAAGAGAATTTTTACACTACTCATTCAGAAATTCCGATGTATTACATGGGTAGGAAAAATATTCATTATCTTATTTGTTGATATACGAGAAGCTCGTTTTATCCAAATTATCTATCTCATGCTCTATCCTTCATAACTCGCCTGTTAGCAACAGCTTCGCTCGGGAACAGTTTTGGCCCAAGGACTTATGTCCTGATAATAGTCATAACAACATTTAACTCATTAGTTTTCATAACCCCGTAACATTTGTTGGTCAAATGTCACGCGTCAATTCAAGTCCTTTACTCGATCTTCCACAATCTTACTTCAACTTGTAACCTCTGAAATACATATACTCTGTTTATCATCGGGGGTTTTACACATCTGTTTAATTGGGCAGATTCTCACGAGATTTATGGGCGAATAGAAGTAATGAAATATTTTGTCATGTATACAATTTATAAAATCATATATGTATGTATGGATTCAAATGAATAAATTTATCCTTACCTATTTTGGCTAGTATATACTAAATCATACCTTCAAAATTATTTTAAAACCACTCATTTATTGAGCTGTTTGACTAAGTCAATTTGTTTTATATAAAATGGTACACATTGTACATACTTCTAAATTTACTAAGAACTTCGTTCCGTTTATGTTGCCACATCAAACGTTTAAAGCTTCTTTTTTTTTTCAAAACTCCTTTGATTGATTTTAACAAATTTTCGCTTTACTCTACAGAGTGTTTGGATCACAGTTCTTCTCATCCTCCGTTTAAGGATGAAACTTACCATTAAGTTCATTGATAGAAACTCTTACACCACTTTGGGTGCCGGTTTTATAAAATTTGTTGGAAAGTCTTTGCGCTCGTAAAATTTACCCTTTTATGGTTGGACATGGCCGAAACGCGGACCGATAAATCAATTTTCTGGGGTACACTCGGTGGTCACCCTATTGTAGAAAAGGCGCTAGGTGGGTTTCTACCCTAACTGTTGTTATAGTGGGTATCATGGATATATATTACACTAGACCGTTTGAGGAGTTTCTACTCTCAATATTCACTGTCAACCGTAACACCCTCGTAAACATCAATCCTAGGATTCAATATTTTGAGGTGCACGAAATTATTTTTGGAGATTCATCTCACCTGGAGTCGGCCATTCTTTATAACCCATGATTCGCGTTCTTTTCATCCGCACATAAATTTAAGAATATGGTTGAATCCTAGATTTCTTCGCTCATTGTACAATGAAGTTCACTCTCGTTGAAATATCACACCTTTCGTACGTCTTCCTTTCAGAAATGTAATGAAAATTTACTTTAAAGTCCATGATCACCGTTATCTCCCTTGAGAGAATTACCTTAAATATCTATGCCACCGATGTGACTACTACTTATATTTCTTCCTTCATTGCTGCAACTATATTTCATTCGTCCCAGTTCGTCCCCTTGGGGAGCTCCTGTTTTGTTTGTTAAGAAGAAAGGTGGTTCGTTCCGATGGTGTATTGATTATCGTGAGTTGAACAAGCTTACTATTAGGAATCGTTACCCTTTTTCGAGAATTAATGATCTGTTCGATCAGCTTTAAGGTTTGTCCATTTATTCTAAGATTGATCTCCATTCTGGTTATCACCAATTGCGCTTTAAATAAACTGATATTTCTAAAATCGCTTTTTGTACCCGTTATGGTCACTACGAATTTCTTGTTATGCCATCCGGATTGACTAACACACCTGCTATGTTCATGGGCCTCATGGACCGTGTGTGTAGCCCATATCTGGATAAATTCTTTAACGTTTTCATCAATGATATCCTTATCTATTCCAAGAAGTGATCAAGAGCACGAAGATAAGTGCTTGATTTGTTAAGAAAAGAAGAGCTGTATGCTGAATTTTTCTAAATGTGCGTTCTGGTTGACAGAAGTTCAATTCCTTGGGCACGTTGTTAATAAACAGGGAATTCAAGTTGATCCTACTAAGATTGAGGCAATTGGGAAGTGGGAAATTTCCGAAAACTCCTACTCAGATTCGTCAGTTCCTAGGTTTGGCATGCTATAATATAAGGTTCATTCAAGATTTTTCACGAGTAGCGAAACCTCTGACTTCTTTAACGCATAAGGGGAAGAAGTACGAGTGGAAGAGTAAATAAGAGTCTGCTTTGCAAACTCTGAAGAAGAAGTTAACTTCTGCACCAATATTATCACTACCTGAGGGTAATGATGATTTTGTTATCTATTGTGATGCTTCGTGTCAAGACTTTGGTTGTGTTTGGATGCAACGAAAGAAAGTCATTGCTTACGCGTCACGTCAGTTGAAGATTCATGAACAGAATTATACAACCCATTATTTAGAATTGGGAGCTATTGTGTTCGCACTCAAGAATTGGAGACATTACTTATATGGGGTCAAATGTACAGTGTACACTGATTACAAAAGTCTTCAACATATCTTTGATCAAAGACAGTGGAATACGAGGTAGCGAAGATGGGTTGAATTGTTGAACGACTATGATTGTGAACTCCTTTAGCCATTCCGGGAAAAAGCCAATGTCGTGGCTGATGTTGTGAGCCGAAAAGAGAGAGTTGAACCTCATAGCTTTAGAGCCTTGAATATGACAATACGAACTAACCTCGCTAGGCAGATTCTTGAGGCACAACAAGAAGCCTTGAAGGAGGAGAATTTCGTAACGGGAAGGTCAGAGGCATGAGTAAGGAATTTGAGGTATGAGCAGATGGTACGCGGTATTGTGCGGGACGCCTTTGGGTTCCAAAATTTTGTGATTTGCGACAACTTGTGTTAGATGAGGGCATGAGGCTCATAAGTCTAGGTACTTTATTCATCCTGGTTCAGGAAAGATGTATCACGATCTTAAGGAACTATACTGGTAGCCCAACTTGAAAGCTGATGTGGCTACTTATGTGGCTAAGTGTTTGACCTGTGCTAAGGTCAAAGCTGAACATCAGAAACCGTCCGGACTTCTGGTGCAACCTAAAATTCCCGAGTGGAAGTGAGAAGGCATTACGATGGACTTTATTACGAAGTTACCGAGAGTTGTGGGTGGTGATGATACCATTTGGGTGATTGTTGACCGACTCACTAAGTCAACTCATTTCTTGCCAATTAAGGAAACAGATTCAATGAAGAAGCTTACTCATTTGTATTTGAAGGAGATTGTTTCGAGACATGGTGTTCCCGTATCGATTATTTCAGACCGAGACAATCAATTTACATCGAGGTTTTGGCAGTCCTTACAAGATGCTTTGGGAACTAAATTAGATATGAGCACCGCTTATCATCCACAAACGGATGGTCAGAGTGAAAGGACCATTCAAACATTAGAAGACATGTTGCGAGCATGCGTTATCGATTTTGGTAATGGTTGGGATAGGTACTTGCTGCTGGCTGAATTTTCTTATAACAACAGTTATCACGCAAGTATTAAAGCCGCACCATTTGAAGCTCTGTATGGTAGAAAGTGTAGGTCTCCTATACATTGGAATGAGGTTGGGGATGCTCAACTCACGGGCCCAGAGATTTTTCATGAGACTACCGAGAAGATCGTATAGATCAGAGAAAGGTTAAGAACCGCCAGGAGTCGGCAAAAGAGTTATGCCGATGTTAGAAGAAAAGGTTTAGAATTTCAAGTTGGTGATCTTGTCATGTTGTTGGTATCACTCTGGAAGGGTGTGGTACGATTTGGTAAGAGAGGAAAGTTGAATCCTCGACTTATTGGACCGTTTGAGATTATCGAAAGATTCGTTTGAATTTGCCACAAGAGCTTAACGCTTTTCATAACTTTTTCATATATCAAATTTGAAGAAGTGTTGGCCGAGACCAATGAAACCATTCTTCTTGATGAACTTCATGTTGATAAACAACTCCATTTTTATTGAGAAACCTGTCGAGATTGTGGATCGAGAGGTTAAGACACTTCATGGAATGCTAGACGCGGACCCGAGTTCACTTGGGACCGTGAAGGTCAGATGAAGCAGAAGTACCCGCATTTGTTCCCAGATGCTGAGTCAACCCCTGCACATGCTTAAATTTCAGGACGAAATTTCCGTAACGGGAAGGTACTGTAACGACCCTACTTTTTTGGTCATCTTTTACCGTTAACTATTTATCGTGCCACGTCATTTCTATGACCTATATTATTATTTTAGTAATAATATATTAATTATTATGTGTTATGTGAATATTTGTATTCATATTTTAAGTTATACGTTTCTACGTGTCGCGGATTTCTATCCGGCGAATCTTTTCGGTTTTCAAACCAACGGTCAATTTTTGGGATTTTTAAGTCCTAATTATTTTAAATATGATATTTTAATGTCATATGTTTATATTTAGTGTTTATATATTTTATTCGTCGCGTATTTGTTATCTCTCCGAAAAATCAATCGCGTAGTAGCGTTTTCGCGTTTCGGGCTTCGATCGGGCGTTCGGGCCACAAGCTAATTGACTTTTTAACATTTTGGAATAGTGGGCCCCACCCCCTTTCTGATTTTGTCCGGACTCCCCTTAAGGGGGGGGGAAGAGTTTGAATTTTTTTTATTTTTTTGCTTCTCATTTAAGCCTTATTTTTATTTCCCATTTTATTTACTACTTCATATTTTCTTAACCTAAATTTCCTCTCATCCTCCTCTTTCTCTCTTTTTAGTGACGCCACCACCACCATAAACATCATCATCATCTTCCATTAAAATCAAGCTTGGAATTTAGGGCTTTTCACATCAACGGATTTCTCTCGTTCTCCTCTACGCGTTCATACCATTTGATTCTCGAGTAGGGTATAAACCCTAACCCTAGCTTTTTGATTTTTACATAATTTTTCTATTTTTGATGTTTAATATGATAGTATAGTGCTTGTATGTTGTTGGATTATTGATTGTATGCGTAGAATCACTCGTTAATTCATGTTTTCAGTTTGATTGAATTAGGATAGCAGCATTTTATTTCATTTCTGGTTATGTAACTGATATAAAAGTGAAATTAAAGTGTTTAGATGAGTTCCTCTCATCAAGACATTAATTTTAGACTCCGAATTCATGTCATTTCGATTCCCGGAACTCTAGATATGATTAAAATGGTGTTTTGTTGAGATTAAACTATGAAAATGAATTGAACCAGGTTTGGTTCGACTTTGTGACCACTTTTAGAGTCTTTAGAGTGTACTAGTGTGTTAGGATTGATGATGGGATTCGGGTCATCTAAATCCGAGCCACGGATCACCCGTTATGGCTAAAACGCGTTTTTGAACGGATTAAAGTTCCAAGTGGTGTAATAGCTGATCATCACGATTTGGTTACTGTTCTTGGAGTGTTCTTGAGTGCACCAATGTGTCGGGTGGTTTGATGGCGGAGATATATATAAGGCTCGCCGAAAACCGACACCTGGGGCTCAAGATATGACCCGAAGAACTTTTAATTAAAACTTTTGGTTAATTATTAAAACTTATGATAGAAATAATGATTTTCATTATTATTAAATTACTTATGTTATAAAAAGTAATTATTATAATTTAAGACTTATGATATATTTATTATGTCATTATTTAATTACTTATGATTTAATTAAACTTTGAATTAAACTTATGATTAGTAATACTTTTATTATTAATGGAAAATACTTATGATAAGTATTAAACTTATATTATGAAATTATTATTATAAGACTTATAATAAGGATTAATTAATTATTTAATTATTATAAGGCTTAGTTATTATTTAATTATAATTTAATTATTAAATACTTATGATTTAATAATTATAATTAGAAACTTATGATATGATTAATAATTCATTATTAATTAATAATACTTATGATATGATTTAAAATTTATTATTAATTAATAATACTTATATTATGACTAATATTTAATTAATTAATTAAATACTTAGGTTATATTAATTATATCATTTAAACTTATGTTAACTTTAATAATTCATTTTAATTTAATTAAACTTATGTTATGACATAATTATACATATTTAACTTTAATAAACATTATAACTTATATTATTATTACAACTTACACTTTCAAAATTAATGTTGACTATGTTTGACTAAGGTTGACTTTTGAGTTGACTTTCGGTTGACTTTGACTTTCAGTTGACTTTTGTTGACTTTCTAATTAAGAAAACTTTCCTAACTTAAAAACTTTCTAAAAATAGAAACTTTCTAAATATGAAAACTTTCTAAATTTGAAAACTTTCCAAAAATAGAAACTTTCCTAAAATGGAAACCTGCTAAAAATAGAAACTTTCTAAAAATAGAAAGTGTGTGTCCGTACGCTGTTCCGATCAAACCGATGCATACTGAGTGTTGTTCTATATTTACTTGTGACAAGTACTATAGCTATCATACTAAGACTTGACCTAAGTTAGTTATTTATATCGACCTGCTTTATTTATAGGTCGGCGTTGTGATCATTCCTGATCACTTTACTTCGTTTGCTGTTCGCATTTTTGTGTGGTTACTTCATTTGCTTTAAGGTGAGTTATAGTCTCATTTTTCTATTTTAAATCTTTTGGAATGAGAATACATGCAATTTATTTTATATTTTGGACACAAGTGAAAGTTGGTTTAAATTATTCAATGTGAGTTGAACAAAAATATTCCCTAGTCTGGTAACTGTAATCACTGGTTTCTACTATGAACGCGAATCCTACGGATAGATCTATCGGGTTTGACAACCCCATTTCGAGCTAGTCGCGTTAGCAATTTATAATCGGAATGTTTAGTACTTCGTATTTAATTGAAGATACACTTGTTCGGTGTATATTATTTATTGTGTTTGGCAAGGGTAAATAAATGGTTAAGTGGTTACCCGGTAGCTCACGGAAAATGGAATAATGTTTTTATATGTTTTCTAGCATATAATTTTGTGGTCCAAAAAGGAGTTTTTATGTTTTCAAACATAAATTTTGATGGTTTAAATTTAAATATTGTTTGCAATATTAAACCTATAATTCACTCAACATTTTTGTTGACAGTTACTCGCATGTTTTATTCTCAGGTTCATGATTGATTGCTTTCGCTGTGCTTAGAGAGTCTGCATATTTATGATGGCAGCTTTTGTTAAACATTAACTTGCATTCTATTTTGATACATTTAATAGTGGATGATGTTGACTTTGTTTTGGTTAACTTTTGGTTAAGTAATAATGTATGTTTTTTCTAAACTTACATATTTGGTAGATTTCCTTTATAGAAAATTATTTTTAAATAAAGAATGCAAGGTTATTTATCAAATTCATATAGAGTTATGATTAAGCTGTGGGACCAAGATAACGATGGTCGTCAAGTGTACTTTGGCGGGTCGTTAAAAGTACTTACTGCTAAGACTGTGTATCATAAATGTAACATTAATTTGGATGGTAGAGATTTTGAGATAGATATGATACCGATTGACCTAGGCAGTTTTGACATTGTTATTGGTATGGATTGGTTGTCTGCGAATCGTGCTGAGTTTGTGTGTTATGATAAAGCTATTCGTATTACTAATGTGGTTGGAGAGCCGCTGATGGTTTTTGGGGATAAGAAATGCAGACAGTTAAACCTTATTAGCTGTTTGAAAGTTCATAAACATCTTTGCAAAGGCTGTCATGCTATTCTAGCCCATGTTGTTGATTCTGGTAGAGAAGAGAAGAGCATTGGTGATGTTCATATTGTTAGAGATTTTTTTGAGGTATTTCTCGAGGATTTACCTGGCCTTCCGCCGCAAAGCCCGGTAGAATTTCAAATTGATCTTGTTCCCGGTGCTGCTCCTGTAGCACGTGCTCCTTACCGACTTGCACCTTTCGAACTTCAAGAATTGTCGAGTCAACTCCGTGAGTTGTTAGACAAGGGTTTTATTCGTCCTAGTTCGTCCCTTTGGGGAGCTCCTGTTCTGTTTGTTAAGAAGAAAGATGGTTCGTTCCGTTTGTGTATTGATTATCGTGAATTGAACAAGCTTACTGTTAAAAACCGTTACCCTCTTTCTAGAATTGATGATCTGTTCGATCAGCTTCAAGGTTCATCCCTGTTTATTCTAAAATCGATCTTCGTTCCGGCTATCATCAGTTACGTGTTAAAGAATCTGATGTTTCTAAAATTGCTTTTCGCACCCGTTATGGTCACTTTGAATTCCTTGTTATGCCGTTCGGATTGACAAATGCACCTGCTGTGTTCATGGACCTCATGAACCGTGTGTGTAGACCATATCTGGACAAGTTCGTTATTGTTTTCATCGACGACATCCTTATTTATTCTAAGAGTGATGAAGAGCACGAAGAACATTTGAAGTTGGTGCTTGACTTATTGAGAAAAGAAGAGTTGTACGCTAAGTTCTCTAAGTGTGCTTTTTGGTTAAGAGAAGTTCAATTCCTTGGACATAATGTTAGTAAACAGGGAATACAAGTTAATCCTGCTAAGATTGAGGCGATTGAAAAGTGGGAAATTCCGAAAACTCCTACTCGGGTTCATCAGTTTCTAGCATTGGCAGGTTACTATAGAAGGTTCATTCAAGATTTCTCTCGTATCGCGAAACCTCTGACTGCTTTAACGCACAAGGGGAAGAAGTATGAGTGGAAGGATGAACAAGAGACTGCTTTTCAAATTTTAAAGAAGAAGTTGACTACCGCTCCGATATTGTCACTACCTGAGGGTAATGATGACTTTGTTGTTTACTGTGATGCTTCGCGTCAAGGCTTTGGTTGTGTTTTGATGCAACGAAAGAAAGTTATTGCGTACGCGTCACGTCAGTTGAAGATTCATGAGCAGAATTATACAACTCATGATTTAGAGTTGGGAGCTGTTGTGTTTGCACTTAAGATTTGGAGACACTATTTGTATGGAGTCAAAAGTACGGTGTACACAGATCACAAAAGTCTTCAACATATCCTCGATCAGAAACAGTTGAACATGAGACAACGAAGATGGATTGAGACGTTGAATGATTATGATTGTGAACTTTTATATCATCCGGGTAAGGCAAATGTTGTGGCCGATGCGTTAAGTCGTAAAGAAAGGGCCGAACCTCGCAGGTTTAGGGCCTTAAATATGACAATTAGATCAAACCTCGCTAGGCAGATTATTGAGACACAACAAGAAGCCTTAAAGGAGGAGAATTTTGTGAATGAGAACGTAAGAGGCATGGCTAAGAAGTTTGAGGTACGAGCAGATGGTACTAGATACTTTGCGGGACGTCTTTGGGTTCCGAAGTTTGGTGATCTGCGACAACTGGTTTTAGATGAGGCTCATAAGTCTAGGTACTCTATTCATCTTGGTTCAGGAAAGATGTATCATGATCTTAAGGAGCTGTATTGGTGGCCTAATTTGAAAGCTGATCTTAAGGTACTCTACACACTCATTTGTATTTGAAGGAGATTGTTTCTAGACATGGTGTTCCTGTATCTATTATTTCAGACCGAGACAGCAGATTTGTATCGAGGTTTTGGCGATACTTACAGGAAGCCTTGGGAACTAAGTTAGATATGAGCACCGCTTATCATCCTCAGACGGATGGTCAGAGTGAAAGGACCATTCAAACTTTAGAAGACATGTTACGAGCGTGTGTTATTGATTTTGGTAATGGGTGGGATAAATATACGCCGCTAGCTGAATTTTCTTATAACAACAGTTATCATGCAAGTATTAAAGCCGCACCGTTTGAAGCACTGTATGGTAGGAAGTGTAGGTCTCCTGTCTGTTGGAATGAGGTTGGGGATGCTAAACTTACAGGTCCATAAATTATTCATGAGACTACCGAGAAGATCGTACAGATTAAAGAAAGATTGAGAACCGCAAGAAGTCGGCAAAAGAGTTATGCCGACAGGGGAAGGAAAGATATTGAATTTCAGGTTGGTGATCGTGTTATTTTATAGGTATCACCTTGGAAGGGCGTGATACGTTTTGGTAAAAGGGGAAAGTTGAGTCCTCGTTTTGTTGTACCATTTGAGATTATTGAGAGAGTTGGACCAGCGGCATATCGTTTGAAATTATGGACCGAGAGGTTAAGACTCTTAAGCAGAGTAGAATTCCTATTGTTCGAGCTAGATGGAACGCCAGACGTGGTCCCGAGTTCACTTGGGAGCGTGAAGATCAGATGAAGCAGAAGTACCCGCATTTGTTCCCAGATGCCAAGTCAACCCCTGCACCTGCTTAAATTTCGGGACGAAATTTCCGTAACGGGAAGGTACTGTCACGACCCTACTTTTTCCGTTATCTTTTATCGTTAATTATTTAACGATCGTTAATAATAATATATATATTAATTATTATTTGTTATGTGAATATTTGTATTCATAATTTAAGTTATACGTTTCTACGTGTCGCAGATTTCTATCCGGCGAATCTTTTCGGTTTTCAAACCAACGGTCAAGCTTTTAGGATTTTTAAGTCCTAATTATTTTAAATATGATATTTTAATATCATATTATTATATATAGTATTTATATATATTTTTCGTCGCGTATTTGTTATCTCTCCGAATTTTAAATCGCGTAGTCATGTTTTCGCGTTTCGGGTTTCGATCGGGCGTTTGGGCCACTAGGATTTTACCATTTAACAAAATTGGGTCATGGGGCCCACCCGCATGCACCCATTCGGCCGATGGAAAGGGAGGGAGTATACTCCCATTTGTTTTCCACTTTTGTAATTCACTTTCACAATTTCACAAAACCTAATCTATTTTTCTCTCTTTCTCCTCCCTTTTTCTCCCCTTTGGCCGTTGCCTAGCACACCACCATCATCATCATCCTTCAACAAAAATCTTGCTTGGATCATCAATTCATATACATAAACGGATTCTACGCGTTCTTCTCTACACGATTACATCATTTGATTCTTGATTAGGGTTGGCGTTGTGATCATTCCTGATCACTTTACTTCGTTTGCTGTTCGCTTATTTGTGTGGTTACTTCATTTGCTATTAAGGTGAGTTATAGTCCCATTTTTACATACTTTTCAAAGTATATTTTTGGGATGTGATTACATGCATTTTATTTTACGTTTAGACACAAGTGACAATTAAAGTTAAATTATTCGTTATGAGTTGAACAAAAATATTCCCTAGTCTGGTAACTGTAATCACTGGTTTCTACTGGTGAACGCGAATCCTACGGATAGATCTATCGGGTTTGACAACCCCATTTCGAGCTAGTCGCGCTAGCAATTTATAATCGGAATGTTTAGTACTTCATATTTTGTTGTAGATACACTGTTCGGTGTATATTATTTATTGTGTTTGGCAAGGGTAAATAAAGGGTTAAGTGGTTACCAGGTGGCTCATTGATAATGGAATAATGTTTAATGTTTTCTAACATTTTAAATCTTGTGGTCTAAAGTTTATTCAATTATTTAAACCTATAATTCACTCAACCTTTGTGTTAACAGTTTACTCGCATGTTTTCACAGGTACTTGAGTTTATTTGATGCTTCCGCTGTGTTAGAAGAGTCTGCATGCATTTGGGCAGATTTTATGAAACAATTATGAAACTTTGAACTTGCATTCTGTTTTTGAATAATTTAAACTTGTGGGTTGTTGACGATGTTTTATGTCAACTTTGGTTAATTAATATGTTGGGTTATTTTATACTACATATTTTGGTATGTTTCCTTTTTGGGAAACTTTTGAAATAAAAGGATGCAATGTTGTTTATTAAATTCATTTAAGTTCGATCAAGCTGTGGGACCAAGTGACGGAGCCGTTAAGTGTTTTGACGGGGCCATCACAATATGTTTAAGTTTTTTTTTGCGGGTGTAAAAAGATAAAAAAATACCCTTGCCCGTTACTGTTATACCGTAGCGATGGTGATGATGTGGTGGAACATGATTGGTGGGCATTGTCCATATTTAGTATATATATAAATATATATAAATTGTTTATCAGATATGTTTCAGGTTTTTTTTTATTTGCGGGTGTAAAAAGACAAAATACCCTTGCCCGTTACTGTTATACTGTAGCAATGGTGATGATGTGGTGGAGCATGATTGGTTGGCATTGTCCATATTTAGTATATATATAAATATAGTGGTAGGATCAAGAGGGAAATAACCAATCGGGGGGAAGCAGGGGGGAGCAAATTTTTTTTTTTTTTTTTTTTTTTGAAAAAACTTTGTTCATGAACATTATAGATTGGATGAAAATAAGAACATTTAGAAAAGACACTTCGTGATGAATGTTATTATTTTGGTGGGAAAACGCTTGAAGAAGTAATATATAAAAATTATCGTATTTTTCGAGCGTATGTTGAGGTTTTAGAAATTAGGGTTTAGATATTAGGGTTTAGATATTAGGGTTTATAGGGTTTAGATATTAGAGTTTAGAAATTTAGGGTTTAGGGTTTAGATTTAGGGTTTAGATTTAGGATTTAGATTGAGTTTTTAACACGAACGGTTTAGAGTTTAGAGTTTAGGGTTTAGGGTTTATGGTTTAGGGTTTGGTGTTTTGGGTTTATGGCACCAAACCCTAAACCCTAAACTCTAAATCGGGCTAAATTTTACTTCACAAAACATGAAGAAAAAAAACGTTAACATTTTTTACGAACAATATTATTTTGAATGTTATTTTTGTCGATCGTTTTTCCGCCAAAATAATAACATTCATCACGAAGTGTCTTTTCTAAATGTTCTTATTTTCATCCAATCTATAATGTTCGTGAACAAAGTTTTTTCAAAAAACGAAAAAAAAAAATTGCTTCCCCCCACTTCCCCACGATTGGTTATTCCCCATTGATACTGCCCCTATAAATATAAATGGAATCGGGCATAAAAATTACTGGGCCAATTGGGCCTAATGACTTTATACATTAATTGGACTGTGCTTTTAGGGTTTACCCTATACTTTTCACGTCCCATGAGTTGGAGAAGGCGACCGACTACTTTAACGAGAACCGAATTCTCGGTCGAGGGGGTCAAGGTACAGTCTATAAAGGTATGTTAGTTGACGGAAGGATTGTTGCCGTCAAGAAATCAAAACTAGTTGACAAAAGCCAGTTAGAGCAGTTTATCAATGAAGTGGTCGTTCTTTCGCAAGTCAATCACAGAAATGTTGTCAAACTTTTGGGATGTTGTTTAGAAACAGAGGTTCCTCTGCTAGTGTCCGAATTCATTTCAAATGGAACACTGTATGATCGTATTCACGATGAGACTCATGAGTTCCCTATGTATTTGAACATGAAACTGCAAATCGCAACGGAGGTTGCAGGAGCACTTGCTTACTTGCATTCGGCAACTTCCATTCCAATATATCACAGGGACATCAAAACGACTAATATATTATTGGATGATAAATTTAGGGCAAAAGTTTCCGATTTTGGAACTTCGAGGTTGGTATCAATAGATCAAACCCATTTGACTACTTTAGTCAAAGGTACGTTTGGCTACCTAGATCCTGAATATTTCCAATCTAGCCAGTTCACTGAAAAGAGTGACGTGTATAGTTTTGGAGTTGTTTTGGTTGAACTGTTAACGGGAGAAAAACCGATTTCCCTAACTAGATTTGGTGAACATAGAAGTTTAGCCACTTACTTTATGTTGGCCATGGAAGAAGGTCGCGAGATGTCTATTTTTGATGCAATGGTGATCAAAGAGGGTTCAAGGGACGAGCTTATGAAAATAGCTAACCTTGCAATGCGATGCTTGAATCTAAATGGAAAGTACAGACCAACAATGAAAGAAGTGGCTGCAGAATTAGAAACCATAAGGACATCACATGATCCCTCAACGGTTCAAACCAACATTCGACCCGCGATGTATGGGGAGGAATTATCCATGGTTACATACAGTGAATCATCATCAACATTCTTGAGTTTTGATAAATGAGTGGTTAATGATGCATAAGGCCAAATATTTTTTCTTGATGTATTAATAGTTACATAGTACATGTAGTTGCAGAGTAGTAACATTTATTTCTTCTTCTATTGTTCCTATTAAATATAAAATTTAAGTATACATAAAGAGCTCCGATTATTATCTTACAATTTATATATTTACTTATGAATTACTTATATCTTTTTCAAAAAATTAGGATTATTTAAGCTTGAAGTTAAACTGAATTCGAGTTAAGTTGATTCAATACTATTTAAAATCAGTTTTTTTTAGAACGACAACTCACACGCCTAATACATATTTATCCACAAATATGACCACGACGGGACTTGAACCCGAACCTTTTTAGTTGATTTGAAATCAATTTAGTTCATTTTTTACTTGCCGTAAACATTCAACTGAAAACACACGAATAAAAGAATCTGAAACCCTATCTTAACATCTTAACTTTGCTTCATCTTACTAAATTCTCCACTAGTATTACCTAGTGCCTACCAACTATCACATTCTTAAAAATCAAATAAAAAATCAACATAATGCTTACAATTACTTCCGTAACATGTTTTTTTCTTGTTCAGGTTTAATACGAATGAAATCAGCTTGCCGTTGAAAAAAAAAATAATACGAATGAAATCAGGCATAAAAATTATTGGGCTAATTGGGCCTAATGACTTTATACATTAATTGGACTGTTCTTTTAGGGTTTACCCTATATCTCAAACTATCAGTCTATCTCAACCTCCAACTCTGAACACACTCAATCGTAACCGAGCTTTCACCGGTACCGTCGTTACCGGCAACGATTTTTCACATCCGGTGACCGCCGCTGCTCCTTCAATAACCGACGCGGCTGTTTCATCAAGCTCACACACATTCATTTGCTCATCTTATATGGTATTTCTATTTCTATGATTGTGTGTGTAATCAGCCTCATCTTTATATGTTTCTGATGTATTTAATTTCTAGAATCATGATTATGACTTTAAGTACTTCCCCCTACCTGATCGAATTGAAACTTTTTAATAATTGAGGTGCTATTTCTATCAATTGACGGGTGTTTAGTTTATGTTTAATATATGTAAGTCGAGTTCAGGGTTAGAACTTGTGTACTCTAGGGTTCAGTTTTGTTTAAGCTAATTTTAGGCTGTTTTAAGGTTCCCTTATTATTTTTGTACAGTACTAATTTGCAAGTTTGAGTTTATGCATGTGTAACATTTTTCAATTGATTTTTGTAGATACCATGATTTATATATGTGAGTAGGTCCGTAACTGGTATTGACAAATTGACATAGTTTTATTCATGGTTTTTGAATACATTATTATTTAATTTGTTTATTTTATTATATTTTATTTTTTAAAAAAAACTTTTTCATCTCTTTATCCGTCGAATAGAGAGAGGGATGACTTTCTCTACTTTTGAGAGTGTTTCACTCTGGGTGGAGAAATGACTTGTCTTTATTCTCGGATAGGGGAAGGATTGTCTACATCTCACCTCCCCCATACACCACTCATGTGGTATTGGGTTTTGTTGTTGTTGTTGTTGTTGTACACTTGTTTTTAAGTTAAAGGCTAAATATTTACACATCAGAAAAAATAATAATCAATTTTTCATTCAATTACTTAGGTGAAATTTAATCAGTTATATTATCTATAATAGTGTTTTACATGGATGAAAAAATATTGCAAAAAGGCTCAACGAATGATATGTTAACTACATTTTCTGATTCGTTGCTTTAGTTATATTGTGGCACTTATAGAGAGGGATGTCACACATTATGTATCTTTATGAACTTGTGTTAATTGCTCTTTTCTGTCTTACTATATGGAGAATATTACACTATCGACAGCTAAATGTTATATTGATACTATTAAGAGTTAAGACTGCTAATTGTTTTCCAAAAAGACCAGGAGTAGTTCTTGATCTATTTAGCAAAGGTGAATATATCCAACTATTGGGATGTTAATTCAAACATTGCTAAAACCCATATTATGATTTTTTATATTTAAATGAACATGTAAAGTTATGACAAAGGGCTCTAATGCAATTTGTGATTTATTGGCCTAGTATCACTGTCTGGACTATTATTCTGTTAATCATTTAACCTAATTGTCTAACATTACCATCATTGCAGAACACAAATATGCAGTTGGAGGAAAAGATAGTTTCAGGGGACGAATCGAACCCCTGCATTAGCAAAACAACTCGCCTTCCCCGAAAACGCTTTTACCGAGCACGAGCTCATAGCAACCCATTAAGCGATTCACATTTTCCCGTACCAATTTCCCCTAATCATGTAGAATACTCAATTCACTACCCTCACTTTTTCCCATCATCCAATTCTCAATCAAATTCAAAAAAGATAGAATTTGCAGACGTTGGTTGTGGCTTCGGAGGCCTACTAATCAGTCTCGCAACACTTTTTCCCGACACCTTAATGATCGGAATGGAATTAAGAGACAAGGTAACCGAATACGTCAAAGAACGCATTCTAGCTTTACGGGCTGCAAACCCGGGACAGTACCAGAATGTGTCTGTTGTTAGAACTAATTCCATGAAATACATCCCGAATTACTTTGAAAAATCCCAGCTTTCAAAGATGTTTTTCTTGTTCCCGGATCCTCACTTTAAAGAAAAGAACCATAGACGACGTGTGATTAGCCCGTTTTTGTTAGATGAATACGCTTACGCTATTAGAGCTGGCGGGATTATATACACGATAACTGATGTCGAAGAACTTGGAGATTGGATGAGATCTTGTTTGGAGAATCATCCATTGTTTGAAGCACTCACTGATGAAGAACTTGAAATGGATCCAGTTGTTAAGCTTTTGAGTAGTGCAACTGAGGAAGGACAGAAAGTGTCTCGAAATGAAGGGCAGACTTTCAAAGCAGTTTTTAGACGTATTGTGCCGTCAGTGTGAGGTAGTTATTATAGTTTGCATTTCAAAATTTCTGTTCATGATTTTGGATTTTTAAGTTAAGATGAGAATTTGTGATCCGGATTTACAGTTTTGCTAGTTTATAACGGTTAAATTCTGTTAACTATAGCTTGAGGAGTAGCTTTGTAATGTTATATCAGTAATAAACTTGTTTGTTACAGAGTATTTTTAATATATATTTTTGGATAACCAGAGTCACTTTAATTTTTCGAGATTATTTTGGATAACTAGATGCTTATAAGAGACGGTTAACGGTATATTGAAAATGACGGGACCTCGAGGTTGAGTAGTCGGGTTCGTCTTGTTTGTTAGTTTGGTGTGATTCCCTTTTACGTGTTGTATCTGGTTTTATTTGGTTAGTTTGTCTTTATGGTTTTTTGGATTGTTCGGAAGGTTCGTTTATAGATAGTTGCTTTCCATGTGCGAGCTTTCTCATTTCCCCCGTTTTTGTATTCCCTGTTGAGGGCGTTTTTCTTTGGAAAACGACCTCGTTTTTATGAGTTTTCGTTTTTTATCGCCGAAAAAAAAAAGACTAGATGTTTATACATAAACTTATTAAGTCAAACAATCTCGATAGTTTTTTCTACATATAACGGGGAGAGTATTATTTATTTGTTTACATATAAACGTTTTTTTATTACATACACACGTAAAAGACGCGCAGGAGCATATTATAAGATTCCTCCCTCAGTGGGACAAGATAGTCAAACTCGATTGATAAGTATATGCAAGGAGAAAGGTATGTGCGTGCACTCTCACACATCATCAAAAATAAAAAGTTTAATTATTTTGACATGCTATTCATTTCATTCTGATTAAGGTATTCATTTGAGTGGATTTACACTTCTAAAAGTTACTCCGTACAAAACTATAATTATTTTCGTTTTTAAATAGTTACAAAGTGAACACTTATAATAAAACAATAAAATACGAGTAGTAGTGTAACTTTTCATAAGCATTAAAAGGGTGGGTAAAAATTGTGTATCATCATAGCGTATAAGCGTAACTATAAATTTCTTTTTTATAGGTGAATTTATGCGGTATCATTTTTAAGAGTTAAAAAAAAAAAAAAAAAAAAAAAAACAGTGCATTCTAACAATCGAGCCAACATGTTTGATGTTGAATTTGCCTAATACATGAACAATACAGAAGAAGAACGTATGAATGCAATTTCAGCCGGTTGATCTGTTATATAGTCAATTGTAGCTCTAATCCCATTTAACTCGACCAATATTTCTTCCAAAATATTGATTCTTTTTTAACCCATTAGACCCGTAACCCACTGAAGTACATGAATAAACAACTTAAAACGAAAAATAGTTAGTTCAGAATCTCAGATACAACCAATTGAAGTACATAGATAAAACCATGATTGGATTAAATTTTAAGCAACTGACCGATAGGTTATTTTTGAGATGAAAAGGTTAGATCGGCGGGGAACCTTTAACCCCGTGCACCCTTTGGACGCCAACTGCCTACCGGGTCGTGTGCAGTCCCAGGCAAGTGTGGTCGGAACCAACCCATGTTCCAGCGCCAAGCACAAATGGTGGCCGATTCAAGAATCGAACCTTCGCCTTATTTGAGATGAACAGCCATTTGACTTGTTGACCGATAGATTATTAGAGTATATACTATAAAATGACAAAAATCCATTAATATTGTGAAATTCAACGGCGTGTGAATTGTTGTGAATTGATCGTAACTAATCAGGAGCATACAGCGATTTTAGAGATCGGGCAAGGCGGTGTCCTTCGAGCAAGTAGAAGAGTAGATTCTTACGACGGGTTCGAAGAGTCGTAAACGTGGTGTCATCATTAGCAATGTTAAGAAAGACCTTTGATGAATACGGTTTCCATTGCTAACACGTTTCCCTGAACATGTAGATAACATTGCTAATAATTAGTCATCTACTATGTGACTAATTTCCCTGAACATGTAGATGAGGCTATGCTAAGAAAGACATTTGATGAATACGGTTTCCTGCTCAGTGTATACATTGGAAAGAAAAGGGCAAAAACAGGTAAACGCTTCGCTTTCGTTCGCTTTATGGGTGTTAAAAACGTGTTAGCAATGGAAAACCAATTGGCTGATGTTTGGATTGGGAATTACCACTTATACGTTGAAGCTTCAAAGGTTGATCGAGCAAAGAAATCTGTTGAGATCAAAAATAATGTGTCGATGCATAAGGTGAAGGTTCAACAGACACAAACACATAATAAGAATGGTGAATCTGCATCGGTTAATGCTGGATCGATTGAGAAGATGGGTAATAATCGTACCTCTTATTCGTCTATTCTTAGCGGTCAGAATACTATGAAATCAAAAATTGTATTGGCTCAAGATGAGGTAATTAACATTGCTAATGATGACACCACTGTTATGGCAAAGGTTAAGGATATTGGGTCTCTATATACAATTCATCATCAGTGTTTGATCGAAGGTTTCAATGAGTTTAAAGTGCAATATATAGGTGGCTTGTGGGTTTGGTTTTTGTTTGATAACACAAAGACGTGCCAACGATTTAAGACTAATCCCAATATGATTGCCCTATTTTCTTGCTTTAAAGAACCTTCTAATGAATTTGTGGTGGATGATCGTGTTGTTTGGATCGAAGTATCGGGTCTTCCAACTTGTGCTTGGGCCACGACCGCTAGCAAGAAGATTGCTTCTCACTTTGGAAGATTTGTGTGTTTTGAAGACAATAGTAAATTACCATTGTTGACTAGTAGAATATGTGTAATCACTAAGAATAAGTCCCTGATTTCTACTTCGGTTAACATAGTTATCAATGACATCGAAACAGAAGCTTTTGTCCAGGAAGTAGGAACTTGGACATTTGATCTTGATGCTACGATGGTTGTCGAGAATAAAGATGAGACGGGTTCAATTAGAGATGATCAAGAGAGTAACATCTCTGAAAGTTCATCTACTGATGAGACCAAATCAGAATCGCATCACTTGAAAGAATTTGTAGGTGTTCAAATTAGTGATTCAAACGATTGTTCTATTAAGGATGATGTTGAAACAGAACAGAAAAATGCTACCTCTGCTGAATCGTTCAATGTGGATAACAATGACAAACAGGAAGTGTTAAATGATCGAAATTCAGTATCCACTAAACGTATTCCAGGATCACCATCCCGCTCTATTCCACCTGGTTTTTCTAATGGACCAGTCACGAAGGGTAGCAAGCAGAATGCTTCTCAATCGGTTAGTTGCCACACGCCTTTTTTAGCCATTAACCAAGACGTTTCATCGGTACCTAGCGAGGATATCTTTGGTATAGGCGAATTACTTGGATATTGAAATGTCCCGTTCTTATTGATTAAAAACGTTTCATATTAATTGATTTCGTTGCGAGGTTTTGACCTCTATATGAGACGTTTTTCAAAGACTGCATTCATTTTAAAACAAACCATAACCTTTATTTCATCAATAAAGGTTTAAAAAGCTTTACGTAGATTATCAAATAATGATAATCTAAAATATCCTGTTTACACACGACAATTACATAATGGTTTACAATACAATTATATTACAACGAAATAAGTTTCTTGAATGCAGTTTTTACACAATATCATACAAGCATGGACTCCAAATCTTGTCCTTATTTAAGTATGCGACAGCAGAAGCTCTTAATAATCACCTGAGAATAAACATGCTTAAAACGTCAACAAAAATGTTGGTGAGTTATAGGTTTAACCTATATATATCAAATCGTAACAATAGACCACAAGATTTCATATTTCAATATACATCCCATACATAGAGATAAAAATCATTCATATGGTGAACACCTGGTAACCGACATTAACAAGATGCATATATAAGAATATCCCCATCATTCAGGGACACCCTTCGGATATGATATAAATTTCGAAGTACTAAAGCATCCGGTACTTTGGATGGGGTTTGTTAGGCCCAATAGATCTATCTTTAGGATTCGCGTCAATTAGGGTGTCTGTTCCCTAATTCTTAGATTACCAGACTTAATAAAAAGGGGCATATTCGATTTCGATAATTCAACCATAGAATGTAGTTTCACGTACTTGTGTCTATTTTGTAAATCATTTATAAAACCTGCATGTATTCTCATCCCAAAAATATTAGATTTTAAAAGTGGGACTATAACTCACTTTCACAGATTTTTACTTCGTCGGGAAGTAAGACTTGGCCACTGGTCGATTCACGAACCTATAACAAATATGTACATATATATCAAAGTATGTTCAAAATATATTTACAACACTTTTAATACATTTTGATGTTTTAAGTTTATTAAGTCAGATGTCCTCGTTAGTAACCTACAACTAGTTGTCCACAGTTAGATGTACAGAAATAAATCGATATATATTATCTTGAATCAATCCACGACCCAGTGTATACACGTCTCAGGCTAGATCACAACTCAAAGTATATATATATTTGAAATCAACCTCAACCCTGTATAGCTAACTCCAACATTACTGCATATAGAGTGTGTATGGTTGTTCCAAATAATATATATACATGGGTCGATATTATATGTCAAAACATTTGCATACGTGTCTATGGTATCCCAAGATTACATAATATATTAGAATACATGTATAATACAATATAAGTTAGCTAGGATATGATTTGTATAGAATTGTTAATATTTCCCGTAGCTACAAAAATAAAAAAATATCCAATCTTGTTTTACCCATAACTTCTTCATTTTAAATCCGTTTTGAGTGAATAAAATTGCTATGGTTTCATATTGAACTCTATTTTATGAATCTAAACAGAAAAATTATAGGTTTATAGTCAGAAATATAAGTTACAAGTCGTTTTTGTAAGATGTAGTCATTTCAGTCGAAAGAACGACGTCTTGATGACCATTTTGAAAAACATACTTCCACTTTGAGTTTAACCATGATTTTTGGATATAGTTTCATGTTCATAAGAAAAATCATTTTCCCAGAAGAACAACTTTTAAATCAAAGTTTATCATAGTTTTTAATTATCAAACCCAAAACAGCCCGCGGTGTTACTACGACGGCTTATGTCCAGTTTTACGGTGTTTTTCGTGTTTCCAGATTTTAAATAATTAAGTTAGCATATCATATAGATATAGAACATGTGTTTAGTTGATTTTAAAAGTCAAGTTAGAAGGATTAACTTTTGTTTGCGAACAAGTTTAGAATTAACTAAACTATGTTCTAGTGATTTCAAGTTTAAACCTTCGAATAAGATAGCTTTATATGTATGAATCGAATGATGTGATGAAAATCATTACTACCTCAAGTTTTGTGGATAAACCTACTGGAAAAGAGACAAATGGATCTAGCTTCAAAGGATCTTGGATGGTGATGCGAAGCGAGGTGTATATAAAATAGTTATTAAATTTTAGCAGAAAACACTATTAAATACGATACAATTTTACACAAGATATTTATTTATTTATAGAATGGATATACTTAAACCTTGCTACAACACTTATAGGCAGTGTACCTAATCGTACAGTAGTGTAGTTTTTAGTAAGTCCGGTTCGTTCCACAGGGAAATCTTTAAACAAAGCTCAACGCTATATTAGTTTACTTTTATAAAACTACAAACATATATATAAGTAATATTATTATTATAAAGGGGGGTTTTTACCGTTTAATGACCGGTTTGTCGATTTTAAGATTTTAGTCGCAGTTAAAACCTAATGTAAAATATAAAATAAATACAAGACTTAAATTGAAGCGTAAAGTAAATAACGATAATGAAATTGCGAATAATAAAAATACGATAAAATAAAATTGCGATAATTAAAAAGTACGATAATTAAAAGTGCGATAAAATAAAATAAATAAAAGTGCGATAATTAGAAGTGCAATTAAATATAAAATAAAGGAAATTAAATATGAAATAAAAGAATTATGCTTATTTAAACTTCCGTAATCATGATGTTTGACGTGTTGATTTTAGTTTTATGCCCATGGGTTAATTGTCCTTTGTCCTGGATTATTTAATATGTCCGTCTGGTTTTTGTCCATAACAGTCCATCAGTCATAAATATAAATTGCAAGTGTCCTTGTCAAATTATTATTATACCCGAAGATAAATATTCCAACTAATTGGGGATTCGAATTGTAACAAGGTTTTAATACTTTGTTTAATGAATACACCAGGTTATCGACTGCGTGTAAATCAAGGTTTTACTACTTTGTTAACAATTACACCAATTACCCTTGAATGTAATTTCACCCCTGTTTTAATTATTCTAGTGGCTATTAATCCATTCCCGTGTCCGGTTAAATGAACGATTATTCATACATATAAATACCCCGCCCATCGTGTCCGATCGAGTGTATATGGTAATTTATAGGGACGCCCAATTGTAAATCTTTATATTAACATTAACAAACTTTCATTTAGTTAAACAAATATAAAGCCCATTAATAGCCCATAGTCTAATTTCCACAAGTGTCGTTCTTTTATCCAAACCCCAATTATGGTACAAAGCCCAATTACCCAATTCTAGTAATTAGCCCAACATCATGATTATTTCGTTTTAAATAAGCATAATAATAACTTAGCTACGAGACATTAATGTAAAAAGGTTGAACATAACTTACAATGATTAAAAATAGCGTAGCGTTACACGGACAGAATTTCGACTTACACCCTTACAACATTCGCTAACATACCCTTATTATTAGGATTTAAAATTAAAATTAATTAAAATATAAATTATATATATATATATTACTCGTATGAATGAGAAGAAAAAAGATATGAAATTTGATCAGAATTCGGTTGGCTTTATAGCCAGAGTTGAAAATTGGGGCTCCGCGACTCGCGGCAAAATGCCCTTCAAACTCCGCGAGTCGCGGAGATAGAAATTACAGCTCAGTCCTTGGAGTTTTCTCTGCCGACGGTTTTATATATATATATATATATAATATATATATATAATTAATATAATTAATTATATATTATATTATATTTATATACATAGTTAACTTGTAATTTTTAGTCCGTTGCGTCGAGCGTTAAGAGTTGACTCTGGTCCCGGTTCCGGATTTTCGAACGTCCTTGCGTACAATTTTATATCTTGTACTTTGCGTTTTGAATCTTGTACTTTTGTAATTTCGAGACGTTTCTTATCAATAATTGGAACCTTTTTTATTGTCTTTTGTACTTTTGAGCTTTTTGGTCGTTTGCGTCTTCAATTCGTCGAATCTGTCTTTTGTCTTCACCTTTTATTATTTAAACGAATATCTCTTGTAAATAGAACAATTGCAACTAAAAGCTTGTCTTTCTTGAGGAATAATGCTATGAAATATATGTTCGTTTTTAGCATTATCAAATATTCCCACACTTGAGCGTTGCTTGTCCTCAAGCAATATCGTCTTGAAATACTAGAATCACTTCTTTATTCTTCACACTTTGTACATCAGTGATTTCTATACGGCGGTATAAACAATGGTAGTAACGATATGGTTTACAGTCCCACATGACTATAAAAATTTAGATCCATTAAGGAAATTGGATCTTTATGAAAACATTTGATCTTTTGAAATCTAGTTTTTTACCCTAGATAAGTTTTCCGGAATAACCCTTTACCGGTGTTTGCAAAATATTTTTGTGGGTTTGGTGGGTTTCAGATTTGAAAATTTTAGCTCAAAACTTGCGGTTTTGTGTCACCCACTTGCTAACCTTGTATTTGGAAAGCAACACGTCCAGTTTACTTGTCCCGTATATTACCTTTCGGCAAACTACCGTCCGGTTGTAAAGGAAAGCGTTGAACAAGCAACTGTTTAAGGCAATGTCCCGTGACATGCTTTTGATTATGGTCTATAACGTGTCGGACGCAATTACTATCCTTGGTAGGAGCAATAGTAAAGCTCACCCTTATAATTTTTCGGTCTGGCACAAGGTCCTGTCTTTGACCATGCTATGCAACCACCGTTCTTACGGTTGACACCCGATTTGGTTCAGGTGACCTAATGAATTCCAGGTGAATTCCTAGGATTTTACGTTCAATGGTAATGAACGCATTGAAAATAGGGTTTTCAGAAAACAAATCGGTTTATAATTTTGATCAAAATATTTTCTCGTTTAAGCTCGAGTTTAGATATCATCGAATTCCATGAGTTTGTAATTCTCAATCTTTAAGGTCAATCTCTAGGATTGAGTAATATCAGTCTTAAAAGCTGATTTTTAATCTTTAAGGAGATTATCCTTTCTGGGGATCTGATTCATTAGTCTTATCCAGCTAATTTGCATGGTGCCCCCCCATTGTACGAGATAAATCCTTCTCATGGTTAGGATAAATCTGACCACTTGGCGACCCTGTTTAATGCTGAGGTCCGTGGATTTCCTGCTGATTTTAGTGATGACTTTTCTAGATTTTTCGTCAACCTACAGCTGGTCTGGACGACAACTTCATGACCTAAATCAAGAAGCGCGTGTCTTTTTCGGAAGACTTTACTTCCTTTTAATGATGGAATTGATTCATCGTGTAGATCCATCTCTTCTTTTCTTTCATTGGGTAAAACAGTTTAGTTTAGTCCAAAGCAAAAGTATTTTCAGTTATTTGTTACAAATATATGTGACATATGTTTAAAATAACTTGGTAAATTTTCCCACACTTGGCTTTTTATTTTTCTTTTTATCGTCCTCTATTACATTTTAAATGAATTTAACATTTTAGTTTGTTTCTCAATTTATGTCCTTTCCGAGGTAACAATAATTTCGGTGTTAAAACCTAGTTTTATCGTTCATAAATATGTATAAACATGATTTTGAATTCATTTAATTGAAAATTTTGAAAAATTTTACTAGAATTGGGTAGTCAGTATATAAGACTAGGGCTGTTCTTTTTTTATCAGAGAGCACTAGATTCTAATACAACTACTGCTTTACTAGTATTTTTAATGGTAACCAAGTGTTTAATATAAAAATTTTAAAATCCGAAAGAATTTAATCCCTTCCCACACTTAAGATCTTGCAATGCCCTCATTTGCAAGAAATCAGTAACAATTTAAATTATTGAGGGTGATTTGTGTGAAAATGATTAAATTTTTACCAAAGTTTCCAAATATATTGGCGTTTGTTTGCTGAATGATAAATGGTGCACATCATTTGTTCATTCCGTCTTGTTGTTATTTCACATGTATTTTGCATCTTGTCGTCAAAATTAGTTGCTTTTGCTGAACTTAATGCCAGTCTTTGAAAATGCGTTGTTTTACCCTGTTGTGTACATAAGATAAACTGCAAACATATATACATATTTTTGAAGTTTGGTATATTACCCCACATTCAAAAATTATTAAAATCTAAGAATAAAAGTTAGATAATTATAAAAATGATTACAATATTAACAAAAATATTAAATGTATCAATAATTACAAATTACAAAATAATAAAAAATAATAAGTAAACTAAGGATGATATTGGTACCAATAGGGGTTCCACGCATAACCATAAGTGCTATAGAATGCTTCGGCAGGGTCATACGTAGGATATGGTGGCTGCATCTCTATCGACCAAGGAGGGAAGACGGGTTTCGGTGTAGGAATATAGTTTCTACCTATATGTTGGCAATGCGCTATGATCTGGTTCTGATGAACTTGCCAATCTTCAAATGCTCTCTGTCTAGCATTTTCGTATTCCTGAGAAGCTATAAACCTATGCATTTCTTGCATCTCATTCCCCCCTCCTACATTACCTTGTTCCTGGTTTCTCTCTACCTGTGGATGTCTACCATTGTATCGTACTGCGGCGTTATTTCGCCGCTTCAAAACTTTCGCACCATGGTATACATTTAAACCTATAGTGTCGCGGGGTTCCGGCTCTTCTACTAATAATCCCCCCCGACTTATATCCACACCGAGATATTCACCAATCAAAGTAATAAAAATACCACCTCCTATTATGCTATGTGGACGCATCCCCCGAACCATAGCTGATAAATAATAACCCACACAATATGGTATACTTACAGCGCTGTGTGGGTCTCGAATACACATATGGTAAAACAAATCTTGTTCATTTACCTTTTCTTTGTTTTTACCCCTTTGTGTAATCGAATTAGCTAAAAACCTATGTATTACTCTTAATTCGGCTCTATCTATATCCAAATAAGAGTAGTTTCCCCCTTTGAAACGGTGATGGCTTGTCATTTGACTCCACACACCGTGTGTATCAAAATTCTCATCTATCTTTCTACCGTTTAGTATCAATCCTCTACAATCGGCAGACGCTAATTCCTCAGGCGTATATATACGTAAAGCCTGAGCCATGTCCAGTAAAGACATGTGGCGCATCGAACCGCCTAACAAAAATCTAATAAAAGAACGATCGGTTAAACTAGCTACCCGATCATTCAACTCTATACTACATAACAACTCTTCACACCATACTTTATATACAGGTCTGCGTATGGTGAATAAACATATCCAGTCATTAAAAGAAGAATTACCATACCTCTGTACCAGTAATTCCCTAATTGGCCCAGCCAATTCTACAGCTTCTAAGGGTCCCCATTCTATGACCCTTGGTACCTCAACAACCTTGGAATGAAGAGTATGCAAACCCCGTTGATATTTTGGATAATCTATCCAAAGTCTGTCAAATCTCAGGTTCGGGTGCAACTGTTCCAAGTGCATATCTGAAAAGGTCATGACTGGATGAGGTACATCCTGCTTGTAGTAGTTATCTACCTCCTGTTGTTCCAAGTTCTCAGCAGGAGCATGGCGGGCTTGGGATGAAGATTCACCCCTTTCATTCTGCAAAACACATCAAACACAAATTTTGTGCATCCAAATATGCATTAGTGTCAGCAAAATCATCAATCAAAATAATTACAATGACATTATCAATTTATATCAAACTTAAGCTTATTTTCACATTTTTATCAAATCTACACTTTTTCAAATAAGCATATACGAAAATTTTCGCCAAGTTCATAAGCATTCAACTCAAATAACATGTCAAAATAATCATTACTAGCAAATAAACAAGTCTCAAATGGCATTATCTTTCAAAAATCAAGTTCATGAATTTTGGACTTGAAAAAGTCCACTTTAATTCTCAAAATCATGTTTAGGCTCAAAGTTTGGATCATTTAACTACCTAGACATGTTACACTACTCAATTTAGCAACAATTCATGACAAAAATCGGCCATAACCTGTTTATATCAAAAAGCCCCAAATTGCTCAAGAACACAAACCCTAGATTATTCAAAATTTGAAGTTTAAGGCTTCTAATCATGTTAAACAGCATCAATCTAGGTTATACAAGCATAATACATAAACAATTTAAGTCTAATTACACTAAAAAGCATCAAAATCAAATTGGGGAAAAATAGCTCAAGAACACTAAAATTCGAATTAAATGGTGTTTAGGTGTAGAAATTTACCGTTTTTCTTAAGTAATTCTTAGATATCATCCTTCTCAACATGATTTTAGCAAAAAATTTGGTGATTAACGGTTAAAAATTGAGATTTTTGGGGGTGATTTTCGGGTTTTTTCGCAGTTATTTTCGAGCTGTATGTTTCTGTTTTGTGTGTGGGGGAGTGACTGATCGTTCAGCTATTTTTTTTTTTTTCTGGGTTTTGGTCCCTCCGCGAGTCGCGGAGGTTTTGCACTGCAAACTCCGCGAGTCGCGGAGTTTACTCTTTTTTTTTTTTTTTTTTTTTTTTTATAATCTTTAACTTCTTAAAACAATTTAGTAATTAATTTTAAAATTTTGTTTCCCTTGGTATTTAGGATGAGGTCGTTTCGGATCGATGTCCTAGTCCGTCCCTCGACAAAATTTTAAAATTTGTCTTTTTGTAGCGATTGTTTTAAAAGCTAAGATTTTTGGGTTTTTTAATGTTTTTGGCATACTTTAAATCAATAAGATTAAAAATATTGATAATAAAAGTTCTCGTCCCTCCCTCGGGTAAAGCAATTTCGGTTCAAAGACCTAGTCTTCAACTTACGACGAATTTTAAAAATCATATTTTTAACTTAATGAGATAAAGTAAATTTTTGTTTTTAAATTCACACAACATAAATATAAAATTCAAAATTAATATTAAAAATTCACACCAAACTTAAAATTTGAAATGCATAAAATTAAAAATTCATATTTTAAAAATAATTAAAAATTCACACCAAACTCAAAATTTGAAATGCATAAAATTAAAAATTCATATTTTAAAAATTAAAAGTTCACACCAAACTTAATTTAAAAATTTATAAATTCATATCAAACTTATATTAATTTTTCAAATATTTACAATTTTAAATATATTGTTTTTACAAAGTTTACAATATTAATTTAAGATTTAAATATTAATTTTAAAACATGGTAAAAATAAATTTAAAAATCTTTTTGTCTTTTTATCCCACTTTAATCAATCAAATATTATCAAAAATATGCGCCCCTCTTTTCGGTAAAGTAATTTCGGTTCCAAGACCTAATTTAACTCATGACGAATTTTTGAAATATTTTGGGTTGATTGATTAAAGATATTTATACCTTAAGAATAAACGTTAAATTTCGCAGTGATGTAATAAATTTTTGAAGGATATCAATAATTTCGGTCGCCAAACCTAATTTTATTCAATACCAATTTAATACTTTTTAGCGAACAAATTAGCGTTTATTATCAAAAGGTTAAAAATAAAAATAAAAATAAAAACTGTACAGACATACCTGTGAAATAGATTTCTTAGTTATATGATCTATTATATTCATAAGATAGTCGGTTTAATTGGTTTTCCATGGCTGCATAGGCGTAACCTCGAGCATTCATTGTCTTTTCTTCTAAACATATGAACGGTCCGTCTCTGCATAAAGTAACAAATTCGGTATTTGAATAGGTTTGATTATTTGAACATTTACCTCCATGTGACCATTTTCCGCATTTGTGACATCGTTCTAGGTGTCGTGCTCTTCTTTTCGCTGCGGATTTTGATTTTCCTTTACCAAATTGTAACTTATTATCTTCGCATCTGGATCCTTTTCTAACTCCGTCCATTCTTTCTCTGATTACTGATACTAATTCGCTCGGTAGTATATCATTATTTCTTTTAGTGATCAAAGCGTGTAGCATTAGACCATGGTTTAGTTCACAGGCAGTCTTCATTTTGTAAAAACCTAAAAAAATAAAAATTCAGAATGGGGGGAGAAGACTAGTTCTTTAGGGTCTGCTAGGGAAAGACCATACGTGTTCCATTTTCGAGAACTACACGAAAACAGACAATCTAACTCTAACAGAAATACATATTATCCTTTAAAGACTTGATTCTCCCCACACTTAGTTAGCTGTGGTGTCGAAATTGTGATTAACTTCGTTGTCGACTTCCATCGGACCATGTATGTAATGTTTAACTCTGTGACCATTAACTTTAAATTCAATCCCATTTGAATTTATTAATTCTATCGTTCCGTATGGGAAAACTCTTTTGACTATGAATGGTCCAGACCATCTTGATTTCAATTTTCCAGGAAATAGCTTGAATCGTGAATTGAAAAGAAGAACTCTGTCTCCTTCTTTAAATTCTTTTGAACTTCTGATTCTTTTATCATGCCATTTCTTCGTTCTTTCTTTATAGATTAACGAATTTTCGTATGCTTCATGTCTTAATTCTTCTAATTCGTTTAGTTGACTTAATCGTAGACGTCCGGCTTCATGTAAATCAAGATTACATGTCTTCAAAGCCCAAAATGCTTTGTGTTCAATTTCTACTGGAAGATGACATGCTTTTCCATAAACAAGTCTAAAAGGTGTGGTTCCAATTGGAGTTTTGTAGGCTGTTCTAAAAGCCCAGAGTGCATCCTCCAATTTAATGGACCATTCCTTCGGATTTGATCCTACGGTTTTCTCTAGAATACGTTTTAAGGCTCGGTTGGTATTTTCAACTTGTCCACTTGTTTGTGGATGATATGCGGTGGAGATTTTATGAGTTACTCCATATCTTTTAAGAACTTTCTCAAGTTGATTATTACAGAAATGAGTACCCCGATCACTTATTAAAGCTTTCGGTGTTCCAAACCTTGCAAAAAGACGTTTTAAAAAGTTGACTACAACTCGTGCATCGTTAGTTGGGAGAGCTTGTGCTTCCGCCCATTTAGATACATAATCAATGGCTACGAGTATATATAGATTATTATGAGATTTTGGAAATGGACCCATAAAGTCAATACCCCAAATGTCAAATACTTCACATACTTGGATGACATTTTGTGGCATTTCATCACGTTGACTTATTCTTCCGGCCCTTTGACATGCATCACAGGATTTGCAAAGAAGGTGTGCGTCTTTGTAAATTGTAGGCCAATAGAATCCAGCTTCATAAACTTTTCTTGCTGTTAGTTGAGGCCCATAATGCCCTCCTGTTGGTCCTGTGTGACTATGGTTTAATATTTTACTAGCTTCATCTCCAAATACACATCGGCGTATTATTCCATCGGGACAACTTTTAAACAGATGTGGATCTTCCCAGAAATAGTGTTTTATATCACTGAAGAATTTCTTTCGTCTTTGGTACGATAATCCTTTTTCAAGGAATCCACAAACTAAGTAGTTTGCATAGTCTGCAAACCATGGGATTTCTTTATAATCTATCTTCAATAGATATTCATCAGGAAAGTTGTCTTTTATGGCCGATTCATTCAGAACTTCTAATTCGGGATTTTCAAGACGAGAAAGATGATCAGCGGCGAGATTTTCTGCTCCTCTTTTATCTCGGATTTCAATATCAAACTCTTGTAAGAGTAAGATCCAACGGATTAATCTTGGTTTAGCATCTTGTTTTGAAAATAGGTATCTAAGAGCAGAATGGTCGGTATAGACCACCGTTTTTGCTAGAACGAGATATGATCGAAATTTGTCAAAAGCAAAGACAATAGCAAGGAGTTCTTTTTCAGTAGTTGTGTAGTTTGTTTGTGCTCCTTGTAATGTCTTACTAGCATAATATATAGGTTGAAATCGTTTTTCAATCCTTTGTCCTAAAACGGCTCCCATTGCAAAATCACTTGCATCGCACATTAGTTCAAATGGTAGATTCCAATTTGGTGTTATCATGATCGGCGCATTAGTGAGTTTTTCTTTAAGAATATTAAAAGATTTGATACATTCATCTGAAAAGATGAATGGCGCATCCTTTTCTAGGAGTTTATTCATAGGAGTGGCAATTTTAGAAAAATCTTTTATGAAACGTCGGTAAAAACCGGCATGCCCTAGAAAACTCCTAACTCCTCTAACATTGGTGAGATGTGGAAGTTTAGCAATTACATCTACTTTAGCTCTATCCACTTCAATTCCTTCTTTTGAAATTTTATGTCCAAGAACGATGCCTTCTTTAACCATGAAATGGCATTTCTCCCAATTAAGTACTAGATTTGATTTTTCGCATCTAATTAGCATTCGTTCCAGATTAACTAGACATGATTTAAATGTATCACCGAAGACTGAAAAGTCATCCATGAATACTTCCATGCATTCTTCTATCATGTCGTGAAAAATCGCCATCATACACCTTTGAAAGGTTGCAGGAGCGTTACAAAGTCCAAATGGCATGCGTTTGTAAGCAAAAGTACCATAAGGGCACGTGAATGTGGTTTTCTCTTGGTCCTCGGGTGCTATTGGAATTTGAAAATATCCGGAAAATCCATCTAGAAAACAATAGTAACTATTTCCGGCTAATCTTTCCAACATTTGATCTATGAAAGGTAAGGGAAAGTGATCTTTTCTAGTGGCGTCATTTAATTTTCTATAATCAATACATACACGCCATCCTGTTACAGTCCTAGTAGGAATAAGCTCATTTTTCTCATTTGTGATGACAGTCATACCACCCTTCTTAGGTACGCATTGAACTGGGCTTACCCATGGACTATCAGAAATTGGATATATCAAACCTGCATCTAGCAGTTTAATAATCTCTTTCTTAACTACATCTTGCATATTAGGATTTAGTCTTCGTTGGCGTTGCACATACGTTTTATGACCTTCTTCCATAAGGATTTTATGTGTGCAATACGAAGGACTTATTCCTTTAATATCATGAATCTTCCATGCAATGGCTGGTTTATGAGCTTTCAACACAGAAATGAGTTGTGATTTTTCATTTTCAGTAAGAGAAGATGATATTATTACAGGTAATTCAGCATCACCATGTAAATAAGCATATTCCAAATGGTTTGGAAGTGGCTTTAACTCTAATTTCGGAGGTTCTTCTATCGATGATTTATATCGATATCTGTCTTCTTCTTTTAGCATTTGAATTTCTTCTGTTGTTGGTTCATATCCATTAGCTATAAGTGTAGCTAACATTTCAGCTTCATCAATTGGTTCATTACCTTCTCCTAAAGAACATTCTCCTGTTCCTTGTAATTCTGGAAATTCTTCTAACAATTCTGCATGTGCATCTATAGTTTGAATATAATAACATGTATCATCTGCAGATTGTGGTTGTTGCATTGCTCTATCAACTGAAAAGGTAACACTCTCATCCTCTATACTTAGGGTCAGTTTCTTACCGAACACGTCTATCATTGCTTTAGCCGTGTTTAAGAATGGTCTTCCTAATATGAGAGGAACTTGAGAATCTTCTTCCATGTCCAAAACAACAAAATCTACTGGAAATACTAAAGTACCAACTTTAACTAGCATGTTCTCCATTATCCCTCTAGGATATTTTATTGATCTATCGGCTAGTTGTATGCTTATTCTGGTTGGTTTCAATTCTCCAAGGTCTAGTTTAGCGTATAGTGAATACGGCATTAGATTTATACTAGCACCTAAGTCTGCCAATGCTTCTATTGAACTAAGACTACCCAGAAAACATGGAATTGTGAAACTTCCTGGATCAGATAATTTTTCTGGTATCTTATTCAACAGCACTGCTGAACAATTAGCATTCATAGTAACAGCCGAGAGTTCTTCCATTTTCTTTCTATTCGTGATTAGATCTTTCAAGAATTTAGCATACCTTGGCATTCCTGAAATCACATCAATGAAAGGAAGATTTACATTTATCTGTTTAAACATATCCAAGAATTTGGATTGCTCGGCTTCAAGTTTTTCTTTCTTCATTTTACTCGGGTAAGGAAGTGGTGGTTGGTATGGTTTAACATAAGGTTTATCCTTAACTGTGTTATTTTCATTAACCTTTTCAACTACCGGTTCTTTTTCCTTATCTTGATCAGGTTGTGGTTCTTGTGGAATAGGAATAGTTTCATCAGAAGTTACAGGTATTTCAGGTGATTTAAGTGTTGTACCACTTCTTGTGGTAATAGCTTTAGCTGTTTCATTCCGGGGGTTAGCATTTGTATCACTAGGTAGACTTCCCGGTTTTCTTTCACCTATTAACCTTGCTAGGTTACTTACTTCTTGTTCCAGATTTTGAATAGAAGCTTGTTGATTTCTAAATGCTTGAGCATTTTGTTCATTTGTTTGTTTTTGAGATGTGAAAAACTGCGTTTGAGTTTCAACTAGCTTCGTCATCATATCTTCTAAATTCGGCTTTTTATCATCGGTTTGTTGTGGTGGTTTGTTTTGAAAATTAGGTCTTTGCTGATTGTAAGTATTATTGGATACTTGTTGATTGCTAGGACCTTGTTGGTTGTTGTATGGAATATTTCGGTTATAATTCTGGTTTTGATTGTAAATCGGTCTTGGCGGTTGATAATTATTCTGATAATTATTTCCAGGCCTTTGGTTTATGTATGAAATATTCTCTCTTTGTTCCATTGTTAATTCAATACTGAGACAATCTTTTGTCAAATGTGGTCCTCCACACTGCTCACAACTAATTCGTATAGAGTGAATATCCTTAGTCATCTTTTCCATTCGTCTCTCGAAAGCATCTATCTTTGCTGAAATGGAATCTAAGTCATGGCTAGAATCGGCTCTAGCTGCTTTAGATGATCTAATGATATCGTTTTCTTGGTGCCACTCATGTGAGTGGGAAGCAGTATTATCAATAATTTTGTAAGCATCAGTTTCGGTTTTCTTCATAATAGAACCACCAGCTGCTATATCTATGTCTTTTCTTGTAGTGATGTCGCATCCTCGGTAGAATATTTGTACTATTTGACAGGTGTCTAAACCATGTTGCGGACATCCTCTTAACAACTTTCCATATCTTGTCCACGCCTCATATAGAGTTTCATTTGGCTTTTGTGTGAACGTAACAATTTCTGCTTGAAGTCTTACGGCTTTAGATGCAGGAAAAAATTGTTTAAGAAATTTGTCAACTAAAACATCCCATGTATCGATCGCCCCTTCAGGTAATGATTCCAACCAATCTTTGGCTTCTCCCTTTAAAGTCCAGGGAAATAACATGAGATATATCTGTTCATCCTCCACTTCTCGTATTTTAAATAGTGTGCAGATCCTATTAAAGGTACGTAGATGTTCATTTGGATCTTCCTTTGGCGCACCACTAAATTGGCATTGATTAGTCACCATGTGTAGAATTTGTCCTTTGATTTCATAATCTGGCGCATTAATGTCTGGATGAGTAATTGCGTGACCTTGGCCAGTGCGTTTAGCTCTCATTCGGTCTTCCATACTTAAAGGTTCCAGATTCTCCATAATTGAATTTGTTGAATCGGAATCACTAGATGATTCTGATTTAATGGTTCGTTCCTCAACAATCTCTGTTTGAATGATTGGTGGTTCCGGAGGAAAGTTTAATGGTTCAGGATCTATGAACCGTTCCTGAATATTCTCTGGATTCTCAATTGTGAGGTTGGGTTCAAAAAATGGATTATCGGAAATTTGAACTGAAGTACTTGGTCTACTGGATGACGATTCTAAAGAAAAATCAACGGCGGTTATATTTGTTAAACGATGTCTTGATCGAGTTACAGGTGGTGAACGTACAAAAGGTGATGAACGTCTTGCTCGGTGCATTCACTGAATATCCTATTAGTTTTTAAAAGGAAAGAAAAATTATAATAAGTTATCCAATCAATAGAATTTTCTGATTTTGCCCACGTTTCGAATAGCCAAAAGATGCAGCAGAGGGGCAGGATTCGTTTGGTCTCAATATAATTGAGGACTGTTTGGCTCCAATAACCCGGTCCACGTACAAATCCAACTATTACTACGAACCAGAAAATTTTGATGTCTATCAATTTAACCACTTAAAATAAATTTTCGTAATTTTAAGAAATTTAGATAAGAAGTAGAAAAAATTCTAAGTCCTAAAACTAGAATAGCGAGAAATAAGAGAGAAAAAGAGTTCGTCGCAAAAGGTCGAAAAAGAAAAATGGTTGAAAAATAAAAGGTGACGGAAAAATAAAAGAAACTTATAAAACTTAAAAATACTTGACTAACCTAACCTTATTACTACAACTAACTTAAAATTATAATCGCAAATTGAAATTACTAATTGGAATGATAATTGGTACATAGTAAAAGGTCTAAAAATATTAAAGCTTACAAGGAAAAACTAAATTCCAAATGGAAATAACTTAAAAAGAAACTAAAACTTAAAAAGGCGTCGCAAAATTCTAAAGCACCTAAATCTTAGTCTAAAGAAAAAGCACTTAAGGAATTCTACGTCAAAGCCTAAAATTCTAGGAGTAAAAATAACTATAGCAAAAACTAAGTTTAAAATTAAATATGAGCTAAAAAATACAAATATTACGCTACAACGATTAAAAAGGGACAAAATATAAAAATATATAAAAAGTTGTAAAAAGTACAATTTTTATAAAAATATTATTTTTATATTATTTATTTAATAAAACTACAAATTTTACAATTTTATTAAAACTAATTTAACTAAAATAAATAAATAAAAAGTAAAAGTAAAATTAAAACTAATAATAATAATAATAATAATTATAATTAGGTTAAATAATAATTATAATTAATAATATCCCGTAATTAATGCTCGATTAGGGCTTCCTTGTCGCCTGTCAGAAACCCTCCGCGAGTCGCGGCAATTAAAGAAGAAAACCCCGCGAGTCGCGGGGTTCAGAAATTCTGTTGACAGGTTTGAAATTTTTACGCGTTTTCTTTATTTTTTTTTTTTTATTTTATGTTTTCTGTTTTTTTTTTTTTTATATAAATAAAAGATGTTTAATAAAATTTATATTTTTATAAACTAAAATAGAAATAAAGAAACTTATAAAACTTAAATATTTAACAAAATCTTAAAAATACTAATATTTTTGTTTTTCTTTTTATATTTTTAAATAATTAAAACGTATTTTTACAAAAACGACTTTTAATAAAAGTAACTAAAAATCTTTTTTTTTTTTTTTATATATATTAGCGTTGCGCTTCCGGCTTTTAAGATAGTTCCCCGGCAGCGGCGCCAAAAATACTTTATGCGAAGCGAGGTGTATATAAAATAGTTATTAAATTTTAGCAGAAAACACTATTAAATACGATACAATTTTACACAAGATATTTATTTATTTATAGAATGGATATACTTAAACCTTGCTACAACACTTATAGGCAGTGTACCTAATCGTACAGTAGTGTAGTTTTTAGTAAGTCCGGTTCGTTCCACAGGGAAATCTTTAAACAAAGCTCAACGCTATATTAGTTTACTTTTATAAAACTACAAACATATATATAAGTAATATTATTATTATAAAGGGGGGTTTTTACCGTTTAATGACCGGTTTGTCGATTTTAAGATTTTAGTCGCAGTTAAAACCTAATGTAAAATATAAAATAAATACAAGACTTAAATTGAAGCGTAAAGTAAATAACGATAATGAAATTGCGAATAATAAAAATACGATAAAATAAAATTGCGATAATTAAAAAGTACGATAATTAAAAGTGCGATAAAATAAAATAAATAAAAGTGCGATAATTAGAAGTGCAATTAAATATAAAATAAAGGAAATTAAATATGAAATAAAAGAATTATGCTTATTTAAACTTCCGTAATCATGATGTTTGACGTGTTGATTTTAGTTTTATGCCCATGGGTTAATTGTCCTTTGTCCTGGATTATTTAATATGTCCGTCTGGTTTTTGTCCATAACAGTCCATCAGTCATAAATATAAATTGCAAGTGTCCTTGTCAAATTATTATTATACCCGAAGATAAATATTCCAACTAATTGGGGATTCGAATTGTAACAAGGTTTTAATACTTTGTTTAATGAATACACCAGGTTATCGACTGCGTGTAAACCAAGGTTTTACTACTTTGTTAACAATTACACCAATTACCCTTGAATGTAATTTCACCCCTGTTTTAATTATTCTAGTGGCTATTAATCCATTCCCGTGTCCGGTTAAATGAACGATTATTCATACATATAAATACCCCGCCCATCGTGTCCGATCGAGTGTATATGGTAATTTATAGGGACGCCCAATTGTAAATCTTTATATTAACATTAACAAACTTTCATTTAGTTAAACAAATATAAAGCCCATTAATAGCCCATAGTCTAATTTCCACAAGTGTCGTTCTTTTATCCAAACCCCAATTATGGTACAAAGCCCAATTACCCAATTCTAGTAATTAGCCCAACATCATGATTATTTCGTTTTAAATAAGCATAATAATAACTTAGCTACGAGACATTAATGTAAAAAGGTTGAACATAACTTACAATGATTAAAAATAGCGTAGCGTTACACGGACAGAATTTCGACTTACACCCTTACAACATTCGCTAACATACCCTTATTATTAGGATTTAAAATTAAAATTAATTAAAATATAAATTATATATATATATATTACTCGTATGAATGAGAAGAAAAAAGATATGAAATTTGATCAGAATTCGGTTGGCTTTATAGCCAGAGTTGAAAATTGGGGCTCCGCGACTCGCGGCAAAATGCCCTTCAAACTCCGCGAGTCGCGGAGATAGAAATTACAGCTCAGTCCTTGGAGTTTTCTCTGCCGACGGTTTTATATATATATATATAATATATATATAATTAATATAATTAATTATATATTATATTATATTATATTTATATACATAGTTAACTTGTAATTTTTAGTCCGTTGCGTCGAGCGTTAAGAGTTGACTCTGGTCCCGGTTCCGGATTTTCGAACGTCCTTGCGTACAATTTTATATCTTGTACTTTGCGTTTTGAATCTTGTACTTTTGTAATTTCGAGACGTTTCTTATCAATAATTGGAACCTTTTTGATTGTCTTTTGTACTTTTGAGCTTTTTGGTCGTTTGCGTCTTTAATTCGTCGAATCTGTCTTTTGTCTTCACCTTTTATTATTTAAACGAATATCTCTTGTAAATAGAACAATTGCAACTAAAAGCTTGTCTTTCTTGAGGAATAATGCTATGAAATATATGTTCGTTTTTAGCATTCAATCATGCTATGAAATATATGTTCGTTTTTAGCATTATTTCATGTAATTTCTTGAGGAATAAACGACGGTAACACTCAATTGCCATTCGATGGATATTAGAGAAGTTTAATTCGAACTTATATGATTTTAAAATAAACGGTGATTCGAAAATGAGTGATATAAATTATAAACTCATTAGAAATGTATTTAGGAGCTACTTGCTAAATTTTAACACTTTTTATATTTTACATGGGATCGAGCGCGGACAAGTAATTTAATAATTTTAAGTAGTTAATGACCCATTTTTATACCATAATGACTGAAATAAATAAAAACATTTAATATAAAAATATGGGATTTTACTGTGTACTTTTATCCGCCACTGATTAACAAAGGAGCACGATATACTCTTCGTATTAAAAGTGTCAGCAGGTCTTACATTATTACACCCGTGATTATGAATTCATAATTGTGATTCACTGTTTCTTGATTGTTTGTTTATGCTCATTTGAATTAGGAGTATATATATATATATATATATATATATATATATAAAACACCTACACTAAGCACTAAGATAGACTACATACACACTTACATCAACAAACACACAAACCCATAACCCTCATCTCGTTGTTTGATCACCACATACAACCATCTCTTGAACAACCACCATGATCACCGGAACACCACCAAAATACCACCACCGTCACTCTAACTTAAACCGCCACCTTTCTTCTCCCATCTATCTCTCTATGTCTATATCTCTCTCCTGTTTTCTATTTAATTTTGTTGTGCTATAGTCAATTAAACAAACTCATTTGCAGCAACTGTAGCTGCATATACCTTCGGTATCTACTATTGTTTCAACACAACAACAACTATAAACCCACCTCTACTCGTCTTCTACTCTCTGTCTAATTCAAACAACACCATAAAATCACCTTCTTGCTACATACTTCTGTCTTTCTGTTTCAAGATAAACAACCACACAACCACTATCTGTTTTGCTGCTGTTACCGTTACTAGGTTATTCGACACTAACCATGAGCCAAGCTAAAAATGTTCCTGCTACTCGTTTCCTGTTCTCTTTTGAACGTCACCCAAACAACCATAAACAAACCACCGTTACTATCTCTGGTATGTGTTTACTGTTACTGTAGCGATAATAGGGAGAACGATGATGAATAGTATTGGAGAGCCAAGAAGAAGATGATGAATAGAGGTGATTCACGAGTGAAGATAAAGATGGTCCGAAGATATTATGATTTTATGTTAAGGATGTTGGTCGTTATTTTCTTAATTTATCATGTCTTCTCCGTAAAACCCAACTCGAACAAACAAACTGCTACGCTTATATTTTTCTGTTTGTTTCTGTCGTAAACAACCAACTACCACCACTTGCTGCTACTGTAACGTTTCTGTAACCAAGACCCATAAACCACCTCAATCGCACCCTTCTCTCTCTAAAAACCCTGCAGCTCCATCTCTCTCTTCTCTCTCATGTTTATATATATTTCTTTCTATTTTTTTTTCTTTTTCTTCGCTGAAACCATCAATGCTGCTACGCCATTAACTTCTGTTTTCATCTCCTGTTCAAACATACAGCGTCCACTGCTGTTACACTTCCGTTTCCTGTCTCAAAAAGCCCCTTTTTCAGCTAACTTCTACTGCAGCTACTACGGTTTTCTGTTCGTGTTTAAACCTATAAATAATTTTTCTTTCCTTCGTGGTTACAGCTGTGGTGGACTTTTAACAACTAAAGTGGATGTAGACCAATGTAGTGGGATGCCAAATTGATTGTAGGGACAGTATAATAAAAGAATTTTTGTTAGTCTCTAAGAGGTGGTATAGTAGTGGATTTTGTACCATGAATGGGCTATATTGGGGTTTCAATTATATTCATATGATGGGCCACTAATTAGGCTTAAATAACTTAAACTATTGGACTTAGATACAAGTCCAACTTCTGTTGGACTAAAACAATGAAGGAAATGATACATGAAGATATTACAGTAAACAAATTAGGAGGATGTTTAGGATTAAATAATGATCATGGCGATATGGATGATGATCACTTAGTTTGATGATGTTACGATTAAGATTATGACTTTGATCATCATTAAGGTTATGATATAGATGATGAAATTCAATTAGATAATGATGATAATAAATATAATAATAATGAATGATGATAATGATATGATGGTACTTACGTGATAATAAATCTTGACGTTATGATGGATACAATGTTAATAATACGAAGTATTGATGATGAAAAAGTGAAAGGAAGATGATGGTCGTTGTTTTGATCGATTAGTTTAAGAAGAAGAAGAAGATTGAAACAGATAACGAGATAAATTTGATATTGATACTAACAAAATCAAAAAAATAGAAATGGCTCAATGGTTGAGGGGATTATCGGGTTAGTGGGAGGTCGAGAGTTCAAACCCGGACTTGGGCATTTTTAAGGACTACTTCGCTGAGGTAGTATTTACTTAATTATTTATGATTATCATTATCTTATTATTATTATCATTATCATTATTAAATATAGTTATTTTCATAAATATTATCAATACAACTAATGATATTATTATTATTTATATTTTGAAACATTTTTATAGTTATCATTATTATTAGTATTATTAATATTATTATTACTTTATTATCATTATTATTATTATTTTTAACATTAGTAACTATTAGTTATATAAAACTATACTTAATACATATAATATAACTATATTTTTTTTTAAATACATAAGATGAATACATTTATGAAACATACAAATTATTAATATAAAATGATATCACTAATAAATGTATATATAAATTTGTTTGATTTCAATTATATATGTGTTAATATATATATAAATGATATAGGCTCGTGAATCTGAGGCCAACCCTATACTTGTTCAATGTCGTTATATGTATTTTTACTACAAAATACATTAGGTGAGTTTCATTTGCTCCCTTTTTAATTGCTTTTGCAATATATATATTTTTGGGCTGAGAATACATGCGCTGCTTTTATAAATGTTTACGAAATAGACACAAGTACTTAAAATACATTCTACGTTGAGTTGTACCACTGACATATTTCCCTGTAGCTTGGTAACTAATATTTACATGGGTATTGTAAACGCGAATCCTGTTGATAGATCTATCGGGCCTGACAACCCCAACCGGACTGGACGACCAGTATTCAACGGTTGCACAGTACTTCATTTCGTTACTACACTTGGTACAGTGTAGGAAGATTTCATAATAAAGGGAATATGCGACGTTGATTAAATATTAAGTATGGTTACCAAGTGCTCAACCACTTAGAATATTTTTATTAAAACGTTTGTGTATATGAAATCTTGTGGTCTATTAAGATATTGAAATGATTGTTATGATAAACCTATGAACTCACCAACCTTTTGGTTGACACTTTTAAGCATGTTTATTCTCAGGTACGAATTAAGTCTTCCGCTGTGCATTTGCTCATTTTATGGACATTACTTGGAGTCGATCATCGCAATGGGACCAAATGTTGATGACTTCGTCCAGGAGGATTAGGACGGGTCGTCACAGGTGGTATCAGAGCGGTGGTCTTAGCGAACCAGGTCTTGCATTAGTGTGTCTAACTGATAGTTGATTAGATGCATTAGTGAGTCTGAACTTTGACCGTGTCTGCATGTCAAAAGTTTTTCTTATCATTTCGTGTCAAAAATTACCTGCTTATCATTCTTAGGGAATCATTTGCTTATCATTCTTAGTCTAGACAAATCTTACTGCATTGATTGCATGAATAGTGTATAGACAAAATTCATATCTTAGCGTATTCGTTATTGTTACATTTGCCTGATAGCTTCCGTAGATTCCTCCGTAACTTATGGAATTTTAGTATTAATATATGCATATGTAAACTATGTATTGTAGAGTACTAATCTACATGCTAGAATCCATTTCTTATCGAAAATCCTTCATCTGATTGTACGAGATGAATCCCTCAACCAGTTCGAGTCCTTTAGATTCTGACAGCTGATGTCAAAGCAGAGGTGTATATAAAATAGCTTATATTTTACAAGGAAATACTATTAAATATTATACAATTTTACACAAGATATTTATTTATTTATAGAATGGATATACTTAAACCTTGCTACAACACTTATAGGCAGTGTACCTAATCGTACAGTAGTGTAGTTTTTAGTAAGTCCGGTTCGTTCCACAGGGAAAATCTTTAAACAAAGCTTAACGCTATATTAGTTTACTTTTATAAAAATACAAATATATATATAAGTAATATTATTATTATAAAGGGGGTTTTTACCGTTTAATGACCGGTTTGTCGATTTTAAAACTTTAGTCGTAGTTAAAACCAAATGTAAAAAAAAATAAATATAATTTAAAGCGTAAAGTAAATAACGATAATGAAATTGCGATAAATAAAAGTGCGATAAAATAAACTTGCGATAATTAAAAGTACGATAATTAAAAGTGCAATTAAATACAATAACAATAAAATAAAATGCGATAATTAGAAGTGCAATTAAATATAAAATAAAGTAAATTAAATATGAAATAAAATAATTATGCTTATTTAACTTCCGTAATCATGATGTTTGACGTGTTGATTTTAGTCTTATGCCCATGGGTTAATTGTCCTTTGTCCTGGATTATTTAATATGTCCGTCTGGTTTTTGTCCATAACAGTCCATCAGTCATAAATATAAAGTGCGAGTGTCCTCGTCAAATTATTCTTATACCCGAAGTTAAATATTCCAACTAATTGGGGACTTAAACTGTAACAAGATTTTAATACTTTGTTTAATAATTACACCAGGATGTCGACTGAGTGTAACCCAAGGTTTTAATACTTTGTTATCAATTATACCAAGTGTCCTTGTACATAATTTCACCCCTGTTTTAATTATTCTAGTGGCTATTAATCCATTCCCGTGTCCGGTTAAATGAACGATTATTCGTACATATAAATACCCCGCCCATCGTGTCCGATCGAGTGTATATGGTAATTTATGGGTACGTCCAATTATAAATCTTTATATTAACATTAACAAACTATCATTTAGTTAAACAAATATAAAGCCCATTAATAGCCCATAGTCTAATTTCCACAAGTGTCGTTCTTTTATCCAAACCCCAATTATGGTACAATGCCCAATTACCCAATTTTAGTAATTAGCCCAACATCATGATTACTTCGGATTAAATAAGCATAATAATAACTTAGCTACGAGACATTAATGTAAAAAGGTTGAACATAACTTACAATGATTAAAAATAGCGTAGTGTTACACGGACAGAATTTCGACTTACACCCTTACAACATTCGCTAACATACCCTTATTATTAGGATTTAAAATTAAAATTAAAATTAAAATATAAATTATATATATATATTTACGTATATATTGAGAGAGAGATAGATTATTGATATGAAAATGATCAGAATTCGTTTGCTTTTATAGGGAATTGAGTTCAGGGGGTCTCCGCAACTCGCGGCCTTTTCTGCCTTCAAACTCCGCGAGTCGCGGAGTTTGAAATTCCAGCTCACCAACTTTGGAGTCTTTCTTGCCGACGGATTTTTATTATTTATATAATATATAAATAATTATAAGAATTATTTAAATATTATATTATATTTATGTGCATAGTTGACTTGTAATTTTTAGTCCGTTGCGTCGAGCGTTGAGAGTTGACTCTGGTCCCGGTTCAGGATTTTCGAACGTCCTTGCGTACAATTTAATATCTTGTACTTTGCGTTTTGAATCTTGTACTCTTGTAATTTCGAGACGTTTCTTATCAATAATTGGAACCTCTTTGATTGTATTTTGTACTTTTGAGATTTTTGGTCGTTTGCGTCTTCAATTCGTCGAATCTGTCTTTTGTCTTCACCTTGTAATATTTAAACGAATATCACTTGTAAATAGAACAATTGCAACTAAAAGCTTGTCTTTCTTGGGGAATAATGCTATGAAATATATGTTCGTTTTTAGCATTATCAAATATTCCCACACTTGAGCGTTGCTTGTCCTCAAGCAATATAGTCTTGAAATACTAGAATCACTTCTTTATTCTTCACACTTTGTACATCAGTGATTTCTTTACGGCGGTATAAACAATGGTAGTAACGTTGTGGTTTACAGTCCCATATGACTATAAAAATTTAGATCCTTTAAGGAAATTGGATCTTTATGAAAACATTTGATATTTTGAAAATTAAATCTAGCTTTTACCCTATATAAGTTTTCTGGAATAACCCTTCACCGGTGTTTGCAAGTTCTTTTTGTGGGTTTGGTGGGTTTCAGATTTGAAAATTTTAGCTCAAAACTTGCGGTTTTGTGTCACCCACTTGCTAACCTTGTATTAGGAAAGCAACACGTCCAGTTTACTTGCTCCGTATATTACCTTTGGATAAACTACCGTCCGGTTGTAAAGGAAAGCGTTGAACAAGCAACTGTTAAGGCAATGTCCTATGACATGCTTTTAATTATGGTCTTTTAACGTGTCGGACGCAATTACTATCCTTTGTAGGAGCAATAGTAAAGCTCACCCTTATAATTTTTCCGGTCTGGCACAAGGTCCTGTCTTCGACCATGCTATGCAACCACCATTCTTACGGTTGACACCCGATTTGGTTCAGGCGACCTAATGAATTCCAGGTGAATTCCTAGGATTTTACGTTCAATGGTAATGAACGCATTGAAAATGGGTTTTCAGAAAACAAATCGGTTTGTAATTTTGATCAAAATATTTTCTCGTTCAAGCTCGAGTTTAGATATCATTGAATTCCATGAGTTTGTAATTCTCAATCTTTAAGGTCAATCTCCAGGATTGAGTAATATCAGTCTTAAAAGCTGATTTTTAATCTTTAAGGAGATTATCCTTTCTAGGGATCTGATTCATTAGTCTTATCCAGCTAATTTGCACGGTGCCCCTCCATTGTACGAGATAAATCCTTCTCATGGTTAGGATAAATCTGACCACTTGGCGACCCTGTTTTATGCTGAGGTCCGTGGATTTCCTGCTGATTTTAGAGATGACTTTTCTAGATTTTTCGTCAACCTACAGCTGGTCTGGACGACAACTTCATGACCTAAATCAAGAAGCGCGTTTCTTTTTCGACAGACTTTACTTCCTTTTAACGATGGAATTGATTCATCGTGTAGATCCATCTCTTCTTTTCTTTCATCGGGTAAAACAGTTAATTATCGTCCAAAACAAAAGTATTTTCAATTATTTGTACAAAAATATGTGATATGTATTTTGAATAACTCGGTGAAAATTTCCCACACTTGGCTTTTATTTTCCTTTTTATTATCCTTTATTCCATTTTAAATGAATTTTAACATTTTGGTTTGTTTCTCAATTTATGTCATTTCCGAGGTAACAATAATTTCGGTGTTAACACCTAGTTTTATCATTCATAAATATGTATAAACATGATTTTGAGTTCATTTAGTTGAAAATTTTGAAAATTTTTACTAGAAGTAGGTAGTCAGTATATAAGACTAGGGCTGTTCTTTATTATCAGAGAGCACTAGATTCTAATACAACTACTGCTTTACTAGTATTTTTAATGGTAACCAAGTGTATGAAGTAAAAAATATTAAAAATCCGAAAGAATTTAACCCCTTCCCACACTTAAGATCTTGCAATGCCCTCATTTGCAAGAAATCAGTAACAATTTAAATTATTGAGGGTGATTAGCGTAGAAATGATTAAATTTTACCAAAGTTTTTAAACATATTTGTGTTTGCTTGCTGAATGATAAATGGTGCATATCATTTGTTCATTCCGTCTTGTTGTTATTTCACATATATTTTGCATCTTGTCGTCAAAATTAGTTGCTTTTGCTGAACTTAATGCCAGTCTTTGAAAATGCGTTGTTTTACCCTATTGTGTACATAAGATAAACTGCAAACATATATACATATTTTTGAAGTTTGGTATATTACCCCACATTCAAAAATTATTAAAATCTAATAATAAAATTTAGAAAATTATAAAAACTAATACAAATCCAACATAAGTATTAAATGTATCAACATTACAAATAATAAAATAAATAAAACTAAGTAGACTAGGGATGATACTGATACCAGAAGGGGTTCCATGCATAACCATATGTGCTATAAAATGCTTCTCCTGGGTTATACGTAGGATACGATGGTTGCATCTCTATAGACCAGGGAGGGAATATGGGCGTTGGGGTAGAAATATAGTTTCTACCTATATGTTGGCAATAAGCTATGATTTGGTTTTGATGAACTTGCCAATCTTCAAATGCTCTATGTCTAGCATTTTCATACTCTTGTGAAGCTATAAACCTTTGCATTTCTGCCATTTCATTTCTCCCTCCTACATTACCTTGCTGTTGGTTTCTCTCAACCTGTGGATGTCTACCATTATATCGTACTGCGGCGTTATTTCGCCTCTTCAAAACTTTAGCACCATGGTATAGATTTAAACCTATTGTATCTTGGGGTTCTGGTTCTTCGATTAATAATCCCCCCCGACTTATATCCACATTGAGATATTCAGCAATCAAAGTAATAAATATACCACCTCCTATTATGCTATGCGGTCTCATCCCCCTAACCATAGCTGATAAATAATAACCCACACAATATGGTATACTTACAGCGCTTTGTGGGTCTCGAATACACATGTGGTAAAACAAATCCTGTTCATTTACCTTTTCTTTATTCTTACCTCTTTGTGTAATCGAATTAGCTAAAACCCTATGAATTACTCTTAATTCAGCTCTATCTATATCCAAATAAGAGTAATTTCCCCCTTTAAATCGGTGATGGCTAGTCATTTGACTCCATACACCATGCGTATCAAAATTTTCGTCTATCTTTCTACCATTTAGTATCAACCCTCTACAATCGGCAGATGCTAACTCCTCAGGCGTTTTTTATACGTAAGGCCTGAGCCATGTCTAGTAAAGACATGTGTCGCATCGAACCTCCTAACAAAAATCTAATAAAAGATCGATCGGTTAAACTAGCTACCCGATCATTTAACTCTATACTACACAACAATTCTTCACACCATACTTTATATACAGGTCTACGCATGTTGAATAACCGTACCCAATCGTTGAAAGTAGAATTACCATACCTCTGTGCAAGTAATTCCCTAATTGGCCCGGCCAATTCTACAGCTTCTAATGGTCCCCATTCTATGACCCTAGGTACCTCAACAGCTTTAGAATGAAGAGTATGCAATCCTCTTTGGTATTTTGGATAATCTATCCAACGTCTGTCAAATCTCAAGTTCGGGTGCAAATCTTCTAAGTGCATATCAGAAAATGTCATTACTGGATGAGGTATATCTTGCTTGTAGTAGTTATCCACCTCCTGTTGGTCCGCATTCTCAGGAGGAGCATTGCGAGCTTGGGATGAAGATTCACCCCTTTCAGTCTGCAAAACACATCAAACACAATTTTTGTGCATCCAAATATGCATTAATATCAGCAAAATCATCAATCAAAATAATTACAATAACATGTCCAATTTATATCAAACTTAAGCTCATTTTCATATTTTTATCAAATCTACACTTTTTCAAATAAGCATATACGAAAATGTTCGCCAAGTTCATAAGCATTCAACTCAAATAACATGTCAAAATAATCATTACTAGCAATTAAACAAGTCTCAATTGGCATTATCTCTCAAAAATCAAGTTCATGAATTTTAGACTTGAAAAAGTCCACTTTAATTCTCAAAATCATGTTTAGGCTCAAAGTTTGGATCATTTAACTACCTAAACATGTTACACTACTTAATTTAGCAACAATTCATGACAAAAATCGGCCATAACCTGTTTATATCAAAAAGCTCCAAATTGCTCAAGAACACAAACCCTAGATTACTCAAAATTTGAAGTTTAAGGCTTCTAATCATGTTAAATAGCATCAATCTAGGTTATACAAGCATAATACATAAGCAATTTAAGCATAATTACAAAAAAAGCATCAAAATCGAATTGGGTATAAAATTGCTCAAGAACACCAATTTTCGGATTAAATAGTGTTTAGGTGTAGAAATTTACCGTTTTTCTTGAGTAATTCCTTGATAGCATCCTTCTTAACATGATTTTAGTAAAAGATTTGATGATTAACGGTGAAAAATTGTGAATTTGGGAGTGTTTTCTCGGGTTTTTTCGGGTTTATTTCGCAGTTTGTTTTTGTGGTGTGTGCAACTGATCTGTTCGTTCAGCTTTTTATTTTTTCTGGATTTTGCAAGCTCCGCGAGTCGCGGCATATTTACCCTTCAAACTCTGCGAGTCGCGGAGTTTGTATATTTTTTTTTAAACATCTTATACTAATTAAAAAAATTAAGTAATTAATTTTAAAATTTTGTTTCCCTTGTTATTTAGGATGAGGTCGTTTCGGATTGATGCCCTAGTTCGTCCCTCGACAAAATTTTAAAATTTGTCTTTTTTGTAGCGATTATTTTAAAAGCTAAGATTTTTGGGTTTTTTAAATGTTTTTGGCATACTTTAAGTCAATAAGATTAAAAATAATGATAATAAAATTTCTCGTCCCTCCTTCGGGTAAAGCAATTTTGGTTCAAAGACCTAGTCTTCAACTTACGACGAATTTTAAAAATTATATTTTTAACTTAACGAAATAAAGTAAATTTTTGTTTTTAAATTCACACAACTTAAATTTAAAAATGCATAAAATTAAGAATTCATATAATAAAAATTAAAAATTCACACCAAACTTATATTATATTTTTCTTTTTAAACATACAAACTTATATTAAAAAGATTAATTTTTCAAATATTTACAATTTTAAATATATTAATTTTAAAAAGTTTACAATATTAATTTAATATTTATATATTAATTTTTTAAAACATGGTAAAAATAAAATTAAAAATCTTTTTGGCTTTTTATCCCACTTTAATCAATCAAATATTATCAAAAACATACGCCCCTCTTTTTGGTAAAGTAATTTCGGTTCCATGACCTAATTTAACTCATGACGAATTTTTGAAATATTTTGGGTTGATTGATGAAAGATATTTATACCTTAAGAATAAACGTTAAATTTCGCAGTGATGTAATAAATTTTTGTATGGTATCAATAATTTCGGTCGCCAAACCTAATTTTATTTAATATCAATTTAATACTTTATAGCGAACAAATTAGCATTTATTATCAAAAGTTTAAAAATAAAAATAAAAATAAAAACAAAAAACTGTACAGACTTACCTGTGAGATAGTATTCTTAGTTATACGATCTATCCCATTCATAAGATAGTCGGTTTAATTGGTTTTCCATGGCTACATAGGCGTAACCTCGAGCATTCAGTGTTTTTTCTTCTAAACATATGAACGGTCTGTCTCTGCATAAAGTAACAAATTCGGTATTTGAATAGGTTTGATTATTTGAACATTTACCTCCATGTGACCATTTTCCGCATTTGTGACATCTTTCTAGGTGTCGTGCTCTTCTTTTCGCTGCGGATTTTGATTTTCCTTTACCAAATTGTAACTTATTATCTTCGCATCTGGATTTTTTTCTTACTCCGTCCAATCTTTCTCTGATTACTGATACTATTTCACTCGGAAGTGTGTCATTATTACGTTTAGTGATCAAAGCGTGTAGCATTAGACCATGATTTAGTTCACATGCAGTCTTCATTTCGTAAAAACCTAAAAAAAATAAAAATTCAAAATGAGGGGAGAAGACTAGTTCTTTAGGGTCTGCTAGGGAAAGACCATTCGGGTTCCATTTTCGAGAACTACACGAAAAAAGAAAATCTAACTCTAACAGAAATACATAAAATCCTTAAAAGACTTGATTCTTCCCACACTTAGTTAGCTGTGGTATCGAAATTATGATTAACTTCGTTGTTGACTGATGTCGTAGGGGGTGTATACGAAATAGTGTTATTTTTAATATGAAATGCGACGAAATATTACACAAGTTTTATTTATTTTACGGATGGGATATACCTAAACCTTGCTACAACACTTATAGGCAGTGTACCTAATCGTAGTGTAGTGTAGTTTTTAGTAAGTCCGGTTCGTTCCACAGGGAGCTAGTGAGCTTAACGCTATATTATTAAGTTTATATTTTTATAAAAATATATATACATATAAGTAGTATTATTATAAAAGGGGTTTTTTTACCGCTTAATGACCGGTTTGTCGATTTTAAAACTTTAGTCGCAGTTAAAACCAAATGTAAAATATTAAAAATAAATACAAGACTTAAATTAAAGCATAAAGTAAATAACGATAATGAAATTGCGAATAATAAAAGTGCGATAAAATAAACTTGCGATAATTAAAAAGTACGATAATTAAAAGTGCAATTAAATATAAAATAAAGGAAATTAAATATGAAATAAAAGAATTATGCTTATTTAAACTTCCGTAATCATGATGTTTGACGTGTTGATTTTAGTTTTATGCACATGGGTTAATTGTCCTTTGTCCTGGATTATTTATTATGTCCGTCTGGTTTTTGTCCATAACAGTCCATCAGTCATAAATATAAAGTGTGAGTGTCCTCGTCAAATTATCCTTATACCCGAAGTTAAATATTCCAACTAATTGGGGACTTAAACTGTAACAAGATTTTAAAACTTTGTTTAATAATTACACCAGGATGTCGACTGAGTGTAACCCAAGGTTTTAATATTTTGTTATCAATTATACCAAGTGTCCTTGTACATAATTTCACCCCTGTTTTAATTATTCTAGTGGCTATTAATCCATTCCCGTGTCTGGTTAAATGAACGATTATTCGTACATGTAAATACCCCGCCCATCGTGTCCGATTGAGTATATATGGTAATTTATAGGGACGCCCAATTGTAAATCTTTATATTAACATTAACAAACTATCATTTAGTTAAACAAATATAAAGCCCATTAATAGCCCATAGTCTAATTTCCACAAGTGTCGTTCTTTTGTCCAAACCCTAATTATGGTACAAAGCCCAATTACCCAATTTTAGTAATTAGCCCAACATCATGATTACTTCGTTTTAAATAAGCATAATAATAACTTAGCTACGAGACATTAATGTAAAAAGGTTGAACATAACTTACAATGATTAAAAATAGCGTAGCGTTACACGGACAGAATTTCGACTTATACACTCAAACGATCTCTATCATAAATCTTATTATTATCATAATTTAAAATTAAAATTAAGATTATTGTTATATCTGATTACATTAACATTATGATAGAGAATTATAAAATATAGATATTGATATTTGATATTAAGGGGAAAGATATATAAATAGAAAGATAGATTTAGGATAGAAAAAGGTTAGAAAAAGGTGTGTCCCTAAACTGCCTAATTCGTTTCAATTTATAGGCAATTTTTGATTTCAAACTTTCACTTATGACCCCTTAACTATGCTCAATTAACAACTTTTTATTATTTATTATTATTCTTATTATGAATTATTTAAATATTATATTATATTCTTGTGCATAGTTGACTTGTACTTTCAGCTCCGTTGCGTCGAGCGTTGAGAGTTGGTTCATGTCCCGGTTCCGGATTTTCGAACGTCCTTTCGTACTATTTTATATCGTGTACTTTGCGTTTTGTAACTTGTACTTTTGTCATTTTTAGATGTTCCTCATCAATAAATTGAACCTTTTTAATTGTATCTTGTACATTTGAGTTTTTTTTTTACCTTTGCGTCTTCAAATCGTCGTTTTCGCCTTTTGTCTTCGCACTTATTTAATATAAACGAATATTACTCGAAAATGGAACAATTGCAACTAAAAACTTGTCTTTCTTGGGGGATAATGCTATGAAATATGTGTTCCTTTTTAGCCTTATCAATATCCCCACACTTGAGCGTTGCTTGTCCTCAAGCAATACAGTCTTGAAATAAAAACATACAAATCACTTCTTTATTCTTCACACTTTATACATCAGTGATTTCAATACGGCGGTATGAACAATGGTAGTAACAATGTAATCATGGTTAAAGGTGGGTGTGTCATCCACAGTTGCCTCGGATTTAGGTCAACGACACTTTCAATCAAATAGCCGATTTACTTTCGGTTTCCAAAGCAAAGTGCACATTTGAAAGGTGGTTTACAGTCCCACATGACTATAAAAATGTAGATCCTTAAGGAAATTGGATCTTTATGAAAACATTTGATCTTTTGAAAATTCAAGCTAGATTTTATCCTAGACAAGTTTTCTGATTTGATCCACCATCGGTGTTGCAAAATATATTTGTGGATCAATATTTTGGCTAAAACTTTTAGGTTCATGTAATCCACTGCTATCCCGGTATCGGAAAGCACACATCCAGTTTACTTGTTCAGTATATTACCTTTCGGTAAACTACCGTCCGGTTGTAAAGGAAAGCGATGAACAAGAAACTGTTAAGGCAATGTCCCGTGACATGCAGATGATTATGGTCTTATTAACGTGTCGGATGCTAGAACTATCCTTGGTAGGAGCAATAGTAAAGATCATCCTATGATTTTTCGGTCTGGCACAAGGTCCTGTCTCCGACCATGCTATGCAACCACCGTTCTTACGGTTGACACCCGATTTGGTTCAGGTGACCTAATGAATTCCAGGTGAATTCCTAGGATTTTACGTTCAATGGTAATGAACGCATTGAAAATGGGTTTTCAGAAAACAAATCGGTTTGTATTTTTTATCAAAATATTTTCTCGTTCAAGCTCGAGTTTAGATATCATTGAATTCCATGAGTTTGTAATTCTCAATCTTTAAGGTCAATCTCTAGGATTGAGTAATATCAGGCTTAAAAGCTGATTTTTAATCTTTAAGGAGATTATCCTCTCTGGGGATCTGATTCATTAGTCTTATCAAGCTAATTTGCACGGTGCCTCCCCATTGTACGAGATAAATCCTTCTCATGGTTAGGATAAATCTGACCACCTGGCGACCCTGTTTGATGCTGAGGTCCGTGGATTTCCTGCTGATTTTAGAGATGATTTTTCTAGATTTTTCGTCAACCTACAGCTGGTCTGGACGACAACTTCATGACCTAAATCAAGAAGTGCATGTCTTTTTCGGAAGACTTTACTTCCTCTTAATGATGGAATTGATTCATCGTGTAGATTTATCTTCCTTTCAAATATATTACAATAAATTGGGTAAAACTGATTAGGTTAGTCCAAAGCAAAAGTACCTGCAATAATCTTGTACAATAATATGTGATAGATAGTTTTTAATTGAATAACTTGGTACATTCTTCCCACATTTAGCTTTTATTTATTCTTTTCTTTGCCTTTTTATTTTCTTCTATTCCATTTTAAATGAATTCAAGCGTTTTTGGGTTGTTTCTCAATTTATGTCTTTTCGAGGTAACGATAATTTCGGCATTATCACCTAGTTTTCATCGTTCATAAATATGTATAAACATGATTTTGAGTTCATTTAGTTGAAATTTTTTCAAATTTTCACAAAATTTGGCAATTAAAACCAAGTGTAAACCCGAGAGAATTTATAACCCTTCCCCACACTTGAGATCATGCAATGCCCTCATTTGCATGAAATCAGACTATAATTATAAATTCATGAGGGTGATTAGCATAGAAAAGTGATTAAAAATACCGAGTTTGTAATTACAAAGCTCGTCGAATGATAGATGGCGCGCCTCATCGTTCATTCCTTTTGTTGTTTTATCACACATGTTTTTCTTCAAAAATGGTTGCTTTTCTGAACTTAATGCCCGTCTTTGAAAGTGCGTTGTTTTACCCTGTTCTATACATAAGATAAACTACAAACATATATACATATTTTTAAAGCTGGGTATATCTCCCTATGTTCATATAATATATTTGGCATACTTTAGATCAATAATATTAAAAATAATGATAATAAAATTTGTCGTCCCGCCCTCGGGTAAAGCAATTTCGGCTCAACGACCTAGTCTTCAACTCACGACGAATTTTAGAAATCATTTTTTTAACTTAATGAAATAAAGTAAATTTTTGTTTTTAAAATCACACCAATTTAAATTTAAAAAGCATATTAGTTTTATATAAAACCTATAAAATAAAAAAAAATTCAGAATGGGGGGAGAAAACTAGTTCTTTAGTGTCTGCTAGCGGAAAAAACCAATCGGATTCCATTCTCGGAACTACACGAGAACAGAACAAATAACTCTCGACAACATTTTCCTTTTAGAACATTTGAATCTCCCCACACTTAGGTAGCTGTGGTGTCGAAATTGTGATTAACTTCATCGTCAATTTCTCTTGGTCCATAATCAACTTGCATATTTGTGACTTTTTCTTTAAGCCATTGCCTAGCTTCTTCTGTGGAATCCCATAATTCAACTAGCTTCGCCTTTTCTTTAGGCGACAGATTGGATACTAACCGGTTACATAACTTAAAGTTCCCCTTACTTCTAGCATCGATAGCCCGTTTAAAAAGTTTCTTCATTGAACTGTTAATAATGGGGTCATTTAATTTCATATCAACAACGGGGTTCTTTGTTATCAGGTCATCATTAGGTGTTACTTCATTTTCCCCACACTTAGGCGTTTTATTATTGCTAAACACTACCGTTGGAGTTGGTAAAACAACATGGTTCTTACCAATAGTTTTTACTGGTTCAACGGTTTTGGTTGGTGGAGATTTAGACTTTCGAATCATAAATGTGATCGATTTGTCACCACTTTTAAGTGTCATTCTTCCATTTCCTACATCAAATAACGCCTCGGTGGACGCAAAGAATGGTCGACCTAAAATTAGAGGAATGTTTGGGTCCTCCTCTATGTCAATGACAATGAATTCGACTAGAAAGGTTAAATTACCTACTTGAATTGGTAGGTTGTCAGCAATTCCAACTGGGTGCTTAATGGTTTGATCAAAGAGTCGAACACTCATATCCGTTGGAGTTAACTTACCTACACCTAATCTCTTATATAATGAAAGAGACATAACACTTATACTTGCACCTAAATCTGCTAGTGCATCATACATGACACAATCACTAAGTAGACAAGGAACAATAAATTCACCCGGATCACCTACCCTAGGTGGAGGTTTTGGTGGAACTGCCTTCACCGGGTTTACTTCTACGGTTTTTGTTTCTTGTACTTTCTTATTCTTTTTCTTTTTCTTCTTTCCAATGGTATCACCAACTTTGTTACATATCACTTGCTCATACTCAACTCCTTTTCTTGGAAACGGGATGGGTGGTCTGTATGGTGCCACCACTGGCTTTACATACTCGGGTGGTGGTGGTGGTGGTGTAACTTCTTCATTGTTACTCACATCTAAAACCTTCCCAATTTCTGGAGCTGGTTTTTCAGAATTTGTTGACACCATATTAACATTCTCGTTCCGAGGATTTACTTCAGTATTACTCGGTAGCTTTCCTTGTTTCCTCTCACTCATAATGCTAGCAAGAGTACCTACATGTTTTTCTAGATTCAAAATGGAAGCTTGTTGAGTTCTTAATGACTGATCAAACCTCTCATTCGTTTGGGTTTGAGATGTAATAAATTGTGTTTGAGATTCAACTAGTTTTGCCATCATTTCTTCTAGATTTGGCTTTTTCTATTCGGGTTGTTGTGGTGGTTTATATAAGCTAGGTCTTTGTTGATTGAAAGTGTTGTTTTGAGTCGGTTGGTTATTCGGACCTTGTTGGTTGTACCAGTTATTTTCGGGTCCTTTTGGATTGTAAAGAATGTTTTGATTTCGATTGAAGTTTAGCCTTGGCGGTTGATAATTATTTTGATAATTATTTCCCGGCCTTTGGTTCATATAGGAAACATTCTCTCGTTGTTCCATCGTTAGTTCAATGTGACAATCTTTCAATAAGTGTGGTCCACCGCATTGCTCACAAATGATTCGTATTGCGTGAATATCTTTATTCATCTTTTCCATTCGTCTTTCGAAAGCATCTATTTTTGCAGAAACGGAATCAAAGTCATAGCTAGAATCGGCTCTAGCCACTTTAGATGAACGATAAATATCTTTTTCTTGGTGCCACTCATGTGAGTGGGATGCTGTGTTATCAATAATTTTGTAAGCTTCAGTTGCGGTTTTCTTCATAATGGAACCACCAGCTGTTATGTCGATGTCTTTTCGTGTAGCAACGTTGACACCTTGGTAGAATATTTGTACTATTTGGTAAGTGTCTAAACCGTGTTGAGGACATCCTCTCAACATCCTTCCGAATCTTGTCTACGCCTCATATAATGTTTCATTTGGCTTTTGCGCGAACGTAACAATTTCTCCTTGAAGTCTCACGGCTTTGGATGCCGGAAAGAATCGTTTAAGAAATTTTTCAACTAAAACATCCCATGTGTCAATCGCCCCTTCAGGTAACGATTCTAACCAATCTTTGGCTTCTCCCTTTAAAGTCCAGGGAAACAACATGAGATAGATCTGTTCATCCTCCACTTCTCGGATTTTGAATAGTGTACAGATCCTATTAAAGGTACGAAGATGTTCGTTTGGATCTTCATTCGGCGCACCACTGAATTGGCATTGGTTAGTCACCATATGTAGAATTTGTCCTTTGATTTCATAATCTGGTGCATTAACGTTTGGTTGAGTAATTGCATGACCTAGGCCGGTGCGTTTGGCTCTCATTCGGTCTTCCATACTTAGAGGTTCTAGATTTTCCATGATTGGAAGTGTTGTTTCCGAATCACTAGAGGTTTCTGATTTAATGGTTTCTTCCTCAGCAATCTCTGTTTGAATGATTGGTGGTTCCGGAGGAATAATTAGTGGATCAGGGTCTCGGAATTGTCCCTGAGTATTCTCCAGATTCTCAATTGTGAGGTTGGTTTCAAAAACTGGATTATCGGAAATTTGAGTATTTGGAGTACTTGGTCGACTTGATGACGATTCTAAAGAAAAATCAACGGCGATAATATTGGCTAGATGTCTTGATCGAGTTATAGGTGGTGAACGTATGAAAGGTGGTGAACGTTTTGCTCGGTGCATTCACAGAATATCCTATTAGTTATAAAAATAAGAAAAACTTATATAAGTTGTCCAATTAATAGACTTTTCTGATTTTGCCCACGTTTTGAATAGCCAAAAGATGCAGCAGGTAGCCAGGACCCTTTAAATCGGAAGCCCACAACTAGCCACTAACAAATCCAACTATTACTACGAACCAGAAAAATGTCAACGTCTATTAACTTAACCGCTTAAATAATTTCTCTTTCCGTTTGGAGAATTAGATAAGAAGTAGAGAAAATTCTAAGTCCTAAAAACTAGAGCGTCGAGAAATAAGAAAGAAATAGATTGCGCGTCGAAAAATGTCGAAAAATAAAAGGTCAAAAAATAGGCGTCGAAAAATAAAAATAAGAAAGTAGCGCGAAAAACGGCGTCGCAAAATTCTAAAGCACCTAAATCTTAGTCTAAGGAATAAGCACTTAAGGGATTTTACGGCAAAGCCTAAAAATTCTAGAAGTAAAAATAACTATGGCAAAACTAAACTTAATACTAAAAGTTGCGATTATAGTCTAAAAATCTAAAGGTAATAAAACTTAAATTTTTTTTTTTTACATCGAGATAATATTATTTTATTATTAATTTTTTTTTTAATTTTTATTTTATTTTATTTTACACAAAGTCGGTTTTGCAGCCGAGCTGGGACCAACCTTTTGAGGGGTTAGGTCGACGAACAGAAGAAAGGATAAGAAACAAAGTGGTGTTCAAATCTAAAGGTAATAAGTTTGATGCAGGGGAGTTTTTCACCTATTTTTATACACGTGATTGTATAAAAATTAATGATAGTAGTAGTATTAGTCACTTAATAAAAATGGTTTTCGTATTATTGATAAGGTTCAAATCCTTATCATTAATTAAAATGGTTTTTTTTTTACACGTGATTGTTCCCAAATAGTAGTAGTATTAGTCACTTAATAAAAATGTTGTAATCAACTTAAAGATAAATAATAAAATAAATATTAAAAAAAAAAATCATAACCATTACTACGTATCTCATTAATACTAAAAATATTTATTGATTAAGTAAAATAATAATTATAAAATAAAATAATCTCAATAGTAGTGGTAATAATTAATAATAATGTAATGATTATAATCTCAAGTAGAAAAGTCGAAACTCTGCAAAACTTTTTCACTTACAAGTTTCAAGTTTCAACTTTTTCACTTTAGACTTATGCAAAACTACAGTGATGTGATTGATGATAGGTACTAATCCACTTATTTTTTTTTTTTCATTAATGGGAGGATACAGTTGGATAGGGTCAGTACAAGAACACAAACTTTTGGTGGAAAAATTAGTATATCGAGCTTTACATGAATATTATAGGGCCACTATTATTTTTCCTTAGCCGTGATATATTTTTTTTATTATTCGGATCAAGTAAATTAAAGGGATGGTCCTACCAGGCACAAGTGGAGACAAAAAATTATAGAGACGTTTGCTAATTGGAGTTTTATTGAGCTGAGTGAAAACCGAATAAAATGGTTGAATTGGATGGGCCGTAAGTTTACCTAATTATTTTGGGAGTCCTACTCATTTTATTTTAAGGGATAGTAGGTGGGGGTCCGCGAGTCGCGGCCAAAATGGCCTGTCTCCTTCGCGAGTCGCGGAGAGTTTTTTTTTTATTTTATATATTTTTGCAAATATAAATTAAAAATATAGCGTTTTAGTGCTCCCCGGCAGCGGCGCCAAAAACTTGATGTCGTAGGGGGTGTATACGAAATAGTGTTATTTTTAATATGAAATGCGACGAAATATTACACAAGTTTTATTTATTTTACGGATGGGATATACCTAAACCTTGCTACAACACTTATAGGCAGTGTACCTAATCGTAGTGTAGTGTAGTTTTTAGTAAGTCCGGTTCGTTCCACAGGGAGCTAGTGAGCTTAACGCTATATTATTAAGTTTATATTTTTATAAAAATATATATACATATAAGTAGTATTATTATAAAAAGGAGGTTTTTTACCGTTTAATGACCGGTTTGTCGATTTTAAAACTTTAGTCGCAGTTAAAACCAAATGTAAAATATTAAAAATAAATACAAGACTTAAATTAAAGCATAAAGTAAATAACGATAATGAAATTGCGAATAATAAAAGTGCGATAAAATAAACTTGCGATAATTAAAAAGTACGATAATTAAAAGTGCAATTAAATATGAAATAAAGGAAATTAAATATGAAATAAAAGAATTATGCTTATTTAAACTTCCGTAATCATGATGTTTGACGTGTTGATTTTAGTTTTATGCCCATGGGTTAATTGTCCTTTGTCCTGGATTATTTAATATGTCCGTCTGGTTTTTGTCCATAACAGTCCATCAGTCATAAATATAAAGTGCGAGTGTCCTCGTCAAATTATCCTTATACCCGAAGTTAAATATTCCAACTAATTGGGGACTTAAACTGTAACAAGATTTTAATACTTTGTTTAATAATTACACCAGGATGTCGACTGAGTGTAACCCAAGGTTTTAATATTTTGTTATCAATTATACCAAGTGTCCTTGTACATAATTTCACCCCTGTTTTAATTATTCTAGTGGCTATTAATCCATTCCCGTGTCCGGTTAAATGAACGATTATTCGTACATGTAAATACCCCGCCCATCGTGTCCGATTGAGTGTATATGGTAATTTATAGGGACGCCCAATTGTAAATCTTTATATTAACATTAACAAACTATCATTTAGTTAAACAAATATAAAGCCCATTAATAGCCCATAGTCTAATTTCCACAAGTGTCGTTCTTTTGTCCAAACCCTAATTATGGTACAAAGCCCAATTACCCAATTTTAGTAATTAGCCCAACATCATGATTACTTCGTTTTAAATAAGCATAATAATAACTTAGCTACGAGACATTAATGTAAAAAGGTTGAACATAACTTACAATGATTAAAAATAGCGTAGCGTTACACGGACAGAATTTTGACTTATACACTCAAACGATCTCTATCATAAATCTTATTATTATCATAATTTAAAATTAAAATTAAGATTATTGTTATATCTGATTACATTAACATTATGATAGAGAATTATAAAATATAGATATTGATATTTGATATTAAGGGGAAAGATATATAAATAGAAAGATAGATTTAGGATAGAAAAAGGTTAGAAAAAGGTGTGTCCCTAAACTGCCTAATTCGTTTCAATTTATAGGCAATTTTTGATTTCAAACTTTCACTTATGACCCCTTAACTATGCTCAATTAACAACTTTTTATTATTTATTATTATTCTTATTATGAATTATTTAAATATTATATTATATTCTTGTGCATAGTTGACTTGTACTTTCAGCTCCGTTGCGTCGAGCGTTGAGAGTTGGTTCATGTCCCGGTTCTGGATTTTCGAACGTCCTTTCGTACTATTTTATATCGTGTACTTTGCGTTTTGTAACTTGTACTTTTGTCATTTTTAGACGTTCCTCATCAATAAATTGAACCTTTTTAATTGTATCTTGTACATTTTAGTTTTTTTTTTACCTTTGCGTCTTCAAATCGTCGTTTTCGCCTTTTGTCTTCGCACTTATTTAATATAAACGAATATTACTCGAAAATGGAACAATTGCAACTAAAAACTTGTCTTTCTTGGGGGATAATGCTATGAAATATGTGTTCCTTTTTAGCCTTATCAATATCCCCACACTTGAGCGTTGCTTGTCCTCAAGCAATACAGTCTTGAAATAAAAACATACAAATCACTTCTTTATTCTTCACACTTTATACATCAGTGATTTCAATACGGCGGTATGAACAATGGTAGTAACAATGTAATCATGGTTAAAGGTGGGTGTGTCATCCACAGTTGCCTCGGGTTTAGGTCAACGACACTTTCAATCAAATAGCCGATTTACTTTCGGTTTCCAAAGCAAAGTGCACATTTGAAAGGTGGTTTACAGTCCCACATGACTATAAAAATGTAGATCCTTAAGGAAATTGGATCTTTATGAAAACATTTGATCTTTTGAAAATTCAAGCTAGATTTTATCCTAGACAAGTTTTCTGATTTGATCCACCATCGGTGTTGCAAAATATATTTGTGGATCAATATTTTGGCTAAAACTTTTAGGTTCGTGTAATCCACTGCTATCCCGGTATCGGAAAGCACACATCCAGTTTACTTGTTCCGTATATTACCTTTCGGTAAACTACCGTCCGGTTGTAAAGGAAAGCAATGAACAAGAAACTGTTAAGGCAATGTCCCGTGACATGCAGATGATTATGGTCTTATTAACGTGTCGGATGCTAGAACTATCCTTGGTAGGAGCAATAGTAAAGATCATCCTATGATTTTTCGGTCTGGCACAAGGTCCTGTCTCCGACCATGCTATGCAACCACCGTTCTTACGGTTGACACCCGATTTGGTTCAGGTGACCTAATGAATTCCAGGTGAATTCCTAGGATTTTTTTTATATATTTTTGCAAATATAAATTAAAAATATAGTGTTTTAGTGCTCCCCGGCAGCGGCGCCAAAAACTTGATGTCGTAGGGGGTGTATACGAAATAGTGTTATTTTTAATATGAAATGCGACGAAATATTACACAAGTTTTATTTATTTTACGGATGGGATATACCTAAACCTTGCTACAACACTTATAGGCAGTGTACTTAATCGTAGTGTAGTGTAGTTTTTAGTAAGTCCGGTTCGTTCCACAGGGAGCTAGTGAGCTTAACGCTATATTATTAAGTTTATATTTTTATAAAAATATATATACATATAAGTAGTATTATTATAAAAAGGGGGTTTTTTACCGTTTAATGACCGGTTTGTCGATTTTAAAACTTTAGTCGCAGTTAAAACCAAATGTAAAATATTAAAAATAAATACAAGACTTAAATTAAAGCATAAAGTAAATAACGATAATGAAATTGCGAATAATAAAAGTGCGATAAAATAAACTTGCGATAATTAAAAAGTACGATAATTAAAAGTGCAATTAAATATAAAATAAAGGAAATTAAATATGAAATAAAAGAATTATGCTTATTTAAACTTCCGTAATCATGATGTTTGACGTGTTGATTTTAGTTTTATGCCCATGGGTTAATTGTCCTTTGTCCTGGATTATTTAATATGTCCGTCTGGTTTTTGTCCATAACAGTCCATCAGTCATAAATATAAAGTGCGAGTGTCCTCGTCAAATTATCCTTATACCCGAAGTTAAATATTCCAACTAATTGGGGACTTAAACTGTAACAAGATTTTAATACTTTGTTTAATAATTACACCAGGATGTCGACTGAGTGTAACCCAAGGTTTTAATATTTTGTTATCAATTATACCAAGTGTCCTTGTACATAATTTCACCCCTGTTTAAATTATTCTAGTGGCTATTAATCCATTCCCGTGTCCGGTTAAATGAACGATTATTCGTACATGTAAATACCCCGCCCATCGTGTCCGATTGAGTGTATATGGTAATTTATAGGGACGCCCAATTGTAAATCTTTATATTAACATTAACAAACTATCATTTAGTTAAACAAATATAAAGCCCATTAATAGCCCATAGTCTAATTTCCACAAGTGTCGTTCTTTTGTCCAAACCCTAATTATGGTACAAAGCCCAATTATCCAATTTTAGTAATTAGCCCAACATCATGATTACTTCGTTTTAAATAAGCATAATAATAACTTAGCTACGAGACATTAATGTAAAAAGGTTGAACATAACTTACAATGATTAAAAATAGCGTAGCGTTACACGGACAGAATTTCGACTTATACACTCAAACGATCTCTATCATAAATCTTATTATTATCATAATTTAAAATTAAAATTAAGATTATTGTTATATCTGATTACATTAACATTATGATAGAGAATTATAAAATATAGATATTGATATTTGATATTAAGGGGAAAGATATATAAATAGAAAGATAGATTTAGGATAGAAAAAGGTTAGAAAAAGGTGTGTCCCTAAACTGCCTAATTCGTTTCAATTTATAGGCAATTTTTGATTTCAAACTTTCACTTATGACCCCTTAACTATGCTCAATTAACAACTTTTTATTATTTATTATTATTCTTATTATGAATTATTTAAATATTATACTATATTCTTGTGCATAGTTGACTTGTACTTTCAGCTCCGTTGCGTCGAGCGTTGAGAGTTGGTTCATGTCCCGGTTCCGGATTTTCGAACGTCCTTTCGTACTATTTTATATCGTGTACTTTGCGTTTTGTAACTTGTACTTTTGTCATTTTTAGACGTTCCTCATCAATAAATTGAACCTTTTTAATTGTATCTTGTACATTTGAGTTTTTTTTACCTTTGCGTCTTCAAATCGTCGTTTTCGCCTTTTGTCTTCGCACTTATTTAATATAAACGAATATTACGCGAAAATGGAACAATTGCAACTAAAAACTTGTCTTTCTTAGGGGATAATGCTATGAAATATGTGTTCCTTTTTAGCCTTATCATTGACTTCCATCGGACTATCTATGTAATGTTTAACTCTGTGACCATTAACTTTAAATTCAATCCCATTTGAATTTATTAACTCTACTGTTCCGTATGAGAAAACTCTTTTCACTATGAATGGTCCAGACCATCTTGATTTCAATTTTCCAGGAAATAGCTTGAATCGTGAATTGAAAAGAAGAACTCTGTCTCCTTCTTTAAATTCTTTTGAACTTCTGATTCTTTTATCATGCCATTTCTTCGTTCTTTCTTTATAGATTAACGAATTATCGTATGCTTCATGTCTTAATTCTTCTAATTCGTTTAGTTGACTTAATCGTAGACATCTGGCTTCATGTAAATCAAGATTACATGTCTTCAAAGCCTAAAATGCTTTGTGTTCAATTTCTACTGGAAGATGACATGCTTTTCCGTAAGCGAGTCTAAAAGGTGTGGTTCCAATTGGAGTTTTGTAGGCTGTTCTAAAAGCCCAGAGTGCATCCTCCAATTTAATGGACCATTCCTTCGGATTTGATCCTACGGTTTTCTCTAGAATACGTTTTAAAGCTCGGTTGGTATTTTCAACTTGTCCACTTGTTTGTGGATGATAAGCAGTGAAGATTTTATGAGTTACTCCATATCTTTTAAGAACTTTCTTAAGTTGATTATTACAGAAATGAGTACCCCGATCACTTATTAAAGATTTCGGTGTTCCAAACCTTGCAAAAAGACGTTTTAAAAAGTTGACTACAACTCGTGCATCATTAGCTGTGAGAGCTTGTGCTTCCGCCCATTTAGATACATAATCAATGGCAACGAGAATGTAGAGATTATTATGAGATTTTGGAAATGGACCCATAAAGTCAATACCCCAAATGTCAAATACTTCACATACTTGAATGACATTTTGTGGCATTTCATCACGTTGACTTATTTTTCTGGCCCTTTGACAAGCATCACAAGATTTGCAAAGAAGGTGTGCGTCTTTGTAAATTGTAGGCCAATAGAATCCAGCTTCATAAACTTTTCTTGCTGTTAATTGTGGCCCATAATGCCCTCCTGTTGGTCCTGTGTGACAATGGTTTAAGATTTTACTAGCTTCATTTCCAAATACACATCGGCGTATTATTCCATCGGGACAACTTTTAAACAAATGTGGATCTTCCCAGAAATAGTGCTTTATATCACTGAAGAATTTCTTTCGTTTTTGGTATGATAATCCTTTTTCAAGGTATCCACAAACTAAGTAGTTTGCATAGTCTGCAAACCATGGGATTTCATTATAATCTATCTTCAATAGATATTCATCAGGAAAGTTGTCTTGTATGGCCGATTCATTTAGAACTTCTAATTCGGGATTTTCAAGACGAGAAAGATGATCAGCGGCGAGATTTTCTGCTCCTTTTTTATCTCGGATTTCAATATCGAACTCTTGTAAGAGTAAGATCCAACGGATTAATCTTGGTTTAGCATCTTGTTTCAAAAATAGGAATCTAAGAGCAGAATGGTCGGTATAGACCACCGTTTTAGCTAGAACGAGATATGATCAAAATTTGTCAAAAGCAAAGACAATAGCAAGGAGTTCTTTTTCAGTAGTTGTATAATTTGTTTGTGCTCCTTGTAACATCTTACTAGCATAATATATAGGTTGAAATCGTTTTTCAATCCTTTGTCCTAAAACGGCTCCCATTGCAAAATCACTTGCATCGCACATTAGTTCAAACGGTAGATTCCAATTTGGTGTTATCATGATCGGCCCATTAGTGAGTTTTTCTTTAAGAATATTAAAAGATTTGATACATTCATCTGAAAAGATGAATGGAGCATCCTTTTCTAGGAGTTTATTCATAGGAGTGGCAATTTTAGAAAAAAATTTCATGAAACGTCGGTAAAAACCGGCATGCCCTAGAAAACTCCTAACTCCTCTAACATTGGTGGGATGTGGAAGTTTAGCAATTACATCTACTTTAGCTCTATCCACTTCAATTCCTTCCTTTGAAATTTTATGACCAAGAACGATGCCTTCTTTAACCATGAAATGGCATTTCTCCCAATTAAGTACTAGATTTGATTGTTCACATCTAATAAGCATTCGTTCCAGATTAACTAGACATGATTCAAATGTATCACCGAAGACTGAAAAGTCATCCATGAAAACTTCCATGCATTCTTCTATCATGTCATGAAAAATCGCCATCATACACCTTTGAAAGGTTGCAGGGGCATTGCAAAGTCCAAATGGCATGCGTTTGTAAGCAAAAGTACCATAAGGGCACGTGAACGTGGTTTTCTCTTGGTCCTCGGGTGCTATTGGAATTTGAAAATATCCGGAAAATCCATCTAGAAAACAATAGTAACTATTTTCGGCTAATCTTTCCAACATTTGATCAATGAAAGGTAAGGGAAAGTGATCTTTTCTGGTGGCGTCATTTAATTTTCTATAATCAATACACACACGCCATCCTGTTACAGTCCTAGTAGGAATAAGCTCATTTTTCTCATTTGTAATGACAGTCATGCCACCTTCTTAGGCACGCATTGAACTGGGCTTATCCATGGACTATCAGAAATTGGATATATTAAACCTGCATCTAGCAGTTTAATAATTTCTTTCTTAACTACATCTTGCATATTAGGATTTAGTCTTCATTGGCGTTGCACATACGTTTTATGACCTTCTTTCATAAGAATTTTATGTGTGCAATACGAAGGACTTATTCCTTTAATATCATGAATCTTTCATGCAATGGCTGGTTTATGAGCTTTCAACATAGAAATGAGTTGTGATTTCTCATTTTCAGTAAGAGAAGACGATATTATTACAGGTAATTCAGATTCACCATGTAAATAAGCGTATTCCAAATGGTTTGGAAGTGGCTTTAACTCTAATTTCGGAGGTTCTTCTATCGATGATTTATATCGATATCTGTCTTCTTCTTTTAGTATTTGAATTTCTTCTGTTGTTGGTTCATATCCATTAGCTATAAGTGTAGCTAACATTTCAGCTTCATCAATTGGTTCATTACCTTCTCTTAAAGAACATTCTCCTGTTCCTTGTAATTCTGGAAATTCTTCTAACAATTCTGCATGTGAGTCTATAGTTTGAATATAATAACATGTATCATCTGCAGATTGCGGTTGTTGCATTGCTCTATCAACTGAAAAGGTAACACTCTCATCCTCTATACTTAGGGTCAGTTTCTTACCAAACACGTCTATCATTGCTTTAGCCGTGTTTAAGAATGGTCTTCCTAATATGAGAGGAACTTGAGAATCTTCTTCCATATCCAGAACAACAAAATCTACTGGAAATACTAAAGTACCAACTTTAACTAGCATATTCTCCATTATCCCTCTAGGATATTTTATTGATCTATCGGCTAGTTGTATGCTTATTCTTGTTGGTTTCAATTCTCCAAGGTCTAGTTTAGTGTATAGTGAAAACGGCATTAAATTTATACTAGCACCTAAGTCTGCCAATGCTTCTATTGAACTAAGACTACCCAGAAAATATGGAATTGTGAAACTTCCTGGATCAGATAGTTTTTCTGGTATCTTATTCAACAGCACTGCTGAACAATTAGCATTCATAGTAACGGCCGAGAGTTCTTCCATTTTCTTTCTATTTGAGATTAGATCTTTCAAGAATTTAGCATATCTAGGCATTCCTGAAATCACATCAATGAAAGGAAGATTTACATTTATCTGTTTAAACATATCCAAGAATTTGGATTGCTCGGCTTCAAGTTTCTCTTTCTTCATTTTACTCGGGTAAGGAAGTGGTGGTTGGTATGGTTTAACATAAGGTTTAGTCTTAACTGTGTTATCTTCATTAACCTTTTCAACTACCGGTTCTTTTTCCTTATCTTGATCAGGCTGTGGTTCTTGTGGAGTAGGAATAGCTTCATCAGAAGTTACAGGTATTTCAGGTGGTTTAAGTGTTGTACCACTTCTTGTGGTAATGGCTTTAGCTGTTTCATTCCGGGGGTTTGCATTTGTATCACTAGGTAAACTTCCCGGTTTTCTTTCACCTATTAACCTTGCTAGGTTACTTACTTCTTGTTCCAAGTTTTGAATAGAAGCTTGTTGATTTCTAAATGCTTGAGCATTTTGTTCATTAGTTTGTTTCTGAGATGTGAAAAACTGCGTTTGAGTTTCAACTAGCTTCGTCATCATATCTTCTAAATTTGGCTTTTTATCATCAGTTTGTTGTGGTGGTTTGTTTTGAAAATTAGGTCTTTGCTGATTGTAAGTATTATTGGATACTTGTTGATTGCTAGGACCTTGTTGGTTGTTGTATGGAATATTTCGATTATAATTCTGGTTTTGATTGTAGATCGGTCTTGGCAGTTGATAATTATTCTGATAATTATTTCCAGGCCTTTGGTTTATGTATGAAATATTCTCTCTTTGTTCCATTGTTAATTCAATACTGAGACAATCTTTTGTCAAATGTGGTCCTCCACACTGCTCACAACTAATTCGTATTGAGTGTATATCTTTAGTCATCTTTTCCATTCGTCTCTCAACAGCATCTATCTTTGCTGAAATAGAATCTAAGTCACGGCTAGAATCGGCTCTAGCTGCTTTAGATGATCTAATGATATCTTTTTCTTGGTGCCACTCATGTGAGTGGGAAGTAGTGTTATCAATAATTTTGTAAGCATCAGTTTCTGTTTTCTTCATAATAGAACCACCAGCTGCTATATCTATGTCCTTCCTTGTAGTGATGTCGCATCCTTGGTAGAATATTTGTACTATTTGACAGGTGTCTAAACCATGTTGCGGACATCCTCTTAATAATTTTCCAAATCTGGTCCATGCCTCATATAGAGTTTCATTCGGTTTCTGTGTGAACGTAACAATTTCTGCTTGAAGTCTTACGGCTTTAGATGCAGAAAAGAATTGTTTAAGAAATTTTTCAACTAAAACGTCCCATGTATCGATCGCTCCTTCAGGTAACGATTCCAACCAATCTTTGGCTTCTCCCTTTAAAGTCCAGGGAAATAACATGAGATATATCTGTTCATCCTCCACTTCTCTTATTTTAAATAGTGTGCAGATCCTATTAAAGGTACGAAGATATTCATTTGGATCTTCCTTCGGCTCACCACTAAATTGGCATTGATTAGTCACCATGTGTAGAATTTGTCATTTGATTTCATAATCTGGGGCATTAATGTCTGGATGAGTAATTGCGTGATCTTGGCCAGTGCGTTTAGCTCTCATTCGGTCTTCCATACTTAAAGGTTCTAGATTCTCCATAATTGAATTTGTTGAATCGGAATCACTAGAGGATTCTGATTTAATGGTTCGTTCCTCAACAATCTCTGTTTGAATGATTGGTGGTTCCAGAGGAAAATTTAATGGTTCAGGATCTATGAATCGTCTCTGAATATTCTCCGGATTCTTAATTGTGAGGTCGGGTTCAAAAAATGGATTATCGGAAATTTGAATTGGAGTACTTGGTCGACTGGATGACGATCCTAAAGAAAAATCAACGGCGGTAATATTTGCTAAATGTCTTGATCTAGTTACAGGTGGTGAACGTACAAAAGGTGGTGAACGTCTTGCTCGGTGCATTCACTGAATATCCTATTAGTTTTTAAAAAGGAAAGAAAAATTATATAAGTTATCCAATTAATAGACTTTTCTGATTTTGCCCACGTTTCGAATAGCCAAAAGATGCAGCAGAGGGGCAGGATTCGTTTGGTCTCAATATAATTGAGGACTGTTTGGCTCCAATAACCCGGTCCACATACAAATCCAACTATTACTACGAACCAGAAAATTTTGATGTCTATCAATTTAACCACTTAAAATAAATTTTCATAATTTTAAGAAATTTAGATAAGAAGTAAAATAAAAATCTATGTCCTAAAACTAGAATAGCGAGAAATAAGAAAGAAAAAGAGCATGTCGGAAAAAGATCGAAAAAATTAAAAATAAGAAAGAAAAAGAGTGACTTATAGAACTTAAAAACACTCGACTAACCCAACCTTATTACTATCACTAACTTAAAATTATAATCGCAAATTGAGATTACTAATTAGAATGATAATTGATACATAGGTAAAAGGCGTCTAAAAATATTAAAGCTTACAAGTAAAACTATATCCCAAATGGCAATAACTTAAAAAAAAAACTAAAACTTAAAAAGGCGTCGCAAAATTCTAAAGCACCTAAATCTTAGTCTAAAGAAAAAGCACTTAAGGGATTTTACGGCAAAGCCTAAAAATCTAGAAATAAAAATATAACTATGGCAAAAACTAAGTTTAACACTAAAAACTAGCGAAAAACACAAATATTACGCTAAAACAATTAAAAAGGGATAAAATATAAAAATATACAAAAAGTTGTAAAAAGTACAATTTTTATAAAAATATTATTTTTATAATATTTATTTTATAAAACTATTAATTTTACAAATTAATTAAACTAATTTAACTAAAATATAAATTAAATAAAAAGAAACTTAAAACTAATTATAATAATAATAATAATTAGGGTTAATAATAATAATAATTAATAATTACCCCGTATTATATGCCTGATTACGGTTTATGTCGGCGTGTCAGAGTGGCTCCGCGAGTCGCGGTATTCGAAGCTGAAAACTCCGCGAGTCGCGGGGTTCTAAAATTCAACTCAGGTACAGGATTTAATTCGACGCGTTTTTATTTTTTTTCTCTTTTTTTTATATTTTCTGTATTATGCTTTATATTTTCTGTTTTAAATAAAAATATTTATATAATAAAAACTTATATTTTAAAAACTAAAATAAAAATAGAACTACTTTATAATTTTATAAATAAAAATCTTAAAACTAGATATATATATATATACATATATATATATATATATAATTTTTTTTTTCGGTTTTTGATTTTATATTTTAAATAAACACAAAATATTTAAATAAAACTTATATTTTTATAAAATAAAAATAAAGAAACTTTATAAAACTTAAATATTTAACAAACTCTTAAAAATATTTATATTTTTGTTTTTCTTTTTATGTATTCGAATAATTAAAAACGTATTTTTACAAAAGCGTATTTTAATAAAAGTAAACTAAAAATAATTTTTTTTTTATATTTAGCGTTGCGCTTCTGGCTTTTAAACTAGATTGTTCCCCGACAGCGGCGCCAAAAATAACTTGATGTCAAAGCAGAGGTGTATATAAAATAGCTTATATTTTACAAGGAAATACTATTAAATATTATATAATTTTACACAAGATATTTATTTATTTATAGAACGGATATACTTAAACCTTGCTACAACACTTATAGGCAGTGTACCTAATCGTACAGTAGTGTAGTTTTTAGTAAGTCCGGTTCGTTCCACAGGGAAAATCTTTAAACAAAGCTTAACGCTATATTAGTTTACTTTTATAAAAATACAAATATATATATAAGTAATATTATTATTATAAAGGGGGGTTTTTACCGTTTAATGACTGGTTTGTCGATTTTAAAACTTTTGTCGCAGTTAAAACCAAATGTAAAAAAAATAAATACAAGACTTAATTTAAAGCGTAAAGTAAATAACGATAATGAAATTGCGATAAATAAAAGTGCGATAAAATAAACTTGCGATAATTAAAAGTACGATAATTAAAAGTGCAATTAAATACAATAACAATAAAATAAAATGCGATAATTAGAAGTGCAATTAAATATAAAATAAAGGAAATTAAATATGAAATAAAATAATTATGCTTATTTAACTTCCGTAATCATGATGTTTGACGTGTTGATTTTAGTTTTATGCCCATGGGTTAATTGTCCTTTGTCCTGGATTATTTAATATGTCCGTCTGGTTTTTGTCCATAACAGTCCATCAGTCATAAATATAAAGTGCGAGTGTCCTCGTCAAATTATTCTTATACCCGAAGTTAAATATTCCAACTAATTGGGGACTTAAACTGTAACAAGATTTTAATACTTTGTTTAATAATTACACCAGGATGTCGACTGAGTGTAACCCAAGGTTTTAATACTTTGTTATCAATTATACCAAGTGTCCTTGTACATAATTTCACCCATGTTTTAATTATTCTAGTGGCTATTAATCCATTCCCGTGTCCGGTTAAATGAACGATTATTCGTACATATAAATACCCCGCCCATCGTGTCCGATCGAGTGTATATGGTAATTTATGGGTACGTCCAATTATAAATCTTTATATTAACATTAACAAACTATCATTTAGTTAAACAAATATAAAGCCCATTAATAGCCCATAGTCTAATTTCCACAAGTGTCGTTCTTTTGTCCAAACCCCAATTATGGTACAAAGCCCAATTACCCAATTTTAGTAATTAGCCCAACATCATGATTACTTCGGATTAAATAAGCATAATAATAACTTAGCTACGAGACATTAATGTAAAAAGGTTGAACATAACTTACAATGATTAAAAATAGCGTAGTGTTACACGTACAGAATTTCGACTTACACCCTTACAATATTCACTAACATACCCTTATTATTAGGATTTAAAATTAAAATTAAAATTAAAATATAAATTATATATATATATATATTTACGTATATATTGAGAGAGAGATATATTATTGATATGAAAATGATCAGAATTCGTTTGCTTTTATAGGGAATTGAGTTCAGGGGGTCTCCGCGACTCGCGGCCTTTTCTGCCTTCAAACTCCGCGAGTCGCGGAGTTTGAAATTCCAGCTCACCAACTTTGGAGTCTTTCTTGCCGACGGATTTTTATTATTTATATAATATATAAATAATTATAAGAATTATTTAAATATTATATTATATTTATGTGCATAGTTGACTTGTAATTTTTAGTCCGTTGCGTCGAGCGTTGAGAGTTGACTCTGGTCCCGGTTCCGGATTTTCGAACGTCCTTGCGTACAATTTAATATCTTGTACTTTGCGTTTTGAATCTTGTACTCTTGTAATTTCAAGACGTTTCTTATCAATAATTGGAACCTCTTTGATTGTATTTTGTACTTTTGAGCTTTTTGGTCGTTTGCGTCTTCAATTCGTCGAATCTGTCTTTTGTCTTCACCTTTTAATATTTAAACGAATATCACTTGTAAATAGAACAATTGCAACTAAAAGCTTGTCTTTCTTGGGGAATAATGCTATGAAATATATGTTCGTTTTTAGCATTATCAATAGCTATTCCGACATAGAGTTTCATTCGAGCTCCGAAAGCAGAGTCACCAGAATGAATCAACCAATCATCCATCCCCAATTCATCTGATGGGTTTGTAATCGATTTAATCAATGGTGACGCGCAGAAGGCAATCCTTCCACTAACCGAATTCACCTCTTGATGAAGAACCTGAAGCACTTACCGGCGAACCTGTTCGTAACACCATTTTCACCCTCATTTCCCGAATATCTCGCCACGACTATATCATAACTCAGATTCTAGACCTTATTCATCCGCTCTTTCCGACCGACAATCATCCCGGAATAATAGAAGAAGTCAGCAAACCGCTCGAGTAATCAATCTGGAGAATATGGTGCAAAATTTACCAGCTTCAACAACATCACCGGCACCAACAGTACCATCAGTAACAGCACCAGTACCATCAACAATCCATGTCTCAATATCTCATTCTGTACCTCAAGTATAATCATCGTTCTACCTGAAGTTCTACATCATTTATCTTCGTTCGACATGATGATTATGTAATCTCTAATGTTTTAGAGATTATGTACTCTAGTTCTAACCAAAAAGTAAATGAGATTAATATCATATTGACTCATTAAATCCATGATTACATCTGAAGAAAATATATACGTATATATTTTTTCATAAAGATTGTAATTAAAAATTCTTTTGTACAAACTGTTAATGGCGAAAATATTTTAACGGGTAGGTAACACCCGAGGAATATTTAGATTTCACATTAATAAGTTACACTGTACATTCTTCGAAGCTGATTCAACATTCGTTTACTATCCTACTCACATCCACCGATATACAAATCCGTTCACCACAGAATAACCATATTCATCCAATTTCATATTTGGATTTTGATTTATCAGAATCCAACAAGTGGCATAATGAAGAAAACATTTGACAAAATAAAATTTGTTAGATACAAACAAATTAACTATGAGAAATTTTGTTAAGAATTCACGATAATTGTTCCAAGCTAACTGTTCCTAGCTAACTGTTAATTCCTTGTTACATTTTAATTATCGCAATTTATTTTATTGCAATTTAATTCTCGCCATTTTATTTATTGTCATTTAAATTCTGTTATTTACTTTACGCATTTAATTTATCGTCATTTAATTTCTGTTATTTATTTTTCGCACTTAAATATCGGGACACGTATATAAGGTTTTGACATATCATATCGACGCATCTATATATATTATTTGGAATCACCATAGACACTCTATATGCAGTAATGATCGAGTTCTCTATACAGGGTTGAGGTTGATTCTACAATAATATATATAGTTTGAGTTGTGATCGAGTCTGAGACATATATGGGTCACGATACGTATTAATTAATTCAAATATTATAAATTAAACTATATATGAATTATTGGACTGTTAACTGTGGACTATCGACTGTGGACTACCAACATTGGACAATTAAAATGAATTAAAATATTGATTATAACCTATGAAACTAAACAATTCTTCAAGTTTGCCACTTGATTTCATCCTAAACCTCATTGAATCTTGACGATTCCAATCCATGTTCAAATCTTTCATGATTCTTGAAAACACCTCAATCGAGAGGATGAACCAGCCGCACTTCATCTACGGAAGAGAAGACTGATGCATATAGTTATGCATCTGAAAAACTCTCGGAAACTGAGTAAACGTTTAACACGTAGGTGTGCTAATTAATTTAGTGTTATTATTACCCAAAATAATTTGGTAATCCCTTTCAAATTAGCCAAATTTTGTCACAGCTCCAGCAGAGCAACTTCGACCTTTCATTCGAATAAGTCTTATTATAACTTTGATATATACGATTGGCTTTCCTCATCGTTACCAGAGAACCTTTTATATTCCACCATATTACCATAAGTGTTTAATCATCTAAAAACACAATTCTCCTGAAATCACCTCGGTTTGATAACCGATGACCCAGATTCGCTAACTTTGAAAATGCTGACTAAGCAGTAAGTTGTAGATGGTCTTAATGGCCAAGAGATTGATGATAAAGAATGGAGTGTTAGGGAACGCTCGATAGAAAATTTGGTACTGAAAAAAAAGATTGAGCTAACTATGAAGGAGACCATGGATAAATACAAGGACCAAACCCTATATTCAAAGAACCCAGGTAATTCTGGATCCGATGAAATCTTTAGAGAATATCTTGCTCCGGATTCATGTTAAAATCTTGCGGAAACATCTTTCTTCATCAACTTTCGAACTTAGAAATTCTAAAATATCATCATAAATATCTTCGATATTTCTGAGGATATTTTCATAAATATTCTTGTCCGAAATTATCTACCTCTTCGTGTTTTCTGTATTCCATTATATTAGAAACTTCTGTAAAATCTAAGTATAAACTATGAATGAATTGTGGAGAAGTGTTGGGAACTGATGCATGAGTTATTATAATATAATGACGCTTGGCCAATGTGATTATATTACAGTAGGTCGTGTTGAGTTTTTAATGGAACTTGATGATTCACAGACCATAACGTCAACAGGTGCCATGTCACTTGACTCTTTCATTCTACTTAATCTCTAAGCATATCACGGAAATATTTCCTTGATATTTCCGTTATTCCGTAATTCCAACAGTTGCTAATAATTCGTGCTAATACATTTTCTTTCTGATTAGAAGATTTTCTTAAATCCCTTGAATCTCGAAAATCAACCATGACTAAGCCAAAAGTTAAGACGAATCTCTATTTCTTCATTTCACTGTTTTGTGATACCTTCATCCGTACTCTTCGAATAATCGAATTGATTACTCATATTAATAAAAAAAAAATGATGAAACTCTATTTATCAACTCATATTCGTCATGAAAACATTTTTATTGTTAACCATGACGACCTCACTCAAATTTCGGGACTTAATTTCTTTAACGGGTAGGTGCTGTCACGACCCGGAAAATTTTGAATAATTTTAAACCAAACTTTCAATACGATTCTGTATTTTTGAGACAATAAGTAAAGTTTGTTAGGTTGAATCTCAAAAAGTTTGAACTGTTTCATATATTCAATTGACCTTCGACCAATTTCGATGATTCATGAACAGATAATTGTAAATAGATTTGTGTATATTTATATATATATATATATATATATATATATATATATATATATATATATATATATATATATATATATATATATATATATATATATATATATATATATATATATATATATATATATATATAATAATTTGGAAATTTACTTCAAATATTATATGTTGTTGTATTAAAATTACTTATGTAAAATAAAATAAAAATATGATATTATGATAATTATTATATCTATATATAAATAAAGTATATTAAATTATATTTTGTGATTTCGAATCTATATAGTAAACGACGGTAACACTCAATTGCCATTCGATGGATATTAGAGAAGTTTAATTCGAACTTATATGATTTTAAAATAAACGGTGATTCGAAAATGAGTGATATAAATTATAAACTCATTAGAAATGTATTTAGGAGCTACTTGCTAAATTTTAAAACTTTTTATATTTTACATGGGATCGAGCGCGGACAAGTAATTTAATAATTTTAAGTAGTTAATGACCCATTTTTATACCATAATGACTGAAATAAATAAAAACATTTAATATAAAAATATGGGATTTTACTGTGTACTTTTATCCGCCACTGATTAACAAAGGAGCACGATATACTCTTCGTATTAAAAGTGTCAGCAGGTCTTACATTATTACACCCGTGATTATGAATTCATAATTGTGATTCACTGTTTCTTGATTGTTTGTTTATGCTCATTTGAATTAGGAGTATATATATATATATATATATATATATATATATATATATATATATATATATATATATATATATATATATATATATATAAAACACCTACACTAAGCACTAAGATAGACTACATACACACTTACATCAACAAACACACAAACCCATAACCCTCATCTAGTTGTTTGATCACCACATACAACCATCTCTTGAACAACCACCATGATCACCGGAACACCACCAAAATACCACCACCGTCACTCTAACTTAAACCGCCACCTTTCTTCTCCCATCTATCTCTCTATGTCTATATCTCTCTCCTGTTTTCTATTTAATTTTGTTGTGCTATAGTCGATTAAACAAACTCATTTGCAGCAACTGTAGCTGCATATACCTTCGGTATCTACTATTGTTTCGACACAACAACAACTATAAACCCACCTCTACTAGTCTTCTACTCTCTGTCTAATTCAAACAACACCATAAAATCATCTTCTTGCTACATACTTCTGTCTTTCTGTTTCAAGATAAACAACCACACAACCACTATCTGTTTTGCTACTGTTACCGTTACTAGGTTATTCGACACTAACCATGAGCCAAGCTAAAAATGTTCCTACTACTCGTTTCCTGTTCTCTTTTGAACGTCACCCAAACAACCATAAACAAACCACCGTTACTATCTCTGGTATGTGTTTACTGTTACTGTAGCGATAATAGGGAGAACGATGATGAATAGTAATGGAGAGCCAAGAAGAAGATGATGAATAGAGGTGATTCACGAGTGAAGATAAAGATGGTCCGAAGATATTATGATTTTATGTTAAGGATGTTGGTCGTTCTTTTCTTGATTTATCATGTCTTCTCCGTAAAACCCAACTCGAACAAACAAACTGCTACGCTTATATTTTTCTGTTTGTTTCTGTCGTAAACAACCAACCACCACCACTTGCTGCTGCTGTAATGTTTCTGTAACCAAGACCCATAAACCACCTCAATCGCACCCTTCTCTCTCTAAAAACCCTGCAGCTCCATCTCTCTCTCTTCTCTCTCATGTTTATATATATTTCTTTCTATTTTTTTTTCTTTTTCTTCGCTGAAACCATCAATGCTGCTACGCCATTAACTTCTGTTTTCATCTCCTGTTCAAACATACAGCGTCCACTTCTGTTACACTTCCGTTTCCTGTCTCAAAAAGCCCCTTTTTCAGCTAACTTCTACTGCAGCTACTTCGGTTTTCTGTTCGCGTTTAAACCTATAAATAATTTTTCTTTCCTTCGTGGTTACAGCTGTGGTGGACTTTTAACAACTAAAGTGGATGTAGACCAATGTAGTGGGATGCCAAATTGATTGTAGGGACAGTATAATAAACGAATTTTTGTTAGTCTCTAAGAGGTGGTATGAAGCGACCCGTCCCAATCCATAGGAACAAATACAACAACATATGATTACATCACGGGGTATTTGACCTCTATATGATACATTTTACAAACATTGCATTCGTTTTTAAAAGACAAACTTTCTTTACATCAAAAATTGACAGGCATGCATACCATTTCATAATATCCACTATCCAACTATAAATTGATTTAATAATAATCTTTGATGAACTCAATGACTCGAATGCAACATTCTTCGAAATATGCTATGAAAGACTCCAAGTAATATCTTTAAAATGAGCAAATGCACCGCGGAAGATTTCTTTAACACCTGAGAATAAACATGCTTTAAAGTGTCAACCAAAAGGTTGGTGAGTTCATTAGTTTATCATAATCATTTATTTCCATCATTTTAATAGACCACAAGAATTTCATTTCCAGTTCTCATAAATATACGTCCCATGCATAGAGACAAAAATAATCATTCATATGTTGAACACCTGGTAACCGACATTAACTAGATACATATAAGAATATCCCCTATCATTCCGGGATCCTCCTTCGGACATGATATAAATTTCGAAGTACTAAAGCATCCGGTACTTTGGATGGGGTTTGTTAGGCCCAATAGATCTATCTTTAGGATTCGCGTCAATTAGGGTGTCTGTTCCCTAATTCTTAGATTACCAGACTTAATAAAAAGGGGCATATTCGATTTCGATAATTCAACCATAGAATGTAGTTTCAATTACTTGTGTCTATTTCGTCAAACATTTATAAAAGCGCATGTATTCTCAGTCCCAAAAATGTAAAAAGTAAAAGGGAGCAAATGAAACTCACCATACTGTATTTCGTAGTAAAAATACATACAACATCATTGAACAAGTGTAAGGTTGGCCTCGGATTCACGAACCTATATTAATTATATATATTTATATGTTTGGTTAATATCTATCAAACAATTCAGGTCAAGTCATAGTGTATCACAATCCTAATGCTCGAGACTAATATGCAAAAGTCAACAAAAGTCAATTTGATTCAAAATGATTTCCAAAATTTATACATGATTATTATATAATTCAAATATCGTCGTTTTATATTTTTAAATATTTTTTTAAAAGATTTATTAGAGTAAATAATAAATAAAATTTATATTAAAATTTATATAATAAAATATACTTTTATATATCTTAGATAATAGAATTTATAAAGTTCATTGAATATCATAAACTGTTATGATAGGTTTTATTAAGGTATTTATATTATTTGTATTACATTTTTATTTGATAAAATAACATTGATAATAATAATAAGTAAAGTTGTATTATTTCGTATTAATAATTATTATTATTCTACTAATAATAATAACAATATTTATATTTACGAAAATGGTATTATAACAATATGAAAATTCTTATTACTAATGAAATTCTATATTAATAATGATATTCCTATTAAAAATAATGATTTTTGTAAAGATGATATTTTTAATATTACATATAATACTTTTAATAATAATAGTGATAAAAGTAATGAAAGATGATAATTTTATTTAAATCAATGTCTTTAAATTTTATCATGATACTCATACTCATTATTTCATAATTTATTCGTTTAATAGTTTTTAATCGTCTTTTATATTGTTTTAGTGTTAATGATAATAATAATTATAATAACTAGGTGTTACTAATATTAGTTTTAATTATAATAATACTAAAAAATAATAAATATTATAATAATATTAATTCTGATAGCTATGTAACGATAATAATAATAATATAACTTTAACGATAGTAATAATAATAAAATAATAATTTTTAATGATACTACTTCTTATAGATAATGATAATAATAATAATAATAATAATAATAATAATAATAATAATAATAATAATAATAATAATAATAATAATAATAATAATAATAATAATAATAATTAGATGAAAGTTATAACGACGATAATAACGACGATAATAATAATCATTTTTAATAATAATACAAAAATTCATTTGACGATAACTTCTAATCCATCCGTCAAAACCATTCGGTATCTAAAGGAAAAGTTCTTAATTTTTCGCTAGCTTTCCAAGGACATGCATATCTTATATCTTATCTCAACCACAGGTGTAACTAATTTAAGATTCAACATAACCTATCTAAGGGCAATATCAAAAGTACAAGCATGCATAAGCCTATTTTCTCGAGCACTAGTCAGGGATACACTATTAATATGTAAAAATTAATTTACGAGTACTCACGTATCAATATTGAGGTTCAATATTGCAGGAAAGGTACGTAGACGCAACGGAGATGACAAACATTAGTTTGACCTCACGAGCATACCCATGAACCATACCTATCACCTCCATAGCTATAACTCATAATTTCCTTAGCCCTATCCTACTCGAAATTCAGTTTTGAAAACATTTGAGCAGAACCTCGTCGTAGTATTTTATGTATATTTAATACTAATAATAACACTAATACCCATAATATAATTAATAATAATAATAATTATTATAATAATAATAATAATAATAATAATAATAATAATAATAATAATAATAATAATAATAATAAATAAAGAATCAGAGAGCAGATAGATAGATAGATAGTATGTGAAAATTTGGCCAGAGTAATCAAAATTTAAAGGACTTGGCCTCACCAAAATCGCATGGGGGCTCCTTTATAATTTCATGAAATCACGTGATTTGCGAATACAGCTGGTACCCAATATTTTTCCATGTCGACACTCTTTTTTTCTTTTTACTTACATGACATGAAACTTAAACTTATATATTATTTAATATATATTATATTTAATCTTTAGAATTAATTAAATATTATATTATATTTACGCTCATGGTAAAAATATAATTTTTACAAAAATGACACGGACGTGGTCTCACGACTCATGTACCACTTTTGGTTTTTCGAGCACACTTTCGTACGTTTACAAAACTAGCCTTTTACGTTACGCGACGTGTACCTTTTACAAAAATTAGACTTACTTATCAATAATTTATCTCTATAAAAATATCACTTATAAAATTTAGCATTGTGGTCATTTACTTACTTAAATCAAAGTCTCGTTGTTTATCAAAATATTTTATTTTAAATTAAACATTTTGTGACATGTACCTTTATTAATAACTAGACTTAAATTAATTAAAAACTAACTCACTCAAAGTGTAACTTAACCTTTTGAGTGTTTTGGTCATTTCCTTTTATAATTCATAATCTTGTTATTTATCAAAGCCCATTTATTAATATTAGTTTAAAATCAAAACATTTTATGACTAATTTAAAATATAGATATATATTTAAAATTTATCTAATAACATATTAGTTAACTTTTCAAAATCAATTATATTTCAAAGTTTGTTTTATAATTGTTTAGAAGATATTATAACACGTTTTGTTTATTCTTTAAGGCTTTAAATAGATCAAATTTCTTTATGCACTAACGTTTTTAAATATCAACCGCATCACTAAGAGAGTGTTACTATCGTGTGCTTAATGAATCTAGAAAACATATATTCTAAATACAAGTCGCAGGTTTTCTATATATATGACTAATAATAGAAATACCAACCTACGTTATTTAAATAAATATATTTTAATAACCAGCTCTATTATATCAAAAAAAAATTTTAACACGTTTGAAAATAGATCAATCAATGTATTATGAAATTCAATTCTCCACTAACTTTTGTCTAACTCTCGATAAGTGACACCTTGTTCTTATTTGAAGATCACTTCACCATTATTTTCGAATACCGTTAAAAGTAAGAGTTTTCTAATTCAAAGTGGACCTCATAACAGAGACTCGTAATCATAATTCAATGTATCTGATAAATCAATCATTTGATATCTTCTTTTAATCTCGTTGATATCTATAATAAACTTAGAAACAAAATACGTTTATGTAAAGTATTAATCCTCAAATACTTTGTTAATGTTTTCAAGTCACCTAATAATCTCATAACTTATTTCCGTATCAATCAAACCATTAAATGTTTTATTAATATTTCTTAGTTTAATAATCACACATATGTACATACACATACATATCTATTTACACATTTTTGTTCATGAATCGACAGACATAGTCAAAGGGTAATTGATTACATGAATATAGTTTTCAAACTTTTCGAGACTCAACATTACAGATTTTGCTTATCGTGTCGGAAACATTTAAAGATTAAAGTTTAAATTTGATCGAAAATTTTCGGGTCACTACATGGTATAGTACTGGACTTTGTACCATGAATGGGCTATATTGGGGTTTCAATTATATTCATATGATGGGCCACTAATTAGGCTTAAATAACTTAAACTATTGGACTTAGATACAAGTCCAACTTCTGTTGGACTAAAACAATGAAGGAAATGATACATGAAGATATTACAGTAAACAAATTAGGAGGATGTTTAGGATTAAATAATGATCATGGCGATATGGATGATGATCACTTAGTTTGATGATGTTACGATTAAGATTATGACTTTGATCATCATTAAGGTTATGATATAGATGATGAAATTCGATTAGATAATGATGATAATAAATATAATAATAATGAATGATGATAATGATATGATGGTACTTACGTGATAATAAATCATGACGTTATGATGGATACAATGTTAATAATACGAAGTATTGATGATGAAAAAGTGAAAGGAAGATGATGGTCGTTGTTTTGATCGATTAGTTTAAGAAGAAGAAGAAGATTGAATCAGATAACGTGATAAATTTGATATTGATACTAACAAAATCAGAAAAATAGAAATGGCTCAATGATTGAGGGGATTATCGGGTTAGTGGGAGGTCAAGAGTTCAAACCCGGACTTGGACATTTTTAAGGACTACTTCGCTGAGGTAGTATTTACTTAATTATTTATGATTATCATTATCTTATTATTATTATCATTATCATTATTAAATATAGTTATTTTCATAAATATTATCAATACAACTAATGATATTATTATTATTTATATTTTGAAACATTTTTATAGTTATCATTATTATTAGTATTATTAATATTATTATTACTTTATTATCATTATTATTATTATTTTTAACATTAGTAACTATTAGTTATATAAAACTATACTTAATACATATAATATAACTATATTTTTTTTAAAATACATAAGATGAATACATTTATGAAACATACAAATTATTAATATAAAATGATATCACTAATAAATGTATATATAAATTTGTTTAATTTCAATTATATATGTGTTAATATATATATATAAATGATATAGGCTCGTGAATCTGAGGCCAACCCTATACTTGTTCAATGTCGTTATATGTATTTTTACTACAAAATACATTAGGTGAGTTTCATTTGCTCCCTTTTTAATTGCTTTTGCAATATATATTTTTTGGGGCTGAGAATACATGCGCTGCTTTTATAAATGTTTACGAAATAGACACAAGTACTTAAAATACATTCTACATTGAGTTGTACCACTGGCATATTTCCCTGTAGCTTGGTAACTAATATTTACATGGGTATTGTAAACGCGAATCCTGTTGATAGATCTATCGGGCCTGACAACCCCAATCGGACTGGACGAACAGTATTCAACGGTTGAACAGTACTTCATTTCGTTACTACACTTGGTACAGTGTAGGAAGATTTCATAATAAAGGGAATATGCGACGTTGATTAAATGTTAAGTATGGTTACCAAGTGCTCAACCACTTAGAATATTTTTATTAAAACGTTTGTGTATATGAAATCTTGTGGTCTATTAAGATATTGAAATGATTGTTATGATAAACCTATGAACTCACCAACCTTTTGGTTGACACTTTTAAGCATGTTTATTCTCAGGTACGAATTAAGTCTTCCGCTGTGCATTTGCTCATTTTATAGACATTACTTGGAGTCGATCATCGCAATGGGACCAAATGTTGATGACTTCGTCCAGGAGGATTAGGACGGGTCATCACAGAAACCATAACCTTTATTTCATCAATAAAGGTTTAAAAAGCTTTACGTAGATTATCAAATAATGATAATCTAAAATATCCTGTTTACACACGACAATTACATAATGGTTTACAATACAATTATATTACAACGAAATAAGTTTCTTGAATGCAGTTTTTACACAATATCATACAAGCATGGACTCCCAATCTTGTCCTTATTTAAGTATGCGACAGCGAAAGCTCTTAATAATCACCTGAGAATAAACATGCTTAAAACGTCAACAAAAATGTTGGTGAGTTATAGGTTTAACCTATATATATCAAATCGTAACAATAGACCACAAGATTTCATATTTCAATATACATCCCATACATAGAGATAAAAATCATTCATATGGTGAACACCTGGTAACCGACATTAACAAGATGCATATATAAGAATATCCTCATCATTCCGGGACACCCTTCGGATATGATATAAATTTCGAAGTACTAAACCATCCGGTACTTTGTATGGGGTTTGTTAGGCCCAATAGATCTATCTTTAGGATTCGCGTCAATTAGGGTGTCTGTTCCCTAATTCTTAGATTACCAGACTTAATAAAAAGGGGCATATTCGATTTCGATAATTCAACCATAGAATGTAGTTTCACGTACTTGTGTCTATTTTGTAAATCATTTATAAAACCTGCATGTATTCTCATCCCAAAAATATTAGATTTTAAAAGTGGGACTATAACTCACTTTCACAGATTTTTACTTCGTCGGGAAGTAAGACTTGGCCACTGGTCGATTCACGAACCTATAACAAATATGTACATATATATCAAAGTATGTTCAAAATATATTTACAACACTTTTAATACATTTTGATGTTTTAAGTTTATTAAGTCAGATGTCCTCGTTAGTAACCTACAACTAGTTGTTCACAGTTAGATGTACAGAAATAAATCGATATATATTATCTTGAATCAATCCACGACCCAGTGTATACACGTCTCAGGCTAGATCACAACTCAAAGTATATATATTTTTGGAATCAACCTCAACCCTGTATAGCTAACTCCAACATTACTGCATATAGAGTGTCTATGGTTGTTCCAAATAATATATATACATGGGTCGATATGATATGTCAAAACATTTGCATACGTGTCTATGGTATCCCAAGATTACATAATATATTAGAATACATGTATAATACAATATAAGTTAGCTAGGATATGATTTGTATAGAATTGTTAATATTTCCCGTAGCTACAAAAATAAAAAAATATCCAATCTTGTTTTACCCATAACTTCTTCACTTTAAATCCGTTTTGAGTGAATCAAATTGCTATGGTTTCATATTGAACTCTATTTTATGAATCTAAACAGAAAAAGTATAGGTTTATAGTCGGAAATATAAGTTACAAGTCATTTTTGTAAGATGTAGTCATTTCAGTTGAAAGAACGACGTCTTGATGACCATTTTGAAAAACATACTTTCACTTTGAGTTTAACCATGATTTTTGGATATAGTTTCATGTTCATAAGAAAAATCATTTTCCCAGAAGAACAACTTTTAAATCAAAGTTTATCATAGTTTTTAATTATCAAACCCAAAACAGCCAGCGGTGTTACTACGACGGCGTATGTCCAGTTTTACGGTGTTTTTCGTGTTTCCAGGTTTTAAATCATTAAGTTAACATATCATATAGATATAGAACATGTGTTTAGTTGATTTTAAAAGTCAGGTTAGAAGGATTAACTTTTTTTGCGAACAAGTTTAGAATTAACTAAACTATGTTCTAGTGATTTCAAGTTTAAACCTTCGAATAAGATACTTTATATGTATGAATCGAATGATGTTATGAACATCATTACTACCTCAAGTTTTGTGGATAAACCTACTGGAAAAGAGACAAATTGATCTAGCTTCAAAGGATCTTGGATAGCTTGAAAGTTCTTGAAGTAGAATCATGACACGAAAACAAGTTCAAGTAAGATTTCCACTCGAAATAAGATTGTTATAGTTATAGAAATTGAATCAAAGTTTGAATATTAGTATTACCTTATATTAGAAAGATATCTTACTGTAAATAAGAAAGATTTCTTGAGGTTGGATGATCACTCTACAAGATTGGAAGTAAGCTAGCAAACTTGGAAGTATTCTTGATTTTATGAAACTAGAACTTGTAGAATTTATGAAGAACACTTAGAACTTGAAGATATAACTTGAGAGAGATCAATTAGATGAAGAAAATTGAAGAATTAAAGTGTTTTTAGGTATTTTTGGTCGTTGGTGTATGGATTAGATATAAAGGATATGTAATTTTGTTTTCATGTAAATAAGTCATGAATGATTACTCATATTTTTGTAATTTTATGAGATATTTCATGCTAGTTGCCAAATGATGGTTTCCACATGTGTTAGGTGACTCACATGGGCTGCTAAGAGCTGATCATTGGAGTGTATATACCAATAGTACATACATCTAAAAGCTGTGTATTGTACGAGTACGAATACAGGTGCATACGAGTAGAATTGTTGATGAAACTGAACGAGGATGTAATTGTAAGCATTTTTTGTTAAGTAGAAGTATTTTAATAAGTGTCTTGAAGTCTTTCAAAAGTGTATGAATACATATTAAAACACTACATGTATATATATTTTAACTGAGTCGTTAAGTCATCGTTAGTCGTTACATGTAAGTGTTGTTTTGAAACCTTTAGGTTAACGATCTTGTTAAATGTTGTTAACCCAATGTTTATAATATAAAATGAGATTTTAAATTATTATATTATCATGATATTATGATGTACGAATATCCCTTAATATGATATATATACATTAAATGTCGTTACAACGATAATCGTTACATATATGTCTCGTTTCAAAATCATTAAGTTAGTAGTCTTGTTTTTACATATGTAGTTCATTGTTAATATACTTAATGATATGTTTACTTATCATAATATCATGTTAACTATATATATAATCATATATATGTCATCATATAGTTTTTACAAGTTTTAACGTTCGTGAATCACCGGTCAACTTGGGTGGTCAATTGTCTATATGAAACCTATTTCAATTAATCAGGTCTTAACAAGTTTAATTTCTTAACATGTTGGAAACACTTAATCATGTAAATAACAATTTCATTTAATATATATATAAACATGGAAAAGTTCGGGTCACTACAGATATTCCTTAAAAAATTGTAAGTTAACCCCAAACCGTGAATTCGATAGACTTAATTTCCAATGATGATTTTGTCTATTAATAGTTGTGGATCGCTTATGTTTGACAAGAGAAAATGGATCAAAGATTTATGTATCGCTAATAATGTTCAATTCTTGGCTATTCAAGAATCTAAATTGTCTCAGTTACAAATGTTTCGTCTTCGTTCGTTTTGGGGTAATAATAATTTGATTTTACCTTGACGTTGGCCCGTGGATACTCGGGAGGTGTCATATCGATATGGGATCCGAACTCTTTTATTCGTAGTAATATTTGGTGTGACGATAATTACGTTATAGTTAAGGGCACTTGGTTACGGTTTAACTTTGAGGTTTACATGGTCAACGTTTATGCGCCTCAAGCCATGGCGGATAAAGTTATTCTTTGGGACAAAATTTCTAACTTTATGGTTAGCAACCCGGGGGATTACATAATGATGGGCGATTGGAATTCTGTTAGAAATATAGATGAACGAAGTGGTTCTATCTTTTGCCATAATGACGCTAGAGTTTTTAACGAGTTTATAGATAACAATATGTTGGTGGATGTTCCATTAGGCGGTCTACAATTTACTTGGCGAACCAAATCGGGTAGTAAACTAAGTAAGATCGATCGCTTCCTTGTTACTAATAATGTTTATAATATTATAAACGATTTGAAGGGTGTAGTTCTTCCCCGAGGCTGTTCGGATCATTCTCCGCTTTTGTTGTTTCAAGAAAAGGTAGACTTTGGTCCGACTTATTTTAAGATTTTCGATTCTTGATTCGCCCGTCCCGACTTCGATCTAGCTGTTCGTAACGCTTGGGAGATCATTAAAGTTGATGTTAATTTGGATATAGTCGCTAAATTTAGGTTGCTAAAAGGTCATCTTAAACAATGGATTCATATGTCGAGGTCCACTGATGTGATACGTTTAAATGAGATTAAAGAAAAAATAAATGACCTTGATAAGTTAATTGATTTGGGAAATGCAACTACTGATGACATCAATATGAGAAATACCCTTAATTCAGAAAGAGAAGACATTACCAAAATCATCAATATTGATACGATACAAAAAGCGTGTATTAAATGGGATGTCGAGGGCGATGAAAACTCCAAATTTTTCCATGCTTCTCTAAAACATAAAAGACGTGTTCAACAAATTCAGGGTGTTTTAGTCGAAGGTGTGTGGTATGATGAGCCGGATGAAATCAAAAATAAATTTGTGGAGTTTTTTGAAAACAGATTCGATCAGCAACATGACATTACTTCTTTCGGTAACGTGGTCCCTAACTCACGCTTGTCTACTACTGATATCGAACAGCTTGATAAAAATGTTGATGATGAAGAGATTAAACGAGCAGTTTGGAGTTGTGGTAGTTCTAAGGCTCCAGGCCCGGACGGTATTTCGTTTCGCTTTCTTAAGCATTTTTGGGACTTATTTTGTTTCGATTTTTGCAGGGATATTCGAGGATTTTTTTCCTCTTGTACCATGCCCCGTGGTGCAAACTCGGCTTTCTTTTCGTTAATACCGAAGATATCTAACCCCATGTTACTTAAGGATTTTCGCCCTATTTTGTTAGTCGGGTGCTTTTATAAAGTGGTTACGAAAATTTTAACGAAACGTTTACAAGGTGTTATTAGCAAGATTATTAGCCCGGTTCAATAGGTGTTCATCGAAGGCCGACAGATTCTTGATGGACCGCTTATGTTGAGTGAGATAATTTCGTGGTATAAAAAGAAAAACGATAAGATGATTCTTTTTAAGGTTGATTTCGAGAAAGCATATGACTCGATCAACTGGGATTATCTTCTTTTCATGCTTTCTACCCTCGGTTTTAGTCATCAATTGTGTGATTGGATTAAAGGATTGTGATGACCCGGAAATTTCTGACCAAATTTAAACTTAATCTTTAACGTTTCCGACACGATAAGCAAAGTCTATAAAACTGAATCTCAAAATTCTTGAACTATTCAATTACCCTGTTTGTCCGACGATCCACGAACGTCATAACATGTATTATATAAACATAAGAGTTTTCAATATATACGGAATCATGCGAATAATATTTATATATGAAATGATAAAAATTTACTATTAAACAATGCTTTTCAAATTAAAAATTTTACGTATTAAGTCGTTTTATTTTTATGATATAATTTTTGTAATTTTTTTTTTAAGAAACGAAGTTAAATTAAAAATGTACAATTTGTAAAGCACAACGTACAACAACGTGTAGCTTAAATAGTTGAATAGAAATTAATTCATTTACTATTCATATGAATAGTAAATTAAACAAAATTAATTAATTTACTATTCACATAAAAGTGACATGATTAAAATTATTAATTATAAGTTACATAAAATACCCCTGAAGTATTTTAAAAATACTACTTTTAAAATCTTAATCGATTCGATTTTATTATTATATTCTACTTTATTATATTATTATATTATTATTTTATTATTATATTATTACTTTATTATATTATTATATTATTATAATTATAAACGTATGATTCCTTTTATTATTATATTATTATTTTATTACTTTATTATATTATTATAATTAAACACGTTTGATTCATTTTATTATTATAATATTATTTTCTAACTATATATATCGATCGATCGATCGATTGCAGAAACACACACATATATGTACATATATATTTATTTCATATATTTTTATTCCGTAATAATTCTAGTGCAATATTCAAATTAAGTATTAGTAGTATACATAAAATACTACGATGGAGTTATGCTCGGGGGATTTTCAAAACGGAATTTTAGGAGCGGGATAGAGCTAAGGAAAATTATGGGTTATAGCTTTGGATGTTATGGATAATGTTCATGGGTATTGTTCACAAGTCAAATCTAGTGTTTATCATCTCTGTTGCGTCTACGTACTTTCCTGCAATATTGAATCACAATATTGATACGTGAGCATTCATATCTTATCTTTTATATATTAATAATGTATACATGTCTAGTGCTCGAGTATATATGTTTATGCATGCTTGTATGCTAAATTTCATCGTTAAACAGTTTATAATGAATCACGAATTAAATACATATATTACTGATAAAAGGTATATGATATGCATGTTTTTGGAAAGCTGGCAAAAAATCAATAACTTTTCATTTAGAAAACGCGTAATTTCGGTGAACGAATTAAAAGATATGATCAACTGAATTATGATTGACATTAATTGAAATTGCTCTTGAATCTACAATTGATATTTAAACAACTTGTTTGTAAGATTGATAAATTAGATTTTTTAATATTACCAGCCGAGTAAATGAATCCTTATATAAGGCACGTCTCGTTTTGTTGAATAATTGTCAAAATTGACTGTTTTATCATGTTTTAAAGCCTTATAAAAACTATAGTCTAATTTTACAAGAATTGGGAAACTATGTGAAATCTTAAAATGTTTCGATTGCCATGATCATTCAACTATAGTATTAAGTCAGATTGACTTTTTGAAATGACTTTTGATAAACTTTTGTATGTTGATCTCGAGCATTAGGATTGTGATACACTATGACCTGACCTAGCTTGATAGACATTTATTGACCAACATATGTTCTCTAGGTTGAGATCTACGGTTATTTGGTATTTCAAGTTTCGGTCACATTTCGGTGAACAACTTTATGTGCTGCTAAGGTGAGTTTCATATGATCCCTTTTACTCTTTACATTTTTGGGCTGACAATACATGCAAATGCTTTATTAACTGATTTACAATATTTATATGCGTGAGTTTCATTTTCTCCCTTTTTAATTACTTTTGCAATCTATATTTTTGGGCTGAGAATACATGCACTTTATTTTAAACGCAATGGATACAAGTACATACTAAATTCTACACTGAGTTTAAACTGAAAATCCCTTAGCTTTAGTAACTAGTAACTGCCAGTTATAAGAACTGGTGGGCGCGAGTAGTAGTATATGGATCCATAGGGCTTGACATCCCCGTCTGTTCCAGGTATAGAAACCCTAGCATGAACTATAAAACAGACGTATCCTATTTGAGGTTAGTACACGTTAGTTTGCGTGTATTGTACATGTTGGTTGCATGTATGTTAAAACAGGGGTACTTATTAAAAAGTTAAAGTTTAGTTACCATGGTGCTCAATCTTGTAGAATATTTTGATAAACGTTTCTGGATGAAACAACTGAAATCTTGTGATCCACCTTTATATACAGATTATGTGCAACACTAAAACTATGAACTCACCAACCTTTGTGTTGACACTTGTTAGCATGTTTATTCTCAGGTTCCCTAGAAGTCTTCCGCTGTTTGCTTATATGTTAGACAAGATATGTGCATGGAGTCATACATGCTTTATTCGAGAAAATGTTGCATTCACAAATCATCACCATCTATCTTATTTTGACTGCATTGTCAATGGAAGTATTGTTGTAAACTATTATATTACGGTGACTGTCTATATGTAGAAATCATCAGATGTCAAAAACCTTTGATTTAAATATTCATTTATGGTGTGCCTTTTCAAAAGAATGCAATGTTCACAAAGCGTATCATATAGATGTCAAATACCTCGCAATGAAATCGATGAATGACGTGTTCGTCCATATGGATTTGGAGCGATCGTCACAAGGATGCCTTCATTACGCTAAATCTTCGGTTCTTATTAATGGTAGTCCGTCCCGTGAATTTCCTCTAAAAAGGGGACTGAGACAAGGTGATCCACTTAGTCCTTTCTTATTTATCATTGTCATGAAAGGTCTCCACCTTGCCTTTCATCGAGCCATGGAAATTAATTATATTCAAGGGATTAAAGTGGGTTCGGATTTGATCCATTTGTCACACTTTATTTATGCGGATGATGTGATAATTTTCTCAGATTGGAGAGTTACGGAAGTAAGGCATATACTTATTATTCTTGACATTTTTTATCGTGTATCAGGGTTGAGATTAAACATCTCTAAATCCCATATTTTCGGTGTAGGTGTTTCGGATAATGAGGTTGTTTCACTTGCTAATGTTATTGGGGCAAGAGCGGGTTTCTTTCCGACTACGTATCTCGGTTTACCCATTGGTTCGAATATGAAAAGAATTGCTAATTTGGAGCCTTTACATGAAAAGTTTCGTGCTAGACTTTCATCATGGAAGGCAAGTCATATTTCTTCAGGAGGTAGACTAACGTTAGTAAAATCGGTCATGGGAAGTATAGGGATTTATTTGATGTCCCTATTCAAATACCCGGAGGCTATGTTAAAACGGCTCGAATCGATTAGGGCTCGTTTCTTTTGGGGTGGAACGAATTCTTCTAAAAGAATGGCATGGATCAAATGGGACAAAGTGTTGGCTTCTTATGATAATTCTGATGACCCGTCCTAATCCATATGGACGAATACATTACATTTGGTTAGATCGCGAGGTACTTGACCTCTATATGATACATTTTACAAACATTGCATTGGTTTTTAAAAGACAAACTTTCATTACATCGAAAGTTGACGAGCATGCATACCATTTCATAATATATACAACTATAATTGACTTAATAATAATCTTGATGAACTCAACGACTCGAATGCAACGTCTTTTGAAATATGTCATGAATGACTCCAAGTAATATTTCTAAAATGAGCAAATGCACAGTGAAATATTTCTTTCATACCTGAGAATAAACATGCTTTAAAGTGTCAACCAAAAGGTTGGTGAGTTCAATAGTTTATCATAAACATTCATTTTCATCATTTTAATAGACCACAAGATTTTCATTTTCAGTTCTCATAAATATACGTCCCATGCATAGAGACAAAAATCATTCATATGGATTGAACACCTGGTAACCGACCTTAACAAGATGCATATAGAATATCCCCATCATTCCGGGACACCCATTGGACATGATAAAATCGAAGTACTAAAGCATTCCAAATTCCAGAATGGGGCTTGTTGGGCCCAATAGATCTATCTTTAGGATTCGCGTCAATTAGGGGGTCTGTTCCCTAATTCTTAGGCTACCAAGCTAAAAAGGGGCATATTCGGCTTCGATCATTCAACCATATAATGTAGTTTCAATTACTTGTATCTATTTTGTAAAACATTTATAAAAGCAGCGCATGTATTCTCAGTCCCAAAAATATATATTGCAAAAGCATTTAAAAAGGGAGCAAATGAAACTCACGATACAATATTTTGTCGTAAAAATATTCACATGACGATACTGAACAATGCAGGGTTGGCCTTGGATTCACGAACCTATATCATTTATATATACATTAACACATATAATTAACATGTAATAATAATCAAACCCGTTTGTATATGTTAATTATATATTACTTATTTAAAATAGTAATGTAATATTTATATAGTTTTTATATATGTATTTAATATATTTGTATGAATAACTTTTGGTTTGTTAAAATAATGTCTTTACTAATACTAAAATAGTGTTAATAATAATAACAATTAGTTTTAATATTGAAAATACTAACTTTGATAATAATACAAATCACTTTATTTGTAGTAACTAATATATTAAAAATAATGACACTTAGAATAATGATACTTTTAGTAATAATGGTCATAATAATAATACTTGTAAGAAATTATCAATTTTTCTGTTACTGATAGTTATGATAATAATAATAATTATAATCATGATAGTAATTATAATATATCTAAATATTTTAGTTATAATGATAATAATAATGATACTTCGTTTAAAAGTTCATAACCATGATTATTCTTATATCATAATTATTTTCATGTTCAAATTCGAGTTCAAATTATATCCTATGATTATTGATCATCTTTTTATGAAAAGCATCTCCGTGATACATCTATTAACCTTACATTCATGTTCTAAATCTTACACATTTTATAATCTTTTATGACATGACACATAGTTTTTAATTATATTCGTAACCATTTCATAATATTTATAATAGTAGTAATAATAACCTTAACATTAATATTAATGATGATAGTAAATATAATAATAATACTTATGATAAAAATATTAATGATAACAATAATAACGATAATCATACTTTTATAATTGTTAAAATCATATTAGTACTTATAATCATAAATGTTAACCTTTATAATAATACTTGTATTAATAATAATAAGTGTTCTAAACTAACAATAATAATAATAATAATAATAATAATAATAATAATAATAATAATAATAATAATAATAATAATAATAATAATACAATAACAATAATAATTGTAATATCAATAATAATAATAATTATAATGATTTTTTTTTAAAAAAAAAAGACTACCTTAGAATGCCCATTTTAAAAAGAATTGCACCAAGCAGGGATTGGACCCGAGACCTCACGCTTCCCCGACACACACTTAAACTAGCTGGGCTGTGCCCATTTTCCGAAATATTACTGAACCAAAATATTTTTAACCCGAATTCATTTTCTATTTTCATCATCTTCTTCTTCAATCTAAACCGTCGACCAGAGATCCATCCAATCTCAAATTGAAATTTGATTTATGTTTGAAACATAAATAGAAACGACATATCTGTAATTAACATACATAATTAAAAAAAATTTATAAAACAGAATACAGCAGCTGTAATCATCGCTGCCAAGAACAAAAAAAAAATTTGATTTTTGATTTTTGATTTTTGAAATGTTTTAGCCAATGATTATAAAATGAGTTGAGTTTCAAATGATCATTAGGATCTTTCTCAATCACTAATTTCAACGAAAACGATTTACAAAACTTCAATTTGAATGAAGAACACAGGTTTGACTTTTTGCTCTTAAAGGTTTGACTCGAAAATTATCAATCTATAGAAAGAATTGAGACTTGAAAATTTACAGGGAGTTCGAGTACGAGATGCCTAACAATCCTGCATTAATGGATTTTGAGATTGATTTAGAATTCAAGTTTTGGTAAAAAAAAAAAAATGAACAGAGTGTCGAGCGGTTTTATCTAATTTTGTTTTGCTTTTTGATTTCCACAAATGCAACCTTTAATATATAAAACGAATTAATAATTGGAGTTGAAACACTGGTTAATCACAGATTGTATTATTGTGAAAATAGGGTCGATCGTACAGAAAAGGTAATAAGGTTGAAAGGGATCGCTAGCAAATGCATGAATATATCTGTATACATCGATTATATATATCTGATTTTATAATTAAATCTGATTTTATGGACCTGTATATATTTATTTATTTGTATATTAATTAATCTTATTAATTAGTAATTATAAATAACTATAACAATAATGCTCTTAATATAATAATAATAATAATAATAATAATAATAATAATAATAATAATAATAATAATACTATAACAATTTATATATATATATATATATATATATATATATATATCAAACTTTATATGTTATAAATTGAAAATTAATACTATTAAATACTGATTTTAATTTTAATAATAATAATAATGAAAGTAATACTAATTTTAGTATAACACTTATATTTCTAACTTATAATTACACTTAATATATTAATATTATACAATATATATTACATGATAACATATGCTAAATATTTAATATTTAAACATCTTAATATAAATACTTTGTATAATGTGTGTTTGCATATGAAAAGATAATATATAAGTAATATATATATTTATAACTTTTATATATATTCTAATATACATATGATGATAATTAATATAGAAATCATATATATCTATTCATAGCTTTATATTAGTAATAATTTTTTTTATCTTGTATACTATTTTACATATTTACTTCTAATAATTCAACTATATTTTATTATTTCTAATTATTATATATCCTTACATTTCATTAATTATGTAATACTTGTTTTATAATAACATATTTGAATATTTATATATTTTATATATTTTATATATATTACAATATACCTATAATATTAATTATACATAGTACTCATATAATTATATATAGATTCATTTTAGATTACACTTAATTATTTTGTATCTTATTTTACATACTTAATTCTAATGTTTACATTATATTTTATAAATTCAAATTATTATATATATTTACATTTATATATTTATTTATTTATTTAAATACATATTCATTTACATCCAATTGTTCGTGAATCTTCGGAAGCGGTCGAAGGTCAAATGATATTATGAATATAGTTTACAAACTTTGTTACTCAACATTACAGAATTTGCTCATCTTGTCAAAATCAAATACGAATTAAGTTTAAATTTGGTCGGAAATTTCCGGGTCGTCACAATAATGGGGGTCTAAACATTGGTAGTCTCAAAGCGTTTAATTTAGCTCTTATTTTTAAATGGAGGTGGCGGTATTTAACAAACCCTAACGATTTGTGGGTCACTATTATTAAAGCTATTCATGGTAACGATTTTGATAAGGTTGCTGTTTCATCCCATAGTATATGGGCGGACGTTGTCTCCACTTGTAGTAAGGTTATCTCCAACAATTTGTTACCTCCGGATACTATCAAGTTGGTTGTTGGTAATGGTAATTCTATTCGCTTTTGGCATGATTCTTGGTGTGGTAACTCATCTCTTGCCTCTCGTTTTAATAGACTGTTTCATCTTGATGCAAATTCGGATTGTTTTATTGTGGATAAGGTTGTCAATGATAATTGGAATTTTTCATGGGTTAGAGACATTTCGAATGGCCGAAACAAAAATGCTTTTAACGAGTTACTAGAACAGATTGGTATCCCAATTTTGCGTGATCATCCTGATGGGTGGAAGTGTTCGATTAGTGCAGATGAGGGATTTTTGGTTAGAGCAGCTCGCAAAATTATAGACCGAAATTCCTTGCCTTCATCACAGCTCAAAACAGTTTGGTATGGTTTTATTCCGAGAAAAGTTAATGTGTTTATATGGAGATTACGTTTAGACAATTTATAATCAAATCTTAACGGCCCATAAATAAATCTAAGTCTAATACCTCATCTAAAAAATTAAAAATCTATCATGAGCTACAGTTTGTAAGGATACAGCTTAAGTTTCCACCTTCTTTTCCTTTTCTCCTTTATCTTCATTTCTTAAGTGTTACCTTTTTAACTTTTTAAAAAATAAAGTGTAATTAAGTGTGAAATTACAAATTATCTCCACTGATGTTGTTGTAAATGTTATATAAATATTATAACAAATACCAACAAATTACACGGTATGTCATTTATTTTATTTTTTTACCATTTTAAGGTTATTTTACAGGATTTTTCTTCTTTCTTTTCAAATTTATTGTTAGTGTATCATTTTGAAAAGTTCTAAATTAGTTAGAGGTAAGACTTAAAAATTAATACAAAAATACATGTAAGTACTTCCTTTTCAAATTATGTGTTTTATGTATGGACAAATATAATATTCCCTCCGTTCCATATTAGGCCACTTCTTATCTACCGTCAACGAACCCATTAACGATTTGTGACCCAATAACATTGATTGGTAGCATTCAGTTAAATGGTCCGTTTGTGAGTGCTACAACGGAAATATCAAATGTGCAAGTGGGCCCCGATGACTATTTTATTTAATTTTATTACATGTACACCCTTTTTTGTGTTTATTATTATATTTTAATAATTAAAATTTAAATGGGTTAAAGTTTAAAATGAAGTGTATGATAGTGAGCGTTTAGTGAAAGGAATGTTAAAGGGTTTGTGGTGATGTGGCGCTGATGTGGCAGTAAAAATGTATGTGAAAGAACTGAACGATTGCAAGTGGCCTTAATAGTCTGGTATTTCATTTTTGGTTGTCCTAAATTAATAGCTCACTTTCATATATAGATAAGAATAATAAGGTAAAATTCTATTATATGCTTAATGTATGTGGATAGGAATCATAGGATTAAAAAAGAAAGAAAAAGTAAGGGTAAACTGGAAAGTAAACAGAAATTAAAGTATTTTTCTGTGTGTTTTTTGTCTATACTATTAATATGTGACTCATATGTGACTGGTGTGTTTGCTTGCCTCTTAATGAAATGGTTCAACGCTGAATGATGAATCATTCAGCATTCAGAGCGTTTGTTTCTGACCTCTGAATGACATATGATGCTGAATGGTTCAGAATTTACTGCTGAACCATTCAGAGCTGAAACGCTCTCTTAACCATTAAAAGCCTAAATTTTTTGAAATATTCTTCTAAAATCATATCCTGAACACTTAAATATATTGAATTTTTAATTCATATTACATGTTAATAAGGTAATTTTACTTAATCCATATCATTTATTTTAAATGATTATCAAACAGCTTTTTTCATTCAGAACAAAATTAATTTAGAGACTTTGAATCATTCAGATTTTGAACTATTCAGCGCTAAATCATTCAGTTTTATCAAACAAATCTTTAGTATATTTGAGGAGGTAGTATAATTTTTTGATCATTCAGTTTTATCAAACGTACCCTCGTAGTATATTCGAGGAGGTAGTATAACTTTAGAATTCGTTCAAATTTGATCCACCAGTGTAGAGAGTCGAGACCATACTGTTACATGGAGTAGCAAATTAAACATTTTTTTTATTTTAATTAAAACCGAATCATCAAGATTCAAGAATATATAAACAACATCTGACGTTTATAAACGTGTTACCATGAAAGTGACTGCAACCAATACTCTCTCTCATCTCTCTCAATAATGTATGTGAGAGAGAGATGGAGATTGTGTAATTTTACTCAATTAAAATTAATACTTGAGTTGAAATTGAAATACTAGGACAACACAAACAAAAATTGTTCACCCCAATTTCATGTACATCCAATTATCTTGATAGCCCCCTTTTCCTTCTTCTGTTTTTTCTTCTTACTGTAGGGTCTTTGTCCTCTTATGTTTTGTGGCTCATAAGTATTAGTCCTTATTCCAAATACCCACAAATAAAAATTATTCCTTTATAAGAATTTATGAGCTAAAAGATAACCCAGAACCTTAGTTAAATTAATGGAATTTGTTCAATTTTGATGGTGACATCACTTGGGTTGTTGTAAAAGTTGGATTTTTCTTAGTGGGGTTCTATCAATTTGATTGATTGAGAATCAAATTCAGCTGAATAGGGATCATTTTAGTGATTAACTTGAAGTTGATGTGAATTGATCCAAATCTTGAATTGATAAAGAGGTTTTAAAGAAGTGGATGCAAGCTGAAATTTTGATCTAGAAATATGGCAAGTGATCTTATGAGTGATGAGGATGAGTCAAAAGGTGGCATGTGGGCTTTGGAGCAGAAGATTGACCAGCCTATGGATGAAGAAGCTGGTAGACTTAAACATATGTATAGAGAAAAGGTAACTTTTTGCTACTTTTTAGTAATTTTTTTGAGCTTTTCCTAATTGTCTTTAAGTTGTTATTTTTTATTTCTCACTGATTTTGTCCTATATTGGACTTTTATGATTATGATCTATTGTTTTGTATTTATAGAATTCTAATGTCTATATATGTGTTTTGTTTTTCTAAATTGGGATTATACCTAGTTGATTTATGATTTCCTCTTGGTGGCTTTGAGATTTATTTACTGATAAAGTAATTTGAATCTTGGTGTGTTATATCTATGATTGGTGATTAATTGTGTTTGACTAAATGTCTAAATTGATCATGCAAAAATGAGTTTTGCTTAAATTTCTCAGAAATTGACTTTGACTTTGACTACCCTGAAGTGTCATGCTTCTTTCTGAATAAATTTGTTATGATTTTGGATGATTAAGGCTTTGTCAACTATGTTAAGAAACAAAGTTGTAATTTTGTTATGTTACTTGTGTAGTAATAAAGGTCAATAACTCTTTGTTAGCGAATAATTGTGAAATGCAGAAGTTTTCTGCAATGTTGCTACTGAGATTTGCTTTTCAAAGTCTCGGAGTTGTTTATGGCGATTTAGGAACGTCTCCTTTGTATGTATTCAACAATACATTTCCTAATGGAATCGAGCATACAGAAGACATAATTGGCGCACTTTCGTTGATCATTTACTCACTTACACTTGTGCCGCTTATCAAATATGTTTTCATTGTTTGTCGCGCAAATGATAATGGTCAAGGTACATTTTTCCCTTCAACTTGTGACTAATCATTAATTAATGTCTAGTTATTTACATAATAGCAGTATTTTATTTCCTGAATGTAATTTATATTCAGGTGGAACGTTTGCTCTTTACTCATTATTGTGTCGACACGCAAAAGTTAATACAATTCCTAATCAGCATAAAACTGATGAGGAATTGACAACTTATAGTCGAAGTACAATTCACGAGAAGTCGTTTGCTGCAAAAACAAAGAGATGGTTGGAAGGACCATTATATAAAAAGAATGTTCTTCTTCTACTTGTTCTTATCGGTGCTTGCATGGCAGTTGGGGATGGAGTTTTAACTCCTGCTATTTCAGGTAAACTAGACAAGTTACAACTCATCTAAGGGGGTGTTTGGATATGCGTTTTGAAAGTGTTGGTGTTTTTTCTTTTTAATGATTATACTAGATAATGAGTTTATATTTAGTAAACAAAAGTAGAAGAAGTGCACTCTGATTATTTGTATGACTTAATACTTAGTTATTAGTATGACTTAATACTTAGTTGATTCAGTGCACTCGTGTGTCTTCCCTGTCCGGAATACGTACGGACATTTATCAAAAGGTTATTGGGTTTTAACCAAATTCAAACAGATTTTGAACCATTCAACACTTAATCATACTCTTTTATCAAACATAGCCTAAGAGTCTCTCAATTTAGGTTCAAAGAAGAGTTTTTTTTCTAAATTATTATTTTAAGTTAATATTGTAATCTGAAGATATAAAGCATCATATGCTTATATAAAATATCTGACTAACATAGCTATTTTGATCAGTTCTATCGGCCTCCGGTGGCATCAAGATAGACCACCCTGGGATGAGTAATGGTACGTCTTGATACTTAAACTAAACATTCTCAATTAAAAGATTGTTCATACAATTTTGTTTTGTTCTAAATAACGTAGTGTTTCTTGCAGATATTGTTATACTTGTGGCGGTTGTCATATTACTAGGTTTGTTTAGTCTGCAACACTATGGTGTTGATAAAGTTGGATGGCTTTTTGCTCCAGTTGTCTTGCTTTGGTTTCTTTTCATTGGAGGAATTGGAATTTTCAATATCTGGAAACATGATGTCGGGGTGTTGCGGGCGTTTTCACCCTTTTATATTTTTCGCTACTTTAAACGAAGAGGAAAAGATGGCTGGACTTCACTTGGAGGAATCATGCTCAGTATAACAGGTCATCTCTCTCTCTCTCTCTCTCTCTCTCTCTCTGTGTGTGTGTGTGTGTGTGTGTGTGTGTGTGTGCGCGTGCGCGCGTGTGGACAGTGGAAATGATTAAGCTATAATTTATGGAAATTCAATAAGTGCAAAAGTCAATGATAGTTAAATAGATAAGTATATGTGATATTATGTTCATTGAATATGACCAACCTTTCAACCTGCCCGGTTAAGTCAAATGAAAAAGTCAAACAAATTAAGTTATATTATCAAGTGACAGCCACTGATTCACAAGTGGGTATATATGCTGAATTGATAAAGCATATGTTTTGGTAATGCTGACTTAATAAAACAGTTATTTAACAGGCCTGAGAGAATACAAAAGTCTATGATAGTTACTTGTAAAGGGAACAGGTAAAATAGTCAAAGAAAACATAGCCACAAGATTGTTTTTAAAATAGAGGTGGCATTTTTGACCCAATTACTTATAAAGGAAATAGATCAATGGGTCAAACAGGTGAAGTCATGCAAAATGTACTTCTAATACATAAAACCAACTAATTAATGTATTCAAAAAATTAGATCAGTGTGGATACAATCAAGAGTACTAATGAATAATGATTGTTAACAATATTACAGGGACGGAGGCACTTTTTGCTGACCTGGCACATTTTCCAGTGTCAGCAATCCAGCTGGCATTTACGGTTGTTGTATTTCCATGCCTTCTTCTTGCCTATTCTGGACAAGCCGCCTACCTCATAAAAAACAAGGACCATGTGTCTGATGCATTTTACCGATCTATTCCAGGTTCATATTATCCAATTATAATATTATATATATTAAATTAAATTATATATAAAATATGAGATGAGATTAACACAAAAATATTTTTCTTATAACATAACTAAAATGTTTAGTCCATTTTAATACTCGATCACATTATGATTTTCTTTTAATAAAGAAATTAAAATTTAAGTAATACAACTTTGGATGATTTTGCAGATGGTGTATATTGGCCGATGTTTGTTATTGCAACATTAGCTGCTATAGTTGCAAGTCAGGCGACTATTTCTGCTACGTTTTCAATAATCAAACAGGCAAATGCACTTGGTTGTTTTCCAAGAATTAAGGTGATACATACGTCAAGTGAATTTCTCGGGCAGATTTATATACCGGATGTCAATTGGATCATTATGGTTCTTTGCATTATTGTGACTGCTGGATTCAAAAAACAAAATCAAATCGGAAATGCTTATGGTCAGTATACTGTTTCATTTACCGTTTCACATAGATATAGATATTATGGTTATATATCTTTAGATACACACACAAGGGCAAAAATACTAAGGGGCAGGGGGGCACCTGCCCCAGTGGATTTGTGAAATTTTCAGGCCCAAAATTTTGGATTTTTTTATTTTGCCCCTAGTGGATTTTTTTTCCAGGCCTAAAAGCCTTCATATTTTGCCCCAAAGCCTCCATATTTTGCCCCAACCCAAAAGCCCTTTACCCAAAAGGTTTATTTACATGGAAGAGTGGAAGAAATTTTTTTTTTTTTTTTTTTTTTTTTTTTGACGAATATTATTGATAAACTCGTTAACATTCATCAAGATGAACGTTACCAAAATGAACATAAAAGTTGACTAATGTTATCAGCCATATGTATTTGACAAATACTCATCGAACAAATATTCAATAATCTAATCTAAATTCTAAAATCAATAACATTCATCATGGCGTTCGATTGATGAATGTTAATGAGTTTACAACTTTATTGAATTATTCGTTTAGTGAATATTAGTCAAATCCGTATAGGTTTATAAATATCAACTGATAACATCCACTTTGGTTAACATAAATCTTTTTAAAGTAGTATTAAGTTTGTAATCAATATTTACAGGAACGGCGGTCGTCATAGTCATGCTCGTCACAACGTTCTTGATGATATTGATTATGCTACTCGTGTGGCGTTGTCATTGGCTTCTCGTCTTCATATTTGCCGCCTTATCTCTAGTCGTTGAATGCACATACTTTTCAGCCGTCCTTTTCAAGGTCGATCAAGGTGGTTGGGTCCCACTTGTGATAGCCGCCGTCTTCCTTTTCATCATGTACATTTGGCATTACGGAACGGTAAAACGGTACGAGTTTGAAATGTATAGTAAGATTTCAATGGCATGGATTCTTGGTCTCGGTCCAAGTTTAGGTCTAGTCCGGGTCCCGGGAATTGGGCTCGTGTACACCGAGCTTGCAAGTGGGGTCCCACATATATTCTCCCATTTCATAACTAACTTACCCGCCATCCATTCGGTTGTCGTTTTCGTGTGTGTTAAGTACCTTCCGGTTTACACCGTCCCAGAAGACGAACGATTTCTCGTTAAAAGAATCGGGCCGAAGAATTTTCACATGTTTAGATGCGTTGCGAGGTACGGGTACAAAGATCTACACAAAAAAGACGACGAATTTGAAAAAAAACTTTTTGAGAATTTGTTCATGTTTGTTAGACTCGAGTCAATGATGGAAGGCGGGTCCGATTCGGATGAGTATAGTTTGTACGGTCAGCAAACAACTCGTTCGAGAGATTTTTTGCTTCCCGAAAACGCAAATAACAATACGAATACGTTTTCTTCCGTTGTTGACCTCACGATATCATCGTGTGACTCGATAGTGCCGGTTAAATCGCCAGTGATGTCATCAGGGCATGTGAGTAGTCATACGGAGGTCGATGAAATGGAGTTTTTAACGAGTTGTCGAGATGCAGGGGTGGTCCACATAATGGGGAATACGGTAGTTAGGGCGAGGCGGGATTCGGCGTTTTATAAGAAGATTTCGATTGATTATGTGTATGCATTTTTGAGGAAGATTTGCAGGGAGAATAGTGTGATCTTTAATATTCCTCATGAGAGTCTTTTGAATGTTGGTCAGGTGTTTTATGTGTAATTATAGTGTTGAACTGGATATTTAGATCTTGTAGTTCATTCTTTTAATGAGTTTGGACATATTTGTATTTGTGTAATTGAATTTTGGTTGTTTCTTTTAAGAAAAATAATAATATATTGTGCTAACATCACATAATGATAGGTGATCTTAGCTTCTGAATGAAAAGTTGATTGTGTTGAAGTGTTAGAATTTAAATGGTCAAAATGTAAAATGTAAAAGTTTATTTAGTTGACAAATAAACAAGTAGTTACCCTATCAAACTTTTGTACTATCAACAACATCAATGTTAGTTCTTTTGTTTAGGTCAATTTTTGTGCCGTTTATTTTAGCTAGGTTTGGGTACCCTTTTGTATCGTTGTATTAGTTGTACTTGTTGATCCTCAGATTCTGTTATATGTTGTTACGTTATTTTGCTAAAAAAGAAAGAAAAAATGTCAAGTACTCTATTTATTTACTACTTTTTAATTAACCTAACCTTGACTGACCTGACTCGGCCGACTCGGTATGACTTTGACCCAACATGTTAACGTTGACCGACTTTAAGGCGCTTTCGGGCAAGTCGGGACGGGAAACCGACACATCGACCTAGTTGACTGACTTTTACAACATTGTTTACGAGTATATTGATGATTACAAACTCACTATCGAAATACAACAATTGCATATGTTAAGTACATGATTGTGCACCAGTCGAAGATGGATTGCTTCTTCCACCTCTAATAAAGTAACTGCGCGACGATGAATTGCTTAAACTACGTTCAATTAAAAACATAAGTAAAAGGGTAAATAGAATCAAAATTCACAAATGAAAATGAAGCCTCGTTCACAAAACAATATCAACTTTGGTAGTGCTATTCGACTATTCGTACATATTCTCAGGTATTTTGTACGAAACAACTAAAACGCCAAAGAAAATTAAAAAAAAAAAAAAAAACTAACGATGCAAAACTAGAATGTGATTTCACAAGGTGCATGGAACGTTCTACCACGGCAAATTGGTTCAAGATTTTCGCCTGCGTACGAAACAAGTGGTGAGACCTCAACACCTGCAATAAGACACTAATTATCAGTCAAGGGTATTTTAGACATTAACCGTATCAGTTAACGATTAAAAGTCAAGTATTGTATACCAGTTGAATATAAAGGCACTGAATGTGTTAAAAACCCGCCTGCTGCAACCACCCAGCGTGTATGCAGACGAAGAACCAGAAGCCGGGCACTGTCTGGAGTGTCAAAGTTTGACCCGTTGGCATTTTTCACAGGGGCAAATTCTTCTTCACGTAAAACCTATAATTATATAAAACAGAAAGAAAAAATCAGGAAAATTATCACAAGTGGACTTTTCCTTATGATCTGTTAAAAAAAAAAAAAAAAAAAAACATAACTGACCTCAAAAAGTGCTGTTGACGGTGCATACGGAAATGCGTCAAATATGAATTGTTCTAGCTTGTATCCCACCGTTTGGCCATGAATCGATGGTATTTTCTTCTCAGCAAGATGATATCTGTCAGTTTTACAATAAAAGTAGAACACCTTACTTGGTTAAGAACTTAACGACACGATTTATTAAAAATAATAATAATAAATAAAAAAGAACAGAAAAGTTTAAGTTTATACTGACATGCTGTCCTTTTCGAGACCGTTTGCAACTTGGTTCAGGAAGTCTAAAGTGAACATGTGGAGGCAAACCTGAAATATACAACGAGCGGAATAATAATATTGACCAAATATATACATGTTAAACCTGTCTGACTAATCTTGAAAAAAAGGTAGAAATATTTAAAAGAAAAGGGTAAGATAAACTATACATTACTCCAACAGTATCGAAGTCGGCCCGTTCCCTGGTTAATTTCACTTGCGAGCGACTGTTCCAACTCGCTGTATTCAACTACGGTTACGGGTCCGCCTTTACCACGTCTTACAAATACACCAACTTTCTCTTGAGGGTATGCCTGTAATTTCACATGATTGTTTATTATTCTATATTCAGCTGGTAATCAGCTAATAACAAAAAAAATTAAAGAAAAAAAAAAGAAATCCACACAACTCACCTTACGGACAACTTTAGCGGCGGAAGCTACGCCCTTATCGATAAAATAGCCCAAGAAAGTAGGATCACCAACACGAACCTGACATTAAACGATATTCAATATTCAATATTTTCTTTACGGGATAATTAATAAAGAGAAAAAGAATTTAGTGGATAAAAAATGTGCACCAAAGCATTATCAACACCGTAGCAATCCAAATATTTGACACCTCTCGAAGACATATCTTCTAATAGTCTTGAATACTTCAACGCTGAATTTAACAGTCAAAGTCAAAACAGTTGGAACTAAACGAGCATTTATGATTTAGTGATCTTGAAACTTTACCTGAATAAACTCCTCCATTTCCGTCGGGGGCTTTTGCCACCTGAAATGGAGTTTCCATGATAAATCTACCGTCCTTTGAAACACAAGGTATTGTACCTTGTGAAAAGAAAGTAATCTGCACCAAATAGCTTTCGGCATAAATAAAATATACTCCCAACTTTTAAAAAAAAATATAAAATATAAAAAAGTTAACTCACCTGATCAGCATCAAGACCAAAATATTTGTGATGTTTGAAGAAATCGCGTGTGCTTTTATCAGTAAATGGGCTGGTCATTATGTACCAATGTATTGGCACAATATTACCAGAACCTACATAGACCAAAAAAGATTACAACTTTATCGAAAGGGTTGATCTGTATTAAAAAAAATAATTAATAAACAATAACGAAACGTCAAAGTAACTGAACTCACCCTCAGTTATGGATTGAGCTGCTAATCTTTGAAGACACAGAATTCGCTCAGCTTGAAGTTGAAATAGAGACTTTCCTGATGGAAGTCCAATATCTAAAATGAAGTAAAAAAATGACATTAACAAACAAAATTTAACCTAGATACATCAATATTAGAAACATTTTATATAAAAGCTAAAACTTGAATTTGATGTAAAAATACTTACTGACACATCCTTTCGGGGCAGAACTTCCAAGGCGTGTCCCCTGCATTTAACTTTTCATCATAAGGAAGAACATGTTGAAATCTAAAATCATGAACGTTTTGTCAAGTTTTGAACTACCTTCCGATTTATTAGGAAAAAAATAGTTTTTATGCTGTTAAAGGGCCGCCTTTTTTGACTACCATTGTCATGCTATAGTTCATATACACATAGATTTATACTCTAGTATGCAACAATTTCACCATTGCCAAACTTAGAACTGATTAAACTCAGACTAAAGAAAATGTATATAATGTAATCATACATGTCAATAAAGCATAGTAACTATTGAGAATTATTCCCTTGTATTGGTATTATATCTTCTAATGTAGAATCATACCACTTTAAATTAAACTTTATTATACAGACATCAACACCTATTCATTCATAATTCACTTTTCGTTAATCATGTTTTACTTTCCACTCCCTTTAATTGTGCCCACAGATTAAGTATCAACTTTTGGCATCTCTAGAAGTAAAAGAGCAAAAGGAAACATCATATAATTGCCACAATTATCACAAATTTAGTAGGTAAGCCAAAGAGAGAATCTCATTCTCTAAAATCATTTCAAACAAAAAAATTAAAAAAAAATAAAAAAAAAAGGTCTTTACACTTTGTTATCATCCTTTATAATCCATATAACAATAACCCCAGGATCAATATAATCAAGAACCACTAATTATACTCAATAGAATCAATTGAGGTCACCTAGTGATATTGGTACTCAGAATCTAGTGAACCATAATGAAGATCATAACAATTGTGGAAAGTAAAACTAACATACCTGTCCACCAGATAAAAGTAGTACAGCTAATTTCCCATCTGAAATAGCTTTTAACCCCATTTTCCACCATTTTTCTCGATCTTCAAGTTTCCTATCTTCCACAGTTGACACCAAACTCTCTGGCACCGGCTCTATAGCCGCTGCCGGTAACCCTAAATTTATCAATTGAAAAACCAACTATTAAATAACACCATTAAATGCAGATACAGAAACTTACCCAAACGCGTATAATAAAACACTAACCATGGGACTGGAATGAACACCTAATCATTCGATCGATCCTAGGAAGATCTAAACTCTGCAGAAACGTCAATAACAACCCACATTATGTATACACTCGTAATAATCACAAATCGAAAGTAGAAACTAACAAAACTTCACCCAAATTTGACCTAGTGATATTTTCAATAACTCAAAACAAACTACAATAAAAGTTACCAATCATCAAATCTAGTAAAGGATCTACAATTAGCTAATCAAAATTACTAATACCCAATAAAATGCAAGCAATTAAACGAGTAAAAATCCAAACTTTTTTATACTAATACTAATAACTAATCAAATCTTTAATCTTTAATACCCAATAAAATGCAAGCAATTAAACCAGTAAAATTCCAAACTTTTTAATACTAATACTAATAACTAATCTAAATTACTAATACCCAATAAAAAGCAAGCAATCAAACGAGTAAAAATCCAAACTTTTTACACTAATACAAAAAAATGGGGAGAAAACCTCAATTTCTTGAACAAGGTAGTTTTGTTGGTCAGAAGATAACTGATCCCAGAAAGCAAAAGCATCTTCTTGACCATAATCTTTAAGTCTTTCCAAGAGTGCTTGAGGTGGTGGTGGTGTTGGTGATGATGATCCGTTGCTGCTAGGATTGTTTTCGTTGGTGTTGTTTGATTCTCTCATTGCACCAAAGACAAAAAAACCCACAACCCAATTACTGTATATTTTTTGTATCTGGATCTATATCTATATGTATGTGTGTATGAGATTGTGTGACAAATAGACAGATCTTATAATAAGTATTAAAGAGAGAGGGTGTTTGTAATCTGTATGTGTGGGTGAGTAGTAACGATCTGGGTTGAGTTGGTAGAGTGGCGTTGGCTCATAGTTGGTGACAAAAAAAAAAAATGAAGTTAAATGATTTGATTTATGATTTCAATCGGTGGGTGACAAATTAACTAATTGGGGTATAATTAAAGTATAAAAAAGAAACAAACTTTGGGTTGATACTTTTAATCACTATGTCATAATCATAACCCAATCTTGAAACATAGTGGGGGTTTACATTATATTATACTTTATCTATCTATTTATTTATGTATTCATTTCATTTCATTTTATTTATATTAATGGATAAATTATTGTTATGATTTCATATGTGCAACTATATTGTTTTTGTACTTTATACCGGTTGTTAGGTCACTTTTAACCATGACTATCATGACGTACATGTTAAAATTAGAATGACCGATCTATCATGCTAGTGTCACCAGTGGTGGAAATAGATTTTTTTTACCGGAGACAAAAAAAAAAATTTTAAAGCATAACAACTTTTTTTTAACAAAATATGAAGGCTTTTGAACAAAATATGAAAGTTTTTTAGCAAAATATGAAGGCTTTAGAATAAAATCTTAATGCCTTGACAGCAAAATATAGAAATTTATGGACAAGAAAAAATCCACTCGAGCTAAATGAAAAAACCCCAATTTTTTTACACTAAAAAATAAAGCCACTGGAGACATGTGCCTCCTGCCCCTACCTATTTCCGCCATTGAGTGTCACCAAAGCACTTCATACAAAGACCGAATAAAATACTGAATTTGTATCATCCGTGACATACTTCTTATAAAATTAGGACCCATTATGTTTTTTAAATCATTTATTTGTACAAATGTTAAGCTTCTAGTAGACTCCTCCTACCGCATTAGCCAATTCAACGTCTTTGAGGATAACCAATAAAAACATCATTGGCAGCACCAAGCATTTGTCATCACGAGGACCATGCAATTTTTTGTTGTACATTTTAAATTAAAAACGTACTTTGTATTGATTAATTAACTTGGTGAGTGTGGAGGGTTATGTCATGATTGAGAGTAAAATGTAATGAAAGGATTCACCAAATAAACGGGACCGAAAGAGTGTCATAAACTTGTAAAGAGCGTGTCAATCATGGATCATTGATAGCACTCATGTTTTTTTTAAGATAAATACAAATACAAATTACTTGTGTTCGCTAATATTATGCAAATGACTTTTTTTATTGTAGTTATCCAAGTTAGCACTGCATATCTCAAAATGGGTATGATGGACATTCTAAAATGTACTTTTAATGATTCGCATACATTCACTTATACACATGTTCGATTATAGTTGACTTTCAGAAGGGAATAATAAAAAAAAAGAATCAAATGTCATTTATGTAGTTAAATTGAGGGCTTATTGTGATGATACTTTTTGCCAATCATAGCAATGATAGAAGTAATCAACATAGTTATCAATATTATTGGTAACCTAGGCAAAGTATTCTTTTGCTAAGACAAGCACTCTAGTTAGCAAAAAATGAAATAATATGAAAATTAAATTACTGTAACCAAGTACACTCAGATTTATAGATGTGCACAAACTTTTAAATTTAACAGTGTACATACATAAGTCAAGCCATCTATTTGACCTTAATCCAACCAGGATTATTCAGAACCAGCCCTTAAGTAGTTCCCTAAAACAAAACTTGCCACAGTTTTGAATCGGTAAACGAATGCGGGTCCTGCATTTCTCGTAATAATCTCTAGTTGTGCATAGAAGTCAACAAGTTTTGATCAATCGAAAGGAACTATCAACCGCCCAATGAAAAAGAGTACCTCTATAAATTAAATAAATAAATGCAACCTTTTCTATAAGAAAAATAAACACACAAAAAGCTCATCAAGACCACCCGGAATTTTAACGAAGACGATAATAGACAACAAACCTAAAACCGTCATAAGATGGATGTCACTCTGACTGAATTATCCACTGATCCTGTCAAAAAGATGGGCAACGTCGGGTGCCAATCCACAGTCGATATGGCGGCACTATGCGGAAGCGTTTTCATCCCATTCATACGATCTTGGACCTGATTATACCCAAATTTGTATACAGCGAGACAATTGAGCTAAAATGTTTCAACATTTAGTATAACAAGAAACAAGCATCTGTATAGAGGGAGATATATGTAGTAACCTGATATATTGGTGCTCTGACTGAATCAGACGTTACCAAAAGTCGTTTACCATTTGCATCAAGAGCCATTTCGTGTCTATATGATATTGAACTTTGGGGATTACAAAATCTACATGATGAAACGCGTTTAGATCAATAACTTATCTAATTGTTGCTGATGTATGGACTGCACAGAAAGATTATATAAGAGACCGATCGTTAAAACGCATACCTGTTGCAATTCCTGGACCACATGACCTTACCCTGACTTTGCAAGCTCCACTCAAACACCTGTCAAAAATACAGTAAGGGTGTGTTTGATAAAACATGATTCAGAGCTGAATGGTTCAAAATTCGAATGATTCAAAGGTTCTGATTGATTGAACTTGGTCCTGAACGACAATAACCTGTTTGATAAGCATTATGAATACATAATGAACTCTATGAATGATGTAAAATCAATGTAATAATCTTATAAATGAATAAATAAAAGGATATAATGTTATGGATATAATTTAAGAATGATTTTAATAGAAAAGGAGGTGTTTAATGGTTAAGAGAGTATTTCAACTCTGAATGGTTCAACATAGATTGTTGAATAATTTAGAATCATTTCTCATTGAGATGACACAAACAAACGTACTAAATGTTAAATGATTCAGCATTCAGTGCTCAACCATTCAGTTAAGAGGCAATCAAACGAACCATAAATCTATAAAATTGTTCATGAACTAATTGTAACAATATACTTGAAAATGCTCGATAAATCAAATTTATAACTTGCCTTTCCATCTATACCCAAGCTAAATATGCTAGTTTCATCTGGCCCAAAAATAACAGAGCTGATAGCAGAATCATGGGCTGGCCATCCAGTAATTTGCAGGCCCGCTGACATATCTGAGTCTCGTTAAGGAGTATACGTATTAAAGTTGTTATTATAACCACGTTTATTACTTGTTAAAATACAAATATAAGATTGTTTTTCAAGGATACCGAACATGTGAATCATTCCATCAGTTGCAGCTGCTGCTAAAATCTTCCCGTTGTGGTTGAAGCATATTGAAGTAATAGCAGGTGGATCTTTCCCAAGAGGAAGGACTGTCTTCAATAAAAATCGATACGTAAATATCGGAGACTAATTATTTAATTTGAACAGTAAATTGAAATTTAAATTATTATAATATGCGCCATTCAAAATACATACCATTGCCTTCCATGTTCTCATATTCCATACAGTTAGCGATGCAAACCCTAATTTATCAATATAACTTGTGCCATGCCTACAAAAAAGTAGTTTTTTCAAAAGTCTGATAAACGAGAAGGGCGTGAATATAAGTCCACACTTTTTATAAAAGAACTATATTAAATTATGACAAAATATCACGGATGGTCCTTGTGGTTTGTATCGGATTAATCGTGGTCCCTGAGCTATTTTTTCATCATAGATGGTCATGTGATTTGCACTTAAATCACCGGGGGTCCCTGTGGTGACAGGGACCATCCTTTACGGAAAAAAACAAACCACAGGGACCACCGGTGATTCAAGTGCAGATCAACAACAACAACAACAAAACCCAATACCACATGAGTGGTGTATGGGGAGGTGAGATGTAGACAATCCTTCCCCTACCCGAGAATAAAAACAAGTCATTTCTCCACTCAGAGTGAAACACTCTCAAAAGTAGAGAAAGTCATCCCTCTTTCTATTCGACGGATAAAGAGATTGCTTCCGAATGGACCTCCGGCCAATAAGTAGGAATTTTTTTTTTTAAAAAGTATAATAAAATTAAAAATAAAATTGAGACGCCATGAAAATGGTAGAATCAAATTTCCATGGGTTTTAAATCCTGTATGCAATTCAATTTAGGCTCTAAACGGCAGTCAAGACGCCAATAAATCGACGCTTGCAATTCAATTCAAGTGCAGATCCTTAAAGGAAAAAAAGTACAGCGACCATGAGTGTAATCCGATACAAACCACAGGGACCATCCGTGATATTATGTCTTAAATTATTAAAAACTCTGCAAATACCCTCTAGATGCTGCTGCAGACACAAATATTGGTTCCACCGGGCTGCATTTTAAGTCAAGAACACTGCAGCACAAACATTCAGCACGGTTAAAAAAATAACAATCTCCTGGTTGCATAGGGTTTGACCCATGCAAGGACCAAAAATAAAAAATAAACCTTGGAAATGCATCGGTTGTGCTAAGATCACAAACGACTCGTTTAGCATCAACGTTCCATGCTTTTATACCTCCATCCGCAGTGCCTATTAGAAGCTTTGTCAAAATGGACAATCAAATGTACAACCATTACTTCCTGGTTTACAACATTCACAACCTCCAGTTTTACCAATTTTCATTATCTAATAAATTTCCAATTTAAATGTCTTGAAAGTATACACATTCATATTGAGGATGAATATACAGTACGGTTTCAGATATCAACATGTAATCATAGATTCATAGCAATGTTATATTCAATGAAAGTAAATGGATTAAGTTGGTATACCAAGCGGTCAGACTTGCATTCCCATTCGAGTGACATGACCTCGGACCCACAATAAATAGTTGCATTTCTTGAAGCTGAAGTTGATGAGTCGTATGTCCATATCCTTCATTAAAATGTATTGAATATAAGAAAAGGAAACAATAATTTAAAGTTCTTCCTCGTTTATGCGAGACATCAACAAAAATAGATTCATACGAACCTACCTTACTGTCCCATCTACAGAAGCACTAGCAATGTTGTCACCAGATGTAGAGAACCTGCAACAACTAATTGGGCTCGTGTGGCCCAAAAACGTCTCCTGCAAACCACGTTTCAAGAGAACACCACAATCAAAACTATGAATTAAATATTTAAATAAAAGGTGTGAATTGTAATGACAATAAATGAGTAATCTCACCTGGAAGTCAACTTTGACTTCTGCGAAATCTTCTTCTTGCTGAAGTTCATCGTTTTCTAGGGGTGCAGGTAGATTAATATCCTTGTCCAACGATTGCCTCCCACTCAAATTAGTAGTTGATGCATGAGTTTCACTAATTGAAACAGTCGGTTCTTTAGGTAAATAGCTTGACAAGGTCTCGGGTGTCGAGCACGCGGACTCATGGTTACCATCACAACTTAATTGGCGTGCTGTTGTAATATTACTGAAATTGAAAAAAGTAGCACGTAAAAATCCAAACTTTCGAATTGATATATAAATATAATATAATAATAATATAATATAATAGATAATTAGATAATAAAGAAGTTAAGAAGCGGTCTTGCCTCCTGGACTGAGATAATTGAGCTTCTTTCTCCTCCAACAAAGCCTGAAGTTGTGAAAGTTTAGCATTAAGATGCTTAATATCATTCTTAAGATGATTCACAGTATGTTTCTCCGAACTAATTTTTAACAACGCAGGAATGCGTGGATTAGTTAAGGAAATTTCACATTACTCGCTATATGATATTGTGTATCAAGTATATCATCAAAACCAACAAGCTAACAAGCTAGTTACAGTTAATACAGCAAGATACATTCCTCACTTTCGATTTTTGTAATAACGAAATCATACTTGCATTTTGGTACTAGTCATTTGCTATCATTGGAGAGCAAAATGCAATTATATCTCAATTACTAATTATTAGTTCTATTCATATATGACTAGTGTACTTATTATAGCCAGTAAAACAGCTTGTTATCTTACTATATTAAGCACTTAACACAAACATAAACAATAGTATATGAGAATCAAATAAAGATTGTTTTTTAGATAAAAAATGTTAAAAGGATATGAGTTCCATTGAAGATTTCACTCAAAAAGTTCCTAACAGAAAGATTCACTGCATCAAGCCACTCCTTGGAGAAATAAACCCTAAACAGGGGATCCAAATTAGGGTTCTTAATATACGGAATCGCTGCACAAAATAAAAATTAATAAATCAAAATCCAAAAAGATTCAAACTTTATAAAAATAAAAAAAAAACAAATTAATAAACATACCGAACCACGTCATCCAATCATGATCCATTTGCATCAGCTTATCACCATGAACACCAAAAAATTCAATAACCTTGTCAATTCTACCTGATTGAACGGCGTAAACGATGTAATAACGAAGAATTGAGATCTCTAACTTGGATAGGGTATTAATTAGTAGGGTTTCAGATGATGAAAAACATTGTTTGAAAAAATTTAGAAGGGAGATTAGATTTTGTGGCTGGAATTTAGGAATGTATACTGAAAAAATTAGGTCAAAAATTTGATCTTTGTGAAATTGTTGGGCGATATCTGTTGATAATTCGTTTTGAAAAGATTGTAATGTTGTTGTGAATCCTCTGAAGAACAAAAATTCTTTCACGAGCTCCTCGGCGTATTTCATGTTTTCCATTTTCTGTTTATTTTTTTACAACGAAAAAAAAGTACGTGTGATATATAAGTGAGGATCCTATAGAATAAAACCTGGGAAAGGTCCAGCAACAAAATCTATTTCATGAATCAGTTGATGGAGATTTAAATTTAAATAATTTTTTATTTTATTTTTTCAAAGAAAAACTCACACACCCACCAACTTTTTTTATAACAGCAATTTTAACATCGAATATTTTCATTTGTCATTCTTTTGGGTAAAGATTTTACCCAGTAAATATTATTAAAAAAATAATAATAAAAGAAACAAGAAAGCGCAAACGACCTCAAGCACAACTCGAGGCCTCACAAACAACCAAACAACCAAGCTAGAACCTAAACACATAAAGAACTAGCAAACCAACGCACCTAACTACATGCCTAACCACGGACACAACCTATAACCAGCCTGATTTCATACCAAACGTAGATTTTCCTTAGAAAACGATTTCGATGTCATAAACTCAGCAGTGTCATCTTTATCAGATTCAACATCGCTTTCTTCATCGATTAATCTAAGTGTATCAAAATCGTTTTGAGTATTCACTGGGGAACTATTACTTGTTCCAACGTCGGGCCTCTTTTTGACACCCGGAACACTCTTATGCACACCCTTATTAGAGTCAGTGTTCATCTTGGGCCTATACACCAATTTTTGCTTCGGTTTACTTACGCCAAAAGTAACCTTCTGCTTGTTATTACCCTTTGTCGCCTCTTTAACCACCTTCTTGCCAACAACATGAAAACCATCTTCGTCCATAGACTGATTACCTTTAGTAACAGTCACCACTTTTGGGGTCACCACTCTTGGACATTGAGCATCTGAATGCCCAAAGATAGCACAACAACTACATCGCGGGGGTTCCTATTCATATTCTACCTTTAAAGTGAAACAACCCAGCCCGTATTTCATACGATAATTTTTTTATTATTATAATAATACACATTTATGCGCCAATTAAATATGTAAACCATTCCACAAGTTTCATTTAAAACGTACCACAATTTAAATGTTTACAAAGGCACGAAGGCCATTAATTAAGTTTAATACAAGTTCGACCCACTACAAATGATAGTTTATAATCCAAACGACACTTCAAGCATGGTTTGGGACTAAACTACCCAAAACGTTAGGCCAACTTCCAAAAGCTTCAACAAAACATCATCAAAGGACACCTAGTGCCCAACAACTCCTTTTCCCCTATCCGCACCTGCATCTAAAAAGATAAACAACGAGAGGGGTAAACTAATTGCTTAGTGAATGCAATAATTATACATGTTCATATATAATCTACTTACTTGCAATCACTTACACAATACCGCCTACAAGCTAGCAATTCGATAACCATGCAAACATCATGCATAAACCACTAACCACAATCCACAAAAGCTAGCAACAACAATAGCATATAGTTCACAATTTAATATGCTAGATACGAATTCACACAATCATGATTAACCAATCGTACAAGGGAACGGTACTCGTAAAAGACCGTCGGAGTTCATAACATCCATTAGTGTTACTTAAACACCGCGTAATCACTAATCCCCCGGGTGATGTCTTGAACACCGCGACTAACTCACCCCCATGACAATGTGGCGTCTTGAACACCGCGTCGATTTCACATGTCAATCAAGACCATGAGTGGTGCCTTAAACACCGCGGCATCCACTCCCATGACAATGTGGTGTCTTAAACACCGCGACAATACCACATGTCAATCAAACAATGAGTAGTGTCTTGAACACCGCGACAATACTACTCGTTACTTAGAATGTGGTGTCTTGAACACCGCGACAATGCCACATTCATACTACACAAATAAATACATTATATACGTACACGCATAATTATTCCACTCACCTTAATACAAGGATGATGATTATGCACTTCCGAACTTCAAAGCAATGTACCTAATACATTAAGTACACTTTCAATACACAACTAGTGGAGCTAAACACATTACTTTCACTTGAGCATTTAATGACCCAATTTGCATTAAATAACTCAACTACACCAAAACCGCCCATAAATGGCCAAGACTCAACTTCAATCACTAAAGCTAGTGAATTAAAGTCTACTAACACAAACTTGGGGTATTTCATACCCATTTAACCCAAACTAGGTCAACATTACTATTTTGACCCATTTCAACACTTAAACTTACAATTTTAGTCAAACATGACCCATTTACAATTCTTCCTTCAATTACAAGTGTATTAGTGACTAAAAACACCATTTAACACTTTCAATCTCAAATCATAAGACCAAACCCTAAATTATAGCTATTTAGGGTTTCCTTTCATCAACATAACCCAAATCCACCCATATTACCCCCAAATGGGTCTTACAAGTTCCAAATGAACCAAACCCTATCATAAACTAATTAAAACTCAAAACATGGAGTTAGGACTTACCAACACTATCCTCTTGTAGCTAAGAACAAGGAGAACAACTTTAATTCTTGCTCCAAAGATCAACTCTCAATCCTTCACTCACAAATCTCACTTGAATCCAATTGGGTTTTTATGTTTGAGAGTAAATTGGAGAAAGAAAATGGAAAAGAAATGAGGAAAAAAGATAAGTGGTGGAGATTTAATGCTCCAATCAGATCTGGACGTAAAAAGATGAATTTGCCCTTTAAAATCTCTTAAATTGAGCTAAATTCGGAATCAGTCCAGCAGAACTGCCGCGGCGTGGCTCCATTTGTCGCGGTGCGACACATAAAGGAAAAACTGACCCTCCTTAGCATGTTTCCTGACTTCGTTTTACTTGAGATGCCGCGGCGCGACAATACAAAGAATTTTCGACCTGTTTAACATGCCTCCTGACCTTGATTTCAGTTGAATACCGCGACGCGACCAGGACTTCCGCGGCGCGACAAAGGCATGTGCCTGATCGTTTTCTCGACAACAAATTTAACGATTAAATATTTGGCTTGTACGCCCCGTTCTCGCTTCCTACATATGTCTAAACTTCACATTTAAGTCTCACAAGACTTACCACACTCTTTACCGCACGTATACTTATACATGCATACATTCTCAAGCATATATAATATATATACATATATATATATATATATATATATATATGTATATATATATATATATATATATATATATATATATATATATATAATTACACAACAACTAACACTTATGTTTATTTAACCACATAAACGCACAAGTTAAGCGTACTAATAATTAAGTTTGTACCTTTAAATATGTACGGGAAAAACGGGATGTTACATAAAGTACATACAGTTTTACTCTTCCCATCGATACTCGGAATCGCCATTTTGATATTATCCTTAAGCTCCTTATCCGACGAGACTTCAATCAATGCTTGAGCAAAACTAGGCCTACCCCACGTCTCTAGACACATTGTGCTCGTGTAAGAGTCTAACCTCATCGGAGTACCTATATTAGAAGCTATTACACTCAACCCGGTTTCAGTAAAACCCGCAAGCGGAACATCATGTATCTTCACCCAAACCGGCACACGGGTCAAGTCCTCCTTCGTTAATGGAACATCCGGAGACCATGCATTAAGAATAATAGGAATTGAGCGGATAATCCATGGTCCCGATTCCAACACTCCTTGCAAACCCTTTTCCGTAGCAAACTTAAAGAAGAAAAAACCTTATGAATTCATCATTATCTTTTATCACTCACGCACACATTCGAGCGGAAACTCGAACCGCTAACAAAGGAACACCGAACCACTATCCATACGGATGTGGTCGAGCCGGTATCCCATCAAGCGGGCCGGTAAAACCTCCACATAGGGTCAATATGTACCACCACTATTAGTGTTCAATTCGTTTAAAGAAATCAGGGGCATCCCTAAGGATCGAACCTATGACATCTCCCTATCACATGACTCAAGAACATTATGTGAACCGTTGGGCTACGTTAGAAACCTGAGCAGAACTCGAACTCTCAACCTCAAGGTTGTAAGGGTAACCTCCTCATTAATACAGTAAATCATAGTTACATAGTTAGCACCAGATGGTGAAGAATCAGATATGGATTATGTCATATTCATATCCAGTGGATTAAATTGTTTGATGGATATCCATTTGATATTAAATTAAATAAAATATTAATTTAAGAACGATTTTTAAAATTAAATATAGATTATAACAAATGTCAATGTATAACCTTTGTGTTTTTGGTTTATACACATGTTTTGATTGTAAATTTTCGGCGAGTGTGACTTCAGTTGAGCAAAATACGTTACAATATAAGTAAATATATATTTAGACTAATTTAAATGTGTAACGTTTAATATTATTAATAATAACAATTTAATAATTATAACTTTTATTCCCTTTTATTTTTGTTAATAACTTATAAAATTTATATGTATATGTATATCGATATGTATATGCATATGCATATGCATGTATATTACTATCTCCCTCTCTCTCTCTCTCTCTCTATATATATATATATATATATATATATATATATATATATATATATATATATATATATATATATATATATATATAAAATTCAATGACAATAAACATCATAAATATTAAAATAATATGATTATCTTCAAGAGTACGTTGTTAAATATCAAGGGGAATTTCTCCTTATTAAGAATATGAAATATGAAAAATTTAACAAAATAAATAAAGTGAAATTAATACGTATATATTTAATAAAATAGTGTATTTAACTGAGAGTAGTTATAATAATATATTTGTATATTAAAGCATTTCGAGTGAAATTTAGTTCATCAATGGATTACAAATTAATATTCATAGATATAATAAACATCCATATCCATTCTCAATATTCATCCATTTTGATCATTTATACCGCTTTAAGCGGATAAGATCATATTTATATCAATCGGATTAGATGTTAATTGTCATCCTCGGACTACCCGGAAGAGCGAGTAATCCGACCTCATACTCTTATGTACGCAGTCTAACAAGAAAATTCACTAGCTGTTTTCAACCCTTTTCTGGCCACCACATATATTCGTCCTAGACAGGAGTCGAACCAGAGACCTCTTGCAAAGAACTCGTGACCCCAACTACTGAGATATCGTGTGATGGCTTTTGTTATTTTTATTATTTTTTAATGATTTAAATAAAATAATTTAATAATTTTAAATAATGATATAAATTTAAATAGAGTTAAGTACCTTAACTATACATTACATTTTATTTAGGTTACATTTTATAATAAAAATCATACATTACAATTTACTTAAATAAATGGGTTTGTTAATGGGCTAGTTAATTTTTTTTTTTAAATACTCTAAAAAATTATCAACAAAAAGAAACCCAATAATTGAGTCCATTTTATTAGACCCTACAACAATTTCCTTTTTAAGTCGTCATCTACATTTCACTTTCCTACAACCATTTTTTTTTTCTTTCAACCATTCTCAATATTCTGCAGGTACAAAGAAAAAAAATAAAGCAATAATATGAAAGAAAACAAAAAAAGCAAAAAGAAAAACAAAAAAAAAATGAAAACTAAAGAAATATCATGCATCACATGGGCGCGGTGCCCACGACGGGTAAGCAGAGTGGGGGACGACGTCGATTCTGGGAGATGGGTAGGGAGGAGTGCCCACTCCGTATGCTCTTATGATCTTACATAGGAAACTGTTGGATTAGTTAACAATAGCTTATAAACTTGAGTATCTACTATTATTCGATTTAGCTTCTGAAAGTGAGTTATACATTTTAGCTTATGCTTACAATGGGCTCTCTTTAGAATTTTCTTATTTTTTACAAATTAACTAAAATTGCAAGCTGACTCGGGGCTCATTTATTTCGTAAATGATTTTATGAAAACCACGACATTAGCATAATTGTTAACTAAGTACCTTATTAGAATCTAACTTTTAACTTGTGGCACGTAATTCTCCCGAATCGTAATCATAGTTTGGGGAGCCATTGTTTACTGTAGTGAGGTGATGGATACGAGTGTGAGAGGTTGGTTTTTCTAGTTCTCGCTAAAGTTTTCCATTTTTTCCCTCCTCGCCATCGTCGTTCCTTCACAGTAAGGAGACTCCATACATTCACCGGTTTCACCATGTGTTGTTGCTGCTTCATTAACTATCTTTTTGTTCTATTCCTTGATGTGTTAGGTGTTAATTGCGGCGGGTGACCAGGGGGTCCAATGTTGTATTTCTTGCGGCGCTCCGACATGTGATATGTTTTCTCGGCTATCGCGAAATTCCCCCTGTTTGTTTGCTGCAATTATAATCCGGTGTGTAGAAGTGGTGATTGTTTGAGAGTTTTTAGGTGATTCTATTTTTGGTTCTAAGTGGTTTCGGTGGTGTGTTTTGGTCACTGTTGGTTGTTAAAAAGAGCTCGAGGATTTTGGATGACGTGTTTAAGTAATGCTATGTTTTTGAGCTATTTCATTTTGGTTTATACTTGTGTCTGATGCACCAATGGTTGTTCATGGTTGCTCACAATTGATGTTGGTTTGATTAATTGTTTGTTGTATTAGCCTTCATTGTATTGTTGCATTAGTTTTGTTTTCTTGATGATCGTGCTTGTGTATTTGTTTAGGTGTAAGATTGCACCAAATCCGACAATTATTAATAGGCTTGCTTTATCTATTTTACTTGTTGATTCATTACCTTTGGAGGACACGAAAGTGTCTTCTTTTTTGATTGCTTGCAATGCCCAGGTAGATAACATTTGTAAGATTGGCCAGTTTGGTTGTGTGTTGTCGTGTGGCGATCATGAAGGTTTTGCGAAGATTCTGGCTTTTAACTCGAACGATTTTGCTGTGATTCGACCTTTGTTGGAGGAGGCCGATTCTTTTTTCAGATTCACGTGGATTGAGGTTTCGGGTATCCCGATCACTTGTGTGTCAAACGATAACACATTGAAAGTGGCTGAACACTTTGGCGAGGTGATTACCGTGGCTAGTACATCGTCTACGCTTGGGAATTTTGGTTCTCTTTTCGTATTTATCAAATCAAAAAGTGCTTAACACATCCATGGTTCGGTTGAGGTCGATATCAAGGACAAGAATGGTTCTAATTGTAATGTTTGGGTATCAGAAATCTCCGACCATTCTAGCCTTAATCGTGTTCTTTTTCACTCTTTTGATTGCAAGCTTCTTGAATCGACCAATCGGTTCGTGGTTTCAAGTGGTGTCATAGATCCTGTTTTTGCTGATCGAGATTGGGATGTTGATAATTTGCATCCTTTTTATTCATAACAGTTGGATGACGCTACTGTTAAGTTTAATTGTGTTAAATCTGGTTTTGTTGTTAATTACGATACAGGGAATGATCAAGCTGATGTTATTATTGTCGAAAAGGATTAATCAATACATGCTTCTGTACCTACTGCTTCTAATCCTGTTCGTAATAATGGGCCTGAATCTTCCTTTGAACCTGATAATACTAATGTTGGACCCAATATACAATTTGGGTCAATTGATAGGCTTTCCTTCGGGTCAAGATCGGGTTTTTCCAGGGCTGTTATAGAGCCCAAATCAGCTCCCGTTTTAGTGAATTTACCGGATGGCATTAATGGGCATGTTTTTTTAGCCTGGATTAATCTCGGGTCGTGTTGGTACTATTCCGGATTGTGTAGAAGTTAACGAAGACAATATTACTTTCGCGAAAATATTGGATCGCTTGAAGAAAGACAAAAAGAAAAAGAAGGAAATTTTGAAGGCGAGCCGAGAAGATGTTTTGAATGAAGATAGGCCCCAACTGATTTTGATTGGGCGTAGTGGAAGGAATTAATGTGATTGCGAGGACCTCTCGTGTAATGGTTATTGCAAGTCGTGGTTTGTTTTAAATGAAAATGTTCTTAGGGATCAATTCCAATAAGTGAATTTGCGATCAAGAAGGAATGTTGCTTCTACCTCGGGTTCTTTGAAACTCGTTGATCAAGTCGAAGATTTATACTACGGTGACGCCATTCAAAGTTTGTTCATGGCGGGCAAGGTAGATAACAAAATTTGCATTACGGGCCCAAAAATTCCTTTTATGTTCGACGAGGCTTTTGCGGCTTTCGATAACATGATGACTTGTATGGCCGAGAGTGAACCGGTAACGGTTAACCCTATTAATTCTAGTGAAATTCCGCGTAACCCGGTTAAGAACAAGAAACCCCAAAAGCGAAAAGGTAGAGTTGTTCAAGGTGCTGAAATGACAAAATTCGGCATCTTCATTAAGGACATTTGAGTCCTTTAGTTTGGTTCAATCCTACTTATTGTTGTATTTTTTCCGATTTTGTAGTTTGTTATATTCGTATGCTTATATTTTTGGTTAGTAATTGTGACGTCCCGTACAAAATCATCGTGTACGGATCATCAACAACAGGATCATTACACGGTTACAACACTATATGCTGTTTTAAAATAAGTTTTGCATTCATGAAAAGATAACGTTTTTACTAACGTCAAATGTTTTACAAAAGATAGCGTGCTTCTATGAATAGAAAGAATTAACATAAGTACATGACACAAAGGTCATTACAAAACCATTGTTCAAATGTAACATAAGTTGTGAATGCAAAGTAAAAGTTCCATGATTGAGACATCTCTAAACAATGCAGCGGAAGTCTAACACAGCGAGTCTGTAACAGTAAGTCTATAGCACCTGTAACATCCCGCCTTTTTCCGTCTACTTTTCTGTTATACTAATTTAAACTCCGTTATATGTTTATAACATCTTCCGTTGATACGCGTTTTAAATTATCTCGTTTAGGTAATTCACGCACCCGAACAAAAGTTGAGGGACTAAACTTGACAAGGGATCAAACCCTTGACTAGGTCAAAGGGTCAAACCCCTTTCACTCATTCATTATCATCTCCATCTCTCTCTCTTTCTCTCTAGCAAGAACACACACACCATTTCCAAATTCATTCAATCATCATCTAAATCCGATCTAGGAGGCTTACAACAAAATAAATTACATATTCGTGATCCTCTCTTCATCCTCTTCATTTTGGTACCAACTTCATCTCGTTTGGGTAACATTTCTAAAACTCTAGATTTCTCTAAATTCGTGTTTTTGACTTGAAATGGTGTTAGTTAGTGTCTATGGCTCATTGTGATGTCGTGTGTGTAATTTATATGCTCGATCTCGTTGTTTTAGTGTAACTAGCATGAACTTGAATTTTGGTGTGTTGTTCTTGAATTTTGGATGATCATATGTTGTTAGATGTTAAAAGTTCATGTTTTAATTGTGTTCCTAGTATCACTAGCTTCAAATTGATGTGTAGGTTGCTTGAGAAAACTCCATAAACTTGATTAGTGATTTTTGGTGGAATTGAGCTAGGGTTTAATGAACTTGAAATGATTATTTGATGCATTAATTGCCATGATTTGTTGTTAGTAAGTTGTTAGTTGTATTGTATGCTCAATTACCTACAAAATGGCATGTCATATGTATGCATTGAATGCCTAAATCATTAAATGTGCATTGGTGAGTTTGAAGCATTAATGTGTGCATTGAATGATCACTTGGTTTGAAAACTCGGTTGTTACAAATGAGGTTTTTGATTGATGAATTGTGTTTAGTTGCATTCTACGTCAAAAGAGCTTTCCAACGATATAAGGTGCGAGTCCTAAGTGTTAGCGGTTTGTGTTTTATGCACAAAAAGGTTTTGGATTGAGACTTGAACATTTGGGACTGGCCAGGCACCAGCACCCGCCCTTTGCCGCGGCGCGACCCTTTCATGTCGCGGCGCGACATATAAGGGGGTCAGGTTCTGACCTCCATGTCCAAAATACGAAAAATGTTTGGCATACTACGGACCTCCGATTCACATGAGACTTGTTCTAACATGCTTATATATGAATAAAAACCTCAGAAAAATAGTTCGGAACCCGACCCGAACGTGTTGACTTTCATTGACTTTGACCGACCAAAGTTTGACTTTTAATCAAACTTAACCAAATATTTGTGCAATCGTTCTAACATGTTTTTATACTTGTACCTTGCATGAAACATGACAATTTGATTCACATGCTATTATGATCGAGTCTTAACGAGCCATAGGACTAATTGAACATCTTTGACCTATCGTGTTTACCGTTATTGATACAACCTATTGTTTAGGTCAAGACTAGCATTGTTCTTTGCACACGTTTACTTGTTGAAGTACTTTACTACTCGTGCACTCAATGTGAGATCATAGTCCCACTTTTACTCTTTTTGAACTTACATTTGGGATGAGAAAACATAAACATTTCTTTACTAAGTGAACACAAGTACAGGAAAACAAACATTCTACATACGAGTTTAGAACAAAATCCTCAATTCGATTATCATTAGTTACACTTGCCGGGTGTAAGCGAGAACTTATGTTGTATGGATCCATATGGGTTTGACAAACCCTCATTCAAACGGTTCGCTACCGTTTACGAATGAAATATATTTTCGAGAAACAGTGTATGTTCTAGCACTAAGTGATGGGGTTCAATGGAAGGAAATGTTAAGCATTGATAATTGGGTGCTCGTGAAACAAACTTTTGGAATGTATTACTATTATTTCATTGATGCAAATCTTGTGGTTCACTTGTACTTACTTACTTAAACCTATGATTTCACCAACGTTTTCGTTGACAGATTTCTATGTTTTTCTCAGGTCCTTGAACGATACATGATACATGCTTCCGCTCATTATTTTGATACTTGCATTGGATGTCGAGTATATATGCATACATGGAGCGTCTTTTGACTACTTTTAAATTGTGTCGCATAAGTTTCATTTGTACTTAAAACTTTGTATCGTAACTTGTGGTGGAACTATTCTCGTAAACTTTGAACAATCTTTACATTTAAAATGAATGCGACATATCTTTTGGTCAAACGTTGTTTTAAAGACTTATGACCACGTAACGGGACCTAAGTAGACGGCGCCGTCAAACATGATTTGGTCGGGCCGCTACAGATGGTATCAGAGCGTTGGTTGTAGGGATTTAAAGTTCATTGGTGTCAACCTCGAGTCATAGGGTACATTGGTGAGTCTAGACTACAACCGGCATATAGACTTGAAGTAGGAATTACTTGACTACTTGTGCATTTATACTCGAACGCTTCTACTCATATCTACTCTTAGTTCATCTTAATCTCACGTTGTTTAATTTGATTGACGCGCCACCTTGACTATATGAAATGATGTCGAATGCACATATGAATCAGGGTAATATAATTTCCGGGATTATATTACGGTGACTCATATGAACGTTCCGACATTATGGCATAAAGAATTTAAGGCGAGTCGAGGAAAAACTTCTCTTTATCTTTATTCTATATCACGGTTAGTATTATTGAGAATACTAATCAATGATATTCTTGTGTCTTGAAGGAACAATGGCTCCTCGTCGTGTACGCCGCAATGAAACTCCCGAAAAAGCTCTCGAACGGATGATAGCCACCGCCGTAGATGCGGCCATGGCCGGTCACTCATCCAACAACAATAATAATAATAACCACAACAACAACAACAACAACAACAACAACAACAATGGAGCCGGAAACTCAAACGAGGGATGCTCCTATAAAGCTTTCATGGGGTGCAAACCTCACACTTTTGATGGAACCGGGGGACCGGTCGTGCTCACCCGATGGTTTGAGCAAACGGAAGCCGTCTTTAGCATAAGCGGTTGTCGGGACCAAGACAAGGTCAAATACTCCACTCACACCTTCGCCGGTGTCGCTCTTACATGGTGGAATACTTATGTACAATCGGTGGGTACCGATGAAGCTCACGCCCTCTCTTGGGCCGACTTGAGGGAAAAGATGATTGTCGAATATTTCCCTCGTAAAGAAACCCGAAGGCTCGAACAAGAGCTAAGAACTTTAAAGGCGATCGGAAATGATCTCAAGGCTTATAATCAACGATTTTCCGAACTAGCCTTGATGTGCCCAAATCTTGTGAACCCCGAAGCTTTAAGGGTTGAACTTTACATGGATGGTCTTCCAAAGAGCATCAAACACGGAGTAATGTCATCCAAACCCCCTAATCATCAAGAAGCTTTGAACATGGCCCGTAAATTGATAGAGACAGTGGACGAAATCGTAGTACCGGCACCTAAAGCCGAGGACAAGTCGGGTAACAACAAAAGAAAATGGGAAGCTCCCCAATCAAGCAACAACAACTTTGCCAAGAAATCTTTCACCTCCGACGGCAAGAAGGGTTATGCCGGAATTCTACCTCTTTGCAACAAATGCAACAAACATCACTTTGGCGAGTGTAGTAAGCTAATTTGCCATCGGTGCCAAGGAATTGGTCATAAGGCCAACGATTGTAAAAGTGCCACTCCCGTCGCTCGAAAGTGGCCCAATGCACCAAAGACGGGCACTTGTTACGAATGTGGCCAAACGGGCCATTATAGAAATGCATGCCCGAAGAGGAAAGATAACACCAATACGCGCGGCCGAGCTTTCAACATCAACACCGAGGAAGCCCGAGATGATAATGAATTAGTCACGGGTACGTTTCTTCTCAACAATTCTTATGTCTCTTGCTTATTCGATTCGGGTGCCGATAAATGCTTTGTATCTAAGACTTTGACTCATTCTTTTAGCACTCCACCTCTTCCATTAGATACCACTTATACCATTGAAGTGGCTAACGGGAAACTATTAAGTGCCGACACATATTACCGGGGGTGTATGTTAAACATTTTGGGTAAGGAATTTGAAATTGACTTGATACCCATAGAACTAGGAAGCTTTGATGTAATAATCGGTATGAATTGGTTAGTCAAAACGAAATCTCACATCCTTTGTGATCTTAACGCAATCCGAATTCCTATCGAGAATGGTGAACCTTTGATTGTTTATGGCGATAAGAGTTGCACCAGACTCAACCTCGTTTCGTGCCTTAAAGTTAGAAAACTACTCCGTAAGGGTTGTTTTGCGATCCTTGCCCACGTTAAGAAAGTCGAGTCCGATGAGAAGCATATCGATGATGTGCCAATTGTTAGTGACTTTTCCGATGTATTTCCCGACGAATTGCCGGGTCTTCCACCTCATTGACCGGTTGAATTCCAAATCGATCTTATTCCGGGAGCCGCACCCGTAGCACGTGCACCGTATAGACTTGCTCCATCCGAAATGCAAGAATTGCAAAGTCAAATCCAAGAACTACTTGACCGTGGTTTTATCCAACCTAGCCATTCACCTTGGGGCGCTCCGATTTTGTTTGTTAAAAAGAAAGACGGATCCCTACGAATGTGCATTGATTATCGTGAACTAAATAAATTGACGGTTAAGAACCGATATCCTCTTCCTCGCATCGATGACCTCTTTGATCAACTACAAGGGTCTTGTGTATATTCGAAAATCGATCTCCGCTCGGGTTATCATCAATTAAGGGTTAAGGGGGAAGATGTCTCCAAAACCGCTTTCCGGACTCGTTATGGTAGTTATGAATTCCTCGTCATGCCATTTGGTCTCACTAACGCCCCGGCGGTGTTCATGGATCTTATGAACCGCGTGTGCAAACCGTATCTCGATAAATTCGTTATTGTGTTCATCGATGATATATTGATCTATTCTAAAAATGAAGAAGAGCACGAACAACATCTTCGACTTGTGCTTGAAATCTTGAGACAAGAACGACTTTATGCCAAATTCTCCAAGTGTGAATTTTGGTTGAAGGAAGTTCAATTTTTTGGTCATGTTGTAAGTGATCAAGGTATTAAAGTCGATCCCACGAAAATCGAAGCCATTAGTAAATGGGAGACTCCTACTACTCCTACTCACATTCGTCAATTATTGGGTCTCGCCGGGTACTATCGTAGATTCATCGAAAACTTCTCTTTGGTTGCACGTCCTCTAACCGCATTGACTCACAAGGGAAAGAAATTCATTTGGGCGACCGAACATGAATCCGCATTCCAAATCTTGAAAACGAAGCTAACCACCGCTCCTATCTTGTCACTTCCCGAAGGCAATGATGACTTTGTTGTATATTGTGATGCCTCGAAACATGGTTTTGGGTGTGTATTGATGCAACGAACGAAAGTCATTGCTTATGCTTCTCGACAACTCAAAATTCATGAACAAAACTATACGACACATGATCTCGAACTCAGAGCCGTTGTCTTTGCACTTAAAATGTGGAGACACTATCTTTATGGAACCAAGAGTACTATCTTTACCGACCACAAAAGTCTCCAACACATTTTCGATCAAAAGCAACTAAACATGAGACAACGAAGGTGGATTGAAACCTTAAACGATTACGATTGCGAGCTTCGTTACCATCCCGGGAAGGCAAATGTAGTAGCCGATGCCTTAAGTCGAAAATAAAGAGCGGTGCCTCTTCGTGTCCGAGCCTTAAACATCACCATCCACACAAACCTTAATAGCCAAATTCGGGTAGCCCAAGATGAGGCTCTCAAGGATGAAAACCTTTCACACGAGCTCTTGAACATTCTCGTCTCTCGATTCGAAATTAGGGAGACTGGACTCCGATATTACGCCGGAAGGATTTGGGTGCCTAGTTATGGGGACCTACGAAGCCTTATTTTAGATGAAGCCCATAAGTCACGATACTCGATTCACCCCGGTGCCAATAAGATGTACCACGACCTTAAACAGCTATATTGGTGGCCGAACATCAAAAGGGACGTAGCTACTTATGTTTCCAAGTGTTTGACATGTTCCAAAGTCAAAGCCGAACACCAAAGACCGTCCGGACTACTTCAATAACCCGAGATCCCGCAATGGAAGTGGGAAAGAATAACGATGGATTTTATCACCAAACTACCAAAAACGACGGGCGATTATGATACCATTTGGGTTATTGTTGATCGTCTCACCAAATCCGCACACTTCCTTGCCATGAAAGAAACGGACAAAATGGAGAAACTTGCACAACTTTACATTAAGGAAATCGTAGTCCGACACGGTGTACCTTTATCGATTATCTCCGACCGAGATGGCCGTTTCGTTTCTAGATTTTGGCCTACATTGTAAGAAGCGTTGGGAATGCGTTTAGACATGAGCACCGCATATCATCCTCAAACCGATGGACAAAGCAAAAGTACGATTCAAACCTTAGAGGACATGTTACGAGCTTGCGTGGTTGATTTCGAAAAAGCTTGGGACAAGCACTTACCTCTCGCCGAGTTCTCTTACAACAATAGTTATCACGCGAGTATTAAAGCCGCACCTTTTGAAGCGCTATATGGCCGAAAATGTCGTTCACCTCTTTGTTGGGCCGAGGTAGGCGACGTGCAAATCACCGGACCCGAACTCATTCACGAAACCACCGAGAAAATCGTTCAAATCCGAGATAGGCTTAGGACGGCCCGAAGTCGTCAAAAGAGCTATACCGACAAACGACGCAACGATCTTGAATTTCAAGTCAGTGACCGAGTAATGTTAAAGGTCGCACCTTGGAAGGGTGTAATCCGTTTTAGGAAACGCGGGAAGCTAAATCCGCGGTATATTGGTCCTTTCGAAATCTTGGAGCGTATTGGAACCGTTGCTTATCGTTTAGATCTTCCGCCTCAACTGAGTTCCGTTCATCCTACCTTCCATGTATCTAACTTGAAAAAGTGTCTTGCCGAACCCGATATTGTCATCCCTCTCGAGGAACTTACTATTGATGACAAACTTCATTTTGTGGAGGAACCGATTGAAATTGTGGACACCTCCGTCAAGACATTGAAACAAAGTCGAATCCCGATTGTTAAAGTCCGTTGGAACGCCAAAAGATGACCCGAGTTTACTTGGGAAAGACAAGATCAAATGCAAAGGAAGTATCCTCATCTATTCGTGAATTCAGAAACGCAAGATCTCGAGGAAGAAACAACGACTACTACGCCTACTTAAATTTCGGGACGAAATTTCTTTTAAGGAGTAGGTAATGTAACATCCCGCCTTTTTCCGTCTACTTTTCCGTTATACTAATTTAAACTCCGTTATATGTTTATAACATCTTCCGTTGATACGCGTTTTAAATTATCTCGTTTAGGTAATTCACGCACCCGAACGAAAGTTGAGGGACTAAACTTGACAAGGGATCAAACCCTTGACTAGGTCAAAGGGTCAAACCCCTTTCACTCATTCATTATCATCTCCATCTCTCTCTCTTTCTCTCTAGCAAGAACACACACACCATTTCCAAATTCATTCAATCATCATCTAAATCCGATCTAGGAGGCTTACAACAAAATAAATTACATATTCGTGATCCTCTCTTCATCCTCTTCATTTTGGTACCAACTTCATCTCGTTTGGGTAACATTTCTAAAACTCTAGATTTCTCTAAATTCGTGTTTTTGACTTGAAATGGTGTTAGTTAGTGTCTATGGCTCATTGTGATGTCGTGTGTGTAATTTATATGCTCGATCTCGTTGTTTTAGTGTAACTAGCATGAACTTGAATTTTGGTGTGTTGTTCTTGAATTTTGGATGATCATATGTTGTTAGATGTTAAAAGTTCATGTTTTAATTGTGTTCCTAGTATCACTAGCTTCAAATTGATGTGTAGGTTGCTTGAGAAAACTCCATAAACTTGATTAGTGATTTTTGGTGGAATTGAGCTAGGGTTTAATGAACTTGAAATGATTATTTGATGCATTGATTACCATGATTTGTTGTTAGTAAGTTGTTAGTTGTATTGTATGCTCAATTACCTACAAAATGGCATGTCATATGTATGCATTGAATGCCTAAATCATTAAATGTGCATTGGTGAGTTTGAAGCATTAATGTGTGCATTGAATGATCACTTGGTTTGAAAACTCGGTTGTTACAAATGAGGTTTTTGATTGATGAATTGTGTTTAGTTGCATTCTACGTCAAAAGAGCTTTCCAACGATATAAGGTGCGAGTCCTAAGTGTTAGCGGTTTGTGTTTTATGCACAAAAAGGTTTTGGATTGAGACTTGAACATTTGGGACTGGCCAGGCACCAGCACCCGGCCTTTGCCGCGGCGCGGCCCTTTCATGTCGCGGCGCGACATATAAGGGGGTCAGGTTCTGACCTCCATGTCCAAAATACGAAAAATGTTTGGCATACTACGGACCTCCGATTCACATGAGACTTGTTCTAACATGCTTATATATGAATAAAAACCTCAGAAAAATAGTTCGGAACCCGACCCGAACGTGTTGACTTTCGTTGACTTTGACCGACCAAAGTTTGACTTTTAATCAAACTTAACCAAATATTTGTGCAATCGTTCTAACATGTTTTTATACTTGTACCTTGCATGAAACATGACAATTTGATTCACATGCTATTATGATCGAGTCTTAACGAGCCATAGGACTAAATGAACATCTTTGACCTATCGTGTTTACCGTTATTGATACAACCTATTGTTTAGGTCAAGACTAGCATTGTTCTTTGCACACGTTTACTTGTTGAAGTACTTTACTACTCGTGCACTCAATGTGAGATCATAGTCCCACTTTTACTCTTTTTGAACTTACATTTGGGATGAGAAAACATAAACATTTCTTTACTAAGTGAACACAAGTACAGGAAAACAAACATTCTACATACGAGTTTAGAACAAAATCCTCAATTCGATTATCATTAGTTACACTTGCCGGGTGTAAGCGAGAACTTATGTTGTATGGATCCATATGGGTTTGACAAACCCTCATTCAAACGGTTCGCTACCGTTTACGAATGAAATATATTTTCGAGAAACAGTGTATGTTCTAGCACTAAGTGATGGGGTTCAATGGAAGGAAATGTTAAGCATTGATAATTGGGTGCTCGTGAAACAAACTTTTGGAATGTATTACTATTATTTCATTGATGCAAATCTTGTGGTTCACTTGTACTTACTTACTTAAACCTATGATTTCACCAACGTTTTCGTTGACAGATTTCTATGTTTTTCTCAGGTCCTTGAACGATACATGATACATGCTTCCGCTCATTATTTTGATACTTGCATTGGATGTCGAGTATATATGCATACATGGAGCGTCTTTTGACTACTTTTAAATTGTGTCGCATAAGTTTCATTTGTACTTAAAACTTTGTATCGTAACTTGTGGTGGAACTATTCTCGTAAACTTTGAACAATCTTTACATTTAAAATGAATGCGACATATCTTTTGGTCAAACGTTGTTTTAAAGACTTATGACCACGTAACGGGACCTAAGTAGATGGCGCCGTCAAACATGATTTGGTCGGGCCGCTACAGCACCAAGACTATAACAACAAGTCTAACAGCGGAAGCAACAACGTCTAAGCACCTGAGAAATACATGCTTAAAAAGTCAACACGAATGTTGGTGAGCTATAGTTTTAATGTGCACAGTAAAGTAATGTAGACCACGAGATTTCGTATTCAAAACAGTATCTCAAATCCGTATGATAAAGTATATGCTTATCCGTGGGCACCCGGTAACTAACTTAACGTAAAATAAGTATCACCCCCTAAAAGTACACTTGACGAGTGCATATGTTCTCGAAGTATTAAACACCCTTTAAATGCTAGCGCGACTAGCCCGAGTGGGGATGTCAAACCCTATGGATCCATATCTAAGATTCGCGTCTACCGGTTCAAAAACCAATAGTTAAACGTTACCGTGCTAAGGGGTAAGTTTGTGCCGTTATATAACTCACACATATATAAAGTTTAAGTACTCGTGTCTAGTAAGTAAATCATAAAAAGCGCATGTATTCCCAGTCCCAAAAATAGTTCAAGTAAAAAGGGAGCTATAACTCACAGTGAATGTGCGGTAAAATCGATATGAAAACGTAAGCAAGTAGTAAGTCGGTCCAAACAAGTAAGTTGGTCGATCCAAAAGGTCCTCAACCTAAGTCAATGGTTGCTAAGTCAGCAAATCATCCCAAAAGGTTTAAAAGTACGTAAGTTAAGTCTTAAGCATTATCATCATCGTTATCATCATACGTAAAAGATAAAGTAAGGTTTTCAACGAGAATAGAGATCGAAACAAAGGGCTGACTTCAGACAGCTGCTACGACCTCTATACAAACTGAAATGACGCGCGGCCAGTGGCCAAGGCTCTATTTGTGAGTCCTCTTACTGCTATCCAATTTTCAGATCCTAACTCGATGTCGTTTGACAGTGGCGACGGTTCAGGCGTGAGTAGGTCAGAAATTTCAGCACGTCGTTACGAAGGCGTAGTGATTTTCGGAAGGCTATAAATCCTAAACTGTATATTGGATTTAGGCGAGTCTTGAATGAAAAGTCATATAATCAAACCGAACTATCTGAAAATCAACTTTCCCGAAGTCCCAGGAGTCTGATCAGACCTTGAAAAACAGAAACAAGTGCTCTGGTGGGTTTCTTGGTGTTTGATGCTCATCACGGTTCTCATCCTTGATGCGTATAAGCCTCAAGTGTACAACTCTTTGATGTTTTAGCATTATTATGACCAATTTTTAACCATCAACACACAAATAAAAGTAAAAGCTAACTTTTTACAAGTTTTGAACATCAAAGTTGTCTCTTTATTGTATAAACATAATAAAGCTTCAACCTTTGTCCTTTTGACACAAGTTTATACATCTTCATCATATGAGATGATGAAGACTTGATTTTTATCACCATAAAAATCATAAAAGGGTTCAAAGTAAGTGAGATCTATAATAATAACTTAGATCTCAAGTGTTAAGAAACCCTAAGCTAGATAGCTTTGATTTTTACAAGATTAATGAGACCATAAGCTAGAAAGCTAAGATCTAGTAAAAGTAATGAGATCATAAACTTAAAAATGTAGTGACCCGACAAAATCGTCATTGACGGCGCCGTCTACTTAGGTCCCGTTACGTGATCATAAGTCTTTAAAACAATGTTTGACCAAAATATGTCGCATTCATTTCAATTATAAAGATGTTTCAAAGTTTACAAAGTAGTTCAAAGACCAAACATGTTACAACGTTTTAAGTACAATTGAAACCTATGCGACACAAATTAAGTAAAGTCAAAAGACGCTCCAGGTGTGCACAATACTCGACATCCAAACAAGTATAAAAAATAATGTGCGGAAGCATGTATCACCTAGCGTTCAATGACCTGAGAAAACATATAGAAAACTGTCAACGAAAAACGTTGGTGAAATCATAGGTGTAATAGTAACGTTGTTTTTGAACCACAAGATTTAATATAGTTGATTATCCAAATCGTTTGTATTCCAAAAGTATGTTCGCGAGCATCCAATTATTAAACTTAACTGTTTTGTACCCTGTTACGTAGTGTTAGAACATACACTATACTCGAAAATATATTTCATCCGCTAACGGTAGCGAATCGTCCGAATGAGGGCTCGTCAAGCCCAATGTGATCACATAACATAAGTTCACGTTTACACCCTGCAAGTGTAACTAATGATAATTGAATTGAGGCTTTTTGTTCAAACTTGCTGTGGAATGTTTGTTTTCGTACTTGTGTTCAAAGCATAAAAGTATGATACATATATGTTTCTCATCCCATAGTTTAAAAGTAAAAGTTGTTGAAAAGGTGGGACTATGATCTCACCTTGGTTGCACGAATAGTAAATTGTACTTCACAAAGTAACGTGTGCAAAACGAATGCTAGTCTTGACCTAAAAAATTAGGTTAGTATCAATATCGGTAAACACGGTTGGTCAAAGTGTTCAATTAGTCCTATGGCTCATTACGACTCGATTATAAAGCATGTGAATCAAGTTGTCAAGTTTCATGTAAGAATCAAGAATGCAAGAAGATTAGAATGGTTTACACAAGTATTAGTTAAGTTTGGGCAAAAGTCAACTTTGGTCAAGTCAAAGTCAACAAAAAAGTCAACACGTTCGGGTCGGGTCCCGAACTATTTTTCTGAGGTTTTTAATCATATATAAGCATGTTAGAACAAGTTACATGTGAATCGGAGGTGCATAGCATAGCAAACATTTTTCGTAATTTGACAAGGTAGGTCAGTCCCTGAATGCGACTATTACCGCGCCGCGACACAGAAAGGCCGCGCCGCGACAATGTGCGGGAGCTGGTACCTGGGCTGTTTCAATTGTTCAAGTCTCATTCAAACTTCAAATTAACATAACTAATGAACCGTAAATACCTAAAACGCATACCATACATCGTTGGAAAGGTAATTTAACAAGGAACACAACTAAACACATTTTATCAATCAAAAATATCATTTGTAATAATCAAAATTCCAAATTGAATGATCAATTAATGCCCATCATTAATGCTTCAAATTCATAAATGCACATTTATGATTCGGGAATTAAATACACACATATAATACGCCGTTTCGTAGGTAATTACGCATACAATACAACTAAACACTTACAAACCACATTGCAAGGTATTCAATGCATCAAAAGTTCATTTTACTTCAATTAAACCTAACTCAAAGTCACCAATTTAACAATTATGTTTATGCAGCTTTTCTATGTCAACCCACATACCAAATTGAAGCTAGTACTGCTAGTAACACATTTAATACATGCACTTTTAACATCTAACAACATTTAAGCAACCAAATCTTACAATCAAATACACCCATTTCAAGTTTGAGCTAGTTACATCAAAATGACAAGAACAAGCATATAAATCATATATTCATGTTAGACTTGAGCCATAGACACTAATTAACACTTTTATAAGTTAAAACATCATGAACACAAAATCTAGTGTTTTTAGAAAGTTACCCAAATGCAATGAAGTTGGTATGGAATCTAAGAGGTAGTTGCAAGGATTCCAAATATGTAATTTGTTTTGATGAACACTTGCTAGATCAAAAATGGATGACGATTCTTTGTTTGAGTGCTTGAGAGAAAAAGAATGGAAGTAGTAAAGAGATGAGGAGGTGAATGAATGGAGGAGATGGGGGTTTGACTCTTTGACTAAGTCACCTCTTTGCCCATTTGACAACATTAGTCCCTCAAGTTTGATGCGGGTGCGTGAAATACCTAAACGAGATATTTAAAGAACTCGTATTAACAGAAGATGTTATAATTACATAACGGACTTTAAAATAGTATAACGGAAGGTAAATGGAAAAAGGCGGGATGTTACATTACCTACTCCTTAAAAGAAATTTCGTCCCGAAATTTAAGTAGGCGTAGTAGTCGTAGTTTCTTCCTCGGGATCTTGCGTTTCCAAATCCACGAATAAATGAGGGTATTTCTTTTGCATTTGATCTTGCCTTTCCCAAGTAAACTCGGGTCCTCTTTTGGTGTTCCAACGAACCTTGACAATCGGAATTCTGCTTTGTTTTAGCATCTTGACGGAGGTGTCCACAATTTCAACCGGTTCCTCCACAAAATGAAGTTTGTCATCAATAGCAAGTTCCTCGATAGGGATGACGAGTTCGGGTTCGGCAAAACACTTCTTCAAGTTCGATACATGGAAAGTAGGATAAACGGAGCTTAATTGAGGTGGAAGATCTAAACGATAAGCAACGGTTCCAACACGCTCCAAAATTTCGAAAGGACCAATATACCGTGGATTCAGCTTCCCGCGTATCCCGAAATGGATTACACCTTTCCAAGGTGCAACTTTTAACATTACGCGATCACCGATTTGGAATTCGAGGTTGTTGCGTCTAGTGTCGGTATAGCTCTTTTGACGACTTCGGGCCGTCCTAAGCCTATCTCGGATTTGAACGATCTTCTTGGTTGTTTCATGAATGAGTTCGAGTCCGGTGATTTGTGTGTCGCCTACTTCGGCCCAACAAAGAGGAGAACAACATTTTCGACCATATAAAGCTTCGAAAGGTGCGGCGTTGATACTCGCGTGGTAACTATTGTTGTAAGAGAATTCGGCGAGAGGCAAGTGCCTGTCCCAAGCTTTTCCGAAATCGATAACACAAGCTCGTAACATGTCTTCCAAAGTTTGAATTGTGCATTCGCTTTGTCCATAAGTTTGCGGATGGTATGCGGTGCTCATGTCTAATCGTGTTCCCAACGCTTCTTGTAAAGTACGCCAAAATCTAGAAACAAAACGGCCATCTCGGTCGGAAATAATCGATAAAGGCACACCGTGATGGGATACGATTTCTTTAATGTAAAGTTGTGCAAGTTTTTCCATATTTTCGGTTTCCTTCATGGCTAGGAAGTGCGCGGATTTGGTGAGACGGTCTACAATAACCCAAATAGTATCATAACCGCTCACCGTTCTTGGTAGTTTTGTGATAAAATCCATCGTTATTCTCTCCCACTTCCATTGTGGGATTTCGGGTTGTTGAAGCAGTCCGGATGGTCTTTGATGTTCGGCTTTAACTTTGGAGCAAGTTAGGCATTTTCCAACATAAGTAGCAACGTCCCTTTTAATATTCGGCCACCAATATTGTTCCTTGAGGTCGTGGTACATCTTATTGGCACCGGGGTGAATCGAATACCTTGACTTATGGGCTTAGTCTAGAATATGGCTTCTCAAGTCCCCATAACTAGGCACCCAAATTCTTCCTGCGAAATATCGAAGTCCGGTCTCCTTAACTTCGAATCGAGAGGTGAGGACATTCAAGTGTTCGAGAGAGATGTTTTCATCCTTGAGAGCCTCGTCTTGGGCTACACGAATTTGACTATTGAGGTTGGTGTGAATGGTGATGTTTAAAGCTCGGACACGAAGAGGCACCGCTCTTTCCTTTCAACTTTAGGCATCGGCTGCTACGTTTGCCTTCCCGGGATGGTAACGAAGCTCACAATCATAATCGTTTAAAGTTTTAATCCACCGGCGTTGTCTCATGTTTAGTTGCTTTTGGTTGAAGATGTGTTGGAGGATTTTGTGATCGGTGAAGATAGTACTCTTGGTTCCATAAAGATAGTGCCTCCACATTTTAAGTGCAAAGACAACGGCTACGAGTTCGAGATCATGTGTCGTGTAGTTCCGTTCATGAATTTTTAGTTGTCGAGAGGCATAAGCAATGACTTTCTTCCGTTGCATCAATACACACCCAAAACCATGTTTCGAGGCATCGCAATATACAACAAAATCATCATTGCCTTCAAGAAATGACAAGATAGGAGCGGTGGTTAGCCTTGTCTTCAAGATTTGAAACGCGGATTCTTGCTCGGTCGCCCAAATGAATTCCTTTCCCTTGTGAGTTAACGCGGTTAGAGGACGTGCAACCAAAGAGAAGTTTTCGATGAATCTATGATAGTACCCAGCGAGACCCAAGAATTGACGAATGTGAGTAGGAGTAGTAGGAGTCTCCAATTTACTAATGGCTTCGATTTATGCGGGGTCGACTTTAATACCTTGATCACTTATGTCATGACCCGGATTTTTCCATGATTATATATTGAACAATATTAACATTTACATGATTAAATGTTTCCAACATATTAAGCAATCAAACTTTTTAAGACTTGATTAATTGAAACGAATTTTATGTAAACGTGTGACCACCCAACTTGTCCGATGATTCACGAACGTTATAACTTGTAAATAACATGATAATATATATATGAACTTATATATATATTTAACATGATGAAATGATAATTAAGTATCTCATTAATTATATTAACAATGAACTATATACATAAAATGAGACTACTAACTTAAGGATTTCGAAACGATATATATACGTAACGATTATCGTTGTAATAACGTCTTAATATTTATATATCGTATTAAGATATATTAACACACTATGTTATCATAATATAACAATTTAACATCCCATTAGATATAATAACAATGGGATTAATTACATTTAACAAGGTCGTTAACTTAAAGGTTTCGAAACAACACTTACATGTAACAACTAACGATGATTTAACGACTCAGTTAAAATGTGTATATATATATATATATATATATATATATATATATATATATATATATATTGTATTAAGATGTATTAATACACATTTGAAGGACTTCAATACATATATCAAAACACTCTTACTTAACAAAAATAATCACAATTGTATTCCCATTTGTTTTCATCAAGAATTCTACTCGTATTCGCTCAGTATTTGCACTCGTATTATACCCAGCTTCTAGATGTATTTACTATTGGTATATACCAATAAAAATCTGCTCCTTAGCAGCCTTAAATGATTAAGGAACATGTGGAACCAACCATTTGTCAAGTAGCATGAATTATTTAGCAAGAAAACAAAATTAGGAATCTTTTCTTTCTTTATAAACTAAAAACGTTTTTATGCATACACACCATTTCTTCATTCCATTTTCTCATACTTACACTCCCAATTCTCTCTCAAAATACTCCTAACTTCATACTTGATCATCTCCAAGTATTTTCCCCATCATTTAGCTTCAATTACAAGCTTTAATCATCATAAAAACAACCTAGAATCAAGAAGTTGCAAGATTACTTCCAATCTTTTTAATCCAATCCAACAACTCATCAAAGATCAAGAACTTCCATCTAATCTCAGTAACTTTTCATTCTTAATCAAGGTAATAATCATATTCAAGTTTTGGTTTAATTTCTATAAACATAACTACCTTAAATCAAGTAGTAATCTTACTTGAACTTGTATTCGTGTCATGATTCTGTTTCAAGAACTTCCAAGCCATCAAAATCCTTTGAAGCTCAATTTATTTTCTCATCATTTCCAGTAGGTTTACCTACTATACTTGAGGTAGTAATGATGTTCATAACATCATTCGATTCATATATATATAACTATCCTATTCGAAGATTTAAACTTGTAATCACTAGAACATAGTTTAGTTAATTCTAAACTTGTTCGCAAACAAAGTTAATCCTTCTAACATAACTTTTAAAATCCACTAAACACATGTTCTATATCTATATGATATGCTAACTTAATGATTTAAAACCTGTAAACACGAAGAACACCGTAAAACCGGTCATACGCCGTCGTAGTAAAACCGGGGGCTGTTTTGGGTTGGATAATTAAAAACTATGATAAACTTTGATTTAAAATTTGTTCTTCTGAGAAAATGATATTTCTTATGAACATGAAACTATATCCAAAAATCATGATTAAACTCAAAGTGGAAGTATGTTTTTCAAAATGGTCATCAAGATGTTGTTTTTCGACGGAAATGACTACCTCTTTCAAATATGACTTGTAACCTGTAACTTTGACTATAAACCACTAACATTTTCAGTTTAGTTCTAAATACTACAGTTCATTATGAAACCATAGTAATTTGATTCACTTTAAACGGAGTTGTAATGAATATTTGGCGAGCAAAACAAAATCTGTTAAAATTAACGTTGTATGGACGGAATTTATATTGTAAAAACTATATTAACCATATTCTTGCTAACTTTTCCTATATATATTTGGACATGTTATCATTAGTATAAAAAAATATTATAATCTTAGTTAATTCCGAGATTGTATATATATATAATAATCTTGGTACATTCCATGACAATAAGTATACAATACGTTTTGATAAATCCTAAGACAATAAGTATACAATACGTTTTGATAAATTCTAAGACAATACATATACAATACGTCTCTGGGTTGATGCAAAGACAATATGTATACAATACATCGTGGGGGTAATTCTAAGATTATATATATACCGATTATTGGACTGTTGGACATTTTGGACTATTTTGGACTACTAACAAAGGACTACTAACATAAAAATGTTAAAAAATTAATATATAAGTATTCTATGAACTTGTTTTATTTTATTCACATGTCGTATTATTATCTGAATCATTATTATTGTTATAGGTTCGTGAATCCAAGGACGACGACCATATTTTTAATAAGCTGAAAACTTATTATTAATATACTTTTACTACCGTGAGTATATAGTCCCATTTTTAAACTCTAAAAATATTTTGGGATGAGAATACATGCATTTTATGTTTTAAGCCATGGACGCAAGTACTTAAAATATATTCTACGTTGAGTTGTACCACATTGTATATCTTCCCTAATAGCTTGGTAACTAATATTTACATGTTGTAAGAACATGTAAGCGCGAATCCTATTGATAGATCTATCGGGTTTGACAACCCCAACTAGGCTAGTCGCTCTAGTATCGTAAACGGTTGCATAGTACTTCATTTTTACTACACTTGGTACAGTGTAGGGAGATTTCATAATAAAGGGAATATGCTACATTTATGGTTAAGTATGGTTACCGAAGCGCTCAACAACTTATAGAATATCTTTATTGAAATATTTATAACTATGAAATCTTGTGGTCTATATTTATATCGATGCTAGCTTTAAACCTATATATCTCACCAACCTTTGTGTTGACTGTTTAAGCATGTTTATTCTCAGGTCCTTAAGAAAGTCTTCCACTGTTGCATTATCTGAGCAAGCTGTGCATGGAGTCTCATGCTTTTGTTTAAATGAAGTGTTGCATTCAATAAAACCTTTGTCATGTATTATATTCGACTGTTATGTCATGTGTGTAGTATTTGGTAACCGATGTATTATGGGGATTATTTCTTAAATAATCGCCCACTTGTTTAAAACATGCATTATGTATAATAAGGGTGTGTCTTTTTATGAAACGAATGCAATATTTTCTAAAAAGTATCATATAGAGGTCAAATACCTCGCTATGGAACCAATGAATAATGTACCGCGTTAATAGTAATATGGACGAGTCGTTTCAATTGGCATCAGAGCAGAGGTCTTAGCAAACCAGAAATTGCATTAGTGTGTCTGACCGGTATTTGTTAGGATGCATTAGTGAGTCTGGACTTTAACCAAACTTGTTTTTGAAAACCATTACTTATCATTTTTGGTCAGAAATTAAATATTATAACATGTAAATATTATGTGGTATATTACTAATGTGGTAGTTAATGTGTGATAGATGTCTACTTCTAGCACCAATCTCATTATCACATTCAGCGACTCCGAAGTTGAATCTCCAGCAAAAGTACCAATCATCGACTTATCTGATAATGACGATGACTTGAAGGAAGGTGTATCAATCATCTATATAACAGATGACGATGATGACCTAGAGTCGGATGCATTTTTGGAAGACTCACAATTCCCAGAGGAACCAGAAGAGGAACCTATAATCGACAACCTAGAAATTCCAAAAGCAGAAACTAATAAAACAATTATTGTACCAAGTGCTCCCGATACTACCACACCTAGTCAACCATGTCTTACAAATACTACAGAAATGTCATCTACTGAACCCCAACCAAAACCTAGACTTACGCTGAAATACGCACTCTGACAGTAGGAAAGCGAAAATTCTATGATTTCCCAGATTTCTTTGAATTCCCAAGGAAGCCTCGTCATTTCTAATCTGTTTTTGCAACTATTTGACTTCACGCCTTATATAATAATATATCATGTGCTATATTTCCTCTTACATATGTTTTATGTAAATAGTGGTATTGAATTATTATAAAATATTGTACCAAAAGAATAAGCGTGAATATTAATGAATTAAGTTTTTCATGATAGAATATTATCATGATTGTAGTAGTTAATTTGTGTACTAGCTATTAAGTATGAACTTTAACGGGTAGGTACTACCCGAGCTAAAATTATAAAACGCTAATAAGAAGAAAATGCTTTTATAATAATTGGTTCATATTATTAATATGCCACGATGTACCATTAATTACTTGCTACATCTATAATATTCTATGTGATTAATTATCTTATATGTTTATTGAAGAAACATGGCTCGATTAAATCGAATGACGGAACAAGAAATTGAGGAGCTTATCAATCAATATAACGACCCTCATTTTTCCATTCTATATTTTTCCAATATTAAAAGCCCAAACAATATAATTAAAACTTAATGATTAAACTTTAATCAACAATTGTTAAGTGTTAAGAGTTAGAAAACATATTAATTAACTTTGTACAAAAATTGACAAGTTAATAAAAGATGAAAATAATAAACTGTTAGTCGACACTCACTGCTAATTAAAATTTATGCATTTATGTAATATTATAACTAATAACCTATAAGTAATAAATAAAAAGTGACATTTATATAAATAATAAAACAATTGGGAACTAAATATATACAAGTCATGAATTAGTAAAAAGAAAATAATACTTATCATGTAGTAAATGTAAAAAAAAAAATAATAATAATAATAGTAATAATAATGAGACTAAAAAAATCTTACATCCTTATGTTGACTAAAAATAAAGTGTAAACTAGTACATCCTTATGTTGACTAATTATAAACTAGTACCACCTATTGTTGACTAAAAATTATAAAATAAAATAAAATCATTAATTAGAACATCCTTATGTTGACTAACACTCTAATACTTGCACTATATAAACACCTAGTTTCTCATTCACAAATCACACCAAAATCCTCTCTCAAAAACAATCTCTCCCTCTCCCTCTCTTGTGGTATTCGGATCTTCAAGCTTGTTCTTCGTGTTCTTCAAGAATCTTCAAGGAGTTCTTCAAGATTTTCAAGGCTTTGATCTTCCATCTTCATCGTGTTCATCTTTTCTTTGTTAATTATCTTGAATCTTCAAGGGTATAACATAAACCCTAAACTATTTACATAAACTTTGATCTTTGATAATTCATATTCATATTATAAACTTGTTATTCATAATTATATACATAAACACACCTAGATTTATATATACATATATACATGTAAAAAAAAATATTTATATATATATATACATATATATACGAATTATATATACATATACATATTAAAACCTTAAACCCTAATTACACCTAAACTATAATTCTTAAACAATAATTAATTAAACTCTAAACATTTATGAAACCCTAGGACATTAATTACTAAACCCTAGTTATTAATTACTACTTTAATTAACTAACCCTAATTAATGAAACCCTAATACTACTTATACTAGTACTTAACATGTATACACTATTACTATTACTAGCACCTATAACCTACTAATTATATTGTAACACAAAAACATTTTGGGATATGTATTAGAGATGTATAGATCTTCGAACTTTCTTGACGAATGGTTTCTACGAGATTCTAGGCAGAGGGTTTGGATTTCCGATTTAAAGGGTCCTATGGCTCAAGCCCCTAGATCTAAATTAGCCATTCGAAGGGAAAGGGGTGATTGGAAGCTTATCTAATACGGCAAGTATCCTAAAATGGAAACACTCATAAAAGTAGAAACTCTCTAGTCATAGAAACTTAGTAAAATAAGAAACTTTCTAAAAATAGAAACTTTATAAAAATAGTAACTTACTAGGAATAGAAACTTAGTAAAACAAACTATACTTAAACACATACTTAAACTTAAACATGGGCAAAACACTTAACTACTCTTAAATGTCAATAGGTTGACTTTCCTGCTCACTCGTTCAACTCTCTATTCCGAGAAATAACTCTCTCTACTTACTAAGGTGAATTCATAGCCCCATTCTTTATTGCTAGCAAACTTATTTAACTTATTTGGGGTGAGACACATGCTGCTTTTACTATTTACAATTTAGACACAAGTACCAACTGCTAAAACTATGCTATACCCGGCTACGTCCGACTAAGTCCCTACAGTGATATTTTTAAGTGCTGCGGCATGCTTATTTATTGGGGGTAGGCCTATCGGGAGTAACGTCCCCGATACATTTGACTCAGTCTTTGTATTACTTGATAATGAAATTTAAACCGACAAGGACAGACACAACTTGTCATGGGGCAAACTTGAACGTTTAGTCTAAATATCACGCACTGGCATAACTTTTGGATCTGCGAGATCTACTTTTTGATCCTGCAGGAGATCAACTTTACAACTAAATCTTGTGGTCTAAAACAATGATAACTACTTTTGTTAAACCTATGAATTTCACTCAACCTTTTTGGTTGACACTTTAGCATGTTTTGTCTCAGGTGCTGTTTGATTCAAGCTTTCTTATCTACTACTTATGTGATGCTACTTGGACTTAGGATCAAGAGATATCGCATTTATTACCTCTGCATATGAACAATTACTTTATCGTTATTTCCATTATTGTAACGAAATTTCATTTTCCGCTGCGTACTCAATAAAGTTAAATTTTCTCATTTAGTATTGTTCTCGTATTATAATATGTTGGTTTATTTGATATTAGTAACGTTTCTTCCAGACCCTATTGGGAGGACGTTACAGATTGGTATCAGAGCATAACCAGGCTGTTATAGAGAACCAGGATTGCAATTTTATGTGTGCCTTACTTGCTAGCTAGGGTGCCTTAGCAATCTAGGAAACTATAACCTTTCCTGCCTTACACTTAAAGCACTTAGGATTGCCTTATAATCTTAACAATCATGCTTTACCAAACTTGACTTAAAGATTCTAATCAAAGTCTCTTTCCTAATGTAGGACTACAACTTTTCTTGACCATAGTGCCTTTAATTGTTGCCTTTAACTGTTAAATGCTACACTATACTTTATAAACTTTACTTATCTTAGAATGACGAGCTAATCTAAGAACTCTGCTCACTTTCCTGAGTACTATCCAATTACACCACCGCATCTAAATGCGACACAATGATTTCAGAAATTCTTGACATTCATAAGTCATCTATCATGGTTATGTGTATTACATATGTATTACATGAAATATTATCCATGATTTTGAAACTCTTATAATTGTTACTACTCACACACAAACGTATATAACTCCCTGTTATATCACGTACCTATATGCCTTATGCCTTTATGCATCGGTTTATGAATCGAAAAATGTCATTGGGTTATCACAGTATACGAATTGAAAGTCTTTAATCAAAAGATTATTAGATTACATACTTATCACTTTATGATCTCGACACGTCATACTACCATTATTAAAGTATAGACACATCATATCTTATTATATCTTATCGTATCTATCCCAATAGATTTTGTCTAACACTTTTCCTAAATTCCCTCCGTAAATTACGGAAATCTTTTTGCTATATACACGTATTCGAGGAGACGAATATATCATCCAGTATTCAACACTAATCTCATATCAAAAACCCTAATTCCAAACACATAATATGGATTCCTCGAACTCTTCGAGCTCCAATGGCAGCGTAACCGGAATGAACCAACCAATCAGCCATCATCTATTTTGGATGAATTGGGGATGGGTTCGTAGTAAACTTAATCAATGGAGACAAGAAGAAGGTGATCCCTTCCACCAACCGAATTCACCTCTTGGTGAAGAACCTGAAGCACTTACTGGCGAACCCGTTCGGAACACTATTTTCACCCTCATTTCCAGGATATCCAGTCACGAATATATAATATCTAAAATTTTAGATCTTATTCATCCACTTGTCCGAACCGCCAATCATCCCGGAATAATAGAAGAAGTCAACGAGCTTCGCGCTCGAGTAGTGGCTCTGGAGAATATGGTGCGAAATCTACGAACACCAGCAGCAGCACCAGCAGCATAACCAGTACCACCAGTACCATCAGCATCACCACCAACATCACCACCAACATCACCAGCTTCACCAACGACAACATCCGCATTCCACGCCTCAACATCGCACTCAGTACCTCAAACATCAACATCATACGCCCCATAGATACCAAGGAATATTATTAATAATGAGTTAAGATGTATTGACTCATTCTTCCTGAAGAATTACATATGTATACTTTATATATATGGATTGGAACAATAATAAATCTTTTCGTACTAAGCTATTACGTGTGAATCTTAACTAGTATGTACTACATGGTTAATTCATATCACAATATGCTATAATGTACATCTTTTGTTAATAACTTAACAATTGTTAATCATTGCTTCAATACAATAAACTCCATTTCGTAATAAACCAAGTGTATTACTCAAATACATGATTGATTGTATACTTTAATTTTCGATGTACTCGAAACTTTCTAGAAAATATCATTAGTGCCTTATGAATTTCACAAGAATTTCAAGAGCACCAACATCATATACCGAAGTATATCAATAACAATGAACGATGAAGTATTAATTCATAACTTCATTAGCGAAATATTTCACGACAATTATGAAATCTCTAAGGTTTTGGAGATTATTTATTCTCGTTTCAACAGCAAATCAAATGAGTTTAATATTATATTAGCTCATTAAAACCATGATTACATCTGAAGAATATATATATGAACGTATATCTTCTCTTTTGTACAAACTGTTAATTGTAAAAAATATTTTAACGGGTAGGTAAAACCTGAGAGATATTCATATCTCATATAAATATGTTACATTGTACATTCTTCCATTCTGATTCAGCAGTTGTTAACTATACTACTTACATTCACATGATATATGTATATGTTCACCAAAGAAAAACCATTTTCATACAAATTCAGTTACATACTCTGATTTTGACATATCAGAACTTAAGTAAAGCTTTAGCAAGTGTTATCTTCCTAAAGATCACTACATTCATGAATTATATTCATTCGTATTCTATGATGAATTATCAAATCAAACCACCGAACTTACCATTCCTTACTTTTGAAAATCACAACATTTCTTCGTCAACCGTTAGATCCATTGATGGATTCATCTTACGCTTAAACACTTCAAATTTAAAATTCTTTAAAGCATCCTTTGAATCTTGACGATCGCAATCAGCGTTTAATCATCTAAAAATGAAATTTCTTGAAACCATTTTGGATTGATAACCGATGATTCAAATATGGCTGCATTAAATGCAGAGGAAACAGAAAAATTGTAGATGGTCTTAAGGGCCAACAGTTTGATAATAAAGAATGGTACATTGGAAAAGCTCAAAAGAAAATTTGGAACTGAAAAATGGATTGAGCTAACCATGGAGGAGACCAAGGACAAACACAAGGGCCAAACCCTATATTCAAAGAATCCAGGTAATTTTGGATCCGGTGAAATCTTTAGAGAATATCTTGCTCCGAAGTCATGTTAAAAGCTTGCGGAAAATTTTTCTTCATCAACTTTCGAACTTAGAAATTCCAAAATATCATCATAAATATCCTCTATATTTCGAAAGATATCTTCATAATGATTCATGTCCGCAATTAAGTATCTCTTTGCGATATCTTTATAAAGGAAACTGTTTTAGTTTCTATATTCTGTAAAATTCGAGTTTAAATTATAAATGCTTTGAAGAAGTGTTGGGAATTGAAGCATGAGTTAGTATAATATAATGACGTCAGGCCAACGTAATTATATTACAGTAAGTCATGCTAAGTTTTTAATGGAAGATGATGATTCATAGATTTTATAATCATCATTTTCCATGTTACACGACTCTTACATTCTATTTAACCTCTAAACATATCAAGAAAATATTTTTCTTGGAGATTCGGTCTTTTCCGGATATTCTGGTAATATGACAAATCAAATCGTGCTATTACCTTTCCTTTCTACTTTATATATTATGATCATTCGAAACTTCATACCTATGAATTCTGGACCATTACTCGCTTGACTTGAAGTCGGGAAGAAGAAACAAAAGCATAAAGCTCCGACATATAAGGGAAAATATAAAGCCCGATAACGACTCCGAAATTACAAACCGTGTATATCAATGCGTATAGCAATATAAAGACACGGGATAATTAAAAACACTATAACCCCAAGAGCATAGTAGAAGTAAACAGATTCCTCTGGCGGTAAAAGAAAAAGAAGAATGACTGCATAGATGGTCAATATAATAACCAGGATCAGAACTGGATTAAGCATTTTCTTAATCTTTTGGAAGTTTGAATTGAGAAAGAAAGTATAGAAGTGGTGAAGATAATGAAACGAAAGAAGCTAATTTATAGCAAAATTCTAAACACATCAATCGAGGCAAATCACCGCATTTAATCAAACAAATCTCAAAATTTCGTAAATACCGGAGAATCAAATCTTATAGATTACGAAGATTTCCTTTAATTCCTTGAATTCCGGAAATCAATCGTGACTACGTCAAAAGTTAAGGCGAACATTTAATTTTCTCATTTCACTCTTTTATGATAGCTTCATTTATACTCTTCCTATAAACGAATCGTTTTATCCATATTATTCAATAGTGATAAAACTTTATTTTTCAACTTATATTCATCATTAAAATATTCTTGTTGTAAACAATGAAGATCTCTATCAAATTTCATGACTGTGATTTTCACGAACTCCTCTTTGTTTGTCTGCCCTAATATTGTGGCATAAAATGCTCAAGGTTTTAAATGAGCTCAATACTATTCATAACACATTTCATGTATCCAATTTACTGAAATGACTTGTATAACATCATCATTTTGAATGATCTTCGCATTAATGATAAAATGCACTTCGTTGAATAACCTATAGAAATCATGGAAGGAGAGGTCAAACAAACGCGTAAAAGCAATATACCTATCGTTAAAGTCCGTTGGAATTCGCGTAGAGGCCCCGAATATACCTGGGAACGCAAAGACCATATGAAACGGAAATATCCCCATCTCTTCTCAACTGCTGATGCAAACGAGGAAACTACCTAAAAACTTCGGGACGAAGTTTTCAATAACGGGGAGGTACTATAACGACCCTCATTTTTCCATTCTATATTTTTCCAATATTAAAAGCCCAAACAATATAATTAAAACTTAATGATTAAACTTTAATCAACAATTGTTAAGTGTTAAGAGTTAGAAAACATATTAATTAACTTTGTACAAAAATTGACAAGTTAATAAAAGATGAAAATAATAAACTGTTAGTCGACACTCACTGCTAATTAAAATTTATGCATTTATGTAATATTATAACTAATAACCTATAAGTAATAAATAAAAAGTGACATTTATATAAATAATAAAACAATTGGGAACTAAATATATACAAGTCATGAATTAGTAAAAAGAAAATAATACTTATCATGTAGTAAATGTAAAAAAAAAAAATAATAATAATAATAGTAATAATAATGAGACTAAAAAAATCTTACATCCTTATGTTGACTAAAAATAAAGTGTAAACTAGTACATCCTTATGTTGACTAATTATAAACTAGTACCACCTATTGTTGACTAAAAATTATAAAATAAAATAAAATCATTAATTAGAACATCCTTATGTTGACTAACACTCTAATACTTGCACTATATAAACACCTAGTTTCTCATTCACAAATCACACCAAAATCCTCTCTCAAAAACAATCTCTCCCTCTCCCTCTCTTGTGGTATTCGGATCTTCAAGCTTGTTCTTCGTGTTCTTCAAGAATCTTCAAGGAGTTCTTCAAGATTTTCAAGGCTTTGATCTTCCATCTTCATCGTGTTCATCTTTTCTTTGTTAATTATCTTGAATCTTCAAGGGTATAACATAAACCCTAAACTATTTACATAAACTTTGATCTTTGATAATTCATATTCATATTATAAACTTGTTATTCATAATTATATACATAAACACACCTAGATTTATATATACATATATACATGTAAAAAAAAATATTTATATATATATATACATATATATACGAATTATATATACATATACATATTAAAACCTTAAACCCTAATTACACCTAAACTATAATTCTTAAACAATAATTAATTAAACTCTAAACATTTATGAAACCCTAGGACATTAATTACTAAACCCTAGTTATTAATTACTACTTTAATTAACTAACCCTAATTAATGAAACCCTAATACTACTTATACTAGTACTTAACATGTATACACTATTACTATTACTAGCACCTATAACCTACTAATTATATTGTAACACAAAAACATTTTGGGATATGTATTAGAGATGTATAGATCTTCGAACTTTCTTGACGAATGGTTTCTACGAGATTCTAGGCAGAGGGTTTGGATTTCCGATTTAAAGGGTCCTATGGCTCAAGCCCCTAGATCTAAATTAGCCATTCGAAGGGAAAGGGGTGATTGGAAGCTTATCTAATACGGCAAGTATCCTAAAATGGAAACACTCATAAAAGTAGAAACTCTCTAGTCATAGAAACTTAGTAAAATAAGAAACTTTCTAAAAATAGAAACTTTATAAAAATAGTAACTTACTAGGAATAGAAACTTAGTAAAACAAACTATACTTAAACACATACTTAAACTTAAACATGGGCAAAACACTTAACTACTCTTAAATGTCAATAGGTTGACTTTCCTGCTCACTCGTTCAACTCTCTATTCCGAGAAATAACTCTCTCTACTTACTAAGGTGAATTCATAGCCCCATTCTTTATTGCTAGCAAACTTATTTAACTTATTTGGGGTGAGACACATGCTGCTTTTACTATTTACAATTTAGACACAAGTACCAACTGCTAAAACTATGCTATACCCGGCTACGTCCGACTAAGTCCCTACAGTGATATTTTTAAGTGCTGCGGCATGCTTATTTATTGGGGGTAGGCCTATCGGGAGTAACGTCCCCGATACATTTGACTCAGTCTTTGTATTACTTGATAATGAAATTTAAACCGACAAGGACAGACACAACTTGTCATGGGGCAAACTTGAACGTTTAGTCTAAATATCACGCACTGGCATAACTTTTGGATCTGCGAGATCTACTTTTTGATCCTGCGGGAGATCAACTTTACAACTAAATCTTGTGGTCTAAAACAATGATAACTACTTTTGTTAAACCTATGAATTTCACTCAACCTTTTTGGTTGACACTTTAGCATGTTTTGTCTCAGGTGCTGTTTGATTCAAGCTTTCTTATCTACTACTTATGTGATGCTACTTGGACTTAGGATCAAGAGATATCGCATTTATTACCTCTGCATATGAACAATTACTTTATCGTTATTTCCATTATTGTAACGAAATTTCATTTTCCGCTGCGTACTCAATAAAGTTAAATTTTCTCATTTAGTATTGTTCTCGTATTATAATATGTTGGTTTATTTGATATTAGTAACGTTTCTTCCAGACCCTATTGGGAGGACGTTACAATCAACGCGTAAACGACCGAATGCTTTGGGTCGAAGCGGCAAGAGCAGCAGCAAACAACACAAACCCTCGTGTTGGATGCTTGTATAAAGCATTTCAAGGTTGCAAACCTTCATCATTCAGTGGAACAGAAGGACCAGTCGGTTTAACCCTGTGATTCGAAAAACTGGAGTCCGTATTTAAAATTAGTGGTTGTGCGGAAGGGAATCTGACAAAGTATGCTTCATGCACATTACAGGATGGTGCACTTACATGGTGGAAAAACTATGTAAAAGCTGTAGGGGGCGATGAAGCATATGATACTCCTTGGGAGGAATTGAAAAATATGCTAATCAACGAATACTGCCCAAGGAACGAGGTTAGGAAGATGGAAGCTGAGTTACAAAATCTGAAAGTTTTCATAATGGAACTTACCAACTATAACAGTCGATTCATGGAATTAGCCTTGTTATGTCCTGAATTGGTACCAACGAAAGAGCGAAAGAGCGAAAGATTGAATTGTACAAAGATGGTCTGCCAAAGAACATCAAGGCCAATGTTACAACATCCAAACCCAAGACAATTCATGAAGCTATCACTATGGCAAACGAGCTAATGGATCAGATCATCCTGGATAAGAACACATCAAATACTGATGCTAAGGTATTGGATAACAAAAGAAAGTGGGATGGAAACCGTGATCGAGGTCACCAGCAATAATCTCTCAAGAAACAGGAAACCACGCAAGGTGCTGTTAGTGGTTCAAGCTCGGGTTACAAAGGGCGTAATCCCTTATGTAACAGTTGCCATAAACATCACAATGGTTTTTGCAATCTGGTGTGCAACAAATGTAATCGAAGGGGTCATCTTGCTGAAGATTGTTGGGTTCCTGTTACAAATACAAATGGCACCAAGACTCCTGCCACCAATGCAAATAGAACTGCCCTGACTACTGTTACTTGTTACGGGTGTGGGAAACAGGGTCATATTAAGAGCCAGTGCCCGAATCCAGAGAAGAATCACGGGCCTGCATGGGGAAGAGTATTTGTTATTAATGCTAGAGAGGCATGTGAAGACCCGGAGCTTGTTACGGGTACGTTTACCATTAATGACTTATCAGCATCTATTATATTTGATACTAGTGTTGATAGAAGTTACATGTGTAGAGACTTTTACGCTAAATTGAATTGTTCATCATTACCTCCAGATGCTAAGTACATGATTGAGTTAGCTAATGGTAAACTAATTAAAGCCGATAAAATTTACCGTGATTGTAAAATAAAGTTAGCCGGAGAAACATTTAAAATTGATTTGATACCCGTAGAATTAGGAAGTTTTGATGTAATAGTCGGCATGGACTGGATGTCCAAAATAGGAGCTGAGGTTGTATGTGCCAAGAAGGCAATTCGCATTCCTCGTAAGGATAAAACAGCAGTAATGATATAGGGAGAGAAGGGTAACTCAAAGCTAAAACTCATTAGCTTCTTGAAAGTCCAAAAGTGCTTGAAGAAAGGGTGCTATGCTATCCTAGCACATGTTAATAAAGTCGAAACGAAGAAAAAAGAGAAGAGCATCAACGACGTGCCTGTGGCAAGAGATTTTCCTGAAGTCTTTCCAGAAGAGTTGCCGGGATTACCTCCATTTAGATCTGTAGAATTTCAAATAGATCTAGTACCAGGAGCTGCACCAGTGGCTCGTGCTCCATACAGACTTGCACCGTCTGAGATGAAAGAGTTACAAAGCCAATTACAAGAATTACTGGATCGTGGATTCATTCGACCGAGTACTTCACCGTGGGGAGCTCCAATTTTATTCGTCAAGAAGAAAGATGGATCCTTCCGAATGTGTATAGATTACCGCGAATTAAACAAGTTAACTATCAAGAATCGGTACCCATTACTGAGAATTGATGACTTGTTTGATCAGCTGCAAGGATCACGTGTTTACTCCAAAATCGATCTAAGATAGGGATATCATCAGTTGCGTTTCAAAGAAGAAGATATTCCGAAAACCGCATTTCGGACACGCTACGGTCATTATGAATTTTTAGTCATGCCGTTCGGGCTGACAAATGCACCAGCTGAATTCATGGACCTCATGAATCGGGTATGCAGTCCGTATTTGGATAAGTTTGTTATCGTCTTTATTGATGATATTCTTATTTATTCCAAAAATGAACAAGAGCATGAGCAACATTTAAGGTTGGTGCTGGAACTGTTGAAGAAAGAACAGTTATACGCAAAGTTTTCTAAGTGCGCATTTTGGTTAAAGGAAGTACAATTCCTTGGTCACATCGTGAGCAGTCAAGGAATTCATGTCAATCCTGCGAAGGTTGAAGTTATTGAAAAATGGGAAACCCCAAAAACTCCAACGCAAATACGCCAATTTTTGGGTCTTGCTGGCTATTACAGAAGGTTTATTCAAGATTTTTCCCGGATAGCCAAACCATTGACAGCATTAACACATAAAGGGAAGAAGTACGAATGGACTTCTAAGCAGGAAGCTGCATTTCAATTATTGAAGAAGAAGTTTACTACATCGCCTATTCTATCGTTACCTGAAGGAAACAATGATTTTGTATTTTATTGTGACGCTTCGTGACAAGGTTTTGGTTGTGTCCTCATGCAACGAAAGAAGGTTATTGCATATGCATCCCGACAACTGAAGATTCATGAACAAAATTATATGACTAATGATCTAGAATTAGGAGCAGTGGTGTTTGCATTAAAGATTTGGAGACACTACTTGTACGGGGTTAAATGTACTGTGTATACCGACCATAAAAGCCTTCAACATATCTTCAACCAAAAACAACTGAACATGAGGCAACGTAGGTGGGTCGAGCTGATAAACGACTATGATTGTGAAATTCACTATCATCTCGGGAAAGTAAATGTAGTAGCAGATGCTTTAAGCAGGAAGGAAAGAGAGCCGATTCAAGTACGTGCAATGAATATGAAGATTCATACAAACCTGACTACATAAATAAAGGAGGCTCAATGAGGAGCTCTTACTGAAGAAAACTTTGGAAATGAGATGCTCAAGGGTTTAGTCAAGCAACTTGAGATACGAGAAGACGGAACCCGGTATTTTAATGGACGTATTTGGGTACCTAAGTTTAAAGGGTTAAGAAAATTGGTTTTGGATGAGGCACATAAGACGAGATACTCGATACATCCCGGAGCTGGAAAGATGTATCAAGATCTTAAGGCACACTTTTGGTGGCCAAATTTGAAAGCTGATATTGCAACATACATTAGAGAATGTTTGACTTGCTCCAAAGTCAAGGCGGAACATCAGAAACCATCAGGTTTTCTTTAACAACCAGAAATCCCTGAATGAAAATGGGAATGTATTACTATAGATTTCATCACTAAGCTACCAAAGACTGCATGGGGTTATGACACCATTTGGGTAATTGTCGATCGTCTCACCAAATCTGCACATTTCCTACCTATGAAGGAAATGGATAAGATGGAGAAATTGGTACGACTATACATGAAGGAAGTTGTTTCAAGACATGGAGTACCTATTTCCATTATATCTGATCGCGACAATAGGTTTACGTCAAGGTTTTGGCAATCACTACATGAAGCTCTAGGGACTCGTCTGGATATGAGCACTGCATATCATCCTCAGACCGATGGTCGAAGTGAAAGGACCATTCAGACTCTTGAAGACATGCTTAGAGCATGTGTGATCGATTTCGGAAACGGATGGGATAAATATTTACCATTGGCAGAATTCTCGTATAACAACAGTTATCATACGAGTATTAATGCTGCACCATTCGAAGCACTTTATGGAAGAAAGTGTAGATCCCCTATCTGTTGGAACGAAGTAGGTGACAGACAACTGACTAGTCCCGAGATCATACATGAGACTACTGAAAAGATTGTGCAAATCAAGGAGAGATTGAAGACCGCCCAAAGTTGTCAAAAGAGCTATGCTGATGTTCGAAGGAAGCCGTTAGAATTTCAGGTTGATGACATGGTTATGTTAAAGGTGTCACCTTGGAAAGGTGTGATACGCTTTGGTAAGAGGGGTAAATTGAACCCAAGATACGTAGGACCATTCAAGATCATCGAACGTATTGGACCGGTGGCTTATCGACTTAAGCTACCACAACAACTTGCTGGAGTACACAATACCTTTCACGTCTCGAACCTAAGGAAATGCCTTGCAAAAGAAGACCTCACTGTTCCTCTTGAAGAAATCCAAATCGACGAGAAACTGCATTTTATAGAAGAGCCTGTCGAAATCATGGATCGTGAAGTCAAACGGCTCAAGCAAAGCAACATACCTATAGTTAGGGTTCATTGGAATGCTCAAAGAGGTCCTGAGTTCACTTGGGAAAGAGAGGACCAGATGAAACAGAAATATCCACAGCTGTTTACAAACACCGCCCATTGAATAGGTATTACTTCAAATTTCGGAACAAAATTTCTTTAACGGGTAGGTACTGTCATGACCCGGATTTTTCCATGATTATATATTGAACAATATTAACATTTACATGATTAAATGTTTCCAACATATTAAGCAATCAAACTTTTTAAGACTTGATTAATTGAAACGAATTTTATGTAAACGTGTGACCACCCAACTTGTCCGATGATTCACGAACGTTATAACTTGTAAATAACATGATAATATATATATGAACTTATATATATATTTAACATGATGAAATGATAATTAAGTATCTCATTAAGTATATTAACAATGAACTATATGTAGCGACCCCGACAAATCGTCAAGTGACGGCGTCGGCTACGTGGGTCCCATTACCTGATTATAAGTCTTTAAGACAAAGTTTGACCAAAATATGTCGCCTTCATTTCAAAATAAAGATTGTTCCCAAAGTTTACAAGAATTGTTCAACCAATAGTTAAGTTACAACGTTATAATACAAATGAAATCTAGGCGACACGGTTTAAAGTAAAGTCAAAAGACGCTCCATGAAATGCACATATACTCGACATCCAATGCAAGTATCAAATAATGAGCGGAAGCATGTATCATGTATCGTTCAAGGACCTGAGAAAAACATAGAAATCTGTCAACGAAAACGTTGGTGAAATCATAGGTTTAAGTAAGTAAGTACAAGTGAACCACAAGATTTGCATCAATGAAATAATAGTAATACATTCCAAAAGTTTGTTTCACGAGCACCCAATTATCAAAGCTTAACATTCCTTCCATTGTATACCCCATCACTTAGTGCTAGAACAAACACTGATTCTCGAAAATATATTTCATCCGTAGACGGTAGCGAACCGTCAAGGATGAGGGTTGTCAACCCATATGGCCATATAACATAAGTTCTCGCTTACACCCGGCAAGTGTAACTAATGATAATCGAATTGAGGATTTTGTTCTAAACTCGTATGTAGAATGTTTGTTTTCCCGTTCTTGTGTTCACTTAGTTCAAAAGAATCGTTTATGTTTTCTCATCCCAAATATAAGTTCAAAAAGAGTAAAAGTGGGACTATGATCTCACCTCGAGTGCACGAGTATAAAAGCACTTCAACAAGTAAACGTGTGCATGAAAGTTGCTTAGCCTTGACCTAAACAAGTAAGTTATATCAATTAACTGGTTACGACACAAGGTCGGGTGAAATGTGTTCAATTAGTCCTATGGCTCGTTACGACTCGAATAGTATAGCATGTGAATCACGTTGTCAAGTTTCATGCAAGAATCAAGTATAAAAGCATGTTAGAACGATTGTAATAAAGTTTGAGTTGACATTTCAAAACCTTACCATTAGAAAGGAAATCTTATTACGTTTCCACGATATTTGATTCATCGAAAACGGAGTTACGGTCAAAAAGTTATGGCCAAAACAAGTTTGCTGAAGTTTGGATGAAACAGGCAATTGTCACGGCGCGACAAATTGCTCCGCGGCGCGACAAATGCCTATGTTGAAGGTCAGAAAGCTTGAAAAACATGTTCTAAAATTACCCTTTGGGCCACGGCGCGACAAATTGCTCCGCGGCGCGACAATGGCCGTGGCCTGGTCCCTGGCCTGTTTCACTTGTTCAAGGCTTGGTAAAATTTCAAACAAACGCAAAACTCAAACCGCAAACAATTAGGAAGCGTATCTTATACCGTTGGAAAGCTCTTTTGACAAGGAACACAACTAAACATGTTTCATCAAACAAAAACAACATTTTCCATAACCGATTTCTCGTCAAGTGATCGTTTAAAAGTCCATTTTCAAAGTTTCAAGTTCATCAATTGCATTTTAAGTTTCGGGAATCCAATTTACACATACGATATGCCGTTTCGAAGGTAATTAAGCATACATTACAACTAATCACTAACAATTAACATTCCATGGCATTCAAGCATCAAAAGTTCATGTCAAGAACTATCAAACCCTAGTCAAACATCACAAAATCAATATTCATGTTTTTGAAGTTTTCTTAATCAACCTACGCATCAAAACGAAGCTAGTGATACTAGTAACACAATTAAAACATGCACTTTAACAATCTAACAACATTAACTCATCCAAAATCAAGGATTAAGCAAACCCATTTCAAGTTCATGCTAGTTACTCCAAAAACAACAAATCGAGCAAACCAAACATATATTCATGTTAGACTTGAGCCATAGACACTAACTAACACCATTTCAAATCAAAAACACGAATTTAGAGAAATCTAGAGTTTTAGAAATGTTACCCAAACGAGATGAAGTTGGTATCAAATTGTAGAGGATGAAGAGAGGATTCCAAATATGTAATTTGTTTTGTTGTAAGCCTCCTAAATCGAATTTAGATGATGAATGATTGAATTGGGTGTTGTGTGTGTGTTCTTGCTAGAGAGAAAGAGAGATGAGGGAGATGGATGGAAATGGATGGAGGAGGTGAAGTGGTTGACTAGTTGACCTAGTCACCACTTTGCCCACTTGTCAACTTAAGTCCCTCATGTTTGTAGTCGGGTGCGGGAATTAACCAAACGAATATTTTTAAAACGCTCGAGTAAACGGGTGATGTCAAAATTAAATAGCGGGAATATAATGAACGTTACTCACGGAAACTATTAATTTAAATACGAAAGATTATGTTTTTAAAAAAAAAATACGGTGTTAAAATTAAATTTAACGGAAAAACGCGGGATGTTACATTATCCACAACTCAAAAGAAATTTCGTCCCGAAATTTAGTTGGAAGTAGTAGTTGTTGAATCTTCCTCGAGATCTTGCGTTGCCAATTCTACGAGTGAGGGAGAAGTACGTTCTAGGGTATTTCAACGAATTTTGACGGTCGGGATCATACGATGTTTTAAGGTTTGGCTTCACGATTTATGGTTTCGACCGGTCCTCCTAGGAAGTGAGGGTTATCGTCGATAGTGAGTTCATCAAAGGAGATAACAAGTTCTCGTTTCGCAAAACACGTCTTTGAGTTGATACATCGAATGTAGGATAAACGGAGACCCAAAATGAGTCGGAAAAGTCTAAACGGCTAGCGACGGGTCCAAAACACCCCAAGAATTTAAAGGATCAAAATATCGCGGATTTAGCTTCCTACGTTTCCCGAAACGGATTGCACCTTTCCAAGGTGCGACTCTTAACGTGACGCGGTTTCCCACGTGGAATTTGAAATGTTTACGTCTAACATCGGCGTAGCTCTTGGTGATTACGAGTCGCGTAGGGTTTTACCTGAATATGAATAAATTTTCTCGGTTGCTCATGAACAACCTCGGCCCCGGTGAATTGATCATCGTTTACTTGGTTCGACAAGGGAGAATGACGTTTCCGGTCACATGTGGTTTCAAAAGGAGTGACGTTAAAACTTGAATGAAAATCATTGTAGTACGAGGATTCGGTTAAAGGAAAATACTTTTCTCAAGTAAATTTGAAGTTGGTAATACAAACTTGTATTATGGTTTCCAAGGTTTAAATCACATGTTTGTTCGGTCCGTCGGGTTGTGGATGGTACGCGGTACTCATGTCTAAACGCGGTCCCGAGGCTTCTTGTAAAACTAGAAGTGAAACGAGTATTTCGATACGGGATAATTAACAAAGATACACCGTGTTGGAATAGAATCTCTTAAGATATGTTTGAACGAGTCAGTTAGGGTTCGAAAAAAATGTTCGTTAGGACTATTCACCCTCGTGGCGAATACTTATGTAATATGAAGAGTTTCTCTATCCATGGAGAAATGTTACAAGGAGTTTCTTTAAACGGAAATGCGAACGGTAAAGATAGTAGTGAAATGAGGACTTAGAATAGGATGAGTTTACATCTCGAGGTTGCCATAACGTGCCTCTAGTTGTCAAAAGTTGAAGTCTGAAAGAGAAACGAGGTAGTACACGTAGTTGTATAGTTCGGGGTTGAATAATAGTTGACCGATTATCAGAAACACAAGGGCGTTACGTCAAAGAAGAGTGAAGTATCGTTGGATTGTGTGTTATCTTAAATCCCAGTAATATCAGACGGTGACGGTGAAATAACAGAGGTAGGTAGTGTGGTACGGGATGACGAGAAAATTGATTGGATCCACAATTTAGTATTCGAATTCTTCGTGCAAAATAACGAATTTTAGTTATGTTGATTTTTGAGACGAGAGAGTATGCCTTTCGGCGTTCAAGTAGAAATATTTCTATATTTGAGTTCCATTTTGTGCCACACGAATTTATCTAGTAAGGTTGGTGTGAAAAAAAAAAAAAATAAATCACGTTCAAAGTCCGGACACGAAAAATGTTTAATTCTTTCCCTTAGTACGTTAACGAGGTTAAAGGACGAGCGATACGGGAAAAATTGGAAATTAATCTTTGGTAATAATCGCGAGATCCAAAATTTTACGAATACAAGTCGGAGTCGTGAGGGTTTCTCCAAAATTAATTAATTAATTAATAAAATTTTTTTTTTTTTTTTTTTTTTTTTTTTTTTTTTTTTTTTTTTACCTTGACCACTAATAACATGGTTTAGAATTTGGACTTTGTTTAACCAAAATTCTCACTTGGAGAATTCGGCATAGAGTTGCTCTTTTCTCAAGAGTTCGAGCGTAAGACGGAGACGTTGTCCGTTTTTCCTTTCCGCTTGAATAGCTTAAAACATCAATTATAAGTACGGTAACGGATTTGTCTAGATAAGTTTGCATACGCGGTTCCGGAGGTCTATGAATACGGGCGGAGCCTTAGTTAAACTGAACGGCACTAAAAGAAATTTATAACTATCGTAGCGAGTTCGGAAAGCGGTTTAGGAGACATCTTCTCCCTTAACCCTCAATTGATGATAACCAGAATGAAGGTCGATTTTAGAATATACGCGAGATCCGTGTAACAGTTCAAGAGGTTGTTGATACGGGAAAGAGGATATCGGTTCTTAAACGGAAATCATTTAGTTCACTAGAATCACATATATGTGGGGAAAACATTTCCTTCCTAACGTATAGGTTTTGGGCTCCCTAGTTCTATAGATGTCAAATCAAAGTTCAAATTACCTACCCAATAAGTCTAACGTACTCCCTCCGATAAAATTTATCGATACGCAATGGTTTCCCGTTGGTCACTTGAATGGCGTAAGTAATATCTAGGGGGAGGGGTGGAGTGCAAAGAGTAGGCTCCAAAGCCTTGGATACAAAACATTTATCGATACCCGAATCGGATAAACATGAAACATAAGAGTCGTTGAGAAGGAACGTACCCGTAACTAATTGTCGTTCCGGGAATCCTATGTGTTAAGGTTGAAAGCTCATTCGCGTACATTAGGGTGGGCGTTCTTCTTGGGACATGCATTCTTAAAATGACCCAGTTGTCCACATTCAAAACAAGCACCCCTTCTGCGTGCACTGGGCACCTTTTTAGCGACGGGGGCGGCACCCTTACAACTATGGGCCACATGGCCACTTCTTTGACACTTGATGCAAAATGGTCCGCCACATTTTCCAAAATGATGTTTGTGGCACGTGTTGCAAAAAGGTCGTGTTCCAGCATAATTTTTCCTGCCGCCGGGGGTGAAAGGCTTCTTGGTGGAGTCGTTGTGGTTGTGGTTGCTTGATGGAGAGGCTTCCTGTTTTCTTTTGTTGTTAACTGGTTGGGCCTCGGCCGTTGGTGCCAGCGCTTCAATTTCATCCACCGTTTTTATAAATCGGCGGGCTATCATCACAGCCTCTTGTAGGTCGGCGGGTCTTAATGGCATTACCCCGTGTGGAATGCTCTTAGGGAGGCCATCCATGTAAAACTCAACTCCTTGGGGCCCGGGAGCCCGGAGGTTTGGACAAATGGAGGTTAGTTCGGCAAACCGTTGATTATAAGCTTCGAGGTCATCTCGGGCTATTTTTAAATTTCTTGGCCCCTGTTCGAGCCTTCGAGTCTCTTCGCGCGGGAAGTATTCGGTGGTCATTCTTTCTCTTAATTCGGTCCAAGAGAGTGTAAGGGCTTCATCGATACCCACCGATTGTACATACGTGTTCCACCATGAGAGAGCAATACCGGTGAGAGTGAGGGTGGAAAACTTGACCTTATCTTGGTCCCGACAACCGCTTATACTAAAAACGGCTTCTGTTTGTTCGAACCATCGGGTGAGAGCAACCGGTCCTTCGGTTCCATTGAAAGTGGGAGGATTGTACTTCATGAAGTTTTTGTAGGAGCACCCCCCGTTTGAATTACCGACCCCATGATTGTTGTTGTTAGAAAAGTGATCGGCCACGGCCGTACCCACGGCGGTGGTTATCATTCGTTGAAGAGCTTGTTCAAGAGTTTCGAGAGGAGTGTTGTGTTGACCTTGGTGAGCCATTGTTCCTTCATGACACAAGAATATCGTTGGTTAGTATTTTCAACAATACTAACCACAGTATGGAATAAGGATAGAGAGAAAATTTTCCTTGACTCGCCTTAAATTCTTTACGTCATAATGTCGGAACGTCCATGTGAATCACCGTAATATAATCCCGGAAATTATATTACCCTGATTCTCATGTGCATTTAACATTACTTCATAAAGTCAAGGTGGCGCATCAACAAAATTTATCAACGTAAGATCAAGATCGAATACGAGTTAGATATGATAGAAGAGTTCGAGTATAAATGCACAATTTGTCAAATAATTCCTACTTCAGTCTATATGCCGGTTGTAGTCTAGATTCACCTATGTACCCTATGACTCGGGGTGGACACAAATGAACTCTAAATCCCTACAACCAAGGCTCTGATACCAACTGTAGCGACCCCGACAAATCGTCAAGTGACGGCGTCGGCTACGTGGGTCCCATTACCTGATTATAAGTCTTTAAGACAAAGTTTGACCAAAATATGTCGCCTTCATTTCAAAATAAAGATTGTTCCCAAAGTTTACAAGAATTGTTCAACCAATAGTTAAGTTACAACGTTATAATACAAATGAAATCTAGGCGACACGGTTTAAAGTAAAGTCAAAAGACGCTCCATGAAATGCACATATACTCGACATCCAATGCAAGTATCAAATAATGAGCGGAAGCATGTATCATGTATCGTTCAAGGACCTGAGAAAAACATAGAAATCTGTCAACGAAAACGTTGGTGAAATCATAGGTTTAAGTAAGTAAGTACAAGTGAACCACAAGATTTGCATCAATGAAATAATAGTAATACATTCCAAAAGTTTGTTTCACGAGCACCCAATTATCAAAGCTTAACATTCCTTCCATTGTATACCCCATCACTTAGTGCTAGAACAAACACTGATTCTCGAAAATATATTTCATCCGTAGACGGTAGCGAACCGTCAAGGATGAGGGTTGTCAACCCATATGGCCATATAACATAAGTTCTCGCTTACACCCGGCAAGTGTAACTAATGATAATCGAATTGAGGATTTTGTTCTAAACTCGTATGTAGAATGTTTGTTTTCCCGTTCTTGTGTTCACTTAGTTCAAAAGAATCGTTTATGTTTTCTCATCCCAAATATAAGTTCAAAAAGAGTAAAAGTGGGACTATGATCTCACCTCGAGTGCACGAGTATAAAAGTACTTCAACAAGTAAACGTGTGCATGAAAGTTGCTTAGCCTTGACCTAAACAAGTAAGTTATATCAATTAACCGGTTACGACACAAGGTCGGGTGAAATGTGTTCAATTAGTCCTATGGCTCGTTACGACTCGAATAGTATAGCATGTGAATCACGTTGTCAAGTTTCATGCAAGAATCAAGTATAAAAGCATGTTAGAACGATTGTAATAAAGTTTGAGTTGACATTTCAAAACCTTACCATTAGAAAGGAAATCTTATTACGTTTCCAACGATATTTGATTCATCGAAAACGGAGTTACGGTCAAAAAGTTATGGCCAAAACAAGTTTGCTGAAGTTCGGATGAAACAGGCAATTGTCACGGCGCGACAAATTGCTCCGCGGCGCGACAAATGCCTATGTTGAAGGTCAGAAAGCTTGAAAAACATGTTCTAAAATCACCCTTTGGGCCACGGCGTGACAAATTGCTCCGCGGCGCGACAATGGCCGTGGCCTGGTCCCTGGCCTGTTTCACTTGTTCAAGGCTTGGTAAAATTTCAAACAAACGCAAAACTCAAACCGCAAACAATTAGGAAGCGTATCTTATACCGTTGGAAAGCTCTTTTGACAAGGAACACAACTAAACATGTTTCATCAAACAAAAACAACATTTTCAATAACCGATTTCTCGTCAAGTGATCGTTTAAAAGTCCATTTTCAAAGTTTCAAGTTCATCAATTGCATTTTAAGTTTCGGGAATCCAATTTACACATACGATATGCCGTTTCGAAGGTAATTAAGCATACATTACAACTAATCACTAACAATTAACATTCCATGGCATTCAAGCATCAAAAGTTCATGTCAAGAACTATCAAACCCTAGTCAAACATCACAAAATCAATATTCATGTTTTTGAAGTTTTCTTAATCAACCTACGCATCAAAACGAAGCTAGTGATACTAGTAACACAATTAAAACATGCACTTTAACAATCTAACAACATTAACTCATCCAAAATCAAGGATTAAGCAAACCCATTTCAAGTTCATGCTAGTTACTCCAAAAACAACAAATCGAGCAAACCAAACATATATTCATGTTAGACTTGAGCCATAGACACTAACTAACACCATTTCAAATCAAAAACACGAATTTAGAGAAATCTAGAGTTTTAGAAATGTTACCCAAACGAGATGAAGTTGGTATCAAATTGTAGAGGATGAAGAGAGGATTCCAAATATGTAATTTGTTTTGTTGTAAGCCTCCTAAATCGAATTTAGATGATGAATGATTGAATTGGGTGTTGTGTGTGTGTGTTCTTGCTAGAGAGAAAGAGAGATGAGGGAGATGGATGGAAATGGATGGAGGAGGTGAAGTGGTTGACTAGTTGACCTAGTCACCACTTTGCCCACTTGTCAACTTAAGTCCCTCATGTTTGTAGTCGGGTGCGGGAATTAACCAAACGAATATTTTTAAAACGCTCGAGTAAACGGGTGATGTCAAAATTAAATAGCGGGAATATAATGAACGTTACTCACGGAAACTATTAATTTAAATACGAAAGATTATGTTTTTAAAAAAAAAAGACGGTGTTAAAATTAAATTTAACGGAAAAACGCGGGATGTTACACTATATACATAAAATGAGACTACTAACTTAAGGATTTCGAAACGATATATATACGTAACGATTATCGTTGTAATAACGTCTTAATATTTATATATCGTATTAAGATATATTAACACACTATGTTATCATGATAATATAACAATTTAACATCCTCTTTGATATAATAACAATGGGATTAATTACATTTAACAAGGTCGTTAACTTAAAGGTTTCGAAACAACACTTACATGTAACGACTAACGATGATTTAACGACTCAGTTAAAATGTGTGTGTATATATATATATATATATATATATATATATATATATATATATATATATATATATATATATATATATATATATAGTGTAGTAAGATGCATTAATACACATTTGAAGGACTTCAATACATATATCAAAACACTCTTACTTAACAAAAATAATCACAATTGTATTCCCATTTGTTTTCATCAAGAATTCTACTCATATTCGGTCGGTATTTGCACTCGTATTATACCCAGCTCCTAGATGTATTTACTATTGATATATACCAATAAAAATCTGCTCATTAGCAGCCTTAAATGATTAAGGAACATGTGGAACCAACCATTTGTCAAGTAGCATGAATTATTTAGCAAGAAAACAAAATTAGGAATCTTTTCTTTCTTTATAAACTAAAAATGTTTTTATGCATACACACCATTTCTTCATTCCATTTTCTCATACTTACACTCCCAATTCTCTCTCAAAATACTCCTAACTTCATAATTGATCATCTCCAAGTATTTTTCCCATCATTTAGCTTCAATTACAAGCTTTAATCATCATAAAAACAACCTAGAATCAAGAAGTTGCAAGATTACTTCCAATCTTTTTAATCTAATCCAATAACTCATCAAAGATCAAGAACTTCCATCTAATCTTAGTAACTTTTCATTCTTAATCAAGGTAATAATCATATCCAAGCTTTGGTTTAATTCCTATAAACATAACTACCTTAAATCAAGTAGTAATCTTACTTGAACTTGTATTCGTGTCATGATTCTGTTTCAAGAACTTCCAAGCCATCAAAGATCCTTTGAAGCTCAAGTTATTTTCTCATCATTTCTAGTAGGTTTACCTACTATACTTGAGGTAGTAATGATGTTCATAACATCATTCGATTCATATATATAACTATCTTATTCGAATATTTAAACTTGTAATCACTAGAACATAGTTTAGTTAATTCTAAACTTGTTCGCAAACAAAGTTAATCCTTCTAACATAACTTTTAAAATCCACTAAACACATGTTCTATATCTATATGATATTCTAACTTAATGATTTAAAACCTGTAAACATGAAGAACACCGTAAAACCGGACATACGCCGTCGTAGTAAAACCGGGGGCTGTTTTGGGTTGGATAATTAAAAAATATGATAAACTTTGATTTAAAAGTTGTTCTTCTGAGAAAGTGATATTTCTTATGAACATGAAACTATATCCAAAAATCATGGTTAAACTCAAACTGGAAGTATGTTTTTCAAAATGGTCATCAAGATGTCATTTTGACAGAAATGACTACCTCTTTCAAATATGACTTGTAACCTGTAACTTTGACTATAAACCACTACTTTTTCAGTTTAGTTCTAAATACTACAGTTCATTATGAAACTATAGCAATTTGATTCACTTTAAACGGAGTTGTAATGAATATTTGGCGAGCAAAACAAAATCTGCTAAAATTAACGTTGTATGGACGGAATTTATATTGTAAAAACTATATTAACCATATCCTTGCTAACTTTTCCTATATATATTTGGACATGTTATCATTAGTATAACAAAATATTATAATCTTAGTTAATTCCGAGATTGTATATATATATATATATATATATATATATATATATATATATATATATATATATATATATATATATATAATACTCTTGGTACATTCCATGACAATAAGTATACAATACGTTTTGATAAATCCTAACACAATAAGTATACAATACGTTTTGATAAATTCTAAGATAATACGTATACAATACATCTCTGGGTTGATGCAAAGACAATATGTATACAATACATCGTGAGGTAATTCTAAGATTATATATATACCGATTATTGGACTGTTGGACATTTCGGACTATTTTGGACTACTAACAAAGGACTACTAACATAAAAATGTTAAAAAAAATTAATATATAAGTATTCTATGAACTTGTTTTATTTTATTCACATGTCGTATTATTATCTGAATCATTATTATTGTTATAGGTTCGTGAATCCAAGGATGACGGCCATATTTTTAATAAGCTGAAAACTTATTATTAATATACTTTTACTACCGTGAGTATATAGTCCCATTTTTAAACTCTAAAAATATTTTGGGATGAGAATACATGCATTTTATGTTTTACGCCATGGACGCAAGTACTTAAAATATATTCTACGTTGAGTTGTACCACATTGCATATCTTCCCTAATAGCTTGGTAACTAATATTTACATATTGTAAGAACATGTAAGCGCGAATCCTATTGATAGATCTATCGGGTTTGACAACCCCACGGTTGCATAGTACTTCATTTTTACTACACTTGGTACAGTGTAGGGAGATTTCATAATAAAGGGAATATGCTACATTTATGGTTAAGTATGGTTACCGAAGTGCTCAACAACTTATAGAATATCTTTATTGAAATATTTATAACTATGAAATCTTGTGGTCTATATTTATATCGATGCTAGCTTTAAACCTATATATCTCACCAACCTTTGTGTTGACTGTTTAAGCATGTTTATTCTCAGGTCCTTAAGAAAGTCTTCCACTGTTGCATTATCTGAGCAAGCTGTGCATGGAGTCTCATGCTTTTGTTTAAATGAAGTGTTGCATTCAATAAAACCTTTGTCATGTATTATATTCGACTGTTATGTCACGTGTGTAGTATTTGGAAACCGATGTATTATGAGGATTATTTCTTAAACAAGCGCCCACTTGTTTAAAACATGCATTATGTATAATAAGGGTGTGTCTTTTTATGAAATGAATGCAATATTTTCTAAAATGTATCATATAGAGGTCAAATACCTCGCTATGGGACCAATGAATAACGTACCGCGTTTATAGTAATATGGACGAGTCGTTTCAACTTACAATATGACCAAAAAATTGAACTTCCTTCAACCAAAATTCACACTTGGAGAATTTGGCATAGAGTCGTTCTTGCCTCAAGAGTTCAAGCACAAGTCGGAGATGTTGTTCGTGCTCTTCTTCACTTTTAGAATAGACCAAAATATCATCGATGAACACGATAACGAATTTGTCGAGGTATGGTTTGCACACGCGGTTCATAAGATCCATGAACACCGCCGGTGCGTTAGTGAGACCAAATAGCATTACAAGAAATTCATAACTACCATAACGAGTCCAGAAAGCGGTTTTAGAGACATCTTCCCCCTTAACCCTTAACTGATGATAACCCGAGCGGAGATCGATTTTTGAATATACACGAGATCCTTGTAGTTGATCAAAGAGGTCATCGATGCGTGGAAGAGGATATCGGTTCTTAAACGTCAATTTGTTTAGTTCACGATAGTCGATACACATTCGTAGGGATCCATCTTTCTTCTTAACGAATAAAATCGGAGCGCCCCATGGTGAATGGCTAGGTTGAATAAAACCACGGTCAAGTACTTCTTGGATTTGACTTTGCAATTCTTGCATTTCGGATGGAGCAAGTCTATACAGTGCACGTGCTATGGGTGCGGCTCCTGGAATAAGATTGATTTGGAATTCTACCGGTCGATGAGGTGGAAATCCCGGCAATTCGTCGGGAAATACATCGGAAAATTCACTAACAATTGGCACATCATCGATATGCTTCTCGTCGGTTTCAACTTTCTTAACGTGGGCTAGAATCGCGAAACAACCTTTACGAAGGTACTTTTTGTGACGACCCGGAAATTTTTGACCAAATTTAAACTTAATCTTTACATGATCTTGACACGATAAGCAAAGTCTATAATGCAGTGGCGAAGCCAGACTTATAAACGGGTGGGGTCAAGAAAAATTAAAGAAATGAGCAATGATCCTACACTATAATTTTTATGTAATACACCACTAGGCATTGTATTCTATAATATTTTAATGCACATTTGGTGGTGTATGATTAAAAATAAAAGTGCAAGGAACATTTTTTTAAAAAGAATACATTTGAGTTACAAAATTTAGTTGACAAATATAATAAAGCCAAATTACTTTTCATTTTTCTTTTTGTCAATCCCATGTATAAATTACACCGTAACTTTTTTGTTCATTTTTTTTTTAAGTATATGAGAATGCAGACATATTTTGTCAAGCCTATTTAAAGCCTATTTAAATACATGTAAACAGAACTTACATTTTCACTTTCTTAATACATTAGTTACATATTGTGAGTGGGGTCAATGGGGTCACATGTAATTTTTCAGGTTTCGAATACATGACTCAGGTATATATGCAATGAAATTTGGGTGAATTGAGTGGGGTTAACTGACCCTATTGTTTTGTATGTGGCTTCGCCACTGCTGTAATGTTGAAGTCTCAAAAACTTTGAACTGTGTTCATGTATTCATTTACCCTTCGACTGCTCTCGACGATTCACGAACAATTAATATTAAATAGATATGTGTGTATGTATATATAAATAATAATTTGAAATATAATTTGAAGTATTATATGTTGTTGTTATAAAAAAATTAATAAAATAAAAATAGGATATTATAATAATTATTATTTAAAATATATCTCTATATATAAATAATGCATATATAAAAAAATATTAAATGATAGTAATACTCGTTTGATGTTTCGATGGATATTAAGTAAGTTAAATTCAAACTTATGTAATTTTAAAATAAACGGTGATCCGAAAATGAGTTCTATAAATTGTTGGCTTACTAAAAATGTATTTAGGATTTAGTTATTTAATTTTTACACTTTTTATATTTTACCCATAAATGAGTGGGACAGTTGATGTAATTTTTATTTATTAAATTAATGACTGAATTTTATATCATAATGACTGAAATAAATAAAGACATTTACTTTAAAAATATAAAATTTTTCCGAAGGCTTTTAATCCGCCACTGATTAACAAACGGGGCACGAGATACTATCCTATTAATAGTGTCGGTAATAAACTTACAAAAACATCGGTGGCTTTCCTGTTTCATTACAACTCGTGATTATGAATAATAATTATTATATTATTATTATTATTATTAAATCATTATTATATTTATGTTTTCTTTTACCTTCTCGGAGTACATAAATAGCATGCATATACATTGCATATTAGAGAAATCACAAAACCCATTATGTAGCATATCAATTCATCATTGAACAACCATCACCATTCTAAATTATCACCAACTGCATTTCTCATTCTTTTGTGAACATGCTACCATTCTCAAACCAAACACCACATGAGATTTTTATGATTCCGATTTCTTTTTAATCATCGACAAACTCAAACCCACCATTCTTGTTGTTAATGATCGAAGGTTCAAAAACTACCATCATATTTCCTACTATTTCTGTTTTTCTGTTTCAGTACCCATCACTAAACCACAACCAAAAACCTTTATCCATCATCATGGTTGCTGCTACCTTTTACATCCACCAATTGCCGCTACCACTTCAACAACTACACAACCACTTTACACCACCTTCAAACCGCGAACCACCACCACCTCACGACAAACCACCATAACAATCATTCGGAAACTATCACTTTATCACCATCTAGAACCACGTTAATCACAAGCTTAAGACATCAAAACCGCAATCACAAGTCACCACCTTTTAATCACTTTTGGATTTCGCCAATCTTTTGCTCAGATCAGCTTGAGTATATTTCTCTTTTCTTTCTTTATTTATATTACATACTCTGTATAATATGTTACTCTTCATCCTAAATTCTATATATTAAATGTTAGAATCCATAAATTCTATTCGGTACTCTCACCACCCTAACCCGCTAATTACCATTTCTATTTCAAGTTCATACAAAACCCACTTCTGTTTGTGCTGCAAACGATCTAAACCCATCATCTAAATAACCGTATATTGTAACTACTATAACTCAACTATTTTTTTTTTGCTTCATGTTTCTGTATAATCGAACCATTACAGCAGCTTATTGCTGCAACTTTCGATCACTAGACATTATCACCTTCACCATTAAATAACCGCCACCTTCTGTTTCATTTTCGTTTCCAAAAGTAAACATAAATCAACCACCTTTTGGCTGTTAGTTGCCTTCTTTTCGTAATGAACAATGGTGGGCCGTAATACACTTGTAACCACTCAATCCAATTCTTTTTTAGTTATATTTAAATTAGTAAATATCTGGTGTCGACCATCTATCTATTATGATTAGATTATGGAATATGATGTGGATGTGGAAATATCCATGCTACAAGATAGGCTACTTTTAAATCAATCCAAATAAGTGGGTCACGATAGAGACAGTCATGGAGCCTAGATCATAGACCAAATCCTTCAATTTAATCACACGTATACCGTTGGGATTAAAATAAAGTGTGATGACCCGGAAATTTTTGACCAAATTTAAACTTAATCTTTAACATTTCCGACACGATAAGCAAAGTCTATGAAGTTAAATCTCAAAATTTTAAACTATTCAATTACCCTTCGATTGTTCTCAACGATTCGCGAACAATTATATGTAAATAGATACATATACTATAACTTGAAAACGTAACAAAGTGTTAAGTAAATGATACTGTGCATTAAACTTATTAGTTTGATTATCTGATTGATATATTCAACTACGAAGTTAAAATATTATGCCAAACGATTGAATTAAAAGTTAATTATTAGGTCTCTTAATGATTATGATATTGTTACGGGTCTCTGTTGTGAGATCCACACTTATTTGAGAAATTATTCCTTTTTAATGGTATTCGGAATAAATGGTAAAGTGTTTGATGACAAAAGTTAGATAAAAGTTAGTGGTGAACTAAACTGCATAATATTTAATTGATTGTGTTTCGAACGTGCGAAAACGTTTTTCGATATAATAGAATTGGTTGATTAAGTGTGTTTATTTAAATAACGTAATTTGGACATATACAAAAATAAAGAATATTAACGGTTAGAATTAAGTATATGAATAACTTGTGAGATGTATTTTAAAACGTGTTTATAAATATTGAGAATAGATATTAATTTGGTTATGAAATGTTTGATAAATACTATTATATTAATAAATAACGAGACAATGATTTATAGAAGTAAATGACCAAAACACTCGAAAGATTAAGATATACTTTGAGTGGTATAGTTTATTGATAATTTAAGACTATATTTTGACAAAGGAACGAGTCACGAAACGTAAAGTGATAGTTTTCTAAGCATACGAAAATGCGTTCGAGAAACCAGAATAGGGGCATAAGTCGAGTGACAACGTACGAGACTTCAGAACGAAAATTTCAAGTCAACTATGCACGAGAATATAATATAATAAATAAATAATTAATATAAATTATATATATTATATATTAATAAATAAATATGTCGACAAACAACAAAACAAAAGTTTGTGAGCTGGATCAGAGGGCCATGCGATCGCATGGCCTTGATGCCCAAAAACCATGCGATCGCATGGGGTCTGAAATCAGGCCACACCTATATAAAGCTCGACCATTTCCACTTCTGATGCAATTCATTTACTCCGTATTTATTTTATCAATTATTATTATTATTATTATTATTATTATTATTATTATTATTATTATTATTATTATTATCATTATTATTATTATTATTATTATTATTATTATTATTATTATTATTATTATTATTATTATTATTATTATTAAGATTATTATTATTAATCTTATTATTAATAGTATTAGTATTATTATTTTTACGATACAAAAATAATAATATACATAAAATATTACGACGGAGTGATGTCCAAATGATTTCAAAACGAGTTTTCGAGCAAGCTAGAGCTAAGGAAATTATGGGTTATTGCTTTGGAGGTTATGGATAATATTCATGAGTATCGTTTGCAAGTCAAACCTAGTGTTTATCATCTTCGTTGCGTCTACGTACTTTCCTGCAATATTAAATCACAATATTGATACGTACGCATTCATATCTTATCTTTTATATATTAATTGTGTATCCATGTCTAGTACTTGAGTATATATGTTTATGCATGCTTGTATACTAAATTTCTTCGTTAAACAGTTTATAATGAATCACTAATTAAATACATATATTACTGGTAAAAGGTATATGATATACATGTTTTTAGAAAGCTGGCGAAAAATCAATAACTTTTCATTTAGATATCGAATAGTTTCGATGAACGGATTAAAAGATATGATCAACTGAATTATAATGGATGTTAATTGAAATTGTTTTTGAATCTGCAATTAAGATTTAAACAACTTGTTTACGAGATTGATAAAGTGGATTTTTGAATATTACCAACCAAGTAAATGAATCCTTATATAAGGTACGACTCGTTTTGTTGAACTATTGTCAAAATTGACTTTTTGAAACGACTTTGGATAACTTTTGTAGGTTGATCTTGAGCATTAGGATTGTGATACACTATGACCTGACCTAGCTTGATAGACATTTATTGACCAACATATGTTCTCTAGGTTGAGATCTACGGTTATTTGGTAATCCGAGTTTTGGTCACATTTGGTGAACGACTTTATATGCTGCTAAGGTGAGTTTCATTTGCTCCCTTTTTAAATGATTTTGCAATATATATATTTGGGCTGAGAATACATGCACTTTATTTTAAACACAATGGATACAAGTACATACTAAATTCTACACTGAGTTTGAACCGAAAATCCCTTAGCTTTGGTAACTAGTAACTGCTGGTTATAAGAACTGGTGGGCGCGAGTAGTAGTATATGGATCCATAGGGCTTGATATCCCCGTCCGAGCTAGAGCACTAGCCTTTTAACGAACGTATGCTATTTGAGAAGCGTACACGTTGGTTTGCGTGTATTATTAAGATGATTATACAAAGGGTATAAATTATATATACGTTAAGTTTATTTACCAGGGTGCTCAATCTTGTAGAATATTTTGATAAACGTTTCTAGATGAAACAACTGAAATCTTGTGATCCACTTTTATATACAGATTATACGAAACACTAAAACTATGAACTCACCAACCTTTGTGTCACTTGTTAGCATGTTTATTCTCAGGTTTCCTAGAAGTCTTCCGCTGTTTGCTTATATGTTAGACAAGCTATGTGCATGAAGTCTTACATGACATACTTTTCAAGGAAACGTTGCATTCACCAAATCATCACCATGTATCTTATTTTGACTGCATTGTCAAAGGAAGTATCATTGTAAACTATTATATTACGATGATTGTCTATATGTAGAAATCATCAGATGTCGAAAACCTTTGATTTAAATATGCATTTATGGTGTGCCTTTTCAAAAGAATGCAATGTTTACAAAACGTATCATATAGAGGTCAAATACCTCGCAATAAAATCGATGAATGACATATTGTCCATATGGATTTGGAGCGATTGTCACATAAAGAAACAAAAAAAAATCGATTTTGGGCCGAAGTTTTTGTTGGGCTTCGTGCTCATTAGCGTTGTTAATAGACCAACCTAGTAATTGAATTAAGTGTTGGGCCGTGAGCTTTATAATTGGGACGAGATTTAACTGGTTACCAGTTGGACTCAAATTGATGATGACGTAATTTCTAAATGCTATTTGATGTTGACAATGATGAAGGATGATGAGGCATGACGTGGTTACGATTAGCATAGACAAGGATTATGATTGATGATGTTTTAAATGATACATGATGGTGTGAATCGTATGATACTAATAATATTAGGATAACGAAGATTATGACTGTGATCATGATTATTATTAAACGTAAATGATCATGATTACGTGATTATAGTAATGATGATATAAGATGGTTATGGACATGTTCGTAGACATCGTGGTAACGGGTAGGATCATAATAGGATGATTATGATTACTCGACGATTATGACGTTAGGATGATGATACTCGATTACATAAAATGATAATGATGAAGAAAGGGTATAATTCTTACCTATATTATTATTATTATTATTATTATTATTATTATTATTATTATTATTATTATTATTATTATTATTATTATTATTATTATTATTATTATTATTATTATTATTATCATTATCATATTATTATTATTATTATTATTATTATTATTATTATTATTATTATTATTATTATTATTATTATTATTATTATTATTGTTATTATTATTATTATCATATCATTATTAAGAATATAAATATTATTATCATCATTATTATTAATTAAAATTATCATTTAATTTAAAATTAACATGATTAGTAAAATTATTATTTTTTCATTATTATTATTATTATCATTAAAAGTATCATTTAAAATCTACATATTTATTAAAAGTATTATATTAGTAAAAATTATCATTTTTATTAAAATTAGCACTTTTATTAAAAAGTATTATTACTATTATTATCATTGTTAGTAGTATCATTATTTTTATTATAAGTATTATCATTTTTTTTATATTATCATAACAAATAAACATTTCTATGAATATACATATTATAAGATATTAATATAATTATGTATGAAAACATTAATACATTGTAGTACATAATATATAAAAATTAATATATTCAAACTAATAATTAATGTAACTTGAAATTTAGTTGTTCGATTACAAGTATATGTGTTAATATATATACTTAATATAGGTTCGTAAATTCGAGGCCAACCCTGCATTGTTCAGTATCGTCGTATGAATATTTTTACTACAAAATATTGTAGAGTGAGTTTCATTTGCTCCCTTTTTAAATGCTTTTGCAATATATTTTTGGGACTGAGAATACATGCGCTATTTTTATAACTGTTTTACGAGATAGACACAAGTAATTGAAACTACATTATATGGTTGAATGGATCGAAGCCGAATATGCCCCTTTTAGCTTGGTAGCCTAAGAATTAGGGAACATACCCCCTAATTGACGCGAATCCTAAAGATAGATCTATCAGGCCCAACAAGCCCCATTCTGGAATTTGGAATGCTTTAGTACTTCGAGTTTATCATGTCCGATGGGTGTCCCGGAATGATGGGGATATTCTATATGCATCTTGTTAAGGTCGGTTACCAGGTGTTCAATCCATATGAATAATTTTTGTCTCTATGCATGGGACGTATATTTATGAGAAATGGAAATGAAAATCTTGTGGTCTATTAAAATGATGAAAATGATCGATTATGATAAACTAATGAACTCACCAACCTTTTGGTTGACACTTTAAAGCATGTTTATTCTCGGGTTTGAAAGAAATCTTCCGCTGTGCATTTGCTCATATTAGAGATATTACTTGGAGTCATTCATGACATATTTAAAAAGAAGTTGCATTCGAGTCATCGAGTTCATCAAGATTATTACTAAGTCAATTATAGTTGGATATATTATGAAATGGTATGCATGCCGTCAACTGTCGATGTAATGAAAGTTTGTCTTTTAAAAACGAATGCAATGTTTGTAAAATGTATCATATAGAGGTCAAGTACCTCGCGATGTAATCAAATGTAATGTATTCGTCCAGATGGATTAGGATAGGTCACTACAGGTGGTATCAGAGCGGTGGTCTTAGCGAACCAGGTCTTGCATTAGTGTGTCTAACTGATAGTTGTTTAGATGCATTAGTGAGTCTGGACTTCGACCGTGTTTGCATGTCAAAAGTTTTGCTTATCATTTCGTGTCAAAAATCATCTACTTATCATCCTTAGGAAATTACCTGCTTATCATTCCTAGTCTAGAAACATCTTACTGCATTGATTGCATGAATAGTGTAAAGACATAATTCATATCTTAGCGTACCTGATAATTCATATCCTAGCGTATCTGTTACTGTAGATTTGCCTGACATATGCTGTAAATTCCTTCGTAATCTACGAAATCTTTTGTTCTATATATATAGATATTCTATGTAATTAGAATACCATCCGATAGCCGAAAATCATTCATATCAAAAAATCCTTTACTCAATCTTATGAAATGGAACTCATCACTAGTTCAAGTTCTTCGGAACCCAACAGCTATTCCGACATGGATGTTCACCTAAGCTCCGGAAGCAACGTCACCAGAATGAATCAACCAATCAGCCATCCCCAATTCATCTGATAGGTTCGTAGTCGACTTAACCAATGGAGACGCGAAGAAGGCAATCCTTTTCACCAACCGAATTTACTTCTTGACGATGAACCTGAAACGCTTACCGGCGAACCTATTCGAGACACCATTTTCTCTCTCATAACCAGAGTATCTCATCACAGTTATATTCTATCCACTACTCTAAACCTTATTCATCCGCTCATTCTGATCGACAATCATCCCGAAATAATATAAGAAGTCAACGAACTTCGCGCTCGAGTAATAAATTTGGAGAATATGGTGCAAAATTTACCAGCTTCAGCAACATCATCGGCACCAACAGTACCATCAGTGACAGCACCATTACCATCAACAATCCATGCCTCAACATCTCATTCTTTACCTCGAGTATAATCATCATACTACGTATCGTTCTACATCAAATATCTTCGTTCTTCATGGCGATTATGTAATCTTTAAAGTTTTAGAGATTATTCATTCTATTTCTAACCGAAAATTAAATGAGATTAATATCACATTAACTCATTAAATCCATGATTACATCTGAAGAAAATATATATGTATATATGTTTTCATAAAGATTGTAATTAAAAATTCTTTTGTACAAACTGTTAATGGTGAAAATATTTTAACGGGTAGGTAATACCCGAGGAATATTTAGATTTCACTTTAATAAGTTATACTGTACATTCTTCGAATCTGAATCAACATTCATTTACTATCCTACTTACATCCACAGATATACGTATCCGTTCACCGCAGAATAACCATTTTCATTCAATTTCATATTTGGATTTTGACTCCTTAGAATCCAACAAGTGGCATAATGAAGAAAACATTGGACAAAATAAAATTTATTAGAAACAAACAAATTAACTATGAGAAATTTTGTTAAGAATCCACGCTAACAAAATCCTAGCTAACTGTTCCTAGCTAACTGTTAATTCCTTATTATGTTTTATTATCGCAATTTATTTATCGCAGTTTATTTATCGCAATTTATATTCTCGCAATTTTATTTATCATCATTTAATTTCTGTTATTTATTTTACGCACTTTATTTATCGTCATTTAAATACATTTATTTATGCATTTTAAATATCGGGACACGTATACAATGTTTTGACATATCATATCGACGCATCTATATATATTATTTGGAATAACCATAGACACTCTATATGCAGTAATGATCGAGTTAGCTATACATGGTTGAGGTTGATTCTATAATAATATATATACTTTGAGTTGTAATCGAGTCTGAGACATGTACACGGGTCACGATACGTATTAATTAATTCGAATATTATATATTAAACTATATATGAATTATTGGACTGTTAACTGTGGACTATCAACTGTGGACTAATAATATTGGACAATTAAAATAAATTAAAATATTGATTATAACATATGAAACTAAACATTTCTTCAAGTTGCCACTTGATTTTTTCTTAAACCTCATTTGTATCTTGACAATTACAATCCACGTTCAAACCTTTCATGATTCTTGAAAACACCTCAATCGAGAGGATGAACCAACTGCACTTCATCTGCAGAAGAAAAGATTGATGCATATTGTTATGCACCTGAAAAACTCTTGGAACCTGAGTAAACGTTTAACACGTATCTGTGCTAGCTCCTTTGGCGTTATTATTACCGAAAATAACTTTGCAGTTTTGTTTTTCAAATTAACCAATTCTGTCATAGCTCCAGCAGGTCAACTTCGAATTCTCATTCGGATTAGCCTTATTATAACCTTACTATATAAGTTTGCCTTTCGTCATCATTACCGGAGAACTTTTTATATTCCACCATATTACCATTAGCGTTTAATCATCTAAAAACACAATTCTCCTGAAACCATCTCAGATTGATAACCAATGATTCAGTTATCGTAGCATTAAATGCAGAGGAAACAGAAAAATTGTAGATGGTCTAAACGGTCAAAAGTTTGATGATAAAGAAGGGAGTGTTAGGAACGCTCGATAGAAACTTTAGTACTGAAAAACAGATTGAGCAAACCATGAAGGAGACCAAGGCCAAATACAAGGACCATACCATATATTTAAAGAATTCTGGTAATTCTGGATCTGATGAAACCTTCAACGAATATCTTGCTCCGTACTCATGTTAAAATCTTACGGAAAATCATTCTTCATCAACCATCGAACTTAGAAATTCCAAATTATCATCATAAATATCTTCGATATTTCTGAAGATATTTTCATAAATATTCTCGTCCGATATTAATTATCTCTCCGCGCTATCTGTATTATATCATAAAAGGAAACTGTTTTAGTTTCTATATTCTGTTAACCTTCGAATTTAAAATATGAATGTTTTTGAAATAGTGTTGGGAACTGAAGCATGAGTTAGTATAATATAATGACACTTGATCAACGTGATTATATTACAGTAAGTCATGCTGAGTTTCTAATGGGATGTGATGATTCACAAATCATAACGTCATCATGTGCCATGTTACATAACTCTTTCATTCTGCTTAACTTCTGAACATATCAAGAAAGTATATTCTTGATAGTTCTATTCTCAGTGATTCTGGTAATTTGACAAATCAAAATCGTGCTACTACCTTCCCTTTCTACCTTGTATATTATGATTCGAAACTCCATACCTACGAATTCTGGACCATTACTTGCTAAAAGAAAACAAAAGCATGAAGCTCCGAAATAGAAAGGGGGTATAAATCGCAGCAAATAGGAGAGAGCATTAACTGTGAATGACAATGATTATAGAAGACGGAAGTAGGGACTCCGAAATATAAGGGAGAATATAAAGCCTGATAACAACACATAAATTACAAATCGTGTATATCAATGGTTATCGCAACATAAAGACACGGGAGAATTAAAAACGCTATAACCCCAAGGGCGAAGTAGAAGAAAACAGATTCCTCCGGTCGGAGTTGGAAAAGAAGAACGATCGTTGCGATAGTCAGAATAAGAATAAGGATTAGAACCGGATTAAGCATTATTATAATCTTTCGGATATATGAACTGAGAAAGAAGGTATAGAAGTGGTGAAAAGTAATGGAAAGGAAAAGATAAATTATTAATGGAAATATCAGACAGAGTAATCAAAGCAGATCACCGTATTTAATTATAGAGATCTTAATTTTATTACTCGTCGAAGAATCAAATCTTATAGATTTCGAAGATTTTCTTTAAATTCCTTGAATTCCGAAATTCAACCATGACTAGTGAAAAGTTATGATGAAACTTATCTATCTCATTTTACTATTTAGTGATAGCTTCATTCGTACGCTTCGAGTGATTAAATCGTTTTATCTATATTATTCAATAATGATAAAACTCTATTTATCAATTAATATTCGTCATGAAAACATTCTTATTGTTAGTTATGACGACCCCACTCAAATTTCGGGACGAAATTTCTTTAACGGGTAGGTACTGTGACGACCCGAAAATTTCCGACCAAATTTCTTAATCTTTACATGATCTCGATACGATAAGCAAAGTCTGTAATGTTGAAGTCTCAAAAACTTTGAACTGTGTTCATGTATTCATTTACCCTTCGACTGCTCTCGACGATTCACGAACAATTAATATTAAATAGATATGTGTGTATGTATATATAAATAATAATTCGAAATATAATTTGAATTATTATATGTTGTTGTTATAAAAAATTAATAAAATAAAAATAGGATATTATAATAATTATTATTTAAAATATATCTCTATATATAAATAATGCATATAAAAAAAATATTAAATGATAGTAATACTCGTTTGATGTATCGATGGATATTAAGTAAGTTAAATTCAAACTTATGTAATTTTAAAATAAATGGTGATCCGAAAATGAGTTCTATAAATTTTTGGCTTACTAAAATGTATTTAGGATTTAGTTATTTAATTTTTACACTTTTTATATTTTACCCATAAATGAGTGGGACAGTTGATGTAATTTTTATTTATTAAATTAATGACTGAATTTTATATCATAATGACTGAAATAAATAAAGACATTTACTTTAAAAATATAAAATTTTTCCGAAGGCTTTTAATCCGCCACTGATTAACAAACGGGGCACGAGATACTATCCTATTAATAGTGTCGGTAATAAACTTACAAAAACATCGGTGGCTTTCCTGTTTCATTACAACTCGTGATTATGAATAATAATTATTATATTATTATTATTATTATTAAATCATTATTATATTTATGTTTTCTTTTACCTTCTCGGAGTACATAAATAGCATGCATATACATTGCATATTAGAGAAATCACAAAACCCATTATGTAGCATATCAATTCATCATTGAACAACCATCACCATTCTAAATTATCACCAACTGCATTTCTCATTCTTTTGTGAACATGCTACCATTCTCAAACCAAACACCACATGAGATTTTTATGATTCCGATTTCTTTTTAATCATCGACAAACTCAAACCCACCATTCTTGTTGTTAATGATCGAAGGTTCAAAAACTACCATCATATTTCCTACTATTTCTGTTTTTCTGTTTCAGTCCCCATCACTAAACCACAACCAAAAACCTTTATCCATCATCATGGTTACTGCTACCTTTTACATCCAATAATTGCCGCTACCACTTCAACAACTCCACAACCACTTTACACCACCTTTAAACCGTGAACCACCACCACCTCACGACAAACCACCATAACAATCATTCGGAAACTATCACTTTATCACCATCTAGAACCATGTTAATCATCACCTTAAGACATCAAAACCGCAATCACAAGTCACCACCTTTTAATCACTTTTGGATTTCGCCAATCTTTTGCTTAGATCAGCTCGAGTATTTTTCTCTTTTCTTTCTTTATTTATATTACATACTCTGTATAATATGTTACTCTTCATCCTAAATTCTATATATTAAATGTTAGAATCCATATATTTTATTCGGTACTCTCACCACCCTAACCCGCTAATTACCATTTCTATTTCAAGTTCACACGAAACCCACTTCTGTTTGTGCTGCAAACGATCTAAACCCATCATCTAAATAACTGTATATTGTAACTACTATAACTCAACTATTTTTTTCTGCTTCATGTTTCTGTATAATCGAACCATTACAGCAGCTTATTGCTGTAACTTTCGATCACCAGACATTATCACCTTCACCATTAAATAACCGCCACCTTCTGTTTCATTTTCATTTCCAAAAGTAAACAGAAATCGACTACCTTTTTGCTGTTAGTTGCCTTCTTTTCGTAATGAACAATGGTGGGCCGTAATACACTTGTAACCATTCAATCCAATTCTTTTTGAGTTATATTTAAATTAGTAAATATCTGGTGTCGGCCATCTATCTATTATGATTAGATTATGGAATTTGATATGGATGTGGAAATATCCATGCTACAAGATAGGCTACTTTTAAATCAATCCAAATAAGTGGGTCACGATAGAGACAGTCATGGAGCCTAGATCATAGATCAAATCCTTCAATTTAATCACACGTATACCATTGGGATTAAAATAAAGAAACCTAAAAAAAATCAATTTTGGGCCAAAGTTTTTGTTGGGCTTCGTGATCATTAGCGTTGTTAATAGACCAACCTAGTAATTGAATTAAGTGTTGGGCCGTGAGCTTTATAATTGGGACGAGATTTAACTGGTTACCGGTTGGACTCAAATTGATGATGACGTGATTTCTAAATGCTATTTGATCTTGACAATGATGAAGGATGATGAGGTATGACGTGGTTACGATTAGCATAGACAAGGATGATGATTAATGATGTTTTAAATGATACATGATGGTGTGAATCGTATGATACTAATAATATTAGGATAACGAAGATTATGACTGTGATCATGATTATTATTAAACGTAAATGATCATGATTACGTGATTATAGTAATGATGATGTTAGATGGTTATGGACATGTTCGTAGACATCGTGGTAACGGGTAGGATCATAATAGGATGTTTATGATTACTCGACGATTATGACGTTAGGATGATGATACTCGATTACATAAAATGATAATGATGAAGAAAGGGTATAATTCTTACCTATATCATTATTATTATTATTATTATTATTATTATTATTATTATTATTATTATTATTATTATTATTATTATTATTATTATTATTATTATTATTATTATTATTATTGTTGTTGTTGTTATTATTATTATCATATAATTATTAAGAATATAAATATTATTATCATCATTATTATTAATTAAAATTATCATTTAATTTAAAATTAACATGATTAGTAAAATTATTATTTTTACATTATTATTATTATTATCATTAAAAGTATCATTTAAAATCTACATATTTATTAAAAGTATTATATTAGTAAAAATTATCATTTTTATTAAAATTAGCACTTTTATTAAAAAGTATTATTACTATTATTATCATTGTTAGTAGTATCATTATTTTTATTATAAGTATTATCATTTTTTTTATATTATCATAACAAATAAACATTTCTATAAATAAACATATTATAAGATATTAATATAATTATGTATGAAAACATTAATACATTGTAGTACATAATATATAAAAATTAATATATTCAAACTAATAATTAATATAACTTGAAATTTAGTTATTCGATTACAAGTATATGTGTTAATATATATACTTGATATAGGTTCGTGAATCCGAGGCCAACCCTGCATTGTTCAGTATCGTCGTATAAATATTTTTACTATAAAATATTGTAGAGTGAGTTTCATTTGCTCCCTTTTTAAATGCTTTTGCAATATATTTTTGGGACTGAGAATACATACGCTATTTTTATAACTGTTTTACGAGATAGACACAAGTAATTGAAACTACATTATATGGTTGAATGGATCGAAGTCGAATATGCCCCTTTTAGCTTGGTAGCCTAAGAATTAGGGAACAGACTCCCTAATTGACGCGAATCCTAAAGATAGATCTATCGGGCCCAACAAGCCCCATTCTGGAATTTGGAATGCTTTAGTACTTCGAGTTTATCATGTCCGATGGGTGTCCCGGAATGATGGGGATATTCTATATGCATCTTGTTAAGGCCGGTTACTAGGTGTTCAATCCATATGAATAATTTTTGTCTCTATGCATCGGACTTATATTTATGAGAAATGGAAATAAAAATCTTGTGGTCTATTAAAATGATGAAAATGATCGATTATGATAAACTAATGAACTCACCAAACTTTTGGTTGACACTTTAAAGCATGTTTATTCTCAGGTTTGAAAGAAATCTTCTGCTGTGCATTTGCTCATATTAGAGATATTACTTGGAGTCATTCATGACATATTTCAAAAAATGTTGATTCGAGTCGTCGAGTTCATCAAGATTATTACTAAGTCAATTATAGTTGGATATATTATGAAATGGTATGCATGCCGTCAACTGTCGATGTAATGAAAGTTTGTCTTTTAAAAACGAATGCAATGTTTGTAAAATGTATCATATAGAGGTCAAGTACCTCGTGATGTAACCAATTGTAATGTATTCGTCCAGATGGATTAGGACGGGTTACTACACTTTTCAACTTTAAGGCACGAGACGAGGTTGAGTCCGGCGCAACTCTTATCGCCATAGACAATCAAGGGTTCACCATTCTCGATAGGAATTTGAATCGCTTTAAGATCACAAAGGATGTGAGATTTCGTTTTGGCTAACCAATCCATACCAATGATTACATCGAAGCTCCCTAGTTCTATAGGTATCAAGTCAATTTCAAACTCTTTACCCATTAAGTTTAACGTACACCCCCGGTAAAATTTGTCGGCACTCAATAGTTTCCCGTTGGTCACTTCAATGGTATAAGTAGTATCTAGTGGGAGTGGTGGAGTGCTAAAAGAATGAGTCAAAGTCTCGGATACAAAACTCTTATCGGCACCCGAATCGAATAAGCATGAGACATAAGAATTGTTGAGAAGAAACGTACCCGTGACTAGTTCATTGTCATCTCAGGCTTCCTCGGTGTTGATGTTGAAAGCTCGGCCGCGTGCATTGGGGTTAGCTTTCTTCTTTGGGCACGCATTCCTATAATGACCCGGTTGGCCACATTCATAACAAACACCCGGTCTTGGTGCATTGGGCACCTTTTGAGCAACGGGGGCAGTATTTCTACAATCGTTGGCCACGTGGCCACTTCTTTGACATTTGTTGCAATATTGCTTGCCACATTCACCATAATGATGTTTGTGGCACTTGTTGCAAAATGGTTTATTCCCTACATAACCTTTCTTGTCGTCGGAGGTGAAAGGCTTTTTGGTGAAGGTGTTGTTGTGGTAGTTGCTTGATGGAGTGGCTTCCCATTTTCTTTTGTTGCCACCCGATTTATCCTCGGCCTTAGGTGCCGGTATTACGATTTCATCCACCGTTTCAATCAATTTGAGGGCCATATTCAAAGCTTCTTGGTGATTAGTGAGTTTGGATGACATTACCCCGTGTTTGATGCTCTTTGGAAGACCATCCATGTAAAGTTCAACCCTTAAAGATTCGGGGTTCACAAGGTTTGGGCACATCAAGGCTAGTTCAGAAAATCGTTGATTGTAGGCCTTGAGATCGTTTCCGACCGCTTTTAAAGTTCTTAGCTCTTGTTCAAGCCTTCGGGTTTCTTCACGAGGAAAATATTCGGTGATCATCTTTTCCCTTAAATCGGCCCAAGAGAGGGCGTGGGCGTCATCGGTACCCACCGATTGCACATAGGTGTTCCACCAAGTGAGAGCAACGCCGGCGAATGTGTGAGTGGAGTATTTTACCTTGTCTTGGTCCCGACAACCGCTTATGCTAAAGACGGCTTCCGTTTTCTCAAACCATCTGGTGGGCACAACCGGTCCCCCGGTTCCATCGTAAGTGTGAGGTTTGCACCCCATGAAAGCTTTATAGAAGCATCCCTTGTTTGAGTTACCAGCTCCATTGTTGTTGTTGTTGTTGTTGTTGTTGTTGTTGTTGTTGTTGTGGTTGTTGTTATTGTTATTGTTGTTGGATGAGTGACCAGCCATGGCCGCATCCACGGCGGTGGCTATCATGCGTTGAAGAGCTTGTTCGGGAGTTTCGTTGCGTGGTACACGGCGAGGAGGCATTGTTCCTTCAAAACACAAGAATATCATTGATTAGTATTCTCAATAATACTAACAGTGATATGGAATGAGGGTAAAGAGAAAATTTTCCTTGACCCGCCTTAAATTCTTTATGTCATAATGTCGGAACGTTCATATGAGTCACCGTAATATAATCCCGGAAATTATATTACCCTAATTCATATGTGCATTCAACACTATTTCACTAAGTCAAGGTGGCGTGTCAATCAAATTAAACAACGTGAGATTAAGATTGAATAAAAATTAGATATGAATAGGAGAGTTCGAGTATAAATGCACAAGTAGTCAAGTAATTCCTACGTCAAGTCTATATGCCGGTTGTAGTCTAGACTCACTAATGTACCCTATGACTCGGGGTTGACACCAATGAGCTCTAAATCCCTACAACCAACGCTCTGATACCATCTGTAGCGAACCGACAAAATCGTCATTGACGGTGCCGTCTACTTAGGTCCCGTTACGTAGTCATAAGTCTTTAAAACAATGTTTGACCAAAATATGTCGTATTCATTTCAATTATAAAGATGTTTCAAAGTTTACAAAGTAGTTCAAAGACCAAACATGTTACAACATTTTAAGTACAATTGAAACCTATGCGACACAAATTAAGTAAAGTCAAAAGACGCTCCACGTATGCACGTATACTCGACATCCAAGCAAGTATCAAAAATAATGTGCGGAAGCATGTATCACCTAGCGTTCAAGGACCTGAGAAAACATATAGAAAACTGTCAACGAAAAAAGTTGGTGAAATCATAGGTGTAATAGTAACGTTGTTTTTGAACCACAAGATTTAATATAGTTGATTATCCAAATCGTTTGTATTCCAAAAGTATGTTCGCGAGCACCCAATTATCAAACTTAACTATTTTGTACCCTGTTACGTAGTGTTAGAACATACACTATACTTGAAAATATATTTCATCCGCTAACGGTAGAGAACCGTGTGACGACCCGGAAATTTTCGACCAAATTTAAACTTTAATCCTTATATGAATTCGACATGATAAGCAAAATCTGTAAAGTTGAATCTCGAAAATTTTTGAACTATTTTATTTCATTCATTTAACTTCGACCATTTCCGACGATTCATGAACCATTATTTGTAAATAAATGTTCATACATAAAAATATATGTATATATAATAACTTAAAATAATAATATACGATATAATTAAATTGTTATTAAGATAAATCTATATATATACATAGAGACTATATTAAATATAGTTATTTAATATTCATTGGACGTTTCGATTATTATTTAGAGAAGTTAAATTCAAACTTATGTGATTTTTAAAATAAACGAAAGCTCATTAATAGACTATGTAAACTTCAGACTAGTTGAAAATACAATTAATATCTTATTTTGAATTTTAATTAATTTGTATATCTTAGTTGGGATTGAGCTCGAATGACAGATCAATTTTTATGATCGACATGAAATGAGTTTAAACTCGAAATTATTAGAAGTTGAAATTAAATGTTGGTTCATAATTAAGTTCTATAAATTTTAAGCTGTTTAAAAATTTAATAAATACCCTGATTTAAGTTTTAATACTCTGTACAGAGTACTTGGAAATAAAAACAAATAATGGACGAACCTTTTTGACTAGGTTTCAATCAGCTAATGATCAGAACAGATAAATGAACTTAATTTAAAAATATGAAACTTTTCTAAAAGACTTTTATCCGTAACTGTTTAGCAAAGGGGCACGAAATAATACCACTAATATTAGATTATCAGATGTTGGTAATAAAAATCCAAGGTTATGGCTGCTATACTATTTAATCACGGATATTTTACTGTCTCCTTCTTAAATTCGCTAGCCCTTTCTCAATTCAACTTTACAGCTAAAAGTATATGAAAACTTTTTGGTTTATTGTCTCCATCCATCCCACTATCTATTTAAGATCATATATATTTATACAATGCACATACATAATGCATATTATTAAAATCACCCACCAAGAGTCACAATTTGTGAGGTTTCCAGTTTTCATTTCATGCATACATCTATTCTCTATATTACTAGATTACATATACACATACACATATACATATAACCTGGAGATTTCAAATTGTTAACAACTCATCACCATCCTTTACTTCTATTTCTTTTACGATCATCAACAACCACCGACTATCCTCAACTTCCGGCCATCTTAAAACCCGCCACCATCGGCCCATAAATACACCACCACCTCTACAACCGGTCACCAAAACCAAACCCACTTAGCATCACTTCAACAAAACCCACTTGATCGATATCATTTTTTTGAAAACAACTAAGCAATTACTACCTTCTATATATATATATATATATATATACTACATAACTTATAGTTACAGAGAAATATATACAATTCATATGTACACATACTTCACCTCACTATGAGAATCACCACTCTTCAAGGACTTTAAAAACCCCTCATGAACACCACCTTAATATCATCACTAGATCACCCTCACTTGCACGATTCAATGCTATTGTCCTGTGTTCTGTTGAACTCAATAACCAACCAAATCACCACCACCCTTTGGCTAAACCATTTTAGCCGATCACCACCACCTTGATCACAAAAACAACCTCAATCGATTGTTTTCCTGTTTTTCTATCAAAGACCCACCATCAAAGGACTGCTGCAGCCGCTGCAACATCTTTCTGTTTTCAGTTTACTCAAACCATAACTCCACCATAAAAGTTGTTGCACCCGTTTGTTCTTGTTTCTGTAGACCTGCAAACAAATCAAACATCATTAAAACTACTGCAGCAACTGCTCCTGTAATTCTGTTCGAAACTAAAACTACTTGTAACCCTCATGAACAAACAAACAACCATATGTACTCATTCGAAAGACACTATTTTATTTTCTTTTATTATTCGTGGCTGCTACCAACCGAGGCCACCAGGATTAACACCTTCACAATCATCGCCCATATTGCCACCACAACCCATCATCGACAATCACAACCTCACCATGGAACTCCTACTGCTACAGCTACAGTTGTTTGAGTTTTAATTAAAACAACACCACCATTGACATCTTCATCATAAACCATCGAATTCCTTATTTCTAAATATCGACAGCTTCCACTACCACCTTCGATTATCAAGAACACCACCACCACGTAACCCCATTGAGGAGACTACAACTACTACTCATTTTCTAGCCCTGTTCCAGCAGTCACAAATCACCACTCGCCATTTTTGTTGCTGCTGCTTTATAATATACGTTTATTTCTCGATCAATCAAAACCGATAACCACAAACTATAACTCCAACCAAACACCATCGTTGCTACTATCCTCTCCTGTTTCTACCTACTAGCAGCTGTTATATCTGACCCATTTAACTCGTTCAATAAACAATAACAAAAACTGACACTTCTATAAAGAACCAATTATCTACTTAATTAATTGATGAACCAAATACCTAATCGATTGATGAAGAATGACGATTAATGGGGATGATGAAGACTGATAATGACGTGGAACAATGATAATGATGGTGAATCAATGATCTACTAATCATTGGCGACTGTTGCTTGATCGATTGTTTGATGAATGAATCGAACAAACCCTCGAACCGTGATTTTTCTTCTCCTGCGTGTTTATTATCCTCGATCTGGTTGAACCGTCGACAAAAAGAAAACAGATCCCCCTTTTATTAGGTATATTTATCGAGTATTATTATTATTATATTTATTATTATTATTATTATTTTTATTATTATTATTATTATTATTATTATTACTATTATTATTATTATTATTATTATTAATTGGTGTTGATATTAAATAGTGTTGATATTATGATAATATTAATAATATTATTATCATTTTTATTATTACTAAGTAAAATCATTTAAGTATTATTATTATTATTATTATTATTATTATTATTATTATTATTATTATTATTATTATTATTATTATTATGATTATGATTATTAATATTATTATTATTATGAAAATAATACAAATTATTATTTTATTAATATTAGTATTAGTATCATTTTTATAATTATTAGGATTATTATTATTATTATTATTATTATTATTAACATAAGTATCATTATTAACAATATCATTATTTTATTAGTATTATCATCATTATTAATAAAGTTAGTATTATTATTAATAATAAATCATTACTACCAAAACTATCATTTTAACAGATACATATATTGTACATATAATAAATTATCGTTTTTTTTAAATATAATACTAAAAGTATATTTATATGTAGATATAATAATATAGTTAAATGAATACATATTAATTATTTTAAATGTATATATACAAAATAGGCATATATAACATATAATTTAATATATAATACATATAAATAAAGTATATATTTTAAATAAAATTTAATATAAAATTTATATAACTACAAACACATAAATATTTTATAATTAATAAATGAAATTATGAGATTTCCATTATATGTTTTAATATATATACAAATGATATAGGTTCGTGAATCCGAGGCCAACCTTACAATTGTTCAATGTCGTCATATGTATTTTTACTACAAAATACATAATTGTGAGTTCATTTGATTCCATTTTACTCTTTACATTTTTGGGACTGAGAATACACGCGCTACTTTTACAACTGTTTTATTAAATGCTTTTGAAATACATTTTGAACTGCGAATACATGAAATGCTCTTATAAATGTTTGACGAGATAGACACAAGCAAAACATTCCTCGAATGAATTATGTGGACGTGATAATTGCCACCATTGAATTATGTGGACGTGATAATTGCCACAATTGATATGAATATTTTTCCCCTGATTAATATTGCTTGGTAACCTAAGAATTAGGGAACATCACTAATTTTGAGAATTACTGCACGCCTAACTGATGCGAATCCTAAAGGTAGCTACCGGGTTTAACACACCCACCTAGAATGTTCACTAGACGGAAGAGCTAGTGGGTGTGGTGTTTAGTACTTCGAAGTTTATATGATTATTATACAGACGAGATGTTCTGTTTTGGGGATATTATTATGCGCATTATATGTTAAGGTCGGTTACCAAGCCAAGCTATGAAAGCAATGAAAATTGAATGTTATGTATCGAGAGAATGATTTTATACACAGGTTATGTATATGTTATTTTTGTGCAAAAGATATGTGTACGGTTACTAAGATTTATGAAAGTTGATTTCGTACACGAGAAAGGTGTACTGTATTTAAAAGATATCGCATGTACATTACAGGTGGGTATAGGATTCGGGCCCATTTGTACCATGCATGATTTAAATCTTGTGGTCTATCAAAATGATGAATTTTATTGTTTTATGATAAACCTATGAACTCACCAACCTTTTGGTTGACACTTGAAAGCATGTTTATTCTCAGGTATGAAAGAAATCTTCCGCTGTGCATTTGCTCATTTTAAAGACATTACTTGGAGTCGATCATCGCAATGGGACCAGATGTTGGTGACTTCGTCCAAATGGATTACGACAGGGTTTGACATGTGGTATCAGAGAGGTGGTCTTAGCGAACCAGGTATTGCATTAGTGTGTCTAACTGATAGTTGTTTAGATGCATTAGTGAGTCTGGACTTCGACCGTGTCTGCATGTCAAAAGTTTTGCTTATCATTTCTTGTCGAAAATTACCTGCTTATCATTCTTAGTCTAGACATGTTTTACTGCATTGACTGCATGAATAGTGTATAGATAAAATTCATATCTTAGCGTATCTGCTACTGTAGACTTTCCCTGACAGCTTTCGTAGATTCCTCCGTAACTTATGGGATTTTAGTATTATATATGCATATGTAAATTATGTATTGCAGGGTACTAATCCACATCCTATAATCTATTTCTTATCGAAAATCCTTCATCTGATCGTACGAGATGAATCCCTCAACCAGTTCGAATTCCTCGGATTCCGACAGCTATTCCGAGATGGAGTTTCACCTAAGCTCCGAAAGCGGTGTCACCAGAATGAATCAATCAATCAGCCATCCCCAATTCATCTGATGGGTTCGTAGTCGAATTAATCAATGGAGACGCGAAGAAGGCGATCCTTTTCACCAACCAAATTCACCTCTTGGCGAAGAACCTGAAGCACTTACCGGTGAACCAGTCCGAAATACCATTTTCACCCTCATTTTCCGAATATCTCGCCATGATTACATACTATCTCAAATTATAAACCTTATTCATTCGCTCGTTCTTACCGACAATCATCCTGGAGTAATCGAAGAAGTCAACGAGCTTCGCGCCTGAGTAATGATTTTTGAAAAATATGGTGCAAAATGTACCAGCTTCAGCAACATCAACGGCACCAACAGTACCACCAACATCAATACCACTGCCATCAACAACACACATTTCAACATCACAATCTGTACCTCGAGCATAATCATCATTCTACATGACGTTCTACATCATTTATTTTCGTTCGACATGACGATTATGTAATCTCTAATGTTTTAGAGATTATGTATTCTAGTTCTAACGGTAAAACAAATGAGATTAATATTATATTAACTCATTAAATCTGTATTACATCTGAAGAAAATATATGTGTATATATGTTTTCATAAAGATTGTAATTAAAAATTCTTTCGTACAAACTGTTAATGGTGAAAATATTTTAACGGGTAGGTAATACCCGAGGAATATTTAGATTTCACCTTAATAAGTTACACTGTACATTCGACGAAGCTGGTTCAACAGTCATTTACTATCCTACTTACAACCACCGATATACGTATCCGTTCACCGCAGAATAACCATTTTCATTTAATTTCATATTTGGGTTTTGACCTATCAGAATCCAACAAGTGGCATAATGAAGAAAACATATGATAAAATAAAATTTGTTAGAAACAGACAAATTAACTATGAGAAATTTTGTTAAGAATCCACGCTAACTGTTCCTAGCTAACTGATTACATTTTATTTATCGCAGTTTATATTCTCGCAATTTTATTTATCGTCATTTATTTTCTGTTATTTATTTTACGCACTTTAAATATCGGGACACGTATACAAGGTTTTGACATATCATATCGACGCATCTATATATATCATTTGGAATAACCATAGACACTCTATATGCAGTAATGCTAGAGTTACAGGGTTGAGGTTGATTCTACAATAATATATATACTTTGAGTTGTGATCGAGTCTGAGACATGTACACGGGTCACAATACATATTAATTAATTCGAATATTATAAATTAAACTATATATGAATTATTAGACTGTTAACTGTGCACTAATAACATTGGACAATTAAAATGAATTAAAATATTGATTATAACATATGAAACTAAACATTTCTTCAAGTTTGCCACTTGATTTCATCTTAAACCTCATTGGTATTTTGACGGTTACAATCTGCGTTCAAACCTGTCATAATTCTTGAAAACACCTCAATCTAGAGGATGAAACAACCGCACTTCATCTATGAAAGAAAAGATTATGCACCTGAAAAGTCTCAAAAACTGAGTAAACGTTTAACGCGTAGCTGTGTTAATTCCTTTAGCGGTATTATCACCGAAAATAACTTTGCAATCTCTTTTCAAATTAGCCAATTTTGTCACAGCTCCAACAAGTCAACTTCAATTTTTCGTTCGAAACAACCTTATTATAACCTTGATATATATGTGTGCTCTTTTATTGTTACCTGGAGAACCTTTTATATTCCATCATATTACCAGCAAACGTACCAGCGATCTCGTTGCTCCTTGGCTTAAATCTCTCTGACAAATCACTATATTTATCTATTGAAGTCTTATCATGAACTCATCGGCATCTTGTAACGATAATTACCATACAAAATACCAGGAGGCATCAATCGATAATCTCAAATTTTCTCATCAATTCTACGACAACAATTATATATATATATATATATATATATATATATATATATATATATATATATATATATATATATATATATATATATATATATATATATATATATATATATATATATATATATATATATATATATAACTTCTATCTCCTGGATTTACGAACTTCAATTCTGAACTTCTGAAGTGCTTTAGCCTATGAATCAGTTTTTCGAGTTTTGAAAAAGCTGATGAAGCAGTGAAAATGGAAGACTGCCTTAACAGTCAAAAGTTTGATGATAAAGAATGAAGGGTTGAAAAAGCTCAAAGATTTGGATACTGAAAAATGAATTGAGCAAACCATGAAGGAGACTCTGAACAAATCACAAGGACTAAACTTGTACATAAAGAATCCTGATGATTCTGTATCTGATGAAATCTTTAACGAACACCTTGCTTCTGAATCTAAACCCTTACGGATAAATCTTCTTCATCATCCTTCGATATTAGAAATTCCAAGATATCATCGTATCTTTCATTATAAATATCCTCGATATTTCTGAATATATTTTCATAACTAATCTTATCTGAAATCATGTATCCCTTTGCGCTAACAGTGTTACATCATATAAGAAACTATTAGTTTCTATATTCTGTAAACTTTCGAGATTAAACTATGAATGTTTTTGAAGTAGTGTTGGGAACTGATGCATGAGTTAGTATAATATAATGACACTTGATCAATGTAATTATATTACAGTAAGTCATGCTGAGTTTCTAATGAAACGTGATGATTAACAGATTATAACGTCATCATGTGCCATGTTACACGACTCTTACATTCTACTTAATCTCCAAACATATCGAGAACATATCTCCCTGACAGTTCTATCTTTTCTCTTGAATTCTGGTAACTTAATCACTCAAGATCGTACTATTACAATCTCTCTCTTAGAACATTAGTCATGTTCATTCAAAACTTCATATCTATGAATTCTGGACCATTATTCGCTTGACTTAAAGTCGGGAAGAGAAAACAAAAGTATGGAACTTCAAAATATAAAAGAAATTAAGAGGGTGGATTTATAGTGAAATATCTGACAGAACAACTGAGACAGATCATCGCAGTTAACCAAAGAGGATCATAATTCCCTTAATTTTCGAAGAATCAAATTTTATATAGATTTTGAAGATTTTATTTAATCCCTCAAATTCCGGATTTTAACCAAGACAACATCAAAAGTTAAGACGAAACTTTATTTCTTCAATTCACTCTTTTGTGATAACTTCACTCATACGCTTCAAATAATTGAATTGTTTTATTTGTATTACTCAATAATGATAAAACTCTAATTATCAACTCATATGAGTCATGAAAACATACTTATTATTATTCATGACCATCCTACTCAAATTTCGGGACGAAATTTCTTTAACGGGTAAGTACTGTGATGACCCGGAAATTTTCGACCAAATTTAAACTTTAATCCTTATATGAATTCGACATGATAAGCAAAATCTGTAAAGTTGAATCTCGAAAATTTTTGAACTATTTTATTTCATTCAGTTAACTTCGACCATTCCCGACAATTCACGAACCATTATTTGTAAATAAATGTGCATACATAAAAATATATGTATATATAATAACTTAAAATAATAATATACGATATAATTAAATTGTTATTAAGATAAATCTATATATATACATAGAGACTATATTAAATATAGTTATTTAATATTCGTTGGACGTTTCGATTATTATTTAGAGAAGTTAAATTCAAACTTATGTGATTTTTAAAATAAACGAAAGCTCATTAATAGACTATGTAAACTTCAGACTAGTTGAAAATACAATTAATATCTTATTTTGAATTTTAATTAATTTGTATATCTTAGTTGGGATTGAGCTCGAATGACAGATCAATTTTTATGATCGACATGAAATGAGTTTAAACTCAAAATTATGAGAAGTTGAAATTAAACGTTGGTTCATAATTAAGTTCTATAAATTTTAAGTTTGTTAAAAATATAATTAAATACCCTGAGTTAAGTTTTAATACTCCGTACAGAGTACTTGGAATTAAAAACAAATAATGGATGAACCTTTTTGACTAGGTTTCAATCAGCTAATGATAAGAACAGATAAATGAACTTAATTTAAAAATATGAAACTTTTCTAAAAGACTTTTATCCGTAACTGTTTAGCAAAGGAGCACGAAATAATACCACTAATATTAGATTATCAGATGTTGGTAATAAAAATCCAAGGTTATGGCTGCTATACTATTTAATCACGGATATTTTACTGTCTCCTTCTTAAATTTACTAGCCCTTTCTTAATTCAACTTTACAGCTAAAAGTCTATGAAAACTTTTTGGTTTATTGTCTCCATCCGTCCCACTATCTATTTAAGATCATATATATTTATACAATGCACATACATAATGCATATTATTAAAATCACCCACCAAGAGTCACAATTTGTGAGGTTTCCAGTTTTCATTTCATGCATACTTCTATTCTCTATATTACTAGATTACATATACACATACACATATACATATAACCTGGAGATTTCAAATTATTAACAACTCATCACCATCCTTTACTTCTATTTCTTTTACGATCATCAACAACCACCGACTATCCTCAACTTTCGGCCATCTTAAAACCCGCCACCATCGGCCCATAAATACACCACCACCTCTACAACCGGTCTCCAAAACCAAACCCACTTTGCATCACTTCAACAAAACCCACTTGATCAATATCATTTTTCTGAAAACAACTAAGCAATTACTACCTTCTCTCTCTCTCTCTCTATATATATATATATATATATATATATATATATATATATATATATATATATATATATATATATATATATATATATATATATATATATATATATATATATATATATAATATACATACAGTACATAACTTATAGTTACAAAGAAATATATATAATTCATATGTACACATACATATGCAATCATGATCAAACCTTCACCTCACTATGAGAATCACCACTCTTCAAGCACTTTAAAAACCCCCCATGAACACCACCTTAATATCATCACTAGATCACCCTCACTTGCACGATTCAATGCTATTGTCCTGTGTTCTGTTGAACTCAACAACCAACCAAATCACCACCACCCTTTGGCTAAACCATTTTAGCCGATCACCACCACCTTGATCACAAAAACAACCTCCATCGATTGTTTTCCTGTTTTTCTATCGAAGACCCACCATCAAAGGACTGCTGCAGCCGCTGCAACATCTTTCTGTTTTTAGTTTACTCAAACCATAACTCCACCATAAAAGTTGTTGCACCCGTTTGTTCTTGTTTCTGTCGACCTGCAAATAAATCAAACATCATTAAAACTACTGCAGCAACTGCTTCTGTAATTCTGTTCGAAACTAAAACTACCTGCAACCCTCATGAGCAAACAAACAACCATATATACTCATTTGAAAGCCACTGTTTTATTTTCTTTTATTATTCGTGGCTGCTACCAACCGAGGCCACCAGGATTAACACCTTCACAATCATCGCCCATATTGCCACCACAACCCATCATCGACAATCACAACCCTACCATGGAACTCCAGCTGCTATAGTTACAGTTGTTTGAGTTTTAATTAAAACAACACCACCATTGACATCTTCATCATAAACCATCGAATTCCTTATTTCTAAATATCGACAGCTTCCGCTACCACCTTCGATTATCAAGAACACCACCACCACGAAACCCCATTGAGGAGACTGCAACTACTACTCGTTTTCTATCCCTGTTCCAGCAGTCATAAATCACCACTCGCCATTTTTGTTGCTGCTGCTTTATAATATACGTTTATTTCTCGATCAATCAAAACCGACAACCACAAACTGTAACTCCAACCAAACACCATCGTTGCTGCTATCCTCTCCTGTTTCTACCTACTAGCAGCTGTTATATCAGACACATTTAACTCGTTCAATAAACAATAACGAAAACTGACACTTCTATAAAGAACCAATTATCTACTTAATTAATTGATGAACCAAATACCTGATCGATTGATGAAGAATGACGATTAATGGGGATGATGAAGACTGATGATGATGTGGAACAATGATGATGATGGTGAATCGATGATCTACTAATCATTGGCGATTGTTGCTTGATCGATTGTTTGATGAATGAATCGAACAAACCCTCGAACCGTGATTTTTCTTCTCCTGCGTGTTTATTATCCTCGATCTGGTTGAACCGTCGACAAAAAGAAAACAGATCCCCTTTTTATTAGGTATATTTATCGAGTATTATTATTATTATATTTATTATTATTATTATTATTATTATTATTATTATTATTATTAATTGGTGTTGATATTAAATAGTGTTGATATTATGATAATATTAATAATATTATTATCATTTTTATTATTACTAAGTAAAATCATTTAAGTATTATAAGTATTATTATTATTATTATTATTATTATTATGATTATGATTATTAATATTATTATTATTATGGAAATAATACAAATTATTATTTTATTAATATTAGTATTAGTATCATTTTTATAATTATTAGGATTATTATTATTATTATTATTATTATTAACATAAGTATCATTATTAACAATATCATTATTTTATTAGTATTATCATCATTATTAATAAAGTTAGTATTATTATTAATAATAAATTATTACTACCAAAACTATCATTTTAACTGATACATATATTGTACATATAATAAATTATCGTTTTTTTAAATATAATACTAAAAGTAAATTTATATGTAGATATAATAATATAGCTAAATGAATAAATATTAATTATTTTAAATGTATATATACAAAATAGGCATATATAACATATAATTTAATATATAATACATATAAATAAAGTATATGTTTAAATAAAATTTAATATAAAATTTATATAACTATAAACACATAAATATTTTACAATTAATAAATGAAATTATGAGATTTCCATTATATGTTTTAATATATATACAAATGACATAGGTTCGTGAATCCGAGTCCAACCTTACAATTGTTCAATGTCGTCATATGTATTTTTACTACAAAATACAGTATTGTGAGTTCATTTGATTCCCTTTTACTCTTTACATTTTTGGGACTGAGAATACATGCGCTACTTTTACAACTGTTTTATTAAATGCTTTTGAAATACATTTTGAACTACGAATACATGAAATGCTCTTATAAATGTTTGACGAGATAGACACAAGCAAAACATTCCTCGAATGAATTATGTGGACGTGATAACTGCCACCATTGAATTATGTGGACGTGATAATTGCCACAATTGATATGAATATTTTTTCCCTGATTATTATTGCTTGGTAACCTAAGAATTAGGGAACATCACTAATTTTGAGAATTAGTGCACGCCTAATTGACGCGAATCCTAAAGGTAGCTACCGGGTTTAACACCCCCACCTAGAATGTTCACTAGACGGAAGAGCTAGTGGGCGTGGTATTTAGTACTTCGAAGTTTATATGATTATTATACAGACGAGATGTTCTGTTTTGGGGATATTATTATGCGCATTATATGTTAAGGTCGGTTACCAAGCCAAGCTATGAAAGCAATGAAAAGTGAATGTTATGTATCGAGAGAATGATTTTATACACAGGTTATGTGTATGTTATTTTTGTGCACAAGATATGTGTACGGTTACTAAGATTTATGAAAGATGATTTCGTACACGAGAAAGGTATACTGTATTTAAAAGATATCGCATGTACATTACAGGTGGGTATAGGATTCGGGCCCATTTGTACCATGCAGGATTTAAATCTTGTGGTCTATCAAAATGATGAATTTTATTGTTTTATGATAAACCTATGAACTCACCAACCTTTTGGTTGACACACTTGAAAGCATGTTTATTCTCAGGTATGAAAGAAATTTTCTGCTGTGCATTTGCTCATTTTAAAGACATTACTTGGTGTCGATCATCGCAATGGGACCAGATGTTGGTGACTTTGTCCAAATGGATTAGGACGGGGTTTGACAAATTGTCCGAATGAGGGCTCGTCAAGCCCAATGTGATCACATAACATAAGTTCACGTTTACACCCTGCAAGTGTAACTAATAATAATTGAATTGAGGCTTTTTGTTCAAACTCGCCGTGGAGTGTTTGTTTTCATACTTGTGTTCAAAGTATAAAAGTATGATACGTATATGTTTCTCATCCCATAGTTTAAAAGTAAAAGTTGTTGAAAAGGTGGGACTATGATCTCACCTTGGTTGCACGAATAGTAAATTGTACTTCACAAAGTAACGTGTGCAAGAACGAATGCTAGTCTTGACCTAAACAATTAGGTTCGTATCAATATCAGTAAACACGGTTGGTCAAAGTGTTCAATTAGTCCTATGGCTCATTACGACTCGATTATAAAGTATGTGAATAAAGTTGTCAAGTTTCATGTAAGAATCAAGTATGCAAGAAGATTAGAATGGTTTATACAAGTATTGGTTAAGTTTGGGCAAAAGTCAACTTTGGTCAAGTCAAAGTCAATGAAAAAGTCAACACGTTCGGGTCGGGTCCCGAACTATTTTTCTGAGGTTTTTAATCATATATAAGCATGTTAGAACAAGTTACATGTGAATCGGAGGTGCATAGCATAGCAAACATTTTTCTTAATTTGACAAGGTAGGTCAGTCCCTGAATGCGACTATTGCCGCGCCGCGACACAGAAAGGCCGCACCGCTACAATGTGCGGGAGCTGGTACCTGGGCTGTTTCAATTGTTCAAGTCTCATTCAAACTTCAAATTAACATAACTAATGAATCGTAAATACCTAAAACGCATACCATACATCGTTAGAAAGGTAATTTAATAAGGAACACAACTAAACACATTTTATCAATCAAAAATATCATTTGTAATAATCAAAATTCCAAATTGAATGATCAATTAATGCCCATCATTAATGCTTCAAATTCATAAATGCACATTTATGATTTGAGAATTAAATGCACACATATAATATGCTGTTTCGTAGGTAATTACGCATACAATACAACTAAACACTTACAAACTACATTGCAAGGCATTCAATGCATCAAAAGTTCATTTTACTTCAATCAAACCCTAACTCAAAGTCACCAATTTAACAATTATGTTTATGAAGCTTTTCTATGTCAACCCACATACCAAATTGAAGCTAGTGATGCTAGTAACACATTTAATACATGCACTTTTAACATATAACAACATTTAAGCAACCAAATCTCACAATCAAATACACCCATTTCAAGTTTGAGCTAGTTACATCAAAATGACAAGAATAAGCATATAAATCATATATTCATGTTAGACTTGAGCCATAGACACTAATTAACACTTTTATAAGTTAAAACATCATGAACACAAAATCTAGTATTTTTAGAAAGTTACCCAAATGCAATGAAGTTGGTATTGAATCGAAGAGGAAGTTGCAAGGATTTCAAATATGTAATTTGTTTTGATGAACACTTGCTAGATCGAAAATGGATGATGATTCTTTGTTTGAGTGCTTGAGAGAAAAAGAATGGAAGTAGTAAAAAGATGAGGAGGTGAATGAATGGAGGAAATGGGGGTTTGACTCTTTGACTAAGTCACCTCTTTGCCCATTTGACAACATTAGTCCCTCAAGTTTGATGCGGGTGCGTGAAATACCTAAGCGAGATATTTAAAGAACGCGTATTAACGGAAGATGTTATAATTACATAACGGACTTTAAAATAGTATAACGGAAGATAAACGGAAAAAGGCAGGATGTTACAAAAAAGCTTAGATCTAAACAAAATAATGAAACCCTAAGCTAGAAAGCTTGGATCTTTAATGTTCTTGAAGATCGTTAAAGTAAAAATCTAGATCTACAAGTTACATGAAGATCATAAACAAAAGTTTTGATCTTTTAACAAAATAAAAGAGATCATAAGTTAGAAAACTTAGATCCAACAAAAGTAATGAAGATTCAAAGCTAGAAAGCTTGAATCTTTCATGTTCTTGAAGGATTCAAATCAAAGTTTGAATCTTCAACATATAACAAGATTAAGAAGCTAAAAAGCTTGATCTTATTAAGATGATGATGATGTCGATTCTATGAAGAAGAAAAGAAGAAGAAGAAAATTTAAAACTTACAATTTTTAGAGTGAGAAAGACTAGAGAGAAAATTAGAGAGTAAGTATGGGTAAAATGGGAATGAGATCAAGTGTGAAATAGGTGAATGAGGCTTGGTATTTATAGTGGTGGAGGTGATGCTTGTGTCTCCAAAACCGTAGCAAAGGGGGGGGGGGGGAACAAGGGGACAACTTTGTAGTGACCCGAACTTTTACATGATTATCCCATGATTATATATTAAATGAAATTGATATTTACATGATTAAATATTTCCAACATGTTAAGCAATCAAACTTGTTAAGACTTGATTATTTGAAATGAGTTTCATGTAGACAATTGACCAACCAAGTTGACCGGCGATTCACGAACGTTAAAACTTGTAAAAACTATATGATTATATATATATGGATATGTATATAGCTAACATGATATTATGAAAAGTAAGTATCTCACAAGGTATATTAACAATGAGTTATATACATAAAATGAGACTATTGAATTATGAAACTCGAAACGATATATATAACGATTATCGTTATAGCAACGCCATACTAAATACATATGTATCATATTAAGATATATTCATTGTTGGTGATTTGTGTCACCAATATGATTTAAGTGTAATGGGATTAATTTGTTAACTAAAATAACCTTGATAAATATCGAACAAGTTTGGGAATGTGTGGAGTGCACACTTGTTTGAACTTATCGTAATTATGACGGGGGTTCGGGGGCAGCTGAAATGTCCCGTTCTTATTGATTAAAAACATTCCATATTAATTGATTTCGTTGCGAGGTTTTGACCTCTATATGAGACGTTTTTCAAAGACTGCATTCATTTTTAAAACAAACCATAACCTTTATTTCATAAATAAAGGTTTAAAAAGCTTTACGTAGATTATCAAATAATGATAATCTAAAATATCCTGTTTACACACGACCATTACATAATGGTTTACAATACAAATATGTTACATCGAAATCAGTTTCTTGAATGCAGTTTTTACACAATATCATACAAACATGGACTCCAAATCTTGTCCTTATTTTAGTATGCAACAGCGGAAGCTCTTAATATTCACCTGAGAATAAACATGCTTTAAACGTCAACAAAAATGTTGGTGAGTTATAGGTTTAACCTATATATATCAAATCGTAACAATAGACCACAAGATTTCATATTTCAATACACATCCCATACATAGAGATAAAAATCATTCATATGGTGAACACCTGGTAACCGACATTAACAAGATGCATATATAAGAATATCCCCATCATTCCGGGACACCCTTCGGATATGATATAAATTTCGAAGTACTAAAGCATCCGGTACTTTGGATGGGGCTTGTTGGGCCCGATAGATCTATCTTTAGGATTCGCGTCAATTAGGGTGTCTGTTCCCTAATTCTTAGATTACCAGACTTAATAAAAAGGGGCATATTCGATTTCGATAATTCAACCATAGAATGTAGTTTCACGTACTTGTGTCTATTTTGTAAATCATTTATAAAACCTGCATGTATTCTCATCCCAAAAATATTAGATTTTAAAAGTGGGACTATAACTCACTTTCACAGATTTTTACTTCGTCGGGAAGTAAGATTTGGCCACTGGTTGATTCACGAACCTATAACAATATATACATATATATCAAAGTATGTTCAAAATATATTTACAACACTTTTAATATATTTTGATGTTTTAAGTTTATTAAGTCAGCTGTCCTCGTTAGTAACCTACAACTAGTTGTCCACAGTTAGATGTACAGAAATAAATCGATAAATATTATCTTGAATCAATCCACGACCCAGTGTATACGTATCTCAGTATTGATCACAACTCAAACTATATATATTTTGGAATCAACCTCAACCCTGTATAGCTAACTCCAACATTCACATATAGAGTGTCTATGGTTGTTCCGAAATATATATAGATGTGTCGACATGATAGGTCGAAATATTGTATACGTGTCTATGGTATCTCAAGATTACATAATATACAATACAAGTTGATTAAGTTATGGTTGGAATAGATTTGTTACCAATTTTCACGTAGCTAAAATGAGAAAAATTATCCAATCTTGTTTTACCCATAACTTCTTCATTTTAAATCCGTTTTGAGTGAATCAAATTGATATGGTTTCATATTGAACTCTATTTTATGAATCTAAACAGAAAAGTATAGGTTTATAGTCGGAAAAATAAGTTACAAGTCGTTTTTGTAAAGGTAGTCATTTCAGTCGAAAGAACGACGTCTAGATGACCATTTTAGAAAACATACTTCCACTTTGAGTTTAATCATAATTTTTGGATATAGTTTCATGTTTATAATAAAAATCATTTTCTCAGAATAACAACTTTAAAATCAAAGTTTATCATAGTTTTTAATTAACTAACCCAAAACAGCCCGCAGTGTTACTACGACGGCGTAAATCCGGTTTTACGGTGTTTTTCGTGTTTCCAGGTTTTAAATCATTAAGTTAGCATATCATATAGATATAGAACATGTGTTTAGTTGATTTTAAAAGTCAAGTTAGAAGGATTAACTTTTGTTTGCGAACAAGTTTAGAATTAACTAAACTATGTTCTAGTGATTACAAGTTTAAACCTTCGAATAAGATAGCTTTATATGTATGAATCGAATGATGTTATGAACATCATTACTACCTTAAGTTCCTTGGATAAACCTACTGGAAAAGAGAAAAATGGATCTAGCTTCCATGGATCCTTGGATGGCTCGAAGTTCTTGAAGCAGAATCATGACACGAAAACAAGTTCAAGTAAGATCATCACTTGAAATAAGATTGTTATAGTTATAGAAATTGAACCAAAGTTTGAATATGATTATTACCTTGTATTAGAATGATAACCTACTGTAAGAAATAAAGATTTCTTGAGGTTGGATGATCACCTTACAAGATTGGAAGTGAGCTTGCAAACTTGAAAGTATTCTTGATTTTATGAAACTAGAACTTTTGGAATTTATGAAGAACACTTAGAACTTGAAGATAGAACTTGAGAGAGATCAATTAGATGAAGAAAATTGAAGAATGAAAGTGTTTGTAGGTGTTTTTGGTCGTTGGTGTATGGATTAGATATAAAGGATATGTAATTTTGTTTTCATGTAAATAAGTCATGAATGATTACTCATATTTTTGTAATTTTATGAGATATTTCATGCTAGTTGCCAAATGATGGTTTCCACATGTGTTAGGTGACTCACATGGGCTGCTAAGAGCTGATCATTGGATTGTATATACCAATAGTACATACATCTAAAAGCTGTGTATTGTACGAGTACGAATACGGGTGCATACGAGTAGAATTGTTGATGAAACTGAACGAGGATGTAATTGTAAGCATTTTTGTTAAGTAGAAGTATTTTGATAAGTGTATTGAAGTCTTTCAAAAGTGTATAAATACATATTAAAACACTACATGTATATACATTTTAACTGAGTCGTTAAGTCATCGTTAGTCGTTACATGTAAGTGTTGTTTTGAAACCTTTAGGTTAACGATCTTGTTAAATGTTGTTAACCCAATGTTTATAATATCAAATGAGATTTTAAATTATTATATTATCATGATATTATCATGTATGAATATCTCTTAATATGATATATATACATTAAATGTCTTTACAACGATAATCGTTACATATATGTCTCGTTTAAAAATCATTAAGTTAGTAGTCTTGTTTTTACATATGTAGTTCATTGTTAATATACTTAATGATATGTTTACTTATCATAGTATCATGTTAACTATATATATATCCATATATATGTCATCATATAGTTTTTACAAGTTTTAACGTTCGTGAATCACCGGTCAACTTGGGTGGTCAATTGTCTATATGAAACATATTTCAATTAATCAAGTCTTAACAAGTTTGATTGCTTAACATGTTGGAAACATTTAATCATGTAAATATCAATCTCAATTAATATATATAAACATGAAAAAGTTCGGGTCACTACAGCAGCGCCCCCGATAGCGGGGTCCAAGGGGTGGCAACCCCTGGCGGGGTTAATATGTGTTAAAATTTGATTTAAAGCTTTCAACAACATTAAATGAGATCGTTAACTTAAAGCTTTCAAAAACAACACTTACATGTAACGACTAACGTTGACTTAACGACTCAATTAAAATGAATATACATGTAGTGTATTAAGATGTATTAGTACACTTTTGAAAGACTTCAAGACACATATCAAAGTACTTCTACTTAGAAAAAATGCTTATAATTACATTTCCATTCATTTTAATCAACAATTCTACTCGTAGTCATTTCGTATTCGTACCCGTATTATACACAGCTTCTAGACGTACTTACTATGGGTATATACCAATAAGAACTAGCATGGGATTCCACTCTTGATTATGTCATGCATGACTAATCAAATTTAACTTCTACCATGAACTAGTCAACTAACTAGAATTCCTTTTAACCCCACTCACCACTCACCATTCACCACTCACCAATCAATCCATTTCACTTCCAATTCTCTTTCTAATTATCTCTAAACACACACACACACACACACACACACACTCTTAGAAACGAAATTTCCAATAAACTAATCATCATATTCATCAAAAATTACTTCAAGAATCAAGCTATAATCATCATAGGAAGAACACTTCAAGAACACTTCGAAAATCCTTTCAAGTTTGCTAGTTTACTTTCAATCTTGCAAATCCATTCCAAGTAATCATCTAAGATCAAGAAACCTTTGTTAATTATAGTAGGTTATCTTTCTTATTCAAGGTAATATTCATATCTAAACTTTGATTCAATTTCTATAACTATAAACTATCTTAATTCGAGTGATAATCTTACTTGAACTTGTTTTCGTGTCATGATTCTACTTCAAGAACTTTCAAGCCATCCAAGAATTCTTTGAAGCTAGATCAATTTTTGTCACTTCCAGTAGGTTTACATACTAAACTTGAGGTAGTAATGATGTTCATAACATCATTCGATTCATATATATATAACTATTTTATTCGAAGATTATAACATGTAATCAATAGAACATAGTTTAGTTAACTCTAAACTTGTTCGCAAACAAAGTTAATCCTTCTAACTTGTAACGACCCGGAATTTTCCGATCGTTCTATACTTATGAGATTAATATTTACATAAATTAAACCTTACCAACATGATAAGCAATCCAAACTGTTCAGACTTATATTTTTGAAAAGAGTTTTACACAACGTTTGACCGTCCAATTTGACCGATGATATCACGAACTATATAACACACGATAATTATACGATTATGTATATGTACATATCTATACATATTTAACATAATTTAAGGATGGTTTAACGTTTCATTGTGAACTAACAACAATGAGTTATAAGTATACTTTGAGACCACTAACTTAAGTTTTCAAAACGATAACTATATGTAACGTTCTTTGACATATATACTTACAATCTATAATGTGTTGTGATTTATGTCACCAATATGATTTAAGTGTAATAGGATTAATTTGTAACAAAAATAATCTTGATAAATATCGAACAAGTTTGGGGAAGTGTGGAGTGCACACTTGTTTGAACTTATCTTGATTATGACGGGGGTTCGGGGGCAGCGCCCCCGATAAGCGGGGTCCAAGGGGTGGCAACCCCTGGCGGGGTCCAAAATAAAAGCCCGATTTTGAGCTTCTTTTACCGTATCATACTCATCATCCATACGTATTTACTATTAGTAAATACACATCAAATCAATATCCTTATCAGCTTTAGATCTGCCCTAAATAAGAGGGAATCTTATTTGTAAGCTAGCATACATTATTACTCAAAAATTCAACACAATAATTTGTCCTTGTTCCCTCAACAACCAGACTGTCCTATAAGTATCACCATCACCTTGGTTTTTCATTTCATTCTTACAACCATCTTTCTCTAACCAAAAAAAAAAAAAAACACACTCTTAGGAACTCTAAGTGTTCTTCACAATCTCAGCAAATACTCATGAAGAACTAGCTTCATGAACAACCTATAATCATCATAAGAAAGTTTGATCAAGATTATTTTCTATCTTTTCCAGTAGCTTTATCCAAGTAACTTGAGGTAGTAACCTTATCCATAATCTTATTCGATTCATATTTATATAGCTATCTTATTTTGTGTTATAAAATTTTTAACAACAAGAACATAGTTTGAATGATTTCAAACCTGTTCGCAAACTAAATAGATCCTTCTAATTTGATTTTTAAAACACTTCAAAACCTGTAATATATCATATTATGACAAAATCGGATTAATCATATCTTGGCTAATTAACATAATATTTAATATATATTTACTTATGATTTGATTTTATATATTCCAGGACCACCCGTGAACAACACGAGAAGATTAATCATAAGACCTCATGATTGTACGCAACACGTCATCTGACAACACGGTACTTTATGTACGCAACACGTCATTTGACAACATGGTACCATGGGTTGAGATTAATTCTGATCAATACGAATACGATGGGGTCTTTATTTATTTTATTGAGCAACTAATTGTGGACCATTAACAACAGACTGCTAACTACGGACTAAGAAAATATTAAAAGTATTATAAGTATATATATATATATATATATATATATATATGTGACGATTACTTGAAAAGAAAATATGTTGATATATTATATATATGGTTAGGTTCGTGATATCTATCGGAGACCAAGTCGAGTTAAATACCTTCAAGGAAAAGGTGAGTATATAGTCCCACTTTTAAACTCTAAATATTTCGGGATGAGAATAAATGCATTTTATGATTTACGTTATGGACACAAGTGATTAAAAATATATATTCTACGTTGAGTTGTACCACTGGCATACTTTCCTGTAACTTGGTAACTATTATTTACATGAGGTATTGTAAACGCGAATCCTGTTGATAGATCTATCGGGCCTGACAACCCCAACCGGACTGGACGACCAGTATTCAACGGTTGCACAGTACTTAGTTTCGGTAACTACACTTGATACGGTGTAGTAAGATTTCATAATAAAGGGAATATGCGACGTTGATTAAATGTTAAGTATGGTTATCAAGTGCTCAACAACTTAGAATATTTTTATTAAAACGTTTATATATGAAATCTTGTGGTCTATATTTATAACGCTGCCGGCATTAAACCTATATCTCACCAACTTTATGTTGACGTTTTAAGCATGTTTATTCTCAGTCGATAACTAAAAGCTTCCGCTGCAACATGTTGAATTTAAGCAAGATCTTGAGTATGCATATTTGTGTCAAAAATAAAACTGCATATCGGAGGATTTGTAATGTAAAATATGTTGGAAGTCGTATTGTTATTATCACATGTAAAGTTTGTAAGTCTAAGATTATCGCTAAACGATAATCATTATTAAGTTGTTTAAACCTTGTATTTGTAATAAAAGCTATGGTTTGTATTGTAAAAACGAATGCAGTTTTTGAAAAATGTCGCATATAGAGGTCAATACCTCGCGATGAAATCATATGTTATTGTATTCGTCCTTATGGTTAATAGTCGGGTTAAATTTAAACAGGTTTGGGTTTACATCAGAAAAACATGATCAGATGAATGGTTAAGGGAGTTGTCTTGTTAGCTGGTGGTCGTGGGTTCGAGCCTATACTTGGGCTGTAATTTTTTTTTGAAACTCAATAAGGTAGTTTTTAATATCAAAATTTTTTTTTATTATTATTATTATTATTATTATTATTATTATTATTATTATTATTATTATTATTATTATTATTATTATTATCATTTTCATTATTATTAATATTATTATTATTATTATTATTATTATTATTATTATTGATTGTTAATATTATTATTGTTATTATTAGTTATTGTTAATAATACTAGTGTTATAATTATTTAAAGTATTATAATTAATATTGTTAACAATAGATATAAGTATTATTATTATTATTATTATTATTATTATTATTATTATTATTATTATTATTATTATTATTATTATTATTATATTATTATTATTATTATTATTATTATTATTATTAACACTGTTATTATTATCATTATATTATTAAAGTAAATTATCTTTTTACTAAAACTACCATTTATACTAAGATAAACATTACTACTACTATTATTATTACTATTATTACCATCACTATTATTATCATACTTATCATTATTAATATTATGACAAATAGATATTTTTACATAAAAATACATTACAATAATATTAATATTACATATCACTATATTTTTATTAAAAATGATAGTAACTAAGCTATATATAAAATGTAACAATTAATATATAAATATATGTTGTCATCATATATAAATCCTAATATAAATTTTTATTATTAACATTTTTATATAGATATTCATATATAATAAATTAAGTATTTTTAATATAATATTAACCAAATATATATTAATATAACTATATAAATATTGGTCATTATAAATGTATATACACAAATATATATAATATATAAAAAAAAATATAATATACAAAATTGTTCGATTACGATTATGTGTGTTAATATATATATGAATGATATAGGTTCGTGAATCCGAGGCCAACCCTACACTTGTTCAATGACGTCATATGTATTTTTACTACGAAATACAGTATTGTGAGTTTCATTACTCCCTTTTTAAATGCTTTTACAATATATATTTTTGGGACTGAGAATACATGCGCTGTTTTTTATAACTGTTTTACAAAATAGACACAAGTAATTGAAACTACATTATATGGTTGAATGATCGAAGCCGAATATGCCCCTTTTGCTTGGTAGCCTAAGAATTAGTAAACCAATCTACTAATTGACGCGAATCCAAAAGATAGATCTATTGGGCCCAACAAACCCCATCCGTTGTAGCGGATGCTTTAGTACTTCGATGTTTTTTTATCATGTCCGATGGATGTCCCGGAATGATAGGGGATATTCTTATATGCATCTTGTTAATGTCGGTTACCAGATGTTCAATCCATATGAATGAATTTTAAACACTTGCGAGTGTATGATTATTGAATAAATGAAATCTTGTGGTCTATTAAAATGATGGAAATGAATGATTATGATAAAATAATGAGCTCACCAACCTTTTGGTTGACACTTTAAAGCATGTTTATTCTTAGGTATTAAGAAAATCTTCCGCTGTGCATTTGCTCATTTTAGAGATATTATTTGGAGTCATTCATGGCATATTTCGAAATACATTGCATTCGAGTCGTTGAGTTCATCAAGATTATTATTAAGTCAATTATAGTTGAATATATATTATGAAATGGTATGCATGCCGTCAATTTTCGATGTAAAGAAGTTTGTCTTTTAAAAACGAATGCAATGTTTGTAAAATGTTTCATATAGAGGTCAAGTACCTCGCGATGTAACCAAATGTAATGTATTCGTCCAGATGGATTAGGACGGGTCATTTCATGTATACACTGGGTAGTGAATTGATTTGAGATAATATATATTGATTTATTTATGTACATCTAACTGTGAACAACTAGTTGTAGATTACTAACGTTGGACTGCTAACTTAACAAACTTAAATCGTTAAAACATAATAAAATATATTGTAAATATATTTCGATCATACTTTAATATATATGTATATAATTGTTATAGGTTCGTGAATCGACCCGTGGCCAAGCCTTATTTTCGACGAAGGAAAAAATCTGTGAAAGTGAGTTATAGTCTCACTTATAAAATCTAATATTTTTGGGATGAAAATACATGCAGTTTTATACTCCCTCCGCCCATATTAATAGTCCACAGACAAAAAACACATAGTTTAAGAAAATGTCATAAAAGTACTGTACTTTCTGTTTACTTTCCAGTTTTACCCTTACCTTTTCTTTCTCCTTTAATCATATCCACATACATTAGGGGCATAATAGAACTTAAGTTTCTTATTCTTTTCTATTTATGGAAATGGACTATTAATTTGGGACATCCCAAAATAGAATAGTGGACTATTAATATGGGACGGAGGGAGTAAATGTTTTACAAAATAGACACAAGTACTTGAAACTATATTCTATGATTGAATCATTATACCGGATATCACCCTTTCAGCTTGGTAGCCTAAGAATTTGGGAACAGACCCCCAAATTGACGCGAATCCTGAAGATAGATCTATGGGCCTAACGAACCCCATCCATGTTATGGATGCTTTAGTACTTCGATTTTATATACAGATGAGTGTACCTGTATATTGGGATATTCTAGATGCATTTGTTAATGTCGGTTACCAGGTGTTCATCATATGAATAATTTTTATGCAGATTACATGTTGTTTATGAGAAATGGAAATATGAAATCTTGTGGTCTATTATTACGAATTGATAAATATATAGGTTAAACCTATAACTCACCAACATTTTTATTGACGTTTAAATCATGTTTATTCTCAGGTGATTATTAAGAGCTTCCGCTGTTGCATGCTAATTTATTGACAAGAGTTGGAGTCAGCATGCTTGTATAATATTGTTTAAAAACTGCATTCGAAGACATATATTGTTGTGTAATATTATTGTAAACCATTATGTAATGGTCGTGTGAAAATGCTATATTTTAGATTATCATTATTTGATAATCGTCGTAATATTTTAAAGGTTATGGTTTGTTTTAAAATCGAATGCAGTCTTTGAAAAACGTCTCATATAGAGGTCAAAACCTCGCAACGAAATTAATTAATATGGAACGTTTATAATCTATATGAACGGGACATTTCAAACTTTTTGCTTTTTGGTTAGTGGTGGTCTAAAGGTAGTGCTTATTGTTAGGATTCCATGCAACATTTGTAGTAATGGTTAACAGAAATGCTAGTATGTTGGCTCATCTTAATGGGTTTTTGTCCTACATCTTAATGGATCATAAATCCATTAAAGTTGGGCTAATTGAATGGTCCATTAACTAGAGTAGGGTGGGCCTAAGTCCATTAAGGTAAAAAGTCCAATAAGACTAACTAGTGTGCATTAGTAAATTACCAAGCGTAATTAAGCAACCAATAAGCCAAGTAATTGTCATTAAAAAATAACAATTAGTATTACGTAGTCATAATATTCCAATTATGACAAAAGTTTAACGTGTACAAAGTAAATAGCTCGTTCAAAAACGACAAGTGACACTAACGATCGTAAAAGCATTTGGGGATCAAGTTAAGTGATTAAACACTTAATATCAAGTTGTAAGGTATTAACGAAAGTAGTTAACATAAATAAAGATCCCAGAATATAATATAGCTCAGTACGCACAAAATACGCAGTTTCGTGAAAATAATAAGTATAAGTACAAGTCGAAAAGGTCGGGTCGTTACAGTAATGGCTTAGGTAGGTGATGCTCGATATAGATAGTTCGTTGGTATTCGCTTTCTAGGTACGAGCCTCACCAAGGTCCTTTTTGTTCTTCTTGTTGAATTCGTTTTTTTCGGAAACGTGTTCCGTTTATGTAAAGTTATCATTTTTTTCGTCAAAAAAAATCTAATTAAGCGGATCGTTGAATATGTTTCATTTGCAAATTTTTAGATCATCGGAGCTAGCGTAATTTAACTTATGTTTTGTGGAAAAATTAAAAAATAATGTATATAATTGATAATCGATTTGTTACAAATTATTTTACATCCTATTTTTGACAAAATATCACGAATGGTCCATGTGATTTTTATTAGAAATCACCGGTCCTAGTACCTTTTTTTTTGTCAATGATGGTTCTTGTGATTTGCATTTGAATCACTGATAGTCCATGTAATATGCGTTTTTATATCAAGGATGATCGTTGCGAATATGCACCTCACAAATCATCGGTGATTCAAAATGTAAACCAAATGGTCCATCAATAATGAATAAAAAGTTTAAGGATCACCGATGATTTATGATACAAACCATAGGTAGTGATGATAAAAAAATCTATACCCGATGGGGAAAACCGAAATCTGATATTTTTAGCCGGGTTCAGGTCGGGTATGGGATGGTTTTTAATTTTTTTGCGTGGCTGGGTCCGGAGATGATTTTAGAGCCGATTACCCGGCTCGTATACCCGAAATAACACTAAAGTTCATATACCCGACTCGTAAACCCGATTGTTCGCAAGTAAATGACGACCCGGATACTCGTGAGGAAATCCGTTTACTCGCTAGTTAGTAACTAAATGGGGAATCGATGGGTCCGAGTCCAAACTTGAAACGCGTTTTAATAACCGGGATAGCATCAGAAATTAGCTAAACCCAACCTAAATTCGACCCGATGTCATCCGTAACGAGAGTCACTCACTATACATGATATTTTGTCCCTATTTTTTTCAATCTTATTCTCATTTTTAAGCGGTATAGTTAATAGTTATTTCGCCAATAATAAAATCTGAACTCTGAAGTAATCATTTGTTAAAGTAAGCAATAGAGCTTAAACCCTGAAGAAGTAGTGCCGCCGTAGGGTTTCTCCCATGCCACCACCGACTACATAGTGCCCCCTTTCAAAACCCTAAATCCCCAAATTCTCAAGTTTTACTGTTTTAATAATATTCACTCCGACCCAATTACCGAAAAGCATGGACTCCAGTAGCACCCCAATCAGATACGAGTATGTAAGAAGTACTTTATGCAATCAATTGCCAATAATCACTCCAACCCAATTTCAAATTGATGTAAGCTGTTCGTTAGCAAAAAAGATAACTTATATTTGTTGACTGATAAAAGTCTAAAACTTTAGGATTGCAATGGAGTTATTTTGAGAAGGGTCCTCCTAAATATGGATGATACCACTCCAATTGATGATTATAATCAAGCTCCTACATTAATTTTAATGGCCTCTGATGACTACACATGATGAGAACTATTGTGTGGACAGATACGGGTCATACATTCATCTACATCTTTTATTAGCTACACTCTATTCATTCACATTTGCTAATATGTCGTTTTTCTAGTTGATTATTAGTCTGTTTTCACAGAGTATGATTAGATACAGCCAATCATCCTCTGAAAAATGATGTGATTTTGGAATTTATTTTTTTCCTTTAATCTGTTCGGGTGGGGTTACAATGCAATGGTGAGTTCTGGTGTTGTATAGTGGAGACCAGACGTAGAAGGTTATCGCTCCCTCCCAAATTGTTGCCCAAGTATCTCTGATAGAGGATTGCGAAGGGATGCCCTATTTTTACATATTGATGCACCAGATATTAATTGATGATTGTGGGTGCAGGATTGTTTTATTTTGGACTAAATTGTTTACCACTCTGCTTCATTATAATTATCGTTTATTCGTTGTTCATTGTAAATTCATATGCTTTGTTAGTATGAAAATCACTATTGTGTATACTGTATTACTGTTTAGCTTAAATCTGGTAGAGATAAATTAGGAAGTACCTCTCTTATAAGAGGGTAAAAAAAATGATAAAGGCTATGCGTTTGACGGTCAATTGTGTCGGTGTAGGGATATTAACTTGTACAAGTAATAATATTTACTTGGTTCAAATGTATTTTTGTATAGATTAGCATGGTATCACTTGTAGGCACTTTTGCTCGTTTATGCAGTTGTACGGATTTCACTCATTACATTCTATTACATCTACGTTGTTCATTACCGTTATAACGATTCGTCTTATATCCTTGATATCTATTATTTTACAGTCGGTGTTGAAGACATTGTTATTAGGTAAATCCTGACGATGATGATAGAGGTTCATATTTACTACAGTAAAAGTTAGAAGCAAACTTATGTGCTTATTTAAAGAGTAATGGCTCAATTCAAATTTGTTGGGCCAAGTCTTGATCGATATTGAATTGTTACCAAAAAGAAGTATTGATAAACTTTGAAATTTGCAGGTTGATTGCGTAGTTCTTTTCAAGTGTAAAGAGAAGGTGATGATTAAATGGAGAAATTCGTCTCTTGAGTTCCTGCAATTGTTAAGAGCTTATAATTAAGATTCAAGATGTACCCGTCGATATGACGTAACAAAACTGGTTATTTAGTAAGTCACTTGTCAACTTAATTATTTATTCATACACCATCTTTTATTTATGTTTGATATATTGACTGAAAGTTGACTAGGTATGCACATAACATTTTCTGCGTTTGGTCCTCTGTAGTTTCTTATACAATGATCATTTGTAAGATATTGTTTTCCAAACATCAGTAGATCATGACATCATGTCGCGTCAACTTGTAATTGAGGTAATCGGATAAGGCGTTAACTTGAAATAAGTTGAAAAGAAAAGAAGAAAAAAGATGTTAACGTGATAGAAAGTTCGACTTAGTAGCTGTTTTGGGTTTGTTTTTAACTGGGGTGCTTTTTTTTAACGGCGATATCGGCATCACCTCAGAGGGGAATTAACCAACTTCGCGATCATATGCCACTCACACACACGTTAGGAGGAAACCCAATTCGCGACGATGTTGGCAGTACCGTCGAAGGTTCGGAAAAATTCCCGAGACCTTCCCAAATCACATTGATGTTGGCAGTATCATCAAAAGTTGGAAACTTCTGCTTGGAGTGAGAATCGAACATGGGTTGACAGTTCCTCAAGTTGAATCCAACTGTTGATTCATCAAGTAAGCGCATAATCCAATAGGCTCTGTTAAGCATATATAGTTACTGTTCAGGCGACTTTCATCATATGTGTTTTGCATTATCATAATCTAGTAATCTCTTTAAAACACACTCTAGGATGAAGTTTATGGAAACACAAATAATTGCATTTATAAATGTGGATTATTTCTCTAGTCTGAATGAGTTTGTATTGTGGGCCTGATTGGGCTAATAATATAAGTTTCTATCACTTTCTTATGAATGACTGCTGTGTGACCTACTTGGGCTAACTTATGACTATTGGGCTCTACTTGAATAATTCACACCAATTACAGCTCATGAAAATGTTACAACCATTGTACTAGGAGGGAAGAACGTTACATCATAATTAATATTCCTTAAAAAAATTCAAATAACGATGCTCCACAAAATACCAAACCGAAAATGTTTTTAATACCATGTCAACAAAACAATACTGGTATCAAGGGAACTCATCATCGATAAGGCTGTGACTTCGGATCCCCCTGTGATAAAAAATGGTGTGTGCATTTACTATGTGTATTTACTATTCCAAAAGAAAAAAAAAACAAAACAATATTGGTATAAGCGAGCTCCTAAGTTTTTATATCAAGGTTGAATAAGAAGCTCGAGTTACTCAAGTTTTAACATTAATTTGGAGTTTGTTTAAGCTCTGAATTTAGATCCCAACACTAAACTAGGTTGAAATTGGACCTGCAAGGAACTCAAAGTTAATCCATTTAGGGCTAAATACCAGAGCTAGTGAAACGGTAGCTAAAATACCCAAATAGTGAATACTAGAGCCAATGAAATGCCACCTAAGATACACTAGCATTGAAAAATAGTAGTAGAGCTAGTAAAACACTAGCTTAAAGCGTAAATTGCTCGTTTTTCTTCCCCGTGAGTATAGCAAGATGATGCCAAGTTACGACATCTACCATTTATTCTCCTAATAGGTACCCCGTATTATATTCAAGTATCAATAGGAGCATATCTTTTGATTCGAAAAAGAGTCAAACGAACACGAGATAATCCAATTAAGACCCTTACAACCGAGTGATAATATTTACTTTTCACTAGTTGCCTTAACGTGAAAAACCTTGTATATTTTATTACACACCATGCAATTAGCAAAACTGTAAATAGTACTAGTATAAAAAGAAGGGGGTGTAATAAGATGAAAGAAGATAATTGTATAATTATACAGTAATACGTAAGTGCTATCGACATCAACTTTTTTCTTCTTGAACCTCGAGTATAAATTACACACCATGCAATGCATATGGGGTTGTATTGGTTTTTTCCCACTCATTTCATTTATTAAATTTTATAATCCCCTACTCTCATCCACATCTACCTCTCCTAGACTACCGTTCATCCTCATCTATTCCAAGTCACATTTCACATTATATTATTTACTACCCACCATGTTTTCACCACTATATATATACATATATATGTAGATAAGTAAAGTTAAGAGAGACATAAGTAATAATTAATTAATTAATTCTATAATTCACAAATGGTGATGAAGCCTGCATGGTTAGAAGGATTAATAGGGGAAAGCTTCTTTGGAATATGTGGGATTCATGAGCATAAAAGAAAGAATGAAAAAAACATTTTTTGTTTGGATTGTTGTCAAAGCTTTTGCCCTCACTGTCTTCCTACTCATCACTCTCATCCCATCCTTCAGGTATATTTTATTATTTATTATAATTATAATTATAATTATAATAATAATTAGTATTACTATTAATATTCTTAACTAGTTTCATGCGAATTCTAAACTTTATTGATTAGCCTTTAAGGCAAGTAATTTCATATATAGAAGTATACGATATACAACTAGCAAGAAGCTAGCAGGTACAACGAAATCATGAAAACATGACTCATTCAAAATATTTTTGATTTCTATTATTAGTCTATAGTTATGAACTTCATAATGATTGAATAAATTAGCCTTGTATATGCTATTAACGATCAAGAATTGTATTAAAAAAAGCTTTTTCAACGTGTAAATTCTTATTTTGTGGTCTTTTTCTACTTATGTTTGCAATTATGCATCTAGTTTATGAACTAATGTTAGCCGAATTTTGCCATATGTCTAGCAGTTAAAAGTCGGAATTAACCTTTCACTAACGACAAATCATACGACAGTCACAATTTATATACAAAATACAACAATAGTAAAGGACACTATCATAAATTCAATTACTATAAAATTGTACTCGTATAAAATATAAAATCTTGTACATTACATTTATCCCTTAAAACTCATTCATTCAAATCAATGCTTTCGAGTGGATATCACATCGTCTATGTGGGAAGAAATTGGATTGGCTAACATGGCTAAGTAATCCGAACACGCTTTTATCATTATAGCAATAGTAGTTCATGTATTTTGTATGTTATATGAAATTTTTGTAGCTTGGGGTTTGTTTAACCACAAACCCATTTTGTCATAGACCATCACTGTACTCGGGTCTTAGCGTCCCTGGACCCTCTCGTGTAATTTTTTTTCTCATTTAATGAAATACTTCTCTTACCTTTCAAAAAAAAAATAATCATTAATTTTCTTCTAAAAATTTTTTATATAAAATAAAAATGAAGCAACTTAATAATTATACAAGATTTGATCATAGATGAGATTTGATATTAGATTCATGAATTTTTTTTTAAATCTTAAATAGATACGACCAAATAGGTATTGCTTTCACCTGCAGAGGTTTCTCTCAGCTGTTGCTTTCAATGAAACTAGAAGTTTGACCAAATACTCCATACTGGTCAATTTTGTTTTTTAATCAAAAGACCCATCTTTTTCACTTTTTTACTTTTTATAAATAATAATAATAATAATAATAATCATTCATAGTATCCGAATATCTTCAATTCAACTATTACAAAATCGAAACAAAACAAAACAAAACAAAACAAAAACCATTGTTGTAACCATTTGATCACGAGTAAACTGTACTACTATGTACTAAAAAAAATGATTTACTCCTCGTGTAAATAATTCATCTTTTGACAATCAAACGGCTATTGAGTTAACTTACTTTATTGAGTTGTCTTTCAACCATCATAAAAGTTCAAGTCCCGGAGATAATCTAAATGTAAATATTACTGTAGTAATTAGTAATAGTAGTGTGTGTGAGTATTTGACTCTATAAATAGGTGTATATTTTTACGTTCACCGTCTTAAAAAATTGTTCATTTTACTATTATTATATAATTATCTTAAGATAATTATCTACTTAGATAAAATAACGAACAAAATATTATTATGTTTTGAAATTTACTCTCAATTATTACTTTCAATCATCTATTTCTTTTAGTAAATTTAATTAAACTTAACTTGAATATAAATGTAAACTTTTTAAAAATTACCTATTTTCAACTAAAATTCTTAGGGGACGGTTTTTTTTTTTTTATTTTTTTTTTATTTTTTTTTTATTTTTTTACATGGAGGAGTAATCAACAATCCTTAAAATAATTTTTTTTTCCGGAGTAGCGAGGAAACCCCCTATGAACGAGCATATTGACTCCCCCATAAAGGGTAAACCTCGTGTAATCAAGACCTCCAAACGCGAGACTTGGTACCGGGTGAATTGCGCATCATGCACACCCTCTAGTCATACTCCCTTTCTGAACGAATTGACATAGTCAGAAATTGAACCCGGGTAGTGTGCTTCATTGAAAAAACATTGTCTAGATAGATACAAACTTTTATTCTCTTTTTTTACAAAATTCTAATCGTTCCAAGTTGTGTATCAAGGCTCTAACACATCTTTTATACAATATCATACAAATTACTTACTCATCTATCATGTGATAATATGTAACGAGTTGTGCATTGATTCATAGCAAGAAGGACTCATAGAGTTTAATAATAATACTCCAATAATAATATATATAATACAACTGTCATGTGTACCAAAAAAAATGTACGTATTGAAACAAGTGGGTGCATTATGGTTATTTAACGGGGGTTGGGTTACATGTGATAGGTAAGAAGATATGTCTACCAGGATGTTGTTAGATTGGACGACCTCGAAAAGCTCATTGACTGTTCCTTTGTTCAGGTAAACTTTCTGTTGTCATTTAGTTATTTTTTCTATTTTATTTATTTGATAATTTTAAATAATGTTAGATGTGAACGAATAACGTACTTTCTGGATTTATTCTATATTTGTAACATCAAGTTGATTAAAATTCAATTTCTTATATGGTTTTCGTATGGAAATAATAGTATTATTATTATTAGTTGTAAGATGTATATAACCGTTACTGTTGTTGTTTGGCAGCCATACACAATAAACAGTGCAAAAGTCATATTTTTGAACCAGAGGGCACAAAGTAGGTCTTGTAAGGGCCCTGCCAATTCATGCTTCACTTGTGACAGAATCTTACAAGAACCATTCCATTTCTGTTCTCTTTCTTGCAAGGTTTTATTTTAACTTCATTACTTATTTACATTTACACTCATTACTTTTTTTTTTTCTTTTTCATTTCAAGTACGATTTTTCGCATTATTTGCTAGTAAAACGACGATTATAATGTTTGGTACGTTTAAGGGTGGAGACAGGAGCAGGTGCAGTTTTCGTCTTAAAAGAACCACCCAATTTAAAATTTTAATTATTTCTGGTTCGTAATGATACGTTTATCATAAAATGGTTAAATTCCAGCAACCTATTAATTACCATCCCAAAATGGCCTAATATATGGTTGAGTCCTGATATCCTCACGTGAGAGGTTTCAGGTTCAAACATTACTAGCAACATATCTTGAGATGGTCATGAAAATGATCAGAAACAGTCACAAAATAACTTGAACATGAGATCCTTAATCCGTTTACCCGTTGAAATTCCGACACCCTATTAGGCTCACGTTCATATATGATGGTATTTGGACCCATTAAAAAAACATTTTGATTAACTTAAAAAACATTATTGGAGTTTGCTTCATGAATACTATAACCATTCCAAGGTAGCCAAGTGGTTCTGACATCCTTGCAACAAGTTTCATGTTCGAATCTTGGGGTGGCCATGGACGGGTTGGAGACAGCCAATGTGTAATCATGATGGGCTGCGTACAGTAGAGTATATGGTTGGATTACCTGCCCTCCAGGGTAACCCAAACAGGAAAACATTATAAATTTTGCTTCATTGATACTAAATTTCTAGCTGTGCTCCTGTATATGTAGATTTGAACGTAGCAGTAGTGACTTATTTTGTCGGTTTACGTGACCAGGTTGATCACATGGTGTATCAAGGGGAAGATTTGTCTAGCGTTTTATGTAGGTTTGATGTGGCGGATTTTTCCCTATCTCAATTCGAAGGATTTCGTATGGATGGTTCTGAATTTGTCAATGACGACGGGCATAACACCTCAAACTATATCTTTGAGGACTCTTTGCAATTTGAAAACTCGTCAAGTTCTAATAACTGCATTGGTATTTCAAGAATATCATATCAACCCGAAGTCGAAAGTAGAAAGAAAAAGAAAAACAACGATTTCCTTCCTAAATTCTTTTCATTTGGAAACAGAAGAAAAGGAGCACCTCAAAGATCACCACTTTCTTAAAGTGGTTTGTGTGTTTGTATTAGTACTTTGGATACTACTGATATTAGGTCTGTTTGTATTGTTTGATAATAAGGTAATGTTTACGAGTTTACGACTATTGTCCGTTTACGAGTGATTGTTTAGCCTCTTAGTAAGATATGTTGATAAGTATGCGGCACGTAGCGATTCTGTTATAACCTTTGGCAGATGTTTATGATTTAACTCTGTCAATTTTGTGTGGTGTAATGGAATTTGCACATATATATGAATTATGTTTGTTTATAAATATGTATTCATGTTTTTTACGTTAGTAAATTAGTAATGTTAATGAAGATTCAATGTAAAAAATAATAGATCCACTTGTTTGTGCATGTAGATTGATTTCTTGATATTTGGAAATATTAGCAAAGTGAACTAAAATGAATGATTTTATCCATGGTAAAGATGCAACAAATGAGGTCAACCACGTGAGCAGATTACACCAGTCAGTGCATGGTTTTTTCTAATAGTAGTACGGAATCACCCAGGGAACCAGCCCAATCGGAGGATATGGGTGGTAAAACCTATATCCCATATGGCTCCCGCAACACGATGTGCGGATGTCACCCTAGTGTGAAATTCAAGGGTAAAGAGGCAACCTTTTGTACAATGTTGCACCCCATGGGATTCAAACTTCTGACCTCTCTTAGAGGCAGACCAGTACCACATGAGCAGGGGAGGCTCGGAGGGGGAACAAAGTGATCGACCACTCAGGGTCCAAGATTTTATGGGGCCTAATTTTTTATATATACAGACATAATCGGAGATTTGATAAGTAGGGAAACTAGAAAAACGCAACTGAAGCAGCGAATTCAAAACACAATAGGCTTAAAAACAACAATCAAATGACCCAGAAATAATAGAAATCAATGTCCACTAGCATTCTAACAAGGCCGAATAAGTTTTTTTTTTCCCAATAGTTTAGATTATTCGTTAGGGCCTAAGGGCCCTTTTTTTATCTTGTTGTTCGGGCTCCTTAAATTCTCGAGACCGGCTCTGCACATGAGTTACGACAAAAGGTTTATAAGTGCATGGTTAACACAATACCATAAATTTAGTTACACATTCGGTTAATTCTGTTAATTGTTTTAGCTGTATTATCTTTGTATAAATACAGATGTACAGCTCTCATGCTAGTTCCTAATACTCAAATTAAAATTTTATAATTTTAATTTTTTAATTATATAATACATGGAAGAAGCTAGAAACGAATAATTCAGACATGTTTTCTGACAGAGGAATAGTCAATATTTGCAGTATATATGTGGAAAGTTTTTACTCCTATGTATATGTGTATTTATGTACTAGTAAGCAGTGACTAATGAGTATCGAGGAGATGCGTCTTCGGTTCGGTTAGGAGTAAGATGAGCAACCGGTCAGAGTTCAAATATTTAGAAGGATCAAAATTTTAAATATGTATATTCTCAACGTATTTGATTGAAGTAAACAAAAAAATGTTAGAAGATAAATATTTGGGGAAAAAACAGTTTAATACGTCTGTCTTGAAAACTTTTTTCGTATTGATAAATTTTAGTGTCATCTTTTCGTCTAAATTATTTTTTTTATATGTAAAAGGGGCCTATATTTATTATCACTTAGGGCCTTCCAAATTGTTGAGACGACCCTTGTATTAAGTAATGATGGTTTGTGAGTAATGAGTAGTGAAGGTGAGTAACGAAGTGGATAATTCAGAGGACAATGCAAAGGGATTTTTTTTAAGGATTGACCGATCACACTTGATCCCTTTGTGTGCTTCGAAGTCGATTATCAATGGTGGTCCGGATAATGTGAGCTCTTACAATTTCAAATCAAGGAAAGACAAATGAGTGCATATTGACAAGGTTGACTCGACCGGACGAATGAAACAAAAATCGTTCTTTCTCAAGCCGGTTAACTCGTTCTTTAAGGTACTTTAGGTTGTTTTTGGTTCTTGTTGTTTTGGTTGTTGGTTGCAAGTGTTTGTTTTGAATTTGTGGTTGTTTGTTTGCCTTGTTAATGTTGTGTAGGTTAGATTAGTTTGAGTTCGTTTAGTGGGTTCGTCGGGCTCGTATCGAGTTAGCGAGTAGTTGGTTTACTTGTTTCGTGCTCTTTTGTTCGGTTTTGTTGTTCATCTCGGTTGCATCGGTTTGCGATATTCATCCTTTGATGAAGTTTCTTTTAATTTTAGTAGTAATCGTCGTTTAAGGGGGGAAAAAAGTAAAAAGGTAATGAATGTGTATTTAAGGGTTCGGTAAGGTGTGAAAACTCGTAAAATTTTTATATGCCGAAATTGTAATTAGTAATTTCTATTTCTATATATAACAAAATACTGTTTCTCTACTCATCAATAGTAATAGGTATTTTCGTCATTTCACATTCTTCTTTTTTTTATGCCACAGCCAACAGCCACCTGCCACCACCTGCCACCGACACCAACATCAACAGCCTCTTGCAACCGCCACAACTATCAACTTCACAACACCATCACCGAAAGCCAACACCATCACCGAAAGCCAACACCACCACCACAAACAACCTCAGTCGTTTCCCAACGACCACCTGCCTTAAACCGCATACGAAACCTGGAACGCACATAAAAAAGTACACATTCAACATCAGACAACCTGGACAAGAAGATTTCTGCCAAAAAATTGCAAAATTCGGCGAACCCGCAAAATACACCGGCACATCTATCTACACACAGATCTGAAGAGTAAGAACACGCCTGATCTTTGAAGCCGAGCAGGAAATAGAGCCGGTAACAAAATCAAATTTCGGCAATGGAGGAAAACCGTCGGGATTGACTCTTAGAACACAGATCCGAAGAAGAAAGGTTTTCTAAATTGAACAGACGGCCGACAGAAGGTCGATCAACGCCGGTAGTGATGGTGGCGGCCGGAGAGAGAGGAAGAGAGGGAGCAGATATAGGTTTAAGAAACTGTTGATTGAGATGAAAATTGAGTTACGGGATATTTGTTTTTCATTTGGTTAGTGGGTTATCACTTTGTTTAGGCCCTTACATCTCCTTCTCTTGCCTTTTAAAATTGGGGCCATTTTGATTAGATCATGTTTTTTCAAATACAGAGTAATTCTTTACAAAATTTTTAAATACAACTTTCTTATAAAAGCTTATTTTACTTTTAGTTTTTGTGTTTTGAAACAAACTAGTTGTGGAGCTCTCGCTTCGCGTTGGGGGTTTCGTTTTGAATGCGAGTTAAAAAAAATCTTGATCTATTTTGTAAAAAAGAATTTTTTTCGACATCTAACACTGAAGGGTTGTTCCTTTTGTGAAAGTTGCTTCTTTTAGCGTTCGGGTTTTATTTTTTTTAAAAAAAGTTAGTAAATTGGGGGTTCGATTTGTATTTTAATAAAAGTTAGGGGTTAAGTTTGTGGGAATTGGAAAAAATATATGTATAAAGTGGGGGGTTGATTTGTATTTTAATAAAAATTAGGGGGTTAAGTTTGTGAGAATTGGAAAAAATATATGTATAAAGTGGGGGGTTGATTTGTATTTTAATAAAAGTTAGGGAAAAGGAATAGTTTGTGAAAGTTGGGAAAAGGAATAGTATTATTCATAAGATTTTGTCTATTAATTATATATAGTAATTCGACATCTAACACTGAAGGGTTGTTCCTTTTATGAAAGTTGCTTCTTTTAGCTTTCGTGTTTTATTTTTTTTAAAAAAAGTTAGTAAATTGGGGGTTCGATTTCGTTCGGGTTTTATTTTTTTTTAAAAAAGTTAGTAAATTAGGGGTTCGATTTGTATTTTAATAAAAGTTAGGGGGTTAAGTTTGTGGGAATTGGAAAAAATATATGTATAAAGTGGGGGGTTGATTTGTATTTTAATAAAAGTTAGGGGGTTAAGTTTGTGAAAGTTGGGAAAAGGAATAGTACTATTCATAAGATTTTGTTCCTTTTGTGAAAGTTGCTTCTTTTAGCGTTCGGGGTTTTTTTTTTTTAAAGTTAGTAAATTGGGGGTTCGATTTCGTTCGGGTTTTATTTTTTTTTAAAAAAGTTAGTAAATTGGGGGTTCGATTTGTATTTTAATAAAAGTTAGGGGGTTAAGTTTGTGGGAATTGGAAAAAGTATATGTATAAAGTGGGGGGTTGATTTGTATTTTAGTAAAAGTTAGGGGGTTAAGTTTGTGAAAGTTGAGAAAAGGAGTAGTACTATTCATAAGATTTTAAATTGGGGGTTCGATTTGTATTTTAATAAAAGTTAGGGGGTTAAGTTTGTGGGAATTGGAAAAAGTATATGTATAAAGTGGGGGGTTGATTTGTATTTTAATAAAAGTTAGGGGGTTAAGTTTGTGAAAGTTGAGAAAAGGAGTAGTGCTATTCATAAGATTTTGGGTATTAGTTATGTATAGTAATTATAAACTGATATTTTTCTTTTAAATTGTTATATTTCAGTAGGCTTATAACTACCTTTAGTGGTCTGGTTCAATATATTCAAATTGAAAGAACCAATAAAAGAGATATGTGTTGTAGAAGATATAGGAGAGAAAGAGGTTGAAGAGAGGTGTGATGTATTTAATGTATATGTGTGTTTTTGTAACTTACATTATGCACATATATATAGTACAAATTTTACTATCCATATTTGACTAATTACCATCCATATTTAACTACTAAATTTACAACACTCCCCCTTGGATGGTAATTTTTTTAAAGATCAATTAATACTGCCTCGTTAAAAACCTTGCTAAAGAAAACCCAGCGGGATAAAACTTTAGCTAAGGGAAAAAGAGTGCAGCATAGAGTTGACTCCCCCTCAAGTAGACAACGCTGAGTCGTCACATCTTTTGAACTTGCCTCATGCCAATATTGTGAACGTATGTTTTGAAAACAGCGATTGACAGTGCTTTGGTATAAAGATCAGCAGAGTTGTTGATTGAACGTATCTCATTTTAATCTGGTTGTCTTTTACGAGATCTTGAGTATATGAGAAGAATCTGAGGTTTTCATCTGAAACTGTATCATCTAAATCTTTTATGTACAAGTTTGACCCTTGTGATTTGTCTACAGTCTCCTTCATGGTTTGCTCAAACTGTTGTTTCAATTCCTATTCCCTTTCAGTCTTTTTCTGAGCCTTACCAATATACCATTCTTTTCCATCAAACTTATGACCGTTAAGACCGTTTATAGCTTTAGCGCCTCGTCAGCATTTATGTTTTGTTCTGTCATTTTTGATACTCTTCTTTCATTTGTACTATGTAAGCTGTATTATCTTCATAGATAGTTGTTGGGCTTTTATAGCGTTCTAGTCCACAAGAATCAATAATGATTTGTATCATTGATCTTAACTAAAATCATTCCCGAGTAGCTTCATGTAATGCAATCACTTCGGCATGATTTGATGATGTTGCAACAAGTGTTTGTTTTGAGAACGTCATGATATTGCGGTGCCTCCATTTAGGAATACATATCCAGTTTGAGATTTAGCTTTATGTAGATCAGATAAATAATCTGCATCTGTATAACCAAACAAATCTTGTTTCGAGTTGTTAGAATAAAATAATTATAAATCAGTAGTTCCCCGAAGGTATCAAACTATTTGTTTGATCCCATTCCAATGTCTTTTGGTAGGGGCTGAGCTGAACCTTGTCAACAAATTAACTGCAAAAGAAATGTCAGATCTTGTATAATTTGTAAGATACATAAGAGCCCCAATTGCACTAAAATATGGAACTTCTGAACCAAGAAGATCTTCATGATCTTCTAGATGATGAAATGGATTAGTATCAATATTAAGATCTAACAACCATATGAGTACTTAATGGTTTTTGTCTTGTCCATATTAAAATATTTTAAAATCTTTTCGGTATAAGTTGTTTGATGTATAAGTAAGTCATTAGTTATATGCTCAATATGTAAATCAACGTAATACTTGATTTTTTTTTTTTAAATCTTTCTTTAGAAGTTGAATGGCTTCATAGATTTCTTTATTTAAGATAATTGATATAAACTGCTATGATCACATATCCGAACATTGTTTTTATAAAACACACTTGCAAATAAGTTTATATGTATACCCTTTTCTTATCAAGTAGTAATTTAATCGATTATACCACATACGTCCCGATTGTATAAACCCATTTAGAAATCTTTGTGATTTAATGGAATATATTCCTTTGGGTTTTGCATTAGATGCTTATGATACCTTAACCCTTCAGGTATATTCATATATATATATATATATATATCACTATTAAGTGATCCATACAGATAAGTAGTAACAACATCCATGAGATGCATTTAAATAACTACCAGGTTGATTAAGTATCTAATAAGTAATTCTATTCATTATAGGAGGATAAGTTTTTCTCCTAATTCATTTCTGGTCTTTGTGGGAAATCTTGAGTTAGAAGTCTAGTTTTGCCTTGTAACTTCATTTGCACATTTCTTTTCGAATAAAAATTCATTTGTATCCCATTGTTTCACATCTTTAAAACTGATAACGATTGATCCAAAAACTTTTCTTTTATTGAGCGATTCTAATTCAGCTCGTATTGCTCTTTTCCGTTGAGTTCAATCACGTCTATTTTGATATTCAATGACAGATTTTGGTTCCAGATCATCATCTTTATTCATGATGTCATTGTAACATTATATGAAAATATCTCATCAAGATTTTTCATTTCATTTCAGTTTCATAATATTGCATAATTTATTGCAATTTATGTATTTACATTTATCAATATCCTCTGCAGAAGGAGTATTGATTTGTGGTTCTTCTTGAACACTTTCTTTTACCTCATTATCAGCTGATTTTCTTTTTCGAGGATTTTTATCTTTGGAACCAATTGGTCTCCCACATTTCTGCCGTAGCAAAGACTCATGAGTGACATTATTGCCAGCTTTTGTAATTTCAATTCTAGCTGAAGCATTTACTGCTGGTATATATGATTTAGTCACTTATTTTTTGTATCTTTAAATGCATAAAGTAATTAATTTGCAAGTACTTGCATATGCATTATATTTGAACTTTCTTTTCGCATTCTTTTGTGCGATGATCAATATTCCTTAATTGATGTTCACACCATGAAACATCATTTTATTTATATTTCATTTCTCCCCCTAATATAGGGAACAATGTTTCATTAAAGTGACAATCGACAAAACTTGCTGTAAAAACATCACCCGTCATGGGTTCAATATATCTTATGATTGAAGATGTTTCATATCTAACATATATTTCAATCCTTCTTTGAGGAACCATTTGTTGTGGTTGTTCAATTAAAAATACACTGCACAACCAAATGTTCTAAGATGGAAAATATTTGGTCTCCACCAAAATTAAGTTAGTAATGGAGAATATTTATAACTTACACTTGATTTAATGCGAATTAATGTCACATCATGTAAATTTACATGTCCCCGTATAAATATTGAGAGTTTTGTACTCATTTCCAATTGTCTAGTTATTAGCTGTAAGCGTTTATCTATTAATTCAGCTAAACCAATTTTGTGTATGCACATGAGCAACTGGATGTTCAACAACAATCCTTGTAGACATATAATAATCATTAAAAGCTTGAGATGTTAACTCACCAGTATTATCAAGTCTCATCCTTTTAATGGTGTAATCAGAATAATGTGTTCTTAATTTAATAATTTGTGCAAGAAACTTTGCAAATGCCATATTACGGCTTGATAACACACAAACATGAGACCATGCGTTAGATGCGTCTATTAGAAAAATGGTCCACATGATGGATGAATTGGTCCATATATATACCCTTGAATTCTTTCAAGAAACATTGGTGATTATTTCTCAATGTGCTTTTCATTAATCGCCATATGTGATTTTCATTAATCACCATATGTGTTTTTCGTTAATCACTATATGTGCTTTTCATTAATCACTATATGTGCTTTTCATTAATCACCATATGTGATTTTCATTAATCACCATATGTGCTTTTCATCATATATCATTTTCACCATATGCGCTTTTAATCATATGTGCTGCGCTTTTCGTCATATGCACTTTTTATTATATGCGCTTTTAATTATATGCGATGCGCTTTTCATCATATGCGCTTTTTATCATATGCGCTGCGCTTTTCATCATATGCGCTGCGCTTTCCATCATATGCACTTTTTATCATATGCGCTTTTAATCCTATGCGCTTTTCGGTGCTACATAGATATTTCTCATTATTTGCGCTTTCCATCATATGCACTTTTTATCATATGCGCTTTTAATCCTATGCGCTTTACGTGTTATATTTCAGTAAGATAATCAAATTATATTACCTGCAAACAAGTTATAATCTGAAGTACATAAAAGATAACACTTAATAAAACATATGCATTATGGTCTAAAACCATTTATTTATGAGTGATACATAAAAAAACTAGGCCTCTTAGAAAATTCAAACCATTCAAGTCTCAAGGTAGCTCAGGGTTAATTTAATCAAGATTTGTCAACAGATTCACTCTCGTTTTCTTTTCTTTTGGGACTTATTTGTAGAGCTAAACAAGATGTTCATGTATTCAAGAAATACTAGACTGATGATCCACGTTACCAGATCATTAATAAGAATCTCCGGAATTCTTATAAGAGCGTCTACTAATATCTTTAATTTTATTCTTTCATGGATCACCGTTATATTTTTTTTTTGATAATTAATATCGTATCTATCTTTGAGTATTTTCCATAATACACTTGGATTTTCGATCATATAATATGTAGATTCTAAGGACTCGTCAATATGTTTGCTAAGAAAAATACTTACTATTGCTTTCTCTTGTTCGGAATAATTGTTATTTTCATTCAGGGTTTCTAAAATACCGTTTGATTCGAGATGTTTTTCTACATTCATAACCCATGTTAAGTAGTTGTTCCCACTTGTTCTAAATGAGCAAATTTAAGCCTTTTCAAATTCGACATTTTCTATTATCAAAAAGATGAATAACATAAATCATAATCATAATCAACTTCTATTCATAGACAAATAATAAAATAAAATTAGAATCATTTTAAATTCATAAGTAGCAAACAACAGAATAATGGTATGATTACAAATAATAAAACCACAAGGGCAGGATAGAATATAGGTTCACCCGGTGGTATATTAGCAACAATGATGATAGTTAATATGACCAATACAATAGGAAAAATCATCCTTATGTGAATCATTTTTACAAAAATTTTTTGAGAGTAGTAATCTGAAAAATGAAGATTGATTTGTGAAAATGTGAAAACGGAGATGTTTATTTTATATTTGAAAAATATAGTTGTTGTAACGTCGTCAGTTGACGTTAACAACCGTTATGTATATATGACCGTTGTAACGTCGTTAGTTGACGTTAACGAATAAAGTCACTATATCAAAACGCGTATGAGTAATATAAAGGACAAGATTTTTTTTTTATTTTAATTTTTAAGATTTACTTTTAATAAAAATACAAACTACTTTTTCTTATTTTAACTTTTAAGATTTACTTTTAATAAAAATACAAACTACTTTTTCTTATTTTAACTTTTAAGATTTACTTTTAATAAAAATACAAACTACTTTTTCTTATTTTAACTTTTAAGATTTACTTTTAATAAAAATACAAACTACTTTTTCTTATTTTAACTTTTAAGATTTACTTTTAATAAAAAATACAAACTATTTTTTCTTATTTTAACTTTTAAGATTTACTTTTAATAAAAATACAAACTACTTTTTCTTATTTTAACTTTTAAGATTTACTTTTAATAAAAATACAAACTATTTTTTCTTATTTTAACTTTTAAGATTTACTTTTAATAAAAATACAAACTATTTTTTCTTATTTTAACTTTTAAGATTTACTTTTAATAAAAATACAAACTATTTTTTCTTATTTTAACTTTTAAGATTTACTTTTAAGAATAAACATTAGTATTCATGAAATAAATAATGATTAATTGCATAAGTAATCATAAATGTTAGATAACATATAAAGACCCCATCGTATTCGTATTGATCGGAATTAATCTCGACCCATGGTACCGTGTTGTCAAATGACGTGTTGCGTACATAAAGTACCGTGTTGTCAAATGACGTGTTGCGTACAATCATGAGGTCTTATTAACATAAATATAAATGTTAGTGAAGTTAATAAGAGTTAGATTACAGAAAATATAATTCAGGCGGTATAACCGACCATATATAACTTAAATAACATAAATATAAATGTTAGTGAAGTTAATGAAAGTTAGATTACAGAAATATAATTCAGGCGGTATAACCGACCATATATAACTTAAATAACATAAATATAAATGTTAGTGAAGTTAATAAAAGTTAGATTACAGAAATATAATTCAGGCGGTATAACCGACCATATATAACTTAAATATAAATGTTAGTGAAGTTAATAAAAGTTAGATAATTTCTTACCTTAATTAGTGACGTGTGCTTGCTTAGATAAACCTTGATTATACGGAGCACTTCGTGCTGATAACGTGTTATATTTCAGTAGGCTTATAACTACCTTTAGTGGCCTGGTTCAATATATTCAAATTGAAAGAACCAATAAAAGAGATATGTGTTGTAGAAGATGTAGGAGAGAAAGAGGTTGAAGAGAGGTGTGATGTATTTAATGTATATGTGTGTTTTTGTAACTTACATTATGCACATATATATAGTACAAATTTTACTATCCATATTTGACTAATTACCATCCATATTTAACTACTAAATTTACAACATAAATTTCTTTTCTTTACAATTTTTTATCCTTCCTTAATTCTTTATTTTCTTACGTTTAATAATCGACAAGTAACCAAACAAAATCATCCCCTTAGATTAACCAACAAAAACTACCGCCTTCGATTAACTAAAAAAAACATCCCGCAGCAATGCGCGGGTTTTTTTTACTCGTATATACTAATAGACAAAACACTGTTTCACTATTCACCAATAGTAACCAGGGGTATTTTCGTCATTTCACTTTTTTTTTTGTCCCCAACGATAAAATAAACAACTTTCGTAAAAGAACCAACCTTTCAATATTACCAAAAGATGTCGAAAAAAATTCTTTATTACAAAAAAATCAACTAACCTTTTTTTTTTTCTTCCTCCACGATAAAAGAGGCAACTTTCATAAAATGAACAACCCTTCAATGCTACCAAAAGATGTCGAAAAACATTCTTAAAGAAGCAACTTTCACAAAAGGAACAACCCTTCAATGTTAGATGTCGAAAAAAATTCTAGATCAAGACTTTTTTTTAACTCGCATTCAAAACGGAGCCCCCGACGCGAAGCGAGGGCTCCACAACTAGTTAATAAACAATAAAATACAAATATAAATATTAAAATTAAATAATAATAAATAATAAATAATAGATATCAAGTATAATTGTTGTAACATAATTATTAAATATTACGGAGTAATACTTTCTTTTTTGGGGTAAAGGGTTACCCCGACAAATATTATTAAATAATAACTGAATGAAACAAAGAAGCACAGCTGCTACAAGCGAACCTTGCAGCCGAACAAAAAATAAACAACCATCTAGCTATCGACTAAACAATTAAACTACAACTAGCCCAATACATTAAGCAGATTAGCTTAATTGCCAAACTTCTTTAATCCGAGTTACAATCATAGAGGACTTGAACGTCACAGTCATCAACTTTAACCGCACTGTAGATCGAATAAGCTCGAAGAGTTGGTCCACTGAGCTGCTAGGCTTATTAAATAAACGATTATTGCGTTCTTGCCACAAGAAATAAACACTAGCTGCAAAGCAAAGATTATCAACCACACCTTTAGCCGATTGACGTGTTGTCCCAGCAACTAACAAATCCCTGCAAACCTTCCAATTATTGGTTCCCACATTTATGATCATAAGATCCTTTACTTTCTTCCATACCTGCGTAGAAAAACTGCATTCGAAGAATAGATGTGCGTGTGAATCCATACAACCTTTACACAGTGAGCACTTTAGAATAGGATTATATTTCAACTCCCATGACTTCAACCTATCTTGAGTCTTGAGACGTTCTCCCATTAAAAGCCACATAACAAAGGCGTGCTTCGGAATACAATGCGAAAACCAGACAATAGGAAGAGTATTACTTTCTAGCATGTTGCTATTGTTTATAAGTAATATGATTATTATTGACTTTTATATATAAAAATAAATGTTGTAATATCTAAGGAAATTTTGATTTGATTAAATTCGAATAATTTGGGAAACTCTTTTATTTCTTTTATGATATGATATTTGAATTTGAATGTATGAAAATCTGTATCTGTATATGTCCTTAAGAAAGGCCAAAATGATCATGTCAATTGTCAAGTGCTATTATTAAATTGGTAAAGAAATACGTACAAGCGTAAGACCAAAGTGGTACAGGTAGAGTCATATCCTTGGTCATTAAATTTCAATTGGTAAATAAAGGGAGGTTTTAGGGTGTTTATGTGCTCGGTTCGGTATATTCAATTTTGAAAATTTTAGAGGCAAAATTGAAACTTAATTCAATATCAAAATTGAAAGAAAATAAATTCGAATTATGTTAGATTTCGTTAAATCGGAAATCCAAATAAATAATAATTTAACAAAATAATTGTAACAAATCAATGTTAAATTCGACTTTTCATTTTTAAGTCACATTTTTGTATATATATATATATATATATATATATATATATATATATATATATATATATATATATATATATATATATAATTCAGTATATCTATATCTATCTATCTATAGATTCTATTATAAGGCTAATTCCCCTTAATTATGCTTAAATAAGACACGTGTATAATCTAGAATATATATATTGTGATGTCATCAATTATATAGGATACGGATTTTTTAATTATTCACAAAATAATTGATATAATTATCCAAAATTAACAACAAAAATATTTATCTACAGGAAAAAAAACGTTTACAACTTTATTAATAATTATCCACAAATGACAACATTAATATTTATGTACGTGAAAAAATAATTGTAAAAATAGAATTGTTAACCGATTCACAATAATTAGTATAATTACGACTCTTATAATATCTATATAAATATATAAATATAAATAAACACTCATTATACGGGTTAAATATTATACTATTTATTCAACTTTAATCGATTGTATAGAGCAGTAAAAAAAAATGTCGAACCCTAGCTATGACTATATTCAAGATCTAGATACTCTTAAAGAGTCTTGGAAGCTAAAGGTGAAAATACTATGCTTTTGGAAGAGTAATTTTTGATTTGAGATGATTCTCATGAATGAAAAGGTATATATATTGTTGTGTTGAAAACTTTTAATTATATACCAATTTTCACATGTCAATACGTTTTGAGTGCAATGTGTTTTGATATTGAATGTGAATATGTTTAGATTAAATGTCAATATGTTTAGATTGCAATACGTTAAAAATATCAATTTGAAACGTTGTTGTAAAGTGTTGGGCATAGGATTCTAGATTAGTTTAGGCTTTAACAGAAAGCAAGTAATATAATCTAACTTTGACTAAGAAACATGAGTCATGAAAAGTATAGACACTCAAGTTGTGCGACTAATAAAATACTCTATACCGGTATATGTTTCATAATTATTGGCCAGTTAAATTTTTCGTTGATTTTAGATCATATTTCGTACATGAATTCTGAACTTTAAACTTTTAAATTGACTCAGTTGGCGATTTATAGTTATACCTTAAGATTATTTTTGATACAGTATAGAAGTTAACAAATTGGTATTTTAGATACATAATGTATTAATTTGCTTTTTATGATGTAAACCACGTATTAACTTGCTTTCTTAATTCTATAGGATGGGAAAATACATGCAACAATTAGGCATGAACTCATAAAACCTTTCGAGAACAAACTTGAAGAAAATCGCATTGTTCTTTTAAGCAAGTTCAATGTAGTCGACAACAATGTCAAGTATCCCGCAACCCAACATAAGTATAAAATTACTTTGTTGCGGAGTACGATTGTGCATCCTGTTGAGGGATTGAGGGATTTGCTGGATCTGAAAATGGATTCAATTGGTTCCCATGGATTGAAATCGAAGCCCATAAAAAAGATGAGAATTTACCAGTTGGTAAGGATATATAGTATTTAAACTTTTATTCTTTTTTATACAATATACTACTTATATAGTTTAATATTTATACAAGTCAAATAAATACATATCACTTCCAATTTAGATGTTATTGGAAATATTGTGGATTGTGGTGGCCTATACACCTACAAAAAGAGTACGCATGAACTTAGAATTGCAAAATCTAGAGTATGGTCTCTAAATTTCCTATCAATTATATCTACATATATATAATCTTATCAATTTTATTTCTAATATATTGTTTCTTTTTAAAATTGTAGCGGTATGAGGGTGCGACTCTATGGGATAATTATGCTGTGTCCATGATTATCTTAACACTCCAAGAAGTGGATTAATGTTTTTATAATACTACAATTTGATAGAATAAGATATTGGAAAGAAAAATGTGAGACACACTTTTATACACATGAATAGTAACATTAATTGCTTAGTAAATATTATTACAATTTTTTAATACTATGATGCCAGACATTACAAGTTTTCAAAATGCTCGCTATGGAACAAAGATGTGGATTGATGACGATATACTTGAACTAAAGGAGTATCGTTCAAAGTACATTGCAACATTCAGTAGCGGTTCATCAAAGACAGGTGACTTCAGCTGAGAGTTTTTTAGTCGGACTCTGTGATCTCACGGGTCTTTAAACTAAATGTCTAAATGACTTTAGCATTTACGTTCACTTAATACATAAAACATATCAAAAAACTATTTCTTTTAAACAAACCCGTGGTTCCACGGGTCATTTCACTAGTTTATATCCATTTCCCTTTCCATCTCATATTTATTGTCCATTATTCAATTTTAAATTCTTCCAAATTAATAATTCGGTTATATAAATAGATAAAAGTAGTAAATTAAAGTTTCTTCGTACCCTTAAATTTTATATATAAGACAAAAAATAGATAAAAGACACGGGATAAACTGTAAAATAAATAAAAAAGGACAATACAATAATAAACTTTTATATATCTTTTATTCAATAACTATTAATATGAAACAAATAGAAGAGGATATTAATCTCATATTCCTTCAACCTTGAGTTACATCATTTCTACAATTAATAGGACCAAAAGTGGTTTAGGGAAATTACATTTCACATACAAACGCTCACCACCTTGATATCGGCTAAAAAGTCACGTTTTCACCCGGGTATTAAGGCCCAAAAACAAGAAAGATTTGAACTTTATCGGCAAAATACCCACTTCGTTGGTTAGAACTGAAGAACAAGAAATCACGAAGATGGTGCAAATAGAATCAAGAGAATCAGAGCTAAAACGAAGATTCTAGACCGAACACGGTGAAAGACAAGAAATCAAGTTACGTTCCAAGAATTTCTGCTTACCAGGCAAGCCAAACGGCCTGCCAGACGGCCTGCCAAACGGCTTGCCTGGCTCACAAACGGCCTGCCAAACGCCCAGGATAAATGACCCTTGCAAACGGCTTGGCTTGGCAAACCGCCCCTGCAAACGGCCTGTTTGGCCGTTTGCAGGCAAAATCCTTGCTTATTTAAAGGGTCTTTGTCATTCATTCCAACACACACTTCAATTCAGTTCTTTCTCTCTCTTGTACAATATTAGTCATACTCTCAAGGTCTTCGACTCCGTGCGGGAAACCTAGTACCCGGAGAAGAACGCCGGAGATTGTATTAGAAGCGGTCTGGAGTTTGAAGTTGTCACTTTTGTATTCAGAACTCGTTTAATCTACTGATACTTCTATCCTTTATAACTTTTATCCGTTGAGTGACGGCCCTTCCACTCGGCACCGTCGGATCACTAAGGCCGACTTTCGTCCCTGCTCGACGGGTGGGTCTTGCAGTCAAGCTCTCTTCTGCCTTTGCACTCGAGGTCCAATCTCCGTCCGGCCCGAGGAAACCTTTGCACGCCTCCGTTACCTTTTGGGAGGCCTATATATATATATATATATATATATATGTGTGTGTGTATATATATATATATATATATATATATGTTCTGTGATGTTGTTCCATGATTAGCGAGTAGTTATCATTAGTGTATGCTATGATGTAAGCAGTTATAATGCCGAAATAATGTTATGGTTTGTGTATGTTGTTGAAATGCTTTCCGATTATGCTTTGAACTCAATCGCTTTTTCAACTAATAGAACGTAGTTATTGGCTCTGTTATTGGGAAGTCGCGAACCCCGATTCAGAGTACACTATCTGTGTCACCCCTTGGTAAGAGAAGTCTATCGGATACAACGTAAGATCGACTGAGGCACACCGGTTGTAGTAAGTCTATCAAGCTTTGGATTTCGACTGAGGACTCTTTTGTAGTGAAACATCTGACTAGACCCTTAGTACATTATCGATCCCAGACCATGCTAGTGTAGTCACCAAGCATATAAACTTCGTACGTGCATGCTGAAGCACAACGGTTGTTGTAAGCTGTACCTCTGCTAAGTAAGACCATGGAACACGGCCAGTGTTGATTAGTACACTGCACCATAACGCGGTCTCAAGCATTGCACCCCGCTTGAGGGATTATTAGTTAATTAAGGAACTGTTTGTTTAAACACATAAAGGATTAGACCGTTAGGATAATCGAGCGTGTTCATGGAAGTCAACTGACTTGGCCATGGTGTTCTCTATGGTTGAACTTTTTTTAAGGGCCTAACGAGCTTTTAAAACCAATCATTAACGAAAGCATTGAAACACATCACGCCTCTCAGATATGGTAAACCCTGTATTCTATTATGCTTAAGAAAGTTTAGACCTTTGTGGAATGTTAATACGTCACCCAACCGAGTCGCTCAATTGGATGAGCCATCTGAACGTGTATGCCTGTAGTCAGACTGCACGGGCGTCGGGGGTAAGGGACGTTGCTGTCTATTCAGAATCTTCAAGCCTATCGCATTACCCAGTGACATGTCTTATGACAGGGGCATTTAGGACCAGTGTAATGAATACAAGGCCTCTGCCTATTCATGAGCCAGCATTCCATAATCTCGGCAGAATAACTGATGAAATCATAGTATGCACTTGTTTTAACCTTATCCGAATTACGAATTATATCGCATTTACTTTATCTGTCTTATAAACTAGAAAAACCCAAAATTAGGTAACCACTACTCCTTCATAACTATCTTAAGCTTTAATATAGGTTCGATTCTACTGATATCTTAAAAATACGATTCTAGGTCATACTTCCCTTACTCATAATAAGGAGTAGTACGATTTAGGCCCCGCTAAATATAAATTTAAAACAGTACCCCCTCTTGGTGGTTCATTCTGACGTGTTGCGACCTAATGACATCGCACAAATAAAACCGTCCGTTTTGGCCATATCAAGAGGGAAGCAAGTTTTTGGCGCTGCTGCCGGAGAATTGGTATCAGACAATACTGCTTTCTATCAAACTTATTCACAAGCATTTAGTGGTGTCTAAGAAAGACAATTATACACGAACTTGGTTGTTGGATTTTCTGAACAGTCTCCAATTATATTGGGACCAAGAGGATCCTGCCTCTCCGTAATCGGCCTGGCCACTTGGTTTATTGAATAGTTCGTGCGAAGCTTTGTTATCGAAATACCAGGGAATCAGTAGCCAGAACCTAAAACATATTCAACCTTAGGATAGTTAGCTTATCTTAGACTAAATTAGATTACTCTAAATTAGACTACTTTAGATTAAGATTACCTTAGATTACGTTAGAATTACCTTAGATTACCTTAGAAATTTAGTTTATCTGCTTAAAATTAAAAACAAAAGGCATACCCAGTGTATGATCCAAACCCGATCTAGACCAGGGCCGTTGTTATTCGTACCTGATCCAGACGCAATAATCTCTAAAGCACGCAAGGAAGCACGAATCATAAATCAAATGGCGTTACGCATTACTTTAGCAGAAAATACCAAACCCTCGATTGAAGGTCGAGGGGGACCAATCAGATTTTCAGAGATTTATGGACATTAGTTCGAGTTAAAACATCATATCATCCAGCTCATCCAAAATAGCTGTCAGTTTCATGAATTATCGAATGACGATCCTAATTCTCACCTTGATAAATTCATATCTCTTTCAAACTCCTACAAACAACCAGGGATAGGACAAGATATAGTCCGACTATACTTGTTTCCCTATTCTCTCGCTCATCATGCTCAAACATGGTTCGAAGGACTGGAAAAAGATTCCATCACGTCATGGACGGAGATGGCTACTAAATTCCTAACCAAATATTTCCCTCCTTTTAAACAAACCAAACTAAAGAATGACATCATTAACTTCAAACAAAGTTATGATGAATCTCTTTACCCTGCATGGGAGCGATTCAAAACCCTACTGAAGAAGTGCCCTAATCACCAACTAGAACGGTCAGCTCAAATCTGTACCTTCTACAATGGTCTTACGGTAAATCATAGGACGACGATCGATGCAGCAGCTTAAGGAAATCTGATGAACCAAACCGCAGACGAAGCATGAGAATTGCTCTAGAACATGACAATGCATCATCATGAATGGAACAGTGGTGAAACAAATTCATCATCTGCCCCCCTCTCTGCATTTAACAATCAAACAGAGGCCATCAAATCCCTCACGGATAAGATGGAATCTCTCGCTAAACAACTTGGAGAATTGAAGACGCAGCCGCAACAGGTCAACCAAGCTCAGGCTTGTGTTAATTATACCAACCCGCAACCCACTGAAGAATATCAAGTTGAGTACGAAAACCCTGACAGTTCAATCTGTTACGTTCAATACCCAGCTCATCCAACAAATCCTGAATTCAATCAACAACCTAGGGTTAATCAATTTCAACGAAGCAACCAACCTTTTCGTTATCGCTACCCACCTTACCCAGCCCAACAATATCAATTGTGCTACGATCAACCACTTCCACTCACTGGTCCACCAGTCGAGGAAAACTCCCCTACCACCCAGATTACAAAAGTAACTAACCCCACTATCGGAGCTGATGATCAGTTGACTCAGTTCATTCAAGGACAACAACAGCTAAATCAGAGAACTGCAGCTAGACAAGATCAGACGGAGATACTAATGAGAAATCAATTGGCTCTGCTCAAAAGTCTGGAGACGCAGCTCGGACAGTTATCACAACGCCTTGAAACCCGACCACAGGGAAGGTTACCCAGTAATACTACCCAAAATCCCCACATAGAGGAAACTAAGCAAATGGATTCCGTAATCCCAGAAGAAAGAGCCACAGAGAAGGTCAGCTAGGCTCAAGAACAAATCGACATATACTCAGAAGCTGACCCCTGCAACTCCAGTGCGTGTACCCTATCCTGGAAGGCTACAGGAGGAACCATCCAAGCTTGATTCCTTCAAGCTTGATGGAAGATTCCTGGACACCATGTCGAAAGTCCCCAACCAGAAAAGATACACCCGAAGGCTTCTTTCTACAAAGGAGAGGATACCAGATTCTAACAAAATTCCACTGAATGAAGAATGCTCAGCATTACTCAGAAACTCTCTACCACTAAAGCTAGGAGATACGGGCCGATTCATTTTCCCGTGTTCGATCTACCAATCTGGAACCATTCATGCGCTAGCAGATTTAGGAGCAATTATCAACCTAATCCCCTACTCTCTCTACAAGATATTAGAGTTAGGAGACTTGTCACCAACTAAAATGACAATCCAACTTGCCGATCACACAATTCAATATCCTAAGGGCATAGTTGAGAACGTCATGGTGAAAGTCGACAAATTCTTGTATCCTACGGATTTTATAGTAATGGACATCAAGGAAGACCTACATACACCGGTAGTGTTAGGAAGACCTTTCATGAATACAGCTAGGACTGTCATTGATGTGTACAATCATACCTTGATTTTGCGATCACATGGGGAGAGTGTTACCTTCAAAATTGACCGGCTAACCGATCTTTCTGGACAGGCAGAGATGTTTGGTATTTCCACCAGACGGATCACTTCCGATGACGAGTCTTCACCACCAGCCAATGATATCGAGATGGGTGTCGAAACACAGTTTGTAGACGACCCAGAAATGGAAGAAGAGGATCCCAACGAAGAAATAGAGGAAGAGGACGAATCTGAAGAGGAAGAGGAAATGGAAGACGTAAAAGAAACTGCGATAATACCCGATCTAAGTGAAATGACCCGTCCTAATCCATCTGAACGAAGTCCATATCGATTATAAACGAATCACAATAGTTGATTACATCGCGAGGTACTTGACCTCTATATGGTACATTTTACAAACATTGCATTCATTTTTAAAAGACAAACTTTCATTTCATTGAAAGTTGACGACATGCATATCATTTCATAATACATCCAACTATAATTGACTTAATAATAATCTTGATGAACTCAACTACTCGAATGCAACGTCTTTTGAAATATGTCATGAATGACTCCAAGTAATATCTCTAAAGTGAGCAAATGCACAGCGGAAGATTTCTTTTATACCTGAGAATAAGCATGCTTTCAAGTGTCAACCAAAAGATTGGTGAGTTCATTAGTTTAGCATAAATAATAATTGTGTAATTTTAATAGACCACAAGATTTCATATTTCCAATTCTCATAAACATACGCCCCATACATAGAGACAAAAATATCGTTCATATGGATTGAACACCTGGTAACCGACATTCACAATATGCATATAAGAATATCCCCATCATTCCGGGATCCTCCTTCGGACATGATATAAATTTCGAAGTACTAAAGCATCCGGTACTTTGGATGGGGCTTGTTGGGCCCGATAGATCTATCTTTAGAGTTCGCGTCAATTAGGGTGTCTGTTCCCTAATTCTTAGATTACCAGACTTAATAAAAAGGGACATATTCGATTTCGATAATTCAACCATAGAATGTAGTTTCATTTACTCGTGTCTATTTTGTAAAACAGTTATAAAAGCAGCGCATGTATTCTCAGCCCAAAAATATAAAGGGTAAAAAGGCAAATGAAACTCACAGTACTGTATTTTGTAGTAAAAATACATATGACGACATTGAACAGCTAAACAATGCAGGGTTGGCCTCGGATTCACGAACCTATATCATTCAAATATATATTAATATATATACCTGTTTTCGAACGATTATATGTATGATTTATTATTGATATAATGTTTTATATTATTAATCTATATATTTCATTGTTACTATATAAAAATATAACGTTAGTTATGTTATATGTATCAAATATTTTATATGTATATAATACATCTTCTGTTTGTTAAAAATAGTAATTATAATAATACTAAATTAACATTAGTAGTGTTTAAATTAATGATGATGATAATACTAATATTAATAATAATGATAATGGTATTAATGATTTTATTAATAATAATATTAATGATAGTTTTGATAATATTTGGTTACTAGTACACATAATAATAACTTTATTTATAATGGTAATAATAATAACAATAAATATTATTTTTAATGATGCTTATGTTAATAATAAAAATAATAATACTAATAACTATAAAAGAATGATACTAATACTAATATTTAAGGAAAATAATAATAAATTTTATCATTTACAAACTAGTACTAATAATAATAATAACGTTCCTAATTATGTTAATAATAATAATAGCTGTATTTAATAACAACCATAATAATATAACTTTTAATTATTTTAATAAACATATTACTATTATTAATAATAATAACAACTAATACTAACAATAAGTGATAATAATAATAATAATACAAATAATAATAATAGTAAGTAAAAGGGTTACAACCTTTGATGAGAAGTCCTAAAAAATATGCTGCTGCCGGGACTCGAACCCACGACCTCTCGAAAACCCATAAACCTCGTTAACCATTCAGCTATGCTTGCTTTATCTGTTTTAATACCATTATCTATTTATTTAATCCAAAAACCATTTTGTTTAATTCATCTTCTTCCCCAAATAATATCAGACGACCAGGAAATCAAATTCCCTTAAAAGCTATTAAATACATAAATTTAGGATTTGAACTTAACACAGGAATATTAGTGAGTAATTAGATTAGTTAAAACAAAACAAATCAAAAAAAAAAAAATTAAATAAAAGAGCTGTACAGCTCGTGAAATCCCCATAAGAACTCAAAATCACTTCTCGAAATCTAGGTCGTTTTAGATGAAACTTATAACATGAAAAAGGTTCTGAATTACATCTATAAACTTTCTAAATTCTCAATTGGAACAGAAACTTCCATAATAATTCGAATTTAAAGGAAGAACGATGTTTGACTTTTTAAAATCAAAACTTTGACTCGAAAATTCCGGTTCGTTATGAAAAATTGGAACCTGTAACCTTGCAGTTAGTTTGAACGAAACCTTTCTAACATTTTTGCATTAACAAATTTTGAAATTTAATTAGAAATCGATTAAATTGAAATTTAAAGAAGAAACAGGGACAGTCGACTGTTTTTCCCGAAATTTTCTGTTTAATTTAAATAAATATAACAATGTATGTTGATACTTGAGATTGAGGATGAGTATTTGAGTTTTTCAGATAGTAGCAACGACACTTCTTTGATTTATAACTAATTAAGGGTGTCGGTATTAATTCAATCAGTAACGAATAAATAAATAAAAAATATAAACCATGATATCGATTGTTAACAGAAATTGGACGGTATTGACTTAATTTCAACAATTAAATACAGTGTTTATCAATTATCTACAGTTGAAAGGGATTAAAAATCGATTTGGATCCTTGTGAGTGTTTAATCGTATATATAATTATATATATATATATATATTTATATATATTACTGTATTATATATATATATATATATATATATATAAATATATAATATAACTGTATCTATTTATTTATTTGTTAGATATATCCATATATATTTATATTTACCTATATTCCATATATGTTTACGTATTTAGTTATAACTGTTTTTATATTTATTAATTATATACTTGTAGATATATATTACTTTAATTTGTAGTTACATATAATATATTACCCTTTATTATATCATATCTATCAATCATATGATTTATTACAATGTGTATATAATATTACTTATGTAAAAAAAATTTCCTATATATATATATATTTAAAATATTAATTTCATTACTTAATATATTATTACTTATAGTAACAAGTGTATACATCAATTTGTTAATATTTTTATATATGCATTTATTTATACTTACATATTTATATATACATATCTATTTACAAATCATGGTTCGTGAATCATCGGGAATTGTCAAAGGTTCACTGAATCCATATAAATAGTTCAAAGGTCAAATGTATACATGAACACAGTTCAAAGTTTTTGAGACTCAAACTAACAGACTTTGCTTATCGTGTCGAAATTATATAGAGATTAAGTTTAAATTTGGTCGGAAATTCTCGGGTCATCACAGTACCTACCCGTTAAAGAAAATTCGTCCCGAAATTTGAGTGAGGTCGTCATGGCTAACAATAAATATGTTTTCCTGACGAATATGAGCTGATAAATAGAGTTTTATCATTATTGAATAATACAGATAAAATAATTCAATTATTCGAAGAGCACGAATGAAGTTATCATAAAAGAGTGAAATGAAGAAATGAAATTTATCTTCACTTCTGACATAGTCACAATTGAATTTAGAAAATAAGGTGTGTCTTACCTTACTACGTTGCCTTGGTTGAATTCCGGAATTCAAGGGATTTAAAGAAAATCTTGAAGATCTATAAGATCTGATTCTTCGGGATTTATGGAAATTAAGATCTCTTTAATTAAATATGGTGATCTGCCCCGATTACTACGTCTGATATTTCCTTTATAAATTTACCTTTTCCGTTCCATTTATTTTCACCATTTCTATACTCAATTCCCAAATTCAAAGGATTTATGAAAATGCTTAACCCTGTTCTGATCCTTGTTCTTATTCTAACTATCGCAATGATCGTTCTTCTTTTCCAACTCCCACCTGAAGAATCCGTTTATTTCTATTATGCTCTAGGGATTATTGTATTTATAATCCTCCCGTGTCTTTATATTGCTATACGTACTGATATCCACGGTTTGTAATTTCGGTGTTGTCATTGGGCTTTATATTTTCTCTTATATTTTGGATCTCTTTGCCTTTTTATTATTCTTCCGACCTCTAGTAAAGCGAGTAATGATCCAGAATTCGTAAGTATGAAATTTCAGATAAACATCATGTTCTAAATAAGAAAGAAGGTATTAGCACGATTTGATTTGTCAAATTATCAGAATCACTGAGTATAGAACTATCAAGAATATATTTTCTTGATATGTTCAGAAGTTAATCAGAATGAAAGAGTTATGTAACATGACACATGATGACGTTAAAATCTGTGAATCATCATGTTCCATTAGAAACTCAGCATGACTTACTGTAATATAATCACGTTGATCAAGTGTCGTTATATTATACTAACTCATGCATCAATTCCCAACATTACTTCAATAACATTCATATTTTAAGCTCGAAAGTTTACAGAATATAGAAACTAATAGTTTCTCTAGTTTCTCATATGATGTAACACTGATAAATCAAAGAGATAAATGATTTCAGATAAGATTAGTTGTGAAAATATATTCAGAAATATCGAGGATATTTATAACGAAAGATACGATAATATCTTTGAATATCTAAGATCAAAGGATGATGGAGATTATTGTCCGCAAGGGTTTGGGGTAAGGAGCAAAATATTCACTAAAGACTTTAGCAGACATTGAATCATTTGGATTCTTTGAAGTCAAACTTATTCTTTGTGATTTGTCCAATGCTTTCTTCCTAGTTTCGCATAATCTGCTTTTCGGTACTAAATTTTCTATTGAATGTTTCCAATATAATGATACACAGGAAGCATAAGGAGGTATATAATTTCGGACGAGAATATTTATGAAAATATGCTCAGAAATATCGAAGATATTGATGATGATATTTTGGAATTTCTAAGTTCAATGGTTGATGGAGAAAGATTTTCCGCAAGATTTTAACATGACTTCGGAGCAAGATATTCTCTAAAGATTTCAACGAATCCAGAATTACCTGAATTCTTTGAATATAGGGTTTGGTCCTTGTATTTGTCCTTGGTCTCCTTCGTGGTTAGCTCAATCCGTTTTTCAGTTCCAATTTTTCTGAGCTTTTCCAACATACTATTCTTTATCATCAAACTTCCGATGATTAAGGTCGTTTACGGTTGTCTATGGTTTCTGCTGCTTCATTCAGCTTTTTCAACATTCAGAGTCTTGATTTGTGACTGAGTGCTTTTCAGAATTTCAGAATGAGAGATCGTAATTCTTAGAGATAAATGTCATACATATAACTGTTGATGTAGCTATGCTGTGAGTTTTCAAAGTACTGATTGCTGATTCCCGGTAATTGGTATGGCAGTTCTTGTTACAAGATGCGGATGATTATATGATAAGGTTTCAATGAATAAATATAATTATTTGTCAGAGAGATTTATGCCAAGAAGCAACGAGGTTACTGGTACGTCTGCTGGTGATATGGTGGAATATAAAAGAATTCTCCGGTATCAAAAGGGTAATCGTATATATCAGGATTATAGTATGGCTACTTCGAATGACAAGTCAAAGTTGACTTGTTGGAGCTGTGACAAAATTGGCTACTTTGAAAAGGGATCGCAAAGTTATTTTTGCTAATAAATGCCAAAGGATCTGATGCGGCTACGTGTTAAACTTTTACTCAATTGTCGAGAGTTTCTCAGGTGCATAACTATATGCATAAATTTTTCCTTCCATAGATGAAGTTCGGTTGGTTCATCCTCTCGATTGAGGTGTTTTCAAGAATCATGAAAAGTTTGAACGCAGATTGTAATCGTCAAAATACAAATGGGGTTTAAGATGAAATCAAGTGGCAAACTTGAAGAATTGTTTAGTTTCATATGTTATAATCAATATTTTAATTCATTTTAATTTGTCCAATGTTGATAGTCCACAGTTAGCAATTCAATAATTCATATATAATTATATATATAATATTCGAATTAATACGTATCGTGACCCGTATACGTCTCAGACTCGATCACAACTCAAATTATATATATTATTGTAGAATCAACCTCAACCCTGTATAGAGAACTCGTTCATTACTGCATATAGAGTGTCTATGGTTATTCTAAATAATATATATAAATGCGTCGATATGATATGTCAAAACCTTGTATACATGTCCCGATATTTAAAGTGCGTAAAAATAAATAACAGAAATTAAATGATGATAAATAAAGTGCGTAAAGTAAATAACAGAAATTAAATGACGATAAATAAAATTGCGAGAATTAAAATTGCGATAAATAAAATGCGATAAATAAATTGCGATAAATAAAAGGTAATACGGAATTAACTGTTAGCTAGGAACAGTTAGCGTAGATTCTTAACAAAATTTCTCATAGTTAATTTGTCTGTTTCTAACAAATTTTATTTTGTCAAATGTTTTCTTCATTATGCCACTTGTTGGATTCTGATAGATCAAAATCCAAATATGAAATTGAATGAAAATGGTTATTCTGCGGTGAACGGATACATATATCGGTAGTTGTAAATAGGATAGTAAATGACTGTTGAATCTGATTCGAAGAATGTACAGTGTAACTTATTAATGTGAAATCTAAATATTTCTTGGGTATTACCTACCCGTTAAAATATTTTCATCATTAACAGTTTGTACGAAAGAATTTTTAATTACAACCTTTATGAAAACAAATATACATGTATATTTTCTTCAGATGTAATCATGGATTTAATGAGTCAATATGATATTAGACTCATTTGATTTACCGTTAGAACAAGAATATATAATCTCTAAAACATTAGAGATTACATAATCGCCATGAAGAACGAAGATAATTGATGTAGAACGATACATAGAACGATGATTGTACTCGAGGTACTGAATGGGATGTTGAGGCATGGATTGTTGATACTTGGATTGTTGGTGGTACTAGTGTTGATGTTGGTAGTACTGTTGGTGCCGGTGATGTTGCTGAAGCTGGTACGTTTTGCACCATGTTTTCCAAATTGATTACTCGAGCGCGAAGTTCGTTGACTTCTTTTATTATTCCGGGATGATTGTCGGTCGGAACGAGCGGATAAATAAGGTTTAGAATTCTGAATAGAATATAATCGTGGCGAGATATTCAGGAAATGAGAGCAAAAATAGTGTTTCAGATTGGTTCACCGGTGAGTGTTTCAGGTTCTTCGCCAATAGGTGAATTCAATTGGTGGAAGGGATCTCCTTCTTCGCGTCTCCATTGATTAAGTCAACTACGAACCCATCAGATGAATTGGGGATGGTTGATTGGTTGAATTCATTCTGGTGACGCTACTTCCAGAGTTTAGATGAACATCTATGTCGGAATAGCTGTCAGAATAACTATCAGAATAGCTATCAGAATATGAGGGACTCGAACTGGTTGAGGGATTCATCTCGTACGATCAAATGAAGGATTTTAGATAAGAAATAGATTATAGGATGTAGATTAGTACCCTGCAATACATAGTTTACATATGTATATATAATACTAATATCCCATAAGTTACGGAGGAATCTACGGAAGTTGTCAGGAAAAGTCTACATTAACAGATACGCTAAGATATGAATTTATCTATACACTGACTATGCAATAGAGGTAGTAAGACGTGTCTAGACTTTAAAGATGATAAGCAATTAATTTTCGACACTAAATGATAAGCAAAACTTTTGACATGCAGACACGGTCGAAGTCCAGACTCACTAATGCATCCTAACGACTATCAGTTAGACTCACTAATGCAAGACCTGGTTCGCTAAGACCACCGCTCTGATACCAACTGAAATGACCCGTCCTAATCCATTCGAACGAAGTCCATATCGATTATAAACGAATCACAATAGTTGATTACATCGCGAGGTACTTGACCTCTATATGGTACATTTTACAAACATTGCATTCATTTTTAAAAGACAAACTTTCATTTCATTGAAAGTTGACGACATGCATATCATTTCATAATACATCCAACTATAATTGACTTAATAATAATCTTGATGAACTCAACTACTCGAATGCAACGTCTTTTGAAATATGTCATGAATGACTCCAAGTAATATCTCTAAAGTGAGCAAATGCTCAGCGGAAGATTTCTTTTATACCTGAGAATAAGCATGCTTTCAAGTGTCAACCAAAAGATTGGTGAGTTCATTAGTTTAGCATAAATAATAATTTCGTAATTTTAATAGACCACAAGATTTCATATTTCCAATTCTCATAAACATACGCCCCATACATAGAGACAAAAATATCATTCATATGGATTGAACACCTGGTAACCGACATTTACAATATGCATATAAGAATATCCCCATCATTCCGGGATCCTCCTTCGGACATGATATAAATTTCGAAGTACTAAAGCATCCAGTACTTTGGATGGGGCTTGTTGGGCCCGATAGATCTATCTTTAGAGTTCGCGTCAATTAGGGTGTCTGTTCCCTAATTCTTAGATTACCAGACTTAATAAAAAGGGGCATATTCGATTTCGATAATTCAACCATAGAATGTAGTTTCATTTACTCGTGTCTATTTCGTAAAACAGTTATAAAAGCAGCGCATGTATTCTCAGCCCAAAAATATAAAGGGTAAAAAGGCAAATGAAACTCACAGTACTGTATTTTGTAGTAAAAATACATATGACGACATTGAACAGCTAAACAATGCAGGGTTGGCCTCGAATTCACGAACCTATATCATTCATATATATATATATATATATATTAATATATATACCTGTTTTCGAACGATTATATGTATTATTTATTATTGATATAATGTTTTATATTATTAATCTATATATTTCATTGTTACTATATAAAAATATAACGTTAGTTATGTTATATGTATCAAATATTTTATATGTATATAATACATCTTCTGTTTGTTAAAAATAGTAATTATAATAATACTAAATTAACATTAGTAGTGTTTAAATTAATGATGATGATAATACTAATATTAATAATAATGATAATGGTATTAATGATTTTATTAATAATAATATTAATGATAGTTTTGATAATATTTGGTTACTAGTACACGTAATAATAACTTTATTTATAATGGTAATAATAATAACAATAAATATTATTTTTAATGATGCTTATGTTAATAATAAAAATAATAATACTAATAACTATAAAAGAATGATACTAATACTAATATTTAAGGAAAATAATAATAAATTTTATCATTTACAAACTAGTACTACTAATAATAATAACGTTCCTAATTATGTTAATAATAATAATAGTTGTATTTAATAACAACCATAATAATATCACTTTTAATTATTTTAATAAACATATTACTATTATTAATAATAATAACAACTAATACTAACAATAAGTGATAATAATAATAATAATACAAATAATAATAATAGTAAGTAAAAGGGTTACAACCTTTGATGAGAAGTCCTAAAAAAATATGCTGCTGCCGGGACTCGAACCCACGACCTCTCGAAAACCCATAACCCTCGTTAACCGTTCAACTGTGCTTGCTTTATCTGTTTTAATACCATTATCTATTTATTTAATCCAAAAACTATTTTGTTTAATTCATCTTCTTCCCCAAATAATATCAGACGACCAGGAAATCAAATTCCCTTAAAAGCTATTAAATACATAAATTTAGGATTTAAACTTAACACAGGAATATTAATGAGTAATTAGATTAGTTAAAACAAAACAAATCAAAAAAAAAAAAAAATTAAATAAAAGAGCTGTACAGCTCGTGAAATCCCCATAAGAACTCAAAATCACTTCTCGAAATCTAGGTCGTTTTAGATGAAACTTATAACATGAAAAAGGTTCTAAATTACATCTATAAACTTTATAAATTCTCAATTGGAACAGAAACTTCCACAATAATTTGAATTTAAAGGAAGAACGATGTTTGACTTTTTAAAATCAAAACTTTGACTTGAAAATTCCGGTTCGTTATGAAAAATTGGAACCTGTAACCTTGCAGTTAGTTTGAACGAAACCTTTCTAACATTTTTGCATTAAGAAATTTTGAAATTTAATTAGAAATCGATCAAATTGAAATTTGAAGAAGAAACAGGGACAGTCGACTGTTTTTCCCGAAATTTTCTGTTTAATTTAAATAAATATAACAATGTATGTTGATACTTGAGATTGAGGATGAGTATTTGAGTTTTTCAGATAGTAGCAACGACACTTCTTTGATTTATAACTAATTGAGGGTGTCGGTACTAATTCAATCAGTAACGAATAAATAAATAAAAAATATAAACCATGATATCGATTGTTAACAGAAATTGGACGGTATTGACTTAATTTCAACAATTAAATACAGTGTTTATCAATTATCTACAGTTGAAAGGGATTAAAAATCGATTTGGATCCTTGTGAGTGTTTAATCGTATATATAATTATATATATATATATTTATATATATTACTGTATTATATATATATATATATAAATATATAATATAACTGTATCTATTTATTTATTTATTTGTTAGATATATCCATATATATTTATATTTACCTATATTCCATATATGTTTATGTATTTAGTTATAACTGTTTTTATATTTATTAATTATATACTTGTAGATATATATATATATATATATATATATATATATATATATATATATATATATATATATATATATATATATATATATATATCTAATCCTTACTTTTGATAATTAATTAACATATTACTACTAATATTAATATTAATAATACTAATAATTAAATTACTAATAATATTACTAATAAAGACTAATAAAGGTGAATGAAAAATAAAAAAAATAATATGATGTTATTAATACTAACAATAATAATGAATTATTTACTAATAATGATAATAATAATATAATTGGTAATAGTAGACTCATTAGTGATAATATTTTTAGTTATAATAGTTTTAATCTTATTGATAATAATACTATTAACAACAATAATAGTATATCAATTTATACTTGTCAAATTTCATATGTATATATATATATATATATATATATATATATATATATATATATATATATATATACTTTATATAATAATTTTAACGATACAAATATTAATATTAATATTAATAATAATACTGAAAATAATGATAATAATATTAATATTGCAATTATACTTTAATTTGTAGTTACATATAATATATTACCCTTTATTATATCATATCTATCAATCATATGATTTATTACAATGTGTATATAATATTACTTATGTAAAAAAAATTTCCTATATATATATATATATATTTAAAATATTAATTTCATTACTTAATATATTATTACTTATAGTAACAAGTGTATACATCAATTTGTTAATATTTTTATATATGCATTTATTTATACTTACATATTTATATATACATATCTATTTACAAATCATGGTTCGTGAATCATCGGGAATTGTCAAAGGTTCACTGAATCCATATAAATAGTTCAAAGGTCAAATGTATACATGAACACAGTTCAAAGTTTTTGAGACTCAAACTAACAGACTTTGCTTATCGTGTCGAAATTATATAGAGATTAAGTTTAAATTTGGTCGGAAATTCCCGGGTCATCACACTAAGCATTAAGCGTCATGAAGAATTAATGAGGCTTGAGATGGAAGATCACAGTTTAATCATTCATTTCAAGAAGAAGACTGACAAGGTTGAGGTTAAAGATATAGAAATCAACCCTGCAAGTATTAAAGTGGAGAATCAAAATACTGAAGAAACCCATTCATCAGACGAATCCCCAGAAGAACATTATACCGATGATGACGAGGAAGAGCAACATGAAGACATTTTGGATAACTCACACACTCCAACCGAACCAGATCTAGTGGAGCCGGACTCTTCCTCAGATCGGATTCCGGTTATATCTACACACGCAGACATGATTACCTTCATCAATGATGCTGATGAATTTGAAGATATTCTCGAAGCCATCTGTAAATCAACAATTGATTTCATGCTACGCTTAACGGAACGAATTATGGCTATCCGAAAAGAATACAACCTTTATCTCCAGAGAGAAGACAATGATGTTGAAATCCTAGAAGAATGCATTCAAGACTTTATCAACACTCTTCATGATCAAGCATATTTTCACGAGGTCAAGGTGAACTTACACTTGAGTGCATAGTAGGGTTTAACGACTAACAACATTCGGACCTCCGACACTTAGTCGTGGATAACCCACATCAGTATCGTTTCGATTTCGACAGGGTGGCTGGTTTGAGAGTCCACCAACAACCTAGCATACGAGGTTGAGTGGCCCAAAGACATGAAGGTTTTATAGTTTGAGACATACCTGAAAGTCTTAGATATCTGATGTTATGCGAGGTGTATACGAAATAGCTTTATTTTTACAACTAAATACTATTAAATATGCTACAATTTTACACAAGATATTTATTCATTTATCGAGTGGATATACTTAAACCTTGCAACAACACTTATAGGCAGTGTACCTAATCGTACAGTAGTGTAGTTTTTAGTAAGTCCGGTTCGTCCACAGGGAATCTTTTAAACAAAGCTTAACGCTATATTAGTTTTAATTTATAAAAATACAAATATATATAAGTAATATTATTATTATAAAAAGGGGGGTTTTACCGTTTAATGACCGTTTTGTCAATTTTTAAAACTTCAGTCGCAGTTAAAACCTAATGTAAAATATTAAATAAATAAAAGACTTAATTTAAAGCGTAAAGTAAATAACGATAATGAAATTGCGATAAATAAAAGTGCGATAAAATAAAATTGCAATAATTAAAAAGTACGATAATTAAAAGTGCAATTAAATACAATAACAATAAATAAAAGTGCGATAATTAAAAGTGCAATTAAATATAAAATAAAGGAAATTAAATATGAAATAAAAGAATTATGCTTATTTAAACTTCCGTAATCATGATGTTTGACGTGTTGATTTTAGTTTTATGCCCATGGGTTAATTGTCCTTTGTCCTGGATTATTTAATATGTCCGTCTGGTTTTTGTCCATAACAGTCCATCGGTCATAAATTTAAGGTGCGAGTGTCCTCGTCAAATTATCCTTATACCCGAAGTCAAGTATTCCAACTAATTGGGGACTTAAACTGTAACAAGGTTTTATTACTTTGTTTAATAATTACACTAGGTTATCGACTGCGTGTAACCCAAGGTTTTAATACTTTGTTATAAATTATGCCAAGTGTCCTTGTACATAATTTCACCCCTGTTTTAATAATTCCATAGACTATTAATTCATTCCCGTGTCCGGTTAAATGAACGATTATTCGTACATATAAATACCCCGCCCATCGTGTCCGATCGAGTGTATATGGTTATTTATAGGTACGTCCAATTGTAAATATTTATATTAAAATTAACAAACTATCATTTAGTTAAACAAATATAAAGCCCATTAATAGCCCATAGTCTAATTTCCACAAGTGTCGTTCTTTTGTCCAAACCCCAATTATGGTACAAAGCCCAATTATCCAATTTTAGTAATTAGCCCAACATCATGATTACTTCGGTATTAAAAAGCATAATAATAATTTAGCTACGAGACATTAATGTAAAAAGGTTGAACATAACTTACAATGATTAAAAATAGCGTAGCGTTACACGGACAGAATTTCGACTTACACCCTTACAACATTCGCTAACATACCCTTATTATTAGAATTAAAATTAAAATTAAAATTAAAATTATAATATATATATATATATATTACGTATGAATGAGGAGAAGAAAAAGATATATGGATCGTTCAGAATGCGCGAGCTTTTATAGGCATTTTTGTCCAGGACAGCTCCGCGAGTTGCGGCATTTTTGCACTACAAACTCCGCGAGTCGCGGAGTTCGTAAATCCAGCTCACACAAGTTTGGATCCTAGTCTGCCGACGGTTTTAATATATAAATATAATATATATATAATTTATATAATTAATTATATATTTATTATATTAATATACATAGTTAACTTGTAATTTTTAGTTCGTTGCGTCGAGCGTTGAGAGTTGACTCTGGTCCCGGTTCCGAATTTTCGAACGTCCTTGCGTACAATTTAATATCTTGTACTTTGCGTTTTGAATCTTGTACTCTTGTAATTCTGAGACGTTTCTTATCAATAATTGGAACCTCTTTGATTGTATTTTGTACTTTTGAGCTTTTTGGTCGTTTGCGTCTTCAATTCACCGAATCTATCTTTTGTCTTCACCTTTTATTATTTAACCGAATATCACTTGTAAATAGAACAATTGCAACTAAAATCTTGTCTTTCTTGAGGAATAATGCTATGAAATATATGTTCGTTTTTAGCATTATCAAATATTCCCACACTTGAGCGTTGCTTGTCCTCAAGCAATATAGTCTTGAAATATACTAGAATCACTTCTTTATTCTTCACACTTTGTACATCAGTGATTTCTATACGGCGGTATAAACAATGGTAGTAACGATGTGGTTTACAGTCCCACATGACTATAAAATTTAGATCCATTAAGGAAATTGGATCTTTATGAAAACATTTGATCTTTTGAAAATTAAATCTAGTTTTTACCCTAGATAAGTTTTCCGGAATAACCCTTCACCGGTGTTTGCAAAATATTTTTGTGGGTTTGGTGGGTTTCAGATTTGAAAAATTTAGCTCAAAACTTGTGGTTTTGTGTCACCCACTTGCTAACCTTGTATTAGGAAAGCAACACGTCCAGTATACTTGCTCCGTATATTACCTTTCGGTAAACTACCGTCCGATTGTAAAGGAAAGCGTTGAACAAGCAACTGTTAAGGCAATGTCCAGTGACATGCTTTTGATTATGGTCTATAACGTGTCGGACGCAATTACTATCCTTTGTAGGAGCAATAGTAAAGCTCACCCTTATAATTTTCCGGTCTGGCATAAGGTCCTGTCTTTGACCATACTATGCAACCACCGTTCTTACGGTTGACACCCGATTTGGTTCAGGTGACCTAATGAATTCCAGGTGAATTCTTAGGATTTTACGTTCAACGGTAATGAACGCATTGAAAATGGGTTTTTAGAAAACAAATCGGTTTGAAATTTTGATCAAAATATTTTCTCGCTCAAGCTCGAGTTTAGATATCATTGAATTCCATGAGTTTGTAATTCTCAATCTTTAAGGTCAATCTCTAGGATTGAGTAATATCAGTCTTAAAAGCTGATTTTTGATCTTTAAGGAGATTATCCTTTCTGGGGATCTGATTCATTAGTCTTATCCAGCTAATTTGCACGGCGTCCTCCCCATTTTACGAGACAGATCCTCTCATGGTTAGGATAAATCTGACCACTTGGCGACCCTATTTTATGCTGAGGTCCGTGGATTTTCTGCTGATTTTAGTGATGACTTTTCTAGATTTTTCGTCAACCAACAGCTGGTCTGGACGACAACTTCATGACCTAAATCAAGAAGCACGTTTCTCTTTCGGAAGACTTTACTTCATTTTAATGATGGAATTGATTCATCGTGTAGATCCATCTTTCTTACAGTAAATCGGGTAAAACTTTTTAGTTTATTCCAAAGCAAAAGTATTTTCAGTTATTTGTTACAGAAATATGTGACATATGTTTAAAATAACTTGGTAAATTTTCCCACACTTGGCTTTTATTATTATTATTAATTTTTTTGCCTTTTTATTGTCCTCTATTCCATTTTAAATGAATTTTAACATTTTGGTTTGTTTATCAATTTATGTCCTTTCCAAGGTAACAATAATTTCGGTGTTAACACCTAGTTTTATCTTTCATAAATATGTATAAACACGATTTTGAGTTCATTTAATTGAAAATTTTGAAAAATTTTACTAGAATTGGGTAGTCAGTATATAAGACTAGGGCTGTTCTTTATTGTCAGAGAGCACTAGATTCCAATACAACTACTGCGTTACTAGTATTTTTAATGGTAACCAAGTGTTTAAATAAAAATTTTTAAAAATCCGAAAGAATTTAACCCCTTCCCACACTTAAGATCTTGTAATGCCCTCATTTGCAAGAAATTAGTAACAATTTAAATTATTGAGGGTGATTAGCGTAGAAAAATGATTAAATTTTACCAAAGTTTCCAAACATATTGGCGTTTTTTTTTATAAAAAAAGTTATAATTTCTAAAACATAAATTTATAAAATTTTAAAAATTTGGTTCTTTTTAGGATGAGGGCTTTTCGGAACGATGTCCTAGTCCGTCCCTCGACAAAATTTTAAAATTTGTCAATTCAAAGCGCGGTTTTAAAAGTAAAGATTTTTGGGTTTTTTTTTGGCATACTTTAATTCAATAAGATTAAAAATAATGATAATAAAAGTTCTCGTCCCTCCCTCGGGTAAAGCAATTTCGGTTCAACGACCTAGTCTTCAACTTACGACAAATTTTAAAAATCGTATTTTTAACTTAATGAGATAAAGTAAATTTTTGTTTTTAAATTCACACCAAACTTAAATTTAAAATGCATAAAATTAAAAATTCATATTTTAAAAATTCACACCAAACTTAAATTATATTTTTGTTTTTATACATACAAACTTATATTAATGTTTCAAATATTTACAATTTTAAATAAGTTTACAATATTAAATTAATATTTATATATTAATTTAAAAAAAAAACATGGTAAAAATAAAATTAAAAATCTTTTTGGTCTTTTATCCCACTTTAATTAATCAAATATTATCAAAAATATACGCCCCTCTTTTCGGTAAAGTAATTTCGGTTCATTGACCTAATTTAACTCATGACGAATTTTTGAAATATTTTGAGTTGATTGATTAAAGATATTTATACCTTAAGAATAAACGTTAAATTTCGTAGTGATGTAATAAATTTTTGTATGATATCAATAATTTCGGTCGTAAGACCTAATTTTATTGAATACCAATTTAATACTTTATAGCGAACAAATTAGCGTTTATTATCAAAAGGTTAAAAATAAAAATAAAAATAAAAACTGTACAAACTTACATGTGAAATAGATTTCTTAGTGATATGCTCTAGCCTACTCATAAGATAGTCGGACTAATTGATTTTCCATGGCTACATAGGCGTAACCTCGAGCATTTAATGTTTTTTCTTCTAAACATATGAACGGTCCATCTCTGCATAAAGTAACAAATTCGGTGTTTGAATAGGTTTGATTTTTTGAACATTTACCTTCATGTGACCATTTTTCGCATTTGTGACATCTTTCAAGGTGTCGTGCTCTTCTTTTCGCTGCGGATTTTGATTTTCCTTTACCAAATTGTAACTTATTATTTTCGCATCTGGATTCTTTTCTTACTCCGTCCAATTTACTTCTGATTAATGATACTATTTCACTTGGAAGGGTGTCATTATTACGTTTAGTAATCAAAGCGTGTAGCATTAGACCATGGTTTAGTTCACAGGAAGTCTTCATTTCGTAAAACCTTAAAAAAATAAAAATTCAGAATGGGGGGAGAAGACTAGTTCTTAAGGGTCTGCTAGGGAAAGACCATTCGGGTTCCATTTTTGAGAAATACACGAAAACAGAAAATCTAACTCTAACAGAAATACATATTATCCTTTAAAGACTTGATTCTCCCCACACTTAGTTAGCTGTGGTGTCGAAATTGTGATTAACTTCGTTGTCAACTTCCATTGGACTATCTATGTAATGTTTAACTCTGTGACCATTAACCTTAAATTCAATCCCATTTGAATTTATTAATTCTATCGTTCCATATGGGAAAACTCTTTTGACTATGAATGGTCCAGACCACCTTGATTTCAATTTTCCAGGAAATAGCTTGAATCGTGAATTGAAAAGAAGAACTCTGTCTCCTTCTTTAAATTCTTTTGAACTTCTGATTCTTTTATCATGCCATTTCTTCGTTCTTTCCTTATAGATTAACGAATTTTCGTATGCTTCTTGTCTTAATTCTTCTAATTCATTTATTTGACTTAATCGTAGACGTCCAGCTTCATGCAAATCAAGATTACATGTCTTCAAAGCCCAAAATGCTTTGTGTTCAATTTCTACTGGAAGAGACATGCTTTTCCGTAAATGAGTTTAAAAGGTGTGGTTCCAATTGGAGTTTTGTAGGCTGTTCTAAAAGCCCAGAGTGCATCCTCCAATTTAATGGACCATTCCTTCAGATTTGATCCTACGGTTTTCTCTAGAATACGTTTTAAAGCTCGGTTGGTATTTTCAACTTGTCCACTTGTTTGTGGATGATATGCGGTGGAGATTTTATGAGTTACTCCATATCTTTTAAGAACTTTCTCAAGTTGATTATTACAAAAATAAGTACCCCGATCACTTATTAAAGCTTTTGGTGTTCCAAACCTTGCAAAAAGACGTTTTAAAAAGTTGACTACAACTCGTGCATCATTAGTTGGGAGAGCTTGTGCTTCCGCCCATTTAGATACATAATCAATGGCAATGAGTATGTAGAGATTATTATGAGATTTTGGAAATGAACCCATACAGTCAATACCCCAAATGTCAAATACTTCACATACTTGAATGACATTTTGTGGCATTTCATCACGTTGACTTATTTTTCCAGCCCTTTGACAAGCATCACAGGATTTGCAAAGAAGGTGTGCGTCTTTGTAAATTGTAGGCCAATAGAATCCAGCATCATAAACTTTTCTTGCTGTGAGTTGAGGCCTATAATGCCCTCCTGTTGGTCCTGTGTGACAATGGTTTAAGATTTAACTAGCTTCATCTCCGAATACACATCGGCGTATTATTCCATCGGGACAACTTTTAAACAAATGTGGATCTTCCCAGAAATAGTGTTTTATATCACTGAAGAATTTCTTTCGTTTTTGGTACGATAATCCTTTTTCAAGGAATCCACATACTAAGTAGTTTGCATAGTCTGCAAACCATGGAATTTCATTATAATCTATCTTCAATAGATATTCATCAGGAAAGTTATCTTGTATGGCCGATTCATTTAGAACTTCTAATTCGGGATTTTCAAGACGAGAAAGATGATCAGCGACGAGATTTTCTGCTCCTCTTTTATCTCGGATTTCAATATCAAACTCTTGTAAGAGTAAGATCCAACGGATTAATCTTGGTTTAGCATCTTGTTTTGAAAATAGGTATCTAAGAGCAGAATGGTCGGTATAGACCACCATTTTAGCTAGAACGAGATATGAACGAAATTTGTCAAAAGCAAAGACAATAGCAAGGAGTTCTTTTTCAGTAGTTGTGTAATTTGTTTGTGCTCCTTGTAACGTCTTACTAGCATAATATATAGGTTGAAATCGTTTTTCAATCCTTTGTCCTAAAACGGCTCCCATTGCAGAATCACTTGCATCGCACATAAGTTCAAACGGTAGATTCCAATTTGGTGTTATCATGATCGGCGCATTAGTGAGTTTTTCTTTAAGAATATTAAAAGATTTAATGCATTCATCTGAAAAGATGAATGGAGCATCCTTTTCTAGGAGTTTATTCATAGGAGTGGCAATTTTAGAAAAATCTTTTATGAAACGTCGGTAAAAACCGGCATGCCCTAGAAAACTCCTAACTCCTCTAACATTGGTGGGATGTGGAAGTTTAGCAATTACATCTACTTTAGCTCTATCCACTTCAATTCCTTCCTTTGAAATTTTATGACCAAGAACGATGTCTTCTTTAACCATGAAATGGCATTTCTCCCAATTAAGAACTAGATTTGATTGTTCGCATCTAATAAGTATTTGTTCAAGATTAACTAGACATGATTCAAATGTATCACCGAAGACTGAAAAGTCATCCATGAAAACTTCCATGCATTCTTCTATCATGTCGTGAAAAATCGCCATCATGCACCTTTGAAAGGTTGCAGGGGCGTTGCAAAGTCCAAATGGCATGCGTTTGTAAGCAAAAGTACCATAAGGGCACGTGAATGTGGTTTTCTCTTGATCCTCGAGTGCTATTGGAATTTGAAAATATCCGAAAAAACCATCAAGAAAACAATAGTAACTATTTCCGGCTAATCTTTCTAACATTTGATCAATGAAAGGTTAGGGAAAGTGATCTTTTCTGGTGGCGTCATTTAAGTTTCTATAATCAATACAAACACGCCATCCTGTTACAGTCCTAGTAGGAATAAGCTCATTTTTTTCATTTGTGATGACAGTCATGCTACTCTTCTTAGGCACGCATTGAACTGAGCTTACCCATGGACTATCAGAAATTGGATAAATTAAACCTGCATCTAGCAGTTTAATAATTTCTTTCTTAACAACATCTTGCATATTAGGATTTAGTCTTCATTGGCGTTGCACATACGTTTTATGACCTTCTTCCATAAGGATTTTATGTGTGCAATACGAAGGACTTATTCCATTAATATCATGAATTTTCCATGCAATAGCTGGTTTATGAGCTTTTAACACAGAAATGAGTTGAGATTTTTCATTTTCAGTAAGAGAAGACGATATTATTACAGGTAATTCAGATTCACCATGTAAATAAGCGTATTCCAAATGATTTGGAAGTGGCTTCAACTCTAATGTCGGAGGTTCTTCTATCGATGATTTATATCGATATCTGTCTTCTTCTTTTAGCATTTGAATTTCTTCTGTTGTTGGTTCATATCCATTAGCCATTAGTGTAGCTAACATTTCAGTTTCATCAATTGGTTCAGTTCCTTCTCCTAAAGAACATTCACCCATTCCTTGTAATTCTGGAAATTCTTCTAACAATTTTGCATGTGATTCTATAGTTTGAATATAATAACATGTATCATCTGCAGATTGCGGTTGTTGCATTGCTCTATCAACTGAAAAGGTAACACTCTCGTCCTCTATACTTAGGGTCAGTTTCTTACCGAACACGTCTATCATTGCTTTAGCCGTGTTTAAGAATGGTCTTCCTAATATGAGAGGAACTTGAGAATCTTCTTCCATGTCCAGAACAACAAAATCTACTGAAAATACTAAAGTACCAACTTTAACTAGCATGTTCTCCATTATCCCTCTAGGATATTTTATTGATCGATCGGCTAGTTGTATGCTTATTCTTGTTGGTTTCAATTCTCCAAGGTCTAGTTTAGCGTATAGTGAATACGGCATTAAATTTATACTAGCACCTAAGTCTACCAGTGCTTCTATTGAACTAAGACTACCCAGAAAACATGGAATTGTGAAACTTCCTCGATCAGATAATTTTTCTGGTATCTTATTCAACAGCACTGCTGAACAATTAGCATTCATAGTAACGGCCGAGAGTTCTTCCATTTTCTTTCTATTTGAGATTAGATCATTCAGAAATTTAGCATATCTAGGCATTCCTGAAATTACATCAATGAAAGGAAGATTGACATTTATTTGTTTAAACATATCCAAGAATTTGGATTGCTCGGTTTCAAGTTTCTCTTTTTTCATCTTACTCGGGCAAGGAAGTGGTGGTTGGTATGGTTTAACATAAGGTTTAGCCTTAACTGTGTTATCTTCATTAACCTTTTCAACTACCGGTTCTTTTTCCTTATCTTGATCAGGTTGTGGTTCTTATGGAGTAGGAATAGCTTCATCAGAAATTACAGGTATTTCAGGTGGTTTAAGTGTAATACCACTTCTTGTGGTAATGGCTTTAGCTGTTTCATTCCGGGGGTTAGCATTTGTATCACTAGGTAAACTTCCCGGTTTTCTTTCACCTATTAACCTTGCTAGGTTACTTACTTCTTGCTCCAGATTTTGAATAGAAGCTTGTTGATTTCTAAATGCTTGAGCATTTTGTTCATTAGTTTGTTTATGAGATGTGAAAAACTGTGTTTGAGATTCAACTAGCTTCGTCATCATATCTTCTAAATTTGGCTTTTTATCATCGGTTTGTGGTTTGTTTTGAAAATTAGGTCTTTGCTGATTGTAAGTATTATTGGATACTTGTTGATTACTAGGACCTTGTTGGTTGTTGTATGGAACATTTCGGTTATAATTCTGGTTTTGATTGTAAATTGGTCTTGGCGGTTGATAATTATTTCAAGGCCTTTGGTTTAGATATGATATATTCTCTCTTTGTTCCATTGTTAGCTCAATACTAAGACAATCTTTTGTCAAATGTGGTCCTCCGCACTGCTCACAACTAATTCGTATTGAGTGAATATCCTTAGTTATCTTTTCCATTCGTCTCTCCACAGCATCTATCTTTGCGGAAATGGAATCTAAGTCATGGCTAGAATCGGCTCTAGCTGCTTTAGATGATCTAACGATATCTTTTTCTTGGTGCCACTCATGTGAGTGGGAAGCAGTGTTATCAATAATTTTGTAAGCATCAGTTTCTGTTTTCTTCATAATAGAACCACCAGCTGCTATATCGATGTCTTTCCTTGTAGTGATGTCGCATCCTTGGTAGAATATTTGTACTATTTGACAGGTGTCTAAACCATGTTGCGGACATCCTCTTAATAACTTTCCAAATCTGGTCCACGCCTCATATAGAGTTTCATTCGGTTTCTGTGTGAACGTAACAATTTCTCCTTGAAGTCTCACGGCTTTAGATGCCGAAAAGAATTGTTTAAGAAATTTTTCAACTAAAACGTCCCATGTATCGATCGCCCCTTCAGGTAACGATTCCAACCAATCTTTGGCTTCTCCCTTTAAAGTCCAGGGAAATAACATGAGATATATCTGTTCATCCTCAACTTCTCTTATTTTAAATAAAGTGCAGATTCTATTAAAGGTACGAAGATGTTCATTTGGATCTTCCTTCGGCGCACCACTAAATTGGCTTTGATTAGTCACCATGTGTAGAATTTGTCCTTTGATTTCATAATCTGGCGCATTAATGTCTGGATGAGTAATTGCGTAACCTTGGCCAGTGCGTTTAGCTCTAATTCGGCCTTCCATACTTAAAGGTTCCAGATTTTCCATAATTGAATTTGTTGAATCTGAATCACTAGAGGATTCTGATTTAATGGTTCGTTCCTCAACAATCTCTGTTTGAATGATTGGTGGTTCCGGAGGAAAAATTAATGGTTCAGGATCTATGAATTGTCCCTGAATATTCTCCGAATTCTCAATTGTGAGGTTGGGTTCAAAAAATGGATTATCGGAAATTTGAATTGGAGTACTTGGTCGACTGGATGACGATTCTAAAGAAAAATCAACGGCGACAATATTTGCTAGATGTCTTGATCGAGTTACAGGTGGTGAACGTATAAAAGGTGGTGAACGTCTTGCTCGGTGCATTCACTGAATATCCTATTAGTTTTTAAAAGGAAAGAAAAATTATATAAGTTATCCAATTAATAGACTTTTCTGATTTTTCCCACATTTCGAATAGCCAAAAGATGCAGCAGATGGGCATGATTCGTTTGGTCTCAATATAATTGAGTACTGTTTGGCTCCAATAACCCGGTCCACGTACAAATCCAACTATTACTACGAACCAGAAAATTTTGATGTCTATCAATTTAATCACTTAAAATAAATTTTTGTAATTTTAAGAAGTTTTAGATAAGAAATAGAGAAAATTCTAAGTCCTAAAAACTAGAATAACGAGAAATAAGAAAGAAAAAGAGCGCGTCGGAAAAAGGTCGAAAAAGAAAAATGGTTGAAAAATAGGCGTCGAAAAATAAGAAAGAAAAAGAGTGACTATAAAACTTTAAAACACTCGACTAACCCAACCTTATTATTATTACTAACTTAAAATTAAAATTGCAAATTGAGATTACTAATTGGAGTGAAAATTGATACATAGGTAAAAGGCATCGAAAAATAAAAATAAGAAAGTAGTGCGTTGAAACTTAAAAAGGAACTAAAAACTAAAAAATTAAAAGTTGCGTCTAAAAATATTAAAGCTTAAAAGAAATACTATATCCCAAATGGCAATATCTTAAAAAGGTACTAAAACTTAAAAAAAAGGCGTCGCAAAATTCTAAAGTACCTAAATCTTAGTCTAAAGAGAAAGCACTTAAGGGATTTTACGGCAAAGCCTAAAAATCTATAAATAAAAATAAGCTACGGCAAAATACTAGAACTTAAAACTAGCTACGAATGATAAAAATACAAATATTACGCTAAAATAATTAAAAAGGTACAAAATATAAAAATATACTAAAAGTTGCAAAAAGTACAATTTTTATAAAAATATTATTTTTATATTATTTATTTTATAAAACTATTAATTTTAAAATTTAATTAAACTAATTAAACTAAATATATAAAATAATTAAAACAAAACTAAATTAATTAATTATTTAAAATACTAACCCTAATTAGGGTTTTAATTAAATAAAAATAATAATAATAATTACACCGTAATTAATGCAGAATAGGGTTTCTGTTCGTGTCAGGGTGGCTCCGCGAGTCGCGGTTCCACGTACCAGAAAAACTCCGCGAGTCGCGGGGTTTGAAAATTCAAATGAGGTGCAGGTATAAATTCGATAGTTTCAGTTTTTTTTTTATATATTTTTTTTATTTTTTTGTTTTATATTTTCTATTTTAATAATTAAATAAAATATTTATATAAATTAAATAAAAACTTATGTTTTAAAAACTAAAATAAAAATAGAAATACTTTATAATTTTATAAAAATCTTAAAAATAGATTTATATATATATATATATTTTTTTCGGTTTTAATTTTTTATATTTTTGATATTTAAAAAAAAAGTATTTTTACAAAAACTAAATTAAACTTAATAAAAATCTTTTTTTTTCTATAGCGTTTCGCTTCGGCGATCCCCGGCAGCGGCGCCAAAAATACTTGATGTTATGCGAGGTGTATATGAAACAACTTTATTTTTACAACTAAATACTATTAAATATGCTACAATTTTACACAAGATATTTATTTATTTATCGAGTGGATATACTTAAACCTTGCTACAACACTTGTAGGCAGTGTACCTAATCGTACAGTAGTGTAGTTTTTAGTAAGTCCGGTTCGTCCACAGGGAATCTTTTAAACAAAGCTTAACGCTATATTAGTTTTAATTTATAAAAATACAAATATATATAAGTAATATTATTATTATAAAAAGGGGGTTTTTACCGTTTAATGACCGGTTTATCGATTTTTAAAACTTTAGTCGCAGTTAAAACCTAATGTAAAATATTAAATAAATAAAAGACTTAATTTAAAGCGTAAAGTAAATAACGATAATGAAATTGCGATAAATAAAAGTGCGATAAAATAAAAGTGCAATAATTAAAAAGTACGATAATTAAAAGTGCAATTAAATACAATAACAATAAATAAAAGTGCGATAATTAAAAGTGCAATTAAATATAAAATAAAGGAAATTAAATATGAAATAAAAGAATTATGCTTATTTAAACTTCCGTAATCATGATGTTTGACGTGTTGATTTTAGTTTTATGCCCATGGGTTAATTGTCCTTTGTCCTGGATTATTTAATATGTCTGTCTGGTTTTTGTCCATAACAGTCCATCGGTCATAAATTTAAGGTGCGAGTGTCCTCGTTAAATTATCCTTATACCCGAAGTCAAATATTCCAACTAATTGGGGACTTAAACTGTAACAAGGTTTTATTACTTTGTTTAATAATTACACCAGGTTATCGACTGCGTGTAACCCAAGGTTTTAATACTTTGTTATCAATTATGCCAAGTGTCCTTGTACATAATTTCACCCCTGTTTTAATAATTCCATAGACTATTAATTCATTCCCGTGTCCGGTTAAATGAACGATTATTCGTACATATAAATACCCTGCCCATCGTGTCCTATCGAGTGTGTATGGTTATTTATAGGTACGTCCAATTGTAAATCTTTATATTAAAATTAACAAACTATCATTTAGTTAAACAAATATAAAGCCCATTAATAGCCCATAGTCTAATTTCCACAAGTGTCGTTCTTTTGTCCAAACCCCAATTATGTTACAAAGCCCAATTACCCAATTTTAGTAATTAGCCCAACATCATGATTACTTCGGTATTAAATAAGCATAATAATAATTTAGCTATGAGACATTAATGTAAAAAGGTTGAACATAACTTACAATGATTAAAAATAGCGTAGCGTTACACGGACAAAATTTCGACTTACACCCTTACAACATTCGCTAACATACCCTTATTATTAGAATTAAAATTAAAATTAAAATTATAATATATATATATTACGTATGAATGAGGAGACGAAAAAGATATATGGATCGTTCAGAATGCGCGAGCTTTTATAAGCATTTTTGTCCAGGACAGCTCCGCGAGTTACGGCATTTTTGCACTACAAACTCCGCGAGTCGCGAAGTTCGTAAATCTAGCTCACACAAGTTTGGATCCTAATCTTCCGACGGTTTTAATATATAAATATAATATATATATAATATATATAATTAATTATATATTTATTATATTAATATACATAGTTAACTTGTAATTTTTAGTCCGTTGCGTCGAGCGTTGAGAGTTGACTCTGGTCCCGGTTTCGGATTTTCGAACGTCCTTGCGTACAATTTAATATCTTGTACTTTGTGTTTTGAATCTTGTACTCTTGTAATTCTGAGACGTTTCTTATCAATAATTGGAACCTCTTTGATTGTATTTTGTACTTTTGAGCTTTTTGGTCGTTTGCATCTTCAATTCGTCGAATCTATCTTTTGTCTTCACCTTTTATTATTTAACCGAATATCACTTGTAAATAGAACAATTGCAACTAAAATCCTGTCTTTCTTGAGGAATAATGCTATGAAATATATGTTCGTTTTTAGCATTATCAATATCGTATGAAGCTTTGTTCGTACGACGAAGATTTGTATGCTGTGGTTTATGTATGAGTAAACGAATGAATGTGTATTAGGGTTTATGAGCTATGTGTTTATTGGCTCATGAATTAGGGTTTTGGTAGAATCTCTTCCCTAATTAAATGCAATCTTATCCCAACTAACTTTCGTTATTTAAGGAAAAGAATCCGAATTGATTATACCGTACATTCTTCTAGAATGTACTGGACCCTTATGCAAGTATACGAAACTCGCATCAGATGGTATAGGCGCACGAGGTGCGGCTATACTCGTGTCAAATGATGGCCTTCGCGTGCGTTTTGGGGCTTTGGATGCGCAATCCGCATAGTCATGCGGATATGCGTATCATTAAGTCCCCCAGTTCGATGTTATATACAATGAAAATTAGTGTATGACATCGAACTAGTAAGAAAAAATGTACACATAATGAACCTTAACAACACCTTTGAACCAAATTAGCATGCTTAATAGTTCCAATACAAATCCTAGTTGGATTTCAAATGTAACCGGACAGTGCATGAGGTTATTTAAATATATATGCGTAACCGAATACTGTATAAGCATTAAATGCAATGTATGCGTGCAGTCACCAACCTGTCTTTTCGACTGCATTTCCTGCACCCGAGGTGACAACTGTCACCGTTTTCTGAAAAGGTAATGATTGTAATTATGCAACTGCCTGTTGATGCTAACGTGCACCAGACATCTTAGCAAAGCGTTTAGTCTTAAGATTGATACACGTGTACGGCTACCATTATACACTTGTTACTTTTTGACTCCCGTATTTTCTCTATAAATAGCCTTTTGGCTTTTTCGTATCTCACAATCTTTTCCCTTTTAAATCATTCAACCCTTTTCATCTTCTCTGCGAAGACCTGTTCTTGACCAAAAAAAGGTATATTTCATACTCTCATATTTTGCATTACGCTATGTAAGCCTAGTTACATTTTTTATGTATCATTCATGTGTTGTTCTGATTCTAACATTGTAGATGAAGTTGGAATCTTACACACCCAATCCGGCCACCGATTTCGGTAATCATTCCAGTTCACCGATTAGTCATTCAGACATAATACCTTCACTATACCAAACTCCCGGTACTAGAGGGCTAGGTAACCACAAAAGGTTACATGACGAAGGTACTAATTTCAACCGATGGACTTTCATTTAATATCGACGTTAAGTTTTTATACGCCATGTTTATCGTATTTGCAGGTCCAAGTGGTTTAGCTCATCATTCCAAACGTGCATGCCCGAATCCAGATGATTTGTATTTACTGATTCTGAATGCCAATGAGTTCATGAAGGTTCCTCTTCCAATATTTGCACAACAATTTTCTTTTTTACAATCATGTGTGATGTGTGCGAGGTGTAGTACGTAATACTATTAATTTTACTACGAAATACTATTAAATACGATACAATTGTACACAAGTTATTTATTTATTTATTGAATGGATATACCTAAACCTTGCTACAACACTTATAGACAGTGTACCTAATCGTAGAGTAGTCTAGTTTTTAGTAAGTCCGGTTCGTTCCACAGGGAGCTAGCTGAGTTTAACGCTATATTTATTTTAAACTATAATTGTATAAATATATATATATAAGTAATATTATTATTGTTATAAAAGGGGGTTTTTACCGTTTAGTGACTGGTAAAAATTCGCAATTTTTCACCAAATTCAACCATATTTCTTGCTATAATCCGCTCTAATCATGAATTTGTTAAGAAGTTTTTCAAGAAAGGTAACAATTACACCCCTAAACCTCTTTAAATTTAATTTTTAGTGTTCTTGAGCTATAATTTACCTAATTTGATTTTGTTAATTTATAGTGTAATTAGAGTTAAATTGTTAGTATATTATGCATGTATAACCTAGATTGATGCTATTTAACATGATTTGAAGTCAAAAACTTCAAAATTTTTAGAAATCTAGGGTTTGTGTTCTTGAGTAATTTGGGGCTTTTTGATATAAACAGGTTATGGCTGATTTTTGTCATGAATTATTGTTAAATTAAGTAGTGTAACATGTTTAGGTAGCTAAATGATCCAAACTTTGATCCTAAACATGATTTTTGAGAATTAAAGTGGACTTTTTAGGTCTAAAATTCATGAACTTGATTAAATTGATGTAAATGCCATTTGAAACTTGTTTAATTGCTAGTAATGGTTATTTTAACATGTTATTTGAGTTGAATGCTTATGAACTTTGTAAACATTTTCATATATGCTTATTTGAAAAAGTGTAGAATTGTTAAAATTGTGAAAATGTGTATAAGTTTAATTTTGATTAAACATGTTATTGTAATTGTTTCAAGTTGTTATTTTGCTAACACTAATGCATATTTGGATGCACAAATTTTGTGTTTAATGTGTTTTGCAGAGATTTACCGATACTGATGGTGCATCATCATCATCTAGGCAATCTGCTCCGGAACCGTAGCCAGAAATGCAATATGAGCCACAATATGAACCAGAACCTGAACAGGAGCAACAACAGGAACAACAACAACATGATCAACACGTACCATAATATGATCCGCAACAAGAATATGTTAATGCCTACGTAATTTTTCCGATTCATCCGATAATAGAACACCCAACGATTCATGAAGAACAGTTGCATCCCAATTTGAGATTTGATCGAAGTTGGAGAGATTACCCAACGTACCAAAGTAACAAATTTAAACTGGTAACGAAAAATGTAGAAGTACCGAGGGTAATCTACTGGGAGCCTTTAAAAAGGGTCCAACTAGTTAACTCAGTTAGACAGCATCTGATCCAAAGGTATGACAGCTCTTCTTTTCCCGATTGGGAACGTTTATTCACCATTCGTAGGCTTGTATATAAAGAGTGGTGCGTTGAGCTTATGAGTACTATTTCACTTAATGCGGATGTAGTTAGGTTAGATGATAGAAGTTTTCTTAGATTTTTACTTGGCCGTAGGATGTACAGGATGTCCATGCTGGACATGGCCAGAGCTTTACAGATTTACACTCCTGGTGAATTACTACTTCCCGATTGTACAAATTTGATTTATCATGGGGAGCGGGTAGATAGGAATTTTGACGCGGACGCCATCTGGAGGCGTATGTCAAATTATAATGTTTTTTCGCTGAGAGGAAGACACTCCTATTTAGATATTAACAAAGCAGAGCTACGTATTATACATAGATTTTTAGCTAATTCGATTACACAAAGAGGTAAAAACAAGGAGAAGATGACCTTACATGACTTATTTTACCTTAAGTGTATTCGAAACACTAGAAGCTTTGTTAATATCCCATACTGTGTTGGTTTTTATCTGTCCAAAGTAGTGGTAGGAATACAGGACGGGGGAATAATATGAGGAGGTATTTTTGTTACTCTCATTGGAGAGTATTTGGGTATAGATAGGGATCAAGGGGGTCCACTGATGGTGTGTAGAGAACAGGTGGATACTTTAGGATTGAAGGTCAATCAGGGTGCTATGGTATTAAAGAGCAGACGCAATCAGGCAATACCATATGATGGTCGTCATCCACAGGTAGAGAGAGGTTCAGATGAGGAAATGGAGGAAGCGGATGATATTAAGGATGTCATTAGGGAGGCTATGACTGACGTCTACCAGTGTATAGATGAGGTAGAAATGACAAATGAGGCTAGACATAGTCGGTACGAGCAGTGGAAAGTCGAGAATGTGTACGAGCATTCCAGGCAACGACAGCATGATAGATGGCACTATCATCAACATCAGATCATGAGCCAGCTATCACCTCAGGTACCAAATAACTACGTACCGACCCGACCTGCTTACTATCCTCCACACCAGCCCGATATGCGACCACCATTTACTCTCTACGACCTTAACCAGGCCTATCAGTACACCTATAACCAACCGTGGAACTCGCCCGACGACATGAACTGGAATCCCTATCCAGATTGATATAGTTCCCGTTGGTGATTTTTATCTTTTATTTTTTTTATTTATTTATGTTTAAACATATAATATTGTGATACTTTAATGTAATGTTTAATATTTTTATTATGTTGTACTAATATTTCATATTTGATTTAAAAGTGGGATGTTAAGTCCCATTTCAAATTACCATGCTTGTTATTATTTGTATTGTATGTATTTTATTTTATATACACAACAGGGTAAAAAAGCGCATTTTCAAAGATTGGCATTAAGTTCAGCAAAAGCTACTAATTTTGAAAACAAAACGAAAAACAAATGTGATGTAACAACAAGACGGAATGAACAAATGATGTGCACCATTTATCATTCAACAAACAAACGCCAATATGTTTGGAAACTTTGGTAAAATTTAATCATTTTTCTATGCTAATCACCCTCAATAATTTAAATTGTATTGATTTCTTGCAAATGAGGGCATTGCAAGATCTTAAGTGTGGGAAGAGGTTAAATTCTTTCAGATTTTTAAAATTTTAGACTTATACACTTGGTTACCATTAAAAATACTAGTAACACAGTAGTTGTATTAGAATCTAGTGCTCTCCGATAATAAAGAACAGCCCTAGTCTTATATACTGACTACCCAATTATAGTAAAATTTTTCAAAATTTTCAAATAAATGAATTCAAAATCATGTTTATACATATTTATGGACGATAAAACTAGGTGTTAACACCGAAATTATTGTTACCTCGGAAAGGACATAAATTGAGAAACAACAAAAAATGTTAGAATTAATTTAAAATGGAATAGAGGAAAATAAAAAGGCAAAGAAAGGAAAATAAAAGCCAAGTGTGGGAAAAATTTACCAAGTTATTTAGAACATATGTCACATATTTTTGTACAAATAATTGAAGATACTTTTGTTTTGGACGATATTTATCAGTTTTACCCAATTTCTTATAATATATTTGAAAGAAAAGATGGATCTACACGATGAATCAATTCCATCATTAAAAGGAAGTAAAGTCTTCCGAAAAAGAAACGCGCTTCTTGATTTAGGTCAGGAAGTTGTCATCCAGACCAGTTGTAGAGTCTACGAAAAACCTTGAAAAGTTTTCTCGAAAATCAGCTGGAAATCCACGGACCTCAGCATCAAACAGGGTCACCAAGTGGTCAGACTTATCCTAACCATGAGAGGATCTGTCTCGTATAATGGGGGGGGGGGCACCGTGCAAATTAGCTTATAAGACTAATGAATCAGATCCCCAGAAAGGATAATCTCCTTAAAAATCAAAAATAAGCTTTTACGACCGATATTACTCAATCCTTGAGATTGACCTTAAAGATTGAGAATTCAAACTCATGGAATTCGAAGATATCTAAACTCGAGCTTGAACGAGAAAATATTTTGATCAAATTACAAACCGATTTATTTTCTTGAAACCCTATTTTCAATGCGTTCATTACCATTGAACGTAAAATCCTAGGAATTCACCTGGAATTCATTAGGTCACCTGAACCAAATCGGGTGTCAACCGTAAGAACGGTGGTTGCATAGCATGGTCGAAGACAGGACCTTGTGCCAGACCGAAAAACTATAGGGTGATCTTTACTATTGCTCCTACAAAGGATAGTAATTGCATCCGACACGATATAGACTATAATTAAAAGCATGTCACGGGACATTGCCTCAACAGTTGCTTGTTCAACGATTTCCTTTACAACCGGACGGTAGTTTACCGAAAGGTAATATACGGAGTAAGTATACTGGACGTGTTGCTTTCCCAATACAAGGTTAGCAAGTGGGTGACATAAAACCGCAGGTTTTGAGCTAAAATTTTCAAATCTGAAACCCACCAAACCCACAAAAATAATTTGCAAACACCGGTGAAGGGTTATTCCGGAAAACTTATCTAGGGTAAAAGCTAGATTGAATTTTCAAAAAGATAAAATTTTTTCATAAAGATCCAATTTCCTTAAGGATCTAAATTTTCATAGTCATGTGGGACTGTAAACTACATCGTTACTATCATTGTTCATACCGCCGTATAGAAATCACTGATGTACAAAGTGTGAAGAATAAAGAAGTGATTCTAGTATTTTTATTTCAAGATTATATTGCTTGAGGACTAGCAACGCTCAAGTGTGGGAATATTTGATAATGCTAAAAACGAACATATATTTCATAGCATTATCCCTCAAGAAAGACAAGCTTTTAGTTGCAATTGTTCTATTTACAAGTGATATTCGTTTAAATAACAAAAGGTGAAGACAAAAGACAGATTCGACGAATTGAATACGCAAACGACCAAAAAGCTCAAAAGTACAAAGTACAATCTAAGAGGTTCAATTTATTGATGAGAAACGTCTCAAAAATACAAAAGTACGAGCCGCGAAACGCAAAGTACAAGATATTAAATAGTACGCAAGGACGTTCGAAAATACGGAACTGGGACATGAACCAACTCTCAACGCGCGACGCAACGGAGCGAAAATTACAAGTCAACGGAGTACAAGAATATAATATATATATATATATATATAATTATATATAATTATATATATATAATTATATATATATATATTAAATAATCAAAGCCGCCCACGTTTTTAGTACATTATGAGCTGTCACAGAAGGCCATGCGATCGCATGGCCACAAAGCCTATATCTCATGCGATCGCATGGTGGCTAAAGTCAGACCACATCTATAAATTCAACATTTTTCGGACGTTTTGTGTACACCTTTTTCTCTCTATCTCTCACGTAATATATATATATATACATATATATATATATAATATTTTTAATTTTAATTTTAATTTAATAATAATAAGGGTATGTTAGCGAATGTTGTAAGTGTGTAAGTCGAAATTCTGTCCGTGTAACGCTACGCTATTATTAATCATTGTAAGTTATGTTTAACCTTTTTAAATTAATGACTCGTAGCTAAGTTATTATTATGCTTATTTAATCCGATGTAATCGTGATGTTGGATTAAAATATTAAAGACGGGGTAATTGGGCTTTGTACCATAATTGGGGTTTGGACAAAAGAACGACACTTGTGAAAATTAGACTATGGGCTATTAATGGGCTTTATATTTGTTTAATTAAATGATAATTCGTTAATTTAATATAAAGATTTACAATTGGACGTAATTATAAATAACCACATACACTCGATCGGACACGATGGGCGGGATATTTATAAGTACTAATAATCATTCATTTAACCGGACACAGGAATGGATTAATAGTCAATGGACTTATTAAAACAGGGATGAATTACATACAAGGAAAATTGGTGTAATTATAGTTTAAGTCCCCAATTAGTTAGAATATTTGACTTCGGATATAAGGATAATTTGATGAGGACACTCGCACTTTATATTTATGACTGATGGACTGTTATGGACAAAAACCAGATGGACATATCGAATAATCCAGGATAAAGGACAATTAACCCATGGTAATAAACTAAAATCAACACGTCAAACATCATGATTACTGAAGTTTAAATAAGCATAATTCCTTTATTTCATATTTCATCGCACTTTTATTTACTGTCATTTTATTTAATTGCACTTTTAATTATCGCACTTTAATTAATGTTATTTACTTTACGCTTTAAATTAAGTTATATTTATTTTTAATATTTTACATTAGGTTTTAACTGCGACTAAAGTTTTAAAATCGACAAACCGGTCATTAAACGGTAAAATCCCCCTTTTATAATAATAATACTACTTATATATATGTATATTTATATACAAATATAGTTTTAAAATATAGCGTTAAACTTGGCTAGATCCCTGTGGAATGAACCGGACTTACTAAAAACTACACTACTGTACGATTAGGTACACTGCCTATAAGTGTTTTAGCAAGGTTTAGGTATATCCACTCTATAAATAAATAAATAACTTGTGTAAAAATGTATCGTATTTAATAGTATTTCCTAGTAAAATATAAGCTATTTCGTATACACCCCTACACACATCAGTGACATACGTCTCCATATGGCGTTAGCGTCAAAATCCCTATATACTCTTTCACCTTCAGTAATTAAACTATTACAATCAGGTGTAATAATCTCAGCGGGGGTGTAGATCAATAAAGCTCTAGCCATGTCTAACATGGACATTCTGTACATTGTACCTCCTAAAATAAATCTAATAAAACTTTTATCTCCTATCATAGTAACTTCATTATTTAACTCTATAGTGCTAAGCAATTCAATACACCATTCTCTATATATAGTTCTACGTGTAGTAAATAAGCGGATCTAATCGTTAAATGTAGAGCTACCATACCTCTGGACTAGTAAATCCCTAACCGGTTCTGCTAGGTGAACCGCTTCCAAAGGCTCCCAATAGATTACCCGAGACATTTCAATATTTTTGTGGTAAAGAATGTGCATGTTCTTTTGAAATTTCGGATATTCTATCCAACAACGATCGAATCTTAGGTTTGGATGTAACTATTGGTCATCGATAGTTAGGTGCATAATCCTCGAGTGAGGCTGAAATTGACGATAATGTGTGTAAAACAGTGGTTCCGCCTCATAATATAGCATGTGTTGATCATTATGTTGTTGTTGTTCAGGTTGTGGTTCCGGTTGTGGTTCTTGATCAGGTTCTTGTTCAGGTTCTTGTTCATGATGTCTAGACGATGATGCACTGTCTATATCTGTATTTCTTTGCAAAACACATTAAACACAAAATTTGTGCATCCAAATATGCATTAGTGTTAGCAAAATAACAAATTAAAACAATTACAATAACATGTTTAATCCATATTAAACTTATACTCATTTTCAAATTTTTATCAATTCTACAATTTTTCAAATAAGCATATATGAAAAGATATACAAAGCTTATAAGCACTCAACTCAAATAACATGTTAAAATAACCATTACTAGCAATTAAACAAGTTTCAAATGACATTTATATCAAAATAGTCAAGTTCATGAATTTTAGACTTAAAAAGTCCACTCTGATGCTCAAAAATCATGTTTAGGATCAAAGTTTGGATCATTTAGCAACCTAAACATGTTACACTACTTAATTTAGCAATAATTCATAACAAAAATCGACCATAACCTGTTTATATCAAAAAAGCCCCAAATTGCTCAAGAACACAAACCCTAGATTTCTAATTTTTTTGAAGTTTAAGGCTTCAAATCATGACAAATAGCATCAATCTAGGTTATACAAGCATAATATACTAACAATTTAACTCTAATTAAGCTAGAAATCATCAAAATTAAATTAGGTAAAATAGTTGTAATTATCATAAAAATTAGGAAATTTAGGAGTTTAGGGGTGAAATTTTTACCTTTTTGCTTCCCCATCTGAAGAAAGGCATGATTGTAGCGGATTATAGCATGCAATTTGATTGAATTTGGTTGAAAAATGATGATTTTAGGGAGAGTTTTGAGAGTGTTTTCGTATTTGTGTGTGTTTTGTGTGGACAGAGAACCAGTTCGTGAGCTTTTTGACCCTGTCCAGTATTTCAGTCCCATGCGATCGCATGGTGGTGTAGGGAAAATCCCATGCGATCGCATGGGGTGCCTTTTTTTAATTAAATCTTTTACTTATAAAACAATTAATTAATTAATTTTTAAAATTTTGTTTCTTTTTAGATTGAGGTCGTTTCGGTACGTTTACCTAGTTCGTCCCTCGACTAAATTTTAAACTTTGTCATTTTGAAGATTTTTTTGGTTTTTTAAATGTTTTTGGCATACTTTAGATTAATAAAATTAAAAATAAAGATAATAAAATTTCTCGTCCCGCCCTCGGGTAAAGCAATTTCGGTTCAACGACCTAGTCTTCAACTCACGATGAATTTTAAATATCAAATTTTTAACTTAATGAAATAAAGTACATTTTTGTTTTTAAATTCACATCAAACTTAAATTTTAAAATGCATATTAAAATTTCATATAAATATTAATAATATTTATATACATTAATTTTTCAAACTTACATTTAAATAATATAGTTATGTATTAATTTTAAAAACAAGGTAAAAATAAAAATAAAAATCTTTTTGGTCTTTTATCTCACTTTAATCAATCAAATATTTACAAAAATATACGTCCCTCTTTTGGGTATAGTAATTTCGGCTATAGTACCTAGTTTTACTCCTGACGAATTTCTGAAATATTTTGGATTGATTGATTAAATATATTTATACCTTATGAATAAACGGTAAATTTCGCAGTGATGTAATAAATTTTTGTATGATATCAATAATTTGGGTTTCGCATACCTAATTTTATTGAATATCAATTTAATACTTTATAGCGAATGATTCAGCGTTTATTATCAAAAGGTTAAAAGCAATAAATAAAAACAAAAAAACTGTACATACTTACCTGTGAGATAGAATTCTCAGAGACCTGCTTTAGTTGACTCATAGGAGAGTCGTTCGATTTGGTTTTCCATTGCTACATAAGCGTAACCTCTATTTTTTTAACAATTTTTCTTCTAAACATATGAACGGTCCTTCTCTGCATAGAGTAACGAATTCGGTATTGGAATGTGTTTGATTGTTCGAAGATTTACCTTCGTGTGACCATTTTCCGCATTTATGACATCTTTCAAGGTGTCGTGCTCTTCTTTTTGTTGCGGATTTTGATTTTCCTTTACAAAATGTGTCTTATGATGATTCTTCCTGAGTTCTTTTCTTACTTCGTTCGTTTTGCCTCTTATGAATGATACCAGTTCACTCGGGAAGGTGTTATTATTACGTTTAGTAATCATAGCGTGTAGTAGTAGACCATGGGCCAGATCAAAGGAATTCTTCACCTCGTAAAACCTAAAAGAAATAAAAATTCAGAATGGAGGGAGAAGATTAGTTCTTTAGGGTCTGCTAGGGAAAGACCATTCGGATTCCATTTTTGAAAACTACACGAAAACAGAACATCTAACTCTAACAGAAATTCATATTACCCTTAAAAGATTCGAATCTTCCCACACTTAGTTAGTTGTGGTGTCAAAATTGTGATTAACTTCATCTTCAACTTCCATTGGATTATCTATGTAATGTTTAACTCTGTGACCATTAACTTTAAATTCAGCCCCGTTTGAATTTATTAACTCTATTGTTCCGTATGGGAAAACTCTTATGACTATGAATGGTCCAGACCATCTTGATTTCAACTTTCCAGGAAATAGCTTGAATTGTGAATTGAAAAGAAGAACTCGGTCTCCTTCCTTAAATTCTTTTGAACTTCTGATTCTTTTATCATGCCATTTCTTCGTTCTTTCCTTATAGATTAACGAATTTTCATATGCATCATGTCTTAATTCTTCTAATTCGTTTAATTGACTTAATCGTAGACGTCAGCTTCATGTAAATCAAGATTACATGTCTTCAAAGCCCAAAATGCTTTGTGCTCAATTTCTACTGGAAGATGACATGCTTTTCTGTAAACGAGTTTAAAAGGTGTGGTGCCAATTGGAGTTTTGTAGGCTGTTCTAAAAGCCCAGAGTGCATCCTCTAATTTCATGGACCATTCCTTCGAATTTGATCCTACGGTTTTCTCTAGAATACGTTTTAAAGCTCGGTTGGTGTTTTCAACTTGTCCACTTGTTTGTGGATGATAAGCAGTGGAGATTTTATAAGTTACTCCATATCTTTTGAGAAGTTTCTCAAGTTGATTATTATAAAAATGAGTATCCCGATCACTTATTAAAGCTTTCGGTGTTCCGAACCTTGCAAAAAGACGTTTTAAGAAGTTGACTACAACTCGTGCATCGTTAGTTGGGAGAGCTTGTGCTTTCGCCCATTTTGATACATAATCAATGGCAACGAGAATGTAGAGATTATTATGAGATTTTGGAAATGGACCCATAAAGTCAATACCCCAAACGTCAAATACATCACATACTTGTATGACATTTTGTGGCATTTCATCACGTTGACTTATTTTTTCGGCCCTTTGACATTCATCACAGGATTTACAAAGAAAGTGTGCATCTTTGAAAATTATAGGCCAATAGAATCCAGCGTCATAAACTTTTCTTGCTGTGAGTTGAGGCCCATAATGCCCTCCTGTTGGTCCTGTGTGACAATGGTTTAAGATTTGACTAGCTTCATCCCCGAATACATATCGGCGTATTATTCCATCGGAACAACTTTTAAAAAAATGTGGATCTTCCCAAAAATATTGTTTCATATCACTAAAGAATTTCTTTCGTTTTTGGTACGACAACCCTTTTTCAAAGAATCCACATACTAAGTAGTTTGCATAGTTTGCAAACCATAGAATTTCATTATAATATATCTTCAATAGATATTCATCAGGAAAGTTATCCTGTATAGCCGATTCATTTAGAACTTCTAATTCAGAATTTTCAAGACGAGAAAGATGATCAGCTGCGAAATTTTCTGCTCCCTTTTTGTCTCGAATTTTAATATCGAACTCTTGTAAGAGTAAGATCCAACGGATTAATCGTGGTTTGGCGTCTTGTTTTGAAAATAGGTATCTAAGAGCAGAATGGTCGGTATAGACCACCGTTTTAGCTAGAACGAGATATGAACGAAATTTGTCAAAAGCAAAGACAATAGCAAGGAGTTCTTTTTCAGTAGTAGTGTAATTCGTTTGTGCTCCTTGTAACGTCTTACTAGCGTAATAGATAGGTTGAAATCGTTTTTCAATCCTTTATCCTAAAACGGCTCCCATTGCAAAATCACTTGCATCACACATGAGTTCAAATGGTAGATTCCAATTTGGAGTTATCATGATCGGTGCATTAGTGAGTTTTTCTTTAAGAATATTAAAAGATTTGATGCATTCTTCCGAAAATATGAATAGAGTATCTTTTTCTAGGAGTTTATTCATAGGAGTGGCAATTTTAGAAAAATCTTTTATGAAACGTCGGTAAAAACCGGCATGCCCTAGAAAACTCCTAACTCCTCTAACATTGGTGGGATGTGGAAGTTTAGCAATTACATCTACTTTAGCTCTATCCACTTCAATTCCTTTCTTTGAAATTTTATGACCAAGAACGATGCCTTCTTTAACCATGAAATGGCATTTCTCCCAATTAAGAACTAGATTTGATTGTTTGCATCTAATAAGCATTCGTTCAAGATTAACTAGACATGATTCAAATGTATCACCGAAGACTGAAAAGTCATCCATGAAAACTTCCATGCATTCTTCTATCATGTCGTGAAAAATCGCCATCATGCACCTTTGAAAGGTTGCAGGGGCGTTGCAAAGTCCAAATGGCATGCGTTTGTAAGCAAAAGTACCATAAGGGTACGTGAAGGTGGTTTTCTCTTGGTCCTCAGGTGCGATTGGAATTTAAAAGTATCCGGAGAAACCGTCAAGAAGACAATAGTAACTATTCCCGGCTAATCTTTCCAACATTTGATCAATGAAAGGTAAGGGAAAGTGATCTTTTCTGGTGGCGTCATTTAATTTTGTATAATCAATACAAACTCGCCATCCTGTTACAGTCCTAGTAGGAATAAGCTCTTTTTTTTTTTCATTTGTGATGACAGTCATGCCACCCTTCTTAGGTACACATTGAACTGGGCTTACCCATGGACTATCAGAGATTGGATAAATTAATCCTGCATCTAGCAGTTTAATAATTTCTTTCTTAACAACATCTTGCATATTTGGATTTAGTCTTCGTTGGCGTTGCACATAGGTTTTATGATTTTCTTCCATAAGAATTTTATGTGTGCAATACGAAGGACTTATGCCTTTAATGTCATGAATCTTCCATGCAATAGCTGGTTTGTGAGCTTTTAGCACAGAAATGAGTTGAGATTTTTCATTTTCTGTAAGAGAAGACGATATTATTACAGGTAATTCAGATTCACCATGTAAATAAGCGCATTCCAAATGGGTTGGAAGTGGCTTTAACTCTAATATTGGTGGTTCTTCTATCGATGATTTGTATCGATATCTGTCTTCTTCTTTTAACATTTGAAGTTCTTCTGTTGTTGGTTTGTATTCATTAGCCATGAGTGCAGCTAACATTTCAACCTCATCAATTGGTTCAGTTCCTTCTCCTAAAGAACATTCTCCTGTTCCTTGTAATTCTGGAAATTCTTCTAACAATTCTGCATGTGAGTCTATAGTTTGAATATAATAACATGTATCATCTGCAGATTACGGTTGTTGCATGGCTCTATCCACAGAAAATGTAACACTCTCGTCCTCTATACTTAGGGTCAGTTTCTTTCCAAACACGTCTATTATTTCTTTAGCCGTGTTTAAGAATGGTCTTTCTAATATGAGAGGAACTCGAGAATCTTCTTCCATGTCCAGAATAACAAAATCTACTGGAAATGCTAAAGTACCAACTTTAACTAGCATGTTCTCCATTATCCCTCTAGGATATTTTACTGATCGATCGGCTAGTTGTATGGTTATTCTTGTTGGTTTCAATTCTCCAAGGTCTAGTTTAGCGTATAGTGAATACGGCATTAAATTTATACTAGCACCTAAGTCTGCCAATGCTTCTATTGAACTAAGACTACCCAGAAAACATGGAATTGTGAATTTCCTCGATCTAATAATTTTTCTGATAGTTTATTCAACAGCACTACAGAACAATTAGCATTCACATTAACAGCCGAAAGTTCTTCCATTTTATTTCTATTTGTGATTAGATCTTTCAGGAATTTATCATATCTTGGCATCCCTGAAATTACATCAATGAAAGGAAGGTTGACATTTATTTGTTTAAACATATCCAAAAATTTGGATTGCTTGGCTTCAAGTCTTTCTTTTCTCATTTTACTCGGGTAAGGAAGTGGTGGTTGGTATGGTTTAACATAAGGCTTTGCCTTAACTGTGTTATCTTCATTAATCTTTTCAATTACCTGTTCTGTTTCCTTCTCTTGCTTAGATTGTGGTGCCTGTGTAGTAGGAATAGCGTCATCAGAAATTACAGGCATTTTAGGTGGTTTAAGTGTAATACCACTTCTTGTGGTAATGGCTTTAGCTGTTTCATTTCGGGGGTTAGCATTTGTATCGCTAGGTAGACTTCCCGGTTTTCTTTCACCTATCAACCTTGCTAGATTGCTAACTTCTTGTTCCAGATTTTGGATAGAAGTTTGTTGATTTCTAAATGCTTGAACATTTTGTTCATTAGTTTGTTTCTGAGATGTGAAAAATTGAGTTTGAGATTCAACTAGTTTCGATATCATATCTTCTAAATTTGGCTTTTTATCATCGGTTTGTGGTGGTTTATTTGGGAAAATAGGTCTTTGCTGGTTGTAAGTATTGTTAGATACTTGTTGATTGCTAGGACCTTGTTGATTGTTGTATGGAACATTTCGGTTATAATTCTGATTTTGATTGTAGTTTGGTCTTGGCGGTTGATAATTATTCTGATAATTATTTCCAGGCCTTTGGTTCATGTATGAAACATTCTCTCTTTGTTCCATTGTTTGTTCAATAATGAGACAATCTTTTGTCAAATGTGGTCCTCCACATTGCTCACAACTAATTCGTTTGTGTGAATATCTTTAGTCATCTTTTCCATTCGTCTTTCGAAAGCATCTAACTTTGCGGAAATGGAATCAAAGTCATGGCTAGAATCGGCTCTAGCCACTTTAGATGATCTAACGATGTCTTTTTCTTGATGCCACTCATGTGAGTGGGAGGCTGTGTTATCAATAATTTTGTAAGCTTCAGTTGCGATTTTCTTCATAATGGAACCACCAGCTGCTATGTCGATGTCTTTTCGTGTAGTAATATCGCATCATTGGTAGAATATTTGTGACGCCCCGTACAAAATCATCGTGTACGGTTCATCAACAACAAGATCATTACAAGGTCAAACACTATATGCTGTTTGAAAACTAGTTTTGCATCCATGAAAAGATAGCGTTTTACAAAAGATAACGTGCTTCCTATGAATAGAAGCATAGACATAAGTACGTGACCCAAAGGTCGTTACAAAGCCATTGTTTGAAAATAACGTAAGTTACAAATGCAAAATAAAAGTTCCATGATTGAGACATCTCTAAGTAATGCAGCGGAAATCTAGCACAGCAGGTCCGTAACAGCAAGTCTATAACAGCAAGTTTATAACACCAAGGCAACAAGTCTAATAGCGGAAGCAACAACGTCTAAGCACCTGAGAAATACATGCTTAAAAAGTCAACACGAATGTTGGTGAGCTATAGTTTGTTTGTAATCAGTAATGTAATGTTGGCCACGAGATTTCAGTGCTTCAAACTAGCGTTTCAAATCAGTATCTCAAATCAGTATGATAAAGTATATGCTTATCCGTGGGCACCCGGTAACTAACTTAACGTAATATTACCCCCTAAAAGTACACTTGGCGAGTGCGTATGTTTACGAAGTATTAAACACCCGTTAAATGCTAGCGCGACTAGCCTGAGTGGGGATGTCAAACCCTATGGATCCATATCTAAGATTCGCGTCCACCGGTTCAAAAACCAATGACTAAACATTACCGAGCTAAGGGGAAAGTTTATGCCATTGTATAACCCACACATATATAAAGTTTAAGTACTCGTGCCTAGTATGTAAAAAGTAAAAAGCGCATGTATTCTCAGTCCCAAAATAATTAAAGTAAAAAGGGATGCTATAACTCACAGTGAATAAGCGGTAAAAATCGTCACGAAAGTGTGCAAGTAGTAAGTCGGTCCGAAAGGTCATCAACCTAAGTCAAAGGTTACTAGGTCAGTAGGTTGTCCTCATAAGTTCTAATAGTGCATAAAATAAGTTTTTACTAGGTCAGTAGGTTGTCCTCATAAGTTCTAATAGTGCATAAAATAAGTTTAAGTGTCATCATCATCATCATTCATCATCATAAAAGCTAAGTAAGTTGGACAAGAATAGAGATCGAAACAATAGGATGACTTCGGTCAGATGTTACGACCTCTATACAAAACAAAAAGATGCGTAGTCAGTGGCTATAGCTCCGTATATGCGTCCTCTAACCTCTGACAAATTTTCAGAACCTAACACGTCTTCGTTTGACCGTGGCAACGGTTTAAGTGCGAGTAGGTCAGAAATTTCAGCACAAAGTTACAACGGCGTAGTGACTTTCGGAGGGCTATAAATCCTAAACCTTATATCGGATTAAGACGAAGCCTAAACGAAAAGTCATCTACTCGAAACGAACTAACTGAAAATAAATTTTGCAGAAGTCCAAGAATCTGATCAAATCCCGAAAAACAGTAACAAGTGCTCCGGTGGGGTTCTTGGTGCTTGATGCTCATCACGGTTCTCATCCTTGATGCTTGTAGCTTCAAGTGTACAACTAGTTGATGGGTTAGCATCACCTTGACCAAGATTCTACCAACAACACACAATATGTTAAGACCAAGTAAGAACACAACTCATATAAAAGTCTTAGATGGATGATGAACCAAGGTTACATCATATCCTTAGTCTTAACACAATTACAAGTTCCATTTACAACTAAAGCTACAAGCTTTACTTAAATCAAACAAGTATGAACATAATCTAAATCAAATAAGATGATGGAACCCTAAGATAGAGAGCTTGGATCCTTTTCACACAAGTTATAAGATTACAAAGCTAGAAAGCTTGAACCTTTGGTATTCTTGAAGACCTTGAAGCATAAAGCTTAGATCTTTAAGTTACATGAAGACCATAAACACAAGTTTTGATCTTTATAACAAAGTAATGAGATCATAAGTTAGAAAACTTAGATCCAACAAAAGATATGAAGATTCAAGCTAGAAAGCTTGCATCTTGGTTGTTCTTGAAGATTTTGAAGCATAAAGCTTGGATCTTTAAGTTACATGAAGATTACAAACACAAGTTTGAATCTTTGTAACAAAATAACAAGATTAAAGTTAAAAGATTTAGATCTACAAAGTAGGTGAAGATTCAAAGCTAAAAAGCTTGAATCTTCCATGTTCTTGAAGGATTCAAATCCATGTTTGAATCTACAAGATGTAATCAAGATCAAAGCTAAAAAGCTAGACCCTTAGATGATGATGATGATTTCGTGAAAGAGGGAGGGAGAAGAAGAAAAATCAATTAATTACACTTTTTAGAGAGAGAAAGACTAGAGAAAGAATTAGAGAGTAAGTGTGTGTGAAATACAAATGAGAGCAAGTGTAAAATGGATGAAATAAGGCTTGTATTTATAGGTGGTGAGGTGAGGGAGGGGGTGGGTTGGCCGTGATTTTCATGAGGGGACAAGGGGGACAAACTTTTGCTTTTTGGTTAATGGTTGTCTAAAGTTGGTGCTTATGTTAGGATCCCATGCAACATTAAGGATAATACTTGACATAAATGCTAGTATGTTCCCTCTAATAAATGGGCATTTGTCTTACATATTAATGGGTCACTAGTTACTTATAATTAGGCTAATTAAATAGTCCACTAACTAGTGTAGGGTGGGCTAAGGTCCAACAAGGTAGAAAGTCCAACTAGACTAATTAGTAAGCATAAGTAAATTACTAAGCGTAATTAAGCATCCAAAAATCCAAGTAATTGTTATTATAAAATAATAATTAATATTTCGTAGTCATAATATTCCGATTACAACAAAAGTTAAACGTGTACGCAGTACACAGTTTGTTCGAAACCTCAAGTGACACTAACGGTCATAATGGCATCCGGTGATCAAGTTAAGTATCCTACGTACTTAAAGGCACATTTTAACATATAAATGAAAGTAATCCACGTGTAGTAAGATTCCAGAGTATAAAATAGCACAGTACGCACAAATACGCAGTTTCGTGAAAGCACAAAGCACAAAAGCAAGTCGAAAAAGCCGGGTCGTTACAATATTTGTACTATTTGATAAGTGTCTAAACCATGTTGAGGACATCCTCTCAACAACTTTCCAAATCTTGTCCACGCCTCATATAGAGTTTCATTTGGCTTCTGCGTAAACGTAACAAGAATGGTACCGTATTTGAGGAGTGACCAACAATGGTACCGTATTTGAATAAGAAGGAGCGTATCAAAGTTCCGAGAGACTCGTGGGCTCAGAAGTGAGTTATTTACCTTGAAAGGTACCTGGGCGTATAAAATTAAGAATATGTATATGCCATTAATTAAGTCTCTTGTCCTAAGAGATCAACAGTTTGGTTTCGTTTCTTGCTAACACGAATATGTCATCCGAATATATACCCACAAAAGGAAAGATGATGTTTTTAGCCTTACAGGCATCTTCAGTAGGCTGGATGCACGAAATGCATCATGAATGTTACCAAACTCATCTAAAATATTGAGCGCTTATGTCGTAATACAAAGCTGACAGGTAGAATGGAAAACATGGTGATCACAACCATGCGATTTAATGTCTGGATAGTGTCAGCCACGGATTTTACTAACCCCTTGATTTCGGAAGGATACCATAGGCATAAAGAACCCGATATTTAATAACGTTTCACTTGACTAAATGAATTAAAATTTTAGCTGAAAGTGACTAATCGGACTTATATGCAATGCAAGCCAAAATTATTTATAGTGTCTTCAGGATGGTCTGAACGAACAATGAAGGATATCACCTAGTTTACCAAACTGCAGGTGAACTTATCCTCAGATGGAATGAAAGCACAGTTTCATAATGTAACTTTATCCTTTCAGTTACATGTTGAAGTTAGGGTTAACATTAACTAGAACAACATATAGTTGTAACCAACGAAGGAAGGAATATGTAGAGTAACCATATCAGTGCCGTAGATGTTTAAGCAGTCCCCTTCCAAGAGGATAAAAAGATTCATAGATTCCTAAAGTATTTTTCATTACACTTCCGAAAGAAAATCGCACGAAAGGTGTGACCCTAAAACGAGAGTGAACTCTTCGAGCGGGTTGTTCTGAATTTATCCTTACTTATGGGGATACGTGGATGAGAAGATACGTGAAACCTTGGTCATAAAGGATGATTTACTCTAAGTGAAAAGAATCTCAAAAATGATTCCTTGTACCTCAACCTACTGATTCATAGAAAGGATGTTTACGAGGGTGTTGCGATTAGCCGTGAAATATTAAGAGTAGAAACCCGCCTAGGAACTTTCCTACGATAGGGTGATCACTGAGTGTACCTCAGAAAACTGATTTATCGGCCCGCGTTTTTGCCATGTCTAACCTTAAAGGAACATTTCATGAGTGCAAAGACTTCTTAACCAATATTATAAAACTGCCATCCAAAGTGGCTCAAGAGTTTTTAACAAAGATCTTAATCATAAGCTTCATCTGAAATGACCCGTCCTAATCCATCCGGACGAAGTCCATATCGATTATAAATGATTCACAACAGTTGATTACATTACGAGGTACTTGACCTCTATATGATACATTTTACAAACATTGCATTCGCTTTTGAAAAGAAAATCTTTCATTACATCGAAAGTTGACAGACATGCATACCATTTCAAAATATATCCAACTATAATTGACTTAATAATAATCTTGTTGAACTCGTCTACTCGAATGCAACGTCTTTTGAAATATGCCATGAATGACTTCAAGTAATGTCTGTAATATGAGCTAATGCACATCGGAAGATTTCTTTCATACCTGAGAATAAACATGCTTTAAAGTGTCAACCAAAAGGTTGGTGAGTTCATTAGTTTAACATAAATAATCATCTCATAATTTTAATAGACCACAAGATTTCATATTTCCATTTTTCATAAACATACGTCCCATGCATAGAGATAAAAAAATATCATTCATATGGATTGAACACCTGGTAATCGACATTCACAATATGTATATAAGAATATCCCCATCATTCCGGGATCCTCCTTCGGACATGATATTAATTTCGAAGTACTAAAGCATCCGGTACTTTGGATGGGGCTTGTTGGGCCCGATAGATCTATCTTTAGAGTTCACGTCAATTAGGGTGTCTGTTCCCTAATTCTTAGATTACCAGACTTAATAAAAAGGGGCATATTCGATTTCGATCATTCAACCATATAATGTAGTTTCATTTACTTGTGTCTATTTTGTAAAACATTTATAAAAATTGCGCATGTATTCTCAGCCCAAAAATATAAAGGGTAAAAAGGCAAATGAAACTCACACATATAAATATTGTAAAAACAGTTATTAAAACATTTGCATGTATTCTCAGTCCCAAAAATATATATTGCAAAAGCATTTAAAAAGGGAGCAAATGAAACTCACAGTAATGTATTTTGTAGTAAAAATACATATGACGAAATTGAACAACTGAACAATGCATGGTTGGCCTCAGATTCACGAACCTATATCATTTGTATATATATTAAAATGTATAATCGTATTCGAACAAGTTTATATATTATAACTTGAATTATATATTATACGTATTTAGTTTGTGTATATATTTTAAATGTTTAATATTTATATATTTCGTTATATTAATATATTTCTATATATATATATATATATATATATATATATATATATATATATATATATATATATATATATATATTGTCATAACCCGTCCTTAACCATAAGAACGTGTTAGATAACGTATGATTTCATTGCGAGGTATTGACCTCTATATGCGACATTTTTAAAAGAACAACTGCATATATTTTACATTACAAACCATAATTCTTATTTTGATACAAGCTTTAGACAAAATAAAGATGATTATCATTTAGCGATAATCTTAGACTTACAAACTTTACATGTGATGATAACAATACGATTTCTAGCATATTTTACATTACAAATCCTCCGATATGCAGTTTTATTTTTGACACAAATATGCATACTCAAGATCTTGTTTAAATTCAACATGTTGCAGCGGAAGCTTCTAATTATCACCTGAGAATAGACATGTTTAAAACGTCAACATAAAGTTGGTGAGATATAGGTTTAGTGCCGGCAGCAATATATATATATATAGACCACAAGATTTCATATATAAACATTTTCATAAAAATATTCTAAGTGGTTGAGCACTTGGTAACCATACTTAACATTTAATCACGTCGCATATTCCCTTTAATATGAAATCTTACTACACCGTACCAAGTGTAGTCATAAAACGAAGTACTGTGCAACCGTTGAATACTGGTCGTCCAGTCCGGTTGGGGTTGTCAGGCCCGATAGATCTATCAACAGGATTCGCGTTTACAATACCGCTGTAAATATTAGTTACCAAGCTACAGGGAAGTATGCCAGTGGTACAACTCAACGTAGAATATATTTTCAGTTACTTGTGTCCATAACGTAAAACATAAAATACATGTATTCTCATCCCGAAATATTTAGAGTTTAAAAGTGGGACTATATACTCACTTTCGTCTTGAAGATATATATAATTTGACTTGGTCTCCGGTTGATATCACGAACCTATCCATATATAATATATCAATACCTTTTCTTTTTAAACAAACGTCACATATATATACTTGTTATACTTTTAATACTTTTAATAATTCCTTAGTCCGTAGTTAGCAGTTCGTTGTTAGTAATACAATTTTAATGGTTCATTTTTAGATGTTTAATATACCCGCAATGAAATAAATAAAACCCCCAACGAAATAAATAAAACCCCATCGTATATGTATTGGTCGAGATTAATCTTGACCCATGGTACCGGTGTTGTCAAATGACGTGTTGCGTACATAAAGTACCGGTGTTGTCAAATGACATGTTGCGTACAATCATGGGATCTTATGATTAATCTTCTCGTGTTGTTTACGGGTGATCCTGAACCATATAAAATTGAATTATGAGTACATATATATAAAATATCATGTTATCTTAAAAAGATGTGATTTATTTTAATTTTCTCCAATTAATCCCGAAGTTAAACTAGTCTTGGATAGCCAATTTTGTTTCGATCATAGTTTCTTCGTTACAACTCCGTTTTCGTTGATTCAACTTGCCATCTCCTTGGATCGAGTTCCTCTTTAAGACTATGAATTGTAAATATCTTAGTTTGTATTCAAAATCACACGGCATAGGTGAAACTTTAGTGAAACTTATGAAGTTAAACCTTTTCCTTTATGTAGGCAACCTTAAATGATTATTTTTCTAAAAATACTTATACTTTGAATTAAATCATGAAATTTTTATGTGTTACCATATTCATAGTAAAAATCATTTTTCCAGAACATAAACCTTCAATTCAAAGTTTAAGATGGTTTTTAATTATCCAACCCAAAACAGCCCCCGGTTACACTCCGACGTCGTAAAAACAGTTTTTAAGGTGTTCTTTGAAAAACCATGTTATACCTTGTTAAATTAGCATATATTTAAGTTATATTACAGGTCTTGAAGTATTTTAAAAGTTAAGTTAGAAGGATCTATTTAGTTTGCAAACAAGTTTGAAAACATTCAAACTATGTTCTTGTTGTTAAAATTGTATACCACAAAATATGATAGCTATATATATATGAATTGAATAAGGTTATGAACATAGATACTACCTCAAGTTACTTGGACAAGATTGCTGTAAAAGAGGAGTAAGAACCTAGAACCAAAAGAGTGATGGAATTGGATGAAAGATTGGAAGTAAACTTGTGTTCTTGAAAGGATTCTTGAAGTGTTCTTGTATGGTTTTTCTTATGATGATTAAGGGTTGTTTTTGAAGCTAAATGATGGGGAAAATGCTTGGAGATGATCAAGTATGAAGTTAAGAGTATTTTGAGAGAGAAATGGAAGTGTAAGTATGAGAAAATGGGGTGAAGAAATGGTGTGCATGCATAAAAACGTTTTTAGGTTATAAAGGAAAAAAAAGATACCTAACTTTGTTTTCTTGCTAAATAATTCATGCTACTTGACAAATGGTTGGTTCCACATGTTTCTTAATCATTTAAGGCTGCTAAGGAGCAGATTTTTATTGGTATATACCAATAGTAAATACATCTAGAAGCTGCGTATGATACGGGTACATATACCCTAGGTATACGTATAGAAATCTTTGAGAAAACGGAACGAGGATTCAAATATAGCTATCTTTTGTAAATATACTTATATTTTTTTATGTATGTAAGCCCTTTAAAAGTGATTAAATACATTACTTATACGATATATGTATAAACATTATAGGTTATAAGTATTTAAGTCAAATAACGTTACATATGGTTATCGTTTTGAAAACTTAAGTTAGTAGTTTCAAAATATACTTATAACTTATTGTTATTAATACAAAATGAGATATTAAAACATTCTTAGATCATGTTAAATATGTATATATACATATATATACACAAACGTATAATTATCATATATTGTATAGTTCGTGATATCATCGGTCAAACTAGACAGTCAAACGTTGTGTAAAACTCTTTTCGAAAACATAAGTCTCAACAATTTGGATTGCTTATCATGTTGGTAAGGTTTAATTTATGTAAATATTAATCTTATAAGTATAGAACGATCGAAAAAGTGCGGGTCGTTACATTACCTCCCCGTTAAATAAATTTCGTCCCGAAATTTTAAAATTGTACCTATTTTGCGTCATCGAGAAACAAGTGTGGATACTTTTGTTTTATCTGATCCTCTCGTTCCCACGTAAACTCGGGACCTCTTCTAGCATTCCAACGAACCTTAACTATCGGTATGTTGCTCTGCTTGAGCTGTTTAACTTCACGATCCATGATTTCGATTGGTTCTTCGATGAATTGTAGTTTCTCGTCGACATGGATTTCTTCAAGAGGAATGGTGAGATCTTCCTTTGCAAGACACTTCTTAAGGTTTGAGACGTGAAAGGTATTATGTACTCCGGCGAGTTGTTGCGGTAACTCGAGTCGATAAGCTACCGGTCCAATGCGTTCGATGATCTTGAACGGGCCTACATATCTTGGGTTCAGTTTACCCCTTTTTCCGAAGCGTATTACACCTTTCCAAGGTGACAACTTTAGCATAACCATGTCCCCGATCTGAAACTCTAATGGTTTCCTTCGGACATCGGCGTAGCTCTTTTGGCGACTACGGGCTGTTTTCAATCTCTCCTTGATTTGTACTATCTTCTCAGTCGTTTCGTGTATGATCTCGGGACCAGTTAATTGTCGATCTCCTACTTCATTCCAACAGATAGGAGATCTACACTTCCTTCCATACAATGCTTCGAATGGTGCAGCTTTAATGCTCGCATGATAACTATTATTATACGAGAATTCTGCTAATGGTAGATATTTATCCCATCCGTTTCCAAAATCGATCACACATGCCCTGAGCATGTCTTCAAGAGTCTGAATCGTTCTTTCACTCTGCCCGTCGGTTTGCGGATGATATGCGGTACTCATATCCAAACGAGTTCCTAGTGCCTCCTGTAGTGATTGCCAGAACTTTGAGGTAAATCTACTATCACGATCGGATATAATGGAAATAGGTATTCCATGCCTTGAAACAACTTCCTTTATATACAATCGTAATAGTTTCTCCATTCTATCCGTTTCCTTTATAGGCAAGAAGTGTGCAGACTTGGTGAGACGATCAACAATCACCCAAATGGTGTCGTATCCCCAGGCAGTCTTTGGTAACTTCGTGATGAAATCCATGGTAATACCGTCCCATTTCCATTCTGGAATTTCTGGTTGTTGAAGTAACCCTGACGGCTTCTGGTGTTCTTCTTTGACTTTGGAACAAGTTAAACATTCCCCAACATATGTTGCAACGTCTGTCTTCAAATTAGGCCACCAATAATGTGTCTTAAGATCTTGGTACATCTTTCCAACTCCAGGATGTATCGAGTATCTTGTCTTATGTGCCTCATTCAATATCAACTTCCTTAATCCACCCAACTTCGGTACCCAAATACGGTTTGCAAAATATCGAATTCCATCTTCCCGTATAACGAGTTGCTTCTCATACTTCTTCATTATTTCATTTCCTATATTTTCTTTAGTAAGTGCTTCTCGTTGAACTTCTTTGATTTGTGAGTTGAGATTCATGCGGATTTTTATGTTCATCGCTCGTACTCGAATTGGTTCTCGTTCCTTTCTGCTTAAAGCGTCAGCCACCACATTCGCTTTCCCGGGATGATAACGAATTTCACAATCATAGTCGTTTATTAACTCGACCCACCTACGTTGCCTCATGTTCAGCTGTTTTTGATCGAAAATATGTTGAAGGCTTTTATGATCAGTAAACACAGTGCATTTAACCCCATACAAGTAGTGTCTCCATATCTTCAATGCAAACACGACTGCTCCCAGTTCTAGATCATGCGTCGTATAATTCCGCTCGTGAATCTTTAATTGTCGGGATGCGTATGCAATAACTTTCTTCCGTTGCATAAGAACGCAACCAAAACCTTGTCGCGAAGCGTCACAATATATTTCAAAATCATCGTTCCCTTCTGGTAACGATAAAATAGGCGCCGTAGTCAACTTCTTTTTCAGTAATTGAAATGCACTCTCCTGCTCAGAAGTCCATTCATATTTCTTCCCTTTTTGCGTTAACGCTGTCAACGGCTTAGCTATTCGGGAAAAATCTTGAATAAACCTTCTATAATAACCGGCTAAACCCAAAAATTGGCGTATCTGCATTGGTGTCTTAGGAGTCTCCCATTTTTCAATGGCTTCAATTTTTGCTGGATCAACCTGAATTCCTTTGCTACTAACAACGTGGCCAAGAAATTGCACTTCTTTCAACCAGAAAGCACATTTAGAAAATTTAGCATATAGCTGTTCTTTTCTCAATAACTCTAATATCAACCTTAAATGCTGTTCATGCTCTTGCTCACTCTTGGAATAGATAAGAATATCATCAATGAAAACGATAACAAACTTATCTAAATATGGACTACAAACTCGATTCATGAGGTCCATGAATACAGCTGGCGCATTCGTCAATCCAAACGGCATGACCAAAAATTCGTAATGACCGTAGCGTGTCCGAAAAGCAGTTTTTGGTATATCTTCTTCTTTGACACGTAATTGATGATAGCCCGACCTTAAGTCAATTTTTGAGTACACACATGATCCTTGGAGTTGATCAAATAAGTCGTCAATTCTCGGTAGTGGATACCGATTCTTGATAGTTAACTTATTTAATTCACGATAATCTATACACATCCTAAAAGATCCATCTTTCTTTTTAACAAATAGAATCGGAGCTCCCCACGGTGAAGTACTTGGTCGTATGAATCCATGATCCAGTAATTCTTTTAACTGACTCTGAAGTTCTTTTAACTCGGACGGTGCAAGTCTATATGGAGCACGAGCCACTGGTGCAGCTCCTGGTACTAAATCTATTTGAAATTCTACAGATCTAAATGGAGGTAATCCCGGCAACTTTTCCGGAAAGACTTCAGGAAAATCTCTTGCCACAGGCACGTCATTGATGCTCTTCACTTTTTCCTTTGTTTCGACTTTATTAACATGTGCTAAGATAGCATAGCACCCTTTCTTCAAGCACTTTTGAGCTTTCAAATAACTAATGAGTTTTAGCTTTGAGTTACCCTTCTCTCCATAAATCATTACTGGCGTTTTATCCTTACGAGGAATGCGAATTGCCTTCTTGGCGCACACAACTTCAGCTCCTATTTTGGACATCCAGTCCATGCCGACTATTACATCAAAACTTCCTAATTCTACGGGTATTAAGTCAATTTTAAACGTTTCTCCGGCTAAATTTATTTTACAATCACGACAAATTTTATCGGCTTTAATTAGTTTACCATTAGCTAACTCAATCATGTACTTAGCATCTAGAGGTAATGATGAACAATTCAATTTAGCGTGAAAGTCTCTACACACGTAACTTCTATCAGCACCAGTATCAAATATAATAGATGCGGATAAGTTATTAATGGTAAACGTACCCGTAACAAGCTCCGGGTCTTCACATGCCTCTCTAGCATTAATAACAAATGCTCTCCCACGTGCAGGTCCGATATTCTTCTCTGGATTCGGGCACTGGCTCTTATAGTGACCTTGTTTTCCACACCCAAAACAAGTAATGGTAGCCAAAGCAGTTCTATTTGCATTGGTGGCAGGAGTCTTGGTACCATTTGTAACGAGAGCCCTACAATCTTCAGCAAGATGACCCTTTCGATTACATTTGTTGCATACCACATTACAGTAACCAGAGTGATGTTTGTGGCATCGGTTGCATAAAGGATTTTGTCCTTTATAACCAAAGCTTAAACCACTACCCGCACCTTGCGTGTTTTCTTGTTTCTTAAAAGATTGTTGTTGGTTACCTTGATCATAATTTCCATTCCACTTTCTTTTGTTACCTGATACCTTCACATCAGTATTGGATACTTTCTTATCCATGATGACCTGATCCATTAGCTCGTTTGCCATGGTTATAGCTTCATGAATTGTCTTAGGTTTCGATGCTGTAACATTTGCCTTGACCTTTTTCGGCAACCCATCTTTGTACATTTCAATTTTCCGTTCTTCGGTTGGAACCAATTCAGGACATAGCAAAACTAATTCCATGAATCGCTGATTGTAGTTGGTGATTTCAGTACCAATAACCTTCAGACTTCGTAATTCATCTTCCAACTTCCTAACCTCGTTCCTTGGACAATATTCGTTGATTAACATTGTTTTGAATTCTTCCCATGGAGTATCATAAGCTACATCTCCTCCTACAGCCTTCACATAATTTTTCCACCACGTGAGTGCACTATCTTGTAAAGTGCATGATGCATACTTGGTCATGTCCTTTTCAACACAACCACTTATTTTAAACACAGTCTCCATCTTTTCTATCCACCGGGTTAAACCGATCGGTCCTTCTGTTCCACTGAATGATGAGGGCTTGCAAGCTTGAAAAGTTTTGTAAGTGCACCCCACACGAGGATTTGGGTTAACTGCAGCACCTCTTGCAGCCTCGACCCATAACATTCTGTCGTTCACTCGCTGATTGATGAGTTCCTGGATTTCTTGTTCCGTCATTCGGTTCAATCGCGCCATATTCTTCTATAAGAATGAAAAGAAAATAATTATTCACATGGAATATTATAGATGTAGTGTATATTTACAGTACATTATAGCTTATTAATAATATGAACCAGGTATTATTATAAAAGCCTTTTCTTCTTATTAGCGTTTTATAATTATATCTAGGGTAGTACCTACCCGTTAATGTCCATACTTAATAGCTTAGTACAGAATCAATTACTACCATCTAAATAATACTTAACCATGGAAAATTATTGCATTTCACACTTCACTATTTTACATATGCTTATCTTACATCGAACATTAAACAAACCACACTAATAATATTATACAAAACATTATATGATCCCATGGTTTAATACGGCAGCACATCGTTTGGTCTATTTTCTAGGACGTTTAGGTTCAAAGAATCGCTTAACGCTTATCCTGGCTGTCTGCCTATATTTTGGCTGTGGGACTGAAGAACTGGATGCCGGGATAGAACGAATAGGAATAGCGGGAATAGGGGTGGTAGTGTCTAGTGGAGTTGGTGCCACATCATCCTTATTAAACTCAGGATTTGAATTTTCTAATTCATTAGCCTTTCGTTTCTTTCCTAGTTCGAACTCTTCTTTTGTAATTTCCTGTATTTCTTCCTCGGGTTCACTTTCCTCCTCGGGTTCACTTTCCTCCTCGGGTTCACTTTCCTCCTCGGGTTCACTTTCCTCCTCGGGTTCACTTTCCGGGTTCTCTATAGTCAGTTCATCCGGAATTTGTGAGTCTTCCCCAAAGATATTATTTTCGTCATCGGATAGGTTAATGACTGGAACACCATCTGAAGATTCTGGTTCGGAGTCGCTGAATGTGATAACAAGTTTTGAGCCCGACATCTATCACACAACAACTAACCCATTAGTACTACATAATATTTACATATAAATTTTAACCAACAATGATAAGCAATGGTTTTTAAATCAGACCCGGTCAAAGTCCAGACTTACTAATGTATCCTAACGACTTATCAGTTAGACACACTAATGCAAACCTGGTTCGCTAAGACCACGGCTCTGATACCACATGTCATAACCCGTCCTTAACCATAAGAACGTGTTAGATAACATATGATTTCATTGCGAGGTATTGACCTCTATATGCGACATTTTTAAAAGAACAACTGCATATATTTTACATTACAAACCATAATTCTTATTTTGATACAAGCTTTAGACAAAATAAAGATGATTATCATTTAGCGATAATCTTAGACTTACAAACTTTACATGTGATGATAACAATACGATTTCTAGCATATTTTACATTACAAATCCTCCGATATGCAGTTTTATTTTTGACACAAATATGCATACTCAAGATCTTGTTTAAATTCAACATGTTGCAGCGAAAGCTTCTAATTATCACCTGAGAATAGACATGTTTAAAACGTCAACATAAAGTTGGTGAGATATAGGTTTAGTGCCGGCAGCAATATATATATATATAGACCACAAGATTTCATATATAAATATTTTCATAAAAATATTCTAAGTGGTTGAGCACTTGGTAACCATACTTAACATTTAATCACGTCGCATATTCCCTTTAATATGAAATCTTACTACACCGTACCAAGTGTAGTCACAAAACGAAGTACTGTGCAACCGTTGAATACTGGTCGTCCAGTCCGGTTGGGGTTGTCAGGCCCGATAGATCTATCAACAGGATTCGCGTTTACAATACCGCTGTAAATATTAGTTACCAAGCTACAGGGAAGTATGCCAGTGGTACAACTCAACGTAGAATATATTTTCAGTTACTTGTGTCCATAACGTAAAACATAAAATACATGTATTCTCATCCCGAAATATTTAGAGTTTAAAAGTGGGACTATATACTCACTTTCGTCTTGAAGATATATATAATTTGACTTGGTCTCCGGTTGATATCACGAACCTATCCATATATAATATATCAATACCTTTTCTTTTTAAACAAACGTCACATATATATACTTGTTATACTTTTAATACTTTTAATAATTCCTTAGTCCGTAGTTAGCAGTTCGTTGTTAGTAATACAATTTTAATGGTTCATTTTTAGATGTTTAATATACCCGCAATGAAATAAATAAAACCCCCAACGAAATAAATAAAACCCCATCGTATATGTATTGGTCGAGATTAATCTTGACCCATGGTACCGGTGTTGTCAAATGACGTGTTGCGTACATAAAGTACCGGTGTTGTCAAATGACATGTTGCGTACAATCATGGGATCTTATGATTAATCTTCTCGTGTTGTTTACGGGTGATCCTGAACCATATAAAATTGAATTATGAGTACATATATATAAAATATCATGTTATCTTAAAAAGATGTGATTTATTTTAATTTTCTCCAATTAATCCCGAAGTTAAACTAGTCTTGGATAGCCAATTTTGTTTCGATCATAGTTTCTTCGTTACAACTCCGTTTTCGTTGATTCAACTTGCCATCTCCTTGGATCGAGTTCCTCTTTAAGACTATGAATTGTAAATATCTTAGTTTGTATTCAAAATCACACGGCATAGGTGAAACTTTAGTGAAACTTATGAAGTTAAACCTTTTCCTTTATGTAGGCAACCTTAAATGATTATTTTTCTAAAAATACTTATACTTTGAATTAAATCATGAAATTTTTATGTGTTACCATATTCATAGTAAAAATCATTTTTCCAGAACATAAACCTTCAATTCAAAGTTTAAGATGGTTTTTAATTATCCAACCCAAAACAGCCCCCGGTTACACTCCGACGTCGTAAAAACAGTTTTTAAGGTGTTCTTTGAAAAACCATGTTATACCTTGTTAAATTAGCATATATTTAAGTTATATTACAGGTCTTGAAGTATTTTAAAAGTTAAGTTAGAAGGATCTATTTAGTTTGCAAACAAGTTTGAAAACATTCAAACTATGTTCTTGTTGTTAAAATTGTATACCACAAAATATGATAGCTATATATATATGAATTGAATAAGGTTATGAACATAGATACTACCTCAAGTTACTTGGACAAGATTGCTGTAAAAGAGGAGTAAGAACCTAGAACCAAAAGAGTGATGGAATTGGATGAAAGATTGGAAGTAAACTTGTGTTCTTGAAAGGATTCTTGAAGTGTTCTTGTATGGTTTTTCTTATGATGATTAAGGGTTGTTTTTGAAGCTAAATGATGGGGAAAATGCTTGGAGATGATCAAGTATGAAGTTAAGAGTATTTTGAGAGAGAAATGGAAGTGTAAGTATGAGAAAATGGGGTGAAGAAATGGTGTGCATGCATAAAAACGTTTTTAGGTTATAAAGGAAAAAAAAGATACCTAACTTTGTTTTCTTGCTAAATAATTCATGCTACTTGACAAATGGTTGGTTCCACATGTTTCTTAATCATTTAAGGCTGCTAAGGAGCAGATTTTTATTGGTATATACCAATAGTAAATACATCTAGAAGCTGCGTATGATACGGGTACATATACCCTAGGTATACGTATAGAAATCTTTGAGAAAACGGAACGAGGATTCAAATATAGCTATATTTTGTAAATATACTTATATTGTTTTATGTATGTAAGCCCTTTAAAAGTGATTAAATACATTACTTATACGATATATGTATAAACATTATAGGTTATAAGTATTTAAGTCAAATAACGTTACATATGGTTATCGTTTTGAAAACTTAAGTTAGTAGTTTCAAAATATACTTATAACTTATTGTTATTAATACAAAATGAGATATTAAAACATTCTTAGATCATGTTAAATATGTATATATACATATATATACACAAACGTATAATTATCATATATTGTATAGTTCGTGATATCATCGGTCAAACTAGACAGTCAAACGTTGTGTAAAACTCTTTTCGAAAACATAAGTCTCAACAATTTGGATTGCTTATCATGTTGGTAAGGTTTAATTTATGTAAATATTAATCTTATAAGTATAGAACGATCGAAAAAGTGCGGGTCGTTACATATATATATATATATATATATATATATATATATATATATATATATATATATATATATATATATATATATATATATATATATATATATATATATATGGTTAGTATTATATGAAAAATTATATGAAAATTGAAATGTTCCGTTCTTATTGATTAAAAACGTTCCATATTAATTGATTTCGTTGCGAGGTTTTGACCACTATATGAGACGTTTTTCAAAGACTGCATTCATTTTAAAACAAACCATAACCTTTATTTCATCAATAAAGGTTTAAAAAGCTTTACGTAGATTATCAAATAATGATAATCTAAAATATCCTGTTTACACACGACCATTACATAATGGTTTACAATACAAATATGTTACAACAAAATAAGTTTCTTGAATGCAGTTTTTACACAATATCATACAAGCATGGACTCCAAATCTCGTCCTTATTTAAGTATGCGACAGCGGAAGCTCTTAATAATCACCTGAGAATAAACATGCTTAAAACGTCAACAAAAATGTTGGTGAGTTATAGGTTTAACCTATATATATCAAATCATAATAATAGACCACAAGATTTCATATTTCAATACACATCCCATACATAGAGATAAAAATCATTCATATGGTGAACACCTGGTAACCGACATTAACAAGATGCATATATAAGAATATCCCCATCATTCCGGGACACCCTTCGGATATGATATAAATTTCGAAGTACTAAAGCATCCGGTACTTTGGATGGGGTTTGTTAAGCCCAATAGATCTATCTTTAGGATTCGCGTCAATTAGGGTGTCTGTTCCCTAATTCTTAGATTACCAGACTTAATAAAAAGGGGCATATTCAATTTCGATAATTCAACCATAGAATGTAGTTTCACGTACTTGTGTCTATTTTGTAAATCATTTATAAAACCTGCATGTATTCTCATCCCAAAAATATTAGATTTTAAAAGTGGGTACTATAATTCACTTTCACAGATTTTTACTTCGTCGGGAAGTAAGACTTGGCCACTGGTTGATTCACGAACCTATAACAATATATACATATATATCAAAGTATGTTCAAAATATATTTACAATACTTTTAATATATTTTGATGTTTTAAGTTTATTAAGTCAGCTGTCCTCGTTAGTAACCTACAACTAGTTGTCCACAGTTAGATGTACAGAAATAAAATGATAAATATTATCTTGAATCAATCCACGACCCAGTGTATACGTATCTCAGTATTAATCACAACTCAAACTATATATATTTTGGAATCAACCTCAACCCTGTATAGCTAACTCCAACATTCACATATAGAGTGTCTATGGTTGTTCCGAAATATATATAGATGTGTCGACATGATAGGTCGAAACATTGTATACGTGTCTATGGTATCTCAAGATTACATAATATACAATACAAGTTGATTAAGTTATGGTTGGAATAGATTTGTTACCAATTTTCACGTAGCTAAAATGAGAAAAATTATCCAATCTTGTTTTACCCATAACTTCTTCATTTTAAATCCGTTTTGAGTGAATCAAATTGCTATGGTTTCATATTGAACCCTATTTTATGAATCTAAACAGAAAAAGTATAGGTTTATAGTCGGAAAAATAAGTTACAAGTCGTTTTTGTAAAGGTAGTCATTTCAGTCGAAAGAACGACGTCTAGATGACCATTTTAGAAAACATACTTCCACTTTGAGTTTAACCATAATTTTTGAATATAGTTTCATGTTCATAATAAAAATCATTTTCTCAGAATAACAACTTTTAAATCAAAGTTTATCATAGTTTTTAATTAACTAACCCAAAACAGCCCGCGGTGTTACTACGACGGCGTAAATCCGGTTTTACGGTGTTTTTCGTGTTTCCAGGTTTTAAATCATTAAGTTAGCATATCATATAGATATAGAACATGTGTTTAGTTTATTTTAAAAGTCAAGTTAGAAGGATTAACTTTTGTTTGCGAACAAGTTTAGAATTAACTAAACTATGTTCTAGTGATTACAAGTTTAAACCTTCGAATAAGATAGCTTTATATGTATGAATCGAATGATGTTATGAACATCATTACTACCTTAAGTTCCTTGGATAAACCTACTGGAAAAGAGAAAAATGGATCTAGCTTCAATGGATCCTTGGATGGCTCGAAGTTCTTGAAGCAGAATCATGACACGAAAACAAGTTCAAGTAAGATCATCACTTAAAATAAGATTGTTATAGTTATAGAAATTGAACCAAAGTTTGAATATGATTATTACCTTGTATTAGAATGATAACCTACTGTAAGAAACAAAGATTTCTTGAGGTTGGATGATCACCTTACAAGATTGGAAGTGAGCTAGCAAACTTGAAAGTATTCTTGATTTTATGAAACTAGAACTTTTGGAATTTATGAAGAACACATAGAACTTGAAGATAGAACTTGAGAGAGATCAATTAGATGAAGAAAATTGAATAATGAAAGTGTTTGTAGGTGTTTTTGGTCGTTGGTGTATGGATTAGATATAAAGGATATGTTATTTTGTTTTCATGTAAATAAGTCATGAATGATTACTCATATTTTTGTAATTTTATGAGATATTTCATGCTAGTTGCCAAATGATGGTTCCCACATGTGTTAGGTGACTCACATGGGCTGCTAATAGCTGATCATTGGAGTGTATATACCAATAGTACATACATCTAAAAGCTGTGTATTGTACGAGTACGAATACGGGTGCATACGAGTAGAATTGTTGATGAAACTGAACGAGGATGTAATTGTAAGCATTTTTGTTAAGTAGAAGTATTTTGATAAGTGTCTTGAAGTCTTTCAAAAGTGTATGAATACATATTAAAACACTACATGTATATACATTTTAACTGAGTCGTTAAGTCATCGTTAGTCGTTACATGTAAATGTTGTTTTGAAACCTTTAGGTTAACGATCTTGTTAAATGTTGTTAACCCAATGTTTATAATATCAAAAGAGATTTTAAATTATTATATTATCATGATATTATGATGTACGAATATCTCTTAATATGATATATATACATTAAATGTCGTTACAACGATAATCGTTACATATATGTCTCGTTTCAAAATCATTAAGTTAGTAGTCTTGTTTTTACATATGTAGTTCATTGTTAATATAATTAATGATATGTTTACTTATCATAATATCATGTTAACTATATATATAACCATATATATGTCATCATATAGTTTTTACAAGTTTTAACGTTCGTGAATCACCGGTCAACTTGGGTGGTCAATTGTCTATATGAAACCTATTTCAATTAATCAAGTCTTAACAAGTTTGATTGCTTAACATGTTGGAAACATTTAATCATGTAAATATCAATCTCAATTAATATATATAAACATGGAAAAGTTCGGGTCACTACAAAAATATTCTTAATTCGTTATATATAATTATTTATATAAATAATGTTATTATAATTGGTAGGTGATATATAAACTATTAATATGATTATAACATATGTATTAAGTATATTTTAGGTACAAAATATTTATTTGTAACGAAAATGATAGTTTTGATAATAATGATTTTCTAATAATAATAACTTTCTTAATTTTGATAATACTAATATAAATAACGATATTGTTAAAAGTGATACATATGTTAATAATAATAATAGTAAAACTAATAATTACAAAAATGATATTTATACTAATATTAGTGCGAGTCATAATAACCTGTATTGTTTTATAACAATAATAATAATCCTAAACAAATTCATAATAATAATAATAGTACTAAAAATGGTACAATTACTAATATTTATAAAAATAATAAGTTGCATTATTTTGTCACTAATTATAATGTTTATAATGAAAGTTTGATTATGTTCCTAATAATGATAATAATAATAATAATAATAATAATAATAATAATAATAATAATAATAATAATAATAATAATAATAATAATAATAATCCTAATACTTAATAATAATAATAATACTAAGTAATTATAACAACTTTAGTAATAATAACAATTATAACAATAATAATTAGTACTAACAATAACAATAACAATAATAATAATAATAGTAATAGTAATAATAATAATAATAATAATAATAATAATAATAATAATAATAATTATAATAATAAAGTGATTTACTACCTTAAAAGATTAAAAAGATAACAATTTGCCCAAGCCGGGACTCGAACCCGCGACCTCATGCCCACATGCAAACACCATTAACCACTCCTCTATTAACCTTTATCTGTTTTAATTCACAAGTCTAATTTTATAACCCGATACAATTATTCCCTTTTTCCTCTTCTTCTTCTTCGATTTCAATATCGACCAGATCAATTTCCAGAATCATAACAGCCAATCAGATAATGTGTTTTTGGGATTTTTAAACTAAACAAAACAATTTAAATCATTGCTTTTAAATCATTAAACACAAGAAGAACAGAAATAAAAAAAATAAAAAATAAAACAGTGGTATAACCCGGTTCATGAACTCAAACATTGATTCAACGTTTAAGACCATATCAGACCACGAGTTCTAAATGAAATATGTTATAATTCAACTCTATAATCTTTCTGCTTATTCAATTGGAACAGAAACATCAAAACAAGACTGAATTTTATGATGAACACACAGTTTTGACTTTTGAAATAGAAACTTTGACTCGAAAATTTGGCTTCGTTAGGAAGAATTGATACATGATATTTTACAGATAGTTTAAACAAAATGTTCCTAACAAAACCTCATTTACACATTTTGATATAAAATTCAAATTCAAGCTTTTTGAAAAGAAAATTCACGAGCAGAGCACACAGTGTGTTCTTCAGAATTTTCTGTTTTAATTCGACTTAATGAAGAGTTATACAGGGTTTTTGTGAATGATAAATGATAATGTGAGGTTGTGTGTGTATAATACAACTGGAATTCGTTTGTTTATGTTTCAATTTGATCGACAGATTAATGTATCAGGTACATAAATAAATAAATAAAAAATTAAAAGTGAAAGGGATTGTAAACAGAATTTGGCTGTTTATGTGATCCTAAATTCGTGATTTGTATCAGAGAATCAATTATCTACAGATTGAAAGTGATTTGAAACTGAATTAGATTCTGTGGAAGTTTAATTCAGAGTTTTTATTTAATTAAAATTAGTACAATAATACAGATTTAATTCAGTGTTTTTATTTAGTGTTTTCATATTGTATGTATAATTTAGTATATATGTATATATATATTTATACTCTGTATATGTAATTATATATATATAATCCTATATTCTATATGTATATATTTAATTTATATTCAATATTGATAATAACTAGATATAATTATATTAATTATAATACAATTAATAATTAAGATAATAATAATAATAATAATAGGAATAATAATATTAATATTCAACATTATAATTATATTAATAATTATAAATAACAATAGTGAATATATAAAAAAATGATACTTATAATATTTATGGTAACAATTAATAATTTATATTATTTAGTAATATTAATATAGCAATTTAAATGTATCATATTCCTATCTATATATAATAAATTAGTATAATTAATAATACCGATTTTTAATATTAATCATAAATAATAACACTTATCTTTTAGCTTGTAATCAAATATATTGATATTATAATCAGGTATTTAATATTTAATGCTTATACATTTTGATATTTTATAATCACTTTTATAGTATTCATATTCATATATATATATATATATATATATATATATATATATATATATATATATATATATATATATATATATATATATATATATATATATATATATATATATATATATATATATATACATTCATTTACAAACAATTGTTCGTGAATCGTCGGGACTGGTCAAAGGTTAAATGAATTCATGTAAACAGTTTCAAAATTTTGTAACTCAACATTATAGACTTTGCTTATCGTGTCGAGCTTGTATAAAGATTAAGTTTAAATTTAGTCGGAAATTCCTGGGTCATCACAGTACCTACCCGTTAAAGAAATTTCGTCTCGAAATTTGAGTGAGGTGGTCATGGTTAACAATAAAAACGTTTTCTTGACGAATATGAGTTGATAATTAGAGGTTTATCAGCATTGAATAATAATGCTAAAATAATTCGATTATTCTAAGAATACGAATGAAGCTATTGCAAAAGAGTGAATTGAAGTAAATAAGATTTTCCTTAGCTTTTGACGTAAACAATGTTGAATTCCGGAATTTAAGGGATTTGAAGAAAATCTTTGAAATTTAAAAGATTTGATTCTTCGGTGAATAAGGAAATTAATATCTCTCTAATTAACTACGGTGATCTCCCTCGATTACTCAGTCTGATATTTCTATTATAAATTAAACTCTTCCGTTCCATTATTTTCACCATTTTTATACTTTCTTTCTTAGTTCATGCATCCAAAATATTGTGAAAATGCTTAATCTCGTTCTGATCCTTGATATTTTCCTAATTATCATTTCTATCATCCTTCTTTTCAATCTTCCGTTAGAAGAATCTGTTTACTTCTACTATTACCTTGGGGTTATAGTGCTTTTAATTCTCCCGTGTCTTTATGTTGTGATAAACATTGATATTCACGGTTTGTAATTTATGCGTTGTTATCGGGCTTTATATCTCCCCTTATATTTTAATGTCGATATTTCTGTTTCCTATAATCATTGTTATCCACAGTTAATTCTCCCTCCTATTTGCTGCGATTTATACTCCACTTTCTATTTCAGAGCTTTGTCCCTTCGTTTCTTCTTTTTGCAATTGGGCACCTCTTGTAATGGTCCAGAATTCGCGGATATAATTTTCAGAATGAATATTGTTAATGTTCTAAGAAGGGAATGATAATGGCACGATCTTGATCTGTTAAATTACCAGAATACCCTGGAAAAGACCGAATCATCAAGGGATATTTTCCTAATATTTTAGAGATTTAAATAGAATACAAGAGTCGTGTAACATGGCACATGATGACGTTAGAGTCTGTGAATCATCATGTTCCATTTAGAAACTCAGCATGACTTAATGTAATATAATCACGTTGATCAAGTGTCATTATATTATACTAACTCATGCATCAGTTCCCAACATTACTTCAATAGCATTCATAATTTAAGCTCGAAAGTTTACAGAATATAGAAACTAACAGTTTCTATATGATGCAACACTGATAGCACTAAGAGATTAATGATTTCAGATAAGAATGGTTATGAAAATATCTTCAGAAATATGGAGGATATTTTTAATGAAAGATATGATGATATCTTGGAATATCTAAAATCAGAGGATGATAAAAACTATTGTCCGCAAGGGTTTAGAGTAAGGAGCAAGATATTCACTAAAGACTTTAGCAGTCATTGAATCATTTGGATTCTTTGAAGTCAAACTTATTCTTTGTGATTTGTCCACGGCTTTCTTCATAGTTTCGCATAATATGCTTTTCGGTACTAAATTTTCTATTGAGTGTTTCCAATATAATGATACACAGGAAGCACGAAGAGGTATATAATTTCGGACGAGAATATTTATGAAAATATCCTCAGAAATATCGAAGATATTGATGATGATATTTTGGAATTTCTAAGTTCGATGGTTGATGAGGAAGATTGTTCCGCAAGATTTTAACATGAGTATGGAGCAAAATATTCGTTGAAGGTTTCATCGGATCCAGAATTATCTGGATTCTTTGAATATATGGTATGGTCCTTGTATTTGTCCTTGGTCTCCTTCGTGGTTAGCTCAATCCGTTTTCCAGTTCCAACCTTTCTGAGCTTTTCCAACATACTATTCTTTATCATCAAACTTCCGATGATTAAGGGCGTTTATAGTTGTCTATGGTTTCTGCTGCTTCATTCAGCTTTTTCAACATTCAGAGTATTGATTTGTGACTGAGTGCTTTTCAGAATTTCAGAATGAGAGATCATAATTCTAAGCGATAAATGTCATACATATAACTATTGATGTGGATATGTTGTGAGTTTTCAAAGTACTGATTGCTGATTCCCGGTAATTGGTATGGCAGTTCTCGTTACAAGATGTGGATGATTATATGATAGGGTTTCGATGAATAAATATAATGATTTGTCAGAGAGATCTAAGCCAAGAAGCAAGAAGGTTGCTGGTACGTTTGCTGGTAATATGGTGGAATATAAAAGAATTCTCCGGTATCAAAAGGGTAATCGTATATATATCAAGATTATAGTAAGGCTACTTCGAATGAAAAGTCGAAGTTGACTTGCTGGAGCTGTGACAAAATTGGCTACTTTGAAAAGAGATCGCAAAATTATTTTTGCTAATAAATTCCAAAGGATCTAACGCGGCTACGTGTTAAAATTTTACTCAGGTTCCGAGAGTTTTCAAGTGAATAACTATATGCATAAATCTCTTCTTACGTAGATGGAGTGCGGTTGATTCATCCTATCGATTGAGGTGTTTTCAAGAATCATGAAAGGTTTGAACGCAGATTGTAATCGTCAAGATACAATTGAGGTTTAAGATGAAATCAAGTGGCAAACTTGAAGAATTATTTAGTTTCATATATTATAATCAATATTTTAATTCATTTTAATTGTCCAATGTTATTAGTCCACAGTCGATAATCCACAGTTAACATTCCAATAATTCATATATAATTTAATATATAATATTCGAATTAATTAATACGTATCGTGACCCGTGTACATGTCTCAGACTCGATCACAACTCAAACTATATATATATATATATATATATATATATATATATATATATATATATATATATATATATATATATATATATATATATATATATATATATATAGATGGGTCGATATGATATGTCAAAACCTTGTATACGTGTCCCGATATTTAAAGTGCGTAAAATAAATAACAGAAATTAATTGACGATAAATAAATTTGCGAGAATGTAAATTGCGATAATTAAATTGCGATAAATATAATGTAATCAGTTAGCTGGGGTCAATTAGTTAGGAACAGTTAGCGTGGATTCTTAACAAAATTTCTCATTGTTAATTTGTTTGTTTCTAACAAATTTTATTTTGTCAAATGTTTCCTTCATTATGCCACTTGATTTTTGATAAATCAAAATCTAAATATGAAATTGTATGAATATGGTTATTCTGTGGTGAACGGATTTGTATATCGGTGAACATAAGTAGGATAGTAAACGACTGTTGAATTAGATTCGAAGAATGTACAGTGTAACTTATTAATGTGAAATCTAAATATTCCTAGGGTATTACCTACCCGTTAAAATATTTTCACCATTAACAGTTTGTACACAAGAATTTTTAATTACAATCTTTATGAAAATATATATACATATATATTTCCTTCAGATGTAATCATGGATTTAATGAGTCAATATGATATTAAACTCATTTGATTTACCGTTGGAACAAGAATATATAATCTCTAAAACATTAGAGATTACATAATCGCCATGTCGAACGAAGATAACTGATGTAGAACAATTCGTAGAACGATAATTATACTCGAGGTACAGAATGAGATTCTGAGGCATGGATTGTTGATGGTAATGGTGCTGTTACTGATGGTATTGTTGGCGCCGGTGATGTTGTTGAAGCTGGTACATTTTGCACCATATTTTCCAAATTGATTACTCGAGTGCGAAGTTCGTTGACTTCTTGTATTACTCCGGGATGATTGTCGGTTAGAACAAGTGGATGAATAAGGTTTAGAATTGTGGATAGAATATAATCGTGTAGATTACTCTGGAAATGAGGCTGAAAATGGTGTTTCGGATAGATTCGCCGGTAAACGTTTCAGCTTCATTGTCAAGAGTTGAATTCGGTTGGTGGAAGGGATCGCCTTTTTCGAGTCTCCATTGATTAGGTCGACTACGAACTCATCAGATGAATTAGGATGGATGATTGATTGATTCATTCTGGTGACACTGCTTTCGGAGCTTAGGTGAACATCCATGTCGGAATAGCTGTCGGAATAACTATCGGAATAGCTATCGAAATCTGAGGGACTCGAACTTGTTGAGGGATTCATCTCGTACGATTAGATGAACGATTTTCGATAAGAAATAGATTATAGGATATAGATTAGTACCCTGCAATACATAATTTACATATGTATATATAATACTAAAATCTCATAAGTTTCAGAGGAATCTACGGAAGTTGTCAGGCAAAGTCTACAGTAACAGATATGCTAAGATATGAATTAGCAGATACACTAAGATACGAATTTTGTCTATACACTATTCATGCAATCATTGCAGTAATATGTGTCTAGACTAAGAATGATAAGCAGGTAATTTCTTAAGGATGATAAATAGATGATTTCCGACAAAAATGATAAGCAAAACTTTTGACATGCAAACACGGTCGAAGTCCAGACTTACTAAAGCATCCTAATGACTATCAGCTAGGCACACTAATGCAAGACCTGGTTCACTAAGACCACGCTCTGATACCAACTGAAATGACCAGTCCTAATCCATCTGGACGAAGTCCATATCGATTATAAACGATTCACAACAGTTGATTACATTACGAGGTACTTGACCTCTATATGATACATTTTACAAACATTGCATTCGCTTTTGAAAAGAAAATCTTTCATTACATCGAAAGTTGACAGACATGCATACCATTTCATAATATATCCAACTATAATTGACTTAATAATAATCTTGTTGAACTCGACGACTTGAATGCAACGTCTTTTGAAATATGCCATGAATGACTTCAAGTAATGTCTCTAATATAAGCTAATGCACAGCGGAAGATTTCTTTCATACCTGAGAATAAACATGCTTTAAAGTGTTAACCAAAAGGTTGGTGAGTTCATTAGTTTAACATAAATAGTCATCTCATAATTTTAATAGACCACAAGATTTCATATTTCCATTTTTCATAAACATACGTCCCATGCATAGAGACAAAAAAAATATCATTCATATGGATTGAACACCTAGTAACCGACATTCACAATATGTATATAAGAATATCCCCATCATTTCGAGATCCTCCTTCGGATATGATATTAATTTCGAAGTACTAAAGCATCCGGTACTTTGGATGGGGCTTGTTGGGTCCGATAGATCTATCTTTAGAGTTCGCGTCAATTAGGGTGTCTGTTCCCTAATTCTTAGATTACCAGACTTAATAAAAAGGGGCATATTCGATTTCGATCATTCAACCATATAATGTAGTTTCATTTACTTGTGTCTATTTCGTAAAACATTTATAAAAATTGCGCATGTATTCTCAGCCCAAAAATATAAAGGGTAAAAAGGCAAATGAAACTCACACATATAAATATTGTAAAAACAGTTATTAAAACATTTGCATGTATTCTCAGTCCCAAAAATATATATTGCAAAAGCATTTAAAAAGGGAGCAAATGAAACTCACAGTAATGTATTTTGTAGTAAAAATACATATGACGAAATTGAACAACTGAACAATGCAGGGTTGGCCTCGGATTCACGAACCTATATCATTTGTATATATATTAAAATGTATAATTGTATTCGAACAAGTTTATATATTATAACTTGAATTATATATTATATGTACTTAGTTTGTGTATATATTTTAAATGTTTAATATTTATATATTTCGTTATATTAATATATATATATATATATATATATATATATATATATATATATATATATATATATATATATATATATATATATATATATATATATATATATATATATATATATATATATATATGGTTAGTATTATATGAAAAATTATATGAAAAATTATATGAAAATATTCTTAATTCGTTATATATAATTATTTATATAAATAATGTTATTATAATTGGTAGGTGATATATAAACTATTAATATGATTATAACATATGTATTAAGTATATTTTAGGTACAAAATATTTATTTGTAACGAAAATGATAGTTTTGATAATAATGATTTTCTAATAATAATAACTTTCTTAATTTTGATAATACTAATATAAATAACGATATTGTTAAAACTGATACATATGTTAATAATAATAATTGTAAAACTAATAATTACGAAAATGATATTTATACTAATATTAGTGCGAGTCATAATAACCTGTATTGTTTTATAACAATAATAATAATCCTAAAAAAATTCATAATAATAATAATAGTACTAAAAATGGTACAATTACTAATATTTACAAAAATAATAAGTTGCATTATTTTGTCACTAATTATAATGTTTATAACGAAAGTTTGATTATGTTCCTAATAATGGTAATAATAATAATAATAATAATAATAATAATAATAATAATAATAATAATAATAATAATAATAATAATAATAATAATAATAATCCTAATACTTAATAATAATAATACTAAGTAATTATAACAACTTTAGTAATAATAACAATTATAACAATAATAATTAGTACTAACAATAACAATAACAATAATAATAATAGTAATAGTAATAATAATTGTAACATCCGTGTTACATCCGTCCCACATCAGTTGAAGAGGGGAACGAAGCATGCCTTATAAGGGTGTGGAGACCTTTCCTAGCATGACGCGTTTTGAGGGTGTTTACCCGAGAAGCAAATCCGTGAGGTAGAAGTGCGATCCGGGGTTGTACTCGTGTGCGGGTAGCCCGTCGGTGATCGGCTTGTGTCCAAAGCGGACAATATCATACTACGGGCTGATGGTGATGTTACTTATGGTATCAGAGCCAGGCCCTGGACCAAACGTGCACAGCGAGGACGCTGTGTCCCATTAGGGGGGAGGATTGTAACATCCGTGTTACATCCGTCCCACATCGGTTGGAGAGGGGAACGAAGCATGCCTTATAAGGGTGTGGAGACCTTTCCTTGCATGACGCGTTTTGGGACCACAAGCGCAGCAGATCCCATGAGAACTCTGCAGTTAAGCGTGCTCAGGCGAGAGCACTACTAGGATGGGTGACCTCCTGGGAAAGTGTTCGTCGTGTGTGGTCGCCAAGAAAAATCCGTGAGCAACCTACGGGGGAGATAAGGGTACGTCCCTATCTCTGCAAAGCGGACAATATCATGCTACGGGGCTCTGATACCATTCTGTAACACCTCAGCTTAACATGACCACAATATTGTCCGCTTTGCCCGCAGGCGCACGGCTTTTTCTTGGCGACCACACACGAGAAGCACTTTCCCAGGAGGTCACCCATCCTGGTAGTGCTCTCGCCCGAGCACGCTTAACCACAACGTACTCGCACTTCTACTCAGCCTGTGATCCCAAAACGCGTTGTGTCATTTAAGCGTGAGTATTATCTTATAATCCCATGATCACTCATGTTCGTGGGCGATGTGGGATTTGCCTAGGGTGTTACATTCACCCCCCTTAGGGACTCATCGTCCTCGATGAGGTTTGCCCCACCACCCCCAACGGCACATGAGTGGCTCTGATACCATTCTGTAACACCTCAGCTTAACATGACCACAATATTGTCCGCTTTGCCCGCAGGCGCACGGCTTTTTCTTGGCGACCACACACGAGAAGCACTTTCCCAGGAGGTCACCCATCCTGGTAGTGCTCTCGCCCGAGCACGCTTAACCACAATGTACTCGCACTTCTACTCAGCCTGTGATCCCAAAACGCGTTGTGTCATTTAAGCGTGAGTATTATCTTATAATCCCATGATCACTCATGTTCGTGGGCGATGTGGGATTTGCCTAGGGTGTTACAATAATAATAATAATAATAATAATAATAATAATAATAATAATAATAATAATAATAATAATAATAATAATAATAATAATAATAATAAAGTGATTTACTACCTTAAAAGATCAAAAAGATAATAATTTGCCCAAGCCGGGACTCGAACCCGCGACCTCATGCCCACACGCAAACACCATTAACCACTCCTCTATTAACCTTTATCTGTTTTAATTCACAAGTCTAATTTTATAACCCGATACAATTATTCCCTTTTTCCTCTTCTTCTTCTTTTTCTTCGATTTCAATATCGACCAGATCAATTTCCAGAATCATAACAGCCAATCGGATAATGTGTTTTTGGGATTTTTAAACCAAACAAAACAATTTAAATCATTGCTTTTAAATCATTAAACACAAGAAGAACAGAAATAAAAAAAAATAAAAAATAAAACAGTGGTATAACCCGGTTCATGAACTCAAACATTGATTCAACGTTTAAGACCATATCAGACCACGAGTTCTAAATGAAATATGTTATAATTCAACTCTATAATCTTTCTGCTTATTCAATTGGAACAGAAACATCAAAACAAGACTGAATTTTATGATGAACACACAGTTTTGACTTTTGAAATAGAAACTTTGACTCGAAAATTTGGCTTCGTTAGGAAGAATTGATACATGATATTTTACAGATAGTTTAAACAAAATGTTCCTAACAAAACCTCATTTACACATTTTGAAATAAAATTCAAATTCGAGCTTTTTGAAAAGAAAATTCACGAGCAGAGCACACAGTGTGTTCTTCAGAATTTTCTGTTTTAATTCGACTTAATGAAGAGTTATACAGGGTTTTTGTGAATGATAAATGATAATGTGAGGTTGTGTATGTATAATACACCTGGAATTCGTTTGTTTATGTTTCAATTTGATCGACAGATTAATGTATCAGGTACATAAATAAATAAATAAAAAATTAAAAGTGAAAGGGATTGTAAACAGAATTTGGCTGTTTATGTGATCCTAAATTCGTGATTTGTACTAGAGAATCAATTATCTACAGATTGAAAGTGATTTGAAACTGAATTTGATTCTGTGGAAGTTTAATTCAGAGTTTTTATTTAATTAAAATTAGTAAAATAATACAGATTTAATTCAGTGTTTTTATTTAGTGTTTTCATATTGTATGTATAATTCAGTATATATGTATATATATATTTATACTCTGTATATGTAATTATATATATATATAATCCTATATTCTATATGTATATATTTAATTTATATTCAATATTGATAATAACTAGATATAATTATATTAATTATAATACAATTAATAATTAAGATATTAATAATAATAATAATAATAGGAATAATAATATTAATATTCAACATTATAATTATATTAATAATTATAAATAAAAATAGTGAATATAAAAAAAAATGATACTTATAATATTTATGGTAACAATTAATAATTTGTATTATTTAGTAATATTAATATAGCAATTTAAATGTATCATATTCCTATCTATATATAATAAATTAGTAGAATTAATAACACTGATTTTTAATATTAATCATAAATAATAACACTTATCTTTTAGCTTGTAATCAAATATATTGATATTATAATCAGGTATTTAATATTTAATGCTTATACATTTTGATATTTTATAATCACTTTTATAGAATTCATATATATATATATATATATATATATATATATATATATATATATATATATATATATATATATATATATATATACACACATATATATCTACATATATACATTCATTTACAAACAATTGTTCGTGAATCGTCGGGACTGGTCAAAGGTTAAATGAATTCATGTAAACAGTTTCAAAATTTTGTAAATCAACATTATAGACTTTGCTTATCGTGTCGAGCTTGTATAAAGATTAAGTTTAAATTTAGTCGGAAATTCCCGGGTCATCACATCATCCCTAACGGAGGGCGAGAAGAAGTGCGATCCATACATGGTGTAGTCTAATACGAAAACCTTTAATAAAATCAACCAAGGAAGTTTTGAAAATCCTTTAAACATTTGATGTGACAACATAAACGGAACGAAGTTCCTAGTAAATTTAGAAGTATGTACAACGTGTACCATTTTGCACAAAACTATTTGACTTAAGTTAACCAACTCAATAAAGGAGCGACTTTTAAATATCTTGAAGGTATAACTTAGTATGTACTAACCCAAAATAAGTAAGGTTAAAATTATACATATATGATTTTATAAATCGCATAAGTGACAGAAAAGTTTTTGGTACTTTCATTTGTCCACAAATCTCGTGAGAACCGCACAAATAAGCAACGTGTAAAAATTTTGATAAACATAGTTTTTTTTTTCTTCGTATTCCAGAGGTTACGAGTTAAAAAAGATCGAGTGAAAAATCTTTGAATCATCGGTTGACATGTTACTAGGTAATGAAAACTAATGGATTAAATGTAGTTTTGATAATTATCAGGACACAATGTAGTGACCCGAACTTTTCCATGTTTATATATATTAATTGAGATTGATATTTACATGATTAAATGTTTCCAACATGTTAAGCAATCAAACTTGTTAAGACTTGATTAATTGAAATATGTTTCATATAGACAATTGACCACCCAAGTTGACCGGTGATTCACGAACGTTAAAACTTGTAAAAACTATATGATGACATGTATATGGATATATATATATAGTTAACATGATACTATGATAAGTAAACATATCATTAAGTATATTAACAATGACTTACGTTTCGTCTGTTTATTCAAAGATTGACTTACGTTTCGGGTATCATCAAATGCGGGTGAAAGAAGATGATATTCCAAAGACTGCTTTCAGAACACGTTACGGTCATTACGAGTTTATGGTCATGCCGTTTGGTTTAACTAATGCACCAGCTGTGTTCATGGACCTTATGAACTGAGTGTGTGGACCATACCTTGACAAGTTTGTCATTGTTTTCATTGATGACATACTTATTTACTCAAAGAATGACCAAGAACACGGTGAACAATTGAGAAAGGTGTTAGAAGTATTGAGGAAGGAAGAATTGTACGCTAAGTTTTCAAAGTGTGCATTTTGGTTGGAAGAAGTTCAATTCCTCGGTCACATAGTGAACAAAGAAGGTATTAAGGTGGATCCGGCAAAGATAGAAACTGTTGAAAAGTGGGAAACCCCGAAAACTCCGAAACACATACGCCAGTTTTTAGGACTAGCTGGTTACTACAGAAGGTTCATCCAAGACTTTTCCAGAATAGCAAAACCCTTGACTGCATTAACGCATAAAGGGAAGAAATTTGAATGGAATGATGAACAAGAGAAAGCGTTTCAGTTATTGAAGAAAAAGCTAACTACGGCACCTATATTGTCATTGCCTGAAGGGAATGATGATTTTGTGATTTATTGTGACGCATCAAAGCAAGGTCTTGGTTGTGTATTAATGCAACGAACGAAGGTGATTGCTTATGCGTCTAGACAATTGAAGATTCACGAACAAAATTATACGACGCATGATTTGGAATTAGGCGCGGTTGTTTTTGCATTAAAGACTTGGAGGCACTACTTATATGGGGTCAAAAGTATTATATATACCTACCACAAAAGTCTTCAACACATATTTAATCAGAAACAACTGAATATGAGGCAGCGTAGGTGGATTGAATTGTTGAATGATTACGACTTTGAGATTCGTTACCACCCGGGGAAGGCAAATGTGGTAGCCGATGCCTTGAGCAGGAAGGACAGAGAACCCATTCGAGTAAAATCTATGAATATAATGATTCATAATAACCTTACTACTCAAATAAAGGAGGCGCAACAAGGAGTTTTAAAAGAGGGAAATTTAAAGGATGAAATACCCAAAGGATCGGAGAAGCATCTTAATATTCGGGAAGACGGAACCCGGTATAGGGCTGAAAGGATTTGGGTACCAAAATTTGGAGATATGAGAGAAATGGTACTTAGAGAAGCTCATAAAACCAGATACTCAATACATCCTGGAACGGGGAAGATGTACAAGGATCTCAAGAAACATTTTTGGTGGCCGGGTATGAAAGCCGATGTTGCTAAATACGTAGGAGAATGTTTGACGTGTTCTAAGGTCAAAGCTGAGCATCAGAAACCATCAGGTCTACTTCAACAACCCGAAATCCCGGAATGGAAATGGGAAAACATTACCATGGATTTCATCACTAAATTGCCAAGGACTGCAAGTGGTTTTGATACTATTTGGGTAATAGTTGATCGTCTCACCAAATCAGCACACTTCCTACCAATAAGAGAAGATGACAAGATGGAGAAGTTAGCACGATTGTATTTGAAGGAAGTCGTCTCCAGACATGGAATACCAATCTCTATTATCTCTGATAGGGATGGCAGATTTATTTCAAGATTCTGGCAGACATTACAGCAAGCATTAGGAACTCGTCTAGACATGAGTACTGCCTATCATCCACAAACTGATGGGCAGAGCGAAAGGACGATACAAACGCTTGAAGACATGCTACGAGCATGTGTTATTGATTTCGGAAACAGTTGGGATCGACATCTACCGTTAGCAGAATTTTCCTACAACAACAGCTACCATTCAAGCATTGAGATGGCACCGTTTGAAGCACTTTATGGAAGAAAGTGCAGGTCTCTGATTTGTTGGAGTGAAGTGGGGGATAGACAGATTACGGGTCCGGAGATTATACAAGAAACTACCGAGAAGATCATCCAAATTCAACAACGGTTGAAAACCGCCCAAAGTCGACAAAAGAGCTATGCTGACATTAAAAGAAAAGATATAGAATTTGAAATTGGAGAGATGGTCATGCTTAAAGTTGCACCTTGGAAAGGCGTTGTTCGATTTGGTAAACGAGGGAAATTAAATCCAAGGTATATTGGACCATTCAAGATTATTGATCGTGTCGGACCAGTAGCTTACCGACTTGAGTTACCTCAACAACTCGCGGCTGTACATAACACTTTCCACGTCTCGAATTTGAAGAAATGTTTTGCTAAAGAAGATCTCACTATTCCCTTAGATGAAATCCAAATCAACGAAAAACTTCAATTCATCGAAGAACCCGTCGAAATAATGGATCGTGAGGTTAAAAGACTTAAGCAAAACAAGATACCAATTGTTAAGGTTCGATGGAATGCTCGTAGAGGACCCGAGTTCACCTGGGAGCATGAAGATCAGATGAAGAAGAAATACCCGCATCTATTTCCAGAAGATTCATCAACACCTTCAACAGCTTAAAATTTCGGGACGAAATTTATTTAACGGGTAGGTACTGTAGTGACCCGAACTTTTCCATGTTTATATATATTAATTTAGATTGATATTTACATGATTAAATGTTTCCAACATGTTAAGCAATCAAACTTGTTAAGACTTGATTAATTGAAATATGTTTCATATAGACAATTGACCACCCAAGTTGACCGGTGATTCACGAACGTTAAAACTTGTAAAAACTATACGATGACATATATATGGTTATATATATAGTTAACATGTTTTTATTATAAGTATGTATCTCATTAGGTATTTTAACAATGAGTTATATACATAAAAATGAGACTATTAATTTAAGAAACTCGAAAACGATATATATAACGATTATCGTTATAACAACGTCTTACTAGGTACATATGAATCATATTAAGATATTGATACACTTGGTTAATTATGTTAAATGATAAGTAAATATATTATTAAGTGTATTAACAATGAAATACATATGTAAAAATAAGATTACTAACTTAATGATTTCGAAACGAGACATATATGTAACGATTATCGTTGTAACGACATTTAACTGTATATACATCATACTGAGATATATTATATATCATAATATTATGATAATATAACAATTTAACATCTCATTTGTTATAATAAACAATGGGTTAACAACATTCAACAAGATCATTAACCTAAAGGTTTCAAAACAACATTTACATGTAACGACTAACGATGACTTAACGACTCAGTTAAAATGTATATACATGTAGTGTTTTAATATGTATTCATACACTTTTGAAAGACTTCAAGACACTTATCAAAATACTTCTACTTAACAAAAATGCTTACAATTACATCCTCGTTCAGTTTCATCAACAATTCTACTCGTATGCACCCGTATTCGTACTCGTACAATACACAGCTTTTAGATGTATGTACTATTGGTATATACACTCCAATGATCAGCTCTTAGCAGCCCATGTGAGTCACCTAACACATGTGGGAACCATCATTTGGCAACTAGCATGAAATATCTCATAAAATTACAAAAATATGAGTAATCATTCATGACTTATTTACATGAAAACAAAATTACATATCCTTTATATCTAATCCATACACCAACGACCAAAAACACCTACAAACACTTTCATTCTTCAATTTTCTTCATCTAATTGATCTCTCTCAAGTTCTATCTTCAAGTTCTAAGTGTTCTTCATATATATTACAAGTTCTAGTTACATAAAATCAAGAATACTTTCAAGTTTGCTAGCTCACTTCCAATCTTGTAAGGTGATCATCCAACCTCAAGAAATCTTTGTTTCTTACAGTAGGTTATCATTCTAATACAAGGTAATAATCATATTCAAACTTTGGTTCAATTTCTATAACTATAACAATCTTATTTCAAGTGATGATCTTACTTGAACATGTTTTCGTGTCATGATTCTGCTTCAAGAACTTCGAGCCATCCAAGGATCCGTTGAAGCTAGATCCATTTTTCTATTTTCCAGTAGGTTTATCCAAGGAACTTAAGGTAGTAATGATGTTCATAACATCATTCAATTCATACATATAAAGCTATCTTATTCGAAGGTTTAAACTTGTAATCACTAGAACATAGTTTAGTTAATTCTAAACTTGTTCGCAAACAAAAGTTAATCCTTCTAACTTGACTCTTAAAATCAACTAAGCACATGTTCTATATCTATATGATATGCTAACTTAATGATTTAAAACCTGGAAACACGAAAAACACCGTAAAACCGGATTTACGCCGTCGTAGTAACACCGCGGGCTGTTTTGGGTTAGTTAATTAAAAACTATGATAAAATTTGATTTAAAAGTTGTTATTCTGAGAAAATGATTTTTATTATGAACATGAAACTATATCCAAAAATTATGGTTAAACTCAAAGTGGAAGTATGTTTTCTAAAATGGTCATCTAGACGTCGTTCTTTCGACTGAAATGACTACCTTTACAAAAACGACTTGTAACTTATTTTTCTGACTATAAACCTATACTTTTTCTGTTTAGATTCATAAAATAGAGTTCAATATGAAACCATAGCAATTTGATTCACTCAAAACGGAATTAAAATGAAGAAGTTATGGGTAAAACAAGATTGGATAATTTTTCTCATTTTAGCTACGTGAAAATTGGTAACAAATCTATTCCAACCATAACTTAATCAACTTGTATATTGTATATTATGTAATCTTGAGATACCATAGACACGTATACAATGTTTCGACCTATCATGTCGACACATCTATATATATTTCGGAACAACCATAGACACTCTATATGTGAATGTTGGAGTTAGCTATACAGGGTTGAGGTTGATTCCAAAAATATATATAGTTTGAGTTGTGATCAATACTGAGATATGTATACACTGGGTCGTGGATTGATTCAAGATAATATTTATCGATTTATTTCTGTACATCTAACTGTGGACAACTAGTTGTAGGTTACTAACGAGGACAGCTGACTTAATAAACTTAAAACATCAAAATATATTAAAAGTGTTGTAAATATATTTGGAACATACTTTGATATATATGTATATATTGTTATAGTTTCGTGAATCAACCAGTGGCCAAGTCTTACTTCCCGACGAAGTAAAAATCTGTGAAAGTGAGTTTCATTCGCTTTTTACCCTTTATATTTTTGGGCTGAGAATACATGCGCAACTTTTATAACTGTTTTACGAAATAGACACAAGTAATTAAAATTACGTTCTATGGTTGAATGATCGAAACTGAATATGCCCCCTTTTAGTCTGGTAATCTAAGAATTAGGGAACAGACACCCTAATTGACGCGAACTCTAAAGATAGATCTATTGGGCTTAACAAACCCCATCCAAAGTACCGGATGCTTTAGTACTTCGAAATTTATATCATATCCGAAGGGTGTCCCGGAATGATGGGGATATTCTTATATATGCATCTTGTTAATGTCGGTTACCAGGTGTTCACCATATGAATGATTTTTATATCTATATATGGGATGTGTATTGAAATATGAAATCTTGTGGTCTATTATTATGATTTGATATATATAGGTTAAACCTATAACTCACCAACATTTTTGTTGACGTTTTAAGCATGTTTATTCTCAGGTGATTATTAAGAGCTTCCGCTATCGCATACTTAAATAAGGACGAGATTTGGAGTCCATGCTTGTATGATATTGTGTAAAAACTGCATTCAAGAAACTTATTTTGTTGTAACATATTTGTATTGTAAACCATTATGTAATGGTCGTGTGTAAACAGGATATTTTAGATTATCATTATTTGATAATCTACGTAAAGCTTTTTAAACCTTTATTGATGAAATAAAGGTTATGGTTTGTTTTAAAATGAATGCAGTCTTTGAAAAACGTCTCATATAGAGGTCAAAACCTCGCAACGAAATCAATTAATATGGAACGTTTTTAATCAATAAGAACGGGACATTTCAGTTGGTATCAGAGCGTTGGTCTTAGAGAACCAGAATTTTGCATTAGTGTGTCTTATCGAGTTTGTTAGGATGCATTAGTGAGTCTGGACTTCGACCGTGTTTATTTGAAAAATGATTGCTTAATAAATTTTGTTGGAAACTATATATTTTTAACATGTGAATATTATGTGATATATTAATCTCTTAACGCGTTTGATAGTATGTGATAGATGTCTACCTCTAGAACAAGTTCCATTGACTCACCTAATAATAATGAAGAGTCAAATGTAAATTGGAATGATTCGTGGATTGATTCACAAGTTCCCGAAGAGGAACCGGAAGAAGAGTCGGAACCGGAAGAAGAATCGGAACCGGAAGAAGAATCGGAACCGGATGAAGAAATAGAACCGGTGGGGGAAATAATAAAACGGTTAAGTAAAAGAAAATCCTCAACCAACCGACTAAGGTTAATTATGGTCAATGGTGTTTCCGCCAAGGAAGCAAAATATTGGGAGGATTACCAATTCTCCGATGAATCGGATTCCGACGAGAATTCCGATGATGTTATAGAAATTACCCCAACCGAATTTAAAAAGGCAAAAGAAAATAATAAGGGAAAGGGCATAAAAATAGAGAAATCTAATTCCAACCCCGATGAACTTTATATGTATCGTCAACCCCCGAAGTCCTTAAGTTGTAACAATGACCCGGGAACCTCTAAACCACCAGGTTTTTCTAAACCAATGTGGATCACGACGGCTCGTATTAGGGGAACATCATATATCCCTAGAAACTTGGCAAAACGAACCAAAACCGAAGAAGAAGAAACAAGCGAGTCGGAATAAGATAGTTGTATTCGTGTGGTGTAATATATGTAATATAGTGTGCTTATGCTTTATGATATATGTAAAAATTGCTTGTATTAATAAGTATATTTTTTTTTTATGAATCTAACTCTTGTCTATTTTACAGTATAAAAACACAAAATGGATAGACAACCCAATATTTTAAGAGACCTACCCGGAGACATGATTGATGAAATCTTGTCTAGAGTCGGCCAGAATTCCTCGGCACAACTATTTAAGGCGAGATCAGTTTGTAAGACATTCGAAGAACGTTCCAAGAATGTCTTGGTTTATAAGAGACTTTCGTTTGAAAGATGGGGGATATCACATTGGGAAACCCATAAGTTACGATGTGTTTACTTTGACGCATATATTGCGAGGAACCCAAATGCTATTTTACGCAACGGGTTAAGAAATTATTTTGACTCAATATATCCGAATATTGGACTTCGTGATTTAGAAAAAGCGGCTAACATGCAACATAAAGAAGCATGTTATGCTTACGGATTAGTAATGTTCGCTTCTCACCAAAGTGAGAACAAGAACATCGGGCTACAACTATTAAACAAAACGTTTCCACAAGTGACAGAGTCGGTAATTGGGGTAAGAAATGAGGTTTTTAGATTATTACGGGACTGTTGGACATTACGTAACCCTCGTCCCTTTGACGACGTTACAACACGCTGTCTTATCAACGGCCATTTGCACAAGACCAAGGATGGGAAGTGGTCCTAGTAAAACCAGAATGCATGACTTGTTTCTGGACGTATGAATTACGTGTCTTTATTGCCTTTGCTAAACGACTTGTGTACTAGCTAGAATTATCTTCACAACTATCTTGTATCAAAGTTATTGTGTGCTATATTTCATGCTTTATGTAAAATAAGCGGTATTGTAAGTTTGTAAAATATTGTGTAAAAGTTTGAACGCGAAATATTATTATAATCAGTTTTTCATATAGAATTGAAGTAGTTGAATTGTATATTAGCTACTAAGTATGAACTTAACGGGTAAGTACTACCCGAATTTAAACTTATAAAATGCTAATATGAAGAAAAAGCTTTTATAAATGAGTTCATATTATGCTACGAAATACTATTAACTACTCTTAATATTCTGTATGATTAACTTATTCCATTTGACTATTTTTGAAGGAAATGGCACCGACTACTCGACATACCGTGAATATGAATGAAGAGGAATTCCGTACTTTTCTAGCTTCAAACATAGCCGCAGTACAGGCTGCGCTACATACCAACAATAACCTTGGATCTAGCAGTACAGGAAATCGTGTAGGATGCACCTACAAAGAATTCACTGCCTGTAAACCTTTGGAATTTGATGGAACCGAAGGACCGATCGGATTGAAATGGTGGACCGAGAAGGTCGAATCGGTGTTTGCCATAAGTAAGTGTACTGAAGAGGACAAAGTGAAGTACGCTACGCATACCTTCACAGGTTCTGCGTTAACATGGTGGAATACCTATCTAGAGCAAGTGGGACAAGACGATGCGTACGCACTACCGTGGTCAGCATTCAAGCACTTGATGAACGAGAAGTACCGTCCGAGAACTGAGGTCAATAAGCTCAAGACAGAACTTAGAGGGTTACGAACCCAAGGATTTGATATTACCACGTACGAAAGACGATTCACAGAATTGTGCCTATTGTGTCCGGGAGCATTCGAAGATGAGGAAGAGAAGATCGACGCATTTGTGAAAGGATTACCGGAAAGAATCCAAGAAGATATAAGTTCACACGAGCCCGCCTCCATACAACAGGCATGTAGAATGGCTCACAAACTCGTGAACCAGATTGAAGAAAGAATTAAAGAACAGACTGCTGAAGAGGCCAATGTGAAGCAAGTCAAAAGAAAGTGGGAGGAAAACGGTGATAAGAATCACCAATACAACAACAACAGCAATTACAACAATAATCGCAACAATTATCCCAACAATCGCAACATCAATCGCAACTACAACAAACGGCCCAACAACAACAACAACAACAACAACTACAACAACCATCCCAACAACAATAATAACCGCAACAACAACAACAATCAGAAGCAGCTATGCCAAAGGTGTGAAAAGTATCACTCGGGGTTCTGCACCAAATTTTGCAACAAGTGTAAAAGAAATGGTCATAGCGCGGCGAAGTGTGAGGTCTACGGACCAGGGGTTAATAGAACGAAAGGAACGAATGGTGTCGGAACGAGTAATGGCGGAGTAAGTAGTGTCGGAGCAAGTTATGCCAATGTAGTTTGCTATAAATGTGGAAAACCGGGCCACATTATTAGAAATTGCCCGAACCAGGAGAACACGAATGGACAAGGTCACGGAAGAGTTTTCAATATTAATGCGGCAGAGGCACAGGAAGACCCGGAGCTTGTTACGGGTACGTTTCTTATTGACAATAAATCTGCTTACGTTTTATTTGATTCGGGTGCGGATAGAAGCTATATGAGTAGAGATTTTTGTGCTAAATTAAGTTGTCCATTGACGCCTTTGGATAGTAAATTTTTACTCGAATTAGCAAATGGTAAATTAATTTCAGCAGATAATATATGTCGGAATCGAGAAATTAAACTGGTTAGCGAAACATTTAAGATTGATTTGATACCAGTAGAGTTAGGAAGTTTTGATGTGATAATCGGTATGGACTGGTTGAAAGAAGTGAAAGCAGAAATCGTTTGTTACAAAAATGCAATTCGCATTATACGAGAAAAAGGAAAACCCTTAATGGTGTACGGAGAAAAGGGCAACACGAAGCTACATCTTATTAGTAATTTGAAGGCACAAAAACTAATAAGAAAAGGTTGCTATGCTGTTCTAGCACACGTCGAGAAAGTACAAACTGAAGAAAAGAGCATCAATGATGTTCCCGTTGCAAAAGAATTTCCTGATGTATTTCCGAAAGAATTACCGGGATTACCCCCACATCGATCCGTTGAATTTCAAATAGATCTTGTACCAGGAGCTGCACCAATAGCTCGTGCTCCTTACAGACTCGCACCCAGCGAGATGAAAGAACTACAAAGCCAATTACAAGAACTTTTAGAGCGTGGTTTCATTCGACCAAGCACATCACCGTGGGGAGCTCCTGTTTTGTTTGTCAAGAAGAAAGATGGTACATTCAGGTTGTGTATCGACTACCGAGAGTTGAACAAACTTACCATCAAAAACCGCTACCCACTACCGAGAATCGATGACTTATTTGATCAACTACAAGGCTCGTCTGTTTATTCAAAGATTGACTTACGTTTCGGGTATCATCAAATGCGGGTGAAAGAAGATGATATTCCAAAGACTGCTTTCAGAACACGTTACGGTCATTACGAGTTTATGGTCATGCCGTTTGGTTTAACTAATGCACCAGCTGTGTTCATGGACCTTATGAACCGAGTGTGTGGACCATACCTTGACAAGTTTGTCATTGTTTTCATTGATGACATACTTATTAACTCAAAGAATGACCAAGAACACGGTGAACAATTGAGAAAGGTGTTAGAAGTATTGAGGAAGGAAGAATTGTACGCTAAGTTTTCAAAGTGTGCATTTTGGTTGGAAGAAGTTCAATTCCTCGGTCACATAGTGAACAAAGAAGGTATTAAGGTGGATCCGGCAAAGATAGAAACTGTTGAAAAGTGGGAAACCCCGAAAACTCCGAAACACATACGCCAGTTTTTAGGACTAGCTGGTTACTACAGAAGGTTCATCCAAGACTTTTCCAGAATAGCAAAACCCTTGACTGCATTAACGCATAAAGGGAAGAAATTTGAATGGAATGATGAACAAGAGAAAGCGTTTCAGTTATTGAAGAAAAAGCTAACTACGGCACCTATATTGTCATTGCCTGAAGGGAATGATGATTTTGTGATTTATTGTGACGCATCAAAGCAAGGTCTTGGTTGTGTATTAATGCAACGAACGAAGGTGATTGCTTATGCGTCTAGACAATTGAAGATTCACGAACAAAATTATACGACGCATGATTTGGAATTAGGCGCGGTTGTTTTTGCATTAAAGACTTGGAGGCACTACTTATATGGGGTCAAAAGTATTATATATACCTACCACAAAAGTCTTCAACACATATTTAATCAGAAACAACTGAATATGAGGCAGCGTAGGTGGATTGAATTGTTGAATGATTACGACTTTGAGATTCGTTACCACCCGGGGAAGGCAAATGTGGTAGCCGATGCCTTGAGCAGGAAGGACAGAGAACCCATTCGAGTAAAATCTATGAATATAATGATTCATAATAACCTTACTACTCAAATAAAGGAGGCGCAACAAGGAGTTTTAAAAGAGGGAAATTTAAAGGATGAAATACCCAAAGGATCGGAGAAGCATCTTAATATTCGGGAAGACGGAACCCGGTATAGGGCTGAAAGGATTTGGGTACCAAAATTTGGAGATATGAGAGAAATGGTACTTAGAGAAGCTCATAAAACCAGATACTCAATACATCCTGGAACGGGGAAGATGTACAAGGATCTCAAGAAACATTTTTGGTGGCCGGGTATGAAAGCCGATGTTGCTAAATACGTAGGAGAATGTTTGACGTGTTCTAAGGTCAAAGCTGAGCATCAGAAACCATCAGGTCTACTTCAACAACCCGAAATCCCGGAATGGAAATGGGAAAACATTACCATGGATTTCATCACTAAATTGCCAAGGACTGCAAGTGGTTTTGATACTATTTGGGTAATAGTTGATCGTCTCACCAAATCAGCACACTTCCTACCAATAAGAGAAGATGACAAGATGGAGAAGTTAGCACGATTGTATTTGAAGGAAGTCGTCTCCAGACATGGAATACCAATCTCTATTATCTCTGATAGGGATGGCAGATTTATTTCAAGATTCTGGCAGACATTACAGCAAGCATTAGGAACTCGTCTAGACATGAGTACTGCCTATCATCCACAAACTGATGGGCAGAGCGAAAGGACGATACAAACGCTTGAAGACATGCTACGAGCATGTGTTATTGATTTCGGAAACAGTTGGGATCGACATCTACCGTTAGCAGAATTTTCCTACAACAACAGCTACCATTCAAGCATTGAGATGGCGCCGTTTGAAGCACTTTATGGAAGAAAGTGCAGGTCTCCGATTTGTTGGAGTGAAGTGGGGGATAGACAGATTACGGGTCCGGAGATTATACAAGAAACTACCGAGAAGATCATCCAAATTCAACAACGGTTGAAAACCGCCCAAAGTCGACAAAAGAGCTATGCTGACATTAAAAGAAAAGATATAGAATTTGAAATTGGAGAGATGGTCATGCTTAAAGTTGCACCTTGGAAAGGCGTTGTTCGATTTGGTAAACGAGGGAAATTAAATCCAAGGTATATTGGACCATTCAAGATTATTGATCGTGTCGGACCAGTAGCTTACCGACTTGAGTTACCTCAACAACTCGCGGCTGTACATAACACTTTCCACGTCTCGAATTTGAAGAAATGTTTTGCTAAAGAAGATCTCACTATTCCCTTAGATGAAATCCAAATCAACGAAAAACTTCAATTCATCGAAGAACCCGTCGAAATAATGGATCGTGAGGTTAAAAGACTTAAGCAAAACAAGATACCAATTGTTAAGGTTCGATGGAATGCTCGTAGAGGACCTGAGTTCACCTGGGAGCGTGAAGATCAGATGAAGAAGAAATACCCGCATCTATTTCCAGAAGATTCATCAACACCTTCAACAGCTTAAAATTTCGGGACGAAATTTATTTAACGGGTAGGTACTGTAGTGACCCGAACTTTTCCATGTTTATATATATTAATTGAGATTGATATTTACATGATTAAATGTTTCCAACATGTTAAGCAATCAAACTTGTTAAGACTTGATTAATTGAAATATGTTTCATATAGACAATTGACCACCCAAGTTGACCGGTGATTCACGAACGTTAAAACTTGTAAAAACTATACGATGACATATATATGGTTATATATATAGTTAACATGTTTTTATTATAAGTATGTATCTCATTAGGTATTTTAACAATGAGTTATATACATAAAAATGAGACTATTAATTTAAGAAACTCGAAAACGATATATATAACGATTATCGTTATAACAACGTCTTACTAGGTACATATGAATCATATTAAGATATTGATACACTTGGTTAATTATGTTAAATGATAAGTAAATATATTATTAAGTGTATTAACAATGAAATACATATGTAAAAATAAGACTACTAACTTAATGATTTCGAAACGAGACATATATGTAACGATTATCGTTGTAACGACATTTAACTGTATATACATCATACTGAGATATATTATATATCATAATATTATGATAATATAACAATTTAACATCTCATTTGTTATAATAAACAATGGGTTAACAACATTCAACAAGATCATTAACCTAAAGGTTTCAAAACAACATTTACATGTAACGACTAACGATGACTTAACGACTCAGTTAAAATGTATATACATGTAGTGTTTTAATATGTATTCATACACTTTTGAAAGACTTCAAGACACTTATCAAAATACTTCTACTTAACAAAAATGCTTACAATTACATCCTCGTTCAGTTTCATCAACAATTCTACTCGTATGCACCCGTATTCGTACTCGTACAATACACAGCTTTTAGATGTATGTACTATTGGTATATACACTCCAATGATCAGCTCTTAGCAGCCCATGTGAGTCACCTAACACATGTGGGAACCATCATTTGGCAACTAGCATGAAATATCTCATAAAATTACAAAAATATGAGTAATCATTCATGACTTATTTACATGAAAACAAAATTACATATCCTTTATATCTAATCCATACACCAACGACCAAAAACACCTACAAACACTTTCATTCTTCAATTTTCTTCATCTAATTGATCTCTCTCAAGTTCTATCTTCAAGTTCTAAGTGTTCTTCATATATATTACAAGTTCTAGTTACATAAAATCAAGAATACTTTCAAGTTTGCTAGCTCACTTCCAATCTTGTAAGGTGATCATCCAACCTCAAGAAATCTTTATTTCTTACAGTAGGTTATCATTCTAATACAAGGTAATAATCATATTCAAACTTTGGTTCAATTTCTATAACTATAACAATCTTATTTCAAGTGATGATCTTACTTGAACTTGTTTTCGTGTCATGATTCTGCTTCAAGAACTTCGAGCCATCCAAGGATCCGTTGAAGCTAGATCTATTTTTCTCTTTTCCAGTAGGTTTATCCAAGGAACTTAAGGTAGTAATGATGTTCATAACATCATTCAATTCATACATATAAAGCTATCTTATTCGAAGGTTTAAACTTGTAATCACTAGAACATAGTTTAGTTAATTCTAAACTTGTTCGCAAACAAAAGTTAATCCTTCTAACTTGACTCTTAAAATCAACTAAGCACATGTTCTATATCTATATGATATGCTAACTTAATGATTTAAAACCTGGAAACACGAAAAACACCGTAAAACCGGATTTACGCCGTCGTAGTAACACCGCGGGCTGTTTTGGGTTAGTTAATTAAAAACTATGATAAACTTTGATTTAAAAGTTGTTATTCTGAGAAAATGATTTTTATTATGAACATGAAACTATATCCAAAAATTATGGTTAAACTCAAAGTGGAAGTATGTTTTCTAAAATGGTCATCTAGACGTCGTTCTTTCGACTGAAATGACTACCTTTACAAAAACGACTTGTAACTTATTTTTCTGACTATAAACCTATACTTTTTCTGTTTAGATTCATAAAATAGAGTTCAATATGAAACCATAGCAATTTGATTCACTCAAAACGGATTTAAAATGAAGAAGTTATGGGTAAAACAAGATTGGATAATTTTTCTCATTTTAGCTACGTGAAAATTGGTAACAAATCTATTCCAACCATAACTTAATCAACTTGTATTGTATATTATGTAATCTTGAGATACCATAGACACGTATACAATGTTTCGACCTATCATGTCGACACATCTATATATATTTCGGAACAACCATAGACACTCTATATGTGAATGTTGGAGTTAGCTATACAGGGTTGAGGTTGATTCCAAAAATATATATAGTTTGAGTTGTGATCAATACTGAGATACGTATACACTGGGTCGTGGATTGATTCAAGATAATATTTATCGATTTATTTCTGTACATCTAACTGTGGACAACTAGTTGTAGGTTACTAACGAGGACAGCTGACTTAATAAACTTAAAACATCAAAATATATTAAAAGTGTTGTAAATATATTTGGAACATACTTTGATATATATGTATATATTGTTATAGGTTCGTGAATCAACCAGTGGCCAAGTCTTACTTCCCGACGAAGTAAAAATCTGTGAAAGTGAGTTTCATTCGCTTTTTACCCTTTATATTTTTGGGCTGAGAATACATGCGCAACTTTTATAACTGTTTTACGAAATAGACACAAGTAATTAAAATTACGTTCTATGGTTGAATGATCGAAACTGAATATGCCCCCTTTTAGTCTGGTAATCTAAGAATTAGGGAACAGACACCCTAATTGACGCGAACTCTAAAGATAGATCTATTGGGCTTAACAAACCCCATCCAAAGTACCGGATGCTTTAGTACTTCGAAATTTATATCATATCCGAAGGGTGTCCCGGAATGATGGGGATATTCTTATATATGCATCTTGTTAATGTCGGTTACCAGGTGTTCACCATATGAATGATTTTTATATCTATATATGGGATGTGTATTGAAATATGAAATCTTGTGGTCTATTATTATGATTTGATATATATAGGTTAAACCTATAACTCAACAACATTTTTGTTGACGTTTTAAGCATGTTTATTCTCAGGTGATTATTAAGAGCTTCCGCTGTCGCATACTTAAATAAGGACGAGATTTGGAGTCCATGCTTGTATGATATTGTGTAAAAACTGCATTCAAGAAACTTATTTTGTTGTAACATATTTGTATTGTAAACCATTATGTAATGGTCGTGTGTAAACAGGATATTTTAGATTATCATTATTTGATAATCTACGTAAAGCTTTTTAAACCTTTATTGATGAAATAAAGGTTATGGTTTGTTTTAAAATGAATGCAGTCTTTGAAAAACGTCTCATATAGAGGTCAAAACCTCGCAACGAAATCAATTAATATGGAACGTTTTTAATCAATAAGAACGGGACATTTCACACAAGTCTTTGGGCCAAAAATGTTCACGTGCGAAGCCGTTGCTAAAAAGTGAGGCATGACGGATAGAGCATGAGGATGAGAAGTTAGTCGCTTCTTGACTTTGGAAAGTGCCAAACAGGTTATGGCTAATATTAAAGTCGGAATACTGGTGGTGTTAGTATCACTAAATGAGAATCCCTTGGAATAAGTCAGGACTTAGAGTTATGTAAGAAAGAGTATCGTTCCAACAGGTGTGGCAAATAAGATCCTTGGGGTAACGCAATAATTTTGAATGGTTTAAGTGTTAGTGGATGCCCGAAGGCTCTGCATGGCGTGGTAGCAAGTGCCTTCATCACACACACACACGAATCTCTCGATTTCGACGGTTGTAAAGTCTTTGTGATGACTTGGATACGAATGACACGAAAAATTTTATATAACAAGCAACGAAAATTTTATAGAAATCATTTAAGGTGACAATGTAAGAAAAGAAACGAAGTTCTTAGTAAACTAGAGTTATGTACAACATGTACTATTCTAAGTAAAATATCTTTTGAATAAAAGAATTGATTTGTAAAAGCGAAAGTAAAATTTAATATGTACTAGTCAAAAATAAGTAATTATTTACTTTATTATATATAACATATACGGTTTCTAAAATTTGTACGTATGGCGATAAAATAAATTTATTTTTATAAAACTTTGAGAGGATCGTACAGTAAAATAGTGTGAGTAAAATTTTGGCAAATAAAATTTTCATATTTCGGAGGTTACAAAAAGATTTATGAGTAAAAGATTTTTGAAAATTTCGGGTGACATTTGAGCAAAAATGTTACGAGGTAATGAAAACTATTGAATTTAAATGTGGTTGATGACTATTAGTAGGGCATACAAAAATGCTTAAGTGTGAAGTTGTTGCTTATAAGTGAGATACGAACGGGAGAGTATGAGGATGAAAATTAACTACCCATTGATTTTGGAAATTTTGAACTGGTATGACTAATATCGAAGTAAGAAGGATGATGGTGTGATTATCATCAAATAAGAAATCTCTCGTAATAAGTTTGGATTCAGAGTTGCGTAAGAATGAGTATCAAATAAGACTCTTGGGTAGTCCTTAATATAGAATTTGAATAGCTGGAGTGACGGGATACAATTTCCTTTATGTATCGTTGTGCAAGTCTGTCAATTGTATCAATTTCTTTCATGGCTAGAAAGTGAGCAAATTTGGTGAGATGGTCAATAATAACTCAGATAGTGTCCAAACCACCTACCGTTTTCGGTAGCTTCATGATGAAATCCATTGTTATTCCTTCCCATTTCCATTGTGGGATTTTGGGTTGTTGAAGTAACCTAGATGGCTTTTGGCTCACCATTCTCGCGAGGTATACGAAAAATCTTCTTACTATAAATAACTTTCGCTTTCATCCTTGAAAGCCAGTCCGTTCCAACTATTTCATCAAAGCTTCATAACTTGATGAGTATTAGGTTAATCCTAAAGTCCATTCCAGCCATTACATCAAGCTTCCTAACTTGATGGGTGTTAGGTTAATCTTAAGGTCCATTCCAACCAATCTTATTATACTACCTTGAAAATTTTTATTAATCTTCTCAAATAACATCTGTTTGTGCATAGGTAACTAATCCTTTCCAACTACTACCTTAAAACTGAAATGTCCCGTTCTTATTGATTAAAAACGTTCCATATTAATTGATCTCGTTGCGAGGTTTTGACCTCTATATGAGACGTTTTTCAAAGACTGCATTCATTTTAAAACAAACCATAACCTTTATTTCATCAATAAAGGTTTAAAAAGCTTTACGTAGATTATCAATTAATGATAATCTAAAATATCCTGTTTACACACGACCATTACATAATGGTTTACAATATAAATATGTTACAACAAAATAAGTTTCTTGAATGCAGTTTTTACACAATATCATACAAGCATGGACTCCAAATCTCGTCCTTATTTAAGTATGCGACAGCGAAAGCTCTTAATAATCACCTGAGAATAAACATGCTTAAAACGTCAACAAAAATGTTGGTGAGTTATAGGTTTAACCTATATATATCAAATCATAATAATAGACCACAAGATTTCATATTTCAATACACATTCCATACATAGAGATAAAAATCATTCATATGGTGAACACCTGGTAACCGACATTAACAAGATGCATATATAAGAATATCCCCATCATTCCGGGACACCCTTCGGATATGATATAGATTTCGAAGTACTAAAGTATCCGGTACTTTGGATGGGGTTTGTTAGGCCCAATAGATCTATCTTTAGGATTCGCGTCAATTAGGGTGTCTGTTCCCTAATTCTTAGATTACCAGACTTAATAAAAAGGGGCATATTCGATTTCGATAATTCAACCATAGAATGTAGTTTCACGTACTTGTGTCTATTTTGTAAATCATTTATAAAACCTGCATGTATTCTCATCCCAAAAACATTAGATTTTAAAAGTGGGACTATAACTCACTTTCACATATTTTTACTTCGTCGAGAAGTAAGACTTGGCCACTGTTGATTCACGAACCTATAACAATATATACATATATATTAAAGTATGTTCAAGATATATTTACAACACTTTTAATATATTTTAATGTTTTAAGTTTATTAAGTCAGCTGTCCTCGTTAGTAACCTACAACTAGTTGTCCACAGTTAGATGTACAGAAATGAAACGATAAATATTATCTTGAATCAATCCACGACCCAATGTATACGTATCTCAGTATTGATCACAACTCAAACTATATATATTTTGGAATCAACCTCAACCCTGTATAGCTAACTCCAACATTCACATATAGAGTGTCTATGGTTGTTCCGAAATATATATAGATGTGTTGACATGATAGGTCGAAACATTGTATACGTGTCTATGACATCTCAAGATTACATAATATACAATACAAGTTGATTAAGTTATGGTTGGAATAGATTTGTTACCAATTTTCACGTAGCTAAAATGAGAAAAATTATCCAATCTTGTTTTACCCATAACTTCTTCATTTTAAATCCGTTTTGAGTGAATCAAATTGCTATGGTTTCATATTGAACTCTATTTTATGAATCTAAACAGAAAAAGTATAGGTTTATAGTTGGAAAAATAAGTTACAAGTTGTTTTTGTAAAGGTAGTCATTTCAGTCGAAAGAACGACGTCTAGATGACCATTTTAGAAAACATACTTCCACTTTGAGTTTAACCATAATTTTTGGATATAGTTTCATGTTCATAATAAAAATCATTTTCTCAGAATAACAACTTTTAAATCAAAGTTTATCATAGTTTTTAATTAACTAACCCAAAACAGCCCGCGGTGTTACTACGACGGCGTAAATCCGGTTTTACGGTGTTTTTCGTGTTTCCAGGTTTTAAAACATTAAGTTAGCATATCATATAGATATAGAACATGTGTTTAGTTAATTTTAAAAGTCAAGTTAGAAGGATTAACTTTTGTTTGCGAACAAGTTTAGAATTAACTAAACTATGTTCTAGTGATTACGAGTTTAAACCTTCGAATAAGATAGTTTTATATATATGAATCGAATGATGTTATGAACATCATTACTACCTCAAGTTTAGTAGGTAAACCTACTGGAAGTGACAAGAAATGATCTAGCTTCAAAGGATCTTGGATGGCTTGAAAGTTCTTGAAGTAGGATCATGACACAAAAACAAGTTCAAGTAAGATTTTTACTCGAATTAAGATAGTTTATAGTTATAGAAATTGAATAAAAGTTTGAATATGAATATTACCTTGAATAAGAAAGATAACCTACTGTATATAACAAAGGTTTCTTGATCTTAGATGATTACTTGGAATGGATTAGAAAGCTTGGAAGTAAATTAGTAAACTTGAAGGGATTTTTGAAGTGTTCTTGAAGTGTTCTTCCTATGATGATTATAGCTTGATTCTTGAAGTGATTTTTGATGAAGATGATGATTAACTACTGGAAAAATACGTTCATAATAGTGTGTGTGTGTTGAGAGAGAATTATAAAGAGAATTGGAAGTGAAATGGAGTGAATGATGAATGGTAATTGGTGAGTGGTGAGTGGGGTTAAAAGGAGTTCTAGTTAGTTGACTAGCTCATGGTAGAAGTTAAAATTGATTAGTCATACATGACATAATCAAGAGTGGAATCCCATGCTAGTTCCTATTGGTATATACCCATAGTAAGTACGTTTTGAAGCTGTGTATAATACGGGTAAGAATACGACTAGAATTCTTGATGAAAGAAAAGAATGGGAAAGTAACTATAACCATTTTTATTAAGTATGAGTGTTTTGATATATGTCTTGAAGTCTTCCAAAAGTATTTTAATACATCTAAATACACTACATGTATATACATTTTAACTGAGTCGTTAAGTCATCGTTAGTCGTTACATGTAAGTGTTGTTTTGAAACCTTTAAGTTAACGATCTCAATTAATGTTGTTAACCCATTGTTTATTATATCTAATGAGATGTTAAATTATTATATTATCATGATATCATGATATATTAATATATCTTAATATGATATATATACATTTAAATGTCGTTACAACGATAATCGTTACATATATGTCTCGTTTCGAAATCCTTAAGTTAGTAGTCTTGTTTATATGTATATAACTCATTGTTAATATACTTATGGAGATACTTACTTATCATAACCTCATGTTAACCATATGTATATCCATATATATATATATATCGTCATGTCATTTTTACAAGTTTTAACGTTCGTGAATCGCCGGTCAACTTGGGTGGTCAATTGTCTATATGAAACATATTTCAATTAATCAAGTCTTAACAAGTTTGATTGCTTAAAATGTTGGAAACATTTAATCATGTAAATATCAATCTCAATTAATATATATAAACATGGAAAAGTTCGGGTCACTACAGTACCTACCCGTTAAATAAATTTCGTCCCGAAATTTTAAGCTGTTGAAGGTGTTGACGAATCTTCTGGAAATAGATGCGGGTATTTCTTCTTCATCTGATCTTCACGCTCCCAGGTGAACTCGGGTCCTCTACGAGCATTCCATCGAACCTTAACAATTGGTATCTTGTTTTGCTTAAGTCTTTTAACCTCACGATCCATTATTTCGACGGGTTCTTCGATGAATTGGAGTTTTTCGTTGATTTGGATTTCATCTAACGGAATAGTGAGATCTTCTTTAGCAAAACATTTCTTCAAATTTGAGACGTGGAAAGTGTTATGTACAGCCGCGAGTTGTTGAGGTAACTCAAGTCGGTAAGCTACTGGTCCGACACGATCAATAATCTTGAATGGTCCAATATACCTTGGATTTAATTTCCCTCGTTTACCAAATCGAACAACGCCTTTCCAAGGTGCAACTTTAAGCATGACCATCTCTCCAATTTTAAATTCTATATCTTTTCTTTTAATGTCAGCGTAGCTCTTTTGTCGACTTTGGGCGGTTTTCAACCGTTGTTGAATTTGGATGATCTTCTCGGTAGTTTCTTGTATAATCTCCGGACCCGTAATCTGTCTATCCCCCACTTCACTCCAACAAATCGGAGACCTGCACTTTCTACCATAAAGTGCTTCAAACGGCGCCATCTTAATGCTTGAATGGTAGCTGTTGTTGTAGGAAAATTCTGCTAACGGTAGATGTCGATCCCAACTATTTTCGAAATCAATAACACATGCTCGTAGCATGTCTTCAAGCGTTTGTATCGTCCTTTCGCTCTGCCCATCAGTTTGTGGATGATAGGCAGTACTCATGTCTAGACGAGTTCCTAATGCTTGCTGTAATGTCTGCCAGAATCTTGAAATAAATCTGCCATCCCTATCAGAGATAATAGAGATTGGTATTCCATGTCTGGAGACGACTTCCTTCAAATACAGTCGTGCTAACTTCTCCATCTTGTCATCTTCTCTTATTGGCAGGAAGTGTGCTGATTTGGTGAGACGATCAACTATTACCCAAATAGTATCAAAACCACTTGCAGTCCTTGGCAATTTAGTGATGAAATCCATGGTAATGTTTTCCCATTTCCATTCTAGGATTTCGGGTTGTTGAAGTAGACCTGATGGTTTCTGATGCTTAGCTTCGACCTTAGAACACGTCAAATATTCTCCTACGTATTTAGCAACATCGGCTTTCATACCCGGCCACCAAAAATGTTTCTTGAGATCCTTGTACATCTTCCCCGTTCCAGGATGTATTGAGTATCTGGTTTTATGAGCTTCTCTAAGTACCATTTCTCTCATATCTCCAAATTTTGGTACCCAAATCCTTTCAGCCCTATACCGGGTTCCGTCTTCCCGAATATTAAGATGCTGCTCCGATCCTTTGGGTATTTCATTCTTTAAATTTCCTTCTTTTAAAATTCCTTGTTGCGCCTCCTTTATTTGAGTAGTAAGGTTATTATGAATCATTATATTCATAGATTTTACTCGAATGGGTTCTCTGTCCTTCCTGCTCAAGGCATCGGCTACCACATTTGCCTTCCCCGGGTGGTAACGAATCTCAAAGTCGTAATCATTCAACAATTCAATCCACCTACGCTGCCTCATATTCAGTTGTTTCTGATTAAATATGTGTTGAAGACTTTTGTGGTCGGTATATATAATACTTTTGACCACATATAAGTAGTGCCTCCAAGTCTTTAATGTAAAAACAACCGCGCCTAATTCCAAATCATGCGTCGTATAATTTTGCTCGTGAATCTTCAATTGTCTAGACGCATAAGCAATCACCTTCGTTCGTTGCATTAATACACAACCGAGACCTTGTTTTGATGCATCACAATAAATAAGAAAATCATCATTCCCTTCAGGCAATGACAATATAGGTGCCGTAGTTAGCTTTTTCTTCAATAACTGAAACGCTTTCTCTTGTTCATCCTTCCATTCAAATTTCTTCCCTTTATGCGTTAATGCAGTCAAGGGTTTTGCTATTCTGGAAAAGTCTTGGATGAACCTTCTGTAGTAACCAGCTAGTCCTAAAAACTGGCGTATGTGTTTCGGAGTTTTCGGGGTTTCCCACTTTTCAACAGTTTCTATCTTTGCCGGATCCACCTTAATACCTTTTTTGTTCACTATGTGACCGAGGAATTGAACTTCTTCCAACCAAAATGCACACTTTGAAAATTTAGCGTACAATTCTTCCTTCCTCAATACTTCTAACACCTTTCTCAAATGTTCACCGTGTTCTTGGTCATTCTTTGAGTAAATAAGTATGTCATCAATGAAAACAATGACAAACTTGTCAAGGTATGGTCCACACACTCGGTTCATAAGGTCCATGAACACAACTGGTGCATTAGTTAAACCAAATGGCATGACCATAAACTCGTAATGACCGTAACGTGTTCTGAAAGCAGTCTTTGGAATATCATCTTATTTCACCCGCATTTGATGATACCCGGAACGTAATTCAATCTTTGAATAAACAGACGAGCCTTGTAGTTGATCAAATAAGTCGTCGATTCTCGGTAGTGGGTAGTGGTTCTTGATGGTAAGTTTGTTCAACTCTCGGTAGTCGATACACAACCTGAATGTACCATCTTTCTTCTTGACAAATAAAACAGGAGCTCCCCACGGTGATGTGCTTGGTCGAATGAAACCATGCTCTAAAAGTTCTTGTAATTGGCTTTGCAGTTCTTTCATCTCGCTGGGTGCGAGTCTGTAAGGAGCACGAGCTATTGGTGCAGCTCCTGGTACAAGATCTATTTGAAATTCAACGGATCGATGTGGGGGTAATCCAGGTAATTCTTTCGGAAATACATCGGGAAATTCTTTTGCGACGGGAACATCATTGATGCTCTTTTCTTCAGTTTGTACTTTCTCGACGTGTGCTAGAACAGCATAGCAACCTTTTCTTATTAGTTTTTGTGCCTTCAAATTACTAATAAGATGTAGCTTCGTGTTGCCCTTTTCTCCGTACACCATTAAGGGTTTTTCTTTTTCTCGTATAATGCGAATTGCATTTTTGTAACAAACGATCTCTGCTTTCACTTCTTTCAACCAGTCCATACCGATTATCACATCAAAACTCCCTAACTCTACTGGTATCAAGTCAATCTTAAATGTTTCGCTAACCAGTTTAATTTCTCGATTCCGACATATATTATCTGCTGAAATTAATTTACCATTTGCTAATTCGAGTAAAAATTTACTATCCAAAGGCGTCAATGGACAACTTAATTTAACATAAAAATCTCTACTCATATAGCTTCTATCCGCACCCGAATCAAATAAAACGTAAGCAGATTTATTGTCAATAAGAAACGTACCCGTAACAAGCTCCGGGTCTTCCTGTGCCTCTGCCGCATTAATATTGAAAACTCTTCCGCGGCCTTGTCCATTCGTGTTCTCCTGGTTCGGGCAATTTCTAATAATGTGGCCCGGTTTTCCACATTTATAACAAACTACATTGGCATAACTTGCTCCGACACTACTTGCTCCGCCATTACTCATTCCGACACCATTTGTTCCTTTCGTTCTATTAACCCCTGGTCCGTAGACCTCACACTTCGCCGCGCTATGACCATTTCTTTTACACTTGTTGCAAAATTTGGTGCAGAACCCCGAGTGATACTTTTCACACCTTTGGCATAGCTGCTTCTGATTGTTGTTGTTGTTGCGGTTATTATTGTTGTTGGGATGATTGTTGTAGTTGCTGTTGTTGTTGTTATTGTTGTTGTTGTTGTTGTTGTTGTTGTTGTTGTTGTTGTTGTTGTTGTTGTTGTTGTTGTTGTTGTTGTTGTTGGGCCGTTTGTTGTAGTTGCGATTGATGTTGCGATTGTTGGGATAATTGTTGCGATTATTGTTGTAATTGCTGTTGTTGTTGTATTGGTGATTCTTATCACCGTTTTCCTCCCACTTTCTTTTGACTTGCTTCACATTAGCCTCTTCAGCAGTCTGTTCTTTAATTCTTTCTTCAATCTGGTTCACTAGTTTGTGAGCCATTCTACATGCCTGTTGTATGGAGGTGGGCTCGTGTGAACTTATATCTTCTTGGATTCTTTCCGGTAATCCTTTCACAAACGCGTCGATCTTCTCTTCCTCATCTTCGAATGCTCCCGGACACAATAGGCACAATTCTGTGAATCGTCTTTCGTACGTGGTAATATCAAATCCTTGGGTTCGTAACCCTCTAAGTTCTGTCTTGAGCTTATTGACCTCGGTTCTGGGACGGTACTTCTCGTTCATCAAGTGCTTGAATGCTGACCACGGTAGTGCGTACGCATCGTCTTGTCCCACTTGCTCTAGATAGGTATTCCACCATGTTAACGCAGAACCTGTGAAGGTATGCGTAGCGTACTTCACTTTGTCCTCTTCAGTACACTTACTTATGGCAAACACCGATTCGACCTTCTCGGTCCACCGTTTCAATCCGATCGGTCCTTCGGTTCCATCAAATTCCAAAGGTTTGCAGGCAGTGAATTCTTTGTAGGTGCATCCTACACGATTTCCTGTACTGCTAGATCCAAGGTTATTGTTGGTATGTAGCGCAGCCTGTACTGCGGCTATGTTTGAAGCTAGAAAAGTACGGAATTCCTCTTCATTCATATTCACGGTGTGTCGAGTAGTCGGTGCCATTTCCTTCAAAATAGTCAAATGGAACAAGTTAATCATACAGAATATTAAGAGTAGTTAATAGTATTTCGTAGCATAATATGAACTCATTTATAAAAGTTTTTTCTTCATATTAGCATTTTATAAGTTTAAATTCGGGTAGTACCTACCCGTTAAGTTCATACTTAGTAGCTAATATACAATTCAACTACTACAATTCTATATGAAAAACTGGTTATAATAATATTTCGCGTTCAAACTTTTACATAATATTTTACAAACTTACAATACCGCTTATTTTACATATAGCATGAAATATAGCACACAATAAATTTGATACAAGATGGTTGTGAAGATAATTCTAGCTAGTACACAAGTCGTTCAGCAAAGGTAATAAAGACACGTAATTCATACGTCCAGAAACAAGTCATGCATTCTGGTTTTACTAGGACTACTTCCCATCCTTGGTCTTGTGGAACATAACCGTTATGGCCGTTGATAAGACAGCGTGTTGTAACGTCGTCAAAGGGACGAGGGTTACGTAATGTCCAACAGTCCCGTAACAATCTAAAAACCTCATTTCTTACCCCAATTACCGACTCCGTCACTTGTGGGAACGTTTTGCTTAATAGTTGTAGGCCGATGTTCTTGTTCTCACTTTCGTGAGAAGCGAACATTACTAATCCGTAAGCATAACATGCTTCTTTATGTTGCATGTTAGCCGCTTTTTCTAAATCATGAAGACCAATATTCGGATATATTGAGTCAAAATAATTTCTTAACCCATTGCGTAAAATAGCATTTGAGTTCCCCGCAATATATGCGTCAAAGTAAACACATCGTAACTTATGGATTTCCCAATGTGATATCCCCCATCTTTCGAACGAAAGCCTTTTATAAACCAAGGCACTCTTGGAACGTTCTTCGAATGTCTTACAAACTGATCTCGCCTTAAATAGTTGTGCCGAAGAATTCTGACCGACTCTAGACAAGATTTCATCAATCATGTCTCCGGGTAGGTCTCTTAAAATATTGGGTTGTCTATCCATTTTGTGTTTTTATACTGTAAAATAGACAAGAGTTAGATTCATAAAAAAATACTTATTAATACAAGCAATTTTTACATATATCATAAAGCATAAGCACACTATATTACATATATTACACCACACGAATACAACTATCTTATTCCGACTCGCTTGTTTCTTCTTCTTCGGTTTTGGTTCGTTTTGCCAAGTTTCTAGGGATATATGATGTTCCCCTAATACGAGCCGTCGTTTTCCACATTGGTTTAGAAAAACCTGGTGGTTTAGAGGTTCCCGGGTCATTGTTACAACTTAAGGACTTCAGGGGTTGACGATACATATAAAGTTCATCGGGGTTGGAATTAGATTTCTCTATTTTTATGCCCTTTCCCTTATTATTTTCTTTTGCCTTTTTAAATTCAGTTGGGGTAATTTCTATAACATCATCGGAATTCTCGTCAGAATTCGATTCATCGGAGAATTGGTAATCCTCCCAATATTTTGCTTCCTTAGCGGAAACACCATTGACCATAATTAACCTTGGTCGGTTGGTTGAGGATTTTCTTTTACTTAACCGTTTTATTATTTCACCCACCGGTTCTATTTCTTCATCCGGTTCCGATTCTTCTTCCGATTCCGATTCTTCTTCTGGTTCCGACTCTTCTTCCGGTTCCTCTCCGGGAACTTGTGAATCAGTCCAGGAATCATTCCAATTTACATTTGACTCTTCATTATTATTAGGTGAGTCAATGGGACTTGTTCTAGAGGTAGACATCTATCACATAATAACAAACCCGTTAAGAGATTAATATATCACATAATATTCACATGTTAAAAATATATAGTTTCCAACAAAATTTGTTAAGCAATCATTTTTCAAGTAAACACGTTCGAAGTCCAGACTCACTAATGCATCCTAACAAACTCGATAAGACACACTAATGCAAAATTCTGGTTCTCTAAGACCAACGCTCTGATACCAACTGAAATGTCCCGTTCTTATTGATTAAAAATGTTCCATATTAATTGATCTCGTTGCGAGGTTTTGACCTCTATATGAGACGTTTTTCAAAGACTGCATTCATTTTAAAACAAACCATAACCTTTATTTCATCAATAAAGGTTTAAAAAGCTTTACGTAGATTATCAAATAATGATAATCTAAAATATCCTGTTTACACACGACCATTACATAATGGTTTACAATACAAATATGTTACAACAAAATAAGTTTCTTGAATGCAGTTTTTAAACAATATCATACAAGCATGGACTCCAAATCTCGTCCTTATTTAAGTATGCGACATCGGAAGCTCTTAATAATCACCTGAGAATAAACATGCATAAAACGTCAACAAAAATGTTGGCGAGTTATAGGTTTAACCTATATATATCAAATCATAATAATAGACCACAAGATTTCATATTTCAATACACATCCCATACATAGAGATAAAAAGCATTCATATGGTGAACACCTGGTAACCGACATTAACAAGATGCATATATAAGAATATCCCCATCATTCCGGGACACCCTTCGGATATGATACAGATTTCGAAGTACTAAAGCATCCGGTACTTTGGATGGGGTTTGTTAGGCCCAATAGATCTATCTTTAGGATTCGTGTCAATTAGGGTGTCTGTTCCCTAATTCTTAGATTACCAGACTTAATAAAAAGGGGCATATTTGATTTCGATAATTCAACCATAGAATGTAGTTTCACGTACTTGTGTCTATTTTGTAAATCATTTATAAAACCTGCATGTATTCTCATCCCAAAAACATTAGATTTTAAAAGTGGGACAATAACTCACTTTCACATATTTTTACTTCGTCGAGAAGTAAGACTTGGCCACTGTTGATTCACGAACCTATAACAATATATACATATATATTAAAGTATGTTCAAGATATATTTACAACACTTTTAATATATTTTGATGTTTTAAGTTTATTAAGTCAGCTGTCCTCGTTAGTAACCTACAACTAGTTGTCCACAGTTAGATGTACAGAAATAAATCGATAAATATTATCTTGAATCAATCCACGACCCAGTGTATACGTATCTCAGTATTGATCACAACTCAAACTATATATATTTTGGAATCAACCTCAACCCTGTATAGCTAACTCCAACATTCACATATAGTGTCTATGGTTGTTCCGAAATATATATAGATGTGTCGACGTGATAGGTCGAAACATTGTATACGTGTCTATGGTATCTCAAGATTACATAATATGCAATACAAGTTGATTAAGTTATGGTTGGAATAGATTTGTTACCAATTTTCACGTAGCTAAAATGAGAAATATTATCCAATCTTGTTTTACCCATAACTTCTTCATTTTAAATCCGTTTTGAGTGAATCAAATTGCTATGGTTTCATATTGAACTCTATTTTATGAATCTAAATAGAAAAAGTATAGGTTTATAGTCGGAAAAATAAGTTACAAGTCATTTTTGTAAAGGTAGTCATTTCAGTCGAAAGAACGACGTCTAGATGACCATTTTAGAAAACATACTTCCACTTTGAGTTTAACCATAATTTTTGGATATAGTTTCATGTTCATAATAAAAATCATTTTCTCAGAATAACAACTTTTAAATCAAAGTTTATCATAGTTTTTAATTAACTAACACAAAACAGCCCGCGGTGTTACTACGACGGCGTAAATCCGGTTTTACGGTGTTTTTCGTGTTTCCAGGTTTTAAATCATTAAGTTAGCATATCATATAGATATAGAACATGTGTTCAGTTAATTTTAAAAGTCAAGTTAGAAGGATTAACTTTTGTTTGCGAACAAGTTTAGAATTAACTAAACTATGTTCTAGTGATTACGAGTTTAAACCTTCGAATAAGATAGTTTTATATATATGAATCGAATGATGTTATGAACATCATTACTACCTCAAGTTTAGTAGGTAAACCTACTGGAAGTGACAAGAAATGATCTAGCTTCAAAGGATCTTGGATGGCTTGAAAGTTCTTGAAGTAGGATCATGACACAAAAACAAGTTCAAGTAAGATTTTTACTCGAATTAAGATAGTTTATAGTTATAGAAATTGAATCAAAGTTTGAATATGAATATTATCTTGAATAAGAAAGATAACCTACTGTATATAACAAAGGTTTCTTGATCTTAGATGATTACTTGGAATGGATTAGAAAGCTTGGAAGTAAATTAGTAAACTTGAAGGGATTTTTGAAGTGTTCTTGAAGTGTTCTTCCTATGATGATTATAGCTTGATTCTTGAAGTGATTTTTGATGAAGATGATGATTAACTACTGGAAAAATACGTTCATAATAGTGTGTGTGTGTTGAGAGAGAATTAGAAAGAGAATTGGAAGTGAAATGGAGTGAATGATGAATGGTAATTGGTGAGTGGTGAGTGGGGTTAAAAGGAGTTCTAGTTAGTTGACTAGCTCATGGTAGAAGTTAAAATTGATTAGTCATACATGACATAATCAAGAGTGGAATCCCATGCTAGTTCCTATTGGTATATACCCATAGTAAGTACGTTTTGAAGCTGTGTATAATACGAGTAAGAATACGACTAGAATTCTTGATGAAAGAAAAGAATGGGAAAGTAACTGTAACCATTTTTGTTAAGTATGAGTGTTTTGATATATGTCTTGAAGTCTTCCAAAAGTATTTTAATACATCTAACTACACTACATGTATATACATTTTAACAGAGTCGTTAAGTCATCGTTAGTCGTTACATGTAAGTGTTGTTTTGAAACCTTTAAGTTAACGATCTCAATTAATGTTGTTAACCCATTGTTTATTATATCTAATGAGATGTTAAATTATTATATTATCATGATATTATGATATATTAATATATCTTAATATGATATATATACATTTAAATGTCGTTACAACGATAATCGTTACATATATGTCTCGTTTTGAAATCCTTAAGTTAGTAGTCTTGTTTATATGTATATAACTCATTGTTAATATACTTACGGAGATACTTACTTATCATAACCTCATGTTAACCATATGTATATCCATATATATATATCGTCATGTCGTTTTTACAAGTTTTAACGTTCGTGAATCGCCGGTCAACTTGGGTGGTCAATTGTCTATATGAAACATATTTCAATTAATCAAGTCTTAACAAGTTTGATTGCTTAACATGTTGGAAACATTTAATCATGTAAATATCAATCTCAATTAATATATATAAACATGGAAAAGTTATGGGTCACTACAAAAACTTCCAAGTTTTGTTGACATGAGGTCGTCTCCAATGACCCACCTGTAAATTTTAAGGTACTACCTTAAATTATTCCTCTATCTCTGCCAGCTTACCATTAGCTTGTCCTATAGAATACTTAACTCTCATGGTTGTCAATGGCTTATTAGTCATAACACTAAGGTTCTTAGATATAAAGTTTCTATTGCTCTAGTATTAAACAATTTTGTGACAAATAAAACGTTGTGATGAAACGTACCCTAACTAAAATCAGGATCCATGCGAGTCTCCGTAACGATTGCTCTACTGCAAGTAAGTCCAAAGGTTTTCCTATTTGAGAACTTTTTCCTTAAGTGTCTAGGGTGTCTATAGCTATAACAGATTTTCGGGTTATCAATTCTACAATCAAGGCCCTTCTTGTACAGTACCTGGGCTAAGTGGTTATTCTTTCCCTGCTTCTAACAGACCATAATGCGTAAACTCAAGTGGTTCCTACAAAAAGTTCCTTTGAATCGCTTCATATTCCTTATATAGTAACATTGGGACTTCTGCATGATTTACTTCAATATAATCACGCTGGCCTGGTGTCATTATATTGTGCTAAATAGTACGTTCATTCTAAATATCACTCCATATGGTCAATGTAACATGATCACTTCCAGTTCTACTCAATTTCATCCAATGGTGCTTTATCTATGCTATCTCAAAACAAAATCTACATAATTAATCTCACGGTTTCTCGGTGTGGGTGCGTAGGTTCCGTAGGTCATGCACCAATGCCTAAATGTCCCGAAATTTCTTCAAAATGTTCGGGTTCAGGCAACATCGCTAGGTTCCTTTCTAGAAATTCAATCTGGGTCTCGCGTTGAGTTGTATGTGTAGCAAGTAGTAATACGATATGTTTTGAGGCAACTCCCAAGTCTTTGGATATGGTTGAGCATCAGTGGAAGACACTATGACCTTGTGAAATGAGATGCCTTCTCGACTTCTCCAATGCCTAAGAGTGTTAGGGACCTAAGTCCAGAAGTGTTGTTAGATCGTCGAGTGATGGTGAAGAATGAAAGAGATATGTGACGGTCATGAAAGTGTACAGGATACGAGTTATCTTGCAGAAACTGAACATCCTTCTAATGTTCATATGTTATACATGGCTAATTAGGGTGAGCTCGGGGTGCGGTTACTCTAACAAGTCCTCGCATATCTCCTCCTCCGAGGATCAACCTTAGTGGGCGTGTAATCCGAGGGGTAATCCTCCTAGATTGCGTGAAGTAATGTTTCGACCTCCGGAACGGTGGAACGATAGTAACAGGTGGATTACAATACCAATCCTTAGGGTTAGACGTGTGGGAAAAGGGTTCAGAAAAAACATCTGAACTAGGAAAGGTAAGTTTTCCAAGTCGGTACAGCGAATAGCATGCATGAAGCAAGCACGTAATCAGGCACTACAGCAACCTCGATCATCTACAGCAGTATATAGCATGGCAATATTAACAGTACTTGATAATGCTAAAAACGAACATATATTTCATAGCATTATTCCTCAAGAAAGACAAGCTTTTAGTTGCAATTGTTCTATTTACAAGAGATATTCGTTTAAATAATAAAAGGTGAAGACAAAAGACAGATTCGACGAATTGAAGACGCAAACGACCAAAAAGCTCAAAAGAACAAAAGACAATCAAAAAGGTTCCAATTATTGATAAGAAACGTCTCGAAATTACAAGAGTACAAGATTCAAAACGCAAAGTACAAAATATAAAATTGTACGCGAGGACGTTCGAAAATCCGGAACCGGGACCAGAGTCAACTCTTAACGCTCGACGCAACGGACTAAAAATTACAAGTTAACTATGTATATAAATATAATATAATATATAATTAATTATATTAATTATATATATATTATATTTATATATATAAAACCGTCGGCAGAGAAACTCCAAGGGTGTGAGCTGTAAAATCATCCTCCGCAACTCGCGGAGTTTGAAGGGGTTTTTGCCGCGAGTCGCGGAGCCCCAATTTTCAACTCTGGCTATAAAGCCAACCGAATTCTGATCAAATTTCATCATCTTTTTCTTCCTCTTCATACGTAAAATTTATATTTATATTTATAATTTATATTTTAATTTTAATTATAATTCTAATAATAAGGGTATGTTAGCGAATGTTGTAAGGGTATAAGTCGAAATTCTGTCCGTGTAACGCTACGCTATTTTTAATCATTGTAAGTTATGTTCAACCTTTTTATATTAATGTCTCGTAGCTAAGTTATTATTATGCTTATTTAAAACGAAGTAATCATGATGTTGGGCTAATTACTAAAATTGGGTAATTGGGCTTTGTACCATAATTGGGGTTTGGACAAAAGAACGACACTTGTGGAAATTAGACTATGGGCTATTAATGGGCTTTATATTTGTTTAACTAAATGAAAGTTTGTTAATGTTAATATAAAGATTTACAATTAGGCGTCCCTATAAATTACCATATACACTCGATCGGACACGATGGGCGGGGTATTTATATGTACGAATAATCGTTCATTTAACCGGACACGGGAATGGATTAATAGCCACTAGAATAATTAAAACAGGGGTGAAATTACATTCAAGGGTAATTGGTGTAATTGTTAACAAAGTAGTAAAACCTTGGTTTACACGCAGTCGATAACCTGGTGTATTCATTAAACAAAGTATTAAAACCTTGTTACAATTCGAATCCCCAATTAGTTGAAATATTTATCTTCGGGTATAATAATAATTTGACAAGGACACTTGCAATTTATATTTATGACTGATGGACTGTTATGGACAAAAACCAGACGGACATATTAAATAATCCAGGACAAAGGACAATTAACCCATGGGCATAAAACTAAAATCAACACGTCAAACATCATGATTACGGAAGTTTAAATAAGCATAATTCTTTTATTTCATATTTAATTTCCTTTATTTTATATTTAATTGCACTTCTAATTATCGCACTTTTATTTATTTTATTTTATCGCACTTTTAATTATCGTACTTTTTAATTATCGCAAGTTTATTTTATCGCACTTTTATTATTCGCAATTTCATTATCATTATTTACTTTACGCTTTAATTTAAGTCTTGTATTTATTTTATATTTTACATTAGGTTTTAACTGCGACTAAAGTCTTAAAATCGACAAACCGGTCATTAAACGGTAAAAACCCCCCTTTATAATAATAATATTACTTATATATATATTTGTATTTTTATAAAAGTAAACTAATATAGCGTTGAGCTTTGTTTAAAGATTTCCCTGTGGAACGAACCGGACTTACTAAAAACTACACTACTGTACGATTAGGTACACTGCCTATAAGTGTTGTAGCAAGGTTTAAGTATATCCATTCTATAAATAAATAAATATCTTGTGTAAAATTGTATCGTATTTAATAGTATTTCCTAGTAAAATAATAACTATTTTATATACACCTCGCTTCACATCAAGTATTTTTGGCGCCGCTGCCGGGGAACATCTTAAAAACCGGAAGCGCAACGCTAATATAAAAAAAAAAGATTTTTTAGTTTACTTTTATTAAAATTCGCTTTTGTAAAAATACGTTTTAATTATTCAAAAATATAAAAAAGAAAAAAAACAAAAATATAAGCATTTTTAAGATTTTGTTAAATATTTAAGTTTTATAAGTTTCTTTATTTCTATTTTAGTTTATAAAAATATAAGTTTTATTTTAAAATCTTTTATTTATTTAAAAAACAGAAAACATAAAATAAAAAAAAAATAAAGAAAAACGCGTAAAAAAAATTGAAAGCTGTCAACAGAAATTCTGAACCCCGCGACTCGCGGGGTTTTCCTCATTAATCACCGCAACTCGCGGAGCCACTCTGACACGCGAACAGAAACCCTAAAACTGCATTAATTACGGGATATTATTAATTATAATTATTATTTAACCTAATTATTATTATTATTATTATTAGTTTTAGTTTTATTTTTACTTTTTATTTAATTTATGTATTTTGCTTAATTAGTTTTAATTAAATTGTAAAATTAGTAGTTTTATTAAATAAATAATATAAAAATAATATTTTTATAAAAATTGTACTTTTTACAACTTTTTGTATATTTTTATATTTTGTACTTTTTTAATCGTTGTAGCGTAATATTTATATTTTTAGCTCATATTTAATTTTAAACTTAGTTTTTGCTATAGTTATTTTTACTCCTAGATTTTTAGGCTTTGCCGTAGAATTCCTTAAGTACTTTTTCTTTAGACTAAGATTTAGGTGCTTTAGAATTTTGCGACGCCATTTTAAGTTTTAGTTTCTTTTTAAGTTATTTCCATTTGGGATTTAGTTTTTTCCTTGTAAGCTTTAATATTTTTAGACACCTTTTACTATGTATCAATTATCATTCCAATTAGTAATTTCAATTTGCGATTATAATTTTAAGTTAGTTGTAGTAATAAGGTTAGGTTAGTTAAGTTTTATAAGTTTCTTTTATTTTTCCGTCACCTTTTATTTTTCAACCATTTTTTTTTTCTTTTTCAACCTTTTGCGACGAACTCTTTTTCTCTCTTATTTCTCGCTATTCTAGTTTTAGGACTTAGAATTTTTTTTTCTACTTCTTATCTAAATTTCTTAAAATTACGAAAATTTATTTTGAGTGGTTAAATTAATAGACATCAAAATTTTCTGGTTCGTAGTAATAGTTGGATTTGTACGTGGACCGGGTTATTGGAGCCAAACAGTCCTCAATTATATTGAGACCAAACGAATCCTGCCCCTCTGCTGCATCTTTTGGCTATTCGAAACGTGGGCAAAATCAGAAAAGTCTATTGATTGGATAACTTATTATAATTTTTCTTTCCTTTTTAAAAACTAATAGGATATTCAGTGAATGCACCGAGCAAGACGTTCATCACCTTTTGTACGTTCACCACCTGTAACTAGATCAAGACATCGTTTAACAAATATAACCGCCGTTGATTTTTCTTTAGAATCGTCATCCAGTCGACCAAGTACTTCAGTTCAAATTTCCGATAATCCATTTTTTGAACCCAACCTCACAATTGAGAATCCGGAAAATATTCAGGAACGGTTCATAAATCCTGAACCACTAAACTTTCCTTCGGAACCACCAATCATTCAAACAGAGATTGTTGAGGAACGAACCATTAAATCAGAATCATCTAGTGATACCGATTCAACAAATTCAATTATGGAGAATCTGGAACCTTTAAGTATGGAAGACCGAATGAGAGCTAAACGCACTGGCCAAGGTCACGCAATTACTCATCCAGACATTAATGCGCCAGATTATGAAATCAAAGGACAAATTTTACACATGGTGACTAATCAATGCCAGTTTAGTGGTGCGCCGAAGGAAGATCCAAATGAACATCTACGTACCTTTAATAGGATCTGCACACTATTTAAAATCCGAGAAGTGGAGGATGAACAGATATATCTCATGTTATTTCCCTGGACTTTAAAGGGAGAAGCCAAAGATTGGTTGGAATCGTTACCTGAAGGGGCGATTGATACATGGGACGTTTTAATTGACAAATTTCTTAAACAATTCTTTCCTGCATCTAAAGCTGTAAGACTTCAAGCAGAAATTGTTACGTTCACACAGAAGCCAAATGAAACTCTATATGAGGCGTGGACAAGATATGGAAAGTTGTTAAGAGGATGTCCGCAACATGGTTTAGACACCTGTCAAATAGTACAAATATTCTACCAAGGATGCGACATCACTACAAGAAAAGACATAGATATAGCAGCTGGTGGTTCTATTATGAAGAAAACCGAAACTGATGCGTACAAAATTATTGATAACACTGCTTCCCACTCACATGAGTGGCACCAAGAAAAAGATATCGTTAGATCATCTAAAGCAGCTAGAGCCGATTCTAGCCATGACTTAGATTCCATTTCCGCAAAGATAGATGCTTTCGAGAGACGAATGGAAAAGATGACTAAAGATATTCATGCAATACGAATTAGTTGTGAGCAGTGTGGAGGACCACATTTGACAAAAGATTGTCTCAGTATTGAATTAACAATGGAACAAAGAGAGAATATTTCATACATAAACCAAAGGCCTGGAAATAATTATCAGAATAATTATCAACCGCCAAGACCTATTTACAATCAAAATCAGAACTATAACCGAAATGTTCCATACAACAACCAACAAGGTCTTAGCAATCAACAAGTATCCAATAATACTTACAATCAGCAAAGACCAAATTTTCAAAACAAACCACCACAACAAACCGATGATAAAAAGCCGAATTTAGAAGATATGATGACGAAGCTAGTTGAAACTCAAACGCAGTTTTTTACATCTCAAAAACAAACTAATGAACAAAATGCTCAAGCATTTAGAAATCAACAAGCTTCTATTCAAAATCTGGAACAAGAAGTGAGTAACCTAGCAAGGTTAATAGGTGAAAGAAAACCGGGAAGTCTACCGAGCGATACAAACGCTAACCCCCGGAATGAAACAGCTAAAGCCATTACCACAAGAAGTGGTACAACACTTAAATCACCTGAAATACCAGTAACTTCTGATGAAACTATTCCTACTCCACAAGAACCACAACCTGATCAAGATAAGGAAAAAGAACCGGTAGTTGAAAAGGTTAATGAAGATAACACAGTTAAGGATAAACCTTATGTTAAACCATACCAACCACCACTTCCTTACCCGAGTAAAATGAAGAAAGAGAAACTTGAAGCCGAGCAATCCAAATTCTTGGATATGTTTAAACAGATAAATGTAAATCTTCCTTTCATTGATGTGATTTCAGGAATGCCTAGATATGCTAAATTCTTGAAAGATCTAATCACAAATAGAAAGAAAATGGAAGAACTCTCGGCTGTCACTATGAATGCTAATTGTTCAGCAGTGCTGTTGAATAAGATACCAGAAAAATTATCTGATCCAGGAAGTTTCACAATTCCATGTTTTCTGGGTAGTCTTAGTTCAATAGAAGCATTGGCAGACTTAGGTGCTAGTATAAATCTAATGCCGTATTCACTATACGCTAAACTAGACCTTGGAGAATTGAAACTAACAAGAATAAGTATACAACTAGCCGACAGATCAATAAAATATCCTAGAGGGATAATGGAGAACATGCTAGTTAAAGTTGGTACTTTAGTATTTCCAGTAGATTTTGTTGTTTTGGACATGGAAGAAGATTCTCAAGTTCCTCTTATATTAGGAAGACCATTCTTAAACACGGCTAAAGCAATGATAGACGTGTTCGGTAAGAAACTGACCCTAAGTATAGAGGATGAGAGTGTTACCTTTTCAGTTGATAGAGCAATGCAACAACCACAATCTGCAGATGATACATGTTATTATATTCAAACTATAGATGCACATGCAGAATTATTAGAAGAATTTCCAGAATTACAAGGAACAGGAGAATGTTCTTTAGGAGAAGGTAATGAACCAATTGATGAAGCTGAAATGTTAGCGACACTTATAGCTAATGGATATGAACCAACAACAGAAGAAATTCAAATGCTAAAAGAAGAAGACAGATATCGATATAAATCATCAATAGAAGAACCTCCGAAATTAGAGTTAAAGCCACTTCCAAACCATTTGGAATACGCTTATTTACATGGTGAATCTGAATTACCTGTAATAATATCGTCTTCTCTTACTGAAAATGAGAAATCACAACTCATTTCTGTGTTGAAAGCTCATAAACCAGCCATTGCATGGAAGATTCATGATATTAAAGGAATAAGTCCTTCGTATTGCACACATAAAATCCTTATGGAAGAAGGTCATAAAACGTATGTGCAACGCCAACGAAGACTAAATCCTAATATGCAAGATGTAGTTAAGAAAGAGATTATTAAACTGCTAGATGCAGGTTTGATATATCCAATTTCTGATAGTCCATGGGTAAGCCCAGTTCAATGCGTGCCTAAGAAGGGTGGCATGACTGTCATCACAAATGAGAAAAATGAGCTTATTCCTACTAGGACTGTAACAGGATGGCGTGTATGTATTGATTATAGAAAATTAAATGACGCCACCAGAAAAGATCACTTTCCCTTACCTTTCATAGATCAAATGTTGGAAAGATTAGCCGGAAATAGTTACTATTGTTTTCTAGATGGATTTTCCGGATATTTTCAAATTCCAATAGCACCCGAAGATCAAGAGAAAACCACATTCACGTGCCCTTATGGTACTTTTGCTTACAAACGCATGCCATTTGGACTTTGTAACGCCCCTGCAACCTTTCAAAGGTGTATGATGGCGATTTTTCATGACATGATAGAAGAATGCATGGAAGTTTTCATGGATGACTTTTCAGTCTTCGGTGATACATTTAAATCATGTCTAGTTAATCTGGAACGAATGCTAATTAGATGCGAAAAATCAAATCTAGTACTTAATTGGGAGAAATGCCATTTCATGGTTAAAGAAGGCATCGTTCTTGGACATAAAATTTCAAAAGAAGGAATTGAAGTGGATAGAGCTAAAGTAGATGTAATTGCTAAACTTCCACATCCCACAAATGTTAGAGGAGTTAGGAGTTTTCTAGGGCATGCCGGTTTTTACCGACGTTTCATAAAAGATTTTTCTAAAATTGCCACTCCTATGAATAAACTCCTAGAAAAGGATGCGGCATTCATCTTTTCAGATGAGTGTATCAAATCTTTTAATATTCTTAAAGAAAAACTCACTAATGCACCGATCATGATAACACCAAATTGGAATCTACCATTTGAACTAATGTGCGATGCAAGTGATTTTGCAATGGGAGCCGTTTTAGGACAAAGGATTGAAAAACGATTTCAACCTATATATTATGCTAGTAAGACATTACAAGGAGCACAAACAAACTATACAACTACTGAAAAAGAACTCCTTGCTATTGTCTTTGCTTTTGACAAATTTCGATCATATCTCGTTCTAGCAAAAACGGTGGTCTATACCGACCATTCTGCTCTTAGATACCTATTTTCAAAACAAGATGCTAAACCAAGATTAATCCGTTGGATCTTACTCTTACAAGAGTTTGATATTGAAATCCGAGATAAAAGAGGAGCAGAAAATCTCGCCGCTGATCATCTTTCTCGTCTTGAAAATCCCGAATTAGAAGTTCTAAATGAATCAGCCATACAAGACAACTTTCCTGATGAATATCTATTGAAGATAGATTATAAAGAAATCCCATGGTTTGCAGACTATGCAAACTACTTAGTTTGTGGATTCCTTGAAAAAGGATTATCGTACCAAAGACGAAAGAAATTCTTCAGTGATATAAAACACTATTTCTGGGAAGATCCACATCTGTTTAAAAGTTGTCCCGATGGAATAATACGCCGATGTGTATTTGGAGATGAAGCTAGTAAAATTTTAAACCATTGTCACACAGGACCAACAGGAGGGCATTATGGGCCTCAACTAACAGCAAGAAAAGTTTATGAAGCTGGATCCTATTGGCCTACAATTTACAAAGACGCACACCTTCTTTGCAAATCCTGTGATGCATGTCAAAGGACCGGAAAAATAAGTCAACGTGATGAAATGCCATAAAATGTCATCCAAGTATGTGAAGTATTTGACATTTGGGGTATTGACTTTATGGGTCCATTTCCAAAATCTCATAATAATTTATATATACTCGTAGCCATTGATTATGTATCTAAATGGGCGGAAGCACAAGCTCTCCCAACTAACGATGCACGAGTTGTAGTCAACTTTTTAAAACGTCTTTTTGCAAGGTTTGGAACACCGAAAGCTTTAATAAGTGATCGGGGAACTCATTTCTGTAATAATCAACTTGAGAAAGTTCTTAAAAGATATGGAGTAACTCATAAAATCTCCACCGCATATCATCCACAAACAAGTGGACAAGTTGAAAATACCAACCGAGCTTTAAAACGTATTCTAGAGAAAACCGTAGGATCAAATCCGAAGGAATGGTCCATTAAATTGGAGGATGCACTCTGGGCTTTTAGAACAGCCTACAAAACTCCAATTGGAACCACACCTTTTAGACTTGTTTATGGAAAAGCATGTCACCTTCCAGTAGAAATTTAACACAAAGCATTTTGGGCTTTGAAGACATGTAATCTTGATTTACATGAAGCCGGACGTCTACGATTAAGTCAACTAAACGAATTAGAAGAATTAAGACATGAAGCATACGATAATTCGTTAATCTATAAAGAAAGAACGAAGAAATGGCATGATAAAAGAATCAGAAGTTCAAAAGAATTTAAAGAAGGAGACAGAGTTCTTCTTTTCAATTCACGATTCAAGCTATTTCCTGGAAAATTGAAATCAAGATGGTCTGGACCATTCATAGTCAAAAGAGTTTTCCCATACGGAACGATAGAATTGATAAATTCAAATGGGATTGAATTTAAAGTTAATGGTCACAGAGTTAAACATTACATACATGGTCCGATGGAAGTCGACAACGAAGTTAATCACAATTTCGACACCACAGCTAACTAAGTGTGGGGAGAATCAAGTCTTTAAAGGATAATATGTATTTCTGTTAGAGTTAGATTGTCTGTTTTCGTGTAGTTCTCGAAAATGGAACACGTATGGTCTTTCCCTAGCAGACCCTAAAGAACTAGTCTTCTCCCCCCATTCTGAATTTTTATTTTTTTAGGTTTTTACGAAATGAAGACTGCCTGTGAACTAAACCATGGTCTAATGCTACACGCTTTGATCACTAAAAGAAATAATGACATACTACCGAGCGAATTAGTATCAGTAATCAGAGAAAGAATGGACGGAGTTAGAAAAGGATCCAGATGCGAAGATAATAAGTTACAATTTGGTAAAGGAAAATCAAAATCCGCAGCGAAAAGAAGAGCACGACACCTAGAACGATGTCACAAATGCGGAAAATGGTCACATGGAGGTAAATGTTCAAATAATCAAACCTATTCAAATACCGAATTTGTTACTTTATGCAGAGACGGACCGTTCATATGTTTAGAAGAAAAGACACTGAATGCTCGAGGTTACGCCTATGCAGCCATGGAAAATCAATTAAACCGACTATCTTATGAATGGAATAGATCATATAACTAAGAAATCTATTTCACAGGTATGTCTGTACAGTTTTTATTTTTATTTTTATTTTTAACCTTTTGATAATAAACACTAATTTGTTCGCTAAAAAGTATTAAATTGGTATTGAATAAAATTAGGTTTGGCGACCGAAATTATTGATATCATTCAAAAATTTATTACATCACTGCGAAATTTAACGTTTATTCTTAAGGTATAAATATCTTTAATCAATCAACCCAAAATATTTCAAAAATTCGTCATGAGTTAAATTAGGTCTTGGAACCGAAATTACTTTACCGAAAAGAGGGGCGCATATTTTTGATAATATTTGATTGATTAAAGTGGGATAAAAAGACAAAAAGATTTTTAATTTTATTTTTACCATGTTTTTAAAATTAATATTTAAATCTTAAATTAATATTGTAAACTTTGTAAAAACAATATATTTAAAATTGTAAATATTTGAAAAATTAATATAAGTTTGGTATGAATTTATAATATGAATTTTTAAATTAAGTTTGGTGTGAATTTTTAATTTTTAAAATATGAAATTTTAATTTTATGCAATTCAAATTTTAAGTTTGGTGTGAATTTTTAATTTTTAATTTTTAATTTTGAATTTTATATTTAAGTTGTGTGAATTTAAAAACAAAAATTTACTTTATCTCATTAAGTTAAAAATATGATTTTTAAAATTCGTCGTAAGTTGAAGACTAGGTCTTTGAACCGAAATTGCTTTACCCAAGGAAGGGACGAGAACTTTTATTATCATTATTTTTAATCTTATTGATTTAAAGTATGCCAAAAACATTAAAAACCCAAAAATCTTAGCTTTTAAAACAATCGCTACAAAAAGACAAATTTTAAAATTTTGTCGAAGGACGGACTAGGACATCGATCCGAAACGACCTCGTCCTAAATAACAAGGGAAACAAAATTTTAAAATTAATTTCTTAATTGTTTTCAAAAGTTAATGATTATAAAAAAAAAAAAAAAAAAAAAAAATACCAAACTCCGCGACTCGCGGAGTTTGGAGCCTAAATCTCCGCGAGTCGCGGAGGGACCAAATTACAGAAAAAAAAATATAAAGAGCTGAACGATCAGTTCACTCTCCCACACAAAACACAGCAAAAATACTGCGAAACTGCACCCGAAAAAACCCGAAAATCACCCCCAAAAATCTCAATTTTTAACCGTTAATCACCAAATTTTTTGCTAAAATCATGTTGAGAAGGATGCTATCTAAGAATTTCTCAAGAAAAACGGTAAATTTCTACACCTAAACACCATTTAATCCGAATTTTGGTGTTCTTGAGCTATTTTTTCCCCAATTTAATTTTGATGCTTTTTAGTGTAATTAGACTTAAATTGTTTATGTATTATGCTTGTATAACCTAGATTGATGCTGTTTAACATGATTAGAAGCCTTAAACTTCAAATTTTGAATAATCTAGGGTTTGTGTTCTTGAGCAATTTGGGGCTTTTTGATATAAACAGGTTATGGCCGATTTTTGTCATGAATTGTTGCTAAATTGAGTAGTGTAACATGTCTAGGTAGTTAAATGATCCAAACTTTGAGCCTAAACATGATTTTGAGAATTAAAGTGGACTTTTTCAAGTCCAAAATTCATGAACTTGATTTTTGAAAGATAATGCCATTTGAGACTTGTTTAATTGCTAGTAATGATTATTTTGACATGTTATTTGAATTGAATGCTTATGAACTTGGCGAAAATTTTCGTATATGCTTATTTGAAAAAGTGTAGATTTGATAAAAATGTGAAAATAAGCTTAAGTTTGATATAAATTGATAATGTCATTGTAATTATTTTGATTGATGATTTTGCTGACACTAATGCATATTTGGATGCACAAAATTTGTGTTTGATGTGTTTTGCAGAATGAAAGGGGTGAATCTTCATCCCAAGCCCGCCATGCTCCTGCTGAGAATTTGGAACAACAGGAGGTGGATAACTACTACAAGCAGGATGTACCTCATCCAGTCATGACCTTTTCCGATATGCATTTGGAAGAATTGCACCCGAACCTGAGATTTGACAGACTTTGGATAGATTATCCAAAATATCAACGGGGTTTGCATACTCTTCACTCTAAGGTTGTTGAGGTACCGAGGGTCATAGAATGGGGACCCTTAGAAGCTGTAGAATTGGCCGGGCCAATTAGGGAATTACTTGTACAGAGGTATGGTAATTCTTCTTTTAATGACTGGATATGTTTATTCACCATATGCAGACCTGTATATAAAGTATGGTGTGAAGAGTTGTTATGTAGTATAGAGTTGAATGATCGGGTAGCTAGTTTAACCGATCGTTCTTTTATTAGATTTTTGTTAGGCGGTTCGATGCGCCACATGTCTTTACTGGACATGGCTCAGGCTTTACGTATATATACGCCTGAGGAGTTAGCGTCTGCCGATTGTAGAGGATTGATACTAAACGGTAGAAGGATAGATGAGAATTTTGATACACACGGTGTGTGGAGTCAAATGACAAGCCATCACCGTTTCAAAGGGGGAAACTACTCTTATTTGGATATAGATAGAGCCGAATTAAGAGTGATACATAGGTTTTTAGCTAATTCGATTACACAAAGGGGTAAGAACAAAGAAAAGGTAAATGAACAAGATTTGTTTTACCATATGTGTATTCGAGACCCACAAAGCGCTGTAAGTATACCATATTGTGTGGGTTATTATTTATCAGCTATGGTTCGGGGGATGCGTCCACATAGCATAATAGGAGGTGGTATTTTTATTACTTTGATTGGTGAATATCTCGGTGTGGATATAAGTCGGGGGGGATTATTACTAGAAGAGCCAGAACCCCGCGACACTATAGGTTTAAATGTATACCATGGTGCGAAAGTTTTGAAGCGGCGAAATAACGCCGCAGTACGATACCATGGTAGACATCCACAGGTGGAGAGAAACCAGGAACAAGGTAATGTAGGAGGGGGGAATGAGATGCAAGAAATGCATAGGTTTATAGCTTCTCAGGAATACGAAAATGCTAGACAGAGAGCATTTGAAGATTGGCAAGTTCATCAGAACCAGATCATAGCGCATTGCCAACATATAGGTAGAAACTATATTCCTACACCGAAACCCGTCTTCCCTCCTTGGTCGATAGAGATGCAGCCACCATATCCTACGTATGATCCTGCCGAAGCATTCTATAGCACGTATGGTTATGCCTGGAACCCCTATTGGTACCAATATCATCCTTAGTTTACTTATTATTTTATTATTTTGTAATTTGTAATTATTGATACATTTAATATTTTTGTTAATATTGTAATCATTTTTATAATTATCTAACTTTTATTCTTAGATTTTAATAATTTTTGAATGTGGGGTAATAAACCAAACTTCAAAAATATGTATATATGTTTGCAGTTTATCTTATGTACACAACAGGGTAAAACAACGCATTTTCAAAGACTGGCATTAAGTTCAGCAAAAGCAAGTAATTTTGACGACAAGATGCAAAATATATGTGAAATAACAACAAGACGGAATGAACAAATGATGTGCACCATTTATCATTCAGCAAACAAACGCCAATATATTTGGAAACTTTGGTAAAAATTTAATCATTTTCACACAAATCACCCTCAATAATTTAAATTGTTACTGATTTCTTGCAAATGAGGGCATTGCAAGATCTTAAGTGTGGGAAAGGGTTAAATTCTTTCGGATTTTAAAATTTTTATATTAAACACTTGGTTACCATTAAAAATACTAGTAAAGCAGTAGTTGTATTAGAATCTAGTGCTCTCTGATAAAAAAGAACAGCCCTAGTCTTATATACTGACTACCCAATTCTAGTAAAATTTTTCAATTAAATGAATTTAAAATCATGTTTATACATATTTATGAACGATAAAACTAGGTTTTAACACCGAAATTATTGTTACCTCGGAAAGGACATAAATTGAGAAACAAACTAAAATGTTAAAATTCATTTAAAATGGAATAGAGGACGATAAAAAGAAAAATAAAAAGCCAAGTGTGGGAAAATTTACCAAATTATTTTAAACATATGTCACATATATCTATAACAAATAACTGAAAATACTTTTGCTTTGGACTAAACTAAACTGTTTTACCCGATGAAAGAAAAGAAGAGATGGATTTACACGATGAATCAATTCCATCATTAAAAGGAAGTAAAGTCTTCCTAAAAAGAAACGCGCTTCTTGATTTAGGTCATGAAGTTGTCGTCCAGACCAGCTGTAGGTTGACGAAAAATCTAGAAAAGTCATCACTAAAATCAGCAGGAAATCCACGGACCTCAGCATTAAACAGGGTCGCCAAGTGGTCAGATTTATCCTAACCATGAGAAGGATTTATCTCGTACAATGGGGAGGCACCGTGCAAATTAGCTTGATAAGACTAATGAATCAGATCCCCAGAAAGGATAATCTCCTTAAAGATTAAAAATCAGCTTTTAAGCCTGATATTACTCAATCCTTGAGATTGACCTTAAAGATTGAGAATTACAAACTCATGGAATTCGATGATATCTAAACTCGAGCTTGAACGAGAAAATATTTTGATCAAAACTACAAGCCGATTTGTTTTCTGAAAACCTATTTTCAATGCGTTCATTACCATTGAACGTAAAATCCTAGGAATTCACCTGGAATTCATTAGGTCACCTGAACTAAATCGGGTGTCAACCGTAAGAACGGTGGTTGCATAGTAGTCAAAGACAGGACCTTGTGCCATACCGAAAAATTATAAGGGTGAGCTTTACTATTGCTCCTACCAAGGATAGTAATTGCGTCCGACACGTTATAGACCATAATCAAAAGCATGTCACGGGACATTGCCTTAAACAGTTGCTTGTTCAACGCTTTCCTTTACAACCGGACGGTAGTTTGCCGAAAGGTAATATACGGGACAAGTAAACTGGACGTGTTGCTTTCCAAATACAAGGTTAGCAAGTGGGTGACACAAAACCGCAAGTTTGAGCTAAAATTTTCAAATCTGAAACCCACCAAACCCACAAAAATACTTTGCAAACACCGGTAAAGGGTTATCCCAGAAAACTTATCTAGGGTAAAAACTAGATTTAATTCTCAAAAGATCAAATGTTTTCATAAAGATCCAATTTCCTTAATGGATCTAAATTTTTATAGTCATGTGGGACTGTAAACCATATCGTTACTACCATTGTTTATACCGCCGTATAGAAATCACTGATGTACAAATTGTGAAGAATAAAGAAGTGATTATAGTATTTCAAGACAATATTGCTTGAGGACAAGCAACACTCAAGTGTGGGAATATTTGATAATGCTAAAAACGAACATATATTTCATAGCATTATTCCTCAAGAAAGACAAGCTTTTAGTTGCAATTGTTCTATTTACAAGAGATATTCGTTTAAATAATAAAAGGTGAAGACAAAAGACAGATTCGACGAATTGAAGACGCAAACGACCAAAAAGCTCAAAAGAACAAAAGACAATAAAAAAGGTTCCAATTATTGATAAGAAACATCTCGAAATTACAAGAGTACAAGATTCAAAACGCAAAGTACAAAATATAAAATTGTACGCGAGGACGTTCGAAAATCCGGAACCGGGACCAGAGTCAACTCTTAACGCTCGACGCAACGGACTAAAAATTACAAGTTAACTATGTATATAAATATAATATAATATATAATTAATTATATTAATTATATATATATTATATTTATATATATAAAACCGCCGGCAGAGAAACTCCAAGGGTGTGAGCTGTAAAATCATCCTCCGCGACTCGCGGAGTTTGAAGGGGTTTTTGCCGCGAGTCGCGGAGCCCCAATTTTCAACTCTGGCTATAAAGCCAACCGAATTCTGATCAAATTTCATCATCTTTTTCTTCCTCTTCATACGTAAAATTTATATTTATATTTATAATTTATATTTTAATTTTAATTATAATTCTAATAATAAGGGTATGTTAGCGAATGTTGTAAGGGTATAAGTCGAAATTCTGTCCGTGTAACGCTACGCTATTTTTAATCATTGTAAGTTATGTTCAACCTTTTTATATTAATGTCTCGTAGCTAAGTTATTATTATGCTTATTTAAAACGAAGTAATCATGATGTTGGGCTAATTACTAAAATTGGGTAATTGGGCTTTGTACCATAATTGGGGTTTGGACAAAAGAACGACACTTGTGGAAATTAGACTATGGGCTATTAATGGGCTTTATATTTGTTTAACTAAATGAAAGTTTGTTAATGTTAATATAAAGATTTACAATTGGGCGTCCCTATAAATTACCATATACACTCGATCGGACACGATGGGCGGGGTATTTATATGTACGAATAATCGTTCATTTAACCGGACACGGGAATGGATTAATAGCCACTAGAATAATTAAAACAGGGGTGAAATTACATTCAAGGGTAATTGGTGTAATTGTTAACAAAGTAGTAAAACCTTGGTTTACACGCAGTCGATAACCTGGTGTATTCATTAAACAAAGTATTAAAACCTTGTTACAATTCGAATCCCCAATTAGTTGGAATATTTATCTTCGGGTATAATAATAATTTGACAAGGACACTTGCAATTTATATTTATGACTGATGGACTGTTATGGACAAAAACCAGACGGACATATTAAATAATCCAGGACAAAGGACAATTAACCCATGGGCATAAAACTAAAATCAACACGTCAAACATCATGATTACGGAAGTTTAAATAAGCATAATTCTTTTATTTCATATTTAATTTCCTTTATTTTATATTTAATTGCACTTCTAATTATCGCACTTTTATTTATTTTATTTTATCGCACTTTTAATTATCGTACTTTTTAATTATCGCAAGTTTATTTTATTGCACTTTTATTATTCGCAATTTCATTATCATTATTTACTTTACGCTTTAATTTAAGTCTTGTATTTATTTTATATTTTACATTAGGTTTTAACTGCGACTAAAGTCTTAAAATCGACAAACCGGTCATTAAACGGTAAAAACCCCCCTTTATAATAATAATATTACTTATATATATATTTGTATTTTTATAAAAGTAAACTAATATAGCGTTGAGCTTTGTTTAAAGATTTCCCTGTGGAACGAACCGGACTTACTAAAAACTACACTACTGTACGATTAGGTACACTGCCTATAAGTGTTGTAGCAAGGTTTAAGTATATCCATTCTATAAATAAATAAATATCTTGTGTAAAATTGTATCGTATTTAATAGTATTTCCTAGTAAAATAATAACTATTTTATATACACCTCGCTTCACATCAGTACTAAACAGAAGTAACATGCAATCGAAAGCAGATAGTAGTATGCAGTAGCGAGGATAAGCAATAGCATACAGCGAGTTCACATAGCAGTAAGAGTAAGCAGTAGCATGCAACAGATCATATGGCAGTATAAGTAAGCAGTAACATGCAGCAGTAGTAAGCAGTAACAAGTAAACGAGCAAGTTGTAGATTAGTCCTATTAGTGAATACTACTTGGCCTGGTCTAGACTCACCAATGCAACCTAATTCCCTACAACCAATGCTCTGATACCAAATGTGACGCCCCGTACAAAATCATCGTGTACGGTTCATCAACAACAGGATCATTACAAGGTCAAACACTATATGCTGTTTGAAAACTAGTTTTGCATCCATGAAAAGATAGCGTTTTACAAAAGATAACGTGCTTCCTATGAATAGAAGCATAAACATAAGTACGTGACCCAAAGGTCATTACAAAGCCATTGTTTGAAAATAACGTAAGTTACGAATGCAAAATAAAAGTTCCATGATTGAGACATCTCTAAGTAATGCAGCAGAAATCTAGTACAGCAGGTCCGTAACAGCAAGTCTATAACAGCAAGTTTATAACACCAAGGCAGCAAGTCTAATAGCGGAAGCAACAACGTCTAAGCACCTGAGAAATACATGCTTAAAAAGTCAACACGAATGTTGGTGAGCTATAGTTTGTTTGTAATCAGTAATGTAATGTAGGCCACGAGATTTCAGTACTTCAAACTAGCATTTCAAATCAGTATTTCAAATCAGTATGATAAAGTATATGCTTATCCGTGGGCACTCGGTAACTAACTTAAAGTAATATTACCCCCTAAAAGTACACTTGGCGAGTGCATATGTTTACGAAGTATTAAACACCCGTTAAATGCTAGCGCGACTAGCCCGAGTGGGGATGTCAAACCCTATGGATCCATATCTAAGATTCGCGTTCACCGGTTCAAAAACCAATGACTAAACGTTACCGAGCTAAGGGGAAATTTTATGCCGTTGTATAACCCACACATATATAAAGTTTAAGTACTCGTGCCTAGTATGTAAAATGTAAAAAGCGCATGTATTCTCAGTCCCAAAATAATTAAAGTAAAAAGGGATGCTATAACTCACAGTGAATAAGCGGTAAAAGTCGTCACGAAAGTGTGCAAGTAGTAAGTCGGTCCGAAAGGTCGTCAACCTAAGTCAAAGTTTACTAGGTCAGTAGGTTGTCCTCATAAGTTCTAATAGTGCATAAAATAAGTTTAAGTGTCATCATCATCATTCATCATCATAAAAGCTAAGTACGTTTGACAAGAATAGAGATCGAAACAATAGGCTGACTTCAGTCAGCTGTTACGACCTCTATACAAAACGAAAAGACGCGTAGTCAGTGGCTCCGTATATGAGTCCTCTAACCGCTGACCAATTTTCAGAACCTAACTCGTCTTCGTTTGACCGTGGCAACGGTTTAAGTGCGAGTAGGTTAGAAATTTTAGTACAACGTTACAACAGCGTAGTGACTTTCGGAGGGCTATAAATCCTAAACCGTATATCGGATTAAGATGATGCCTAAACGAAAAGTCATCTACTCGAAATGAACTAACTGAAAATCTATTTTCCAGAAGTCCAGGAATCTGATCAGATCCTGAAAAACAGTAACAAGTGCTCCAATGAGGTTCTTGGTGCTTGATGCTCATCACGGTTCTCATCCTTGATGCTTGTAGCTTCAAGTGTACAACTCGTTGATGGGTTAGCATCACCTTGACCAAGATTCTACCATCAACACACAATATGTTAAGACCAAGTAAGAACACAACTCATTTAAGAGTCTTAGATGGATGATGAACCAAGGTTACATCATATCCTTAGTCTTAACACAATTACAAGTTCCATTTACAACTAAAGCTACAAACTTTACTTAAATCAAACAAGTATGAACATAATCTAAATCAAATAAGGTGATGGAACCCTAAGATAGAGAGCTTGGATCCTTTTCACACAAGTTATAAGATTATAAAGCTAGAAAGCTTGAACCTTTGGTGTTCTTGAAGACCTTGAAGCATAAAGCTTAGATCTTTAAGTTACATGAAGACCATAAACACAAGTTTTGATCTTTATAACAAAGTAATGAGATCATAAGTTAGAAAACTTAGATCTAACAAAATATATGAAGATTCAAGCTAGAAAGCTTGCATCTTGGTTGTTCTTGAAGATCTTGAAGCATAAAGCTTGGATCTTTAAGTTACATGAAGATTACAAACACAAGTTTGAATCTTTGTAACAAAATAACAAGATTAAAGTTAAAAGATTTAGATCTACAAAGTAGGTGAAGATTCAAAGCTAGAAAGCTTGAATCTTCCATGTTCTTGAAGGATTCAAATCCATGTTTGAATCTACAAGATGTAATCAAGATCAAAGCTAAAAAGCTATACCTTTAGATGATGATGATGATTTTGTGAAAGAGGGAGGGAGAAGAAGAAAAATCAATTACTTACACTTTTTAGAGAGAGAAAGACTAGAGAAAGAATTAGAGAGTAAGTGTGTGTGAAATACAAATGAGAGCAAGTGTAAAATGGATGGAATAAGGCTTGTATTTATAGGTGGTGAGGTGAGGGATGGGGTGGGTTGGTCATGATTTTCATGAGGGGACAAGGGGGACAAACTTTTACTTTTTGGTTAATGGTTGTCTAAAGTTGGTGCTTATGTTAGGATCCCATGCAACATTAAGGATAATACTTGACATAAATGCTAGTATGTTCCCTCTAATAAATGGGCATTTGTCTTACATATTAATGGGTCACTAGTTACTTATAATTTCGCTAATTAAATATTCCACTAACTAGTGTAGGGTGGGCTAAGGTCCAACAAGGTAGAAAGTCCAACTAGACTAACTAGTAAGCATAAGTAAATTACTAAGCGTAATTAAGCATCCAAAAACCCAAGTAATTATTATTATAAAATAATAATTAATATTTTGTAGTCATAATATTCCGATTACGACAAAAGTTAAACGTGTACGCAGTACGCAGTTTGTTCGAAACGTCAAGTGACACTAACGGTCATAAAGGCATCCGGTGATCAAGTTAAGTATCCTACGTACTTAAAGGCACGTTTTAACATATAAATGAAAGTAATCCACGTGTAGTAAGTTCCAGAGTATAAAATAGCACAGTACGCACAAATACGCAGTTTCGCAAAAGCACAAAGCACAAAAGCAAGTCGAAAAATCCGGGTCGTTACAATATTTGTACTATTTGATAAGTGTCTAAACCATGTTGAGGACATCCTCTCAACAACTTTCCAAATCTTGTCCACGCCTCATATAGAGTTTCATTTGGTTTCTGCGTGAACGTAACAATTTCTCCTTGAAGTCTCACGTCTTTAGATGCCAGAAAGAATCTTTTAAGAGATTTCTCAACTAAAACATCCCATGTATCAATCTCCCCTTCAGGTAACGATTCTAAACAATCTTTGGCTTCTCCCTTTAAAGTCCAGGGAAATAACATGAGATAGATCTGTTCATCCTCAACTTCTCTGATCTTAAATAGAGTACAAATTCTATTAATGGTACGAAGATGTTCGTTTGGATCTTCCTTCGACGCACCACTAAATTGGCATTGATTAGTTACCATGTGTAGGATTTTTCCTTTGATTTCATAATCTGGCGCATTAATGTCTGGTTGAGTAATTGCATGACCTTGGCCCGTGCGTTTAGCTCTCATTCGGTCTTCCATACTTAGAGGTTCCGGATTTTCCATGATTGAATTTGTTGAATCTGAATCACTAGAGGATTCTGATTTAATGGTTTCTTCCTCGACAATCTCTGGTTGAATGATTTGTGCTTCAGGAGGATTGATTAGTGGTTCAGGATCTCTGAATTGTCCTTGAATATCCTCCGGGTTCTCAATTGTGAGGTCGGGTTCAAAAAATGGATTATCGGAAATTTGAATTGGAGTACTTGGTCGACTTGATGACGATTCTAAAGAAAAATCAACGGCAACAATATTGGCTAGATGTCTTGATCGAGTTACACGTGGTGAACATATGAAAGGTGTGGAACGTTTTGCTCGGTGCATTCACTGAATATCCTGTTAGTTATAAAGATAAAAATTATATAAGTTATCAAATTATTAAACTTTTATGCTTTTGTCCACGTTTCGAATAGCTAAAAGATGCAGCAGGGAGCCAGGATCCTCTAAGTCGAAAAATCCACAACTCAGCCACTAACAAATCCAACTATTACTACGAACCAGAAAATTCTGGATGTCTATTAATTTAACCGCTTAAAATAATTTTTTCGTCGAAATTTTGAAGATAAAGTCTATGTCCTAAAAAATAGAGCATCGAGAAATAAGAGAAAGAAAAAGAGTGCGTCGAAAAACGTCGAAAAATAAAAGGTCGAAAAACAAACAGTCGAAAAAATAATAAACGTTGAAAGGAAAGCGTCGAAACTTAAAAGTATAAAAACTAAATATTAAAACTTGCGTCTAAAGATATTAAAGCTTAAAAGGAATTCTATATCCAAAACGGCAATAACTTAATTAGGCACTAAAATCTATTAAATATTAAAGCGATAAGTGACGTTGTAAAATTCTAAAGCGTCTAAATCTTAATCTAAAGAAAAAGCACTTAAGGGATTTTACGGCAAAGCCTAAGAATCTAGAAATATAAAATAACTACGGCAAAATACTAAGTTTAAAACTAATTACGAACGAAAAATTATAAAAGTTACGAATTAAACGATTAAAAAGAAAAATACAAAATACAAAAATAAACTAAGTTGATAAAAATACAATTTTACAAAAATATTATTTTTATATTATTATTTTATAAAAGTATTATTTTATATAGTTAATAAGAATATTAAAACTTAATAATACTAATTATAAATCAAAACTAAAATTTAAAAACCAATTAATTACCTAAACCCTAATTTGGGTTAATAATAATAATAATAATAATAATAATAATAATAATAATAATAATAATAATAATAATAATAATAATAATAATAATAATAATTAAACACTAACCCAAATCATAGTAGACGAGGATTCAGACGTGTCAGATCAATCCATGCGGTCACATGGGTTTATACCTTCACTCTCATGCGATCGCATGGAGTGCAGGTTCAGATCAGATGCAGGTCACAATTTGACAGGTTCAGTGTTTGTTTAATTTTTTTTTTACGTTTTACTTTAATTTTTTTACCAAATTAATATAAGTTATATTTATAAACTTATATTTTTAAGAATTAAAAAAATACTTTTATACTTTATATAAAAAATATATTTTCTTTTTATTTAAACACTTAAATAGATTGAAATATATATATATTTTTATACTTTTGTATTTTTATGTTTAAAACTTCTTATATTTTTACAAAAATAGATTAAAAACTAAATATATTTTTTTATAGCGTTTCGCTTTCAGCGTTGTTGAGTTCCCCGACAGCGGCGCCAAAAATACTTGATGTGTGCGAGGTGTAGTACGTAATACTATTAATTTTACTACGAAATACTATTAAATACGATACAATTTTACACAATTTATTTATTTATTTATTGAATGGATATACCTAAAACTTGCTACAACACTTATAGGCAGTGTACCTAATCGTAGAGTAGTGTAGTTTTTAGTAAGTCTGGTTCGTTCCACAGGGAGCTAGCCAAGTTTAACGCTAGATTTATTTTAAACTATAATTGTAAAAAAATATATATATATATATAAGTAATATTATTATTGTTATAAAAGGGGGTTTTTACCGTTTAGTGACTGGTTTGTCGATTTTATGTCTTAAGTCACAATTAAAACCTAATGTACAATATTAAATATAAATATAACTTAATTTAAAGCGTAAAGTAAATGACGATAAATAAAAATGCAATAATTAAAAGAACGATAATTAAAAGTGCAATAAATAAAATGACAGTAAATAAAAGTGCGATGAGATATAAAATAAATGAATTATGCTTATTTAAACTTCTGTAATCATGATGTTCGACGTGTTGATTATAATTTATTACCATGGGTTAATTGTCCTTTATCCTAGATTATTCGATATGTCCATCTGGTTTTTGTCCATAACAGTCCATCGGTCATAAATATAAAGTGCGAGTGTCCTCGTCAAATTATCCTTATACCCGAAGTCAAATATTTCAATAAATTGGGTACTTAAACTGTAACAAGGTCTTAATACTTTGTTAATGATTACACCAGGTTATCGACTGTGTGTAACCCAAGGTTTTAATACGTTGTTAACAATTACACCAAGTGTCCTTGTATGTAATCCACCCCTGTTTTAATGAGTCCATTGACTATTAATCCATCCCCGTGTTCGGTCAAATAAACGATTATTAGTATTTATAAATATCCCGACCTTCGTGTCCGATCGAGTTTATGTGGTTATTTATAATTACCTCAAATTGTAAATCTCTATATTAAATTAACGAACTATCATTCAGCTAAAAAAATATAAAGCCCATTAATAGCCCATAGTCCAATTTCCACAAGTGTTGGTCTTTTGTCCAAACCCCAATTATGGTCCAAAGCCCAATAACCCCGTCTTAATATTTAGTCCAACATCATGATTACTTCGGCTTAAATAAACATAATAATAACTTAGCTACGAGACATTAATTTAAAAAGGTTGAACATAACTTACAATGAGTATTAATCGCGTAGTGTTACACGGATAGAATTTTGACTTTACAAACTTAAAACATTCGCCACTATAACCTTATTATTAACTTAATATTAAAATTATAATTATAAAATAAATATAAATATATTTGAGAGAGAGTAAGAGATCAGTTGATGAAGGTGTGTAAAACTCGTCGCCCAAACTTGCAATTTATAGGACCTGACCACATATTTGAGGCCATGCGATCGCATGGAAATTGCTCTTCCAGGCCATGCGATCGCATGGTGACTTGGTACAGCTCACATTCTTTTGTTTTCTTGTTTGCCGACGGTTTTTATTTTAATATATAAATATAATATATATATATAATTTATAGAATTATTTATATATTATATTATATTCGTGTGCATAGTTGACTTGTAATTTTAGGTCCGTTGCATCGCGCGTTGATAGTTGGTTCATGTCCCGGTTTCGGATTTTCGAACGTCCTTTCGTACGATTAGATATCTTGTACTTTTGCGTTTTGCGGCTTGTACTCTTGTAATTTTTGGACGTTTCTCAGCAATAATTTGAACCACTTGGATTGCACTTTGTACTTTTTAGCTTTTTGGTCGTTTGCGTCTTCAAATCGTCGAATTTGTCTTTTGTCTTCACCTTTTAATATTTAAACGATTATCATTTGTAAATAGAACAATTGTAACTAAAAGCTTGTCTTTCTTGAAGGATAATGCTATAAAATATATGTTCGTTTTTAGCATTATCAATGTGCCCCTCAGAAATTGATGCAAATGTTTTCTTCACTTTCACGTTCAGAAGAACTTTACATGGATACGCAATCGACGTTGTTCAACTTTGCCAAGGACCTGAATCGTTTGCAACTCAAATTTTTTGCGCTCGCTCATCCCCCACTGCCATCGTCAACAGAAACGTCTAAGATAAATGCCTTACAAGAGGATAATGCAAAGATAACTGCCCAACTCGCGGTTACGGTAAATGCGTACGTGCAGGCGGAAGAGCGAATCAATGCTCTGATGTTTAAAAGGCAGCAGGAGGCAGATCAGCATGTTACTGATAAAAGGTTTATGGAGTCTAAGATTACATTGTTGTCTGCAAAGCTTAAAGAGTCAGAGAACCATGTCATCTTTTTAAACGAAAGCTTTAGTGACTGGATTGCGTCCCAGGAGTCATGGGGCGCGAAACATGACGCTATAAAGGCGGAGTATGACATTCTCTGAAAGGGTTTACCGAACCTTGTTCAGCATGCTCTCAACTGCAAAGCCGTCGAGCAGCAATTTGGTACAGCCATGGTTGCCGCACGTGCGTATGAGTGAACCCTGTTCTGGAATGTTATTCGCAGGAGCTGTATGTGCCCCCTGTGATTCCTCCAAATATTGCTGAACTTCTTTCTTATGGAGCCAAAGAAAAATGTGAAGAAGCTTATGCCCGACTTCAACAAATCCCGATCCCCCGTCTACAATATCTCATCAATGATCCTACCATCTCCTCTCAGGAGATAATCAATGACAAACTCGACTGAGTTTGTTAAGCTACCCAGGATGGATATTACTTATCCATCCTTGGGTAGTATTTTTTGCTAGTGAGGGATGGGCCTTACAACCTTGGAGGTTTCGCATCCCTATATTATATTATTATTTTATGTTTAAATTAGGGTATGCATCTGATCGCTGCGTGCGAGGATGACATGCTCTCCTTAGTGTAGGACAAATGTTCCAGCCAATGCCACCCCCTTTTTTATTTTTTATATTAGCGTACAGTAGGTCAAATTTTGGTACATGTCCCGCTTTTATCGTAAGCGGTTGACTTTATATTCTCTAACTGTAATCTGTTAGCTTGTGATTGAATATAATTTGACATATTTTTTGGTTAAAGTGCGTTTATTGTGTTTTTACGAAATCACTACGGCGGTTATAATGATTTGTTACAACATTATGCATTCAATAACTCTTATGTAGAATAAATGCCATGACTTCATGATGGGATCGACCCTTCAATCGTTTCATGATCATTTTATTCTTGCGCCAACAACCAAATGTTGTATGCAACAGTAAGCAAACCAATGCTTATAAGTTTATACTCAAGAATTTTTAAAATTTTTTTATAAGTATGTACGCATATACAATCCAATGTAATTTACCCGTACTATAGACACACCAATGTCTATACTCAAGAGTCTTCCGACCACGCCAATGTCCGGGTTATATAAACAAGTAAACCAAACTTGTGTTTTATAGTCTAGACTGTGCAAGTCTCCGTCTTGCGCGGTGTACGAGCGTTTGAAACAAACCAATGTTTTACTACTGTCACCATTAAAAATAGTATTAGTAACCAAACTAAACTATGCCACTTGAGACTCTGAGTGTGTCCCTGTGTTGCTTAAGGGGCATGCAATCAACAAATATAAGAATGCACAAGTTATTGGCTTAAATTGCATGATTCAATTTATTTCAAACATATCACCTGACCAACACTTAGTTATCATGTTTACAATGGAAAATAAAAACTTTACATAATAAAAACTTTAAACAGTTATTTGGGGTGATCTATCCCTCTGCAGTTGTTTCATATGTAGCACCGTTTCAGTGTTTGCGCATGCCAGGTGCGTTTTATTGCTTTTCCATCTAGACTTGCTAGTCGATACGCCCCTGTATCTCTTATGCCAATAACCTTGTATGATCCTTCCCATTTAGGTCCGAGTTTACCTGTGTCTTCTGCTCTGCTTGCTTCATTCTTTCGCCATACCAAGTCATCCAATTGGAAAGATAATGGTTGTACGAGCTTATTATAGTAGCTTGCGATTCTTTGTTTGTTGATTGCTTCTTTTATGGCCGCCATTTACCTGCGCTCTTCAACTAAGTTTAGATTTTCACGCATTTCTTTGCTATTGCTACTTTCATCGAAGGAAGCTATGCGCATAGTTGACACATTTATTTCAGCGGGTATTACAGCCTCGGACCCGTACACCAAACTGAAAGGTGTTTCAGTGGTTGCGCCTTTCGGAGTTGTGCAGTGTGCCCACAGTACATTCGACAGTTCATCTATCCAACCCCTTCGGCACTATCTAAGCCGTGCTTTGATTCCTAACATGATATCCTGATTTGTGACCTCACATTGACCGTTCGCCTAGGGGTGTGCAACTGATGAGAATGTTTGCTTTATGTTCAGCTCTTGACACCAATCGCTGAATGGATTACCCTCAAACTGTGTACCAGTGTCACTTACTATTTCATTTGGTATTCCAAACCGACAGTCGATGTTTTCCTATACGAAATATCGGATTTGCTTGCCCGAAATTGTTTTCAGCGGTTTGGCTTCTACCCACTTTGTAAAATAATCAATGGCCACTGCCAAAAACTTTACACCTCCTGGTCCTGCAGGGAATGGCCCCAATATGTCAATTGCCCATTTGCAGAATGGCCATGGAGATGCGACCGGTATCATTGGATGTCGTGGAGCCTTGCTTACCAGCGCGTGAAGCTGACATGACTGACATTTGCGTATCACTTCTGCAGCATCTCTGTATATTGACGGCCAATAGTACCCGAGCCGCATTATTTTGGACACAACTGTTTTGTGTCCTGAGTTCAAAGCGCACATTCCTTCGTGCACTTCCCGTATGTTTGATTTTGCTTGAGTTGGATTAAGATACCGCAAATGGGGTCCCAGAAAAGACTTTCTGTATAAAATTCCCTTGTCTAACAAATACATTGGTGCTTTCATCTTAATCTTTCTTGCTTCAACTGAATCTATCGGCAATGCACCTTTGTTTAGAAATTCTACTATTGGTGTCATCCAACTCTGCTCCTCTTCTTCAACTGCGGCGGATACACTGTCTTCCTCAATAGATTTTACTTTAACCTCCTCAACCCAAATTTCTTTCTTAAAATGGCTGAATGTTAAGGCGGCTAACTTACTGAGTGTGTCCGCCTTTTTGTTCAACGTTCTTGAAACCTGAGTTATCTGGAATAAGTCAAAGTCTACCGCCAGTTCTTGCAAAAGTTTTAGATATTTTTGCATCGATTCATCATGTGCCTCAAATACTCCGTTGAATTAGTTTGCAACTAACTGCGAATCAACATATACTGACAGTTCTTTTACCTCCAGATATTTTGCTACCTGCATTCCAGATAACAACGCTTCATACTCAGCTTCATTGTTTGTGACGGGGAAGCTAAATCGCAGCGCGACAGTATATTCTTCTCCCTATGGACTTTTTAGGACTATGCCTGCCTCTGGGCCTTCTGGACTACAAGCCCCATCTGTGTGCATTTCCCACAGCTATTCGGGTGGAGGTGGTATTTCTTTTGATTCATGCGAGACTTCGATATCTTTGACTGTTTCAGCCAGATAATCTGCTAGGACTTGCCCTTTTACCACACTTCTTGGTGAGAAGCTTATCTCATGCTCACCTAATTCAATAGCCCATTTGGCCATGCGACTGGAATTTTCTGGTTTATATAGCACTTACTCAACAAGTGTCAGCAAATGTAAACTTGCTAGAATTTATCAAGCAATTTTAAGTTTTTTGACAATATGTTGTTTCTTGTCATACCTGCTTTATTGGCTTGTCTGTTAGGACCATTATTGGATGCGCCTGGAAATATCTCCTTAAGCGTCTATCCGTATGTACGAGCGCATAAACCAGTTTTTCAATTGCAGGGTAGTTTAATTCGCTTCTTGTTAAAGCATTACTAACAAAATATACAAGCATTTGTACCTGTCTGCACAACATAATATATATATGATAAATGACTATTGAATAAGAAACAACTAGATTTTGATTTGAAGCGCGTACCTGTCCCCTGTTTGCTATCAATACTGAACTTATTGCTTCTTTTGATGCTGCTAAGTATAGTATCAATGTTTCTCCCGCAATCGGCGTAGTCATTGTTGGCAACTCTTTCAGCAACTTTTTCATTTCTTGAAATGCCACTTCTGCTTCCTCCGTCCATTTGAAATCCGTTTTCTTTAAACAATTCTTTAATGTTCCAAAAAAGGGGGGTGATCGCTCTACGAATTTTGATAAGAACCTTGTTATTGCCGCCAACTTACCCGTTAAACTTTGCACCTCCTTTTTATTTCTGGGTGACGGCATATTTTCGATTGCCTCTATTTTCTTTGGATTTGCACGTATCCCGCGCTCAGTTATTATGTGACCAAGAAACTTTCCTTCCTCTTCTCCAAAACTGCACTTCGACGGGTTGAGCTTCATATTTATTTTTCTCAACTATGCAAACGTTTCTAATATATCTTCCAACAAACCTTGTTATGTTGTGCTTTTTATCACCAAATCATCAACATACGCTTCCAAATTTCTGCCAATTTGACCTTTGAAAGCCTTGTCTATTACGCGCTGGTATGTTGCTCCCGCATTCTTTAGACCAAATGGCATCTTGGTATAGCAGTATATTCCCTGGCTTGTGTGAAAAGCAGTTTTATCCTCATCATCTGCTGCCATCTGTATCTGATGGTATCCTTTGTACGCATCCAGAAAACATTTATATCGGATGCCTGCCAGTGACTCGACTTTCCAGTCTATTTCGAGTATAGGATAATTGTCTTTGGGACAGGCTTTGTTAATGTTCGTGAAGTCGACACACATACGCCACGACCCATCAGGCTTCTTTACCAGTACCTGGTTTGATACCCACATTTGGTACCTTACCTCTCATAATTTATTTGCTTTGACCAACTTGTCAACTTCCGCTCTCAACCATTCGCTTCTTTCTGATGCCATACCACGTTTCTTTTGTCGTACTGGCATCAGACTTAGATTTGCATTAAGTTTATGCTCATCAATTTCTCTTGGTACGCCAGTCATGTCTACTTCTTTCCATGCAAAGACATCCGTATTAGAAGCTAATATGTTACGAAGCTTAAACTTTGTCTCATCAGATAATCCTCCACCGATTTTTATTTTTTGCTCTGGATATCGCGGGTTTGCGATAATCATGCAGCTTCGAAGTTGTTCTGCCTCGCTTGGCTATTTTTCTGCTTGTTTTACGGCTGCAACATTTGCATCGTGTTTTTCTGACCTTATAGTTGCAATTCCTAATGGTGTTGGGAATTTGATAAGGCCATGCACTGTGGAAGGGATAGCTCCCAGCTTTTGCAAAGTTGTGCGTCCTCAAAGCGCATTATATTTTGAGTAAGACCTTACGACAACAAATTCTACTGTTATACTTCCTACTAACTCCTTATTATCATCATCTACAAGCTCCAGTTCTAATTCAATGATCCCGATTGGCCATGCGGACTCCTCATAAAATCCTGATAATGCGGTGTTAGGCGCCACTAGCTTGGCTCGCACAGCCCCTGGCAGCAAGCGAAAACAATGTTCGTACATTATATCAACATCGCAACCGGTATTTATGGTTTTATCCGTTTCCTTTCCCTCATTCTTCTTTTGCCACGAATATTCCTTTTCTCCTTTTGGCTTATCGATTGGTGCTCTTGCACATTTTTTCAGGTGTTGCAATCTTCCTCTTTTGAGTTCAGCAACTACCTTTTCGATTAAATGCCGACATTCGCTGGTTTCATGACTGTAATCATCATGAAAATCACAAAATTTGTTTTTGTTTCTATTCCCATACTTTGACAAAGGCACTGGGGGGTCGAAGCTTTTGCATACTGCCTCTGTAGCCAAAATTTCTTTTAGTGTTTTTGTGAGGTCTTTTATTAACGCAACATTCTCGGTGTGGCTGCTTTTAAACCTCTAACTTCCTCCCCCTTTGTTATTGTTGAATTTGCGATACTTGTCATTATGATAGTTACTACTCCTGGGTTGCCCATTACCACCATAACGCCTGCCAGACTCTGACCCTCTTCCTTGCACTCGATAATAATCATCGTCGATGTCCATACTTGAAGAGGTACTTCCGTAATTCTGTTTTATGTCTTCTTGTGCCCGCATGTAATCATGCATTTCTTTTACGGCTTCTGCGAAAGTTTCTGGCACTCTTCTGCGTAACCGCTGCCATAAAGATAGGTGTCTGCCGGTATCTATACAATGTATAAAGCCGGACACCTTCTGGCTTTCTGGCAAGTCTTGTATTTTGGCCACCTCCTTGGTGTATCTATCTATTATCTCTCCTAAGCTTTCTTTCGATTTCTTCTTAATGTCGTGGCATTCGACATGTGTTCTTTGCGTGCGCGCAAGTTGTGGTAGTTAAATAAAAATCTTAAGCGCAAATCCGCAAAACTTGTAACGCTTTGGGCTGGGAAATTATTGAACCATTCCATTGCTACTCCTTGCAGCACTATTGGTAGCATATGGCATGCTACTGCATCACCCCAGCTGTGTGTTCTTGAAGTTCCGTCAAATTTTTGCAAAAAGTCGTCTGGATCTGATAACCCATCATAACTTCCGAGTGTTAGAGGCAACACAGGTGCGACTGTGAAGGGATGATTGGCAATATGTGGCATAAACTTTTCAGTTGTGGGAGCTAATTCAAGGCTTTGCTTAGCTTTTTGCCCTTGCATCACCGCGAACCAATTGTTCATAAATTCTTGTACCCGTGATGGCTCATTGAAAGCTGGTGCCAAATGTGGTTGCGCGACTTGTTGCAATTGAGATATGAAGCTGTTTGATTGAGTTGGAACATAGTACGCCCCGCTATATTGGTTGCTTGCAACAGTATGGACTGGTTGCAAAGACGCATACGCCGTTGACCCTTGTTGTGGTGTCAGCATGATATATGAACCATCTGGATTTCTCAGACCCATCTGCCTGATTCTTTCCTGAGCCTTCTCGGTAGTAACCCCTTCAATTGGAGTTTCGGAATCAATCAGGGTGATAATCGGTATGGTGCCCACACAGGTAGTTTTAACTTTGAAACCTGGTGGAACGGTTTCGCTTGGAGAACCGAAGCTCAGATTTTTTAGCGGCAGATCCTCGAATGGTTTGAAGCTAGTTCCTGTTTCCAGTAAACTTCCATCAGGAGAGTGCCACCAACTCTTATATGATTCTTTCAGGACCGTTTCTGACGTAACCGACCCTGTTCCAACATTTGATGTTAATGGAGGCTTTGATGCACCTTTGGTTGGTGCTGGTGGCGTCGACGGTGTATTCGTAACAGTCGCCGTAGGTGTTTGAAACCCTGGACTTACTGGAGAGTCCGATCGCCCTTGATTTTTTCCAGTCTTATTTCCTCCACCCATTCTTGCTGACAATTTAAAACCAGAAAGTGACCGATTAATTAAACAAAAAAGTTTTTCAGAAAAAAGATACGTATAATAAATCATACACAACATAAATTCCAATCTTGTTTGTTTCATATAACCGGTCCCACAGATGGCACCAAATGATCAAGCATATTTTCACGAGGTCAAGGTGAACTTACAATTGAGTGCATAGTAGGGTTTAAGGACCAACAACATTCTGACCTCCGACACTTAGTCGTGGATAACCTACATCGGTATCGTTTCGATTCTGACAGGGTGGCCGGTTTAAGAGTCCACCAACAACCTAGCATACGAGGTTGAGTGGCCCAAAGACATGAAGGTTTTATAGTTTGAGACATACCTGAAAGTCTTAGAGATCGTATGAAGCTTTGTTCGTACGACGAAGATTTGTATGCTGTGGTTTACGTATGAGTAAACAAATGAATGTGTATTAAGGTTTATGAGCTATGTATTTATAGGCTCATGAATTAGGGTTTTGGTAGAATCTCTTGCCTAATTAAATGCAATCTTATCCCAACTAACTTTCGTTATTTAAGGAAAAGAATCCGAATTTATTATACCGTAAATTCTTCTAGAATATACTGGACCCTTATGCAAGTATACAAAACTTGCGTCAAATGGTATACGCGCACGAGGTGCGGCTATACCCGTGTCAAATGATGGCAATTCGCGTGCGTTTTGGGGCTTTGGATGCGCAATCCGCATAGTCATGCGGATATGCGTATCATTACTTCACGATCATATCTACCGAGAAGAAAGGCAACGAGAGCACAATTCAGTAGTTCACACTATTCTTGAGACAAGATTCTGTCGAGATCAGAAGATCATTTACTCTAAGGTTTACAACGCCTTAGCCGGATCTTCACTTTCATTCTCAGTAAACCAACGAGCACTACTGACTCTCATCTGGAAGCACATGGATCTCTCCACCGGATGCCCGACTTATCACTCTGATTTGCAAATGATCGAGGATATTCACAACTTTTTCTCTCTCTTGGAAAGAGATAATTTCGAAAGCACACTAGACATGCTAGTGATTTTCGTAACAATTGATCACCATGCTGATCTGATTATCAAAGACTTACGAGATGCAGTTACAGAGGAAGTAAGGTGCAACAATCCGTTCTCTCATCTTGAACCAGACCGAGTCAACATCGCAACCTAAGTTACGAAGCAGATATCACGTATCTTCCACGAATCCACGGATCCAAGTTTCACATTCAAAGCCGGATGTCGGGAGATATACTCAAAAATGGAGACGTTGATGCTCGGGTCAGGATTGTTCTTCACTTCTTTTAGCTTCTTCTTTTAACTAATCTATGCAAAGCTACAGACTCCTACTGTGGAGATCACCATTCCGAAGATTTCGAGATACTAAGGATACAGTTTCTAACATTGTTTGAAGACCTCCAAAATGAGCATCCCATCAGAGAGATAATCACCACTGCTTCTATGATTGACATTCATGGGTCAACCAGCAGAGCTGTGGATCATATTCTCATCGGACTTCAAGATTTATCACGAGTCGAGACTGCGCACTACTTATCTTTCAGAAGATCTTCAAGAGAAGTACCGAATCTTCTACCACTGTTGGTCCGACACTTTCCCAGGATTTACCCACTAAGACTCACATTGCCTCGAGAAGACCAAGATTACAACCATCAGCGAGGAATGTTTGCTTTCTAAGGCATCACTACGGTCGAGCAAATGACCTTAAATAAAAGCACTTCTCGGGAGGCAACCCGTGCAATAAAGTAGAGTAGAAGAATAAAGGATGACAAATGAGCCAATCAATAAAGGACGCAAGGATTGAAAGCCAGCCAATATCGTCACAAGCAACATCTGCTAGGGGTACTTCTTTCTTCCCGCTACTAGCTCAAACTTTAAATTATAACACATCCTAGCTTATCAATAAGTGTGGATCCCAACCCAATTAGACACTAGACAAATATTCCCAAAATCTTCAACTAAAACTCCTAAGTGTGGGATACACTAGGAACATTGAGGACAATGTTCGTCTAAGTGTGGGATGTTGGTATAATCTTTTTATGCTGTATTAAAATAACTCATTACGAAGATCCTAAGTTCTTAAGCCAAATTTCAAAATTTTTAACAAGAGAAAACCTTTTCGAAAAAGTATTTTTGAAAACCTAAAACATTTGTAAATAAAAGTAAGGCTTAAGTAGGGTGAAAATCTTGTTAGGTTGAACTAAATCTCTAATAGAGCATTGCATGACTAAGGCATTATCGACCTAAATTGATTATGGTGAGGCACCCAAATAAGACCAGCATTCATCTTTAATGCTTCACTATTTTTCGTTGAGAGTGCCGATATCTGTGCTCGGAATCAGAACTTGCTTTAGATCTACATTTCCAAAGCAGCGAAACATGATTCAGTTATAATCAGAAGAGCTAGCCATTTGTCAAAAATAAACCTTTCGCACCTCTACTACTTCTACTTCACTTCACCACCACACTCACATCATCATTACTACCACCTGAAAATCCAGAAAATGAGATTCCTTCCAAAAAACCCGATGTTATAAACCTCTCAAGTATCATGGCAAAGGTCTTGAAAAAGTTTACCGGCAAAAAGTTTACCGGCAAAAAGTTTCTCAAGATGAAATCTTTAAAAAAAAAAAATTCAAAGTTCTGAAAAAAGGAGCAGAACTTTTAAAAGAGAAACGCCGAAGAAGAACTTGACCGAAAATGATTATCAAATGAAGAAAAGTTCAAAAGTGCTTCTCAAAATTTCAGCACTCCTATCTATCCGAATAAAGGTCTGCGTAAGGACTATATCACCCTTTTTCTCACCCCTAAAAAACAACTTCACTACCACTCCAAAATTCCTTTCCACCATTGACAAATGACCTAGAAGCTAAGATTACTACCGTTCTCACATTAGTAGCAAGGATTTGAGTCTTTATCAAGTCTGTGACGATGAGTGCAGCATGACTGGCTATGAGAGAATTCATTTCTTAGATCTATAGGGAACCCTAAATACTTGTGTGATTTGAGCGACCCGTGAAAGCTAGCCTATGTCATGTAACCTTCTCGAATGCTTGCAGAGATAGTTTCAATCATAACGTAGATGACTTACCTTATCTTTCGCTCTTATAATAAAAAGTAAACTGCTTAGGCTATTAGAAAAGAAACTCCGAAAAGATTTCTTAAGGTAAAATGAGAGTTTGCTTGAGGACAAGCAAAGCCAAAGTGTGGGATATTTGATATCGGCTAAAAAGTCACGTTTTTACCCCGGTATTAAGGCCCAAAAATAAGAAAGATTCGAACTTTATCGGCAAAATACCCACTCCGTCCTTTAGAACTGAAGAACAAGTAATTACGAAGATGGTGCAAAAAGAATCAAGAGAATCGGAGCTAAAACAAAGATTCTAGAGCGAAAACGGTGAAAGACAAGAAATCAAGTTACGATCCAGGAATTTCAGCTGATCAGGCAAGCCAAACGGCCTGCCAAATGGATTTCCTGGCTCACAAACGGCCTTCCAAACGTCCAGGATAAACGGCCCTTGTAAACGGCTTGGCTTGGCAAACGGCCTGTCAAACGGTCTGCCAGCCATTTGCAGGCAAAATTCTTGCTTATTTAAAGGGTCTTTGTCATTCATTCCAACACACACTTCAATTCACTTCTTTCTCTCTCTTGTACAATATTAGTCATACTCTCAAGGTCTTCGACTCCGTGCGGAAACCTAGTACCCGGAGAAGAACGCCGAAGATTGTATTAGGAGCGGTCTGGAGTTTGAAGTTGTCACTTTTGTATTCAGAACTCGTTTAATCTACTGGTACTTCTATCCTTTATATTTATATAATGTCTTCCATCATTATGTTCTGCAATGTTGTTGCCATAATTAGCGAGTAGTTATCTTTAGTGTATGCTATGATGTAAGCAGTTATAATGCCGAAATAATGTTATGGTTTGTGTATGTTGTTGAAATGCTTTCCGATTATGCATTGAACTCAATCGCTTTTCCAACTAATAGAACGTAGTTATTGGCTCTGTTATTGGGAAGTCGCGAACCCCGATTCAGAGTACACTATCTGTGTCACCCCTTGGTAAGAGAAGTCTATCGGATACAACGTAAAATCGACTGAGGCACACCGGTTGTAGTAAGTCTATCAAGCATTGGATTCTGACTGAGGACTCTTTCGTAGTGAAACATCTGACTAGACCCTTAGTACATTGTAGGTCCCAGACCATGCTAGTGTAGTCACCAAGCATATAAACTTCGTACGTGCATGCTGAAGCACAACGGTTGTTGTAAGCTGTACCTCTGCTAAGTAAGACCATGGAACATGGCCAGTGTTGATTAGTACACTGCACCATAACGCAATCTCAAGCATTGCACCCCACTTGAGGGATTATTAGTTAATTAAGGAACTGTTTGTTTAAACACATAAAGGATTGGACCGTTAGGATAACCGTTAGGATTATTAGTTAATTAAGGGCCTAACTATCTTTTAAAACCAATCATTAACGAAAGCATTGAAACACATCACGCCTCTCGGATATGGTAAACCCTGTATTCTATTATGCTTAAGAAAGTTTAGACCTTTGTGGAAAGTTAATACGTCACCCAACCCAGTATTGGATGAGCCGTCTAAAAGTGTATGCCTGTAGTAAGACTGCACGGGCGTCGGGGGTAAGGGACGTTGCTGTCTATTCAGAATCTTCAAGCCTATCGCATTACCCAGTGACATGTCTTACGACAGGGGCATTTAGGACCAATGTAATGAATACAAGGCCTCTGCCTATTCATGAGCCAGCATTCCATAATCTCGGCAGAATAATTGATGAAATCATAGTATGCACTTGTTTTAACCTTATCTGAATTATGAATTTTATCGCATTTACTTTATCTGTCTTATAAACTAGAAAAACCCAAAATTAGGTAACCACTACTCTGATATGGCCAAAACGGACGGTTTTATTTGTGCGGTGTCATTAGGTCGCAACACATCAGAATTAGCTACCACAAGAGAGTAATGGTTTTATCATTTATATTTAGCTGGGGTTTCCTAGCTATAACTTACCTACTTTTCTTCCTTTTAATGAGTAAGTGGTAAATATAACTCAGGTTCGTATTTTTGCATGTTTGCTCAGTAATGTGGGACAAAAGTGCTTATATAGTTAATCCTAGTAACAAGAGGTGATAGATTAAGATTAACTAAATAAAATAGTATTTGAACTTATAAAGATAGAGATAGATAGGTATGGAGAATAGAATTATGAAGGAGAATTATCACAAGAGTTTAACTTTCTAGGATAAACACTAAACCTCAATCAACTGGGCTATGAACCTAACTGATTTGTCACTAAGAGTTTAGGCCTTTAAGATTCTGGATAAGACGGATATCCCTACTCCCAACGTTAACCTAAAGGGCTTAAACGACCTTATGGATAGAATCCTAGGCACATGAACAAAGTGGTATACCCATAAAGGAAAGTCTCAGCTTTTCTTAATCCTAGTTAGTTTAACTAAAGCAATATTCCACCACTGAACACTATGCTATGCTTTAACATTAAAAGATGTGCAATCTTAGATATTCTAAGGTGCTGCTAATTGGGTAAGAGGTCTCTCCTTTGCGATCACTTATTCAACCCCGGATCATCTTACAATATCTCAAGAACGTTGCTTCTGACGCGAATCATGCTTTTGAGTAAGCTAGTGTTCTCTGAACTCTATGTTGCTAACTCTAATCACTACCTAAATGGGCAGCTCTTCTTTGATGAATAAATGGCTATTCGTACGTAGGTACTATATCCCTATTGTGACGTTAAGCACACATAACTACTTACCTTGTATCCTAGGGTTGATCGGGTCCTAATACTGGGTTATAGCCACGTGAATAAGTGGAAAGGGTGATCCGTAAATTAAACTTCTAAACCGTCAGGGTTTCAGCATAACAGTATGATAAGTTTCAGATAAAGTATTCAACATATAATAAACATTCGTAACAGATAGATAAGCATGCAAGATGAAAGCAACTTAAGATAACAAGATAACTTCATTAAATTAAAGAAAGCGTTCACCGTTTATAGACGAGATCTGGACCATTACTAGTGTTGACATCCTCTAGACCACTCCTATTACAATCTTCGGTGTTCACCTCCGGGTACTTAATTTCCCGCTCGGAGGTGAGAAGGCCTTGAAAGCCCTAGTGAGAGAAAGTGTATTGTAGTGAGAGAGTGAAGAGAGATGTGTTGAAATTGGATGACAAAAAGCCTTTAAATAAGCACAAAATTTGCCTGCAAACGGCTAGCAGGACGTTTGGCAGGCCGTTTAGCAAGCCGTTTGCAGGGACCGTTTGCTAAGGCAAGATGTTTAACGAGGCCATTTGATCTGGGTGTTTGGCAGGCCGTTTGCCATACTGGCAGGCTATTTGGCAGCCCGTTTGGCAAGCCGTTTGACTTGCTGATTCCCTGGATCGTAACTTGATTTCTTGTCTTTCACCGTTTTCGCTCTAGAATCTTCATTTTAGCTCCGTTTCTCTTGATTCTTTTTGCATCGTCTTTGTAATTACTTTATCTACAAATTTAACCGAAAAAGCGATTATTTTGCCCAAAATTTTTGAACTTTATACTTTTGGGACTCAATATCGGGGTTAAAAACATGACTTTTTAGCCGATATCAAATATCCCACACTTAGACTTTGCTTGTCCTCAAGCAAACTTCTGAACTTTAAACAATGAGGACTTTTATTCATAGTGATCAAGTGGTCTTTGTTCCGCAAGACGGAGGAGTGAAAACTTAGTTTCTATTCTTTTCGTTATTCTCAAACCTTTTTCCGCAAGCATGAGAGGAGGTTACATAACTGAGGCTATCTCACTCGGGTCACTCATTTCACTAAAGTGTTTAGGGTGTCCTATGAAATCACACTTAGTCAGTCATGCTTACATTCTTCGTCTTAGGTGTAGTGACCCGAACTTTTCCATGTTTATATATATTAATTGAGATTGATATTTACATGATTAAATGTTTCCAACATGTTAAGCAATCAAACTTTTTAAGACTTGATTAATTGAAATATGTTTCATATAGACAATTGACCACCCAAGTTGACCGGTGATTCACGAACGTTAAAACTTGTAAAAACTATACGATGACATATATATATATATATATATATATATATATATATATATATATATATATATATATATATATATATATATATATATATATATATATATATATATAGTTAACATGATACTATGATAAGTAAATATATCATTAAGTATATTAACAATGAACTACATATGTAAAAACAAGACTACTAACTTAATGATTTTTAAACGAGACATATATGTAACGATTATCGTTGTAAAGACATTTAATGTATATATATCATATTAAGAGATATTCATACATGATAATATCATGATAATATAATAATTTAAAATCTCATTTGATATTATAAACATTGGGTTAACAACATTTAACAAGATCGTTAACCTAAAGGTTTCAAAACAACACTTACATGTAACGACTAACGATGACTTAACGACTCAGTTAAAATGTATATACATGTAGTGTTTTAATATGTATTTATACACTTTTGAAAGACTTCAATAAACTTATCAAAATACTTCTACTTAACAAAAATGCTTACAATTACATCCTCGTTCAGTTTTATCAACAATTCTACTCGTATGCACCCGTATTCGTACTCGTACAATACACAGCTTTTAGATGTATGTACTATTGGTATATACACTCCAATGATCAGCTCTTAGCAGCCCATGTGAGTCACCTAACACATGTGGGAACCATCATTTGGCAACTAGCATGAAATATCTCATAAAATTACAAAAATATGAGTAATCATTCATGACTTATTTACATGAAAACAAAATTACATATCCTTTATATCTAATCCATACACCAACGACCAAAAACACCTACAAACACTTTCATTCTTCAATTTTATTCATCTAATTGATCTCTCTCAAGTTCTATCTTCAAGTTCTAAGTGTTCTTCATATATTCTACAAGTTCTAGTTACATAAAATCAAGAATACTTTCAAGTTTACTAGCTCACTTCCAATCTTGTAAGGTGATCATACAACCTCAAGAAATCTTTGTTTCTTACAGTAGGTTATCATTCTAATACAAGGTAATAATCATATCCAAACTTTGGTTCAATTTCTATAACTATAACAATCTTATTTCAAGTGATGATCTTACTTGAACTTGTTTTCGTGTCATGATTCTGCTTCAAGAACTTCGAGCCATCCAAGGATCCGTTGAAGCTAGATCCATTTTTCTCTTTTCCAATAGGTTTATCCAAGGAACTTAAGGTAGTAATGATGTTCATAACATCATTCGATTCATACATATAAAGCTATCTTATTCGAAGGTTTAAACTTGTAATCACTAGAACATAGTTTAGTTAATTCTAAACTTGTTCGCAAACAAAAGTTAATCCTTCTAACTTGACTTTTAAAATCAACTAAACACATGTTCTATATCTATATGATATGCTAACTTAATGATTTAAAACCTGGAAACACGAAAAACACCGTAAAACCGGAATTACGCCGTCGTAGTAACACCGCGGGCTGTTTTGGGTTAGTTAATTAAAAACTATGATAAACTTTGATTTAAAAGTTGTTATTCTGAGAAAATGATTTTTATTATGAAAATGAAACTATATCCAAAAATTATGGTTAAACTCAAAGTGGAAGTATGTTTTCTAAAATGGTCATCTAGACGTTGTTCTTTCGACTGAAATGACTACCTTTACAAAAACGACTTGTAACTTATTTTTCCGACTATAAACCTATACTTTTCTGTTTAGATTCATAAAATAGAGTTCAATATAAAACCATAGCAATTTCATTCACTCAAAACGGATTTAAAATGAAGAAGTTATGAGTAAAACAAGATTGGATAATTTTTCTCATTTTAGCTACGTGAAAATTGGTAACAAATCTATTCCAGCCATAACTTAATTAACTTGTATTGTATATTATGTAATCTTGAGATACCATAGACACGTATACAATGTTTCGACCTATCATGTCGACACATCTATATATATTTCGGAACAACCATAGACACTCTATATGTGAATGTTGGAGTTAGCTATACAGGGTTAAGGTTGATTCCAAAATATATATAGTTTGAGTTGTGATCAATACTGAGATACGTATACACTGGGTCGTGGATTGATTCAAGATAATATTTATCGATTTATTTCTGTACATCTAACTGTGGACAACTAGTTGTAGGTTACTAACGAGGACAGCTGACTTAATAAACTTAAAACATCAAAATATATTAAAAGTGTTGTAAATATATTTTGAACATACTTTGATATATATGTATATATTGTTATAGGTTCGTGAATCAACCAGTGGCCAAGTCTTACTTCCCGACGAAGTAAAAATCTGTGAAAGTGAGTTATAGTCCCACTTTTAAAATCTAATATTTTTGGGATGGGAATACATGCAGGTTTTATAAATGATTTACAAAATAGACACAAGTACGTGAAACTACATTCTATGGTTGAATTATCGAAATCAAATATGCCCCGTTTTATTAAGTCTGGTAATCTAAGAATTAGGGAACAGACACCCTAATTGACGCGAATCCTAAAGATAGATCTATTGGGCCTAACAAACCCCATCCAAAGTACCGGATGCTTTAGTACTTCGAAATTTATATCATATCCGAAGGGTGTCCCGGAATGATGGGGATATTCTTATATATGCATCTTGTTAATGTCGGTTACCAGGTGTTCACCATATGAATGATTTTTATCTCTATGTATGGGATGTGTATTGAAATATGAAATCTTGTGGTCTATTATTATGATTTGATATATATAGGTTAAACCTATAACTCACCAACATTTTTGTTGACGTTTTAAGCATGTTTATTCTCAGGTGATTATTAAGAGCTTCCGCTGTCGCATACTTAAATAAGGACGAGATTTGGAGTCTATGCTTGTATGATATTGTGTAAAAACTGCATTCAAAAAACTTATTTTGTTGTAACATATTTGTATTGTAAACCATTATGTAATGGTCGTGTGTAAACAGGATATTTTAGATTATCATTATTTGATAATCTACGTAAAGCCTTTTAAACCTTTATTGATGAAATAAAGGTTATGGTTTGTTTTAAAATGAATGCAGTCTTTGAAAAACATCTCATATAGAGGTCAAAACCTCGCAACGAAATCAATTAATATGGAACGTTTTTAATCAATAAGAACAGGACATTTCAGTTGGTATCCGAGCGTTGGTCTTAGAGAACCAGAATTTTGCATTAGTGTATCTTATCGTGTTTGTTAGGATGCATTAGTGAGTCTGGACTTCGACCATGTTTACTTGAAAAATGATTGCTTAACAAATTTTGTAGGAAACTATATATTTTTAACATGTGAATATTATGTGATATATTAATCTCTTAACGCGTTTGATATTATGTGATAGATGTCTACCTCTAGAACAAGTCCCATTGACTCACCTAATAATAATGAAGAGTTAAATGTAAATTGGAATGATTCGTGGACTGATTCACAAGTTCCCGAAGAAGAACCGGAAGAAGAGTCGGAACCGGAAGAAGAATCGGAACCGGAAGAAGAATCGGAACCAGAAGAAGAAATAGAACCAGTGGGGGAAATAATAAAACGGTTAAGTAGAAGAAAATCCTCAACCAACTGACCAAAGTTAATTATGGTCAATGGTGTTTCCGTCAAGGAAGCAAAGTATTGGGAGGATTACCAATTCTCCGATGAATCGGATCCCGACAAGGATTCCGATGATGTTATAGAAATTACTCCAACACAATTTAATAAGGTAAAAGAGAACAATAAGGGAAAGGGCATAAAAATAGAGAAATTTGATTCCAAACCCGATGAACTTTATATGTATCATCAACACTCGTATTTCTTAAGTTGTGACAATAACCCGGGAACCTCTAAACCACCAGGTTTTTCTAAACCAATGTGGAAAACGACGGCTCATATTAGGGGAACATCATATATCCCTAGAAACTTTGCAAAACGAACCAAAACCGAAGAAGAAGAAAAGAGCGAGTCGGAATAAGATAGTTGTATTCGTGTGGTGTAATATATGTAATATAGTGTGCTTATGCTTTATGAGATATGTAAAAAAAATGCTTGTATTAATAAGTATTTTTTTTATGAATCTAACTCTTGTCTATTTTACAGTATAAAAACACAAAATGGATAGACAACCCAATATTTTAAGAGACCTACCCGGAGACATGATTAATGAAATCTTGTCTAGAGTCGGTCAGAATTCTTCGGCACAACTATTTAAGGCGAGATCAGTTTGTAAGACATTCGAAGAACATTCCAAGAATGCCTTGGTTTATAAAAGGCTTTCGTTCGAAAGATGGGGGATATCACATTGGGAAATCCATAAGTTACGATGTGTTTACTTTGACGCATATATTGCGGGGAACCTAAATGCTATTTTACGCAATGGGTTAAGAAATTATTTTGAATCAATATATCCGAATATTGGACTTCGTGATTTAGAAAAAGCGGCTAACATGCAACATAAAGAAGCATGTTATGCTTACGGATTAGTAATGTTCGCTTCTCACCAAAGTGAGAACAAGAACATCGGGCTACAACTATTAAACAAAATGTTCCCACAAGTGACGGAGTCGGTAATTGGGGTAAGAAATGAGGTTTTTAGATTGTTACAGGACTGTTGGACATTACGTAACCCTTGTCCCTTTGACGACGTTACAACACGCTGTCTTATCAACGGCCATAACGGTTATGTTCCACAAGACCAAGGATGGGAAGTAATCCTAGTAAAACCAGAATGCATGACTTGTTTCTGGACGTATGAATTACGTGTCTTTATTGCCTTTGCTGAACGACTTGTGTACTAGCTAGAATTATCTTCACAACCATCTTATATCAAATTTATTGTGTGCTATATTTCATGCTATATGTAAAATAACCGATATTGTAAGTTTGTAAAATATTGTGTAAAAGTTTGAACGCGAAATATTATTATAATCAGTTTTTCATATAGAATTGTAGTAGTTGAATTGTATATTAGCTACTAAGTATGAACTTAACGGGTAGGTACTACCCGAATTTAAACTTATAAAACGCTAATATGAAGAAAAAGCTTTTATAAATGAGTTCATATTATGCTACGAAATACTATTAACTACTCTTAATATTCTGTATGATTAACTTGTTCCATTTGACTATTTTGAAGGAAATGGCACCGACTACTCGACACACCGTGAATATGAATGAAGAGGTATTCCGTACTTTTCTAGCTTCAAACATAGCCGCAGTACAGGCTGCGCTACATACCAAAAATAACCTTGGATCTAGCAGTACAGGAAATCGTGTAGGATGCACCTACAAAGAATTCACTGCCTGCAAACCTTTGGAATTTGATAGAACCGAAGGACCGATCGGATTGAAACGGTGGGCCGAGAAGGTCGAATCGGTGTTTGCCATAAGTAAGTGTACTGAAGAGGACAAAGTGAAGTACGCTACGCATACCTTCACAGGTTCTGCGTTAACATGGTGGAATACCTATCTAGAGCAAGTGGGACAAGACGATGCGTACGCACTACCGTGGTCTGCATTCAAGCACTTGATGAACGAGAAGTACCGTCCCAGAACCGAGGTCAATAAGCTCAAGACAGAACTTAGAGGGTTACTGATGTTATGCGAGGTGTATATAAAATAGTTATTAATTTTAGCAGAAAACACTATTAAATACGATACAATTTTACACAAGATATTTATTTATTTATAGAATGGATATACTTAAACCTTGCTACAACACTTATAGGCAGTGTACCTAATCGTACAGTAGTGTAGTTTTTAGTAGGTCCGGTTCGTTCCACAGGGAAATCTTTAAACAAAGCTCAACGCTATATTAGTTTACTTTTATAAAAATACAAACATATATATAAGTAATATTATTATTATAAAGGGGGGTTTTTACCGTTTAATGACCGGTTTGTCGATTTTAAAACTTTAGTCGCAGTTAAAACCTAATGTAAAATATTAAATAAATAAAAGACTTAAATTAAAACTTAAAGTAAATAACGATAATGAAATTGCGAATAATAAAAATGCGATAAAATAAAATTGCAATAATTAAAAAGTACGATAATTAAAAGTGCGATTAAATAACAATAAATAAAAGTGCGATAATTAGAAGTGCAATTAAATATAAAATAAAGGAAATTAAATATGAAATAAAAGAATTATGCTTATTTAAACTTCCGTAATCATGATGTTTGACGTGTTGATTTTAGTTTTATGCCCATGGGTTAATTGTCCTTTATCCTGGATTATTTAATCTGTCCGTCTGGTTTTTGTCCATAACAGTCCATCAGTCATAAATATAAAGTGCGAGTGTCCTCATCAAATTATTCTTATACCCGAAGTTAAATATTCCAACTAATTGGGGATTCGAATTGTAACAAGGTTTTAATACTTTGTTTAATGAATACACCAGGTTATCGACTGCGTGTAAACCAAGGTTTTACTATATTGTTAACAATTACACCAATTACCCTTGAATGTAATTTCACCCCTGTTTTAATTATTCTAGTGGCTATTAATCCATTCCCGTGTCCGGTTAAATGAACGATTATTCGTACATATAAATACCCCACCCATCGTGTCCGATTGAGTGTATATGGTAATTTATAGGGACGCCTAATTGTAAATCTTTATATTAACATTAACAAACTTCCATTTAGTTAAACAAATATAAAGCCCATTAATAGCCCATAGTCTAATTTCCACAAGTGTCGTTCTTTTGTCCAAACCCCAATTATGGTACAAAGCCCAATTACCCAATTTTAGTAATTAGCCCAACATCATGATTACTTCGTTTTAAATAAGCATAATAATAACTTAGCTACGAGACATTAATATAAAAAGGTTGAACATAACTTACAATGATTAAAAATAGTGTAGCGTTACACGGACAGAATTTCGACTTACACCCTTACAACATTCGCTAACATACCCTTATTATTAGAATTATAATTAAAATTAAAATTAAAATATAAATTATATATATATATTTTACGTATATATGAGAGAAGAGAGAAAAATGGATATGAAATTTTGATCAGAATTCGGTTTGCTTTATAGCCAGAGTTGAAATTTGGGGCTCCGCGACTCGCGGCAAAATCCTCTTCAAACTCCGCGAGTCGCGGAGAATGTATTTACAGCTCACACCCTTGGAGTTTCTCTCTGCCGACGGTTTTATAATATATATATATAATATATATAATTAATATAATTAATTATATATTATATTATATTTATATGCATAGTTAACTTGTAAATTTTAGTCCGTTGCGTCGAGCGTTAAGAGTTGACTCTGGTCCCGGTTCCGGATTTTCGAACGTCCTTGCGTACAATTTTATATTTTGTATTTTGCGTTTTGAATCTTGTACTCTTGTAATTTCGAGACGTTTCTTATCAATAATTAGAACCTTTTTGATTGTCTTTTGTACTTTTGAGCTTTTTGGTCGTTTGCGTCTTCAATTCGTCGAATCTGTCTTTTGTCTTCACCTTTTATTATTTAAACGAATATCTCTTGTAAATAGAACAATTGCAACTAAAAGCTTGTCTTTCTTGAGGAATAATGCTATGAAATATATGTTCGTTTTTAGCATTATCAAATATTCCCACACTTGAGCGTTGCTTGTCCTCAAGCAATATCGTCTTGAAATACTAGAATCACTTCTTTATTCTTCACACTTTGTACATCAGTGATTTCTATACGGCGGTATAAACAATGGTAGTAACGATAAGGTTTACAGTCCCACATGACTATAAAAATTTAGATCCATTAAGGAAATTGGATCTTTATGAAAACATTTGATCTTTTGAAAATTAAATCTAGTTTTTACCCTAGATAAGTTTTCCGGAATAACCCTTTACCGGTGTTTGCAAAATATTTTTGTGGGTTTGGTGGGTTTCAGATTTGAAAATTTTAGCTCAAAACTTGCGGTTTTGTGTCACCCACTTGCTAACCTTGTATTTGGAAAGCAACACGTCCAGTTTACTTGTCCCGTATATTACCTTTCGGTAAACTACCGTCCGGTTGAAAGGAAAGCGTTGAACAAGCAACTGTTAAGGCAATGTCCCGTGACATGCTTTTGATTATGGTCTATAACGTGTCGGACGCAATTACTATCCTTGGTAGGAGCAATAGTAAAGCTCACCCTTATAATTTTTCGGTATGGCACAAGGTCCTGTCTTTGACCACTATGCAACCACCGTTCTTACGGTTGACACCCGATTTGGTTCAGGTGACCTAATGAATTCCAGGTGAATTCCTAGGATTTTACGTTCAATGGTAATGAACGCATTGAAAATAGGGTTTTCAGAAAACAAATCGGTTTGTAATTTTGATCAAAATATTTTCTCGTTTAAGCTCGAGTTTAGATATCATCGAATTCCATGAGTTTGTAATTCTCAATCTTTAAGGTCAATCTCTAGGATTGAGTAATATCAGTCTTAAAAGCTGATTTTTAATCTTTAAGGAGATTATCCTTTCTGGGGATCTGATTCATTAGTCTTATCCAGCTAATTTGCATGGTGCCCCCCCATTGTACGAGATAAATCCTTCTCATGGTTAGGATAAATCTGACCACATGGCGACCCTGTTTAATGCTGAGGTCCGTGGATTTCCTGCTGATTTTAGAGATGACTTTTCTAGATTTTTCGTCAACCTACAGCTGGTCTGGACGACAACTTCATGACCTAAATCAAGAAGCGCGTTTCTTTTTCGGAAGACTTTACTTCCTTTTAATGATGGAATTGATTCATCGTGTAGATCCATCTCTTCTTTTCTTTCATTGGGTAAAAACAGTTTAGTTTAGTCCAAAGCAAAAGTATTTTCAGTTATTTGTTACAGATATATGTGACATATGTTTAAGATAACTTGGTAAATTTTCCCACACTTGGCTTTTATTTTCCTTTTTATCGTCCTCTATTCCACTTTAAATGAATTTTAACATTTTAGTTTATTTCTCAATTTATGTCCTTTCCGAGGTAACAATAATTTCGGTGTTAAAACCTAGTTTTATCGTTCATAAATATGTATAAACATGATTTTGAATTCATTTAATTGAAAATTTTGAAAAATTTTACTAGAATTGGGTAGTCAGTATATAAGACTAGGGCTGTTCTTTTTTATCAGAGAGCACTAGATTCTAATACAACTATTGCTTTACTAAGTAAAAATTTTTAAAATCCGAAAGAATTTAACCCCTTCCCACACTTAAGATCTTGCAATGCCCTCATTTGCAAGAAATCAGTAACAATTTAAATTATTGAGGGTGATTTGTGTGAAAATGATTAAATTTTTACCAAAGTTTCCAAATATATTGGCGTTTGTTTGCTGAATGATAAATGGTGCACATCATTTGTTCATTCCGTCTTGTTGTTATTTCACATATATTTTGCATCTTGTCGTCAAAATTAGTTGCTTTTGCTGAACTTAATGCCAGTCTTTAAAAATGCGTTGTTTTACCTTGTTGTGTACATAAGATAAACTGCAAACATATATACATATTTTTGAAGTTTGGTATATTACCCCACATTCAAAAATTATTAAAATCTAAGAATAAAAGTTAGATAATTATAAAAATGATTACAATATTAACAAAAATATTAAATGTATCAATAATTACAAATTACAAAATAAAAAAAAAATAATAAGTAAACTAAGGATGATATTGGTACCAATAGGGGTTCCAGGCATAACCATAAGTGCTATAGAATGCTTCGGCTGGGTCATACGTAGGATATGGTGGCTGCATCTCTATAGACCAAGGAGGGAAGACGGGTTTCGGTGTAGGAATATAGTTTCTACCTATATGTTGGCAATGAGCTATGATCTGGTTCTGATGAACTTGCCAATCTTCAAATGCTCTCTGTCTAGCATTTTCGTATTCCTGAGAAGCTATAAACCTATGCATTTCTTGCATCTCATTCCCCCCTCCTACATTACCTTGTTGCTGGTTTCTCTCCACCTGTGGATGTCTACCATGGTATCGTACTGCGGGTTTCGCCTCTTCAAAACTTTCGCACCATGGTATACATTTAAACCTATAGTATCGCGGGGTTCCGTCTCTTCTAGTAATAATCCCCCCCGACTTATATCCACACCGAGATATTCACCAATCAAAGTAATAAAAATACCACCTCCTATTATGCTATGTGGTCGCATCCCCCGAACCATAGCTGATAAATAATAACCCACACAATATGGTATACTTACAGCGCTTTGTGGGTCTCGAATACACATATGGTAAAACAAATCCTGTTCATTTACTTTTTCCTTATTTTTACCCCTTTGTGTAATCGAATTAGCTAAAAACCTATGTATCACTCTTAATTCGGCTCTATCTATATCCAAATAAGAGTAATTTCCCCCTTTGAAACGGTGATGGCTTGTCATTTGACTCCACACACCGTGTGTATCAAAATTCTCATCTATCTTTCTACCGTTTAGTATCAATCCTCTACAATCGGCAGACGCTAACTCCTCAGGCGTATATATACGTAAAGCCTGAGCCATGTCCAGTAAAGACATGTGGCGCATCGAACCGCCTAACAAAAATCTAATAAAAGAACGATCGGTTAAACTAGCTACCCGATCATTCAACTCTATACTACATAACAATTCTTCACACCATACTTTATATACAGGTCTACGTATGGTGAATAAACATATCCAGTCATTAAAAGAAGAATTACCATACCTCTGTACAAGTAATTCCCTAATTGGCCCGGCCAATTCTACAGCTTCTAAGGGTCCCCATTCTATGACCCTCGGTACCTCAACAACCTTGGATTGAAGAGTATGCAAACCCCGTTGATATTTTGGATAATCTATCCAAAGTCTGTCAAATCTCAGGTTCGGGTGCAACTCTTCCAAGTGCATATCGGAAAAGGTCATGACTGGATGAGGTACATCCTGCTTGTAGTAGTTATCCACCTCCTGTTGTTCTAAATTCTCAGCAGGAGCATTGCGGGCTTGGGATGAAGATTCACCCCTTTCATTCTGCAAAACACATCAAACACAATTTTTGTGCATCCAAATATGCATTAGTGTCAGCAAAATCATCAATCAAAATAATTACAATGACATTATCAATTTATATCAAACTTAAGCTCATTTTCACATTTTTATCAAATCTACACTTTTTCATATAAGCATATACGAAAATGTTCGCCAAGTTCATAAGCATTCAACTCAAATAACATGTCACAATAATCATTACTAGCAATCAAACAAGTCTCAAATGGCATTATCTTTCAAAAATCAAGTTCATGAATTTTAGACTTGAAAAAGTCCACTTTAATTCTCAAAATCATGTTTAGGCTCAAAGTTTGGATCATTTAACTACCTAGACATGTTACACTACTCAATTTAGCAACAATTCATGACAAAAATAGGCCATAACCTGTTTATATCAAAAAGCCCCAAATTTGCTCAAGAACACAAACCCTAGATTACTCAAAATTTGAAGTTTAAGGCTTCTAATCATGTTAAACAGCATCAATCTAGGTTATACAAGCATAATACATAAACAATTTAAGTCTAATTACACTAAAAAGCATCAAAATCAAATTGGGGAAAAAATAGCTCAAGAACACCAAATTTCGGATTAAATGGTGTTTAGGTGTAGAAATTTACCGTTTTTCTTGAGTAATTCTTAGATAGCATCCTTCTCAACATGATTTTAGCAAAAAATTTGGTGATTAACGGTTAAAAAATTGGGATTTTTGGGGGTGTTTTTCGGGTTTTTCGGGTGCAGAATTCGCTGTGTTTTTGTTGTTTTGGGTTGGGGACTGATCTGTTCTGCAGTTATATTTTTTTTTCGGTTTTCCGGCCTCTCCGCGACTCGCGGGGATTAACCCTCCAAACTCCGCGACTCGCGGAGTTTGTTCTTTTTTTTTTTTTTTTATAATCTTTAACTTATAAAACAATTAAGTAATTAATTTTAAAATTTTGTTTCCCTTGTTATTTAGGACGAGGTCGTTTCGGATTGATGTCCTAGTCCGTCCTTCGACAAAATTTTAAAATTTGTCTTTTTGTAGCGATTGTTTTAAAAGCTAAGATTTTTGGGGTTTTTCAATGTTTTTGGCATACTTTAATTCAATAAGATTAAAAATAATGATAATAAAAGTTCTCGTCCCTCCCTCGGGTAAAGCAATTTCGGTTCAAAGACCTAGTCTTCAGCTTACGACGAATTTTAAAAATCATATTCTTAACTTAAATGAGATAAAGTAAATTTTTGTTTTTAAATTCACACAACTTAAATATAAAATTCAAAATTAATATTAAAAATTCATACCAAACTTAAAATTTGAAATGCATAAAATTAAAAATTAATATTTTAAAAATTAAAAATTCACACCAAACTTAATTTAAAAATTTATAAATTCATATCAAACTTATATTAATTTTTCAAATATTTACAATTTTAAATATATTGTTTTTACAAAGTTTACAATATTAATTTAAGATTTAAATATTAATTTTAAAAACATGGTAAAAATAAAATTAAAAATCTTTTTGTCTTTTTATCCCACTTTAATCAATCAAATATTATCAAAAATATGCGCCCTTCTTTTCGGTAAAGTAATTTCGGTTCCAAGACCTAATTTAACTCATGACGAATTTTTGAAATATTTTGGGTTGATTGATTAAAGATATTTATACCTTAAGAATAAACGTTAAATTTCGCAGTGATGTAATAAATTTTTGAATGATATCAATAATTTCGGTCGCCAAACCTAATTTTATTCAATACCAATTTAATACTTTTTAGCGAACAAATTAGCGTTTATTATCAAAAGGTTAAAAATAAAAATAAAAATAAAAACTGTACAGACATACCTGTGAAATAGATTTCTTAGTTATATGATCTATCCCATTCATAAGATAGTCGGTTTAATTGGTTTTCCATGGCTACATAGGCGTAACCTCGAGCATTCAGTATCTTTTCTTCTAAACATATGAACGGTCCGTCTCTGCATAAAGTAACAAATTCGGTATTTGAATAGGTTTGATTATTTGAACATTTACCTCCATGTGACCATTTTCCGCATTTGTGACATCGTTCTAGGTGTCGTGCTCTTCTTTTCGCTGCGGATTTTGATTTTCCTTTACCAAATTGTAACTTATTATCTTCGCATCTGGATTCTTTTCTAACTCCGTCCATTCTTTCTCTGATTACTGATACTATTTCACTCGGTAGTATGTCATTATTTCTTTTAGTGATCAAAGCGTGTAGCATTAGACCATGGTTTAGTTCACAGGCAGTCTTCATTTTGTAAAAACCTAAAAAAAATAAAAATTCAGAATGGGGGGAGAAGACTAGTTCTTTAGGGTCTGCTAGGGAAAGACCATACGTGTTCCATTTTCGAGAACTACACGAAAACAGACAATCTAACTCTAACAGAAATACATATTATCCTTTAAAGACTTGATTCTCCCCACACTTAGTTAGCTGTGGTGTCGAAATTGTGATTAACTTCGTTGTCGACTTCTATCGGACCATGTATGTAATGTTTAACTCTGTGACCATTAACTTTAAATTCTATCCCATTTGAATTTATTAATTCTATCGTTCCGTATGGGAAAACTCTTTTGACTATGAATGGTCCAGACCATCTTGATTTCAATTTTCCAGGAAATAGCTTGAATCGTGAATTGAAAAGAAGAACTCTGTCTCCTTCTTTAAATTCTTTTGAACTTCTGATTCTTTTATCATGCCATTTCTTCGTTCTTTCTTTATAGATTAACGAATTTTCGTATGCTTCATGTCTTAATTCTTCTAATTCGTTTAGTTGACTTAATCGTAGACGTCCAGCTTCATGTAAATCAAGATTACATGTCTTCAAAGCCCAAAATGCTTTGTGTTCAATTTCTACTGGAAGATGACATGCTTTTCCATAAACAAGTCTAAAAGGTGTGGTTCCAATTGGAGTTTTGTAGGCTGTTCTAAAAGCCCAGAGTGCATCCTCCAATTTAATGGACCATTCCTTCGGATTTGATCCTACGGTTTTCTCTAGAATACGTTTTAAAGCTCGGTTGGTATTTTCAACTTTTCCACTTGTTTGTGGATGATATGCGGTGGAGATTTTATGAGTTACTCCATATCTTTTAAGAACTTTCTCAAGTTGATTATTACAGAAATGAGTACCCCGATCACTTATTAAAGCTTTCGGTGTTCCAAACCTTGCAAAAAGACATTTTAAAAAGTTGACTACAACTCGTGCATCGTTAGTTGGTAGAGCTTGTGCTTCCGCCCATTTAGATACATAATCAATGGCTACGAGTATATATAGATTATTATGAGATTTTGGAAATGGACCCATAAAGTCAATACCCCAAATGTCAAATACTTCATATACTTGGATGACATTTTGTGGCATTTCATCACGTTGACTTATTTTTCCGGTCCTTTGACATGCATCACAGGATTTGCAAAGAAGGTGTGCGTCTTTGTAAATTGTAGGCCAATAGAATCCAGCTTCATAAACTTTTCTTGCTGTTAGTTGAGGCCCATAATGCCCTCCTGTTGGTCCTGTGTGACAATGGTTTAAAATTTTACTAGCTTCATCTCCAAATACACATCGGCGTATTATTCCATCGGGACAACTTTTAAACAAATGTGGATCTTCCCAGAAATAGTGTTTTATGTCACTGAAAAATTTCTTTCGTCTTTGGTACGATAATCCTTTTTCAAGGAATCCACAAACTAAGTAGTTTGCATAGTCTGCAAACCATGGGATTTCTTTATAATCTATCTTCAATAGATATTCATCAGGAAAGTTGTCTTGTATGGCTGATTCATTCAGAACTTCTAATTCGGGATTTTCAAGACGAGAAAGATGATCAGCGGCGAGATTTTCTGCTCCTCTTTTATCTCGGATTTCAATATCAAACTCTTGTAAGAGTAATATCCAACGGATTAATCTTGGTTTAGCATCTTGTTTTGAAAATAGGTATCTAAGAGCAGAATGGTCGGTATAGACCACCGTTTTTGCTAGAACGAGATATGATCGAAATTTGTCAAAAGCAAAGACAATAGCAAGGAGTTCTTTTTCAGTAGTTGTATAGTTCGTTTGTGCTCCTTGTAATGTCTTACTAGCATAATATATAGGTTGAAATCGTTTTTCAATCCTTTGTCCTAAAACGGCTCCCATTGCAAAATCACTTGCATCGCACATTAGTTCAAATGGTAGATTCCAATTTGGTGTTATCATGATCGGCGCATTAGTGAGTTTCTCTTTAAGAATATTAAAAGATTTGATACACTCATCTGAAAAGATGAATGGCGCATCCTTTTCTAGGAGTTTATTCATAGGAGTGGCAATTTTAGAAAAATCTTTTATAAAACGTCGGTAAAAACCGGCATGCCCTAGAAAACTCCTAACTCCTCTAACATTTGTGGGATGTGGAAGTTTAGCAATTACATCTACTTTAGCTCTATCCACTTCAATTCCTTCTTTTGAAATTTTATGTCCAAGAACGATGCCTTCTTTAACCATGAAATGGCATTTCTCCCAATTAAGTACTAGATTTTATTTTTCGCATCTAATTAGCATTCGTTCCAGATTAACTAGACATGATTTAAATGTATCACCGAAGACTGAAAAGTCATCCATGAATACTTCCATGCATTCTTCTATCATGTCGTGAAAAATCGCCATCATACACCTTTGAAAGGTTGCAGGGGCGTTACAAAGTCCAAATGGCATGCGTTTGTAAGCAAAAGTACCATAAGGGCACGTGAATGTGGTTTTCTCTTGGTCCTCGGGTGCTATTGGAATTTGAAAATATCCGGAAAATCCATCTAGAAAACAATAGTAACTATTTCCGGCTAATCTTTCCAACATTTGATCTATGAAAGGTAAGGGAAAGTGATCTTTTCTGGTGGCGTCATTTAATTTTCTATAATCAATACATACACGCCATCCTGTTACAGTCCTAGTAGGAATAAGCTCATTTTTCTCATTTGTAATGACAGTCATGCCACCCTTCTTAGGCACGCATTGAACTGGGCTTACCCATGGACTATCAGAGATTAGATAAATTAAACCTGCATCTAATAGTTTAATAATCTCTTTCTTAACTACATCTTGCATATTAGGATTTAGTCTTCGTTGGCGTTGCACATACGTTTTATGACCTTCTTCCATAAGGATTTTATGTGTGCAATACGAAGGACTTATTCCTTTAATATCATGAATCTTCCATGCAATGGCTGGTTTATGAGCTTTCAACACAGAAATGAGTTGTGATTTCTCATTTTCAGTAAGAGAAGACGATATTATTACAGGTAATTCAGATTCACCATGTAAATAAGCGTATTCCAAATGGTTTGGAAGTGGCTTTAACTCTAATTTCGGAGGTTCTTCTATCGATGATTTATATCGATATCTGTCTTCTTCTTTTAGCATTTGAATTTCTTCTGTTGTTGGTTCATATCCATTAGCTATAAGTGTAGCTAATATTTCAGCTTCATCAATTGGTTCATTACCTTCTCCTAAAGAACATTCTCCTGTTCCTTGTAATTCTGGAAATTCTTCTAATAATTCTGCATGTGCATCTATAGTTTGAATATAATAACATGTATCATCTGCAGATTGTGGTTGTTGCATTGCTCTATCAACTGAAAAGGTAACACTCTCATCCTCTATACTTAGGGTTAGTTTCTTACCGAACACGTCTATCATTGCTTTAGCCGTGTTTAAGAATGGTCTTCCTAATATGAGAGGAACTTGAGAATCTTCTTCCATGTCCAAAACAACAAAATCTACTGGAAATACTAAATTACCAACTTTAACTAGCATGTTCTCCATTATCCCTCTAGGATATTTTATTGATCTATCGGCTAGTTGTATGCTTATTCTGGTTGGTTTCAATTCTCCAAGGTCTAGTTTAGTGTATAGTGAATACGGCATTAGATTTATACTAGCACCTAAGTCTGCCAATGCTTCTATTGAACTAAGACTACCCAGAAAACATGGAATTGTGAAACTTCCTGGATCAGATAATTTTTCTGGTATCTTATTCAACAGCACTGCTGAACAATTAGCATTCATAGTAACAGCCGAGAGTTCTTCCATTTTCTTTCTATTTGAGATTAGATCTTTCAAGAATTTAGCATATCTAGGCATTCCTGAAATCACATCAATGAAAGGAAGATTTACATTTATCTGTTTAAACATATCCAAAAATTTGGATTGCTCGGCTTCAAGTTTCTCTTTCTTCATTTTACTCGGATAAGGAAGTGGTGGTTTGTTTTGAAAATTAGGTCTTTGCTGATTGTAAGTATTATTGGATACTTGTTGATTGCTAGGACCTTGTTGGTTGTTGTATGGAATATTTCGGTTATAATTCTGGTTTTGATTGTAAATCGGTCTTGGCGGTTGATAATTATTCTGATAATTATTTCCAGGCCTTTGGTTTATGTATGAAATATTCTCTCTTTGTTCCATTGTTAATTCAATACTGAGACAATCTTTTGTCAAATGTGGTCCTCCACACTGCTCACAACTAATTCGTATTGAGTGAATATCTTTAGTCATCTTTTCCATTCGTCTCTCCACAGCATCTATCTTTGCGGAAATGGAATCTAAGTCATGGCTAGAATCGGCTCTAGCTGCTTTAGATGATCTAATGATGTCTTTTTCTTGGTGCCACTCATGTGAGTGGGAAGCAGTGTTATCAATAATTTTGTAAGCATCAGTTTCGGTTTTCTTCATAATAGAACCACCAGCTGCTATATCTATGTCTTTCCTTGTAGTGATGTCGCATCCTCGGTAGAATATTTGTACTATTTGACAGGTGTCTAAACCATGTTGCGGACATCCTCTTAATAACTTTCCATATCTTGTCCACGCCTCATATAGAGTTTCATTTGGTTTCTGTGTGAACGTAACAATTTCTGCTTGAAGTCTTACGGCTTTAGATGCAGGAAAGAATTGTTTAAGAAATTTGTCAACTAAAACATCCCATGTATCAATCGCCCCTTCAGGTAACGATTCCATCCAATCTTTGGCTTCTCCCTTTAAAGTCCAGGGAAATAACATGAGATATATCTGTTCATCCTCCACTTCTCGGATTTTAAATAGTGTGCAGATCCTATTAAAGGTACGTAGATGTTCATTTGGATCTTCCTTCGGCGCACCACTAAATTGGCATTGATTAGTCACCATGTGTAGAATTTGTCCTTTGATTTCATAATCTGGCGCATTAATGTCTGGATGAGTAATTGCGTGACCTTGGCCAGTGCGTTTAGCTCTCATTCGGTCTTCCATACTTAAAGGTTCCAGATTCTCCATAATTGAATTTGTTGAATCGGTATCACTAGATGATTCTGATTTAATGGTTCGTTCCTCAACAATCTCTGTTTGAATGATTGGTGGTTTCGGAGGAAAGTTTAGTGGTTCAGGATCTACGAACCGTTCCTGAATATTCTCCGGATTCTCAATTGTGAGGTTGGTTTCAAAAAATGGATTATCGGAAATTTGAACTGAAGTACTTGGTCGACTGGATGACGATTCTAAAGAAAAATCAACGGCGGTTATATTTGCTAAATGTCTTGATCTAGTTACAGGTGGTGAACGTACAAAAGGTGATGAACGTCTTGCTCGGTGCATTCACTGAATATCCTATTAGTTTTTAAAAGGAAAGAAAAATTATAATAAGTTATCCAATCAATAGACTTTTCTGATTTTGCCCACGTTTCGAATAGCCAAAAGATGCAGCAGAGGGGCAGGATTCGTTTGGTCTCAATATAATTGAGGACTGTTTGGCTCCAATAACCCGGTCCACGTACAAATCCAACTATTACTACGAACCAGAAAATTTTGATGTCTATCAATTTAACCACTCAAAATAAATTTTCGTAATTTTAAGAAATTTAGATAAGAAGTAGAAAAAATTCTAAGTCCTAAAAACTAGAATAGCGAGAAATAAGAGAGAAAAAGAGTTCGTCGAAAAAGGTTGAAAAAGAAAAAATGGTTGAAAAATAAAAGGTGACGGAAAAATAAAAGAAACTTATAAAAACTTAAAAATACTTAACTAACCTAACCTTATTACTATAACTAACTTAAAATTATAATCGCAAATTGAGATTACTAATTGGAATGATAATTGATACATAGTAAAAGGTCTAAAAATATTAAAGCTTACAAGGAAAAACTAAATCCCAAATGGAAATAACTTAAAAAGAAACTAAAACTTAAAAAGGCGTCGCAAAATTCTAAAGCACCTAAATCTTAGTCTAAAGAAAAAGCACTTAAGGAATTCTACGGCAAAGCCTAAAAATCTAGGAGTAAAAATAACTATAGCAAAAACTAAGTTTAAAATTAAATATGAGCTAAAAATACAAAAGTTACGCTACAACGATTAAAAAGGGACAAAATATAAAAATATACAAAAAGTTGTAAAAAGTAAAATTTTTATAAAAATATTATTTTTATATTATTTATTTAATAAAACTACTAATTTTACAATTTAATTAAAACTAATTAATACTAAATACATAATAAAAAGTAAAAGTAAAAATAAAACTAATAATAATAATAATAATAATAATAATAAGGGTTAAATAATAATAATAATTAATTAAATCCCGTAATTAATGCTGAATTAGGGCTTCTGTCCGTGTGTCAGGTACCCTCCGCGAGTCGCGGTAATTAATGAAGAAAACCCCGCGAGTCGCGGGGTTCAGAAATTCAGTTGACAGATTTATAATTTCAACGCGTTTTTCTTTATTTATTTTTTTTTATTTTATTTTCTGTTTTCTGTTTTTTTTTATAAATACAAGATAGTTAATAAAGCTTATATTTTTATAAACTAAAATAAAAATAAAGAAACTTATAAAACTTAAATATTTAACAAAATCTTTAAAAATACTTATATTTTTGTTTTTCTTTTTATAAAACGTATTTTTACAAAAACGAATTTTAATAAAAGTTAACAAAAAATCTTTTTTTTTATATTATTATTAGCGTTGCGCTTCCGGCTTTTAAGAGATTTCCCCGGCAGCGGCGCCAAAAATACTTGATGTTATGCGAGGTGTATATAAAATAGTTATTAATTTTAGCAGAAAACACTATTAAATACGATACAATTTTACACAAGATATTTATTTATTTATAGAATGGATATACTTAAACCTTGCTACAACACTTATAGGCAGTGTACCTAATCGTACAGTAGTGTAGTTTTTAGTAAGTCCGGTTCGTTCCACAGGGAAATCTTTAAACAAAGCTCAACGCTATATTAGTTTACTTTTATAAAAATACAAACATATATATAAGTAATATTATTATTATAAAGGGGGGTTTTTACCGTTTAATGACCGGTTTGTCGATTTTAAAACTTTAGTCGCAGTTAAAACCTAATGTAAAATATTAAATAAATAAAAGACTTAAATTAAAACTTAAAGTAAATAACGATAATGAAATTGCGAATAATAAAAATGCGATAAAATAAAATTGCGATAATTAAAAAGTACGATAATTAAAAGTGCGATTAAATAACAATAAATAAAAGTGCGATAATTAGAAGTGCAATTAAATATAAAATAAAGGAAATTAAATATGAAATAAAAGAATTATGCTTATTTAAACTTCCGTAATCATGATGTTTGACGTGTTGATTTTAGTTTTATGCCCATGGGTTAATTGTCCTTTGTCCTGGATTATTTAATCTGTCCGTCTGGTTTTTGTCCATAACAGTCCATCAGTCATAAATATAAAGTGCGAGTGTCCTCATCAAATTATTCTTATACCCGAAGTTAAATATTCCAACTAATTGGGGATTCGAATTGTAACAAGGTTTTAATACTTTGTTTAATGAATACACCAGGTTATCGACTGCGTGTAAACCAAGGTTTTACTACTTTGTTAACAATTACACCAATTACCCTTGAATGTAATTTCACCCCTGTTTTAATTATTCTAGTGGCTATTAATCCATTCCCGTGTCCGGTTAAATGAACGATTATTCGTACATATAAATACCCCGCCCATCGTGTCCGATTGAGTGTATATGGTAATTTATAGGGACGCCCAATTGTAAATCTTTATATTAACATTAACAAACTTCCATTTAGTTAAACAAATATAAAGCCCATTAATAGCCCATAGTCTAATTTCCACAAGTGTCGTTCTTTTGTCCAAACCCCAATTATGGTACAAAGCCCAATTATCCAATTTTAGTAATTAGCCCAATATCATGATTACTTCGTTTTAAATAAGCATAATAATAACTTAGCTACGAGACATTAATATAAAAAGGTTGAACATAACTTACAATGATTAAAAATAGCGTAGCGTTACACGGACAGAATTTCGACTTACACCCTTACAACATTCGCTAACATACCCTTATTATTAGAATTATAATTAAAATTAAAATTAAAATATAAATTATATATATATATTTTACGTATATATGAGAGAAGAGAGAAAAATGGATATGAAATTTTGATCAGAATTCGGTTTGCTTTATAGCCAGAGTTGAAATTTGGGGCTCCGCGACTCGCGGCAAAATCCTCTTCAAACTCCGCGAGTCGCGGAGAATGTATTTACAGCTCACACCCTTGGAGTTTCTCTCTGCCGACGGTTTTATAATATATATATATAATATATATATAATTAATATAATTAATTATATATTATATTATATTTATATGCATAGTTAACTTGTAAATTTTAGTCCGTTGCGTCGAGCGTTAAGAGTTGACTCTGGTCCCGGTTCCGGATTTTCGAACGTCCTTGCGTACAATTTTATATTTTGTATTTTGCGTTTTGAATCTTGTACTCTTGTAATTTCGAGACGTTTCTTATCAATAATTGGAACCTTTTTTATTGTCTTTTGTACTTTTGAGCTTTTTGGTCGTTTGCGTCTTCAATTCGTCGAATCTGTCTTTTGTCTTCACCTTTTATTATTTAAACGAATATCTCTTGTAAATAGAACAATTGCAACTAAAAGCTTGTCTTTCTTGAGGAATAATGCTATGAAATATATGTTCGTTTTTAGCATTATCAGTTACGAACCCAAGGATTTGATATTACCACGTATGAAAGACGATTCACAGAATTGTGCCTATTGTGTCCGGGAGCATTCGAAGATGAGGAAGAGAAGATCGACGCGTTTGTGAAAGGATTACCGGAAAGAATCCAAGAAGATATAAGTTCACACGAGCCCGCCTCCGTACAACAGGCATGTAGAATGGCTCACAAACTAGTGAACCAGATTGAAGAAAGAATTAAAGAACAGATTGATGAAGAGACCAATGTGAAGCAAGTCAAAAGAAAGTGGGAGGAAAACGGTGATAAGAATCACCAATACAACAACAACAACAATTACAACAATAATCGCAACAATTATCCCAACAATCGCAACATCAATCGCAACTACAACAAACGGCCCAACAACAACAACAACAACAACAACAACAACAACAACAACAACAACAACAACAACAACAACAACAACAGCAACTACAACAATCATCCCAACAACAATAATAACCGCAACAACAACAACAATCAGAAGCAGCTATGCCAAAGGTGTGAAAAGTATCACTCGGGGTTCTGCACCAAATTTTGCAACAAGTGTAAAAGAAATGGTCATAGCGCAGCGAAGTGTGAGGTCTACGGACCAGGGGTTAATAGAACGAAAGGAACAAATGGTGTCGGATCGAGTAATGGCGGAGCAAGTAGTGTCGGAGCAAGTTATGCCAATGTAGTTTGTTATAAATGTGGAAAACCGGGCCACATTATTAGAAATTGCCCGAACCAGGAGAACACGAATGGACAAGGCCGCGGAAGAGTTTTCAATATTAATGCGGCAGAGGCACAGGAAGACCCGGAGCTTGTTACGGGCACGTTTCTTATTGACAATAAATCTGCTTACGTTTTATTTGATTCGGGTGCGGATAGAAGCTATATGAGTAGAGATTTTTGTGCTAAATTAAGTTGTCCATTGACGCCTTTGGATAGTAAATTTTTACTCGAATTAGCAAATGGTAAATTAATTTCAGCAGATAATATATGTCGGAATCGAGAAATTAAACTGGTTAGCGAAACATTTAAGATTGATTTGATACCAGTAGAGTTAGGGAGTTTTGATGTGATAATCGGTATGGACTGGTTGAAAGAAGTGAAAGCAGAGATCGTTTGTTACAAAAATGCAATTCGCATTATACGAGAAAAAGGAAAACCCTTAATGGTGTACGGAGAAAAGGGCAACATGAAGCTACATCTTATTAGTAATTTGAAGGCACACAAACTAATAAGAAAAGGTTGCTATGCTGTTCTAGCACATGTCGAGAAAGTACAAACTGAAGAAAAGAGCATCAATGATGTTCCCATTGCAAAAGAATTTCCCGATGTATTTCTGAAAGAATTACCGGGATTACCCCCACATCGATCCGTTGAATTTCAAATAGATCTTGTACCAGGAGCTGCACCAATAGCTCGTGCTCCTTACAGACTCACACCCAGCGAGATGAAAGAACTGCAAAGCCAATTACAAGAACTTTTAGAGCGTGGTTTCATTCGACCAAGCACATCACCGTGGGGAGCTCCTGTTTTGTTTGTCAAAAAGAAAGATGGTACATTCAGGTTGTGTATCGACTACCGAGAGTTGAACAAACTTACCATCAAGAACCGCTACCCACTACCGAGAATCGACGACTTATTTGATCAACTACAAGGCTCGTCTGTTTATTCAAAGATTGACTTACGTTCTGGGTATCATCAAAATCGGGTGAAAGAAGATGATATTCCAAAGACTGCTTTCAGAACACGTTACGGTCATTACGAGTTTATGGTCATGCCGTTTGGTTTAACTAATGCACCAGCTGTGTTCATGGACCTTATGAACCGAGTGTGTGGACCATACCTTGACAAGTTTGTCATTGTTTTCATTGATGACATACTTATTTACTCAAAGAATGACCAAGAACACGGTGAACATTTGAGAAAGGTGTTAGAAGTATTGAGGAAGGAAGAATTGTACGCTAAGTTTTCAAAGTGTGCATTTTGGTTGGAAGAAGTTCAATTCCTCAGTCACATAGTGAACAAAGAAGGTATTAAGGTGGATCCGGCAAAGATAGAAACTGTTGAGAAGTGGGAAACCCCGAAAACTCCGAAACACATACGCCAGTTTTTAGGACTAGCTGGTTACTACAGAAGGTTCATCCAAGACTTTTCCAGAATAGCAAAACCCTTGACTGCATTAACGCATAAAGGGAAGAAATTTGAATGGAATGATGAACAAGAGAAAGCGTTTCAGTTATTGAAGAAAAAGCTAACTACGGCACCTATATTGACATTGCCTGAAGGGAATGATGATTTTGTGATTTATTGTGATGCATCAAAGCAAGGTCTCAGTTGTGTATTAATGCAACGAACGAAGTGATTGTTTATGCGTCTAGACAATTGAAGATTCACGAACAAAATTATATGACGCATGATTTGGAATTAGGCGCGGTTGTTTTTACATTAAAGACTTGGAGGCACTACTTATATGGGGCCAAAAGTATTATATATACCGACCACAAAAGTTTTCAACACATATTTAATCAGAAACAACTGAATATGAGGCAGCGTAGGTGGATTGAATTATTGAATGAATACGACTTTGAGATTCGTTACCACCCGGGGAAGGCAAATATGGTAGCCGATGCCTTGAGCAGGAAGGACAGAGAACCCATTCGAGTAAAATCTATGAATATAATGATTCATAATAACCTTACTACCCAAATAAAGGAGGCGCAACAAGGAGTTTTAAAAGAGGGAAATTTAAAGGATGAAATACCCAAAGGATCGGAGAAGCATCTTAATATTCGGGAAGACGGAACCCGGTATAGGGCTGAAAGGATTTGGGTACCAAAATTTGGAGATATGAGAGAAATGGTACTTAGAGAAGCTCATAAAACCAGATACTCAATACATCCTGGAACGGGGAAGATGTACAAGGATCTCAAGAAACATTTTTGGTGGCCGGGTATGAAAGCCGATGTTGCTAAATACGTAGGAGAATGTTTGACGTGTTCTAAGGTCAAAGCTGAGCATCAAAAACCATCAGGTCTACTTCAACAACCTGAAATCCCAGAATGGAAATGGGAAAACATTACAATGGATTTCATCACTAAATTGCCAAGGACTGCAAGTGGTTTTGATACAATTTGGGTAATAGTTGATCGTCTCACCAAATCAGCACACTTCCTGCCAATAAGAGAAGATGACAAGATGGACAAGTTAGCACGACTGTATTTAAAGGAAGTCGTCTCCAGACATGGAATACCAATCTCTATTATCTCTGATAGGGATGGCAGATTTATTTCAAGATTCTGGCAGACATTACAGCAAGCATTAGGAACTCGTCTAGACATGAGTACTGCCTATCATCCACAAACTGATGGGCAGAGCGAAAGGACGATACAAACGCTTGAAGACATGCTACGAGCATGTGTTATTGATTTCGGAAACAGTTGGGATCGACATCTACCGTTAGCAGAATTTTCCTACAACAACAGCTACCATTCAAGCATTGAGATGGCGCCGTTTGAAGCACTTTATGGTAGAAAGTGCAGGTTTCCGATTTGTTGGAGTGAAGTGGGGGATAGACAGATTACGGGTCCGGAGATTATACAAGAAACTACCGAGAAGATCATCCAAATTCAACAACGGTTGAAAACCGCCCAAAGTCGACAAAAGAACTACGCTGACATTAAAAGAAAAGATATAGAATTTGAAATTGGAGAGATGGTCATGCTTAAAGTTGCACCTTGGAAAGGCATTGTTCGATTTGGTAAACGAGGGAAATTAAATCCAAGGTATATTGGACCATTCAAGATTATTGATCGTGTCGGACCAGTAGCTTACCGACTTGAGTTACCTCAACAACTCGCGGCTGTACATAACACTTTCCACGTCTAAAATTTGAAGAAATGTTTTGCTAAAGAAGATCTCACTATTCCGTTAGATGAAATCCAAATCAACGAAAAACTTCAATTCATCGAAGAACCCGTCGAAATAATGGATCGTGAGGTTAAAAGACTTAAGCAAAACAAGATACCAATTGTCAAGGTTCGATGGAATGCTCGTAATGGACCCGAGTTCACCTGGGAGCATGAAGATCAGATGAAGAAGAAATACCCGCATCTATTTTCAGAAGATTCGTCAACACCTTCAACAGCTTAAAATTTCGGGACGAAATTTATTTAACGGGTAGGTACTGTAGTGACCCGAACTTTTCCATGTTTATATATATTAATTGAGATTGATATTTACATGATTAAATGTTTCCAACATGTTAAGCAATCAAACTTTTTAAGACTTGATTAATTGAAATATGTTTCATATAGACAATTGACCACCCAAGTTGACCGGTGATTCACGAACGTTAAAACTTGTAAAAACTATATAATGACATATATATGGATATATATATATAGTTAACATGATACTATGATAAGTAAATATATCATTAAGTATATTAACAATGAACTACATATGTAAAAACAAGACTACTAACTTAATGATTTTTAAACGAGACATATATGTAACGATTATCGTTGTAAAGACATTTAATGTATATATATTATATTAAGAGATATTCATACATGATAATATCATGATAATATAATAATTTAAAATCTCATTTGATATTATAAACATTGGGTTAACAACATTTAACAAGATCGTTAACCTAAAGGTTTCAAAACAACACTTACATGTAACGACTAACGATGACTTAACGACTCAGTTAAAATGTATATACATGTAGTGTTTTAATATGTATTTATACACTTTTGAAAGACTTCAATACACTTATCAAAATACTTCTACTTAACAAAAATTCTTACAATTACATCCTCGTTCAGTTTCATCAACAATTCTACTCGTATGCACCCGTATTCGTACTCGTACAATACACAGCTTTTAGATGTATGTACTATTGGTATATACACTCCAATGATCAGCTATTAGCAGCCCATGTGAGTCACCTAACACATGTGGGAACCATCATTTGGCAACTAGCATGAAATATCTCATAAAATTACAAAAATATGAGTAATCATTCATGACTTATTTACATGAAAACAAAATTACATATCCTTTATATCTAATCCATACACCAACGACCAAAAACACCTACAAACACTTTCATTCTTCAATTTTCTTCATCTAATTGATCTCTCTCAAGTTCTATCTTCAAGTTCTAAGTGTTCTTCATATATTCTACAAGTTCTAGTTACATAAAATCAAGAATACTTTCAAGTTTACTAGCTCACTTCCAATCTTGTAAGGTGATCATCCAACCTCAAGAAATCTTTGTTTCTTACAGTATGTTATCATTATAATACAAGGTAATAATCATATTCAAACTTTGGTTCAATTTCTATAACTATAACAATCTTATTTCAAGTGATGCTCTTACTTGAACTTGTTTTCGTGTCATGATTCTGCTTCAAGAACTTCGAGCCATCCAAGGATCCGTTGAAGCTAGATCCATTTTTCTATTTTCCAGTAGGTTTATCCAAGGAACTTAAGGTAGTAATGATGTTCATAACATCATTCGATTCATACATATAAAGCTATCTTATTCGAAGGTTTAAACTTGTAATCACTAGAACATAGTTTAGTTAATTCTAAACTTGTTCGCAAACAAAAGTTAATCCTTCTAACTTGACTTTTAAAATCAACTAAACACATGTTCTATATCTATATGATATGCTAACTTAATGATTTAAAACCTGGAAACACGAAAAACACCGTAAAACTGGATTTACGCCGTCGTAGTAACACCGCGGGCTGTTTTGGGTTAGTTAGTTAAAAACTATGATAAACTTTGATTTAAAAGTTGTTATTCTAAGAAAATGATTTTTATTATGAACATGAAACTATATCCAAAAATTATGGTTAAACTCAAAGTGGAAGTATGTTTTCTAAAATGGTCATCTAGACGTCGTTCTTTCGACTGAAATGACTACCTTTACAAAAATGACTTGTAACTTATTTTTCCGACTATAAACCTATACTTTTTCTTTTTAGATTCATAAAATAGAGTTCAATATAAAACCATAGCAATTTGATTCACTCAAAACAGATTTAAAATGAAGAAGTTATGAGTAAAACAAGATTGGATAATTTTTCTCATTTTAGCTACGTGAAAATTGGTAACAAATCTATTCCAACCATAACTTAATCAACTTGTATTGTATATTATATAATATTGAGATACCATAGACAAGTATACAATGTTTCGACCTATCATGTCGACACATCTATATATATTTCGGAAAAACCATAGACACTCTATATGTGAATGTTGGAGTTAGCTATACAGGGTTGAGGTTGATTCCAAAATATATATAGTTTGATTTGTGATCAATACTGAGATACGTATACACTGGGTCGTGGATTGATTCAAGATAATATTTATCGATTTATTTCTGTACATCTAACTGTGGACAACTAGTTGTAGGTTACTAACGAGGACAGCTGACTTAATAAACTTAAAACATTAAAATATGTTAAAAGTGTTGTAAATATATTTTGAACATACTTTGATATATATGTATATATTTTTATAGGTTCGTGAATCAACCAGTGGCCAAGTCTTACTTCCCGACGAAGTAAAAATCTGTGAAAGTGAGTTATAGTCCCACTTTTAAAATATAATATTTTTGGGATGAGAATACATGCAGGTTTTATAAATGATTTACAAAATAGACACAAGTACGTGAAACTACATTCTATGGTTGAATTATCGAAATCAAATATGCCCCGTTTTATTAAGTCTGGTAATCTAAGAATTAGGGAACAGACACCCCAATTGACGCGAATCCTAAAGATAGATCTATTGGGCCTAACAAACCCCATCCAAAGTACCGGATGCTTTAGTACTTCGAAATTTATATCATATCCGAAGGGTGTCCCGGAATGATGGGGATATTCTTATATATGCATCTTGTTAATGTCGGTTACCAGGTGTTCACCATATGAATGATTTTTATCTCTATGTATGGGATGTGTATTGAAATATGAAATCTTGTGGTCTATTATTATGATTTGATATATATAGGTTAAACCTATAACTCACCAACATTTTTGTTGACGTTTTAAGCATGTTTATTCTCAGGTGATTATTAAGAGCTTCCGCTGTCGCATACTTAAGTAAGGACGAGATTTGGAGTCCATGCTTGTATGATATTGTGTAAAAACTGCATTCAAGAAACTTATTTTGTTGTAACATATTTGTATTGTAAACCATTATGTAATGGTCGTGTGTAAACAGGATATTTTAGATTATCATTATTTGATAATCTACGTAAAGCTTTTTAAACCTTTATTGATGAAATAAAGGTTATGGTTTGTTTTAAAATGAATGCAGTCTTTGAAAAACGTCTCATATAGAGGTCAAAACCTCGCAACGAAATCCATTAATATGGAACGTTTTTAATCAATAAGAACGGGACATTTCATTAGGCTTGATCAAGACTCAAATCTCCATCACTTGAGAGAATTTTCAGTTATCGACTCAACTTGGATTGTGAAGAGATGGTGATTTGGAGGTTTCTAGGGTGCGAAAGGTTTTGATAGATAGGAGTTTCTTTTGAAAGATTGATTTTAGTGATCCCTTCAGCTTTTTGTCAGGAATTTCATGGTGAGCATCCTTCTTTTTGACTGCCATGAGTTTATTTCCTCGAATCTTGTCTGGTTCTGCTCCCTTCTTTTCTCTTTGAGGTCTCCTTTCATTGGCGGTCTTCTTCGATAATTGGCTCGGATGCTCGCATTTTTTCTAATGCGGTTTTGTAGAGGGTTTCCTGAAATGTCCCGTTCATATCGATTATAAACGTTCCATATTAATTGATTTCGTTGCGAGGTTTTGACCTCTATATGAGACGTTTTTCAAAGACTGCATTCGTTTTTAAAACAAACCATAACCTTTATTTTATCGACAAGGTTAAAAAGACACCACCTAGATTATCCAGAAATGATAATCTAAAAATATCACACTTACATACTACCAATACATATTGGTTTACAATATTAATATGTTACAACAAAATAAATCTCGAATGCAGTTTTAAACAATATTATACAAGCATGCTGACACCAAATCTTGTCCACATATTAGCATGCAACAGCGGAAGCTCTTAATAATCACCTGAGAATAAACATGCTTTAAACGTCAACAAAAATGTTGGTGAGTTATAGGTTTAACCTATATATTTATCAAATTGTAATAATAGACCATAAGATTTCATATTTCAATATACATCCCATACATAGAGATAAAAATCATTCATATGGTGAACACCTGGTAACCGACATTAACAAGATGCATATAAGAATATCCCCTATCATTCCGGGAAATCCAACGGACATGATAAAACAACATCTAAGTACTAAAGCATCCGCAACCATGGATGGGGTTCGTTAGGCCCAATAGATCTATCTTTAGGATTCGCGTCAATTAGTAGATCGGTTTACTAATTCTTAGGTTACCAAGCAAAAAGGGGCATATTCGGCTTCGATCATTCACCCATATAATGTAGTTTCATTTATTTGTGTCTATTTCGTAAAACATTTATAAAACTGCATGTATTCTCATCCTAAAATATTAGATTTTAAAAATGGGACTATAACTCACTTTCACAGATTTTTACTTCGTCGGGAAGTAAGACTTGGCCACTGGTCGATTCACGAACCTATAATAAATATGTACATATATATCAAAGTATGTTCAAAATATATTTACAACATTTTTAATACGTTTATGTTTTAAGTTTATTAAGTCAGCTGTCCTCGTTAGTAACCTACAACTAGTTGTCCACAATTAGATGTACAGAAATAAATCGATATATATATATATTATCTTGAATCAATCCACGACCCAGTGTATACATCTCTCAGGCTAGATCACAACTCAAAGTATATATATATTTGGAATCAACCTCAACCCTGTATAGCTAACTCAAGCGTTACTGCATATAGAGTGTCTATGGTTGTTCCAAATAATATATATACATGGGTCGATATGATATGTCAAAACATTTGCATACGTGTCTATGGTATCCCAAGATTACATAATATATTAGAATACATGTATAATACAATATAAGTTAGCTAGGATATGATTTGTATAGAATTGTTACAATATTTCTCGTAGCTAAAACAATAAAAAAATATCCAATCTTGTTTTACCCATAACTTCTTGGTTTTAAATCCGTTTTGAGTGAATTAAATTGCTATGGTTTCATATTGAACTCTATTTTATGAATCTAAATATAAAAAGTATAGGTTTATAGTCAGAAATATAAGTTACAAGTCATTTTTGTAAGAGGTAGTCATTTTAGTCGAAAGAACGACGTCTTGATGACCAGTTTGAAAAACGTACTTCCACTTTGAGTTTAACCATGACTTTTGGATATAGTTTCATGTTCATAATAAAAATCATTTTCCCTGAAGAACAACTTTTAAATCAAAGTTTATCATAGTTTTTAATTATCAAACCCAAAACAGCCCGCGGTGTTACTACGACGGCGTATATCCGGTTTTACGGTGTTTTTTCGTGTTTTCAGATTTTAAATCATTAAGTTAGCATATCATATAGATATAGAACATGTGTTTAGTTAATTTTAAAAGTCAATTTAGAAGGATTAACTTTTGTTTGCGAACAAGTTTAGAATTAACTAAACTATGTTCTAGTGATTACAAGTTTAAACCTTCGAATAAGGTAGTTTTATATATATGAATCGAATGATGTTATGAACATCATTACTACCTCAAGTTTAGTAGGTAAACCTACTGGAAATGATGAAAAAATAACTTGAGCTTTAAAGGATCTTTGGATGGCTTGAAAGTTCTTGAAGCAGAATCATGACACGAAAACAAGTTCAAGTAAGATTTCCACTCGAAATAAGATTGTTATAGTTATAGAAATTGAATCAAAGTTTGAATATGAGTAATACCTTGTATTAGAAAGATATCTTACAGTAAATAAGAAAGATTTCTTGAGGTTGGATGATCACTTTACAAGATTGGAAGTAAGCTAGCAAACTTGGAAGTATTCTTGATTTTATGAAACTAGAACTTATAGAATTTATGAAGAACACATAGAACTTAAAGATAGAACTTGAGAGAGATCAATTAGATGAAAAAAATTGAAGAATGAAAGTGTTTATAGGTGTTCTTGGTCATTGGTATATGGATTAAATATAAAGGATGTGTAATTTTGTTTACATGTAAATAAGTCATGAATGATTACTAATATTTTTGTAATTTTATGAGATATTTCATGCTAGTTGCCAAATGATGATTCCTACATGTGTTAGGTGACTCACATGGGCTGCTAAGAGCTGATCATTGCAGTGTATATACCAATAGTACATACATCTAAAAGCTGTGTATTGTACGAGTACGAATACGGGTGCATACGAGTAGAATATTTGATGAAACTGAACGAGGATGTAATTGTAAGCATTTTTGTTAAGTAGAAGTATTTTTATAAGTGTCTTAAAGTCTTTCAAAAGTGTATGAATACATATTAAAACACTACATGTATATACATTTTAACTGAGTCGTTAAATCATCGTTAGTCGTTACATGTAAATGTTGTTTTGAAACCTTTAGGTTAACGATCTTATTAAATGTTGTTAACCCATTGTTTATTATATCTAAAGAGATGTTAAATTATTACATATCATGATATTATGATATATTAATATATCTTAGTATGATATATATATACAGTTAAATGTTGTTACAACGATAATTGTTACATATATGTCTCGTTTCGAAATTATTAAGTTAGTAGTCTTGTTTTAACATATGTAGTTCATTGTTAATACACTTAATGACATGTTTACTTATAATTTATCATGATTAAACATAGTGTATCAATATCTTAATATGATTCATATGTATTTAGCAAGACGTTGTTATAACGATAATCGTTATATATATCGTTTCGAGTTTCTTAATTCAATAAACTCAATTTTATGTATATAACTCATTGTTAAAATACCTAATGATATACTTACTTATCATAATATCATGTTAACTATATATATAATCATATATGTCATCATATAGTTTTTACAAGTTTTAACGTTCGTGAATCACCGGTCAACTTGGGTGGTCAATTGTCTACATGAAACTCATTTCAAATAATCAAGTCTTAACAAGTTTGATTGCTTAATATGTTGGAAACATTTAATCATGCAAATATAGTTTTCAATTAATATATAATCATGGAAAAGTTCGGGTCACTACAGTACCTACCCGTTAAATAAATTTCGTCCCGAAATTTTAAGCTGTTGAAGGTGTTGACGCATCTTCTGGAAATAGGTGAGGGTATTTCAGCTTCATCTGATCTTTACGCTCCCAGGTGAATACGGGTCCTCTACGAGCATTCCATCGAACCTTAACAATTGGTATCTTGGTTTGCTTAAGTCTTTTAACCTCACGATCCATTATTTCGACGGGTTCTTCAATGAATTGTAGTTTTTCGTTAATTATAATCTCGTCTAATGGAATGGTGAGATCTTCTTTAGCAAAACATTTCTTCAAATTCGAGACATGAAAAGTATTATGTAACGCGGGCAAGTTGTTGCGGTAAGTCAAGTCGGTAAGCTACTGGTCCGACACGATCTATAATCTTGAATGGTCCAATGTACCTTGGATTTAGTTTCCCCCGTTTACCAAATCGAACAACGCCTTTCCTAGGTGAAACCTTAAGCATGACCATCTCTCCAATCTCAAATTCTATATCTTTACTTTTAATGTCCGCATAGCTCTTTTTCGACTTTGGGCAGTTTTCAATCGTTGTTGAATTTGGATGATCTTCTTGGTAGCTTCTTGAATTATCTCCGGACCCGTAATCTGTCTATCCCCCACTTCACTCCAACAAATCGGAGACCTGCACTTTCTACCATAAAGTGCTTCAAACGGCGCCATCTCAATACTCGAATGGTAACTGTTGTTGTAGGAAAATTCTGCTAAAGGAAGGTGTCGATCCCAACTGTTTCCGAAATTGATAACGTTCATAGGTTTATCATAAAATAATTAAATTCATCATTTTGATAGACCACAAGATTTAAATCCTGCATGGTACAAATGGGCCCGAATCCTATACCCACCTGTAATGTACATGCGATATCTTTTAAATACAGTACATCTTTCTCGTGTACGAAACCATTTTCATAAATCATAGTAACCGTACACATATCTCGTGCACAAAAATAACATACACATAACCTGTGTATAAAATCATTCTCTCGATACATAACATTCATATCAATTGGTGGCAATTATCATGTCCATATAATTCAATGGTGGCAATTATCATGTCCACATAATTCAATGGTGGCAATTATCATGTCCACATAATTCAGTGGTGGCAATTATCATGTCTACATAATTCAACAATAATCCGCAGAACTTCTGTCTGCATAATAATTCATTCGAGGAATGTTTTGCTTGTGTATATCTCATCAAACATTTATAAAAGCATTTCATGTATTCGAAGTTCAAAATATATTTCAAAAGCATTTAATAAAGCAGTTATAAAAACAGCGCATGTATTCTCAGTCCCAAAAATGTAAAGAGTAAAAGGGAATCAAATGAACTCACCATACTGTATTTTGTAGTAAAAATACATAGAACGACATTGAACAAGTATAGGGTTGACCTCGAATTCACGAACCTATATTAATCGTATATCTATTAAAACATATATTGCAAATCACATAATTTCATTTATTAATATATGTTATTTATGTAATTGTAGTTATGTAAAATTTATACTAATTTCATTAAAAACCATATACTTATATCTTAAATTACATATGTAGTTCATTGTTAATACACTTAATGATATATTTACTTATCATTTAACATAATTAACCAAGTGTATCAATATCTTAATATGATTCATATGTACTTAGTAAGACGTTGATATAACGATAATCGTTATATATAACGTTTTCGAGTTTCTTAAATTCAATAGTCTCATTTTTATGTATAAAACTCATTGTTAAAATACCTAATGAGATACTTACTTATCATAATATCATGTTAACTATATATATAATCATATATATGTCATCATATAGTTTTTACAAGTTTTAACGTTATTGAATCACCAGTCAACTTGGGTGGTCAATTGTCTATATGAAACCTATTTCAATTAATCAAGTCTTAACAAGTTTGATTGCTTAACATGTTAGAAACACTTAATCATTTAAATATCAATTTCATTTAATATATATAAAGTCTTCAAGGGTCTGTATCGTCCTTTCACTTTGCCCATCAGTTTGTAGATGATAAGCAGTACTCATGTCTAGACGAGTCCCCAATGCTTGTTGCAATGTCTGCCAAAATCTTGAAACAAATCTGCCATCCCTATCTGAGATAATAGAGACTGGTATTCCATGTTTGGAGACAACTTCCTTCAAGTATAATCGCGCCAACTTCTCCATTTTATCATCTTCTCTCATTGGCAGAAAGTGTGCTGACTTGGTAAGACGATCGACTATTACCCAAATTGTATCTTAACCACTTGCAGTCCTTGGCAATTTAGTAATGAAATCCATGGTAATGTTTTCCCATTTCCATTCAGGGATTTCAGGTTGTTGAAGTAGACCTGATGGTTTCTGATGTTCAGTTTTGACCTTAGAACACGTCAAACATTCTCCTACGTATTTAGCAATATCGGCTTTCATACTCGGCCACCAAAAGCATTTCTTGAGATCTTTGTACATCTTCCCCGCTCTGGGATGTATTGAATATCTGGTTTTATGTGCTTCCTTAAGTACCTTTTCTCTCACATCTCCAAACTTTGGTACCCAAATTCTTTCAGCCCTATACCGGGTTCCGTCTTCCCGAATATTAAGATGTTTCTCCGATCATTTGGGTATTTCATTCTTCAACTTTCCTTCTTTTACTACTCCCTGCTGCGCCTCCTTTATTTGAGTAGTAAGGTTAGTACGAATAATTATATTCATAGCTTTTACTAGAATGGGTTCTCTGTCCTTTCTGCTCAAGGCGTCGGCTACCACATTCGCCTTCCCCGGGTGGTAATGAATCTCAAAGTCGTAATCATTCAACAATTCAATCCACCTACGCTGCCTCATATTCAGTTGTTTCTGATTAAATATGTGTTGAAGACTTTTGTGGTCGGTATATATAATACTTTTGACCCCATATAAGTAGTGCCTCCAAGTCTTTAATGCAAAAACAACTGCGCCTAATTCCAAATCATGCGTCGTATAATTTTGCTTGTGAATCTTCAATTATCTAGACGCGTAAGCAATTACCTTCGTTCGTTGCATTAATACACAACCGAGACCTTGCTTTGAGGCGTCACAATATGTCATAAAATCATCGTTCCCTTCAGGTAATGACAATATAGGTGCCGTAGTTAACTTTTTCTTCAATAATTGAAACGCTTTCTCTTGTTCATCCTTCCATTCAAATTTCTTCCCTTTATGCATTAATGCAGTCAAGGATTTTGCTATTTTGGAAAAATCTTGGATGAATCTCCTGTAATAACCAGCCAGACCTAAAAATTAACGTATATGCTTCGGAGTTTTCGGGGTTTCCCACTTTTCAATGATTTCAATCTTTGCCGGATCCACTTAAATACCTTCTTTGTTCACTATGTGATCGAGGAATTGAACTTCTTCCAACCAAAATGCACACTTTGAAAACTTAGCATACAGTTTTTCTTTCCTCAACAACTCTAGCACTTTTCTCAAATGTTCTTCGTGCTCTTGATCATTCTTTGAGTAAATAAGTATGTCATCGATGAAAACAATGACAAACTTGTCAAGGTATGGTCCACACACTCGGTTCATGAGGTTCATGAACACAGCTGGTGCGTTAGTCAACCCAAACGGCATAACCATAAACTCGTAATGACCGTAACGCGTCCTGAAAGCAGTCTTCAGAATATCATCCTCCTTCACCCACATTTGATGATACCCGGAACGTAAATTGATCTTCGAATAAACCAACGATCCTTGTAGTTGATCAAATAAGTCGTCGATTCTCGGTAGTGGGTAACGATTCTTGATGGTAAGTTTGTTCAACTCTCGGTAGTGGATACACAACCTGAATGTACCATCCATCTTTTTGACAAACAAAACAGGAGCTCCCCATGGTGATGTACTTGGTCGTATAAAACCACGCTCTAAAAGTTCTTGTAATTGGCTTTGGAGTTCCTTCATTTTGCTGGGTGCAAGTCTGTATGGAGCACGAGCTATTGGTGCAGCTCCTAGTACGATATCTATTTGAAATTCAACAGATCGGTGTGGAGGCAGTCCCGGTAATTCTTTCGGAAATACATCGGAAAATTCTTTTGCGACGGGAACATCATTGATGTTCTTTTCTTCGGTTTGTACTTTCTCGACATGTGCTATAACAGCATAGTAACCTTTTCTTATTAGTTTTTGCGCCTTTAAATTACTAATAAGATTTAGCTTCGCATTGCTCTTTTCTCCGTACACCATTAAGGGATTTCCTTTTTCTCGTACAATGCGAATTGCATTTTTGTAACATACGATTTCTGCTCTCTCCTTTTCAACCAATCCATACCGATTATCACATCAAAACTCCCTAACTTTACTGGTATCAAATCAATCTTAAATGTTTCGCTAACCAAATTAATTTTTCGATTCTGACATATATTATCTGCAGTAATTAATTTACCGTTTGCTAATTCGAGTAAAAATTTGTTATCTAAAGACGTCAGTGGACAACTTAGTTTAGCACAAAAATCTCTACTCATATAGCTTCTATCCGCACCCGAATCAAATAAAACATAAGCAGATTTATTGTCAATAAGAAACGTACCCGTAACAAGCTCCGGGTCTTTCTGCGCTTCTGCCGTATTAATATTGAAAACTCTTTCGCGGCCCTGCCCACTAGTATTCCCCTGATTCGGGCAATTTCTACTAATGTGGCCCGGTTTTCCACATGCAAAGCAAACTATGGCGGCATTATCTGTTCTGACATTATTTGTTCTTTTAATTCTGTTAAACTTTGGTCCGTAGGCCTCACAATTTGCTGCACTATGACCATTTCTTCTACACCTAGTGCAAAATGTCGTGCAGAACCCCTGGTGATTCTCTTCACACCTTTGGCATGACTGTTTTTGGTTTTTGTTGCCATTGTTGTTATTGAGATTGTTGTTGGGATTGTTATTGTTGCTATTGTTGTTGTTGTTATTGTTGTTGGGACGGTTATTGTAGTTGTTGTTAGGTCGTTTGTTGAAGTTGTTGTTGCGATTGATGTTGCGGTTGTTGGGATAGTTATTGCGATTGTGGTTGTGATTGTTGTTGTTGTATTGGTGACTCTTGTCATTGGTTTCTTCCCACTTTCTCTTGACTTGTTTCATGTTAGCCTCTTCAGTCGTCTGCTCTTTAATCCTTCCTTCGATCTGGTTTACTAATTTGTGAGCCATTCGACTTACCTTTTGTATGGAGGCGGGCTCGTGTCAACTCACATCTTCTTGAATCCTTTTCGATAACCCTTTTACAAATGCATCGATCTTCTCTTCTTCGTCTTCGATCGTTCTGGGGCACAATAGGCGCAATTCGGTGAATCGTCGTTCGTACGTGGTGATATCAAAACCTTGCGTTCGTAATCCTCTAAGCTCTACCTTGAGCTTGTTGACCTCGTTTCTGGGACGATACTGCTCGTTCATCAATTGCTTGAATGCTGACCACGGTAGTGCGTAAGCAGCATCTTGTCCTACCTGCTCGAGATAGGTATTCCACCATGTTAGCGCCGTACCTGTGAAGGTATGCGTAGCGTACTTTACTTTGTCTTCTTCAGTACATTTACTTATGGCAAACACCGATTCAACCTTCTCGGTCCACCGTTTCAATCCAATTGGACCCTCAGTTCCATCAAATTCCAAAGGTTTGCAGGCAGTGAATTCTCTGTAGGAGCATCCTACACGATTTCTTGTGAAATTAGTTCCACTGCTAGATCCAGAGTTATTATTATTTTGCATCGCAGCCTGTACTGCGGCTATGTTTGCTACAAGGAAAACACAGAAGTCTTCGTCGCTCATATTCAAATTCTGACGAGTCGCCGGTGCCATTTCCTTCAAAAATATCCCAAAAGAATTAAGTTAATCATATAGAATTTTAAGAGTAGTCAATAGTATTTTGTAGCATAGTATGAATTTATTTATAAAAACTTTTTCTTCATATTAGCGTTTTATAGTTTTTAATTCGGATACTACCTACCCGTTAAGTTCATACTTAGTAGCTAATATACAGTTGAACTACTACAATTCCATATGAAAAACTGATTATAATAATATATCACATACAAATATTCTTCAAACTTACAACTTCGCTATAATACATATAACATGAAATATAGTACACTTTGATACAGGACAGTTTTGAAGATAAATCTAGTTAATACGCAAGTTGTTCAGCAAAAGGAAATAAAGACACGTAATTCATAAGTCCAGAAACAAGTCATGAATTCTGGTTTTACTAAGACGACTTTTCATCCTTGTTCTTGTGGAAAATAACCGTTATGACCATTGGCTAGGCAGCATGTTGTAATGTCGTCAAAATGACGAGGGTTTCGTAATGTCCAACAGCCTCGTAATAATCTAAAAACCTTGTTTCTCACCCCAACTACTGAATTCGTCACTTGCGGGAAGGTTTTATTTAAAAGTTGCAATCTGATGTTCTTTTTCTCACTTTGGTAAGAAGCGAACATCACTAACCTGTAAGCATAACATGCTTCTTTATGTTGCATGTTATAAGCTCTTTCTAATTCACGAAATCCTATGTTGGGATATGTTGAGTCAAAATAGGTTCTTAACCCGTAGCGTAAAATTGCATTTGGGTTCCCCGCATTTAACGCTTTAAAGAAAACACGGCGTAACTTACGGTCTCCCCAATGTGATATACCCCACCTGTCAAAGGAAAGCCTTTTATAAACTAAGACATTTCTGGAAAGTCTTTCAAATGTTTGACAAGTTAATTTTGCCATAATTAATTGTGCTGATGAATTCTGACCGACTCTAGACAAGATTTTCTCAATCATATCCTCTGGTAGATCTTCTAAAATATTCGATTGTCTACCCTTAACGTCCATTTTGTTTTTATACTGTAAAATAGACAAGGATTAGATTCGTAAAAGATAATTAACAAACAATACTAGCAATTTTTACATAGAACATAAAAGTACAAGCACACTACAATACATATAATACACAACATGATTACAACCCTCTAATCTGAATCACTGGTTTCTTCTTCTTCGAACTTGGTTCATTTTCCTAATTTTCTAGGAATATATGGTGTTCCTCTAATACGAGCCATCGTTTTCCACAATGGTTTAGAAAAACCTGGTGGTTTAGAGGTTTCCGGGTCATTGTTACATTTTAGGAAATACGGATGTTGCCGATACATATAAAGTTCATCGGGGTTGGAATCGGGTTTCTCTATTTTTATACCTTTTCCCTTATTATTTTCTTTCGCTTTATTAAATTGGGTCGACGTAATTTCTATAACATCATCGGAATCCTCATCGGGATCCGATTCATCGGAAAATTGGTAATCTTCCCAATATTTTGCTTCCTCGGCGGAAACACCATTGACCATTATTAACTTTGGTCCGTTGGTTGAGGATTTTCTTTTATTTAATCGAATTATTGTAGGTATCAATATTTATTCCTCCGAAACCTCTTCTTCTTCCGGTTCCTCCTCTTCCGGTTCCTCCTCTTCCGGTTCCTCTTCTTCCGATTCCTCCTCTTCCGGTTCCTCCTCTTCCGGTTCTTCTTCGGGAATTTGTGAATCTTCCCAAAATATATTCGACTCTTCATTATTATTAGGTGAATCGATGGGATTTGTACTAGTGGTAGACATATATCACACAATATCAAACACATTAAGAGGTTAATATATCACATAATATTTACATGTTAATAAGATATAGTTTCTAACAAAAGTGTTAAGCAATCGTTTTTAAAGAAAATACGGTCGAAGTCCAGACTCACTAATGTATCCTAACAAACTCGATAAGATACACTAATGCAAATTTCTGGTTCTCTAAGACCAACGCTCTGATACCAACTGAAATGTCCCGTTCATATCGATTATAAACGTTCCATATTAATTGATTTCGTTGCGAGGTTTTGACCTCTATATGAGATGTTTTTCAAAGACTGTATTCGTTTTTAAAACAAACCATAACCTTTATTTTATCAACAAGGTTAAAAAGACACCACCTAGATTATCCAGAAATGATAATCTAAAAATATCACACTTACACACTACCAATACATATTGGTTTACAATATTAATATGTTACAACAAAATAAATCTCGAATGCAGTTTTAAACAATATTATACAAGCATGCTGACACCAAATCTTGTCCACATATTAGCATGCAACAGCGGAAGCTCTTAATAATCACCTGAGAATAAACATGCTTTAAACGTCAACAAAAATGTTGGTGAGTTATAGGTTTAACCTATATATTTATCAAATTGTAATAATAGACCACAAGATTTCATATTTCAATATACATCCCATACATAGAGATAAAAATCATTCATATGGTGAACACCTGGTAACCGACATTAACAAGATGCATATAAAAATATCCCCTATCATTTCGGGAAATCCATCGGACATGATAAAACAACATCGAAGTACTAAAGCATCCGCAACCATGGATGGGGTTCGTTAGGCCCAATAGATCTATCTTTAGGATTCGCGTCAATTAGTAGATAGGTTTACTAATTCTTAGGTTACCAAGCAAAATGGGGCATATTCGGCTTCGATCATTCACCCATATAATGTAGTTTCATTTACTTATGTCTATTTCGTAAAACATTTATAAAACTGCATGTATTCTCATCCTAAAATATTAGATTTTAAAAGTGGGACTATAACTCACTTTTACAGATTTTTACTTCGTCGGGAAGTAAGACTTGGCCACTGGTCGATTCACGAACCTATAACAAATATATACATATATATCAAAGTATGTTCAAAATATATTTTCAACATTTTTAATACGTTTATGTTTTAAGTTTATTAAGTCAGCTGTCCTCGTTAGTAACCTACATCTAGTTGTCCACAATTAGATGTACAGAAATAAATCGATTTATATATTATCTTGAATCAATCCACGACCCAGTGTATACACGTCTCAGGCTAGATCACAACTCAAAGTATATATATTTTTGGAATCTACCTCAACCCTGTATAGCTAACTCAAACGTTACTGCATATAGAGTGTCTATGGTTGTTCCAAATAATATATATACATGGGTCGATATGATATGTCAAAACATTTGCACACGTGTCTATGGTATCCCAAGATTACATAATATATTAGAATACATGTATAATACAATATAAGTTAGCTAGGATATGATTTGTATAGAATTGTTACAATATTTCCCGTAGCTAAAACAATCAAAAAATATCCAATCTTGTTTTACCCATAACTTCTTCGTTTTAAATCCGTTTTGAGTGAATCAAATTGATATGGTTTCATATTGAACTCTATTTTATGAATCTAAACATAAAAAGTATAGGTTTATAGTCAGAAATATAAGTTACAAGTCATTTTTGTAAGAGGTAGTCATTTCAGTCGAAAGAACGACGTCTTGATGACCATTTTGAAAAACATACTTCCACTTTGAGTTTAACCATGATTTTTGGATATAGTTTCATGTTCATAAGAAAAATCATTTTCCCTGAAGAACAACTTTTAAATCAAAGTTTATCATAGTTTTTAATTATCAAACCCAAAACAGCCCGCGGTGTTACTACGACGGCGTATATCCGGTTTTACGGTGTTTTTTCGTGTTTTCAGATTTTAAATCATTAAGTTAGCATATCATATAGATATAGAACATGTGTTTAGTTGATTTTAAAAGTCAAGTTAGAAGAATTAACTTTTGTTTGCGAACAAGTTTAGAATTAACTAAACTATGTTCTAGTGATTACAAATTTAAACCTTCGAATAAGGTAGTTTTATATATATGAATCGAATGATGTTATGAACATCATTACTACCTCAAGTTTAGTAGGTAAACCTACCGGAAATAATGAAAAAATAACTTGAGCTTCAAAGGATCCTTGGATGGCTTGAAAGTTCTTGAAGCAGAATCATGACACGAAAACAAGTTCAAGTAAGATTTCCACTCGAAATAAGATTGTTATAGTTATAGAAATTGAATCAAAGTTTGAATATGAGTATTTCCTTGTATTAGAAAGATATCTTACAGTAAATAATAAAGATTTCTTGAGGTTGGATGATCACTTTACAAGATTGGAAGTAAGCTAGCAAACTTGGAAGTATTCTTGATTTTATGAAACTAGAACTTATAGAATTTATGAAGAACACTTAGAACTTGAAGATAGAAATTGAGAGAGATCAATTAGATGAATAAAATTGAAGAATGAAAGTGTTTTTAGGTGTTTTTGGTCATTGGTATATGGATTAGATATAAAGGATGTGTAATTTTGTTTACATGTAAATAAGTCATGAATGATTACTAGTGTTTTTGTAATTTTATGAGATATTTCATGCTTGTTGCCAAATAATGGTTCCCACATGTGTTAGGTGACTCACATGGGCTGCTAAGAGCTGATCATTGGAATGTATATACCAATAGTACATACATCTAAAAGCTGTGTATTGTACGAGTACGAATACGGGTGCATACGAGTAGAATTTTTGATGAAACTGAACGAGGATGTAATTGTAAGCATTTTTGTTAAGTAGAAGTATTTTGATAAGTGTCTTGAAGTCTTTCAAAAGTGTATGAATACATATTAAAATACTACATGTTTATACATTTTAACTGAGTCGTTAAATCATCGTTAGTCGGTACATGTAAATGTTGTTTTGAAACCTTTAGGTTAATGATCTTGTTAAATGTTGTTAACCCATTGTTTATTATATCTAAAGAGATGTTAAATTAGTACATTATCATGATATTATGATATATTAATATATCTTAGTATGATATATATACAGTTAAATGTTGTTACAACGATAATCATTACATATATGTCTCGTTTCGAAATCATTAAGTTAGTAGTCTTGTTTTTACATATGTAGTTCATTGTTAATACACTTAATGACATGTTTACTTATAATTTATCATGATTAAACATAGTGTATCAATATCTTAATATGATTCATATGTATTTAGTAAGACATTGTTATAACGATAATCGTTATATATATATATCGTTTCGAGTTTCTTAATTCAATAAACTCAATTTTATGTATATAACTCATTGTTAATATACCTAATGAGATACTTACTTATCATAATATTATGTTAACTATATATATAATCATATATATGTCATCATATAGTTTTTACAAGTTTTAACGTTCGTGAATCACCGGTCAACTTGGGTGGTCAATTGTCTACATGAAACTCATTTCAAATAATCAAGTCTTAACAAGTTTGATTTCTTAACATGTTGGAAACATTTAATCATGCAAATATAGTTTTCAATTAATATATAATCATGGAAAAGTTCAGGTCACTACATTTCCCGAAAGGAATGATTTTGTCGGGATTTATTTCTTTATTTATGAAGCGGATAGAATAGATAAGTAGAGGTGAACGGATTTGTAGAATGAAGGTGGAAATGAAGATGTGTAGTGGGGGTTGTTTTTATCTTCACGAATAGCTGAGGTTCTAACTTAGTCATTCTTGTTGATAATGCTAAAAACGAACACATATTTCATAGCATTATCCCTCAAGAAAGACAAGCTTTTAGTTGCAATTGATCTATTTACAAGTGATATTCGTTTAAATATTAAAAGGTGAAGACAAAAGACAGATTCGACGATTTGAAGACGCAAACGACCAAAAAGTTAAAAAGTACAAAATACAATCCAAGTGGTTCAATTTATTGATGAGAAACGTCTCAAAATTACAAAAGTACAAGTCGCAAAACGTAAAGTACAAGATATTAAATCGTACGAAAGGACGTTCGGAAATTCGGAACTGGGACATGAACCAACTATCAACGCGCGACGCAACGGGCCTAAAATTACAAGTCAACGATGCACAAGAATATAATATAATATATATATAATTATATAAAATTATATATATTATATTATATAATATTTAAATACGAGAAGCCCACGTTTTGGAATCATATGTGACCAGGAAAAGGAGGCCATGCGATCGCATGGCCTGGTGGCCTTAAATCCATGCGATCGCATGGTGTATTGTACATGGCCAAGTCCTATAAATTGCAACGTTTGGTCGACGAATTTTTACACAATATATTCATCTACTCTCTATCTCTCAAATATATATTATATTTATATTTTAATTATAATTTTAATATTAAAGTTTAATATTAATAAGGTTACGGTAGCGAATGTTGTAAGTTTGTAAGTCAAAATTCTGTCCGTGTAACACTACGCGATTAATACTCATTGTAAGTTATGTTCAACCTTTTTAAATTAATGTCTCGTAGCTAAGTTATTATTATGCTTATTTAAATCGAAGTAATCATGATGTTGGGCTAAATATTAAAGATGGGGTTATTGGGCTTTAGACCATAATTGGGGTTTGGACAAAAGACCGAAACTTGTGGAAATTAGACTATGAACTATTAATGGACTTTATATTTGTTTAATTAAATGATAGTTCGTTAATTTAATATAAAGATTTACAATTGGACGTACCTATAAATAACCACATACACTCGATCGGACACGATGGGCGGGATATTTATAAGTAATAATAATCGTTCATTTAACTGGACGCAGGAATGGATTAATAGTCAATGGACTCATTAAAACAGGGGTGAATTACATACAAGGACACTTGGTGTAATTGTTAATAAAGTATTAAAACCTTGGATTGCACACAGTCGATAAGCTGGTGTAATCATTAACAATGTATTAAAACCTTATTACAGTTTAAGTCCCCAATTAGTTGGAATATTTGACTTCGGGTATAAGGATAATTTGACGAGGACACTCGCACTTTATATTTATGACTGATGGACTGTTATGGACAAAAACCAGATGGACGTATCGAATAATCTAGGACAAAGGACAATTAACCCATGGTAATAAACTAAAATCAACACGTCGAACATCATGATTACGGAAGTTTAAATAAGCATAATTTCTTTATTTTATATCTCATCGCACTTTTATTTACTGTCATTTTATTTATCGTACTTTATATTATTTCACTTTTATTTATCGCACTTTTAATTATCATCATTTACTTTATGCTTTAAATTAAGTTATATTTATTTTTAATATTTTACATTAGGTTTTAATTGCGACTTAAGACATAAAATCGACAAACCGGTCATTAAACGGTAAAAACTCTCTTTTTATAATAATAATAATACTACTACTTATTTATATATATATATATTTATACAAATATAGTTTAAAAATATAGCGTTAAACTTGGCTAGCTCCCTGCGTAACGAACCGGACTTACTAAAAACTACACTACTTTACGATTAGGTACACTGCCTATAGTGTTGTAGCAAGGTTTAGGTATATCCACTCTATAAATAAATAAATAACTTGTGTAAAATTGTATCGTATTTAATAGTATTTCGCAATAAAAATATAACTATTTCGTATACACCTCGCATAACATCACTTGTCAAAATGTGTGATTTCGAAATGTAGATCAAGAGCAAGTTCTGATTCCGAGATGTTAACATTGGCGCGCTCAACGGAAGTATAGTGAGGCACTAAAAATGAGTGCTTATAAAGCCTTATTTGGGGGTGCCTCACAACAATTATAATGGGTCAATTTTCACCTTTCGTTATGCAATGCTCTTTTGGAAAGTTGGTTTGATTTTTGCAAAAAGTTTTTAACCTTGTTTTACCCTTTTGTCTATTTTGTAGCAAAAACTTTTTGATCTTTTATAGAATTGTATAATCCTTAGTGTTTTATAATTCGGAAAGTTTTAAATTTTTGTGAAAAATTTAGTTTTTCAACACTTGGGGATTTTACAAGAATCGTTATGTGCAACATTTGCTATCCCACACTTTAAAGTAACATTGTCCTCAATGTTAAGGATACGACGTATCCCACACTTTAGGTTTTAAAAGAGGTGTTATGTTATTAAAAGTTTATGTTGGTGGGATTGCCAATCCCACACTTAGTTTTTAAAGTGGTATAGTAGTTTGCGTATATTCTATTTGAAAAAGTGGTGAAGACGTAGTACTCCCCTTTGGTTGCAAGGCGTGCAGTCGGATGGCGTGCCAATTATGGATTCCGCAATTCTTGTACCGGCTCATCCTCGTTCAATGCGTCCTTTCTCCAAGTAGTGCTTCCATCTCGTACGGTCTCAATTGTCGTTTGTTTGTGATGTTTTATTCATGCAATTGTTATTTTAAATACCACACATACTAAAAACATAAAATAGTTATGCCCGCAGTCGGGCGTACAAACATAAATTAATAAAGTATCATAAGTAATTATCCAAATATTCTAGAAATAAATACAGTCATGGCTGAGGTGGTTGGTACGGAAGGGAGTAAGATACGCTGGTGCGCGGCCTCGTCTGGTTTCTCAATACGGACTGACCCTTGTCAGTCATCTCCTCATCTGTGGCAAATTGTTGTGCCAATTCTGTAGTGACCCGAACTTTTCCATGTTTATATATATATTAAATGAAATTGTTATTTACCTGATTAAGTGTTTCCAACATGTTAAGCAATCAAATTTGTTAAGACTTGATTAATTGAAATAGGTTTCATATAGACAATTGACCACCCAAGTTGATTGGTGATTCACGAACGTTAAAACTTGTAAAAACTATATGATGACATATATATGGTTATATATATAGTTAACATGATTTTATTATAAGTATGTATCTCATTAGGTATTTTCACAATGAGTTATATACATAAAAATGAGACTATTAATTTAAGAAACTCGAAAACGATATATATAACGATTATCGTTATAACAACGTCTTACTAGGTACATATGAATCATATTAAGATATTGATACACTTGGTTAATTATTTTAAATGATAAGTAAATATATTATTAAGTGTATTAACAATGAAATACATATGTAAAAATAAGACTACTAACTTAATGATTTCGAAACGAGACATATATGTAACGATTATCGTTGTAACGACATTTAACTGTATATATATCATACTAAGATATATTATATATCATAATATCATGATAATATAACAATTTAACATCTAATTTGTTATAATAAACAATGGGTTAACAACATTCAACAAGATTGTTAACCTAAAGGTTTCAAAACAACATTTACATGTAACGACTAACGATGACTTAACGACTCAGTTAAAATGTATATACATGTAGTGTTTTAATATGTATTCATACACTTTTGAAAGAATTCAAGACACATATCAAAATACTTTTACTTAACAAAAATGCTTACAATTACATCCTCGTTCAGTTTCATCAACAATTCTACTCGTATGCACCCGTATTCGTACTCGTACAATACACAGCTTTTAGATGTATGTACTATTGGTATATACACTCTAATGATCAGCTCTTAGCAGCCCATGTGAGTCACCTAACACATGTGGAAACCATCATTTGGCAACTAGCATGAAATATCTCATAAAATTACAAAAATATGAGTAATCATTCATGACTTATTTACATGAAAACAAAATTACATATCCTTTATATCTAATCCATACACCAACGACCAAAAACACCTACAAACACTTTCATTCTTCAATTTTCTTCATCTAATTGATCTCTCTCAAGTTCTATCTTCAAGTTCTAAGTGTTCTTCATAAATTCCAAAAGTTCTAGTTTCATAAAATCAAGAATACTTCCAAGATTGCAAGTTTACTTCCAAGTTTTTTAAATCCATTCCAAGTAATCATCCAAGATCAAGAAACCTTTGTTACTTACAGTAGGTTATCTTTATAATACAAGGTAATAATCATATTCAAACTTTAATTCAATTTCTATAACTATAACAATCTTATTTCGAGTGGAAATCTTACTTGAAATTGTTTTCGTGTCATGATTCTGCTTCAAGAACTTTCAAGCCATCCAAGGATCCTTTGAAGCTAGATCTATTTTTCTCATTTCCAGTAGGTTTATCCAAGGAACTTGAGGTAGTAATGATGTTCATAACATCATTCGATTCATACATATAAAGCTATCTTATTCGAAGGTTTAAACTTGTAATCACTAGAACATAGTTTAGTTAATTCTAAACTTGTTCGCAAATAAAAGTTAATCCTTCTAACTTGACTTTTAAAATAAACTAAACACATGTTCTATATCTATATGATATGCTAACTTAATGATTTAAAACCTGGAAACACGAAAAACACCATAAAATCGGATTTACGCCGTCGTAGTAACACCGCGGGCTGTTTTGGGTTAGTTAATTAAAAACTATGATAAACTTTGATTTAAAAGTTGTTATTCTGAGAAAATGATTTTTATTATGAACATGAAACTATATCCAAAAATTATGGTTAAACTCAAAGTGGAAGTATGTTTTCTAAAATGGTCATCTAGACGTCGCTCTTTCGACTGAAATGACTACCTTTACAAAAACGACTTGTAACTTATTTTTCTGACTATAAACCTATACTTTTTCTGTTTAGATTCATAAAATAGAGTTTAATATGAAACCATAGCAATTTTATTCACTCAAAACGGATTTAAAATGAAGAAGTTATGGGTAAAACAAGATTGGATAATTTTTCTCATTTTAGCTACGTGAAAATTGGTAACAAATCTATTCTAACCATAACTTAATCAACTTGTATTGTATATTATGTAATCTTGAGATAACATAGACACGTAAACAATATTTCGACCTATCATGTCGACACATCTATATATATTTCGGAACAACCATAGACACTCTATATGTGAATGTTGGAGTTAGCTATACAGGGTTGAGGTTGATTCCAAAATATATATAGTTTGAGTTGTGATCAATACTGAGATACGTATACACTGGGTCGTGGATTGATTCAAGATAATATTTATCGATTTATTTCTGTACATCTAACTGTGGACAACTAGTTGTAGGTTACTAACGAGGACAGCTTACTTAATAAACTTAAAACATCAAAATATATTAAAAGTGTTGTAAATATATTTTGAACATACTTTGATATATATGTATATATTGTTATAGGTTTGTGAATCAACCAGTGGCCAAGTCTTACTTCCCGACGAAGTAAAAATCTGTGAAAGTGAGTTATAGTCCCACTTTTAAAATCTAATATTTTTGGGATGAGAATACATGAAGGTTTTATAAATGATTTACAAAATAGACACAAGTACGTGAAACTACATTCTATGGTTGAATTATCGAAATCGAATATGCCCCTTTTTATTAAGTCTGGTAATCTAAGAATTAGGGAACAGACACCCTAATTGACGTGAATCCTAAAGATAGATCTATTGGGCCTAACAAACCCAATCCAAAGTACCGGATGCTTTAGTACTTCGAAATTTATATCATATCCGAAGGGTGTCCCGGAATGATGGGGATATTCTTATATATGCATCTTGTTAATGTCGGTTACCAGGTGTTCACCATATGAATGATTTTTATCTCTATGTATGGGATGTGTATTGAAATATGAAATCTTGTGGTCTATTGTTACGATTTGATATATATAGGTTAAACCTATAACTCACCAACATTTTTGTTGACGTTTAAAGCATGTTTATTCTCAGGTGAATACTAAGAGCTTCCGCTATTGCATACTAAAATAAGGACAAGATTTGGAGTCCATGTTTGTATGATATTGTGTAAAAACTGCATTCAAGAAACTGATTTTGATGTAACATATTTGTATTGTAAACCATTATGTAATGGTCGTGTGTAAACAGGATATTTTAGATTATCATTATTTGATAATCTACGTAAAGCTTTTTAAACCTTTATTTATGAAATAAAGGTTATGGTTTGTTTTAAAAATGAATGCAGTCTTTGAAAAACGTCTCATATGGAGGTCAAAACCTAGCAACGAAATCAATTAATATGGAACATTTTTAATCAATAAGAACGGGACATTTCAGTTGGTATCGGAGCGTTGGTCTTAGAGAACCATAAAATTTGCATTAGTGTGTCTTATCGAGTTTGTTAGGATGCATTAGTGAGTCTGGACTTCGACCGTGTTTTCTTTAAAAATGATTGCTTAACATTTTTGTTGGAAACTATATATTATTAACATGTATATATTATGTGATATATTAATCTCTTAACATGTTTGATATTGTGTGATAGATGTCTACCTCTAGCACAAATCCCATTGACTCACCTAATAATAACGAAGAGTCGAATATATATTGGACTGATTCACAAGTTCCCGAAGAAGAACCGGAAGAAGAATCAGAACCGAAAGAAGAATCCGAACCGGAAGAGGAGGAACCGGAGGAGGAAATAGAACCGGTGGGGGAAATAATAAAACGGTTAAGTAAAAGAAAATCCTCAACCAACCGACCAAGGTTAATTATGGTCAATGGTGTTTCCGCCAAGGAAGCAAAATATTGGGAGGATTACCAATTCTCCGATGAATCGGATTCCAACGAGAATTCCGATGATGTTATAGAAATTACCCCAACTGAATTTAAAAAGGCAAAAGAAAATAATAAGAGAAAGGGCATAAAAATAGAGAAATCTAATTCCAACCCCGATGAACTTTATATGTATCGTCAACCCCCGAAGCCCTTAAGTTGTAACAATGACCCAGGAACCTCTAAACCACCAGGTTTTTCTAAACCGTTGTGGAAAACGACAGCTCGTATTAGGGGAACATCATATATCCCTAGAAACTTGGCAAAACGAACCAAAACCGAAGAAGAAGAAACTAGCGAGTCGGAATAAGATAGTTGTATTCGTGTGGTGTAATATATGTAATATAGTGTGCTTATGCTTTATGATATATGTAAAAATTGCTTGTATTAATAAGTATTTTTTTTATGAATCTAACTCTTGTCTATTTTACAGTATAAAAACACAAAATGGATAGACAACTCAATATTTTAAGAGACCTACCCGGAGACATGATTGATGAAATCTTGTCTAGAGTCAGTCAGAATTCTTCGGAACAACTTTTTCGGCGAAATCAGTTTGTAAGACATTCGAAGAACGTTCCAAGAATGTCTTGGTTTATAAGAGACTTTCGTTTGAAAGATGGGGGATATCACATTGGGAAACCCATAAGTTACGATGTGTTTACTTTGACGCATATATTGCGGGGCACCCAAATGCTATTTTACGCAACGGGTTAAGAAATTATTTTGACTCAATGTATCCGAATATAGGACTTCATGATTTAGAAAAAGCGGCTAACATGCAACATAAAGAAGCATTCGCTTCTCACCAAAGTGAGAAAAAGAACATCGGGCTACAACTATTAAACAAAACGTTCCCACAAGTGACGGAGTCGGTAATTGGGGTAAGAAATGAGGTTTTTAGGTTATTACGAGATTGTTGGTCATTACGTAACCCTCGTCCCTTTGATGACGTTACAACACGCTGTCTTATCAACGGCCATAACGGTTATGTTCCACAAGACCAAGGATGGGAAGTAGTCCCAGTAAAACCAGAATGCATGACTTGTTTCTGGACGTATGAATTACGTGTCTTTATTGCCTTTGCTGAATGACTTGTGTACTAGCTAGAATTATCTTCACAACTATCTTGTATCAAAGTTATTGTGTACTATATTTCATGCATTATGTAAAATAAGCGGTATTGTAAGTTTGTAAAATATTGTATAAAAGTTTGAACGCGAAATATTATTATAATCAGTTTTTCATGTAGAATTGTAGTAGTTGAATTGTATATTAGCTACTAAGTATGAACTTAACGGGTAGGTACTACCCGAATTTAAACTTATAAAACGCTAATATGAAGAAAAAGCTTTTATAAATGAGTTCATATTATGCTACGAAATACTATTAACTACTCTTAATATTCTGTATGATTAACTTGTTCCATTTGACTATTTTGAAGGAAATGGCACCGACTACTCGACACACCGTGAATATGAATGAAGAGGAATTCCGTACTTTTCTAGCTTCAAACATAGCCGCAGTACAGGCTGCGCTACATACCAACAATAACCTTGGATCTAGCAGTACAGTAAATCGTGTAGGATGCACCTACAAAGAATTCACTGCCTGCAAACCTTTGGAATTTGATGGAACCGAAGGACCGATCGAATTGAAACGGTGGACCGAGAAGGTCGAATCGGTGTTTGCCATAAGTAAGTGTACTGAAGAGGACAAAGTGAAGTACGCTACGCATACCTTCACAGGTTCTGCGTTAACATGGTGGAATACCTATCTAGAGCAAGTGGGACAAGATGATGCGTACGCACTACCGTGGTCAGCATTCAAGCACTTGATGAACGAGAAGTACCGTCCCAGAACCGAGGTCAATAAGCTCAAGACAGAACTTAGAGGGTTACGAACCCAAGGATTTGATATTACCACGTACGAAAGACGATTCACAGAATTGTGCCTATTGTATCCGGGAGCGTTTGAAGATGAGGAAGAGAAGATCGACGCGTTTGTGAAAGGATTACCGGAAAGAATCCAAGAAGATATAAGTTCACACGAGCCCGCCTCCATACAACAGGCATGTAGAATGGCTCACAAACTAGTGAACCAGATTGAGGAAAGAATTAAAGAACTGACGGCTGAAGAGGCCAATGTGAAGCAAGTCAAAAGAAAGTGGGAGGAAAAAGGTGATAAGAATCACCAATACAACAACAACAGCAATTACAATAATAATCGTAACAATTATCCCAACAATCGCAACTACAACAAACGGCCCAACAACAACAACAACAACAATTGTAACTACAACAATCATCCCAACAACAATAACAACCGCAACAACAACAACAATCAGAAGCAGCTATGCCAAAGGTGTGAAAAGTATCACTCGGGGTTCTGCACCAAATTTTGCAACAAGTGTAAAAGATATGGTCATAGCGCGGCGAAGTGTGAGGTCTACGGACCAGGGGTTAACAGAACGAAAGGAAAAAAATGGTGTCGGAACGAGTAATGGTGGAGCAAGTAGTGTCGGAGCAAGTTATGCCAATGTAGTTTGTTATAAATGTGGAAAATCGGGCCACATTATTAGAAATTGCCCGAACCAGGAGAACACGAATGGACAAGGCCGCGGAAGAGTTTTCAATATTAATGCGGCAGAGGCACAGGAAGACCCGGAGCTTGTTACAGGTACGTTTCTTATTGACAATAAATCTGCTTACGTTTTATTTGATTCGGGTGCGGATAGAAGCTATATGAGTAGAGATTTTTGTGCTAAATTAAGTTGTCCATTGACGTCGTTGAATAGTAAATTTTTACTCGAATTAGCAAACGGTAAATTCATTTCAGCAGATAATATATGCCGGAATCGAGAAATTAAACTGGGTAACGAAATATTTAAGATCGATTTGATACCAGTAGAGTTAGGGAGTTTTGATGTAATAGTTGGCATGAACTGGCTGAAGAAGGTGAAAGCAGAGATCGTATGTTATAAAAATGCAATTCGCATTGTACGAGAAGAAGGAGAATCCTTAATGGTGTACGGAGAAAAGGGCAACATGAAGCTACATCTTATTAGTAATTTGAAGGCACAAAAACTAATAAGAAAAGGTTGCTATGCTGTTCTAGCACACGTCGAGAAAGTACAAACTGAAGAAAAGAGCATCAATGATGTTCCCGTCGTAAAAGAATTTCCCGATGTATTTCCGAAAGAATTACCGGGACTACCTCCACATCGATCTGTTGAATTTCAAATAGATCTTGTACCAGGAGCTGCACCAATAGCTCATGCTCCTTATAGACTCGCACCCAGCGAGATGAAAGAACTGCAACGCCAACTGCAAGAACTATTAGAACGTGGTTTCATTCGACCAAGCACATCACCATGGGGAGCTCCTGTTTTGTTTGTCAAGAAGAAGGATGGTACATTTAGGTTGTGTACTGACTACAGAGAGTTGAACAAACTTACCATCAAAAACCGTTATCCACTGCCGAGAATTGACGACTTATTTGATCAACTACAAGGCTCGTCGGTTTATTCGAAGATCGATTTATGTTCTGGGTATCATCAAATGCGAGTAAAGGAGGACGATATTCCAAAAACTGCTTTTAGGACGCGTTATGGTCATTACGAGTTTATGGTTATGCCGTTTGGATTGACTAACACACCAGCTGTGTTCATGGACCTTATGAACCGAGTGTGTGGGCCATATCTTGACAAGTTTGTCATTGTTTTCATTGATGACATACTTATTTACTCAAAGAATGATCAAGAGCACGAAGAACATTTGAGAAAAGTGCTAGAAGTATTGAGGAAAGAAAAACTGTACGCTAAGTTTTCAAAGTGTGCATTTTGGTTGGAAGAAGTTCAATTCCTCGGTCACATAGTGAACAAAGAAGGTATCCAGGTGGACCCGGTAAAGATCAAAACCGTTGAAAAGTGGGAAACCCCAAAAACTACGAAGCATATACGTCAATTTTTAGGATTGGCTGGTTACTACAGAAGATTCATCCAAGATTTCTCCAAAATAGTAAAACCCTTGACTGCATTAACGCATAAAGGGAAGAAATTTGAATGGAAGGATGAACAAGAGGAGGCGTTTCAATTATTGAAGAAAAAGCTAACTATGGCACATATATTGTCATTGCCTGAAGGGAATGATGATTTTGTGATTTATTGTGACGCATCAAAGCAAGGTCTCGGTTGTGTATTAATGCAACGAACGAAGGTGATTGCTTATGCGTCTAGACAATTGAAGATTCACGAGCAAAATTATACGACACATGATTTGGAATTAGGCGCGGTTGTTTTTGCATTAAAGACTTGGAGGCACTACTTATATGGGGTCAAAAGTATTATATATACCGACCACAAAAGTCTTCAACACATATTTAATCAGAAACAACTGACTATGAGGCAGCGTAGGTGGATTGAATTGTTGAATGATTACGACTTTGAGATTTATTACCACCCGGGGAAGGCAAATGTGGTAGCCGACGCCTTGAGCAGAAAGGACAGAGAACCCATTCGAGTAAAATCTATGAATATAATGATTCACACTAACCTTACTACTCAAATAAAGGAAGCGCAACAAGGAGTTTTAAAAGAGGGAAATTTAAAGGATGAAATACCCAAAGGATCGGAGAAGCATCTTAATATTCGGGAAGACGGAACCCGGTATAGGGCTGAAAGAATTTGGGTACCAAAATTTGGAGATATGAGAGAAATGGTACTTAGAGAAGATCATAAAACCAGATACTCAATACATCCTGGAACGGGGAAGATGTACAAGGATCTTAAGAAACATTTTTGGTGGCCAGGTATGAAAGCCGATATTGCTAAATATGTAGGAGAATGTTTGACGTGTTCTAAGGTCAAAGCTGAACATCAGAGCCCATCAGGTCTACTACAAAAACCTGAAATCCCGGAATGGAAATGGGAAAACATTACCATGGATTTCATTACTAAATTGCCAAGGACTGCAAGTGGTTATGATACTATTTGGGTAATAGTTGATCGTCTCACCAAGTCAGCACACTTCCTGCCAATAAGAGAAGATGACAAGATGGAGAAGTTAGCACGACTGTATTTGAAGGAAGTCATCTCCAGACATGGAATACCAATCTCTATTATCTGTGATAGGGATGGCAGATTTATTTCAAGATTCTGGCAGACATTACAGCAAGCATTGGGAACTCGTCTAGATATGAGTACTGCCTATCATCCACAAACTGATGGGCAGAGCGTAAGGATGATAAAAACGCTTGAAGACATGCTACGAGCTTGTGTTATTGATTTCGGAAACAGTTGGGATCGACATCTACCGTTAGCAGAATTTTCCTATAACAACAGCTACCATTCAAGCATTGAGATGGCGCCGTTTGAAGCACTTTATCGTAGAAAGTGCAGGTCTCCGATTTGTTGGAGTGAAGTGGGGGATAGACAGATTACGGGTCCGGAGATAATACAAGAAACTACCGAGAAAATCATCCAAATTCAACAAAGATTGAAAACCGCCCAGAGTCGACAAAAGAGCTACGCGGACAGTAAAAGAAAAGATATAGAGTTTGAAATTGGAGAAATGGTCATGCTTAAGGTTTCACCTTGGAAAGGCGTTGTTTGATTTGGTAAATGGGGGAAACTAAATCCAAGGTACATTGGATCATTCAAGATTATAGATCGTGTCGGACCAGTAGCTTACCAACTGGAACTACCTCAACAACTCGCGACTGTATATAACACTTTCCACGTCTCAAATTTGAAGAAATGTTTTGCTAAAGAAGATCTCACTATTCCGTTGGACGAAATCCAAATCAATGAAAAACTTCAATTCATTGAAGAACCCGTCAAAATAATGGATCGTGAGGTTAATAGACTTAAACAAAACAAGATACCGATTGTTAAGGTTCGATGGAATGCTCGTAGAGGACCCGAGTTCACCTGGGAGCATGAAGATAAAATGAAGAAGAAATACCCGCATTTATTTCCAGAAGATACGTCAACACCTCCAACTGCTTAAAATTTCGGGACGAAATTTATTTAACGGGTAGGTACTGTAGTGACCCGAACTTTTCCATGTTTATATATATATTAAATGAAATTGTTATTTACATGATTAAGTGTTTCCAACATGTTAAGCAATCAAACTTGTTAAGACTTGATTAATTGAAATAGGTTTCATATAGACAATTGACCACCCAAGTTGATCGGTGATTCACGAACATTAAAAATTGTAAAAACTATACGATGACATATATATGGTTATATATATAGTTAACATGATTTTATTATAAGTATATATCTCATTAGGTATTTTAACAATGAGTTATATACATAAAAATGAGACTATTAATTTAAGAAACTCGAAAACGATATATATAACGATTATCGTTATAACAACGTCTTACTAGGTACATATGAATCATATTAAGATATTGATACACTTGGTTAATTATGTTAAATGATAAGTAAATATATTATTAAGTGTATTAACAATGAAATACATATGTAAAAATAAGACTACTAACTTAATGATTTCGAAACGAGACATATATGTAACGATTATTGTTGTAACGACATTTAACTGTATATATATCATACTAAGATATATTATATATCATAATATCATGATAATATAACAATTTAACATCTCATTTGTTATAATAAACAATGGGTTAACAACATTCAACAAGATCGTTAACCTAAAGGTTTCAAAACAACATTTACATGTAACGACTAACGATGACTTAACGACTCAGTTAAAATGTATATACATGTAGTGTTTTAATATGTATTCATACACTTTTGAAAGACTTCAATACACTTATAAAAATACTTTTACTTAACAAAAATGCTTACAATTACATCCTCGTTCAGTTTCATCAACAATTTTACTCGTATGCACCCGTATTCGTACTCGTACAATACACAGCATTTAGATGTATGTACTATTGGTATATACACTCCAATGATCAGCTCTTAGCAGCCCATGTAAGTCACCTAACACATGTGGGAACCATCATTTGGCAACTAGCATGAAATATCTCATAAAATTACAAAAATATGAGTAATCATTCATGACTTATTTACATGAAAACAAAATTTCATATCCTTTATATCTAATCCATACACCAACGACCAAAAACACCTACAAACACTTTCATTCTTCAATTTTCTTCATCTAATTGATCTCTCTCAAGTTCTATCTTCAAGTTCTAAGTGTTCTTCATAAATTCGAAAAGTTCTAGTTTCATAAAATCAAGAATACTTCCAAGATTGCAAGTTTACTTCCAAGTTTTCTAAATCCATTCCAAGTAATCATCCAAGATCAAGAAACCTTTGTTACTTACAGTAGGTTATCTTTCTAATACAAGGTAATAATCATATTCAAACTTTAATTCAATTTCTATAACTATAACAATCTTATTTCGAGTGGAAATCTTACTTGAAATTGTTTTCGTGTCATGATTCTGCTTCAAGAACTTTCAAGCCATCCAAGGATCCTTTGAATCTAGATCTATTTTTCTCATTTACAGTAGGTTTATCCAATGAACTTGAGGTAGTAATGATGTTCATAACATCATTCGATTCATACATATAAAGCTATCTTATTCGAAGGTTTAAACTTGTAATCACTAGAACATAGTTTAGTTAATTCTAAACTTGTTCGCAAATAAAAGTTAATCCTTCTAACTTGACTTTTAAAATCAACTAAACACATGTTCTATATCTATATGATATGCTAACTTAATGATTTAAAACCTGGAAACACGAAAAACACCGTAAAATCGGATTTACGCCGTCGTAGTAACACCGCGGGCTGTTTTGGGTTAGTTAATTAAAAAATATGATAAACTTTGATTTAAAAGTTGTTATTCTGGGAAAATGATTTTTATTATGAACATGAAACTATATCCAAAAATTATGGTTAAACTCAAAGTGGAAGTATGTTTTCTAAAATGGTCATCTAGACGTCGTTCTTTCGACTGAAATGACTACCTTTACAAAAACGACTTGTAACTTATTTTTCTGACTACAAACCTATGCTTTTTCTGTTTAGATTCATAAAATAGAGTTCAATATGAAACCATAGCAATTTGATTCACTCAAAACGGATTTAAAATGAAGAAGTAATGGGTATAACAAGATTGGATAATTTTTCTCATTTTAGCTACGTGAAAATTGGTAACAAATCTATTCCAACCATAACTTAATCAACTTGTATTGTATATTATGTAATCTTGAGATACCATAGACACGTATACAATGTTTCGACCTATCATGTCGACACATCTATATATATTTCGGAACAACCATAGACACTCTATATGTGAATGTTGGAGTTAGCTATACAGGGTTGAGGTTGATTCCAAAATATATATAGTTTGAGTTGTGATCAATACTGAGATACGTATACACTGGGTCGTGGATTGATTCAAGATAATATTTATCAATTTATTTCTGTACATCTAACTGTGGAAAACTAGTTGTAGGTTACTAACGAGGACAGCTGACATAATAAACTTAAAACATCAAAATATATTAAAAGTGTTGTAAATATATTTTGAACATACTTTGATATATATGTATATATTGTTATAGGTTCGTGAATCAACCAGTGGCCAAGTCTTACTTCCCGACGAAGTAAAAATATGTGAAAGTGAGTTATAGTCCCACTTTTAAAATCTAATATTTTTGAGATGAGAATACATGCAGGTTTTATAAATGATTTACAAAATAGACACAAGTACGTGAAACTACATTCTATGGTTAAATTATCGAAATCGAATATGCCCCTTTTTATTAAGTCTAGTAATATAAGAATTAGGGAACAGACACCCTAATTGACGCGAATCCTAAAGATAGATCTATGGGCCTAACAAACCCCATCCAAAGTACCGGATGCTTTAGTACTTCGAAATTTATATCATATCCGAAGGGTGTCCCAGAATGATGGGGATATTCTTATATATGCATCTTGTTAATGTCGGTTACCAGGTGTTCACCTTATGAATGATTTTTATCTCTATGTATGGGATGTGTATTGAAATATGAAATCTTGTGGTCTATTATTACGATTTGATATATATAGGTTAAACCTATAACTCACCAACATTTTTGTTGACGTTTAAAGCATGTTTATTCTCAGGTGAATACTAAGAGCTTCCGCTGTTGCATACTAAAATAAGGACAAGATTTGGAGTCCATGTTTGTATGATATTGTGTAAAAACTGCATTCAAGAAACTGATTTCGATGTAACATATTTGTATTGTAAACCATTATGTAATGGTCTTGTGTAAACAGGATATTTTAGATTATCATTATTTGATAATCTACGTAAAGCTTTTTAAACCTTTATTTATGAAATAAAGGTTATGGTTTGTTTTAAAAATGAATGCAGTCTTTGAAAAACGTCTCATATAGAGGTCAAAACCTCGCAACGAAATCAATTAATATGGAACGTTTTTAATCAATAAGAACGGGACATTTCAAATTCCGCCGTGTTCACACCTGAGGATATCCTGAACTGTATCTCGTCCGAACGTGAGATCATCCCTATACGGTGAGATCATCCTCATCCAACGGTTCCTGAGAATCTCGCCGTCTCCTACCATCTCTCGTCCTAGAATCAGGCCTGAACCCTGTTACTCTCACCCCCGGCACTGTCCGGTCTTCAAAATCAGGTATTGCCGGATTAGCTGCAATAATCAACTCTTCACCCTCGATACGAATGTATTCCCAAGTGTTCAGAATCTTATACCCTATTTCTTCAGACTCGGCCCCGATCTTATACCCAAACCTCTCGATACTCCCCAAAACATGCATCCGACAGAGGAGTTTGGTAACAACAGTTCCCAAAACTGGCACAACTGTCCTTGTTGAATTCTTTTCATTAGTAAATGCCTGGGCCAGGAGGTGTGCGACTTGCATATTCTGGTTGTGTATCATGGCATGCATCAGGTGCATATCGTTAATAGTAACGGCACTACCATTTTGTGCTTTTAGGTGAAGGGTTTTAGTGATGAGGTGGCAAAGGATGCGGTGTACGGGATTGATGAATTTCGAAGCCTTTTTACTTGACCTCCACGGCTCATTATCAGAGGTGTATTCGTGCCAGAAAGCTTGGTAGTCTATGTTGTTCAAGGTGGTGTACCCTCTCTTGAATATGGAACTGTTGAGCTGTGACGGTTTGTACAGTTCCAAATACCGTGCAAGAGATAGGTGGTACGTCTGATTTTGGTGGCGAAAGTGGATACACTCTTGATCACTGTAATCCTCTTGATTAACATTCGAGTCAAACCTTCAAGTTGCCATAAATTCTGCGTATGGCTCTTCGTACGCTTTTTCATTTATCTCAAATAGGTTTTGCCAGGCTCTATTTGTTCTCCTATTTACTCTAACATTCAAGATTTTCCTAAGCTCTTCGGCCCATCCAAACTGTTCCATAATCGTCCAATTAATATATTTGTTAGCCCCTTTTGGCCGATTAATCCAGGTCCTCATATATGGCTCATTATCTGCTGGATCATCTTGCCCGAGAAGGTAATGGGGCAACTCATATTCTGCTGGTATGCGATTAGCCATCTGCAAAAGTCAAGTAACATAGGTTATGTTCCAAAAGATCAAGACTTAGAATTAACAAATGCATATATTTTTCGAAAAAAATTCGAAATGAGGGCTTTAGAAATGGCATTTTCCAAATTCCTGTTATAGTCAAATATAGCCAAAATTACCGCAAACAATATCTAATCCTACTACAAACTTATTTTTAAGCAAAATTCAAAGCGTACCCGTGATTACAATAAATAATGCTAAAAATAATAATTATAGCGAGTTAGTCGTAATAAGCAATTTTGATCAAAATGTGATGATTTTTAAGCATACAATGATTCTAAAAAATCATTTTTAATTACCTTAAATATTTTTAATCACCAAACTTGAGCTATAACATTCTTAAGTCGAAGATTAAGGCCGTTTTACCGAAAAATAATCATTTTGTTAAAAACGTACAAAATAAGGAAAATCAAAGACTAAGCTACATTTTCATGAGCAAACCAATTAAATCTTCATTTGGACTAGTTTTAAGGCAATCCTAAGTTTTAAAAACGTTTTAACTATAGGAAAAACCCTAATCCCAATTAAGTGTAGTGTTACTAAAATGTCAAATTTAAGCAAACAAGCATACATTGTTCCAAAATTAGTTTCTAAGCATTCTAAATGAATCACTAAGCCTAAATAAGCTAGCAAAACATCAATTTTCCAAGAATTTCACTAATTTCTACCCTAAAACCTCAACTAGCAAATCGAGAGCTAAAAACTATCCAAAGTACTTCAATCGAACCTAAAAACTAACACATAACAATCACATTATCTAACTAAGCATAAAGGAATCCAAAATTGCGCCTAAAACAAAATTTTTCTCAAAAGTCAAAAATTTGACTTTGAGTGAGAATTCGAATTTTAACCAAGAAAGAGTACCTTTTACACCAAATTGATGATGGAAACGTGGTTAGGAGGTATGAGAGAGTCGGATTTGAGCTTCGAATCGTTAAAAATGGTGAAGAATTGAGTTTGGTGGTGGTGACGGGTGCTGATAATGCTAAAAACGAACATATATTTCATAGCATTATCCTTCAAGAAAGACAAGCTTTTAGTTGCAATTGTTCTATTTACAAGTGATATTCGTTTAAATAATAAAAGGTGAAGACAAAAGACAAAATCGATGATTTGAAGACGCAAATGACCAAAAAGCTCAAATGTACAAGATACAATTCAAGTGGTTCAAATTATTGATGAGAAACGTCTAAAAATTATAAAAGTACAAGCCGCGAAATGCAAAGTACAAGATATCTAAGCATACGAAAGGACGTTCGAAAATCCGGAACCGAGACCTGAACCAACTACCAACTATCAAAGTACAAGTCAACTATGCACAAGAATATAATATATATATATATATATATATATATATATATATATATATATATATATATATATATATATATATATATATATATATATATATATATATATATATATATATATATATAATTATATATGATTATATATATTATATTATATATTATATTATATTTAAATGCAGCAGCCCACGTTTTATTTGCTTGGTGACTAGGAAATGGCTGCCATGCGATCGCATGGCCTGGAGGCTTTAATTCCATGCGATCGCATGGCTAACTGTAGTAGATCAGGTCCTATAAATTGCAACATTTGGTCGACGAAATATACACACATATATCATACATCTTACTCTCTCTCAATATATATATTATTTTATAATTAAAAGTTTAATATTAGGTTAATAATAATAAGGTTATTTTAGCGAATGTTTTAAAGTTTGTAAGTCGAAACTCTGTCCGTGTAACACTACGCGATAAATACTCATTGTAAGTTATGTTCAACCTTTTTAAATTAATGTCTCGTAGCTAAGTTATTATTATGCTTATTTAAGCCGAAGTAATCGTGATGTTGGACTAAATATTCAAGATGGGGTTATTGGGCTTTGGACCATAATTGGGGTTTGAACAAAAGATCGACACTTGTGGAAATTGGACTATGGGCTATTAATGGGTTTTATATTAACTAAATGCTATCTCGTTATTTTAATATAAAGATTTATAATTTGACGCATTTATATATAACCACATACGCTTGACTGGGTACGGTGGGCGGGATATTTATAAATACTAATAATTGTTCATTTGACCGGACACGGGGATGGATTAATAGTCAATGGACTCATTAAAACAGGGGTGGATTACATTCAAGGGTAATTGGGGTAATTGTTAATAAAGTATTAAAACCTTGGATTGCACGCAGTCGATAACCTGGTGTAATCATTAACACTGTATTAAGACCTTATTACAGTTTAAATCCCCAATTAGTTGGAATATTTGATTTGGGGTATAAGGTTAATTTGGCGAAGACTCCCGCACTTTATAATTATGACCGATGGACTATTATGGACAAAACCAGATTGACATATCGAATAATTCAGGACAAAGGACAATTAACCCATGGTAATAAATTAAAATCAACACGTCAAACATCATGGTTACGGAAGTTTAAATAAGCATAATTCCTTTATTTTATATCTCATCGTGCTTTTATTTATTGTAATTTTATTTATCGTACTTTAAATTATTGTACTTTTATTTTTACACTTTACTTGTATTTTTAATTATCGCACTATTATTTATTGTCATTTACTTTACGCTTTAAAATAAGTTATATTTATATTTAATATTTTGCATTAGGTTTTAACTGTGATATAAGAGTTAAAATCGACAAACCGGTCATTAAACGGTAAAAACCCCCCTTTATAATAATAATAATAATAATACTACTTATATATTTATATTTATACAAATATAGTTAATAAAAATATAGTGTAAACTCAGCTGATCCCTGTGGAATGAACCGGACTTACTAAAAACTACACTACTCTACGATTAGGTACATTGCCTATAAGTGTTGTAGCAAGGTTTAGGTATATCCATTCTATAAATAAATAATACTTGTATCATATTTTGTCGTATTTCGTAATAATAATAATAGTATTTCCTACTACACCTCGCACACATCAAGTATTTTTGGCGCCGCTACCGAGGAACATCACGCCGAAGCGAAACGCTATAAAAATTTAGTTTTTAAGCTATTTTTGTAAAAATATAATAAGTTTTAAATATAATAATACAAAAATATAAAAAAAATTAATAAATAAATATATATATTTCTATATTTTTAAGTGTTTAAATTAAAAAGTTTTTTTTAAAAGTTACAAAAACTAATAAGTATTTTTTTTAAATATAAGTTTTATTTAAATTATATTTTCTATAAATTAAAATCAGAAAAAAAATTCAAAGAAAAAAAAGAAACTGAACCTGCGAATTTTTGGCCTGCATCATTTCTGAATCTGCAAGCCATGCGATCGCATGGCTGCAGTGCCTAATACTCATGCGTTCGCATGAGCTGGTCTGACACGCCAGAAAACTAGGACGCCACATTAATTACGCTTAGGGTTTTTAATTTATAATTATTATTAATTAGGGTTTTAATTATTTAATTAGTTTATATTTCTAGTTTTAATTAATAGTTAGTAATATTAAGTTTTATTATTATTATTATTATTATTATTATTATTATTATTATTATTATTATTATTATTATTATTATAATAATAATAATTATTATTATTATTATTATTATTATTATTATTATTAATATAGATATAGATTAATACTTTTATAAAATATAATATAAAAATAATATTTTTACAAAATTTGTATTTTTATCATTCTAGTTATAATTTGTTTTTTTATCGTTTAATTCGTAATTTGTAATTTGTCGTTCGTAATATATAGTTTTAAGCTTAGCATTTTCCGTAGTATTTCTAGATCTTTAAGTTTTACCGTAAAATCCCTTAAGCGCTTTTTCTTTAGATTAAGACTTAGGCGCTTTAGAATTTTGCGACGCAGTTTATAGATTTTAGTGCCTTTTTAGTAATTGCCGTTTTTCCTTTAGAATTGCGTTATAAGTTTTATTACCTTTAGAACTTTAGTCGCAATTTTTAGTTTTAAGTTTTTCAACGCTAATTTTTGGACGTAAAACTTTAATTTCTAAGTTTATTTTGTTTTTCGACCTCTTATTTTTCGACGCGCTTTTTCTTTCCCATTTCTACGCTCTAGTTTTTAGGATATAGATTCTTGTTTTCTTTAAATTTCGACGAAAAATTATTTTAAGCAATTAAATTGATAGACATCCAAAATTTTCTGATTCATAGTAATAGTTGGATTTGTTAGTGGCGAGTTGTGGGCTTCCGATTTAAAGGGTCCTGGCTACCTGCTGCATCTATTGGCTATTCGAAACGTGGGCAAAATTAGAAAAGTCTATTAATTTGATAACTTTAATAATTTTTATTTCTATAACTAATAGGATATTCAGTTAATGCACCGAGCAAAACGATCACCACCTTTCATACGTTCACCACCTGTAACTCGATCAAGACATCTAGCCAATATTGTCGCCGTTGATTTTTCTTTAGAATCATCATCTAGTCGAACAAGTACTCCAATTCAAATTTCCAATAATCCATTCTTTGAACTCGACCTCACAATTAAGAACTCGAAGGATATTCAAGGACAATTCAGAGATCCTGAACCACTAATCATTCCTCCTGAACCACCAATCATACAACCAGAGATTGTCGAGGAAATAACCATTAAATCAGAATCCTCTAGTGATTCAGATTCAACAAATTCAATCATGGAAAATCCGGAACCTCTAAGTATGGAAGACCGAATGAGAGCTACACACACTGGCCAAGGTCACGCCATTATTCGGCCAGATGTTAATGCGCCAGATTATGAAATTAAGGGACAAATCCTACACATGGTAACTAATCAATGCCAATTTAGTGGTACACCAAAGGAAGATCCAAACTAACATCTTCGAACCTTTAATAGGATATGTACTCTATTCAAAATTAGAGAAGTTGAGGATGAACAGATCTATCTCATGTTATTTCCCTGGACTTTAAAGGGAGAAGCCAAAGATTGGTTAGAATCGTTACCTGAAGGATCGATTGATACATGAGATGTTTTAGTTGAGAAATTTCTTAAAAGATTCTTTCCGGCATCTAAAGCTGTGAGACTTTAAGGAGAAATTGTTACGTTCGCGCAAAAGCCAAATGAAACATTATATGAGGCGTGGACAAGATTCGGAAAGTTGTTGAGAGGATGTCCTCAGCACGGTTTAGACACTTATCAAATAGTACAAATATTCTACCAAGGTGTCGACGTTGCTACACGAAAAGACATCGACACAGCAGCTGGTGGTTCCATTATGAAGAAAACCACAACTGAAGCTCACAAAATTATTGATAACACAGCCTCCCACTCACATGAGTGGCATCAAGAAAAAGATATTTTTCGATCATCTAAAGCGGCTAGAGCCGATTCTAGCCATGACTTTGATTCCATTTACACAAAGTTAGATGCTTTCGAGAGACGAATGGAAAAGACGACTAAAGATATTCACGCAATACGAATTAGTTGTGAGCAGTGTGGAGGACCACATTTGACAAAAGATTATCTCGGTGTTGAACAAACAATGGAACAAAGAGAGAATGTTTCATACATGAACCAAAGGCCAGAAAATAATTATCAGAATAATTATCAACCGCCAAGACCAAACTACAATCAAAATCAGAATTATAACCGAAATGTTCCATACAACAACCAACAAGGTCCTAGCAATCAACAAGTATCTAATAATACTTACAAACAGCAAAGACCTATTTTTCCAAATAAACCACCACAAACCGATGATAAAAAGCCAAATTTAGAAGATATGATGTCGAAGCTTGTTGAATCTCAAACTCAATTTTCACATCTCAGAAACAAACTAATGAACAAAATGCTCAAGCATTTAGAAATCAACAAGCTTCAATCCAAAATCTGGAACAAGAAGTGAGTAACATAGCAAGGTTAATTGGTGAAAGAAAACCGGGGAGTCTACCTAGCGATACAAATGCTAACCCCTGAAATGAAACAGCTAAAGCCATTACCACAAGAAGTGGTATTACACTTAAACCACCTGAAATGCATGTAATTTTTGATGACCCTATTCCTACTACACAGGCACCACAGCCTGAGCAAGAGAAAGAACCGGTAGTTGAAAAGGTTAATGAAGATAACACAATTAAGGCTAAACCTTATGTTAAACCATACCAACCACCGCTTCCTTACCCGAGTAAAATGAGAAAAGAAAGCCTTGATGCCGAGCAATCTAAATTCTTGGATATGTTTAAACAAATAAATGTCAATCTTCCTTTCATTGATGTGATTTCATGATTGCCAAGATATGCTAAATTCCTGAAAGATCAAATCACAAATAGAAAGAAAATGGAAGAACTCTCGGCTGTTACAATGAATGCTAATTGTTCTGCAGTGTTGTTGAATAAGATACCAGAAAAATTATCAGATCTAGGAAGTTTCACAATTCCATGTTTTCTGGGTAGTCTCAGTTCAATAGAAGCATTGGCATACTTAGGTGCTAGTATAAATTTAATGCCATATTCATTATACACTAAACTAGACCTTGGAGAATTGAAACCAACACGAATAAGCATACAACTAGCCGATCGATCAATAAAATATCCTAGAGGGATAATGGAGAACATGCTAGTTAAAGTTGGTACTTTAGTATTTCCAGTAGACTTTGTTATTCTGGACATGGAAGAAGATTCTCGAGTTCCTCTTATATTAGGAAGACCATTCTTAAACACGGCTAAAGCAATAATAGACGTGTTTGGTAAGAAACTGACCCTAAGTATAGAGGATGAGAGTGTTACATTTTCTGTTGATAGAGCCATGCAACAACCGCAATCTGCAGACGATACATGTTATTATATTCAAACCATAGATTCACAAGAAGAATTTTTACAAGAATTTCCAGAATTACAAGGAATAGGAGAATGTTCTTTAGGAGAAGGAACTGAACCAATTAATGAAGCTGAAATGTTAGCCACACTCATGGCTAATGAATATGAACAAACAATAAAAGAACTTCAAATGCTAAAGGAGGAAGACAGATATCGATACAAATCATCGATAGAAGAACCACCGATATTAGATTTAAAGACACTTCCAAACCATTTGGAATACGCTTATTTAATGGTGAATCTAAATTACCTGTAATAATATCGTCTTCTCTTACGAAAAATGAAAAATCTCAACTCATTTCTGTGCTAAAAAGCTCAAAAACCAGCTATTGCATGGAAGATTCATGACATTAAAGGTATAAGTCCTTCGTATTGCACACATAAAATCCTTATTGAAGAAGGTCATAAAATGTATGTGCAACGCCAACGAAGACTAAATCCAAATATGCAAGATGTTGTTAAGAAAGAAATTATTAAACTACTAGATGCAGGTTTAATTTATCCAATTTCTGATAGTCCATGGGTAAGCCCAGTTCAATGCGTACCTAAGAAGGGTGGCATCACTGTCATCACAAATGAAAAATATGAGCTTATTCCTACTAGGACTGTAACAGGATGGCGTGTTTGTATTGATTATAGAAAATTAAATGATGCCACCAGAAAAGATCACTTTCCCTTACCTTTCATTGATCAAATGTTGGAAAGGTTAGCTGGGAATAGTTACTATTATTTTCTTGACGGTTTCTCCGGGTACTTTTAAATTCCAATAGCACCCGAGGACCAAGAGAAAACCACGTTCACGTGCCCTTATGGTACTTTTGCTTACAAAAGCATGCCATTTGGACTTTGCAACTGTAGTGACCCGAACTTTTCCATGTTTATATATATTAATTGAGATTGATATTTACATGATTAAATGTTTCAAACATGTTAAGCAATCAAACTTGTTAAGACTTGATTAATTGAAATATGTTTCATATAGACAATTGACCACCCAAGTTGACCGGTGATTCACGAACGTTAAAACTTGTAAAAACTATATGATGACATATATATGGATATATATATATATATATAGTTAACATAATACTATGATAAGTAAACATATCATTAAGTATATTACCAATGAACTACATATGTAAAAACAAGACTACTAACTTAATGATTTTTAAACGAGACATATATGTAACGATTATCGTTGTAAAGACATTTAATGTATATATATTATATTAAGAGATATTCATACATGATAATATCATGATAATATAATAATTTAAAATCTCATTTGATATTATAAACATTGGGTTAACAACATTTAACAAGATCGTTAACCTAAAGGTTTCAAAACAACACTTACATGTAACGACTAACGATGACTTAACGACTCAGTTAAAATGTATATACATGTAGTGTTTTAATATGTATTTATACACTTTTGAAAGACTTCAATACACTTATCAAAATACTTCTACTTAACAAAAATTCTTACAATTACATCCTCGTTCAGTTTCATCAACAATTCTACTCGTATGCACCCGTATTCGTACTCGTACAATACACAGCTTTTAGATGTATGTACTATTGGTATATACACTCCAATGATCAGCTCTTAGTAGCTCATGTGAGTCACCTAACACATGTGGGAACCATCATTTGGCAACTAGCATGAAATATCTCATAAAATTACAAAAATATGAGTAATCATTCATGACTTATTTACATGAAAACAAAATTACATATCCTTTATATCTAATCCATACACCAACGACCAAAAACACCTACAAACACTTTCATTCTTCAATTTTCTTAATCTAATTGATCTCTCTCAAGTTCTATCTTCAAGTTCTAAGTGTTCTTCATATATTCTACAAGTTCTAGTTACATAAAATCAAGAATACTTTCAAGTTGCTAGCTCACTTCCAATCTTGTAAGGTGATCATCCAACCTCAAGAAATCTTTGTTTCTTACAGTAGGTTATCATTCTAATACAAGGTAATAATCATATTCAAACTTTGGTTCAACTTCTATAACTATAACAATCTTATTTCAAGTGATGATCTTACTTGAACTTGTTTTCGTGTCATGATTCTGCTTCAAGAACTTCGAGCCATCCAAGGATCCGTTGAAGCTAGATACATTTTTCTCTTTTCCAGTAGGTTTATCCAAGGAACTTAAGGTAGTAATGATGTTCATAACATCATTCGATTCATACATATAAAGCTATCTTATTCGAAGGTTTAAACTTGTAATCACTAGAACATAGTTTAGTTAATTCTAAACTTGTTCGCAAACAAAAGTTGATCCTTCTAAATTGACTTTTAAAATCAACTAAACACATGTTCTATATCTATATGATATGCTAACTTAACGATTTAAAACCTGGAAACACGAAAAACACCGTAAAACCGGATTTACGCCGTCGTAGTAACACCGCGGGCTGTTTTGGGTTAGTTAATTAAAAACTATGATAAACTTTGATTTAAAAGTTGTTATTCTGAGAAAATGATTTTTATTATGAACATGAAACTATATCCAAAAATTATGGTTAAACTCAAAGTGGAAGTATGTTTTCTAAAATGGTCATCTAGACGTCGTTCTTTCGACTGAAATGACTACCTTTACAAAAACGACTTGTAACTTATTTTTCCAACTATAAACATATACTTTTTTTGTTTAGATTCATAAAATATAGTTCAATATGAAACCATAGCAATTTGATTCACTCAAAACGGATTTAAAATGAAGAAGTTATGAGTAAAACAAGATTGGATAATTTTTCTCATTTTAGCTACGTGAAAATTGGTAACAAATCTATTCCAACCATAACTTAATCAACTTGTATTGTATATTATGTAATCTTGAGATACCTTAGACACGTATACAATGTTTCGACCTATCATGTCGACACATCTATATATATTTCGGAACAACCATAGACACTCTATATGTGAATGTTGGAGTTAGCTATACAGGGTTGAGGTTGATTCCAAAATATATATAGTTTGAGTTGTGATCAATACTGAGATACGTATACACTGGGTCGTGGATTGATTCAAGATAATATTTATCGATTTATTTCTGTACATCTAACTGTGGACAACTAGTTGTAGGTTACTAACGAGGACAGCTGACTTAATAAACTTAAAACATCAAAATATATTAAAAGTGTTGTAAATATATTTTGAACATACTTTGATATATATGTATATATTGTTATAGGTTCATGAATCAACCATTGGCCAAGTCTTACTTCCCGACGAAGTAAAAATCTGTGAAAGTGAGTTATAGTCCCACTTTTAAAATCTAATATTTTTGGGATGAGAATACATGCAGGTTTTATAAATGATTTACAAAATAGACACAAGTACGTGAAACTACATTCTATGGTTGAATTATCGAAATTGAATATGCCCCTTTTTATTAAGTCTGGTAATCTAAGAATTAGGGAACAGACACCCTAATTGACGCGAATCCTAAAGATAGATCTATTGGGCCTAACAAACCCCATCCAAAGTACCGGATGCTTTAGTACTTCGAAATTTATATCATATCCGAAGGGTGTCCCGGAATGATGGGGATATTCTTATATATGCATCTTGTTAATGTCGGTTACCAGGTGTTCACCATATGAATGATTTTTATCTCTATGTATGGGATGTGCATTGAAATATGAAATCTTGTGGTCTATTGTTACGATTTGATATATATATGTTAAACCTATAACTCACTAACATTTTTGTTGACGTTTAAAGCATGTTTATTCTCAGGTGAATATTAAGAGCTTCCGCTGTTGCATACTAAAATAAGGACAAGATTTGGAGTCCATGTTTGTATGATATTGTGTAAAAACTGCATTCAAGAAACTGATTTCGATGTAACATATTTTTATTGTAAACCATTATGTAATGGTCGTGTGTAAACAAGATATTTTAGATTATCATTATTTGATAATCTACGTAAAGCTTTTTAAACCTTTATTTATGAAATAAAGGTTATGGTTTGTTTTAAAAATGAATGCAGTCTTTGAAAAACGTCTCATATAGAGGTCAAAACCTCGCAACGAAATCAATTAATATGGAACGTTTTTAATCAATAAGAACGGGACATTTCAGCAACTCCCTGCAACCTTTCAAAGGTGCATGATGGTGATTTTTCACGACATGATAGAAGAATGCATGGAAGTTTTCATGGATGACTTTTCAGTCTTCGGTGATACTTTTGAATCATGTCTAGTTAATCTTGAACGAATGCTTATTAGATGCGAGCAATCAAATCTAGTACTTAATTGGGAGAAATGCCATTTCATGGTTAGAGAAGGCATCGTTCTTAGTCATAAAATTTCAAAGGAAGGAATTGAAGTGGATAGAGCTAAAGTAGATGTAATTGCTAAACTTCCACATCTCACCAATGTTAGAGGAGTTAGGAGTTTTCTAGGGCATGCCGGTTTTTACCGACGTTCCATAAAAGATTATTCTAAAATTGCCACTCCTATGAATAAACTCCTAGAAAAAGATGCTCCATTCATCTTTTCGGATGAATGCATCAAATCTTTTAATATTCTTAAATAAAAACTCACTAATGCGCCGATCATGATAACTCCAAATTGGAATCTACCATTTGAACTCATGTGCGATGCAAGTGATTTTGCAATGGGAGCCGTTTTAGGTCAAAGAATTGAAAAATGATTTGAACCTATTTATTACGCTAGTAAGATGTTACAAGGAGCACAAACGAATTACATAACTACTAAGAAAGAACTCCTTGCTATTGTCTTTGCTTTTGACAAATTTCGTTCATATCTCGTTCTAGCTAAAACGGTGGTCTATACTGATCATTCTGCTCTTAGATACCTATTTTCAAAACAAGATGCCAAACCACGATTAATCCGTTGGATCTTACTATTACAAGAATTCGATATTGAAATCCGAGACAAAAAGGGAGCAAAAAATCTCGCTGGTGATCATCTTTCTCTCCTTATAAATCCCGAATTAGAAGTTCTAAATGAATCGGCCATACAAGATAACTTTCCTGATGAATATCTATTGAAGATCGATTATAATGAAATTCCATGGTTTGCAGACTTTGCAAACTACTTAGTATGTGGATTCCTTGAAAAAGGGTTGTTGTACCAAAAACGAAAGAAATTCTTTAGTGATATAAAACACTATTTTTGGGAAGATCCACATCTGTTTAAAAGTTATCCCGATGGAATAATATGCCGATGCGTATTCGGGGATAAAGCTGGTCAAATCTTAAACCATTATCACACAGGACCAACAAGAGGGCATTATGGGCCTCAACTCACAGCAAAGAAAGTTTACGACGCTGGATTCTATTGGCCTACAATTTTCAAAGACGCACACCTTCTTTGTAAATCCTGTGATGCTTGTCAAAGGGCCGGAAAAATAAGTTAACGTGATGAAATGCCACAAAATGTCATTCAAGTATGTGAAGTATTCGACGTTTGGGGTATTTACTTTATGGGTCCATTTCCAAAATCACATAATAATCTCTACATTCTCGTTGCCATTGATTATGTATCTAAATGGGCGGAAGCACAAGCTCTCCCAACTAACGATGCACGAGTTGTAGTCAACTTCTTAAAACGTCTTTTTGCTTGGTTTGGAACACCGAAAGCTTTAATAAGTGATCGGGGCACTCATTTTTGTAATAATCAACTTGAGAAAGTTCTCAAAAGATATGGAGTAACTCATAAAATCTCAACCGCTTATCATCCACAAACAAGTGGACAAGTTGAAAATACCAACCGAACTTTAAAACGTATTCTAGAGAAAACTGTAGGATCAAATCCGAAGGAATGGTCCATGAAATTGGAGGATGCACTCTGGGCTTTTCGAACAGCCTAAAAAACTCCAATTGGCACCACACCTTTTAAACTCGTTTACGGAAAAGCATGTCACCTTCCAGTAGAAATTGAGCACAAAGCATTTTGGGCTTTAAAGACATGTAATCTTGATTTACATGAAGCTGGACGTCTACGATTAAGTCAACTAAACGAATTAGAAGAATTAAGACATGATGCATATGAAAATTCGTTAATCTATAAGGAAAGAACAAAGAAATGGCATGATAAAAAAATCAGAAGTTCAAAAGAATTTAAGGAAAGAGACCGAGTTCTTCTTTTCAATTCACGATTCAAGCTATTTCCTGAAAAATTGAAATCAAGATGGTCTGGACCATTCATAGTCAAAAGAGTTTTTCCATATGGAATAATTGAGTTAATAAATTCAAACGGAATTGAATTTAAAGTTAATGGTCACAGAGTTAAACACTATATACATGGTCCAATGTGAAAGGACCCGTCCTAATCCATCTGGACGAATACCTTACATTTGGTTACATCGCGAGATATTTGACCTCTATATGATACATTTTACAAACATTGCATTCGTTTTTAAAAGACAAACTTTCTTTACATCAAAAATTGACAGGCATGCATACCATTTCATAATGTCCACTATCCAACGATAAATTGACTTAATAATAATCTTTGATGAACTCAATGACTCGAATGCAACGTTCTTCGAAATATGCCATGAATGACTCCAAGTAAGATCTCTAAAATGAGCTAATGTTCAGCGGAAGATTTCTTTCATACTTGAGAATAAACATGCTTTCAAGTGTCAACCAAAAGGTTGGTGAGTTCATTAGTTTATCATAAACGATCATTTTCATCATTTTAATAGACCACAAGATTTTCATTTCCATTTCTCATAAATATACGTCCCATGCATAGAGACAAAAATCATTCATATGGATTGAACACCTGGTAACCGACATTAACAAGTTGCATATAAGAATATCCCCTATCATTCCGGGACATCCATCGGACATGATAAAAACGAATTCGAAGTACTAAAGCATCCGGTACTTTGGATGGGGTTTGTTAGGCCCAATAGATCTATCTTTAGGATTCGCGTCAATTAGTAGATCGGTTTACTAATTCTTAGGCTACCAAGCAAAAGGGGCATATTCGCTTCGATCATTCAACCATATAATGTAGTTTCGATTACTTGTGTCTATTTCGTAAAACATTTATAAAAATTTCGCATGTATTCTCAGCCAAAAAATATAAAGGGTAAAAAGGCAAATGAAACTCACCATACTGTATTTCATAGTAAAAATACATATAACATCATTGAACAAGTGCAAGGTTGGCCTCGGATTCACGAACATATATATATTGACCAACATATTAGTCTCGAGCATTAGGATTGTGATACACTATGACCTAACCTAAATTGTTAAACAAATATTGACCAACATATATATATATATATATATATATATATATATATATATATATATATATATATATATATATATATATATATATATATATATATATATATATATATATATATATATATATATATATATATATATATATATATATATATATATGTTGGTCAATATTTGTTTAACAATTTAGGTTAGGTCATAGTGTATCACAATCCTAATGCTCGAGACTAATATGCGACAGTCAACAAAAAGTCAACTTGACCCAAAATGATTTCCAAAATCCATACATGTTTATCATATAACTTAAATATCGTCATTTTATATATATTTAATATTTTTAACAGGTTTTATGAAAGTAATTAATAAAAGTCATTTGTTAATAAAAAATTTATATTTAAAATTTATATATGATAAAAGTATACTTTTATATATCTTAAGTAATAAAATTTATAAAGTTCATTTAATATAACGATAGGTATTATTAATGTAAATATATTACGTATAATAAAACATCTTTGTATTACATATTTATTTGATAAAATAACATTGATAATAATAATAAGTAAAAGTTGTATTATTTTGTAATAATAATAATTATTATTCTATTAATAAAAATATCAATATTTATATTTACTAAAAGTGATATTATGATAAAACGATAATTCTAATTATGATAACTTTAATATTTACAATACTTTTAATATTAAATTTAAAATAATAACTCTATTTAAAATGATAATAATAATGATATTTTATAATAACAATGACATTTCTATTAAAATGATAATTTTCGTTAAAATGATAGTTTTAATACTAACGATACTATTAATGATAATAGTAATAATAAAAATAAGAACGGTAATTTTATCTAATTCAATATCTTACAATATTTTAATTTCATCATGATACTCATACTCATTATTTCCTAATCGATTCGTTTAATAACTTTTAATCGTCTTTTATATCGCGTTCATGTTAATGATAATAATAGTAATCATAATAATTAGGTGTTACTAATATTAGTTTTTAATTATAATAATACTAATGATAATAAATATTATGATAATATTAATGATAATACTTAATTATAACTTTAACGATAATAACGATAGTAATAATAATAAAAATAACAATTTTTAATGATGATACCTTTTATTGATAATGATGATGATGATGATAATAATAATAATAATAATAATAATAATAATAATAATAATAATAATAATAATAATAATAATAATAATAATAATAATAATAATAATAATGATAATTAGATAAAAAAAACTATAACGATGATAATAACGACGATAATAATAATCATTTTTAATAATAATACAAAAATTCAATCGACTATAACTTCAAATCCGTTCATCGAACCCATTTGAGTTCTAAATGAAAAGTTCTTAATTTTTCGCTAGCTTTACAATGACATGCATATCTTATACCTTATCTCAACCGCATACGTAACTAATTCAGGATTCAACATATCTTATGTAATGGCAATATCAAAAGTACAAGCATGCATAATCCTATATTCTCGAGCACTAGTCAGGGATACACTATTAATATGTAAAACTTAAATTATAAACGCTTACATATCAATATTGAGATTTAATATTGCAGGAAAGGTACGTAGACGCAACGGAGATGATAAACACTAAATTGACCTCACGAGCATACCCATGAACCATACCCATCACCTCCATAGCTATAACCCATAATTTCCTTAGCCCTATCCTACTCGAAAAACTCGTTTGAAATCGCTCACTCATAACCGCGTCGTAGTATTTTATGTATAAATACTAAGAATAATAACACTCAATACTTTTAATAATAATAATAATAATAATAATAATAATAATAATAATAATAATAATAATAATAATAATAATAATAATAATAATAATAATAATAATAATAATAATAATAATATAAATATATATAGAGTAATATAAATGTGTGTGTGTCTCGAGTGCCAACTAATCGAGCTTTATATTGTATTGTGAAATCAATCCCCATGCGATCGCATGGGGTTGATGTTACTTAGTCATGCGGTCGCATGACCATGGTTCCCAGCTGGTATCCATTTCCAACTCCTGCCGACACTCATTATTAAATTATATAATATATATATATATTAATATATATTTAATCTAGGTAATTATTTATATAATATTTTATATTTACGAGCATGGTAAAAATGTAATTTTCGTTCCACTGACTCGTAAGTAGTCACTCGACTCATGTCCTGCTTTCGGTTTTTCGAACGCATATTCGTACGCTTAGATAACTAACACTTTTCGTTACGCGACGTGTACCTTTTACAAAAACTAGACTTTAACGTCGGTGAATCATATTATAATAAATGTAACTTATATATTTGAGCGTTGTGGTCATTTGCTTCTATAAATCAGGGGCTCACTGTTTATTAAAATACGTTTAATAATATCGAAAGGTTTAAAATTATACATTAACGCGTTTGTAAAATATATATATTCTTACTTCAAAATATAATTTTGTATATCTTATATATAATTGAAATATCTATCTAATTATATTTCAAAGTTCAAAATATTTAAGTAATAGAAAATATCATGTCGTACCACATTTTACGTTTTTGAAACAATACATATATATATATATATATATATATATATATATATATATATATATATATATATATATATATATATATATATATATATAATTTATAATACAAGATTTAATTAGTTCCTTAAAACTTATGAACAATTTATCTTATAAAATGTTTCACTAATAAAGTTCTTTAAAAATTGTTTTTGTACGTTTCAAACAATATTAAATAAATATGAAAACCTTATTTTCCAATACTAAGTATTTTTTTAAGAATCATTTTACTAAAAAGTTATATTAGTAGAGGTTGTTATATCGTAAAACATTTTAAAGAAATAAAATTAAATATACTTTTCATAGGTTTCAAGTTCTTAACGTTTGTTGGTGCAACGTGATATAAAGTCTAAAGGTTAGATAAACGTACGAAATCACCTTAATGTAAAATGTCGATACCCAATGTCTAAGTTATTTATATTCCTTATTCCAACTTTAAAATGATAATCATAATAGTTATCTTATTAATATCACGAGGAAAATGTTGTAAGGTATGAATTGAAAATCAAATAAGAATCTTCACTAACTCTTGTCTAGTTCTCGTTAGTTGACACTTTGTTCTTATTTGTAAAATCATTTTACCATTTTCCGAATATGGTTAAAAAAGAAAGGTTTCCTAAATCAAAGTGGACCTCCTAATAGGGACTCGTAGCCATAATTCAATGTATCTGATAATTCAATCATTTGATATTATCTTTTAATTCTGTCGATAATTATTTTAAATATATTTTAAAACAAATACATTCATGTAAAGTATTATACGTCTAATACTTTGTTAACGTTTTCAAGTTATAATATATACATATATACATATATAATCATATATGTTCCTATAATGGTTCGTGAATCTTTAGAATTTGGTCGAGGTTAAATGAATGTATGAACACAGTTTAAAATTCTTGAGATTCAACTTAACAAACTTTGCTTATCGTGTCGGGAATATATAAAGTTTAAAGTTTAAATTTGTTTAGAAATTTTCGGGTCATCACAGTACCTACCCGTTAAAGAAATTTCGTCCCCGAAATTTGATAGAGGTCGTCATGGCTAACAATGCGAACGTTATTATGACGTATGTAAGCTGATACATAGAGTTTTATCATGATTAAGAAATACGGATAAAATAATTCAATTTCTCGAAGCGTATAAGTGAAGTTATCGTAAATGAATGAAATAAGATAATAGTGATTCGTCATATCTTTTGACATAGATAGGGTGGATTTCCAAGTTCAATAGATTTAGAGAAAATCTTCGTAATAGGATTTGATTCTTCGATAATCAAGGGAATTAGGATCTGCTTTAAATGCGATCATCTGTTTTGATTGCCCTGTCGGATATTTTACTATAAATCCACCTTCTTCGTTTCCTTTTAACTCACACCTTCCATTATTTCTCTCTCAACTCATACTTTAAAGTATTCATCAATATGCTCCATCCAGTTCTGCTTCTTGATATATTCCTAACCTTCATATCGGTCATTCTTCTTTTTCATCTACCGTCGAAAGAATCTATTTACTTCTACTATACACTTGGTTTTATAGTGTTTTTAGTTCTCCAATGCCTTTATATTGCCATATGCATCGATATATGGTTTATAATTTCTGGTTTGTCGTTGGGCTTTATATCTTCCCTTCTATTTTAAAGTCTCTACTTCTGTCTTCTATAATCATTGTCATTCACAGTTAATGCTCTCTTTTATTTGCTGCGATTTATACCCCAATTTCTATTTCGGAGTATTGTCCTTTCGTTTCTTCTTCTTGCGATTAAGCACCGCTTGTAATGGTCCAGAATTCGCAGATATAAATTTTGGAATGAACATTGTTCATGTTCTAGGAAGGAAATTGTAATGGCACGATCTTGACTTGTAAAATTACCAGAATACCTCGAAAAAGGCCGAATCATCAAGAAATATTTTCTTCATATTTTAGAGGTTAAAGAGAATACAAGAGTCGTGTAACATAGCACATGATGACATTATGATCTGTGAATCATCACGTTCCATTTAGAAACTCTGCATGAATTACTGTAATATAATCACGTTGATCAAGTGTCATTATATTATACTAACTCATGCTTCAGTTCCCAACACTACTTCAAAAACATTCTTATTTTAAACTTGAGGGTTTTAGAATTCAGAAACTAAAATAGTTTCTTTTATGATGTAATATAGATAGCGCGAAGAGGTAAATGATTTCAGATAAGAATAATTATGGAAATATCTTCAGAAATATGGAGGATATTTATAATGAAAGATACGATGATATCTTATAATTTCTAATGTTAGAGGATGATGAAGGGTATTGTTTGCAGGGGTTTAGAGTCAGGAGCAAGGTATTCGTTAATGACTTCAGTAGATACTGAATCATTTGGATTCTTTTAAGGCAGGTTCAGTCTTTGTGATTTGTCTATAGTCTCCTTCATACTTTGCTCAATCCGTTTCCCAGTTCCAAAACTTCTCTTTTTCTGAGCTTGCCAATACACTATCCTTTATCATCAAACTTTTGACTATTACGGTTGTCTACAGTTTCTGCTGCTTCATTCAGCTTTTCGAGAACTAGTTCGCAGTTTAGGGTGTTTTTCAGAAACTTCACATTCAAAGTATGTATGTCCAGGAGATAGACGTTATATATACACATATACCTGTTGGCATAGACATGCTGCGAGATTTCAAAGTACTGATTGCTAATTCCCACTGATTCGTATGGCAATTCTCGTTACAAGATGCAGACGAGTAAATGATGGGGTTTCAATGAATAACTATAATGACTTTTTGGAGAGGCTAAAGTCAAAGGGTAATGAAGTTGTTGGTACATCTGCTGATAATGTGGTGGAATGTAAAAGGTTCCCCGGTAACGATGGTGTATATCTCAAGGTTATAATAAGGTTAGTCTAACTTAAAAGTCGAAGTTGACTTGTTGGAGCTGTGACAAAATTTGCTATTTTGAAAGAAATGGCAAGGTTATTTTTGCTAATAAATTCCAAAGGATTTGACGCGGATACGTGTTAAATTATGACTTTAGTTTCGAGAGCTTTTCAGGTATATAACTGTGGGTAATATGTGGTTGGATTATCATCTCGATTGCTCATTATTTGAAGTGTCTTCAGGAAATTTCCACGGATTGTAATTGTTAATATACATGTGATGTTCTAGCACAGTTTTGAAGTCAAAGTATAACGTTGAAAAATGTAAGGATTTAAGAGTGATGATTTTGGTTATACCTCGAGTTGAATTCTGAGATTTCAAAATCAGAATATGTAATTAGATTTTGAATGAGTATGGTTGTTTTGATTTCTATAAAAGAATGTATATTGTTGTAAAAGTATGGAGTATAATGCATGATTTGCTGAATCAGATTCGAAGAATGTACCATATTAATTGTAAATTTACATATCTCTCGGGTATTACCTACCCGTTAAAAAAAATTCACAATTAATATTTTGTACAAAAGAATTGAAGCGACCCGTCCTAATCCATCCGGACGAAGTCCTTATCGATTATAAACGATTCACAATAGTTGATTTCATTGTGAGGTACTTGACCTCTATATGATACATTTTACAAACATTGCATTCGTTTTTGAAAAGACAATATTTCATTACATCGAAAGTTGACGGCATGCATATCATTTTATAATATATCTAACTATAATTGATTTAGTAATAATCTTGATGATCTCAACGACTCGAATGCAACGTCTTTTGAACTATGTCATGAATGACCCCAAGTAATATCTTTAAAATGAGCAATTACACAGCGGAAGATTTCTTTCGTACCTGAGAATAAACATGCTTTCAAGTGTCAACCAAAAGGTTGGTGGATTCATTAGTTTAACATAAATAATTATTTCATAATTTTAATAGACCACAAGATTTCATATTTCCATTTCTCATAAACATAAGTCCCATGCATAGAGACAAAATATCATTCATATGGATTGAACACCTGGTAATCGACATTCATAATATGCATATAAGAATATCCCCATCATTCCGGGATCCTCCTTCGGACATGATATAAATTTCGAAGTACTAAAGCATCCGGTACTTTGGATGGGGCTTGTTGGGCCCGATAGATCTATCTTTAGTATTCGCATCAATTAGGGTGTCTGTTCCTTAATTCTTAGATTACTAGACTTAATAAAAAGGGCATATTCGATTTCGATAATTCAACCATATAATGTAGTTTCGATTACTTGTGTCTATTTCGTAAAACATTTATAAAAATTGCGCATGTATTCTCAGCCCAAAAATATAAAGAGTAAAAGGGATTCAAATAAACTCACCTAATGTATTTTGTAGTAAAAATACATATGACGGCATTGAACAAAAGTAGGGTTGATCTCGGGTTCACGAACCTATATCAATTGTATATTTATCAATATACATAATTATAATCGAATAAATATATATATTAATTTATTAATTATATCCTTTTTATAATAATATATATGTTTCGTATATTCATTTTGTACATAAAATATTAAATTTTGTTATGTTATATGCATTAGATATATTTATATATAAATATCATTTGTTTGTTAGTACTAAGATAATATATTAAGTGATAACAATAATAATAATACTAATATTAATAATAATGTTAGTAGTGTTAATAATCCTACATGATAATATTAACGATATTTTTTATAATAAATCTCATAGTAATGGTAATAATAGTAGTCTTTAATAAAATAAAAAGTTTAACAATAAAATTAATAATTTTGATAAAACAACATAATACTTAATAATATTAATTATTATAGCAATCTTATTACTAATGATAATCTAATAATACTAATACTAATACTAATACTAATACTAATAGAAAAACTACCTCAAAGAATAATTTCCAAAAAAAAAGTGCCCTTGCCCAGGCTCGAACTCGCGACCTCTTGCTTAACCATAAACAACCTCTACCATCCGACTATCTCTGTTTTTCTGATTTTTGTATGAATCTAATATCTATATAACTCAATAGTTGTCGCGTACAAGAACACAGCAACAGCCCAGACTTTCGGCCCACTTAGTAGCATCAACAATAACTCGGCCCAATTAAGAAACGAAGCAAGCAGCCCAACAAATAAAAAATTATAATCTGCTATAGCCTGGGATCGAACCAAGGACCTCTCGCTCAACGTATCAACACCTAACCCTCGAGCTGTTTATGATTTTCTGTTAAATATTGTAACCATATTTATAAATCCTTAATTTTATTTTGCAATAATTATATATATATATATAGATATATAAATATAAATTCCAAATATATTAATATTTATACCCAATTTTAAGAGGTAACGTATAGGGTTGTAGAAAAAAAAAATGGATGGCTCGATCCTCTATCAGATATCATCATCATTTGTGTCGTTAACCATCATTCATCATGATTTATTCATCATCTTATCGTCCTCGTTCATCCATATAGTTCGGCCCAATAGGTTTACAGCTCAAATAAATAACATTAAAAGATCATAGCCCAAGTTTCAAGTGTTTGGTTAAATGGATTTAAAAGCCCAACATCAAATATACATGTTGCTGTGGATTAGTATATTCGAAATATTGCAAGTGGGTGTGCATTAAACAACAACATGGCAGACAATACATGTTGCATAAGTGGGCTTCTTTTATTCAAAATATTGATAGAGGTATAACCTCTGCTGTAGCAAAAAGAAAGAAAACTGTTCGCAAAAAAAAAAAATATATCGAGCTTGTGGTTTTGCATTGTAGGGGTGTTCTTGGATAAAATAAAACGATAATGATAGGTGTTTTAGTGTGACGTGTGGTGGTGATTGGAGATCATAGTGTTCTTGAGTGGTTCTCAATGGTGCTGCAAAACGGAATTGAAGATAGACGGTGGTGATGGTTCTTGGAGAAAGAAAAACATAGAGAGAGATGGAAGAGGTGGTGGTTTTCAATGGTATACGGGAACTGCAGCATCAATCGTAGGGACAGCAGCAACAAACGTGGTGGTTGGTGATGGTGAATCAAGGTGGTGGTCGATGGTGGTTTTCACTAGATGACGAAAGTGGTTTATGCTTGCCGAGAGGTAGGTGATGAGAGTTCTCATTCAAGAAGAAGAGAAACAGAAAGGAGAGAGTGTGATTATGGATGTTGATGTAATTGGTGACGGTTTAGTGTGTTGGAAGCTCATAGGGGTGGTTGAAGGAGATTGCCCATGGTGGATTATGGTGGTGTTAGACGATGGTTATGGTGATGATATGGAGGATGGCGGTAGTCTAGGGTGGAAGTGGTGAAGATGCTTTACGAAAAAAAAAAAAAAAGTGGAAGTGGGTGTAGGTTTGGTTAGGATGGTTCTTGCTTTCCATAAACATTGATAAGCATATATATTACAGATTCATATTTGTATAATACATAATTAATACATAATATAATAATAATTATAAAATAAGAATAAATAATATAATAATCAATCATAATCATGTTAGATTTATTATTAGGATCTTTTCAACTAATCTACAGCATAGCAGCCGTATGAAATGGAATTTAGTTACCGACACTATTTCACAGATAGTACTATCATGTCCATTGCTAAACAGTTAACGTATAGAAGTGTTCTTAAAAATCCCAAATTTTTAGTTTAAGTATATTTAATTATTTCACTCAATACCTGTTTGAAACCTGATCAAAAAGGTTCGAAAATTATTTATTTTCTGTTCCAATTTATATGTACGGAGTACTAATATTTAAATTTAAAAAGGTAAAAATACTTTTATCAAATTTAAAATCTTCGCAATCAATTTACAGTTTAGCTTTTATTTTAATCCAACATAAACTTATATTAAATCTATATGAACGCTAGCGAAATGACAACCGAGTATTACTGACGTTTACTAATTAAGCTCAAAATCGTTTATATTCCCTTTTCTATATATAAACAGTTTTTCAAATAGCAAAGTTAAATACTAAAACAATTATATTATATATTTTTAAACAAATAGATCTAATATAACTTTATATATTTACAAGTAATATTTATTTACATATTTATACATATATCTATATATTTTATAGTTTCCATTAATCGCATTTTATTTTATTTATTTTACAATATAAATTCTAATAATCATACTATATAAAATTCTAAATTATATTTCAAATTATAAATATTTATTTAAATATATATATGTTATCTATTTACAGATAGTTGTTCGTGAATCGTCGAGAATGGTCAAAGGTAAAAATGAATTTAGGTAAACAGTTTAAGAACTATTTAGACTCTACAATACAGCCTTTGCTTATCGTATCGGAAACATATAAAGATTAAGTTTAAATTTGGTCGAAAATTTCCGGGTCATCACAAGAATTTTATTACAGTCTTTACGAAAATATATATCTGTGTATATTTTCTTTAGATGTAACATAGATTTAATGAGTTAATATTAAATTAAACTCATTGATTTACGGTTGAAACTAGAATTGAGTAATCCCTAAAACTTTAGAAATTACATAAGTATTTCTTCAATATATTAGAAATTATGAATCAATACTTTGCGTGATGTTGGTATTCGTTAAATTCTTGTGAATTTCGTAAAGTACGAATGATGTTATCTGAAAAGTTTCGAGTACATCGATGATGAAAGTGTAAAATCAAACATATATTTGAATAATACACTTGGTTTATTATGAGTTGGAATTTATTGAATTGTGACAAAAATTGTAGTTAACGATAGCTAAGTTGTGGACGAAGGACGTACCTCATTGCATATTAGCAATATGAATTAATCGAGTAGTTAAGATTCACACACAAAAATTTAGTACGGAAAGATTTATTAGGGTTTAAAAATTTATACATATAAGATATACATATAAATCTTTTGATGGAAAATGAGTTAATATTTCATAACTCGTTGATACAATATATTTTTTGTTGATTCATAATGATGTCCACAATGATTCTTGAACTGATGGAGTTTGTGATGTTATAGGTGCTGCTGATTCTGACGATGCTGATGGTACTGACTGTGCTGGTGATGTTAACGGTACTGTTGATGCTGCTGGTAAAACAAGTCTAGCTTGTGAATCACGCATCATTCTTGTCAGGGTTTCTACTCTTCCTTCTATCATTTTGGTTCTCTCATCTGATTTCTGGTTAGGGTTAGAATAGATAATCTCTAAGACTTTAGAGACTACATAATCGTCGCAGAATGTTTCTCCAATGAAGTTATGAATCAACACTTCATCGTTTGTTGTTGTTGGTATTCCTTGGTATTTACAGAGCATATGACATTGGTGCTCATGGGACAGATTGTAAAGTTGAGGTTTATGACTCGGTTGTGGTTGAAGGTGGTAATGGTACTGTTGGCGTTGATGATGGTGGTACTGGTTATGCTGTTGGTGCTGCTGCTGGTGTTTGTAACCTTTGCACCATATTCTCCAAAGCCGCTACCCTAGCGCGAAGCTCGTTGACTTCTTCTATTACACTGATTGTCGGTTCGGACGAGTGGATAAATAAAATCTAGAATTTGATGTAGTATATAATCGTGACGAGATACTCTGGAAATGAGAGAGAAAATGGTGTTTCGGACAGGTTCGCCGGTAAGTGCTTCAGGTTCTTCGCCAAGAGGGTAATGTGGTGGATGGAAAGGATCGCCTTCTTCTTGTCTCCAATGATTGAGGAGGCTACGAACCCATCCCCAATTCATACAGAATAAATGATGACTGATTGGTTGATCTATTCCGGTCACACTGCTTTTGAAGCTTGAGTGAGATTCCATTTTGGAATCCGAGCGACTTGGACTGATGATGAATTCCATTTCGTACGATTGGATAAAGGATTTTTCTATATGTAATGATTTTCTGGCTATCGGATGGTATTCTAATTACATAGAATATCTATATATATAGAGCAAAAGATTTCGTAGATTACGGAGGAATTTACGGAATATGTCAGGCAAAGTTTATAGTAACAGATACGCTAAGATATGAATTAGCAGATACGCTAAGATATGAATTTTGTCTATTCACTATTCATGCAATCAATGCAGTAAGACGTATCTAGACTAAGAATGACAAGCAGGTAATTTCATAAGGATGATAAGTAGGTAATTTTCGACACATAATGATAAGCAAAACTTTTGACATGCAGACACGGTCGAAGTCCAGACTCACTAATGCATCCTAACGACTTATCAGCTAGACACACTAATGCGGACCTGGTTCGCTAAGACCACCGCTCTGATACCAACTGAAGGGACCCGTTCATATACATTATAAACGATTCACAAAAGTTGATTACATCGTGAGGTATTTGACCTCTATATGATACATTTTACAAACATTGCATTCGTTTTTAAAAGACAAACTTTCTTTACATCGAAAATTGACAGGCATGCATACCATTTCATAATATCCACTATCCAACGATAAATTGACTTAATAATAATCTTTGATGAACTCAATGACTCGAATGCAACGTTCTTTGAAATATTCCATGAATGACTCCAAGTAAGATCTCTAAAATGAGCTAATGCACAGCGGAAGATTTCTTTCATACCTGAGAATAAACATGCTTTCAAGTGTCAACCAAAAGGTTGGTGAGTTCATTAGTTTATCATAAACGATCATTTTCATCATTTTAATAGACCACAAGATTTTCATTTCCATTTCTCATAAATATACGTCCCATGCATAGAGACAAAAATCATTCATATGGATTGAACACCTGGTAACCGACATTAACAAGATGCATATAAGAATATCCCCTATCATTTCGGGACATCCATCGGACATGATAAAAATGAATTCGAAGTACTAAAGCATCCGGTACTTTGGATGGGGTTTGTTAGGCCCAATAGATCTATCTTTAGGATTCGCGTCAATTAGTAGATCGGTTTACTAATTCTTAGGCTACCAAGCAAAAGGGGCATATTCGCGTCGATCATTCAACCATATAATGTAGTTTCGATTACTTGTGTCTATTTCGTAAAACATTTATAAAAATTTCGCATGTATTCTCAGCCCAAAAATATAAAGGGTAAAAAGGCAAATGAAACTCACCATACTGTATTTTGTAGTAAAAATACATATAACATCATTGAACAAGTGCAAGGTTGGCCTCGGATTCACGAACCTATACTAATTTTATATATATATATATATATATATATATATATATATATATATATATATATATATATATATATATATATATATATATATATATATATATATATATATATATATGTTGGTCAATATTTGTCTAACAATTTAGGTTAGGTCATAGTGTATCACAATCCTAATGCTCGAGACTAATATGCGACAGTCAACAAAAAGTCAACTTGACCCAAAATGATTTCCAAAATCCATACATGATTATCATATAACTTAAATATCGTCGTTTTATATATATTTAATATTTTTAACAGGTTTTATGAAAGTAATTAATAATAGTCATTTGTTAATAACAATTTTATATTTAAAATTTATATATGATAAAAGTATACTTTTATATATCTTAAGTAATAAAATTTATAAAGTTCATTTAATATAACGATAGGTATTATTAATGTAAATATACTACGTATAATAAAATATCTTTGTATTACATATTTATTTGATAAAATAACATTGATATTAATAATAAGTAAAAGTTGTATTATTTTGTAATAATAATTATTATTATTCTATTAATAAAAATATCAATATTTATATTTACTAAAAGTGATATTATGATAAAACGATAATTCTAATTATGATAAATTTAATATTTACAATACTTTTAATATTAACTTTAAAATAATAACTCTATTTAAAATGATAATAATAATGATATTTTATAATAACAATGACATTTCTATTAAAATAATAATTTTCGTTAAAATGATAGTTTTAATACTAACGATATTATTAATAATAATAGTAATAATAAAAATAAGAACGGTAATTTTATCTAATTCAATATCTTATAATATTTTAATTTCATCATGATACTCATACTCATTATTTCCTAATCGATTCGTTTAATAGCTTTTAATCGTCTTTTATATCGCGTTCATGTTAATGATAATAATAGTAATCATAATAATTAGGTGTTACTAATATTAGTTTTTAATTATAATAATACTAATGATAATAAATATTATGATAATATTAATGATAATACTTAATTATAACTTTAACGATAATAACGATAGTAATAATAATAAAAATAACAATTTTTAATGATGATACCTTTTATTGATAATGATAATAATAATAATAATAATAATAATAATAATAATAATAATAATAATAATAATAATAATAATAATAATAATAATAATAATAATAATGATGATAATTAGATAAAAACTATAACGATGATAATAACGACGATAATAATAATCATTTTTAATAATAATACAAAAATTCAATCGACTATAACTTCAAATCCGTTCATCGAACCCATTCGAGTTCTAAATGAAAAGTTCTTAATTTTTCGCTAGCTTTCCAATGACATGCATATCTTATACCTTATCTCAACCGCATACGTAACTAATTCAGGATTCAACATATCCTATCTAATGGAAATATCAAAAGTACAAGCATGCATAATCCTATATTCTCGAGCAATAGTCAGGGATACACTATTAATATGTAAAAATTAAATTATAAACGCTTACGTATCAATATTGAGATTCAATATTGCAGGAAAGGTACATAGACGCAACGGAGATGATAAACACTAAATTGACCTCACGAGCATACCCATGAACCATACCCATCACCTCCATAGCTATAACCCATAATTTCCTTAGCCCTATCCTACTCGAAAAACTCGTTTTGAGATCGCTCACTCATAACCGCCTCGTAGTATTTTATGTATAAATACTAAGAATAATAACACTCAATACTTTTAATAATAATAATAATAATAATAATAATAATAATAATAATATAAATATATATGGAGTAATATAGATGTGTGTGTGTCTCGAGTGCCAACTGATCGAGCTTTATATTGTTTTGTGAAATCAATCCCCATGCGATCGCATGGAGTTGACGTTACTTAGTCATGCGGTCGCATGACCATGGTTCCCAGCTGGTATCCATTTCCAACACCTACCGACACTCGTTATTAAATTATATAATATATATATATATTAATATTTAATCTAGGTAATTATTTATATAATATATTATATTTACGAGCATGGTAAAAATTTAATTTTCATTCCACTGACTCGTACGTTGTCACTCAACTCATGTCCTGCTTTTGGTTTTTCGAACGCATATTCGTACGCTTAGATAACTAACACTTTTCGTTACGCGACGTGTACCTTTTACAAAAATTAGACTTTAACGTCGGTGATTCATATTATAATAAATGTAACTTATATATTTGAGCGTTGTGGTCATTTGCTTCTATAAATTAGGGGCTCGTTGTTTATTAAAATACGTTTAATAATTTTGAAACGTTTAAAATTATACATTAACGCGTTTGTAAAATATATATATTCTTACTTCAAAATATAATTTTGTATATCTTATATATAATTGAAATATCTATCTAATTATATTTCAAAGTTCAAAACATTTAAGTAATAGAAAATATCATGTCGTATCACGTTTTACGTTTTTGAAACAATATATATATATAAATATATATATATATATATATATATATATATATATATATATATATATATATATATATATATATATATATATATATATATATATATATATATATATATATATATATATATATATATATATATATATATAATTTATAATACAAGCTTTAATTAGTTCCTTAAAAATTATGAACAATTTATCTTATAAATCGTTTCACTAATAAAGTTCTTTAAAAATTGTTTTTGTACGTTTGAAACAATATTAAATAAATATGAAAACTTTATTTTCCAAAACTAAGTATTTTTTTTAGAATCATTTTACTAAAAAGTTATATTAGTAGAGGTTGTTATATCGTAAAACATTTTAAATAAATAAAATTAAATATACTTTTCATAGGTTTCAAGTTCTTAACGTTTGTTGGTGCAACGTGATATAAAGTCTAAAGGTTAGATAAACGTACGAAATCACCTTAATGTAAAATGTCGATACCCAATGTCTAAGTTATTTGTATTCCATATTCCAACTTTAAAATGATAATCATAATAGTTATCTTATTAATATCACGAGGAAAATGTTGTAAGGTATGAATTGAAAATCAAATAAGAATCTTCACTAACTCTTGTTTAGTTCTCGTTAGTTGACACTTTGTTCTTATTTATAAAATCATTTTACCATTTTCCGAGTATGGTTAAAAAGGAAAGGTTTCCTAAATCAAAATGGACCTCCTAATAGGGACTCGTAGCCATAATTCAATGTATCTGATAATTCAATCATTTGATATTATCTTTTAATTCCGTCGATAATTATTTTAAATATATTTTAAAATAAATACGTTCATGTAAAGTATTATACGTCTAATACTTTGTTAACGTTTTCAAGTTATAATATATACATATATACTTATATAATCATATCCGTTCCTATAATGGTTCGTGAATCTTTGGAATTTGGTCGAGGTTAAATGAATGTATAAACACAGTTTAAAATTTTTGATATTCAACTTAACAAACTTTGCTTATCGTGTCGGGAATATATAAAGATTAAAGTTTAAATTGGTTCGGAAATTTCCGGGTCGTCACATCATTACATCGAAAGTTGATGGCATGCATACCATTTCATAATATATCCAACTATAATTGACTTAATGATAATCTTGATGAACTCGACGACTCGAATGCAACGTCTTTTGAAATATGTCATGAATGACTCCCAGTAATATCCTTAAAAAGAGCTAATGCACAGCGGAAGATTTCCTTAATACCTGAGAATAAACATGTTTTAAAGTGTCAACCAAAAGTTTGGTGTTTTCATTAGCGTATCGTAATCAATTATTTCCATAATCTTAATAGACCACAAGATTTCATTTATTCAATAATCATACACTCGTAAGTGTTTAAAATTCATTCATATGGATTGAACACCTGGTAACTGACATTAACAAAATGCACCTAGAATATCCCGAAACATATAAACATCGAAGTACTAAAGCAGTTCAAATTCTCTGACTGGGGCGTGTCAAAGCCCATAGATCTATATTTAGGATTCGCGTCAATTGGTGGCAATTATAATAAACACCAATTCTTAGGCTACCAAGTTCAATAAGGGCGATATCCGGTATAACAATTCAACCATAGAATGTAGTTTCAATTACTTGTGTCTATTTCGTAAAACAGTTATAAAAGCAGCGCATGTATTCTCAGTCCCAAAAATATATATTGCAAAAACATTTAAAAAGGGAGCAAATGAAACTCACTATACTGTATTTTGTAGTAAAAATACATATGACGGCATTGAACAACTGAACAATGCAGGATTGGCCTATATCAAGTATATATATTAACACATATAATATTCAATTAAATATATATTTTGATATTAGTAATATACTTGTGATTTAATATTAATAATTACTTAGATATTTTTAATTTTTATATTTTATTAATTTATCATAATAATATATTATATACTTTATTAAAATATTTTGAATAAATACTTAGTATTAATATTTTTAATTACTCATAATTTTTAATATGATAATACTTTTATAAATTTGAATTATATTAAAACGTAAATGAACAAAGGTATTTTATTAGTAAAAGTAGTATATTTATTATATAAGCTTCTATATATCTAATATTTGTATCTAATTTATAATATCTATCTATTAAGTTTAACATAATATAAATATAGTTATATTTTATATACAAAATACATTTAAAATTAAAGTTATAGTTAGTAATATTAATAATAATAATAATAATAATAATAATAATAATAATAATAATAATAATAATAATAATAATAATAATAATAATAATAATAATAATAGTAGTAGTAGTAGTAATAATATTAATAATGATAATGATGATGATAATAATAATAATAATAATAATAATAATAATAATAATAATAATAATAATAATAATAATAATAATAATAATAATAATAATAATAATAATCATAATAATAATAATAATGATAATGATAATAATAATTAATAATAATAATAATAATAAGATAATAATAATAATGAATAAACAAATAAATAAATAACTACCTCAAAGAAGTAGCTCAAAAAAATGCCCAAGCCCGGGTTTGAACCCGCGACCTCTCACCCACCCACTAACCATTGATCTGCGGTTTCTTTTCTGAAATAATCATTACTCTAAATTATTTTAATTCAAATCTACCTGCTGCCTTCTTCTTCTTCATAGCTCACAAAAATCATAACCCTAATACCATCATCTATAACCACATTCGTGATCATCTTATGATCATAATCATATCAGAATCATAATCATAACATAATCATACTTATATCATTATCATAATCATTTTTTGATTCATTTCATCTCGATCGTCATCGTTCTTAATCTATTACTACCATCATTATTTTTATCATGTTATCATAATAACATCTTTATTTCTCTCGTTCATCTCCGTCACTTATATCATCATCATGATTGTTTTAACTATCCTAATCATAATCCTAATCATCTTACAACATCGTCATCTTTATTGTCCCACTAGCAGTTGCAAGTTCACAAAAAAAAAATAATAAGAGTAAGAAGATAAACACGCAGCTACAGTAAACAGAATTATCATTCCATCTGCTTTGCATCAGTCTAAACTTAATATTGCTTTGCTGTATCATCATCCTTATTATGTCTTTTAAGGTCCATTAAAGGCCCAAGAGATGTTAACCAAATAAAAGTTGTAGTCCAATAATCTTCAAATTGAGCCCAAGTGGCATAAACCAATTTTTACGGCCCAACAGGAATCCTGTAACGGTGTAATCATCTATTTCTCGTTGTTCATCACCACGATTTTTTAGCCTCATCATCATTACTCCATTATTAATATAAAGTGGGGATATTGGTTTTGGAATTGTCGGCAAATAAAGAAAACATAACACGCAACAAAACTATATTATTTGATTATAAGCAAGTGGGTTTTCTATATTGAAATTGTTGACTAAAGAAACACAAGTGGGGTATTTTATGTTTGTAATTGTCGTTTAAAAGGAAAAGTGCTCAAGTGTAGTGGCACGAATTCGAATACGGAAATGAAATAGGAAATTGTAGGTTTGGCTATGAATGGTGGTTATTTAACAAAAATAGGAAACATAAGATAGTGATGATGGTTCTTGAACAGGAAGGAAACTCGAATAGAAATAGTATAGTAATAGCAACTAGGCTGCTGTTCGAGCAGTTTGTTGGCGTAAAATTTGATGGTTGCATGTACTGTTCTGAATCAGTGTGGAGATGAAAATAATAGCAAACGTTGGTGGGTTTTGCAGTAGTTACAGCAGTAGTTTGAAGTTGAATCAAAACAAAATCATAATGCGAAGAAAAGAAAGAAAGAGAAGGAAAAAAATAGTTTAACCGGAGTACCCGGTTGAAACTGAAAACCGGCTCGGTGGAGATGCCACATACACTGTATCCTTTAGTTAAAGTATATAAACGGTTGTTGTGTATTAGATGAAAACATACTAGATAGTAGATGGAGGTGACAGATGGCGGTTAATGATGGTTGTCAACGAATGAGGTGGTTGGTTGTGATATTCATAAGTTCAAAAGATGGTGATGTTGGGTTTCGGTTTGAATATTAAACAGACACATTCAAGTAGAATTTACAACATGGTTCGATTGGTTTGGTGTTTTGGTTTCGGTTGAAACAAGAAGAACCCAGAAACATGGTATTAGTAGCATGATGATCAAAGTGGTGTTCGCGACTGTTTAAACTAACAAAAAGAAACGCACAGTAGTTATAAAGTGCTCTTGGGTATTCATCAATTAATAGGGATGGTTTGGTGAATGTGTTTTTAAATGGTTCAAGTTGAAGATGGTGCTGAGCATGTAGGTGAGTAAAGCAACAATATAACTTGGGTTTTCTTACAATCATGCATATGTACATGAATATATATAATAAGAGAAAGAGTGATTGATTTGAAATAGAAAAACAGTTCCAATATTCGAAGTCCGTGAAATCTTGTTGTTGAATCTTGTGTGGATGGATATGTTAGAAATGAGGTAGTGGATGTTTACATGTAATATAATAATAATTATAGGTTAATAAATTAAACATATGTGAATCCAATCAGTATTCATAATCAATTAAGCAGAGTAAGACAGTCGATGAATTAGATTATTCTACCGACAGTTTTCGCGGACTGCATTATCTTACTTCGTTAATAAATCAGTAGCGGATAAAAAGTACTCAGATAAATTCCAAATTTTTATGATAATTATAATTATTTATTTCAGTCTTTATAGTATTAAATTCGATCATTAATTATTAAAAAATTAAATCAACTGTCTCGCTCGATTCTGGGTAAAATATAAAAAATACTAAAATTTAATAACTAGATCCTAAATACATTTTTAGTAAGCCTAAAATTTATAGAACTCATTTTCTGATCACCGTTTATTTTAAAATCATACAAGTTCGAATTAAACTTGTTCAAATAATCATTGAATGATAACGAGTGCTTTTATCGTTTACTAAATGAATTTGAAACTATATAAATTTATTCAATATTCTATATATATATATATATATATATATATATATATATATATATATATATATATATATATATATATATATATATATATATATATATATATATACCCTATATGTTTTAAATAATAATTATTGTATATTGTTTTATTTTACATAGTTAATTCTAATATAATATATTTCAAATTATTATTTATATATATATATATATATATATATATATATATATATATATATATATATATATATATATATATTTAAATATATATGTATCTATTTACAAGTAATTGTTCGTTAATCGTCGAAACTGGTCGAAGGTAATTGAATACATGAACATAGTTCCAAAATTTTTGAGACTCAACATTATAGACTTTGCTTATCGTGTCGGAAACATATAAAGATCAAGTTTAAATTTGCTCGAAAATTTTCGGGTCGTCACAGTACCTACCCGTTAAAGAAATTTCGTCCTGAAATTTTGATTGGAATGGTCATGGCTGACAATAAGTATGTTTTCATGACACATAAGAGCTGAAAATTAGAGCTTTATCATTAGCGAGTAATATGAATAATACAATTCGTTTATGTGAAGAGTACGAGTGAAGCTATCACAAAAGATTGAAATAGGAAAAGTAAAGATTCGTCTTAACTTTTGACGGAGTCAGGGTTGAATTCCGGATTTCAAGGGATTAAAGGAATTCTTTATAATCTATACCATTTGATTCTTAGGTAAATAAGGAAATTAGGATTCTATTTGGTTAAACGTAATAATCTGTCTCGATTTCTCTGTCTGATACTTCACTATAATTCCACCCTCTTTATTTCCTTTATATTTTAGAGTTCCATACTTTTGTTTTCTCTTCCCGACTTTAAATCAAGCGAATAGTGGTCCAAAATTCGTAGGTGTGAAGTTCCGAATGAACATAACTAACGTTCTAATAGAGAGATTGTAATAGCACGATCTTGATGGTTAAATTACCAGAATTCAGGAGAAAAGATAGGACTATCAAGAAAATATGTTCTTGATATGTCTATAGGTTAGATAGAATGTAAGAGTCATGTAATATGGCACATGATGACGGTATGGTCTTTGAATCATCACGTTTCATTAGAAACTCAGCATGACTTACTGTAATATACTCACGTTGATCAAGTGTCCTTATATTATACTAACTCATGCTTCAATTCCCAACATTACTTCAAAAACATTCATAATTTAAACTCAAACTTTTCAGAATTTAGAAACTAAAATAGTTTTCTTTATGATGTAATGCAGATATCGCGGAGAGATAAATGATTTCGAATAAGAATAGTTATGAAGATATCTTCAGAAATATCGAGGATATTTATAATGAAAGATACGATGATATTTTAGAATTTCTAATATCGATGGATGATGATGAAGATTTATTCGTAAAAGTGTAGAGTCAAGAGCAAGGTATTCGTTAATGACTTCAGCAGATACTAAATCATTTGGATTCTTTGAAGGCAGATTTAGTCTTTGTGATTTGTCCCCAGCCTTCCTCATAGTTTGTTCAATTCGTTTTCCAGTTCCAACTTTTCTGCGCTTTGCCAACATACTATTCTTTATCATCAAACTTTCGACTGTTCAGGTCGTTTACAGTTTTTGCTGCTTCATCAGCATTTTCAACATCCCAAGTATTGATTCGTAGACTGGGTGCTTTTCAGAGTTTCAGAATGGAAAATCATAATTCCAAGAGAAAAATGTTATATATATACATATAACTGTTGATGTAGACATGCTGCGAGATTTCAAAATACTGATTGCTAATTCCCAGTAATTGATGTGGTAATTCTTGTTATAAGATGTGGATGAGTATATGAATAGGTTTTAACGAACAACTATAATGGTTCTTCGGAGAGACTTAAGCCAATGAGTAATGAAGTTGCTGGTAAGTTTACTGCTAATGTAGTGGGACATAAACGGTTTCCCAGTAACGATGACGAAAGGGTAATCTTTATAATAAGATTTATTCGAATGAAAAATTGAAGTTGATTTGTTGGAGCTGTGACAAAATTGGCTAGTTTGAAAAAGAATTGCAATGTTATTTTCGGTAATAAAAATGCAAAAGAAGCTAGCGCAGATACGTGTTAAACGTTTACTCAGGTTCTGAGTGTTTTCAGGTGCATAACTATATGCATCAATCTTTTCTTCCGTAGATGAAGTACGGTTGGTTCATCCTCTCGATTGAGGTGTTTTCAAGAATCATGAAAGGTTTGAACGCAGATTGTAATCGTCAAGATACAAATGAGGTTTAAGATGAACTCAAGTGGCAAACTTGAAGAAATGTTTAGTTTCATATGTTATAATCAATATTTTAATTCATTTTAATTGTCCAATGTTGGCAGTCCACAGTTAGCAGTCCACAAAGAGTAATTCAATAATTCATATATAGTTTAATATATAATATTCGAATTAATTAATACATATCGTGACCCATTGTATACATGTCTCAGACTCGATCACAACTCAAAGTATATATATATTATTATAGAATCAACCTCAACCCTGTATTGCTAACTCCATCATTACCGCATATAGAGTGTCTATGGTTATTCCAAATAATATATATAGATGCGTCGATATGATATGTCAAAACATTGTATACGTGTCCCGATATTTAAAATGCGTAAATAACAGTATTTAAATGACGATAAATAAAGTGCGTAAAATAACAGAAATTAAATGACGATAAATATAATTGCGAGAATATAAATTGCGATAAATAACTTGCGATAGTTAAAATGTAATCAGTTAGCTAGGAACAGTTAACTAGGAACAGTTAGCGTGGATTCTTAACAAAAAATTTCTCATAATTAATTTGTTTGTTTCTAACAAATTTTATTTTGTCCAATGTTTTCTTCATTATGCCACTTGTTGGATTCTGATAGATCAAAATCCAAATATGAAATTGAATGAAAAGGGTTATTCTACGGTGAACGGATATGTATATCGGTGGTTTTAAATAGGATAGTAAATGACTGTTGAATTAGATTTGGAAGAATGTATAGTGTACTTATTAATGTGAAATCTAAATATTCCTCAGGTATTACCTACCCGTTAAAATATTTTCACCATTAACAGTTTGCACGAAAGAATTTTTAATTACAATCTTTATGAAAATATATATACATATATATTTTCTTCAGATGTAATCATGGATTTAATGAGTCGATATGATATTAAACTCATTTGATTTACCGTTAGAATAAGAATATATAATCTCTAAAACATTAGAGATTACATAATCGCCATGTCGAACGAAGATAAATGATGTAGAACAATTCGTAGATTGATGATTATGTTTGAGGTACATAATGAGATTTTGAGGGTTGTGATGTTGAACTTGGGTTGTTGGTGGTACTGGTATTGATGTTAGTGCTGGTGATGTTGCTGAAGCTGGTACGTTTTGCACCATATTCTCCAAATTAATTACTCGAGCGCGAAATTCGTTGACTTCTTCTATTATTCCGGGATGATTGTCAGTCGGAACGAGCGAATGAATAAGGTTTAGAATTTTAGATAGAATATAATCGTGGTGAGATACTCTAGAAATGAGTGTGAAAATGGTGTTTCGAATGGGTTTGCCGGTAAGTGCTTTAGGTTCTTTGCCAAGAGGTGAATTCGATTGGTAGAAGGAATCTCCTTTTTCTTGTCTCCATTGATTAAGTCAACTACGAACCCATCCCCAATTCATCCAGAATAGATGATGGCTAATTGGTTGATCCATTCTAGTTATACTGCTTTCGGAGCTCGAGTGAAAATCCATGTCGGAATCGCTGTCAGAATAACTATCGGAATAGCTATCGGAATCTGAGGGACTCAAACTGATTGAGGGATTTATCTCGTACGATTAGATGAAGGATTTTCGATAAGAAATATATTATAGGATGTAGATTAGTACCCTGCAATACATAATTTACATATGCATATATAATACTAAAATCCCATAAGTTACGGAGGAATCTACAGAAGCAGTCAGGCAAAGTTTACAGTAACAGATACGCTAAGATATGAATTTTTTCTATACACTATTCATGTAATTAATGCAGTAAGACGTGTCTAGACTAAGAATAGTAAGCAGATAATTTCCGACAAAAATGATAAGCAAAACTTTTGACATGCAGACACGGTCGAAGTCCAGACTCAATAATGCATCCTAACAACTATTAGTTAGACACACTAATGCAAACCTGTTTGCTAAGACCACAGCTCTGATACCAACTGAAAGGACCCGTCCTAATCCATCTGGACGAATACATTACATTTGGTTACATCGCGAGGTACTTGACCTCTATATGATACATTTTACAAACATTGCATTCGTTTTTAAAAGACAAACTTTCATTACATCGAAAGTTGACGGCATGCATACCATTTCATAATATATCCAACTATAATTGACTTAATGATAATCTTGATGAACTCGACGACTCGAATGCAACGTCTTTTGAAATAGGTCATGAATGACTCCAAGTAATATCCTTAAAAAGAGCTAATGCACAGTGGAAGATTTCCTTAATACCTGAGAATAAACATGTTTTAAAGTGTCAACCAAATGGTTGGTGAGTTCATTAGTTTATCGTAATCAATTATTTCCATAATCTTAATAGACCACAAGATTTCATTTATTCAATAATCATACACTCGTAAGTGTTTAAAATTCATTCATATGGATTGAACACCTAGTAACCGACATTAACAAAATGCACCTAGAATATCCCGAAACATATAAACATCGAAGTACTAAAGCAGTTCAAATTCTCTGACTGGGGCGTGTCAAAGCCCATAGATCTATCTTTAGGATTCGCGTCAATTGGTGGCAATTATAATAAACACCAATTCTTAGGCTACCAATTTCAACAAGGGCGATATTCGGTATAACAATTCAACCATATAACGTAGTTTCAATTACTTGTATCTATTTTGTAAAACAGTTATAAAAGCAGCGCATGTATTCTCAGTCCCAAAAATATATATTGCAAAAACATTTAAAAAGGAAGCAAATGAAACTCACTATACTGTATTTTGTAGTAAAAATACATATGACGGCATTGAACAACTGATCAATGCAGGGTTGGCCTCGGATTCACGAACTTATATCAAGTATATATATTAACACATATAATATTCAATTAAATATATATTTTGATATTAGTAATATACTTGTGATTTAATATTAATAATTACTTAGATATTTTTATTTTATATATTTTATTAATTTATCATAATAATATATTATATACTTTATTAAAATATTTTGAATAAATACTTAGTATTAATATTTTTAAGTACTCATAATTTTTAATATGATAATACTTTTTATAACTTCGAATTATATTAAAACGTAAATGAACAAAGGTATTTTATTAGTAAAAGTAGTATATTTATTATATAAGCTTCTATATATCTAATGTTTGTATCTAATTTATAATATCTATCTATTAAGTTTAAGATAATATAAATATAGTTATATTTTATATACAAAATACATTTAAAACTAAAGTTATAGTTAGTAATATTAATTATAATAATAATAATAATAATAATAATAATAATAATAATAATAATAATAAAAATAATATTAATATTAATAATGATAATAATAATAATAATAATAATAATAATAATAATAATAATAATAATAATAATAATAATAATAATAATGATAATAATAATAATATAATAATAATAATGAATAAACAAATAAATAAATAACTACCTCAAAGAAGTAGCTCAAAAAAATGCCCAAGCCCGGGTTTGAACCCGCGACCTCTCGCCCACCCACTAACCATTGATCTATGGTTTCTTTTCTGAAATAATCACTACTCTAAATTATTTTAATTCAAATCAACCTGCTGCCTTTTTCTTCTTCATTGCTCACAAAAATCATAACCCTAATATCATCATCTATAACCACATTCGTGATCATCTTATTATTATAATCATATCAGAATCATAATCATAACATAATCATACTTATATCATAATCATAATCATTTTTTGATTCATTTCATCTCGATCGTCATCGTTCTTAATCTATTACTACCGTCATTATTTTTATCAAGTTATCATTATAACATCTTTATTTCTCTCGTTCATCTCCGTCACCTATATCATCATCATGATCGTTTTAACTATACTAATCATAATCCTAATCATCTTACAACATAGTCATCTTTATTGTCCCACTCGCGGTTGCAGGTTCACAAAAAAAATAATAGGAGTGAGAAGATAAACACGCAGCTACAGTAAACAGAATTATCATTCCATCTGCTTCGCATCAGTCTAAACTTAATATTGCGTTGCTGTATCATCATCCTTTTTATGTCTTTTAAGGTCCATTAAATGCCCAAGAGATGTTAACCAAATAAAAGTTGTAGTCCAATAATCTTCAAATTGAGCCCAAGTGGCATAAACCAATTTTTACGGCCCAACAGGAATCCTGTAACGGTGTAATCATCTATTTCTCGCTGTTCATCACCACGATTATTTAGCCTCATCATCATTACTCCATTATTAATATAAAGTGGGGATATTGGTTTTGGAATTGTCGGCAAATAAAGAAAACATAACACGCAACAAAACTATATTATTTGATTATAAGCAAATGGGTTTTCTATATTGAAATTGTTGACTAAAGAAACACAAGTGGGGTATTTTATGTTTGTAATTGTCGTCCAAAAGGAAAAGTGCTCAAGTGTAGTGGCACGAATTCGAAAACGGAAATGAAATAGGAAATTGTAGGTTTGGCTATGAATGGTGGTTATTTAACAAAAATAGGAAACATAAGATAGTGATGATGGTTCTTGAACAGGAAGGAAAATGGAATAGAAATAGTATAGTAATAGCAACTAGGCTGCTGTTCGAGCAGTTTATTGGTGTAAAATTTGATGGTTGCATGTACTATTCTGAACCAGTGTGGAGATGAAAATAATAGCAAACGTTGGTGGGTTTTGCAGTAGTTACAGCAGTAGTTTGAAGTTGCATCAAAACAAAATCATAATGCGAAGAAAAGAAAGAAAGAGAAGGAAAAAATAGTTTAACCGGTGTACCCAGTTGAAACTGAAAACCGGCTCGGTGGAGATGCCACATACATTGTATCCTTTAGTTAAAGTATATAAACAGTTGTTGTGTATTAGATGAAAACATACTAGATAGTAGATGGAGGTAACCGATGGCGGTTAACGATGGTTGTCAACGAATGAGGTGGTTGGTTGTGATATTCATAAGTTTAAAAGATGGTGATGTTGGGTTTCGGTTTGAATATTAAACAGACACATCCAAGTAGAATTTACAATATGGATCGATTGGTTTGGTGTTTTGGTTTCGGTTGAAACAAGAAGAACCCAGAAACATGGTATTAGTAGCATGATGATCAAAGTGGTGTTCGCGACTGTTTAAACTAACAAAAAGAAATGCACAGTAGTTACAAAGTGCTGTTGGGTATTCATCAATTAATAGGGATGGTTTGGTGAATGTGTTTTTAAATGGTTCAAGTTGAAGATGGTGCTGAGCATGTAGGTGAGCAAACCAACAATATAACTTGGGTTTTCTTACAATCATGCATATGTACATGAATATATATAATAAGAGAAAGAGTGATTGATTTGAAATAGAAAAACAGTTCCAATATTCAAAGTCCGTGAAATCTTGTTGTTGAATCTTGTGTGGATGGATATGTTAGAAATGAGGTAGTGGATGTTTACATGTAATATAATAATAATTATAGGTTAATAAATTAAACACATGTGAATCCAATCAGTATTCATAATCAATTAAGCAGAGTAAGACAGTCGATGAATTAGATTATCCTACCGGCAGTTTTCGCGGACTGCATTATCGTACTCCGTTGATAAATCAGTGGCGGATAAAAAGTACTCAGATAAATTCAAAATTTTTATGATAATTATAATTATTTATTTTAGTCTTTATGGTATAAAATTCGATCATTAATTATTAAAAAATTAAATCAACTGTCCCGCTCGATTCTGGGTAAAATATAAAAAATATTAAATTTAATAACTAGATCCTAAATACATTTTTAGTAAGCCTAAAATTTATAGAACTCATTTTCTGATCACCGTTTATTTTAAAATCATACAAGTTCGAATTAAACTTGTTCAAATAATCATTGAATGATAACGAGTGCTTTTATCGTTTACTAAATGAATTTGAAATATATTAATTTATTCAATATATTTTATATATATATATATATATATATATATATATATATATATATACCCTATATGTTTTAAATACTAATTATTGTATATTTTTTTATTTTACATAGTTAATTCTAATAAAATATATTTTAAATTATTATTATTATTATTATTATATATATATATATATATATATATACGTATCTATTTACAAGTAATTATTTGTGAATCGTCGAAACTGGTCGAAGGTAATTGAATACATGAACATAGTTTCAAAATTTTCGAGACTCAACATTATAGACTTTTTTTATCGTGTCGGAAACATATAAAGATCAAGTTTAAATTTGGTCGAAAATTTCCGGGTCGTCACACGATGGAAGTTGACAATGAAGTTAATCACAATTTCACCAGCAAAGAAAACCCTCAGAATGAAAACATAAATATATTTTCAATGACATATGAAAAGCCAAAATTGGAAGATGGGGAGGTTTCAAATTGGAGTGATGAAGAAGAATTTCTATATAAACCTCCCATTCCAAGACACGAAGAAAAATATGAACAAGAAGTTCAAGTAGAAGTGAAAGAACTGAGAAAAGAGCATCTGGAAAAGATTAACAAACCAACTCCACTTACTAAAGTGGGAGACCCAGGTGAATTTATCATTTCTTGCTTACTTAATGATGGTGCTATGTATAATGGGCTTGCAGATTTAGGAGCAAGTGCAAATGTTATGCCTCTTTCCTTATACAAAAGATTAGGTGTGGGTAAATTAAGACCAACCAGCATAGGTGTTCAATCATTTGACCTAACCATTAAACACTCGGTTGGAATAGCCAACAATTTACTTGTTAAAGTGAGAAGTTTGACTTTGTTGCAGATTTCATAGTTATTGATATGGAGGAAGACCTTGATACTCCTCTAATTTTAGGTCGCCCATTTTTAGCAACCACCGAAGCGTTCTTTGATGTAAGAGAGGGTAGAATGACACTTAGTCATGGTGACAAATCGATCACCTTTGTGAACCGAAAGTTTAAATCTCTACCAACCAAAACTGTTGAACCAATAAAAATGCCTAAGTGTGGGGAAGATGAAGAAACACCTAATGATAACCTGATAACAAAGAAACCCGTTGTTGATACAAAATTAGATGAACCCGTTTTTAACAGTTCAATAAAGAAACTTTATAAACGGATTCAAGATGCTAGGATTAAGGGGAACTTTAAGTTATGTAACCGATTAGTATCCAATTTGTCGCCTAAAGAAAAGGCGTTGTTAGTTAAATTTGTGAATGTTACAGAGGAAATCAACAAATGGCTTGAAGGAAAAGTCAGAGATATGCAAGTTGTTGATGTTCCAATTGAAATTAACAATGAAGTTAATCACAAGTTCGACACCACAGCTAACTAAGTGTGGGGAGATTCAAATGTTTTAAAGGATAATATAATGTCGTCTAGAGTTAGATTTTCTGTTTTCGTGTAGTTCTCGAGAATGGAATCCGAATGGTCTTTCCCTAGCAGACCCTAAAGAACTAGTCTTCTCCCTCCATTCTGAATTTTTGTGTTTTTAGGTTTTACGAGATGAAGAATTCCTTTGATTTGAACCATGGTTTACTACTACACGCTATGATTACTAAATGTAATAATAACACCTTTCCAAGTGAACTAGTATCATTCATAAGAGGCAAAATGGATGAAGTGAGGAAAGAACTCAGGAAAGATCATCATGAGACACATTTTGGTAAAGGAAAATCAAAATCCGCAACAAAAAGAAGAGCAAGACACCTTGAAAGATGTCATAAATGCGGAAAATGGTCACACGAAGGTAAATGATCGAAAAATCAAACACATTCCAATTCTGAATTTGTTACTTTATGCAGAGAAGGATCATTCATATGTTTAGAAGAAAAGTTATTGAAAACTCGAGGTTACGCTTATGTAGCTATGAAAAACCAAATCGAACGACTCTCCTATGAGTTGACTAAAGCAGGTCTCTGAGAATTCTATCTCATAGGTAAGTATGTACAGTTTTTATTTTATTTTTATTTATTGCTTTTAACCTTTTGATAAACGCTGAATCGTTCGCTATAAAGTATTGAATTGATAATCAATAAAATTAGGTATAATAAACTGAAATTATTGATATCATACAAAAATTTAATGCATCACTTCGAAATTTACCGTTTATTCATAAGGTATAAATATCTTTAATCAATCAATTCAAAATATTTCAGAAATTCGTCAGGAGTAAAACTAGGTAATATAGCCGAAATTACTTTACCCAAAAGAGGGACGTATATTTTTGTTAATATTTGATTGATTAAAGTGGGATAAAAGACCAAAAAGATTTTTATTTTAAATATAAGTTTGTAAAATTAATTATATTATTTTGTAAAACTAATGTATATAAATATTAATAATATTTACATGAAATTTTATTAATATGCATTTTAAATTTAAGTTTGGTGTGAATTTAAAAACAAAATTTACTTTATTTCATTAAGAGAAATAGACCCCATGCGATCGCATGGGGTTTGTACTGGATATCTATGCGATCGCATGGTCTGGGAAAACAGGTCAGGTATCAAAATCCCCACGAGCTGCTCTCTGCTCCTCACAATACACACACAAAAATACAAACACACACACAAACACTCCTAAAATCATCAATTTTTCATCAAATCACTCCAAATTTCGTGCTACAATCCACTCTAAACATGCCTTTGTTCGGATTTGGGAGGAAGAAGGTAACGATTTCACCCTTAAAGTCTTTAAATTCGAATTATAGTGTTCTTGAGCAAATTTTTACCTAATTTGATGTTGATGATTTCTAGCTTAATTAGAGTTAAATTGTTAGTTTATTATGCTTGTATAACCTAGATTGATGCTATTTGTCATGATTTGAAGCCTTAAACTTCAAAATTATTAGAAATCTAGGGTTTGTGTTCTTGAGCAATTTGGGGCTTTTTGATATAAACAGGTTATGGCCGAATTTTGTTATGAATTAGTGCTAAATTAAGTAGTGTAACATGTTTAGGTTGCTAAATGATCCAAACTTTGATCCTAAACATGATTTTTGAACATCAAAGTGGACTTTTTAAGTCTAAAATTCATGAACTTGATCAATTTGATATAAATGCCATTTGAAACTTGTTTAATTGCTAATAATGATTATTTTGACATGTTATTTAAGTTAAATGCTTATAAAAATTGTATATATTTTCATATATGCTTATTTGAAAAAGTGTAGAATTGTTAAAATTATGAAAATGAGTATAAGTTTAATATGGATTAAACATGTTATTGTAATTGTTTTAAGTTGTTATTCTACTCACACTAATGCATATTTGGATGCACAAATTTTGTGTTTAATGTGTTTTGCAGAGAAATACAGATACTGACGGTGCATCATCATCTAGACAAGTTGACCCAGAGCCACAACCTGAGCTGCAACCTGAGCCACAACAAGAGCAGCAACATCATAATCAACACCTACCATATTATGAACCGGAACTAAAAAAATTTTACCGCCTACATACAATATCCGCCTCATCAGTTAATAATAAACTCCAGAGTTCATGAACAGGAATTACATCCCAATCTCAGATTTGAGCGAAACTGGATGGATTACCCGACGTAACAACATAACAAATTTAAGCTTTACACCAAAAATGTGGAAGTACCAAGGGTAATAGATTGGAGACCTTTGGAAGAAGTCAACCTAGCTAACTCAGTTAGGCAGTTACTAATCCAAAGGTATGGGAACTCTTCTTTTCCTGATTGGGAACGTTTGTTTACCACTCGTAGGCCTATATATAAGGAGTGGTGTGTTGAATTAATGAGTACTATAGCATTTAATAAGGATGTATCTATGTTAGATGATAGGACTTTTCTTAGATTTTTACTTGGAGGTAGGATGTACAGGATGTCCATGCTGGACTTGGCTAGGGCTTTACAGATTTACCCCCCCCCCCCCGGGCTGAATTATTATCACCTGATTGTACATCTTTGATTTATGAAGGTGAGAGGGTAGATAGAGATTTTGACGCTAATGCCATATGGAGGCGTATGTCAAAATTTAATGTATTTAGGCGGGATGGAAAACACTCTTATTTAGATATTGACCAGCCAGAGCTTCGCGTAATTCATAGGTTTTTAGTAAACTCTATTACACAACGAGGTAGAAACAAGGAGAAAATGACCCTAAACGATTTATTTTACCTTAAGTGCATTCGAGACCCTAGAGGCTTTGTTAACATCCCCTACTGTGTTGGGTATTATTTGTCCAAAATGGTGGAAGGTATACAGGAGGGGGGAATAATAGGAGGAGGCATTTTTGTTACTCTCATTGGAGAGTATTTAGGTGTAGATAAATATAGAGGGGGTCCGATGGTCGAGATTGAGGAACAAGCCTAGAGTATAGGATTGCAAGTTTATCAAGGTGCACAGGTACTAACTCGAAAACACAATAGGCCAACCATATCAGGGCACCCATCCACTGGTAGAAAGGGGTTCGGACGAGGAAATGGAGGAAGCAGATGACATTAGGGATGTCATTAGGGATAGTTATATGTAGTGACTCGACAAAATCGTCATTGACGGCGCCGTCTACTTAGGTCCCGTTACGTGGTCATAAGTCTTTAAAATGACGTTTGACCAAAACATGTCACATTCATTTCAAATGTAAATATGTTTCAAGTTTACAAAAGTAGTTCAACGACTAATACGATACAACATTTTTAAGTACAAATGAAACCTATGCGAAACAATTTGAAGTAAAGCCAAAAGATGCTCCATAAATGCATGTATACTCGACATCTAAGCAAGTATCAAAATAGTGAGCGGAAGCATGTAACACATATCATTCAAGGACCTGAGAAAAGCATAGAAAATCTGTCAACGAAAATGTTGGTGAAATCATAGGTTTAGTAAGTATATTGTATTGAACCACAAGGTTTAGTGTGAATTGATTATCCGAATCGTTTACATTCCAAAAATGTCATTTGTATCACGAGCACCCAATTACCAAAGCTTAACTGAATCTTTCCTCTTAATTTTGAATCTATAGTGTTAGAACTTACACTATACCCGATAAAATTATATTTCATTCACTAACGGTAGCGAACCATCTGAATGAGGGTTCGTCAAACCCGTATGGCCACACAACATAATTACTCGCTTACACTTACACCCTGCAAGTGTAACTAATGATAATTGGATTGAGGACTTTTGTTCTAACTCGTATGTATCTTTGTATTCGTATTTGTGTTTAATGTATAAAAGTATGAAATGTATATGTTTCTCAGCCCACGATTTAAAAGAATAAAAGTTGTTGAAAAGGTGGGACTATGATGTCACCTTGAGTGCAAGAGTATAATAGTACTTCACAAGTAAACGTATGCAAGAACGAATGCTAGTCTTGACCTAAACAAGTAGGTTGTATCAATAACGGTAACATGATTGGTCAAAGTTGTTCAATTAGTCCTATGGCTCATTACGACTCGATTATAAAGCATGTGAATCAAGTTGTCAAGTTTCATGCAAGAATCAAATATACAAGAAGATTAGAAGGGTTTAAACAAGTATTGGTTAAGTTTGAACAAAAGTCAACTTTGGTCAAGTCAAAGTCAACGAAAAAGTCAACAAGTTCGGGTCGGGTCCCGAACTATTTTTCTGAGGTTTTTAATCAAATATAAGCATGTTGGCCAAGTTTTATGTTGATCGGGGGTGCGTAGAATAGTTAGAATTAAACAAAAATGTGCATTTTTGGATAGCCGGGGCCCGGAGCGGCGCTCCAAGACACTGAGCGGCGCTCAGACTATCTGTTCGGCAAATCTGGCAGTTTTGATTAATGCACGAATCCAACTTCATACAACCATAACTAATGAACCGTAAACATTCAAAACACGTATCTTATATCGTTAGAAAGGTATTTTGACGACGAATACAACTAAACACTTTTAATCAAACAAAAACATCATTTAAAATAATCGAATTCTCGCCGAATGATCATTTAACGCTCATCATCAAGGTTTCAAGTTCATAAAATGCATAAGATGATTCGGGAACTTAATACACATATATAATACGCTCTTTCGTAGGTAATTAAACATACATTGTAACTAAACACTTACTAACAACATTTCATAGCATTCAATGTATCAAAAGTTCATTTTAAAGTTCATCAATCCCTAACTAAGAATCATGAATTCAACAATTTTGTAAATGAGGCTTTTCTAAATCAACATACATACCAAAACGAAGCTAATGATGCTAGTAACACATTTAATACATGAACTTTAACATTTAAACAACATTTAATCAACCAAAATCAAGGATTAAAGTAACCCATTTCAAGTTTAAGCTAGTTACATCAAAATAACAAGATCGAGCATATAAATCATATATTCATGTTAGACTTGAGCCATAGACACTAATTAACACTTTTATAAGTTAAAATTATCAAGAAAAAAGAATCTAGTGTTTTTAGAAAGTTACCCAAATGAGATTAAATTGGTATGGAATTGAAGAGGAAGATGCAAGGATTCCAAATATGTAATTTGTTTTGATGTTTGCTTCCTAAATCCGAATTAGATGATGATTGAATGAATTGGGTTTTTGAGAGTAAAAAAGGAAGAATGAAATGAGATGGGGAGGTGAATGATTGAGTGGAGGAGAAGCACTTTGACTAGTTGACCTAGTCAATTCTTTGCCCACTTGGCAACATTAATCCCTCGACTTTGAAGCGGGTGCGTGATTTAACCAAACGATTATTTTAAATACGCTAGAGTAAACTAGAGAGGTTATAATTAAATAACATGAATATTAGAAATGCTAAATAATGGAAGATACGAATCTAGATACGAGTGCATTATATAAAATAAAAAGACGGACGTTAAAAATAATTTAGCGAAAAAATGCGGGATGTTACATTACCCACACCTTAAAAGAAATTTTGTCCTGAAATTTAGTTAAAAGAAATAGTCGATGTCTCTTCCTCGAGACCTTGCGTTGTCAATTCTACGAATAAGTGAAGATACGTCCATGGGCATTCCCACGAACTTTGACAGTCGGGATTTTACGTTGTCTTAAGGTTTGGTTTTACGATCCATAATTTCAACCGGTTCTCCCATGAAGTGGAGTTTGTCATCAATAGTAAGCTCATCTAAAAGAAATAACAAGTTCTTGTTCCATAGGACACTTCTCAAAGTTTGATACATGGAATGTAAGATAGACGGGAACCTAATTGGGTCAAAAGATCTAAACGGTATGTAGCGGGTCCAATACGCCCCAAGATTTCAAAAGGATCAATATCGCAGATTTAACTTTCCCAGTTCCTGAAATGAATTTACACCTTTCCAAGGTGCGACTTTTCAATATTACGCGGTCACTCACTTGGAGTTCGAGAGGTTTACGTCTAACATCGGTATAGCCCTTTTGGCGACTACGGGCCATCTTGAGCCCTTCTCGGACTTGAACGACCTTCACGGTTATTTCTTGAATGAGTTCGGATCCGGTGATTTTCTTGTCACCTACTTCAGTCCAACGAATAAGAGAGCAACATTTGCGGTCATATAAGGTTTCGAAAAGTGCGGCGTTAATACACGAGTGGTAACTACTATTGTAAGAGGAAATAACTAAAGGCAACAATACAAGTTTGTAACATGTCTTTCCAAGATTTGAATCGTACTTTTGCTTGGTCCATCGGGTTGTGAATGATACGCGGTACTCATGTCTAAACGTGTTCCCCAGGCTTCTTGTAAATCTAGAAATGAAACGAGCATTCCGATCTGAGATAATTGACAATGGTACACCGTGTTGGAATAGAATTCTTTAAGATATGTTTGAGCAAGTTAGTTAGGGCTCGAAAACATTTGTTGGAACAAGTTTCTTATCGACAATAGAAAACGTTCGTCAGGGTTATTTGTAACGACCCGTCAAAGTACATTTGACGACCATCGTTATCTTGGTCCCACAGCTTGATTGAAACTCTAAATGAATTTAATAAAACAACCTTGCATTCTTTATTTAAAAATGATTTCCTATAAAGGAAATCCACTAAAATGTATAAGTTTAGAAAAACTATACATAAATATTCTAACTAAAAGTTGACCAAAACAAAGTCAACAAACACCCACTATTTAATGTAACGAAACAGAATGCAAGTTAATGTTTAAGAAAAGCTGTCATCATAAATACGCAGACTCTCTAAGCACAGCAGAGCAGTCAATCATGAACCTGAGAATAAAACATGCGAGTAACTGTCAACAAAAATGTTGAGTGAATTATAGGTTAAATATTGCAAACAATATTTAATTTAAACCATAAAAATTTATGTTTAAAAACATAAAAACTCCTTTTTGGACCACAAAATTATATGCTAGAAAACATATAATAATATTATTCCATTTTCGGTGAGCCACCTGGTAACCACTTAACCATTTATTTACCCTTGCCAAACACAATAAATAATATACACCGAACAAGTGTATCTTCAACTAAATGCGAAGTACTAAACATTTCGATTATAAATCGCTAGCGCGACTAGCTCGAAATGGGGTTGTCAAACCCGATAGATCTATCCGTAGAATTCGCGTTCACCAGTAGAAACCAGTGATTACAGTTACCAGACTAGGGAATATTTTTGTTCAGCTCACAATGAATAATTTAACCAACTTCCACTTGTGTCCAAAATATAAATAAATTGCATGTATTCTCATTCCAAAAGATTTAAAATAGAAAAATGGGACTATAACTCACCTTAATAGTAAATGAAGGAACCACACAAACAAGCGAACAGCTAACGAAGTAAAGTGATCAGGAATGCTCACAACGCCGACCTATAAATAAAGCAGGTCGATATAAATAACTAACTTAGGTCAAGTCTTAGTATGATAGCTATTGTACATGTTGCAAGTAGACATGGAACAATACTCAACATGCATCGGTTTGATCGGAACAGCGTACGGACACACACTTTCTATTTTTAGAAAGTTTCTATTTTTAGCAGGTTTCCCTTTTTGGAAAGTTTCTATTTTTGGAAAGTTTCTATTTTTGGAAAGTTTCTATTTTAGGAAAGTTTCTATTTTAGGAAAGTTTCTATTTATTTTTAGAAAGTTTTAAGTTAGGAAAGTTTTCTTAATTAGAAAGTCAACAAAAGTCAACTGAAAGTCAAAGTCAACTGAAAGTTAACTCAAAAGTCAACCTTGGTCAAACATCGTCAACATAAATTTTAAAAGTGTAAGTTGTAATAATAATATAATTTATAATGTTAATTAAAGTTAAATATGTATAATTATGTCATAATATAAGTTTAATTAAATTAAAATAAATTATTAAAGTTAACCATAAGTTTAAATGATATAAATAATATAACATAAGTATTTAATAATTAAATTATAATCAAATAATAACTAAGCCTTATAATAATTAAATAATTAATTAATACTTATTATAAGTCTTATAATAATAATCTCATAATATAAGTTTAATACTTATCATAAGTATTTTCCATTAATAATAAAAGTATTATTAATCATAAGTTTAATTAAAATGTTAATGAAATCATAAGAAATAATTAAATGATATAATAAATATATATCATAAGTCTTAAATTATAATAATTACTTTTTATATCATAAGTAATTTAATAATAATGAAAATCATTATTTATATCATAAGTTTTAATACTTAACCATAAGTTTTAATCACAAGTTCATCGGGTCATAACTTGAGCCCCGGGAATCAGTTTTCGGCGAGTCTTATATATATCTTCGCCTAACCAACTCACCCAACACCTTAGTGTGCTCAAGAACACCCCAAGAACAGCACCCAAGTCGTGACTTACAGCCACTAATCAGTTTGGATCTTCAATCCGCTCAAAAACGTGTTTTAGTCATAACAGGTGATCCGTGGCTCGGATTTAGATGACCCGAACATGAAACTTTATCCCATAATCAATCCTAACACACTAGTACACCCTAAAGACTCCAAAAATGGTCACAAAGTCGGACCATACCTGATTCAATTCGTTTTCATAATTAATTTCAACAAAACACCATTTCAATCATATCTTAAGCTCCGGGAATCGAAATGACATGAATCCGGAGTCTAAAATTAATGTCTTGATGAGAGGAACTCATCTAGATACTTTAATTTCAATTTTATATCAGTTAAATAACCAGAAATGAACGAAAAAGCTGATGTCCCAATTCAATCAAACCGAAAACATGTATAATCGAGCAATTCTATGCATACAATCATCAATAGAATAACATGTAATCATCATACTCTCAATATAACATCAAAATACAGAAAATTAAGAAAAATTAAAAATCTAGGGTTAAGGTTTATACCCTAATCAAGAAATGATAAGTATGAACGCGTAGAGCTCGATACGGTGAATCCGAAAATGATGAAAGCCCTAAATCTTCAAGCTTGAAATGAAAAGATGATGATGATTATTGGTGGTGCAGGTGACGGCTCAAAAGAAAGGAGAAAGAGAGGAGAAAATTAAAATGAGGAATTAGGGTGAAATGAAGGAAAATGAGACTTTTGATCATTTTAGTCACTAGTTACCAATTTTGCACAAATACCCCCCTTTCAAAGGAGTTTGGCCGAAATATTGAGAGGGGTAGGCCCCCATTTGCCCAAATTTGATAAAATGTATAATTGCTTGTGGCCCAAATGCCCGAACGAAGCCCGAAACACGAAAATGCTACTACTCGATTGATTTTTCGGAGAGATAACAAATACGCGACGAATAAAATATATAAACACTATATATAATCATATGACATTAAAATATCATATTTAAAATAAATTGGATTTAAAAATCCCAAAAAGTCTGACCGTTGGTTTGAAAACCGAAAAGATTCGCCGGATAGAAATCCGCGACACGTAGAAACGTATAACTTAAATTATGAATACAAATATTCACATAGCACATAATCATTAATATATTATTACAAAAATAATAATATAGGTCATAGAAATGACGTGGCACGAATAACAGTTAACGGTCGTTAAATAATTTACGGTAAAAGATAACGGAAAAAGTAGGGTCGTTACAGTACCTTCCCGTTACAGAAATTTCGTCCCGAAATTTAAGCAGGTGCAGGGGTTGACTCAGCATCTGGGAATAAATGCGGGTACTTCTGCTTCATCTGATCTTCATGCTCCCAAGTGAACTCGGGACTGCGTCTGGCGTTCCATCTAACCCGAACAATAGGAATTCTACTCTGTTTAAGAGTCTTAACCTCTCGATCCATAATTTCAACAGGTTTCTTAATAAAATGAAGTTGCTTATCAGCATAAAGTCCTTCCAGTAGAATAGTTTCATCGACTTCAGCCAAACACTTCTTTAAATTCGATACATGAAAAACATCGTGAACTGCACTGAGTTCTTGTGGTAATTTCAAACGATAAGCCACTGGTCCAACTCTCTCAATAATCTCAAACGGTCCAACAAAATAAGGATTCAACTTTCCCGTTTTACCAAAACGTACCACACCTTTCCAAGGTGATACCTTCAACATAACCCGATCTTCAACTTGGAACTCAATATCATTCCTTCTCTTATTTGCATAACTCTTTTACCGACTTCTGGCGGTTCTATATCTTTCCTTAATCTGTACGATCTTCTCGGTAGTCTCATGAATAATTTCTGGACCTGTGAGTTGAGCATCCCCAACCTCATTCTAACAGACAGGAGACCTACACTTTCTGCCATACAGAGCTTCAAACGGTGCAGCCTTAATACTTGCATGATAACTGTTGATATAAGAAAATTCAGCCAACGATAAGCATCTATCCCAACCATTACCAAAATCAATTACGCATGCCCTCAACATGTCTTCCAACGTTTGGATGGTCCTTTCACTCTGACCATCCGAATGTGGATGATAAGCGGTGCTCATACCCAATTTAGTTCCCAAAGCATCTTGTAAGGACTGCCAAAACCTCGATGTAAATCGACTGTCTCGGTCCGAAATAATCGATACAGGAACACCATGTCTCCAAACAATCTCCTTCAAATACAAACGAGTAAGCTTCTTCATTGAATTAGTTTCCTTAATTGGCAAGAAATGAGTTGACTTAGTGAGTCGGTCAACAATCACCCAAATGGCATCATAACCACCCACAACTCTTGGTAACTTCGTAATAAAATCCATCGTAACACCTTCCCACTTCCACTTGGGAATCTCAGGTTGCACCAACAGTCCTGACGGTTTTTGATGTTCAGCTTTAACCTTAGCACAGGTCAAACACTTAGCCACATACATAGCCACATTAGCTTTCAAATTAGGCCACCAATACAGCTCCTTAATATCATGATACATCTTTCCTGAACCAGGATGAATAGAGTACCTAGACTTATGAGCCTTATCTAAAACAAATTGTCGTAGATCACCAAACTTCGGAACCCAAATGTGTCCCGCAAAATACCGAGTACCATCGGTTTGTACCTTAAATTGTTTACTTAAGCCTCTGACCTTCCCGTTACAAAAATCTCCTCCTTCAAGGATTCTTGTTGTGCTGCAAGAATCTGCCTTGCGAGGTTTGTTCGAATTGTCATATTCAAGGCTCTAAACCTACGAGGTTCAGCCCTTTCTTTACGACTTAACGCATCGGCCACAACATTGGCCTTTCCCGGATGATATAAAAGTTCAAAATCATAATCATTCAACGTCTCAGTCCATCTTCGTTGCCTCATACTCAACTGTTTCTGATCAAGGATATGTTGAAGACTTTTGTGATCTGTGTACACTGTACTTTTGACTCCATAAAGATAATGTCTCCAAATCTTAAGCGCAAATACAACAGCTCCCAACTCTAAATCATGGTTTGTATAATTCTGCTTGTGAATCTTCAACTGACGTGACGCGTACGCAATAACTTTCTTGCGTTGCATCAAAACGCAATCAAAGCCCTGACGTGAAGCATCACAATAAACAACAAAATCATCTTTACCCTCAGGTAGTGATAATATCGGAGCGGTAATCAACCTCTTCTTCAAAGTTTGAAAAGCAGTTTCTTGTTCATCCTTTCACTCATACTTCTTCCACTTGTGCGTTAAGCAGTCAGAGGTTTCGCTATACGAGAGAAATCTTGAATGAACCTTCTATAATAACATGCTAATCCTAGAAATTGGCGAATTTGAGTAGGAGTTTTCGGAATTTCCCACTTTTCAATTGCCTCAATCTTGGCAGGATCAACTTGTATTCCCTGTTTACTAACAATATGTCCAAAGAATTGAACTTCTCGTAACCAGAAAGCACACTTAGAGAACTTAGCGTACAACTCTTCTTTTCTTAACAGGTCGAGCACTAATTTTAAATGTTCTTCGTGCTCTTCATCACTCTTAGAATAAATAAGGATTTCGTCGATGAAAACAATAATGAATTTGTCTAGATAGGGTCTACACACACGGTTCATGAGGTCCATGAACACAGCAGGTGCGTTTGTCAATCCGAACGGCATAACAAGAAATTCGTAGTGACCATAACGGGTGCGAAAAGCAGTTTTCGGGACATCAGATTTTTTAACACGCAATTGATGATAACCGGAACGAAGATCGATTTTAGAATAAACAGACGAACCTTGAAGCTGATCGAACAGATCATCAATTCTAGGAAGAGGGTAACGATTTTTAACAGTAAGCTCGTTCAACTCGCGATAATCAATACACAATCGGAACGAACCATCTTCCTTCTTAACAACAAAACAGAAGCTCCCCAAGGGGACGAACTGGGACGAATGAAATATAGTTGCAACAATGAAGGAAGAAATATATATGGAGTAGTCACATCAGTGGCATAGATATTTAAGGCAATTCTCTCAAAGGAGATAACGAGGATCATGGACTTCAAAGTAAATTTTCATTACATTTCCGAAAGGAAGACGTACGAAAGGTGTGATATTTCAACGAGAGTGAACTTCATTGTACAGTGAGTGAGGAAATCTAGGATTCATCCATTTTCTTAAATTTATGTGTGGATGAAAAGAAAGCGATTCATGGGTTATAAAGAATGGCCAACCCCAGGTGAGATGAACCTCCAAAAATAATTTCGTGCACCTCAAAGTATTGAATCATAGGATTGATGTTTACGAGGGTGTTGCGGTTGATAGCGAATATTGAGAGTAGAAACTCCTCAAACGGTCTAGTGTAATATATATCCATGATACCCACTATAACAACAGTTGGGGTAGAAATCCACCTAGTGCCTTTTCTACAATAGGGTGTCCACCGAGTGTACCCCAGAAAATTGATTTATCGGTCCGCGTTTCGGCCATGTCCAACCATAAGAGGGTAAATTTTACGAGCGCAAAGACTTTCCAACAAATTTTATGAAACCGGCATCCAAAGTGGTGTCAGAGTTTCTATCAATGAACTTAATGGTAAGTTTCATCCTTAAACAGAGGATGAGAATAACTGTGATCCAAATACTCTGTAGAGTAAATCGAAAATTTGATAAAATCAATCAAAGGAGTTTTGAAAAATATTTAAATGTTTGATGTGCAACATAAACGGAACGAAGTTCTTAGTAAATTTAGAAGTATGTACAACGTGTACCATTTTATATAAAATAAATTGACTTAGTCAAACAGCTCAATAAATGAGTGGTTTTAAAATAATTTTGAAGGTATGATTTAGTATATACTAGCCAAAATAGGTAAGGGTAAATTTATTCATTTAAATCCATACATACATGTATGATTTTATAAATTGTATACATGACAAAATATTTCATTACTTATATTCACCCATAAATCCCGTGAGAACCGCCCAATTAAACAAATGTGTAAAACTCTCGATGATAAATAGAGTATCTGTATTTCAGAGGTTACAAGTTGAAGAAAGATCATGGAAGATCGAGTAAAGGACTTGAATCGTCGTGCGACATTTGACCAACAAATGTTACGAGGTCATGAAACCAATGAGTTAAATGTTGTTTTGACTATTATCAGGACATAAGTCCTTGGGCCAAAATTGTTCCCGAGCGAAGCTGTTGCTAACAAGCGAGTTATGAAGGATAGAACATGAGATAGTAAATCTGGTTAAAACGAGCTTCTCGTATATCAACAAGTAAGATAATGATTATTTTCCCTATCCATGTAATACATCGGAACTTCTGAACGAGTAGTGTAAAAAATTTCTTTGACTCGCTTTCTATTCCTCATGTCACAATATTGGGACTTCTTTATGAATTAACGTAATATAATCAAGTTGGCCTGACACCATTATATTTCACTAATTAATAGTTCCATTCCAATAGCACTACATGAGGTCAGGACACGCGATCAACCTCGAATTTCCATACAATTTCTCTAAAATAATTTCTTAAACAATGTGCTAAAGATAGCACAAGAGACAAAACATCATAAGTAACGAATAGGAGTAACGATGACATAGAAATGTCTTCGAAGTGCCAAAAATCTCTAAAAGTCAAGAATGACGTTTTTCGGTTCAAAAACCAAAGCACATAGGCATAACGGCACAAAGGCACGTAATATAACCAGAATGTTATATACCTAAACATAATAGCTGACATTGAAATGCCGAGCATTTAGAAGTCAAGAATGACATCTCGCGTAATATAACTCAAACGTTATGTACATAACCATAATAGATGATATAGAAATGTCGAGAATTTCAGAAGTCGAGAATGACATCCCTCGGTTTCTACCGGAGGTGTTCTTATAAGGATAAGTTCGCATGAGTCAGAGAATATGTTTAAATCGGAATGGAAGTTCCTCCCGGATTCAGAACATAATAGAGATGTATGTATGATAACAATATATATACCAATACGATACAAATAATCCATATAATAATAATATATAATAGGCCGGGCTGTAGACTAGACTCACTAATGCACCCTATTGACTCGGGTAACGACATCAATGCAGCCTAATTCCGTACAACTAAGGCTCTGATACCAACTGTAACGACCCGTCAAAGTACGTTTGACGACCATCATTATCTTGGTCCCACAGCTTGATTGAAACTCTAAATGAATTTAATAAAACAACCTTGCATTCTTTATTTAAAATTGATTTCCTATAAAGGAAATCTACTAAAATGTATAAGTTTAGAATAACTATACATAAATATTCTAACCAAAAGTTGACCAAAACAAAGTCAACAAACACCCACTATTTAATGTAACGAAACAGAATGTAAGTTAATGTTTAACAAAAGCTGCCATCATAAATATGCAGACTTTCTAAGCACAGCGGAAGCAGTCAATCATGAACCTGAGAATAAAACATGCGAGTAACTGTCAACAAAAATGTTGAGTGAATTATAGGTTTAATATTGCAAACAATGTTTAATTTAAACCATAAAAATTTATGTTTGAAAACATAAAAACTCCTTTTTGGACCACAAAATTATATGCTAAAAACATATAATAATATTATTCCATTTTCCGTGAGCCACCTGGTAACCACTTAACCATTTATTTACCCTTGCCAAACACAATAAATAATATACACCGAATAAGTGTATCTTCAACTAAATACGAAGTACTAAACATTCCGATTATAAATTGCTATAATTTTGGGTTGTCAAACCTGATAGATCTATCCGTAGGATTCGCGTTCACCAGTAGAAACCAGTTATTACAGTTACCAGACTAGGGAATATTTTTGTTCAGCTCACAATGAATAATTTAACCAACTTCCACTTGTGTCCAAAATATAAATAAATTGCATGTATTCTCATCCCAAAAAATTTAAAATAGAAAAATGGGACTATAACTCACCTTAATAGTAAATGAAGGAACCACACAAACAAGCAAACAGCTAACGAAGTAAACTGATCAGGAATGCTCACAACGCCGACCTATAAATAAAGCAGGTCGATATAAATAACTAACTTATGTCAAGTCTTAGTATGATAGCTATTGTACATTTTGCAAGTAGACATGGAACAATACTCAACATGCATCGGTTTGATCGGAACAGCGTACGGACACACACTTTCTATTTTTAGAAAGTTTCTATTTTTAGCAGGTTTCCATTTTTGGAAAGTTTCTATTTTTGGAAAGTTTCTATTTTTGGAAAGTTTCTATTTTAGGAAAGTTTCTATTTTAGAAAAGTTTCTATATTTGGAAAGTTTCCAAATTTAGGAAGTTTCCATATTTAGAAAGTTTCTATTTTTAGAAAGTTTTAAGTTAGGAAAGTTTCTTTAATTAGAAAGTCAACTGAAAGTCAAAGTCAACTGAAAGTCAACTCAAAAGTCAACCTTGGTCAAACATCGTCAACATCAATTTTAAAAGTGTAAGTTGTAATAATAATATTATTTATAATGTTAATTAAAGTTAAATATGTATAATTATGTCATAATATAAGTTTAATTAAATTAAAATGAATTATTAAAGTTAAAATAAGTTAAAATGATATAATTAATATAACATAAGTATTTAATAATTAAATTATAATTAAATAATAACTAAGCCTTATAATAATTAAATAATTAATTAATCCTTATTATAAGTCTTATAATAATAATCTCATAATATAAGTTTAATACTTATCATAAGTATTTTCCATTAATAATAAAAGTATTATTAATCATAAGTTTAATTAAAATGTTAATGAAATCATAAGTAATAATTAAATGATATAATAAATATATATCATAAGTCTTAAATTATAATAATTACTTTTTATATCATAAGTAATTTAATAATAATGAAAATCATTATTTATATCATAAGTTTTAATACTTAACCATAAGTTTTAATCACAAGTTCATCGGGTCATAACTTGAGCCCCGGGAATCAGTTTTCGGCGAGTCTTATATATATCTTCGTCTAACCAACTCACCCGAAACCTTATTGTGCTCAAGAACACCCCAAGAACAGCAACCAAGTCGTGACTTACAGCCACTAATCAGTTTGGATCTTCAATCCGCTCAAAAACGTGTTTTAGTCATAACCGGTGATCCGTGGCTCGGATTTAGATGACCCGAACATGAAAGTTCATCCCATCATCAATCCTAACACACTAGTACACCTTAAAGACTCCAAAAATGGTCACAAAGTCAGATCATACCTGATTCAATTCGTTTTCATAATTTAATCTCAACAAAACACCATTTCAATCATATCTTAAGCTCCGGGAATCGAAATGACATGAATTCGGAGTCTAAAATTAATGTCTTGATGAGAGGAACTCATCTAGATACTTTAATTTCACTTTTATATCAGTTACATACCCATAAATGACCGAAAAAGCTGCTGTCCCAATTCAATCAAACTGAAAACATGTATAATCGAGCAATTCTATGCATACAATCATCAATACAATAACATGTAATCATCATACTCTCAATATAACATCAAAATACAAAAAAATTAAGAAAAATTTAAAATCTAGGGTTAGGGTTTATACCCTAATCAAGAAATGATTAGTATGAACGCGTAGAGCTCGATACGGTGAATCCGAAAATGATGAAAGCCCTAAATCTTCAAGCTTGAAATGAAAAGATGATGATGATTATTGGTGGTGCAGGTGATGGCTCAAAAGAAAGGAGAAAGAGAGGAGAAAATTAAAATGAGGAATTAGGGTGAAATGAAGGAAAATGAGACTTTTGATCATTTTAGTCACTAGTTACCAATTTTGCACAAATACCCCCCTTTCAAAGGAGTTTGGCCGAAATATTGAGAGGGGTGGGCCCCCATTTGCCCAAATTTGATAAAATGTATAATTGCTTGTGGCCCAAATGCCCGAACGAAGCCCGAAACACGAAAACGCTACTACGCGATTGATTTTTCGGAGAGATAACAAATACGCGACGAATAAAATATATAAACACTATATATAATCATATGACATTAAAATATCATATTTAAAATAAATTGGATTTAAAAATCTCAAAAGTCTGACCGTTGGTTAGAAAACCGAAAAGATTCGCCGGATAGAAATCCGCGACACGTAGAAACGTATAACTTAAATTATGAATACAAATATTCACATAGCACATAATCATTAATATATTATTAAAAAAATAATAATATAGGTCATAGAAATGACGTGGCACGAATAACAGTTAACGGTCGTTAAATAATTTACGGTAAAAGATAACAAAAAAAGTGGGGTCGTTACACTATTCACCCTCGTGGCGAATACTAGTAATACGCAAAGAGTCTCTCTCTCCCTTGAGAATTTAGATAAAAGGTTTCCTTATACGGAAGTACGAGCGAAAAGAGAAAAAAAAATATAGGAGCGAAATGAGAATTTAAAATAGGATGAGTTTTCATCTTGATGTAGCCATATCGCGCATCTTGTGGCCAAATGTTGAGACTCGATGGGAACGAGATAGTACACGTAGTTATATAGTTCGGAGTTGAGTAGTAGTTGGCCATATTTCGGAATCATAAGGACGATAAGTCAAAGAAGAAAGAGGTATCCTTGGATTGTGTGCTATCTTAGGTTCCAGTAATATTAGACGGTAACAGTGAAATAACAGAGTTATGTAACGTGGTAGGTGGTGATGAGAATATTGATCGGGTCCGTAATTAAGTATTCTAATTCTTCATACGAATGTAACGAATTTCTGTTTCCTTGATTTCGAGTCGAAAGAGGATGCCTTTCAGGCGTTCACGTAGAAATATTTCCATATTTGAGTTCCATCTTGTGCTACACGAATTTGGCTAGTAAGGTTGGTGTGGATAATCACGTTCGAGGTTCAGACACGGAGAGGTTAAATTTTTCCCTTATTGAGTTAACGAGGTTAAAGGACGAGCAATATGGAAAAAGTCGGAAATGAGTCTCCGGTAATAACTGGCGAGATCCAAAATTTTACGAATACAAGTCGGAGTAGTGAGGGTTTTCTGATTACGTGTGACTTCGATCTTTGTGAGATCTACTTTAATACCTTGACCACTAACAACATGGTTTAGAAAAATGGACTTCGTTTAACTAAAATTCACACTTGGAGAAATTGGCGTAGAGTTGTTCTTTTCTCAAGAGCTCGAGCGTGAGACGGAGATGTCGTTCGTTTTCTTCTTTACTTGAATTGAATAGGTTAGGACATCACCTATGGATATGATGACGGATTTGTCTAGGTAAGTTTACATACGCGATTCATAAGATCCATGAATATGGACGGAGCCTTAGTTACTGTTGATAATGCTAAAAACGAACATATATTTCATAGCATTATTCCTCAAGAAAGACAAGCTTTTAGTTGCAATTGTTCTATTTACAAGTGATATTCGTTTAAATAATAAAAGGTGAAGACAAAAGATAGATTCGACGAATTGAAGACGCAAACGACCAAAAAGCTCAAAAGTACAAAATACAATCAAAGAGGTTCCAATTATTGATAAGAAACGTCTCAGAATTACAAGAGTACAAGATTCAAAACGCAAAGTACAAGATATTAAATTGTACGCAAGGACGTTCGAAAATCCGGAACCGGGACCAGAGTCAACTCTCAACGCTCGACGCAACGGACTAAAAATTACAAGTCAACTATGCACATGAATATAATATAATATATAATTAATTCTTAAAATTAATTTATATATTATATTATATTTAAAATCCGTCGGCAAGAAAGGATCCAAAATGGAGTGAGCTGTAAAATCAAACTCCGTGAGTTGCGGAGTTTGAAGAAGAGAAGTGACGCGACTCGCGGAGCCCCCAATTATGAAACTGCCTATAAAGCTCGCGCATTCTGATCGTAAAAAATATCCATAAAATCAATCTCTCTCTATATATGTATACGTAAATATTTATATTTTAATTTTAATTTTAATTTTAAATCCTAATAATAAGGGTATGTTAGCGAATGTTGTAAGGGTGTAAGTCGAAATTCTGTCCGTGTAACGCTACGCTATTTTTAATCGTTGTAAGTTATGTTCAACCTTTTTAATTTAATGTCTCGTAGCTAAGTTATTATTATGCTTATTTAATCCGAAGTAATCATGATGTTGGGCTAAATACTAAATTGGGTAATTGGGCTTTGTACCATAATTGGGGTTTGGATAAAAGAACGACACTTGTGGAAATTAGACTATGGGCTATTAATGGGTTTTATATTAACTAAACAATACCTTGTTAATTTAATATACAAACTTATAATTTGACGTATTTATATATAACCACATACGCTTGACTGGGTACGGTGGGCGGGATATCTATAAATACCAATAATTATTCATTTTACCGGACACGGAACTGGATTAATAGTTAATAGACTTGTTGAAACAGGGGTGAATTACATTCAAGGGTAATTGGTGTAATTGTTAACAAAGTAGTAAAACCTTGGTTTACACGCAGTCGATAACCTGGTGTATTCATTAAACAAAGTATTAAAACCTTGTTACAATTCGAATCCCCAATTAGTTGGAATATTTGACTTCGGGAATAAGAATAATTTGACGAATGCTTTCGCTCTTTATATTTATGACTGATGGACTATTATGGACATATCCGTATGGACATATTAAATAATCCAGGACAAAGAACAATTAACCCATGGGAATAAACTAAAATCAACACATCAAACATCATGATTACGGAAGTTTAAATAAGCATAATTATTTTATTTCATATTTAATTTCCTTTATTTTATATTTAATTGCACTTCTAAGTATCGCACTTTTATTTATTGTTATTGTATTTAATTGCACTTTTAATTATCGTATTTTTAATTATCGCAATTTTATTTTATCGCACTTTTATTTATCGCAATTTCATTATCGTTATTTACTTTACGCTTTAAATTAAGTATTGTATTTATTATTTAATATTTTACATTAGGTTTTAACTGCGACTAAAGTTTTAAAAATCGACAAACCGGTCAATAAACGGTAACCCCCCCCCCCTTTTATAATAATAATATTACTTATATATATTTGTATTTTTATAAATTAAAACTAATATAGCGTTAAGCTTTGTTTAAAGATTTTTCCCTGTGGAACGAACCGGACTTACTAAAAACTACACTACTGTACGATTAGGTACACTGCCTATAAGTGTTGTAGCAAGGTTTAAGTATATCCATTCTATAAATAAATAAATAATCTTGTGTAATATTGTATCCTATTTAATAGTATTTCCTAGTAAAATTTAATAGTATACTTAGCTTTAAACATCAAGTATTTTTGGCGCCGCTGCCGGGGAATCGATTTCTTGCTTAAAAGCCGGAAGCGCAACGCTAATATAAAAAAAAAATATTTTTATTTTTAGTTTACTTTTATAAAAATATGTTTTTGTAAAAATACGTTTTAAATATTCGAAAATATAAAAAGAAAAATAAAAATATAAATATTTTTAAGAGTTTGTTAAATATTTAAGTTTTATAAAGTTTCTTTATTTTTATAAAAATATAAGTTTTATTTAAATATTTTGTTTTTATTTAAAACATAAAAAAAACTGAAAAAATATATATATATAAATCTATTTTTAAGATTTTTATAAAATTATAAAGTATTTTATTTCTATTTTAGTTTTTAAAATATAAGTTCAAAATCATAATCATTCAACGTCTCAGTCCATCTTCGTTGCCTCATACTCAACTGTTTCTGATCAAGGATATGTTGAAGACTTTTGTGATCTGTGTACACTGTACTTTTGACTCCATAAAGATAATGTCTCCAAATCTTAAGCGCAAATACAACAGCTCCCAACTCTAAATCATGGTTTGTATAATTCTGCTCGTGAATCTTCAACTGACGTGACGCGTACGCAATAACTTTCTTGCGTTGCATCAAAACGCAATCAAAGCCCTGACGTGAAGCATCACAATAAACAACAAAATCATCATTACCCTCAGGTAGTGATAATATCGGAGTGGTAATCAACCTCTTCTTCAAAGTTTGAAAAGCAGTTTCTTGTTCATCCTTTCACTCATACTTCTTCCACTTGTGCGTTAAAGCAGTCAGAGGTTTCGCTATACGAGAGAAATCTTGAATGAACCTTCTATAATAACATGCTAATCCTAGAAATTGGCGAATTTGAGTAGGAGTTTTCGGAATTTCCCACTTTTCAATTGCCTCAATCTTGGCAGGATCAACTTGTATTCCCTGTTTACTAACAATATGTCCAAAGAATTGAACTTCTCGTAACCAGAAAGCACACTTAGAGAACTTAGCGTACAACTCTTCTTTTCTTAACAGGTCGAGCACTAATTTTAAATGTTCTTCGTGCTCTTCATCACTCTTAGAATAAATAAGGATTTCGTCGATGAAAACAATAATGAATTTGTCTAGATAGGGTCTACACACACGGTTCATGAGGTCCATGAACACAGCAGGTGCGTTTGTCAATCCGAACGGCATAACAAGAAATTCGTAGTGACCATAACGGGTGCGAAAAGCAGTTTTCGGGACATCAGATTTTTTAACACGCAATTGATGATAACCGGAACGAAGATCAATTTTAGAATAAACAGACGAACCTTGAAGCTGATCGAACAGATCATCAATTCTAGGAAGAGGGTAACGATTTTTAACAGTAAGCTCGTTCAACTCGCGATAATCAATACACAATCGGAACGAACCATCTTCCTTCTTAACAACAAAACAGAAGCTCCCCAAGGGGACGAACTGGGACGAATGAAATATAGTTGCAACAATGAAGGAAGAAATATATATGGAGTAGTCACATCAGTGGCATAGATATTTAAGGCAATTCTCTCAAAGGAGATAACGAGGATCATGGACTTCAAAGTAAATTTTCATTACATTTCCGAAAGGAAGACGTACAAAAGGTGTGATATTTCAACGAGAGTGAACTTCATTGTACAGTGAGCGAGGAAATCTAGGATTCATCCATTTTCTTAAATTTATGTGTGGATGAAAAGAAAGCGATTCATGGGTTATAAAGAATGGCCAACCCCAGGTGAGATGAACCTCCAAAAATAATTTCGTGCACCTCAAAGTATTGAATCATAGGATTGATGTTTACGAGGGTGTTGCGGTTGATAGCGAATATTGAGAGTAGAAACTCCTCAAACGGTCTAGTGTAATATATATCCATGATACCCACTATAACAACAGTTGGGGTAGAAATCCACCTAGTGCCTTTTCTACAATAGGGTGTCCACCGAGTGTACCCCAGAAAATTGATTTATCGGTCCGCGTTTCGGCCATGTCCAACCATAAGAGGGTAAATTTTACGAGCGCAAAGACTTTTCAACAAATTTTCTGAAACCGGCATCCAAAGTGGTGTCAGAGTTTCTATCAATGAACTTAATGGTAAGTTTCATCCTTAAACGGAGGATGAGAATAACTGTGATCCAAATACTCTGTAGAGTAAATCGAAAATTTGATATAATCAATCAAAGGAGTTTTGAAAAATATTTAAATGTTTGATGTGCAACATAAACGGAACGAAGTTCTTAGTAAATTTAGAAGTATGTACAACGTGTACCATTTTATATAAAATAAATTGACTTAGTCAAACAGCTCAATAAATGAGTGGTTTTAAAATAATTTTGAAGGTATGATTTAGTATATACTAGCCAAAATAGGTAAGGGTAAATTTATTCATTTAAATCCATACATACATGTATGATTTTATAAATTGTATACATGACAAAATATTTCATTACTTATATTCACCCATAAATCCCGTGAGAACCGCCCAATTAAAAAAATGTGTAAAACTCTCGATGATAAATAGAGTATCTGTATTTCAGAGGTTACAAGTTGAAGAAAGATCATGGAAGATCGAGTAAAGGACTTGAATCGTCGTGCGACATTTGACCAACAAATGTTACGAGGTCATGAAACCAATGAGTTAAATGTTGTTTTGACTATTATCAGGACATAAGTCCTTGGGCCAAAATTGTTCCCGAGCGAAGCTGTTGCTAACAAGCGAGTTATGAAGGATAGAACATGAGATAGTAAATCTGGTTAAAACGAGCTTCTCGTATATCAACAAGTAAGATAATGATTATTTTCCCTATCCATGTAATACATCGGAACTTCTGAACGAGTAGTGTAAAAAATTTCTTTGACTCGCTTTCTATTCCTCATGTCACAATATTGGGACTTCTTTATGAATTAACGTAATATAATCAAGTTGGCCTGACACCATTATATTTCACTAATTAATAGTTCCATTCCAATAGCACTACATGAGGTCAGGACACGCGATCAACCTCGAATTTCCATACAATTTCTCTAAAATAATTTCTTAAACAATGTGCTAAAGATAGCACAAGAGACAAAACATCATAAGTAACGAATAGGAGTAACGATGACATAGAAATGTCTTCGAAGTGCCAAAAATCTCTAAAAGTCAAGAATGACGTTTTCCGGTTCAAAAACCAAAGCACATAGGCATAACGGCACAAAGGCACGTAATATAACCAGAATGTTATATACCTAAACATAATAGCTGACATTGAAATGCCGAGCATTTAGAAGTCAAGAATGACATCTCGCGTAATATAACTCAAACGTTATGTACATAACCATAATAGATGATATAGAAATGTCGAGAATTTCAGAAGTCGAGAATGACATCCCTCGGTTTCTACCGGAGGTGTTCTTATAAGGATAAGTTCGCATGAGTTAGAGAATATGTTTAAATCGGAATGGAAGTTCCTCCCGGATTCAGAACATAATAGAGATGTATGTATGATAACAATATATATACCAATACGATACAAATAATCCATATAATAATAATATATAATAGGCCGGGCTGTAGACTAGACTCACTAATGCACCCTATTGACTCGGGTAACGACATCAATGCAGCCTAATTCCCTACAACCAAGGCTCTGATACCAACTGTAACGACCCGTCAAAGTACGTTTGACGACCATCATTATCTTGGTCCCACAGCTTGATTGAAACTCTAAATGAATTTAATAAAACAACCTTGCATTCTTTATTTAAAATTGATTTCCTATAAAGGAAATCTACTAAAATGTATAAGTTTAGAATAACTATACATAAATATTCTAACCAAAAGTTGACCAAAACAAAGTCAACAAACACCCACTATTTAATGTAACGAAACAGAATGTAAGTTAATGTTTAACAAAAGCTGCCATCATAAATATGCAGACTTTCTAAGCACAGCGGAAGCAGTCAATCATGAACCTGAGAATAAAACATGCGAGTAACTGTCAACAAAAATGTTGAGTGAATTATAGGTTTAATATTGCAAACAATGTTTAATTTAAACCATAAAAATTTGTGTTTGAAAACATAAAAACTCCTTTTTGGACCACAAAATTATATGCTAAAAACATATAATAATATTATTCCATTTTCCGTGAGCCACCTGGTAACCACTTAACCATTTATTTACCCTTGCCAAACACAATAAATAATATACACCGAATAAGTGTATCTTCAACTAAATACGAAGTACTAAACATTCCGATTATAAATTGCTATAATTTTGGGTTGTCAAACCTGATAGATCTATCCGTAGGATTCGCGTTCACCAGTAGAAACCAGTTATTACAGTTACCAGACTAGGGAATATTTTTGTTCAGCTCACAATGAATAATTTAACCAACTTCCACTTGTGTCCAAAATATAAATAAATTGCATGTATTCTCATCCCAAAAAATTTAAAATAGAAAAATGGGACTATAACTCACCTTAATAGTAAATGAAGGAACCACACAAACAAGCAAACAGCTAACGAAGTAAACTGATCAGGAATGCTCACAACGCCGACCTATAAATAAAGCAGGTCGATATAAATAACTAACTTATGTCAAGTCTTAGTATGATAGCTATTGTACATTTTGCAAGTAGACATGGAACAATACTCAACATGCATCGGTTTGATCGGAACAGCGTACGGACACACACTTTCTATTTTTAGAAAGTTTCTATTTTTAGCAGGTTTCTATTTTTGGAAAGTTTCTATTTTAGGAAAGTTTCTATTTTTGGAAAGTTTCTATTTTAGGAAAGTTTCTATTTTAGAAAAGTTTCTATATTTGGAAAGTTTCCAAATTTAGGAAGTTTCCATATTTAGAAAGTTTCTATTTTTAGAAAGTTTTAAGTTAGGAAAGTTTCTTTAATTAGAAAGTCAACTGAAAGTCAAAGTCAACTGAAAGTCAACTCAAAAGTCAACCTTGGTCAAACATCGTCAACATCAATTTTAAAAGTGTAAGTTGTAATAATAATATTATTTATAATGTTAATTAAAGTTAAATATGTATAATTATGTCATAATATAAGTTTAATTAAATTAAAATGAATTATTAAAGTTAAAATAAGTTAAAATGATATAATTAATATAACATAAGTATTTAATAATTAAATTATAATTAAATAATAACTAAGCCTTATAATAATTAAATAATTAATTAATCCTTATTATAAGTCTTATAATAATAATCTCATAATATAAGTTTAATACTTATCATAAGTATTTTCCATTAATAATAAAAGTATTATTAATCATAAGTTTAATTAAAATGTTAATGAAATCATAAGTAATAATTAAATGATATAATAAATATATATCATAAGTCTTAAATTATAATAATTACTTTTTATATCATAAGTAATTTAATAATAATGAAAATCATTATTTATATCATAAGTTTTAATACTTAACCATAAGTTTTAATCACAAGTTCATCGGGTCATAACTTGAGCCCCGGGAATCAGTTTTCGGCGAGTCTTATATATATCTTCGCCTAACCAACTCACCCGACACCTTATTGTGCTCAAGAACACCCCAAGAACAGCAACCAAGTCGTGACTTACAGCCACTAATCAGTTTGGATCTTCAATCCGCTCAAAAACGTGTTTTAGTCATAACCGGTGATCCGTGGCTCGGATTTAGATGACCCGAACATGAAAGTTCATCCCATCATCAATCCTAACACACTAGTACACCCTAAAGACTCCAAAAATGGTCACAAAGTCAGATCATACCTGATTCAATTCGTTTTCATAATTTAATCTCAACAAAACACCATTTCAATCATATCTTAAGCTCCGGGAATCGAAATGACATGAATTCGGAGTCTAAAATTAATGTCTTGATGAGAGGAACTCATCTAGATACTTTAATTTCACTTTTATATCAGTTACATACCCATAAATGACCGAAAAAGCTGCTGTCCCAATTCAATCAAACTGAAAACATGTATAATCGAGCAATTCTATGCATACAATCATCAATACAATAACATGTAATCATCATACTCTCAATATAACATCAAAATACAGAAAAATTAAGAAAAATTTAAAATCTAGGGTTAGGGTTTATACCCTAATCAAGAAATGATTAGTATGAACGCGTAGAGCTCGATACGGTGAATCCGAAAATGATGAAAGCCCTAAATCTTCAAGCTTGAAATGAAAAGATGATGATGATTATTGGTGGTGCAGGTGACGGCTCAAAAGAAAGGAGAAAGAGAGGAGAAAATTAAAATGAGGAATTAGGGTGAAATGAAGGAAAATGAGACTTTTGATCATTTTAGTCACTAGTTACCAATTTTGCACAAATACCCCCCTTTCAAAGGAGTTTGGCCGAAATATTGAGAGGGGTGGGCCCCCATTTGCCCAAATTTGATAAAATGTATAATTGCTTGTGGCCCAAATGCCCGAACGAAGCCCGAAACACGAAAACGCTACTACGCGATTGATTTTTCGGAGAGATAACAAATACGCGACGAATAAAATATATAAACACTATATATAATCATATGACATTAAAATATCATATTTAAAATAAATTGGATTTAAAAATCCCAAAAGTCTGACCGTTGGTTAGAAAACCGAAAAGATTCGCCGGATAGAAATCCGCGACACGTAGAAACGTATATCTTAAATTATGAATACAAATATTCACATAGCACATAATCATTAATATATTATTACAAAAATAATAATATAGGTCATAGAAATGACGTGGCACGAATAACAGTTAACGGTCGTTAAATAATTTACGGTAAAAGATAACGAAAAAAGTGGGGTCGTTACACTATTCACCCTCGTGGCGAATACTAGTAATACGCGAAGAGTCTCTCTCTCCCTTGAGAATTTAGATAAAAGGTTTCCTTATACGGAAGTATGAGCGAAAAGAGAAAAAAAAATATAGGAGCGAAATGAGAATTTAAAATAGGATGAGTTTTCATCTTGATGTAGCCATATCGCGCATCTTGTGGCCAAATGTTGAGAGTCAATGGGAACGAGATAGTACACGTAGTTATATAGTTCGGAGTTGAGTAGTAGTTGGCCATATTTCGGAATCATAAGGACGATAAGTCAAAGAAGAAAGAGGTATCCTTGGATTGTGTGCTATCTTAGGTTCCAGTAATATTAGACGGTAACAGTGAAATAACAGAGTTATGTAACGTGGTAGGTGGTGATGAGAATATTGATCGGGTCCGTAATTAAGTATTCTAATTCTTCATACGAATGTAACGAATTTCTGTTTCCTTGATTTCGAGTCGAAAGAGGATGCCTTTCAGGCGTTCACGTAGAAATATTTCCATATTTGAGTTCCATCTTGTGCTACACGAATTTGGCTAGTAAGGTTGGTGTGGATAATCACGTTCGAGGTTCAGACACGGAGAGGTTAAATTTTTCCCTTATTGAGTTAACGAGGTTAAAGGACGAGCAATATGGAAAAAGTCGGAAATGAGTCTCCGGTAATAACTGGCGAGATCCAAAATTTTACGAATACAAGTCGGAGTAGTGAGGGTTTTCTGATTACGTGTGACTTCGATCTTTGTGAGATCTACTTTAATACCTTGACCACTAACAACATGGTTTAGAAAAATGGACTTCGTTTAACTAAAATTCACACTTGGAGAAATTGGCGTAGAGTTGTTCTTTTCCCAAGAGCTCGAGCGTGAGACGGAGATGTCGTTCGTTTTCTTCTTTACTTGAATTGAATAGGTTAGGACATCACCTATGGATATGATGACGGATTTGTCTAGGTAAGTTTACATACGCGATTCATAAGATCCATGAATATGGACGGAGCCTTAGTTACTGTTGATAATGCTAAAAACGAACATATATTTCATAGCATTATTCCTCAAGAAAGACAAGCTTTTAGTTGCAATTGTTCTATTTACAAGTGATATTCGTTTAAATAATAAAAGGTGAAGACAAAAGATAGATTCGACGAATTGAAGACGCAAACGACCAAAAAGCTCAAAAGTACAAAATACAATCAAAGAGGTTCCAATTATTGATAAGAAACGTCTCAGAATTACAAGAGTACAAGATTCAAAACGCAAAGTACAAGATATTAAATTGTACGCAAGGACGTTCGAAAATCCGGAACCGGGACCAGAGTCAACTCTCAACGCTCGACGCAACGGACTAAAAATTACAAGTCAACTATGCACATGAATATAATATAATATATAATTAATTCTTAAAATTAATTTATATATTATATTATATTTAAAATCCGTCGGCAAGAAAGGATCCAAAATGGAGTGAGCTGTAAAATCAAACTCCGTGAGTTGCGGAGTTTGAAGAAGAGAAGTGACGCGACTCGCGGAGCCCCCAATTATGAAACTACCTATAAAAGCTCGCGCATTCTGATCGTAAAAAATATCCATAAAATCAATCTCTCTCTATATATGTATACGTAAATATTTATATTTTAATTTTAATTTTAATTTTAAATCCTAATAATAAGGGTATGTTAGCGAATGTTGTAAGGGTGTAAGTCGAAATTCTGTCCGTGTAACGCTACGCTATTTTTAATCGTTGTAAGTTATGTTCAACCTTTTTAATTTAATGTCTCGTAGCTAAGTTATTATTATGCTTATTTAATCCGAAGTAATCATGATGTTGGGCTAAATACTAAATTGGGTAATTGGGCTTTGTACCATAATTGGGGTTTGGATAAAAGAACGACACTTGTGGAAATTAGACTATGGGCTATTAATGGGTTTTATATTAACTAAACAATACCTTGTTAATTTAATATACAAACTTATAATTTGACGTATTTATATATAACCACATACGCTTGACTGGGTACGGTGGGCGGGATATCTATAAATACCAATAATTATTCATTTTACCGGACACGGAACTGGATTAATAGTTAATAGACTTGTTGAAACAGGGGTGAATTACATTCAAGGGTAATTGGTGTAATTGTTAACAAAGTAGTAAAACCTTGGTTTACACGCAGTCGATAACCTGGTGTATTCATTAAACAAAGTATTAAAACCTTGTTACAATTCGAATCCCCAATTAGTTGGAATATTTGACTTCGGGAATAAGAATAATTTGACGAATGCTTTCGCTCTTTATATTTATGACTGATGGACTATTATGGACATATCCGTATGGACATATTAAATAATCCAGGACAAAGAACAATTAACCCATGGGAATAAACTAAAATCAACACATCAAACATCATGATTACGGAAGTTTAAATAAGCATAATTATTTTATTTCATATTTAATTTCCTTTATTTTATATTTAATTGCACTTCTAAGTATCGCACTTTTATTTATTGTTATTGTATTTAATTGCACTTTTAATTATCGTATTTTTAATTATCGCAATTTTATTTTATCGCACTTTTATTTATCGCAATTTCATTATCGTTATTTACTTTACGCTTTAAATTAAGTATTGTATTTATTATTTAATATTTTACATTAGGTTTTAACTGCGACTAAAGTTTTAAAAATCGACAAACCGGTCAATAAACGGTAAACCCCCCCCCCCCTTTTATAATAATAATATTACTTATATATATTTGTATTTTTATAAATTAAAACTAATATAGCGTTAAGCTTTGTTTAAAGATTTTTCCCTGTGGAACGAACCGGACTTACTAAAAACTACACTACTGTACGATTAGGTACACTGCCTATAAGTGTTGTAGCAAGGTTTAAGTATATCCATTCTATAAATAAATAAATAATCTTGTGTAAAATTGTATCCTATTTAATAGTATTTCCTAGTAAAATTTAATAGTATACTTAGCTTTAAACATCAAGTATTTTTGGCGCCGCTGCCGGGGAATCGATTTCTTGCTTAAAAGCCGGAAGCGCAACGCTAATATAAAAAAAAAAGATTTTTATTTTTAGTTTACTTTTATAAAAATATGTTTTTGTAAAAATACGTTTTAAATATTCGAAAATATAAATATAAATATTTTTAAGAGTTTGTTAAATATTTAAGTTTTATAAAGTTTCTTTATTTTTATAAAAATATAAGTTTTATTTAAATATTTTGTTTTTATTTAAAACATAAAAAAAACTGAAAAAATATATATATATAAATCTATTTTTAAGATTTTTATAAAATTATAAAGTATTTTATTTCTATTTTAGTTTTTAAAATATAAGTTTTATTAAATTTATATAAATATATTAATTAAAAACAAATAAAAAAAACTGACCTGACGAATTTGACCTGCACCTCTTTTGGACCTGCAACCTCCGCGACTTGCGGAGGTTTTGAACTGGGATCATCGCGACTCGCGGAGTTCTCTCTGACAGGCCACAGGAAGCCCTAATCTGCATTAATTACGGGTTTTTATTATTATTATTTAAATTAAACCCTAATTAGGGTATTTTTATTATATAATTTAGTTTTTATTTTTAATTTGTATTTTAAGTTTAATTAGTTTAATTAGTTTATAAAATTAATAGTTTTATAAAATAAATAATATAAAAATAATATTTTTATAAAAATTGTACTTTTCACAACTTTTAGTATATTTTTATATTTTGTCCCTTTTTATTTGTTTTAGCGTAATTTTTGTATTTTTCGCTCGTATTTACTTTTAAGATATAGTTTTTGCCATAGTTATTTTTACTTCTAGATTTTTAGGCTTTGCCGTAAAATCCTTTAAGTGCTTTTTCTTTAGACTAAGATTTAGGTGCTTTAGAATTTTGCGACGCCTTTTTATATTTTAGTTCCTTTTTAAGTTTCAACGAACTACTTTCTTATTTTTATTTTTCGACGCCTTTTACCTATGTATCAATTATCACTCCAATTAATAATCTCAATTTGCAATTTTAATTTTAAGTTAGTGATAGTAATAAGGTTGGGTTAGTCGAGTGTTTTTAAGTTTTATAAGTCACTCTTTCTCTTTCTTATTTTTCCGACGCCTTTTATTTTTCAACCCTTTTATTTTTCGACGCGCAATCTTTTTCTTTCTTATTTCTCGCCATTCTAGTTTTAGGACTTAGAATTTTATTCTACTTCTTATCTAAATTTCTTAAAATTACGAAAATTTATTTTAAGTGGTTAAATTGATAGACATCAAAATTTTCTGGTTCGTAGTAATAGTTGAATTTGTACGTGGACCGGGTTATTGGAGCCAAACAGTACTCAATTATATTGAGACCAAACGAATCCTGCCCCTCTGCTGCATCTTTTGGCTATTCGAAACGTGGGCAAAATCAGAAAAGTCTATTAATTGGATAACTTATATAATTTTTCTTTCCTATTAAAAACTAATAGGATATTCAGTGAATGCACCGAGCAAGACGTTCATCACCTTTTGTACGTTCACCACCTGTAACTCGATCAAGACATCTAGCAAATATTGTCGCCGTTAATTTTTCTTTAGAATCGTCATCCAGTCGACCAAGTACTCCCATTCAAATTTCCGATAATCCATTTTTTGAACCCGACCTCACAATTGAGAATCCGGAGAATATTCAGGGACGATTCATAGATCCTGAACCATTAATTTTTTCTCCGGAACCACCAATCATTCAAACAGAGATTGTTGAGGAACGACCCATTAAATCAGAATCCTCTAGTGATTCAGATTCAACAAATTCAATTATGGAGAATCTGGAACCTTTAAGTATGGAAGACCGAATGCGAGCTAAACGCACTGGCCAAGGTCACGCAATTACTCATCCTGACATTAATGCGCCAGATTATGAAATCAAAGGACAAATTCTACATATGGTGACTAATCAATGCCAATTTAGTGGTGCGCCGAAGGAAGATCCAAATGAACATCTTCGTACCTTTAATAGGATCTGCACACTATTTAAAATCCGAGAAGTTGAGGATGAACAGATATATCTCATGTTATTTCCCTGGACTTTAAAGGGAGAAGCCAAAGATTGGTTGGAATCGTTACCTGAAGGGGCGATCGATACATGGGACGTTTTAGTTGAAAAATTTCTTAAACAATTCTTTCCGGCATCTAAAGCCGTAAGACTTCAAGGAGAAATTGTTACGTTCACACAGAAACCAAATGAAACTCTATATGAGGCATGGACAAGATTTGGAAAGTTATTAAGAGGATGTCCGCAACATGGTTTAGACACCTGTCAAATAGTACAAATATTCTACCAAGGATGCGACATCACTACAAGAAAAGACATCGATATAGCAGCTAGTGGTTCTATTATGAAGAAAACAGAAACTGATGCTTACAAAATTATTGATAACACTGATTCCCACTCACATGAGTGGCACCAAGAAAAAGATATCGTTAGATCATCTAAAGCAGCTAGAGCCGATTCTAGCCATGACTTAGATTCCATTTCCGTAAAGATAGATGCTGTCGAGAGACGAATGGAAAAGATGACTAAGGATATACACTCAATACGAATTAGTTGTGAGTAGTGTGGAGGACCACATTTGACAAAAGATTGTCTCAGTATTGAGCTAACAATGGAACAAAGAGAGAATATTTCATACATAAACCAAAGGCCTGGAAATAATTATCAGAATAATTATCAACCGCCAAGACCAATTTACAATCAAAACCAGAATTATAATCGAAATGTCCCATACAACAACCAACAAGGTCCTAATAATCAACAAGTATCCAACAATACTTACAACCAGCAAAGACCTAATTTTCAAAACAAACCACCACAAACCGATGATAAAAAGCCAAATTTAGAAGATATGATGACGAAGCTAGTTGAAACTCAAACGCAGTTTTTCACATCTCAGAAACTAACCAATGAACAAAATGCTCAAGCATTTAGAAATCAACAAGCTTCTATTCAAAATCTGGAACAAGAAGTAAGTAACCTAGCAAGGTTAATAGGTGAAAGAAAATCGGGAAGTCTACCTAGTGATACAAATGCTAACCCCCGGAATGAAACAGCTAAAGCCATTACCACAAGAAGTGGTACAACACTTAAACCACCTGAAATACCTGAAATTTCTAATGAAGCTATTCCTACTCCACAAGAACCACAACCTGAACAAGATAAGGAAAAAGAACCGGTAGTTGAAAAGGTTAATCAAGATAACACAGTTAAGACTAAACCTTATGTTAAACCATATCATCCACCACTTGCTTACCCGAGTAAAATGAAAAAAGAGAAACTTGAAGCCGAGCAATCCAAATTCTTGGATATGTTTAAACAGATAAATGTAAATCTTCCTTTCATTGATGTAATTTCAGGAATGCCTAGATATGCTAAATTCTTGAAAGATCCGATCACAAATAGAAAGAAAATGGAAGAACTCTCGGCCGTTACTATGAATGCTAATTGTTCAGCAGTGCTGTTGAATAAGATACCAGAAAAACTATCAGATCCAGGAAGTTTCACAATTCCATGTTTTCTGGGTAGTCTTAGTTCAATAGAAGCATTGGTAGACTTAGGTGCTAGTATAAATTTAATGCCGTATTCACTATATGCTAAACTAGACCTTGGAGAATTGAAACCAACAAGAATAAGCATACAACTAGCCGATCGATCAATAAAATATCCTAGAGGGATAATGGAGAACGTGCTAGTTAAAGTTGGTACTTTAGTATTTCCAGTAGATTTTGTTGTTCTGGACATGGAAGAAGATTCTCAAGTTCCTCTCATATTAGGAAGACCATTCTTAAACATGGCTAAAGCAATGATAGACGTGTTTGGTAAGAAACTGACCCTAAGTATAGAGGACGAGAGTGTTACCTTTTCAGTTGATAGAGCTATGCAACAACCACAATCTGCAGATGATACATGTTATTATATTCAAACTATAGATTCACATGCAGAATTGTTAGAAGAATTTCCAGAATTACAAGGAACAGGAGAATGTTCTTTAGGAGAAGGTAATGAACCAATTGATGAAACTGAAATGTTAGCTACACTAATAGCTAATGGATATGAACCAACAACAGAAGAAATTCAAATACTAAAAGAAGAAGACAGATATCGATACAAATCATCGATAGAAGAACCTCCGACATTAGAGTTAAAGCCACTTCCAAACCATTTGAAATACGCTTATTTACATGGTGAATCTGAATTACCTGTAATAATATCGTCTTCTCTTACTGAAAATGAGAAATCACAACTCATTTCTGTGTTGAAAGCTCATAAACCAGCCATTGCATGGAAAATTCATGATATAAAAGGAATAAGTCCTTCGTATTGCACACATAAAATCCTTATGGAAGAAGGTCATAAAACGTATGTGCAACGCCAACGAAGACTAAATCCTAATATGCAAGATGTAGTTAAGAAAGAAATTATTAAAATGCTAGTCCATGGGTAAGCCCAGTTCAATGTGTGCCTAAGAAGGGTGGCATGACTGTCATTACAAATGAGAAAAATGAGCTTATTCCTACTAGGACTGTAACAGGATGGCGTGTATGTATTGATTATAGAAAATTAAATGACGCCACCAGAAAAGATCACTTTCCCTTACCTTTTATTGATCAAATGTTGGAAAGATTAGCCGGAAATAGTTACTATTGTTTTCTTGATGGTTTTTCCGGATATTTTCAAATTCCAATAGCACCCGAGGACCAAGAGAAAACCACGTTCATGTGCCCTTATGGTACTTTTGCTTACAAACGCATGCCATTTGGACTTTGCAACGCCCCTGCAACCTTTCAAAGGTGCATGATGGCAATTTTTCACGACATGATAGAAGAATGCATGGAAGTTTTCATGGATGACTTTTCAGTCATCGGTGATACATTTGAATCATGTCTAGTTAATCTGGAACGAATGCTTATTAGATGCAAACAATCAAATCTAGTACTTAATTGGGAGAAATGCCATTTCATGGTTAAAGAAGGCATCGTTCTTGGTCATAAAATTTCAAAGGAAGGAATTGAAGTGGATAGAGCTAAAGTAGATGTAATTGCTAAACTTCCACATCCCACCAATGTTAGAGGAGTTAGGAGTTTTATAGGGCATGCCGGTTTTTACCGACGTTTCATAAAAGATTTTTCTAAAATTGCCACTCCTATGAATAAACTCCTAGAAAAGGATGCTCCATTCATCTTTTCAGAGGAATGTATCAAATCTTTTAATATTCTTAAAGAGAAACTCACTAATGCGCCGATCATGATAACTCCAAATTAGAATCTACCATTTGAACTAATGTGCGATGCAAGTGATTTTGCAATGGGATCCGTTTTAGGACAAAGGATTGAAAAACGATTTCAACCTATATATTATGCTAGTAAGACATTACAAGGAGCACAAACAAATTACACAACTACTGAAAAAGAACTCTTTGCTATTGTCTTTGCTTTTGACAAATTTCGATCATATCTCGTTCTAGCTAAAACGGTGATCTATACCGACCATTCTGCTCTTAGATACCTATTTTCAAAACAAGATGCTAAACCAAGATTAATTCGTTGGATCTTACTATTACAAGAATTCGATATTGAAGTCCGAGATAAAAGAGGAGCAGAAAATCTCGCCGCTGATCATCTTTCTCGCCTTGAAAATCCCGAATTAGAAGTTCTAAATGAATCGGCCATACAAGACAACTTTCCTGATGAATATCTATTGAAGATAGATTATAATGAAATACCATGGTTTGCAGACTATGCAAACTACTTAGTATGTAGATTCCTTGAAAAAGGATTATCGTACCAAAAACGAAAGAAATTCTTTAGTGATATAAAACACTATTTCTGGGAAGATCCACATCTGTTTAAAAGTTGTCCAGATGGAATAATACGCCGATGTGTATTCGGAGATGAAGCCAATCAAATCTTAAACCATTGTCACACAGGACCAACAGGAGGGCATTATGGGCCTCAACTAACAGTAAGAAAAGTTTATGATGCTGGATTCTATTGGCCTACAATTTACAAAGACGCACACCTTCTTTGCAAATCTTGTGATGCATGTCAAAGGGCCGGAAAAATAAGTCAACGTGATGAAATGCCACAAAATGTCATTCAAGTATGTGAAGTATTTGACATTTGGGGTATTGACTTTATGGGTCCATTTCCAAAATCTCATAATAATCTCTACATTCTCGTTGCCATTGATTGTGTATCTAAATGGGCGGAAGCACAAGCTCTCCCAACTAACGATGCTGAGTTTTAGTCAACTTTTTAAAACGTCTCTTTGCAAGGTTTGGAACACCGAAGGCTTTAATAAGTGATCGGGGTACTCATTTATGTAATAATAAACTTGAGAAAGTTCTCAAAAGATATGGAGTAACTCATAAAATCTCCACCGCATATCATCCACAAACAAGTGGACAAGTTGAAAATACCAACCGAGCTTTAAAACGTATTCTAGAAAAAACCGTAGGATCAAATCCGAAGGAATGGTCCATAAAATTGGAGGATGCACTCTGGGCTTTTAGAACAGCCTACAAAACTCCAATTGGAACCACACCTTTTAAACTCGTTTACGGAAAAGCATGTCATCTTCTAGTAGAAATTGAACACAAAGCATTTTGGGCTTTGAAGACATGTAATCTTGATTTACATGAAGCTGGACGTCTACGGTTAAGTCAATTAAACGAATTAGAAGAATTAAGACATGAAGCATACGAAAATTCGTTAATCTATAAAGAAAGAACAAAGAAATGGCATGATAAAAGAATCAGAATATCAAAAGAATTCAAAGAAGGAGACAGAGTTCTTCTTTTCAATTCACGATTCAAGCTATTTCCTGAAAAATTAAAATCAAGATGGTCTGGACCATTCACAGTCAAAAGAGTTTTCCCATACGGAACAGTAGAATTAATAAATTCAAATGGGATTGAATTTAAAGTTAATGGTCACAGAGTTAAACATTACATACATGGTCCGATGGAAGTTGACAATGAAGTTAATCATAATTTCACCACCCAAGAAAACCTTCAAAATGAAAACATAAATATGTTATCAACAACATATGAAAAATCAAAATTGGAATATAGGGAGGAGTCAAATTTGAGTGATGAAGAAGAATTCTTATACAAACCTCCCTTTCCAAGAAACGAAGAAAAATGTGAACAAGAAGTTCAAATAGAAGTGAAAGAACCAAGAAAAGAACACCCGAAAAGGGTTTACAAACCAACTCGACTTACTAAAGCAGGAGACCCGGGTGAATTTATCATTTCTTGTTTGCTTAATGATGGTGCTGTATATAATGGACTCGCAAATTTAGGAGCAAGTGCAAATATTATGCCTCTTTTCTTATACAAAAGATTAGGCATGGGTAAATTAAAACCAACCAAAATAGGTGTTCAATCATTTGACCAAACCATTAAATACCCGGTTGGAATAGCAAATAATTTACTTGTTAACGTGGGAAGTTTGACCTTTGTTGTAAACTTCATAGTGATTAATATGGAGGAAAACCTTGATATTCCTCTAATTCTAGGTCGCCCATTTTTAGCAACCACCGAGGCATTCATTGATGTAAGAGAAGGTAGAATGACACTTAGGGATGGTGATACATCGATCACCTTTGTGAACCGAAAGTTTAGATCTCCACCAACCAAAACTGTTAGACCAATAAAAATGCATAAGTGTGGGGAAGATGAAGAAACACTTAATGATGATCCAATCACAAAGAATGCCGTTGATGATACGAAATTAGATGAACCCATTTTTAACAGTTCAACGAAGAAACTTTATAAACGGATTCACGATGCTAAGATTAAGGGAAACTTTAAGTTATGTAACCGATTAGTATCCAATTTATCGCCAAATGAAAAGGCGATGTTAGTTGAATTTGTGAAAGTTACGGAGGAAATCAACAAATGGATTGAAGTAAAAGTCAAAGATATAAAAGTTGTTGATGATTCAATTGAAAATAATGTTAATCACAATTTCAACTAAGTGTAGGGAGGTTTATGTATTTCTGTTAGAGTTAGATTTTCTGTTTTCGTGTAGTTCTCGAAAATGAAACCCGAATGGTCTTTCCCTAGCAGACCCTAAAGAACTAGTCTTCTCCCCCCATTCTGAATTTTTATTTTTTTTAGGTTTTTACGAAATGAAGACTTCCTGTGAATTAAACCATGGTCTAATGCTACACGCTTTGATCACTAAACGTAATAATGACACACTTCCAAGTGAAATAGTATCATTAATCAGAGGTAAATTGGATGGAGTAAGAAAAGAATCCAGATGCGAAGATAATAAGTTACAATTTGGTAAAGGAAAATCAAAATCCGCAGCGAAAAGAAGAGCACGACACCTTGAAAAATGTCACAAATGCGGAAAATGGTCACACGAAGGTAAATGTTCAAATAATCAAACCTATTCAAATACCGAATTTGTTACTTTATGCAGAGACGGACCGTTCATATGTTTAGAAGAAAAAACATTAAATGCTCGAGGTTACGCCTATGTAGCCATGGAAAATCAATTAGTCCGACTATCTTATGAGTGGGCTAGAGCATATCACTAAGAAATCTATTTCACAGGTAAGTTTGTACAGTTTTCATTTTTATTTTTATTTTTATTTTTAACCTTTTGATAATAAACGCTAATTTGTTCGCTATAAAGTATTAAATTGGTATTCGATAAAATTAGGTCTTGCGACCGAAATTATTGATATCATACAAAAATTTATTACATCACTGCGAAATTTAACGTTTATTCTTAAGGTATAAATATCTTTAATCAATCAACCCAAAATATTTCTAAAATTTGTCATGAGTTAAATTAGGTCATGGAACCGAAATTACTTTACCGAAAAGAGGGGCGCATGTTATTGATAATATTTGATTGATTAAAGTGGGATAAAAGCCAAAAAGATTTTTAATTTTATTTTTACCATGTTTTAAAATTAATATATAAAAATTAAAATACTATTGTAAACTTTTTAAAATTAATATATTTAAAATTGTAAATATTTGAAAAATTGATATTTTTAATGTATAAAAACAAAAATATAATATAAGTTTGGTGTGAATTTTTAATTTTATGCATTTTAAATTTAAGTTTGGTGTGAATTTAAAAACAAAAATTTACTTTATTTCGCTAAGTTAAAAATATGATTTTTAAAATTCGTCGTAAGTTGAAGACTAGGTCGTTGAGCCGAAATTGCTTTACCCGAGGGAGGGACGAGAACTTTTATTATCATTATTTTTAATCTTATTGAATTAAAGTATGCCAAAAACATTAAAAAACCCAAAAATCTTTGCTTTTAAAACCGCGCTTTGAATTGACAAATTTTAAAATTTTGTCGAGGGACGGACTATGACATCGTTCCGAAACGACCTCGTCCTAAATAACAAGGGAAACAAAATTTTAAAATTAATTAATTAATTATTTTATAAGTTAAGGTTTTTTTAAAAAAAATAAAAAATACAAACACCGCGACTCGCGGAGTTTGTAATGTGCAAACACCGCAAGTCGCGGAGGACCAAAATTCCAGAAAAAAATATAACGCTGGAACAGATCAGTCCCCAACACAAAACACCCACAAACTGCGAAAAACACCCGAGAAAACACACACAAATCCGCAATTTTTGGCCATTTTTCATCAAATCTTTTACAAAATCATGTTGAGAAGGATGCTATCAAGGAATTACTCAAGAAAAACGGTAAATTTCTACACCAAAACACCCTTTAATCCGAAAATTTAGTGTTCTTGAGCAAATTTATACCCAATTCGATTTTGATGCTTTTTAGTGTAATTGTGCTTAAATTGCTTATGTATTATGCTTGTATAACCTAGAATGATGCTATTTAACATGATTAGAAGCCTTAAACTTCAAATTTTGAGTAATCTAGGGTTTGTGTTCTTGAGCAATTTGGGGCTTTTTGATATAAACAGGTTATGGCCAATTTTTGTCATGAATTATTGCTAAATTAAGTAGTGTAACATGTTTAGGTAGTTAAATGATTCAAACTTTGAGCCTAAACATGATTTTTAAGAATTAAAGTGGACTTTTTCAAGTCTAAAATTCATGAACTTGATTTTTGAGAGATAATGCCATTTGAAACTTGTTTAATTGCTAATAATGATTATTTTGATATGTTATTTAAGTTGAATGCTTATGAACTTGGCAAACATTTTCGTATATGCTTATTTGAAAAAGTGTAGATTTGATAAAAATATGAAAATGAGCATAAGTTTGATATAAATTGAACATGTAATTGTAATTATTTTGATTGATGATTTTACTGACACTAATGCATATTTGGATGCACAAAAATTGTGTTTAATGTGTTTTGCAGACTGAAAGGGGTGAATCTTCATCCCAAGCTCGCATTGCTCCTCCTGAGAATGCGGAATAACAAGATGTTGATAACCATTACAAACAAGATATACCTCATCCAGTTATGACATTTTCAGATATGCACATGAAAAATTTGCACCCGAACTTGAGATTAGACAGACGTTGGATAGATTATCCAAAATACCAAAGGAACTTGCACACTCTTCATTCTAAAGCTGTTTAAGTGCCTAGGGTAATAGAATGGGAACCGTTAGAAGCCGTAGAATTGGCCGAGCCAATTAGGGAATTACTTACACAGAGGTATGGTAATTCTACTTTTAACGATTGAGTACGATTATTCAACATGCGTAGACCTGTATATAAAGTATGGTGTGAAGAATTATTGTGTAGTATAGAAATAAATGATCGGGTAGCTAGTTTAACCGATCGAACTTTATTAGATTTTTGTTAGGAGATTCGATGCGCCACATGTCTCTACTAGACATGGCTCAGGCCTTACGTATATATACGCCTGAGGAGCTAGCATCTGCCGATTGTCGAGGGTTGATATTGAATGGTAGGAAGATTGATGAAAATTTTGATACGCATGGTGTATGGAGTCAAATGACTAGCCATCACCGATTTAAAGGGGGAAATTACTCTTATTTGGATATAGATAGAGCTGAGTTAAGAGTAATTCATAGGTTTCTAGCGAACTCAATTACAGAGCGAGGTAATAAAAGGAAAAGGTAAATGAACAGGATTTGTTTTACCACATGTGTATTCGAGACCCACAAAGCGCTGTAAGTATACCTTATTGTGTGGGTTATTATTTATCAGCTATGGTTAGGGGGATGAGACCGCACAGTATAATAGGAGGTGGTATATTTATTACATTAATTGCTGAGTATCTTAATGTGGATATAAGTCGGGGGGGATTATTAATCGAAGAACCAGAACCCCACGATATAATTGGTTTAAATGTATATCATGGTGCTAAGGTTTTGAAAAGGCGAAATAACGCCGCGGTAAGATATAATGGAAGACATCCACAGGTTGAGAGAAATCAACAGCCAGGTAATGTGGGAGGGGGAAATGAAATGACAGAAATGCAAAGCTTTATAGCTTCACAAGAGTATGAAAATGCTAGACATCGAGCATTTGAAGATTGGCAAGTTCATCAAAACCAAATCATAGCTCATTGCCAACATATAGGTAGAAACTATATTTCTAATCCAACGCCCGTATTTCCTCCTTGGTCTATAGAGATGCAACCACCGTATCCTACTTATAACCCAGCTGAAGCATTTTATAGCACATACGGTTATGCATGGAACCCCTACTGGTATCAGTAACAACCCTAGTTTATTTAGTTTTATTTATTTTATTTTTGTAATGTTACTACATTATACACTTATGTTGATATTGTAATAGTTTTTTATAATTTTCTAACTTTTATTATTAGATTTTAATAATTTTTGAATGTGGGGTAATATACCAAACTTCAAAAATATGTATATATGTTTGCAGCTTATCTTATGTACACAACAGGGTAAAACAACGCATTTTCAAAGACTGGCATTAAGTTCAGCAAAAGCTACTAATTTTGACGACAAGATGAAAAATAAATGTGATGTAACAACAAGACAGAATGAACAAATGATGTGCACCATTTATCATTCAGCAAACAAACGCCAATATGTTTGGAAACTTTGGTAAAATTTAATCATTTTTCTACGCTAATCACCCTCAATAATTTAAATTGGGCATTGCAAGATCTTAAGTGTGGGAAGGGGTTAAATTCTTTCGGATTTTAAAATTTTTACTTTATACACTTGGTTACCATTAGAAATACTAGTAAAGCAGTAGTTGTATTAGAATCTAGTGCTCTCTGATAATAAAGAACAGCCCTAGTCTTATATACTGACTACCCAATTCTAGTAAAAATTTTTAAAATTTTCAATTAAATGAATTCAAAATCATGTTTATACATATTTATGAACGATAAAACTAGGTGTTAACACCAAAATTATTGTTACCTTGGAAAGGACATAAATTGAGAAACAAACCAAAATGTTAGAATTCATTTAAAATGGAATAGAGGACAATAAAAATGCAAAGAAAAGAAAATAAAAGCCAAGTGTGGGAAAATTTACCAAGTTATCTTAAACATATGTCACATTTTTCTGTAACAAATAATTGAAGATACTTTTGCTTTGGACTAAACTAAACAGTTTTACTCAATTTACTGTAATATATTTGAAAGAAGAGATGGATCTACACGATGAATCAATTCCATCATTTAAAGGAAGTAAAGTCTTTCAAAAAAGAAACGCGCTTCTTGATTTAGGTCATGAAGTTGTCGTCCAGACCAGCTGTAGGTTGACAAAAAATCTAGAAAAGTCATCACTAAAATCAGCAGGAAATCCACGGACCTCAGCATAAAAAAGGGTCGCTAAGTGGTCAGATTTATCCTAACCATGAGAAGGATTTATCTCGTACAATGGGGGACACCGTGCAAATTAGCTTGATAAGACTAATAAATCAGATCCCCGGAAAGGATAATCTCCTTAAAGATCAAAAATCAGCTTTTAAGCCTGATATTACTCAATCTTTGAGATTGACCTTAAAGATTGAGAATTACAAACTCATGGAATTCGATGATATCTAAACTCGAGCTTGAACAAGAAAATATTTTGATCAAAAATTACAAACCGATTTGTTTTCTGAAAACCCATTTTTAATTCGTTCATTACCATTGAACGTAAAACCCTAGGAATTCAACTGGAATTCATTAGGTCACCTGAACCAAATCGGGTGTCAACCGTAAGAACGGTAGTTGCATAGCATGGTTGAAGACAGGACCTTGTGCCAGACCAAAAAATTATAAGGGTGAGCTTTACTATTGCTCCTACAAAGGATAGTAATTGTGTCCGACACATTATAGACCATAATTAAAAGCATGTCAGGGGACATTGCCTTAACAGTTGCTTGTTCATCGCTTTCCTTTACAACCGGACGGTAGTTTACCGAAAGGTAATATACGGGACAAGTAAACTGGACGTGTTGCTTTCTTAATACAAGGTTAGCAAGTGGGTGACACAAAACCATAAGGTTTGAGCTAAAATTTTCAAATCTGAAACCCACAAAACCCACAAAAATATTTTGCAACACCGGTGAAGGGTTATTCCGGAAAACTTATCTAGGGTAAAATTTAGATTAAATTTTCAAAAAGATCAAATGTTTCCTTAAGGATCTACATTTTCATAGTCATGTGGGACTGTAAACCACATCGTTACTATCATTGTTTATACCGCCGTATCAAAATCACTGATGTATAAAGTGTGAAGAATAAAGAAGTGATTCTAGTATTTCAAGACTATATTGCTTGAGGACAAGCAACGCTCAAGTGTGGGAATATTTGATAATGCTAAAAACGAACATATATTTCATAGCATTATTCCTCAAGAAAGATAAGCTTTTAGTTGCAATTGTTCTATTTACAAGTGATATTCGTTTAAATAATAAAAGGTGAAGACAAAAGATAGATTCGACGAATTGAAGACGCAAACGACAAAAAGCTCAAAAGTACAAAATACAATCAAAGAGGTTCCAATTATTGATAAGAAACGTCTCAGAATTACAAGAGTACAAGATTCAAAACGCAAAGTACAAGATATTAAATTGTACGCAAGGACGTTCGAAAATCCGGAACCGGGACCAGAGTCAACTCTCAACGCTCGACGCAACGGACTAAAAATTACAAGCCAACTATGCACATGAATATAATATAATATATAATTAATTCTTAAAATTAATTTATATATTATATTATATTTAAAATCCGTCGGCAAGAAAGGATCCAAAATGGAGTGAGCTGTAAAATCAAACTCCGCGAGTTGCGGAGTTTGAAGAAGAGAAGTGCCGCGACTCGCGGAGCCCCCAATTATGAAACTGCCTATAAAAGCTCGCGCATTCTTATCGTAAAAAATATCCATAAAATCAATCTCTCTCTATATATGTATACGTAAATATTTATATTTATATTTTAATTTTAATTTTAATTTTAAATCCTAATAATAAGGGTATGTTAGCGAATGTTGTAAGGGTGTAAGTCGAAATTCTGTCCGTGTAACGCTACGCTATTTTTAATCATTGTAAGTTATGTTCAACCTTTTTAATTTGATGTCTCGTAGCTAAGTTATTATTATGCTTATTTAATCCGAAGTAATCATGATGTTGGGCTAAATACTAAAATTGGGTAATTGGGCTTTGTACCATAATTGGGGTTTGGATAAAAGAACGACACTTGTGGAAATTAGACTATGGGCTATTAATGGGTTTTATATTAACTAAACAATACCTTGTTAATTTAATATAAAAACTTATAATTTGGCGTATTTATATATAACCACATACGCTTGACTGGGTACGGTGGGCGGGATATCTATAAATACCAATAATTGTTCATTTTACTGGACACGGAACTGGATTAATAGTTAATAGACTTGTTGAAACAGGGGTGAATTACATTCAAGGGTAATTGGTGTAATTGTTAACAAAGAAGTAAAACCTTGGTTTACACGCAGTCGATAACCTGGTGTATTCATTAAACAAAGTATTAAAACCTTGTTACAATTCGAATCCCCAATTAGTTGGAATATTTGACTTCGGGAATAAGAATAATTTGACGAAGGCTTTCGCTCTTTATATTTATGACTGATGGACTATTATGGACAAATCCGTATGGACATATTAAATAATCCAGGACAAAGAACAATTAACCCATGGGAATAAACTAAAATCAACACGTCAAACATCATGATTACGGAAGTTTAAATAAGCATAATTATTTTATTTCATATTTAATTTCCTTTATTTTATATTTAATTGCACTTCTAATTATCGTACTTTTATTTATTGTTATTGTATTTAATTGCACTTTTAATTATCGTACTTTTTAATTATCGCAATTTTATTTATCGCAATTTCATTATCGTTATTTACTTTACGCTTTAAATTAAGTATTGTATTTATTATTTAATATTTTACATTAGGTTTTAACTGCGACTAAAGTTTTAAAAATCGACAAATCGGTCAATAAACGGTAAAAACCCCCCCTTTTATAATAATAATATTACTTATATATATTTGTATTTTTATAAATTAAAACTAATATAGCGTTAAGCTTTGTTTAAAGATTTTTCCCAGTGGAACGAACCGGACTTACTAAAAACTACACTACTGTACGATTAGGTACACTGCCTATAAGTGTTGTAGCAAGGTTTAAGTATATCCATTCTATAAATAAATAAATATCTTGTGTAAAATTGTATCGTATTTAATAGTATTTCCTAGTAAAATTTAATAGTATTTTATACCCCTTAGCTTTAAACATCAACTGTACGACACTAAAAGAAATTCATAACTACCGTAACGTGTTCGAAAAGCGGTTTTTGAGACATCTTCTCCATCAACCCTCAATTGATGATAACCGGAATGGAGGTCAATTTTGGAATACACACGAGATCCTTGTAATTGATCAAGAGGTCATTGATACGGGGAAAAGGATATCGGTTCTTAACCGGAAATTATTTGGTTCACGCTAATCTATACACATTCGTAAGGAAACATTTTCTTTTTAACGAATAGGTTTTGAGTTCCCTAGATCTATAGGTTTCAAGTCAATTTCAAATTCCTTACCCAAAAAGTTTAACGCACATCCCCTGATAAAGTTTGTCGGCACGCAATAGTTTTCCGTTGGTCACTTGAATGGCATAAGTAGTGTCTAGGGGAAGTGGTGGAGTGCAAAGAGTATGAGCCTAAATCTTGGATACAAAGCATTGATCGACACTCGATTTGAATAAGCAAGAAACATAAGAGTTATTGAAAAGAAACGTACCCGTGACTAGTTGTCATCTCGGGCTTCCTCGGTGTTAATGTAGAAAGCTCGCCCGCGTGCATTGGGGTTGGCTTTCTTCTCTGGGCACACATTCCTAAAATGACCCGGTTGGCCACATTCAAAACAAACACCTGTTTTTGGTGAATTGGGCCCCTTTTGAGAGACGGGAGCGGTATTCCTACAATCGTGGGCCACATGGCCACTTCTTTGACATTTCATGCAAAATGGTTTGCCACATTCACTAAGATGATGTTTGTAGCACTTGTCACAATAAGGTAGGTATCCGGCATAACCTTTCTTGCCGTCGGAGGTGAAGGGCTTCTTGGTGAAGTTGTTATTGTTGTTGCTCGATTGGGGGGCTTCCCACTTTCTTTTATTGCCACCCGATTTATCCTCGGCCTTAGGTGTCGGCACTTCAATTTCGTCCACCGTTTCTATCAATTGGTGGGCCATCTTCAAAGCTTCATGTAGGTTAGCGGGCTTGGATGACATCACTCTATGTTTGATGCTCTTAGGGAGACTATCCATGTAAAGTTCAACCCTTAGAGACTCGGGGTTCACGAGGTTTGGGCACATCAAGGCTAGCTTGGAAAATCGTTGATTATAGGCCTTGAGGTCATTTCCGGCCACCTTTAAACTTCTTAGCTCGTTTTTGAGCCTTCGGGTCTCTTCGCGCGGAAAGTATTCGGTGATCATCTTTTCTTTTAAGTCGGCCCAAGAGAGAGCGTGAGCTTCATCGGTACCCACCGATTGCACATACGTATTCCACCATGTGAGAGCGATATCGGCGAAAGTGTGGGTGGAATATTTGACCTTGTCTTGGTCCCGGCAACCGCTTATGCTAAAAACAGCTTCCGTTTGCTCAGACCATCGAGTGAGAGCAACCGGTCCTCCGGTACCATCGAAAGTGTAAGGTTTGCACCCCATGAAAGCTTTGTAGGAGCATCCCTCGTTTGAATTACCAGCTCCATGATTGTTGTGGTTGTGGTTGTTGTTATTATCATTGGAGGAGAGGCTGGCCATAGCCGCACCTATGGTGGTGGCTATCATGCGTTGAAGAGCTTGTTCGGAAGTCTCATTGCATGAGACTCGGCGAGGAGGCATTGTTCCTTCAAGACACAAGAATATCGTTGATTATTATTCTCAATAATACTAATCGTGATATGGAATAATGATGAAGATAAAATTTTCCTTGACTCGCCTTAAATTCTTTATGTCATATTGTCGGAACGTCCATGTGAGTCACCGTAATATAATCCCGGCAATTATATTACCCTAATTCATATGTGCATTCGACATTATTTCATAAAGTCAAGGTGGCGTGTCAATCAAATTAAAAAACATGAGATTTAGATGGAATAAGAGTTAGATATAAATAGAAGAGTTCGAGTATAAATGCACAAGTAGTCAAGTAATTCCTACTTCAGGTCTATATGCCGGTTGTAGTCTAGACTCACTAATGTACTCTATGACTCGGGGTTGACACCAATGAACTCTAAATCCCTACAACCAACGCTCTGATACCATCTATAGCGACTCGACAAAATCGTCATTGACGGCGCCGTCTACTTAGGTCCCGTTACGTGGTCATAAGTCTTTAAAATGACGTTTGACCAAAATATGTCGCATTCATTTTAAATGTAAAGATGTTTCAAGTTTACAAAAGTAGTTCAACGACTAATACGATACAACATTTTTAAGTACAAATGAAACCTATGCGACACAAATTAAAGTAAAGCCAAAAGACGCTCCATAAATGCATGTATACTCGACATCCAAGCAAGTATTAAAATAGTGAGCGGAAGCATGTAACACATATCGTTCAAGGACCTGAGAAAAACATAGAAAATCTGTCAACGAAAACGTTGGTGAAATCATAGGTTTAGTAAGTATATTGTATTGAACCACAAGGTTTAGTATGAATTGATTATCCGAATCGTTTACATTCCAAAAATGTCATTTGTATCACGAGCACCCAATTACCAAAGCTTAACTGAATCTTTCCTCTGAATTTTGAATCTATAGTGTTAGAACTTACACTATACCCGATAAAATTATATTTCATTCACTAACGGTAGCGAACCATCTGAATGAGGGTTCGTCAAACCCGTATGGCCACACAACATAATTACTCACTTACACTTACACCCTGCAAGTGTAACTAATGATAATTGGATTGAAGACTTTTGTTCTAACTCGTATGTATCTTTGTATTCATATTTGTGTTCAATGTATAAAAGTATGAAATGTATATGTTTCTCAGCCCACGATTTAAAAGATTAAAAGTTGTTGAAAATGTGGGACTATTATCTCACCTTGAGTGCAAGAGTATAATAGTACTTCACAAGTAAACGTATACAAGAACGAATGCTAGTCTTGTGATAATGCTAAAAACGAACATATATTTCACAGCATTATCCCTCAAGAAAGACAAGCTTTTAGTTGCAATTATCCTATTTACAAGTGATATTCGTTTAAATAATAAAAGGTGAAGACAAAAGACAGATTCGACGAATTGAAGACGCAATCGACCAAAAAGCTCAAAAGTACAAAGTACAATCAAAGAGGTTCCAATTATTGATGAGAAACGTCTCAAAATTACAAGAGTACAAGACGCGAAACGCAAAATACAAGATATTAAATTGTACGCAAGTACGTTCGAAAATCCGGAACCGGAACCAAACTCAACTCTCAACGCTCGACGCAACGGACTAAAAATTACAAGTTAACTATGCACATAAATATAATATAATATTTAAATAATTCTTATAATTATTTATATATTATATAATATATTATAAAAACCGTCGGCAGAAGAAACAAACACATGTGGGCTGGAAAAGCAGGCCATGCGATCGCATGGCCTGGCAGTTATAAATCCATGCGATCGCATGGCAGCAGGTGACAGGCCTGATCTATAAATTTCGCAGTTTTTGAGCACAAAATCACATCTTTTTCTTCTTCCTTCATACGTAAACATATATATATATATATATATATATATATATATATATATATATATATATATATATTATAATTTTAATTTTAATTTTAATTTTAATTTTAAATCTAATAATAAGGGTATGTTAGCGAATGTTGTATGGGTGTAAGTCGAAATTCTGTCCGTGTAACGCTACGCTATTTTTAATCATTGTAAGCTATGTTCAACCTTTTTAATTTAATGTCTCGTAGCTAAGTTATTATTATGCTTATTTAATACCGAAGTAATCATGATGTTGGGCTAAAAATATTAAAATTGGGTAATTGGGCTTTGTACCATAATTGGGGTTTGGACAAAAGAACGACACTTGTGGAAATTAGACTATGGGCTATTAATGGGTCTTATATTAACTAAACGATACCTCGTTAAATTAATATATAGACTTATAATTTGACGTATTTATATATAACCACATACGCTTGACTGGGTACGGTGGGTGGGATATCTATAAATACCAATAATTGTTCATTTTACCGGACACGGAACTGGATTAATAGTTAATAGACTTGTTGAAACAGGGGTGGATTACATTCAAGGGTAATTGGTGTAATTGTTAACTGAAAGGACCCGTTCATATACATTATAAACGATTCACAATAGTTGATTACATCGCGAGGTATTTGACCTCTATATGATACATATTACAAACATTGCATTCGTTTTTAAAACACAAACTTTCTTTACATCGAAAATTGACAGGCATTCATACCATTTCATAATATCCACTATCCAATTATAAATTAACTTAATAGTAATCTTTGATGAACTCAATGACTCGAATGCAACGTTCTTCGAAATATGCCATGAAATACTCCAAGTAATATCTTTAAAACAAGCAAATGCACAGCGGAAGATTTCTTTTATACCTGAGAATAAACATGCTTTAAAGTGTCAACTAAAAGGTTGGTGAGTTCATTAGTTTATCATAATCATTCATTTCCATCATTTTAATAGACCACAAGAATTTCATTTCCAGTTCTCATAAATATACGTCCCATGCATAGAGACAAAAATAATCATTCATATGGATTGAACACCTGGTAACCGACATTAACAATATGCATATAAGAATATCCCCATCATTCCGGGATCCTCCTTCGGACATGATATAAATTTCGAAGTACTAAAGCATCCGATACTTTGGATGGGGTTTGTTAGGCCCAATAGATCTATCTTTAGGATTCGCGTCAATTAGGGTGTCTGTTCCCTAATTCTTAGATTACCAGACTTAATAAAAAGGGGCATATTCGATTTCGATAATTCAACCATAGAATGTAGTTTCACGTACTTGTGTCTATTTTGTAAATCATTTATAAAAATTGCGCATGTATTCTCAGCCCAAAAATATAAAGGGTAAAAAGGCAAATGAAACTCACCATACTGTATTTCGTAGTAAAAATACATATAACGTCATTGAACAAGTGCAAGGTTGGCCTCGGATTCACGAACCTAAATTAATTATGTATATATATGTGCTGGTCAATATTTGTCTAACAAATTAGGTCAAGTCATAGTGTACCACAATCCTAATGCTCGAGACTAATATGCAAAGATCAACAAAAGTTAATTTGACTCAAAATGATTTCCAAAATTTATACATGATTATTATATAGTTTAAATATCGTCGTTTTATATTTTTAAATATTTTTAAAAGATTTAATAGAGTAAATAATATAATTCATTTATTACTAAATAAAATTTTATATAAAAATATACTTTTATATATCTTAAGTAATAAAATTTATAAAGTTAATTTTAAAAAAATATTATGATAAGTTTTATTAAGGTAATTATATTATTTGTATTACATATTTATTTGATAAAATAACATTGATAATAATAATAAGTAAAAGTTGTATTATTTTGCAATAATAATTATTATTATGGTTTTAAAAATATCAATATTTATATTTACTAATAATGATATTATAATAAAACGATAATTCTAATTATGATAACTTTAATATTTATGATACTTTTTAATATTAACTTTAAAATAATAATTCTATTTAAAATGATAATAATAATGATATTTTATAATAACAATGACATTTCTATTAAAATGATATTTTTTGTTAAAATGATAGTTTTAATACTAACGATACTTTTAATAATAATAATAATGATAAAAATAATAAGAATGATAATTTTATCTAGATCAATATCTTATAATATTTTAATTTCATCATGATACTCATACTCATTATTTCCTAATCGTTTCGTTTAATAGCTTTTAATCGTCTTTTATATTGTGTTTATAATACTAAAAATAATAATACTAAAAAGAATTAGGTGTTACTAATATTAGTTTTAATTACAATAATACTAATAATGATAATTACTATGATATTATTAATAATACTAATAACTATTTTAATGATAATAATAATAATAATAACAATAACAATAACCATTTTTAAATAGTGATATATATATTAATAATGATAATAATAATAATAATAATAATAATAATAATAATAATAATAATAATAATAATAATAATAATAATAATAATAAGATAATAATAATAATAATAATAATAATAATAATAATAATAATAATAATATTAATATTAATAATAATAATAATAATACTAATTATAACTTTAACGATGATAACAATAGTAATAATAATAAAAATAACAATTTTTAATGATAATTCCTTTTATTAATAATGATAATAATAAGATAAAACTAGAACGACGATAATAATGACGATAATAATAATCATTTTTATAAAAATTTAATTGACTATAACTTCTAATCCGTTCATCGAACCCATTCGATATCTAAATGAAAAGTTCTCAATTTTTCGCTAGCCTTCCAAGGACATGCATATCTTATACCTTATCTCAACCGCAAGTGTAACTAATTCAGGATTCAACATAACCTATCTAAGGGCAATATCAAAAGTACAAGCATGCATAATCCTATATTCTCGAGCACTAGTCAGGGATACACTATTAATATGTAAAAATAATTTACGAGTACTCACGTATCAATATTGAGATTCAATATTGCAGGAAAGGTACGTAGACGCAACGGAGACGATAAACACTAGATTGACCTCACAAGCATACCCATGAACCATACCCATCACCTCCATAGCTATAACCCATGTTTTCCTTAGCTCTCTCCCGCTCGAAAAATCCATTTTGAAATAATACGCTCATGACCTCGTCGTAGTATTTTATGTATACTAATAATATCTTGAAATAATACTGAGTAAATATATATATGTAAGTCGATTGAGAGAGTTTAGAGAAATATATTTCAAGTTTCTATGAAATAATGAAACCTATTGAATTCTATTTATAATAGATTTTTGAATTATTAAAGTGAATTATTAAAGTATGAATTATTAAAGTGAATTATTAAAGTATGAATTATTAAAGTGAATTATTAAAGTATGAATTATTAAAGTGAATTATTAAAGTATGAATTATTAAAGTGAATTATTAAAGTATGAATTATTAAAGTAAATTATTTAAGTTAAAGTAAAGTAAAAGTAAAGTAAAGGTAAAGTTAAAGTATAGTAAAAGTATAAAACTATGTACGTATAATACGCGTATAAATATATATAAAATTAATTTAAATCATTATTTATATTTAATAAAATAAAATATAAATATCGTTATCTTTATCATACTGGTTAAGTAATGAGTTGTCAAAAGTGGTTCTAGATATTTATAAAAGTTATATACGTTTTAATAATAAAGTTCTTTTTAAACTAAAAACGTTTTTGTACGTTTGAAAATAAATCAAATAAATATGATAATTTTGTTTTCCAAAACTAAATATATTTAAGAATCATTTTGTTAAAAGGTTAAAATAACGGAAATCGTTATATCATAAAACGTTTTAGAAAAGTAGAATCATATATATTCATAATAGGTTTCAAGTTTTTAAATTACGGTCTGTTGGTGAAGCATGGGATAAAGTCCAAAGGTTAAATAAATGTATGAAAAATGTCGAGTTACTTAACTTGTCGATATCCAACATCTAAGTTATTTACACTCCACGTTCTTACTTATAAATCACTTTACCATTTTCCGAATGTTGTCAAAAAGAATAGATTTCTTAAATCACAGTGGACCTCATAACATAGACCCGTAATCATATCACAATGTATCTGATAAATCAATCATTTGATATTATCTTCTAATTCCATCGATAAACATATTGAAATAAATGCGTTCGTCTAAAGTAATATACATTTAATACTTTATTAATATTCTCAAGTTATAATACATATATATATATATATATATATATATATATATATATATATATATATATATATATATATACATACATATATATACATATCTATTTATATATAACGGTTCATGAATCGTCGGAATTTGGTCGAGGTTATAATGAATGTATGAACACAGTTTAAAATTCTTGAGATTTAACTTAACAAACTTTGCTTATCGTGTCGGAATAATATAAAGATAAAGTTTAAATTTGATTGGAAATTTCCGGGTTGTCACAGTACCTACCCGTTAAAGAAATTTCGTCCCGAAATTTGAATGGAATGGTCATGGCTGACAATAAGTATGTTTTCATGACGTATACGAGTTGAAAATTAGAGTTTTATTATCATCAAGTAATATAGATAAAGCAATTTGATTTTTGTGAAGGGTACGAGTGAAGTTATCACAAAAGAATGAAATGAGTAAATGCACGTTCTTTTTAACCAATGACATAGTCACGGTTGATTTTCGAAATTCAAGGAATTTAGAGAAAATCTTCGTAATAAGATTTGGTTCTTCGAAAATTAAGGAAGTTAAGATCAGCTTTGATTAAATGCGATAATATGTTTTGATTGCTCTGTCGGATATTTTACTATATATCCACCCCCTTCGTTTCCTTATTTCCACAACTCACACCTTTTATTCACTAATATGCTCCATCCAGTTCTGATTCTTGATATACTCCTAACTTTCATATCTGTCATTCTTTTCTTTCATCTGCCACTGGAAGAATCTATTTACTTTTACTATACTCTTAGTTTTATAGTGTTTTTAGTTCTCCCATGTCTTTATATTGCTATATGCATCGATATATATGGTTTATAATTTCTGGGTCGTCGTTGGGCTTTATATCCTCCTTTATATTTCGAAGTCCCTGCTTCTGTCTTCTATAATTATTGTCATCCACAGTTAATGCTCCCTTCTATTTGCTGCGATTTATACTCCTATTTCTATTTCGGAGCTTCATTCTTTCGTTTCCTCTTCTTGAGATTAAGCACCGTATGTAATGGTCCAGAATTCGTAGATATGAATTTCTGAATGAACATAGTTAATGTTCTAAGAAGGAAATTGTAATGGCACGATCTTGATTTGTTAAATTACCAGAATACCCTAGAAAAGACCGAATCATCAAGAAATATTTTCATGATATTTTAGAGATTAAATAGAATATAGGAGTCGTGTAACATGGTACATGATGACGTTATGATCTGTGAATCATCACGTTCCATTTAGAAACTCAGCATGAATTACTGTAATATAATCACGTTGATCAAGTGTCATTATATTATACTAACTCATGCTTCAGCTCCCAGCACTACTTAAAAAAAAAATATTCATATTTTAAACTCGAATGTTTCAGAATTTAGAAACTAAAATAGTTTCTTATATGATGTAATACAGATAGCGCGAAGAGGTAAATGATTTCGGATAAGAATAATTAAGAAAATATCTTCAGAAATATGGAGGATATTTATAATGAAAGATATGATGATATCTTAGAATTTCTAATATCAGAGGATGATGAAGAATATTGTCCGCAGGGGTTTAGAGTCAAGAGCAAGGTATTCCTTTAATGACTTCAGCAGGTACTGAATCATTTAGATTCTTTGAAGGCACGTTTCGCCCTTGTGATTTGTCCACAGCCTCTTTCATACTTTGCTCAATCCTTTTTCCAGTTCCAAAACTTCTCTTTTTCTGAGCTTTGCCAATACACTATTCTTTATCATCAAACTTTTTACTATTAAGATCGTTTACAGTTGTTGCTGCTTCGTCAGCATTTCAAGAACTAGTTCACAGTTCAAGGTGTTTTTCAGAAACTTCACATTCAAAGTATGTAAGTCCAGGAGATAGACGTTGTACGTACACATATAACTGTTGGCGTAGACATGCTGCGAGATTTCAAATTAATGATTGCTAATTCCCGATGATTCGTATGGCAATTCTTGTTACAAGATACGAATGAGTAAATGGTGGGGTTTCAATGAATAACTATAATGACTTTTTGGAGAGGTTAAAGTCAAAGGGTAATGAAGTTGTTGGTACATCTGCTAATAATGTGGTGGGATGTAAAAGGTTCCCTGGTAATGATGGTGTATATCTCAAGGTTATAATAAGGTTAGTCTGACTGAAAAGTCGAAGTTGACTTGCTGGAGCTGTGACAAAATTGGCTACTTTGAAAAGGAATTGCAAAGTTATTTTTGCTAATAAATGCCAAAGAATCTGACACAGATATGTGTGGAATTATGACTTTGGTTTCGAGTGCTTTTTAAGTACCTAACTGTGGGTAATATGTGGTTGGATCATCATCTCGATTGCTCATTATTTGAAGTGTCTTCAGATATTTTCGAAGGGTTTGAACACAGATTGTAATCGTTAATATACATTTGATGTTCTAACACAGTTTTGAAGTCAAAGTATAGCTTTGAAAGATGTAGGAATCTAAAAGTGATGATACCGGTTATATCTCGAATTGAATTCTGAGGTTTCAAAATCAAAATTTGTAATTGGGTTTGAATGAGTATGGTTGTTTTGATCTCTATGAAAGAATGTATATTATTGTAAAAGTAGGAAGTATAGTAGATAATTTGCTTGATCAGATTCGAAGAATGTAACATATTAATTGTGAATATATATATCTCTCGGGTATTACCTACCCGTTAAAAAATTTCACAATTAATATTTTGTACATAAGAATTTTATTACAATCTTTGTGAAAATATATATGTATATATTCTCCTCAGACATAACATAAATTTTAATGAGTTAATACTAAATTAAACTCATTCGATTTATGGTTGAAACTAGAATTGAATAATCCCTTGAAGGCTTTAGAGATTACATAAGTATTTCTTCAATAATATTGAAATTACGAATCAATACTTCGTTATTTGTTGAGGCGTGATGTTGATTTTTGTTAAATTCTTGTGAACTTCGCAAAGTACGAGTGATGGTATCTGAGAAGTTTCGGTTACATCGATGATGAAAGTGTAAAATCAAATATATACTTGATTTATTATGAATTGGAATTTGTTGAATTGAGACAGAGATTGTAGTTAACGATGGTTAAGTTGCGGGTGAAGGACGTACATTATTGCATATTTGTAAGATGAATTAACCGAGTAGTTAAGATTCACACACAATAGCTTAGCACGGAAAGATTTATTTTTATTTCAAAATATGTATATATAAAATATACATATAATTTCTTCAGAGGGAATGAGTTAACTCTTCATAACTCCTTGATACAATATACGCGTTATTGATTCGTAATGATGTCCACAGTGATTCTTGAGCTGACGGAGTTTGTGATGTTATAGGTGTTGTTGATTCTGATGTTGACTGTACTGACGATGCTGGTGACGCTGACGGTACTGTTGATGCTGTTGGTAAAACAAGTTTAGCTTGTTAATCACACACCATTTTTGTCAGGGTTTCTACTCTTCCTTCTATCATTTTGGTTCGCTTAACTGATTTATGGTTAGGGCTAGATTAGATAATCTCTAAGACTTTAGAGATTACATAATCTCAGTGGAATGTTTCTCCAATGAAGTTATGAATTAATACATCGTCAGTTATTGTTGCTGGTATTCCTTGATATCTATGGTGCGTATGACGTTGATGCTCGTGGGACAGATTGTGAAGTTGAGGTTTACGACGCGGTTGTGGTTGCAGGTGGTAATGGTACTGTTGGCGTTGATGATGGTGGTACTGGTTATGCTGCTGGTGTTGCTGCTGGTGCTGCTACTGGTGTTTGTAATTTTTGCACCATATTCTCCAAAGCCACTACCCGAGCGCGAAGCTCGTTGACTTCTTCTATTACACCGGGGTGATTGTCGGTTCGGACGAGTGGATAAATAAAATCTAGAATTTGATGGAGTATATAATCGTTACGAGATACTCTGGAAATGAGAGAGAAAATGGTGTTTCGGACAGGTTCGCCGGTAAGTGCTTCAGGTTCTTCGTCAAGAGGGCAATGTGGTGGATGGAAAGGATCGCCTTCTTCTTGTCTCCAATGATTGAGGAGACTACGAACCCATCCCCAATTCATCCAGAATAGATGATGACTGATTGGTTGATCCATTCCGGTCACACTGCTTTCGGAGCTTGAGTGAGATTCCATTTCAGAATCCGAGTGACTTGAACTGATGACAACTTCCATTTCGTACGATTGGATAAAGGATTTTTCGATATAAAATGATTTTCCGGCTATCGGGTGGTATTCTATTTACATAGGATATCCATATATGTATATAGATCAAAAGATTTCGTAGATTACGGAGGAATTTATGGAATATGTCAGGCAAAGTTTACAGTAATAGATACGATAAGATATGATTTAGCAGATACGCTAAGATATGAATTTTGTCTATACACTACTCATCAATTAATGTAGCAAGACGTGTCTAGACTAATAATGATAAGTAGGTAATTTCCTAAGGATGATAAGCAGATGATTTCCTACTAGAAATGATAAGCAAAACTTTTGACATGCAGACACGGTCGAAGTCCAGACTCACTAATGCATCCTAACGACTTATCAGTTAGACACACTAATGCAGACCTGGTTCGCTAAGACCACCGCTCTGATACCAACTGAAAGGACCCGTTCATATACATTATAAACGATTCACAATAGTTAATTACATCGCGAGGTATTTGACCTCTATATGATACATATTACAAACATTGCATTCGTTTTTAAAACACAAACTTTCTTTACATCGAAAATTGACAGGCATGCATACCATTTCATAATATCCACTATCCAATTATAAATTAACTTAATAGTAATCTTTGATGAACTCAATGACTCGAATGCAACGTTCTTCGAAATATGCCATGAAATACTCCAAGTAATATCTTTAAAACAAGCAAATGCACAGCGGAAGATTTCTTTTATACCTGAGAATAAACATGCTTTAAAGTGTCAACCAAAAGGTTGGTGAGTTCATTAGTTTATCATAATCATTCATTTCCATCATTTTAATAGACCACAAGAATTTCATTTCCAGTTCTCATAAATATACGTCCCATGCATAGAGACAAAAATAATCATTCATATGGATTGAACACCTGGTAACCGACATTAACAATATGCATATAAGAATATCCCCATCATTCCGGGATCCTCCTTCGGACATGCTTTAAACGTCAACAAAAATGTTGGTGAGTTATAGGTTTAACCTATATGTATCAAATCGTAACAATAGACCACAAGATTTCATATTTCAATACACATCCCATACATAGAGATAAAAATCATTCATATGGTGAATACCTGGTAACCGACATTAACAAGATGCATATATAAGAATATCCCCATCATTCCGGGACACCCTTCGGATATGATATAAATTTCGAAGTACTAAAGCATCCGGTACTTTGGATGGGGTTTGTTAGGCCCAATAGATCTATCTTTAGGATTCGCGTCAATTAGGGTGTCTGTTCCCTAATTCTTAGATTACCAGACTTAATAAAAAGGGGCATATTCGATTTCGATAATTCAACCATAGAATGTAGTTTCACGTACTTGTGTCTATTTTGTAAATCATTTATAAAAATTGCGCATGTATTCTCAGCCCAAAAATATAAAGGGTAAAAAGGCAAATGAAACTCACCATACTGTATTTCGTAGTAAAAATACATATAACGTCATTGAACAAGTGCAAGGTTGGCCTCGGATTCACGAACCTAAATTAATTATGTATATATATGTGCTGGTCAATATTTGTCTAACAAATTAGGTCAAGTCATAGTGTACCATAATCCTAATGCTCGAGACTAATATGCAAAGATCAACAAAAGTTAATTTGACTCAAAATGATTTCCAAAATTTATACATGATTATTATATAGTTTAAATATCGTCGTTTTATATTTTTAAATATTTTTAAAAGATTTAATAGAGTAAATAATATAATTCATTTATTACTAAATAAAATTTTATATAAAAATATACTTTTATATATCTTAAGTAATAAAATTTATAAAGTTAATTTAAAAAAAATATTATGATAAGTTTTATTAAGGTAATTATATTATTTGTATTACATATTTATTTGATAAAATAACATTGATAATAATAATAAGTAAAAGTTGTATTATTTTGCAATAATAATTATTATTATTCTTTTAAAAATATCAATATTTATATTTACTAATAATGATATTATAATAAAACGATAATTCTAATTATGATAACTTTAATATTTATGATACTTTTTAATATTAACTTTAAAATAATAATTCTATTTAAAATGATAATAATAATGATATTTTATAATAACAATGACATTTCTATTAAAATGATATTTTTTGTTAAAATGATAGTTTTAATACTAACGATATAATAATAATAATAATAATGATAAAAATAATAAGAATGATAATTTTATCTAGATCAATATCTTATAATATTTTAATTTCATCATGATACTCATACTCATTATTTCCTAATCGTTTCGTTTAATAGCTTTTAATCGTCTTTTATATTGTGTTTATAATACAAATAATAATGATACTAAAAAGAATTAGGTGTTACTAATATTAGTTTTAATTACAATAATACTAATAATGATAATTACTATGATATTATTAATAATACTAATAACTATTTTAATGATAATAATAATAATAATAACAATAACAATAACCATTTTTAAATAGTGATATATATTAATAATGATAATAATAATAATAATAATAATAATAATAATAATAATAATAATAATAATAATAATAATAATAATAATAATAATAATAATATAATAATAATAATAATAATAATAATAATAATAATAATAATACTAATTATAACTTTAACGATGATAACAATAGTAATAATAATAAAAATAACAATTTTTAATGATAATTCCTTTTATTAATAATGATAATAATAAGATAAAACTAGAACGATGATAATAACGACGATAATAATAATCATTTTTATAAAAATTTAATTGACTATAACTTCTAATCCGTTCATCGAACCCATTCGATATCTAAATGAAAAGTTCTCAATTTTTCGCTAGCCTTCCAAGGACATGCATATCTTATACCTTATCTCAACCGCAAGTGTAACTAATTCAGGATTCAACATAACCTATCTAAGGGCAATATCAAAAGTACAAGCATGCATAATCCTATATTCTCGAGCACTAGTCAGGGATACACTATTAATATGTAAAAATAATTTACGAGTACTCACGTATCAATATTGAGATTCAATATTGCAGGAAAGGTACGTAGACGCAACGGAAGACGATAAACACTAGATTGACCTCACAAGCATACCCATGAACCATACCCATCACCTCCATAGCTATAACCCATGTTTTCCTTAGCTCTATCCCGCTCGAAAAATCCATTTTGAAATAATACGCTCATGACCTCGTCGTAGTATTTTATGTATACTAATAATATCTTGAAATAATACTGAGTAAATATATATATGTAAGTCGATTGAGAGAGTTTAGAGAAATATATTTCAAGGAGAAATATATTTCAAGTTTCTATGAAATAATGAAACCTATTGAATTCTATTTATAATAGATTTTTGAATTATTAAAGTGAATTATTAAAGTATAAATTATTAAAGTGAATTATTAAAGTATGAATTATTAAAGTGAATTATTAAAGTATGAATTATTAAAGTGAATTATTAAAGTATGAATTATTAAAGTGAATTATTAAAGTATGAATTATTAAAGTAAATTATTAAAGTTAAAGTAAAGTAAAAGTAAAGTAACGGTAAAGTTAAAGTATAGTAAAAGTATAAAACTATGTACGTATAATACGCGTATAAATATATATAAAATTAATTTAAATCATTATTTATATTTAATAAAATAAAATATAAATATCGTTATCTTTATCATACTGGTTAAGTAATGAGTTGTCAAAAGTGGTTCTAGATATTTATAAAAGTTATATACGTTTTAATAATAAAGTTCTTTTTAAACTAAAAACGTTTTTGTACGTTTGAAAATAAATCAAATAAATATGATAATTTTGTTTTTCAAAACTAAATATATTTAAGAATCATTTTGTTAAAAGGTTAAAATAATGGAAATCGTTATATCATAAAACGTTTTAGAAAAGTAGAATCATATATATTCATAATAGGTTTCAAGTTTTTAAATTACGGTCTGTTGGTGAAGCATGGGATAAAGTCCAAAGGTTAAATAAATGTATGAAAAATGTCGAGTTACTTAACTTGTCGATATCCAACATCTAAGTTATTTACACTCCACGTTCTTACTTATAAATCACTTTACCATTTTCCGAATGTTGTCAAAAAGAATAGATTTCTTAAATCACAGTGGACCTCATAACATAGACCCGTAATCATATCACAATGTATCTGATAAATCAATCATTTGATATTATCTTCTAATTCCATCGATAAACATATTGAAACAAATGCGTTCGTGTAAAGTAATATACGTTTAATACTTTATTAATATTCTCAAGTTATAATACATACATACATATATATATATATATATATATATATATATATATATATATATATATATATATATATATATATATATATATATATATATATATATATATATATATATATATATATATATATATATATATATATATATATATATTATACATACATATATATACATATCTATTTATATATAACGGTTCATGAATCGTCGGAATTTGGTCGAGGTTATAATGAATGTATGAACACAGTTTAAAATTCTTGAGATTTAACTTAACAAACTTTGCTTATCGTGTCGGAATAATATAAAGATAAAGTTTAAATTTGATTGGAAATTTCCGGGTTGTCACATTAACAAAGTAGTAAAACATTGGTTTACACGCAGTTGATAACCTGGTGTATTCATTAAACAAAGTATTAAAACCTTGTTACAATTCGAATCCCCAATTAGTTGGAATATTTGACTTCGGGAATAAGAATAATTTGATGAAGACTTTCGCACTTTATATTTATGCCTGATGGACTATTAGGGACAAATCCGTATGGACATATCGAATAATCCAGGACAAAGGACAATTAACCAATGGGAATAAACTAAAATCAACACGTCGAACATCATGATTACGGAAGTTTAAATAAGCATAATTCCTTTATTTCATATTTAATTTCCTTTATTTCATATTTAATTGCACTTTTAATTATCGCACTTTTATTTATTGTCATTGTATTTAATTGCACTTTTAATTATCGTACTTTTTAATTATCGCACTTTTATCGCAATTTCATTATCGTTATTTATTTTACGCTTTAAATTAAGTCTTTTATTTATTTAATATTTTACATTAGGTTTTAACTGCGACTAAAGTTTAAAAAATCGACAAACCGGTCATTAAACGGTAAAAACCCCCTTTTTATAATAATAATATTAATTATATATATATATTTGTATTTTTATAAGTTAAACTAATATAGCGTTAAGCTTTGTTTAAAAGATTTCCCTGTGGAACGAACCGGACTTACTAAAAACTACACTACTGTACGATTAGGTACACTGCCTATAAGTGTTGTAGCAAGGTTTAGGTATATCCATTCTATAAATAAATAAATATATTGTGTAAAATTGTATCATATTTAATAGTATTTCGTTATAAAAATTATACTATTTCCTAGTACACCTCGCAAAAATACAAGTATTTTTGGCGCCGCTGCCGGGGAACAATTCTGCTTAAACGTCGGAAGCGCAATGCTATAGAAAAAAAAAGATTTTTATTAATTTTTAGTTTACTTTTATAAATATACGCTTTTGTAAAAAAATAAACGTTTTAAATTTTAAAAATCGAAAATATAAAAAGAAAAAACAAAAATATAAATATTTTTAAGAGTTTGTTAAATATATAAGTTCTATAAAGTTTCTTTATCTTTATTTTGTTAAAATATAAGTTTTATTTAATTTATATAAATATATTATATATATATATATTTAAAACAGAAAAATAGAAAAAATATATATATAATTACTCGGCCTGGTACTGTAGCAGCCCGTAACCTGGCCCAAAACCCTGGCTCATGCGATCGCATGAGCCCGAAGGCAAATTCTCATGCGATCGCATGAGAGTACCTGACACGCCACAGGAAACCCTAAACTGCAATCATTACGGAGTAATTATTATTATTATTATTTAATCCAAACCCTAATTAGGGTTAGTGTATTAATTTAGTTTTTATTTTAGTTTTAGTATTTAATTTGTTATTTTTTTGTTTTAATTAGTTTTAAATTATAAAATTAATAGTTTTATAAAATAAATAATATAAAAATAATATTTTTATAAAATTGTACTTTTTACAACTTTAAGTTTATCTTTTTATATTTTGTTTCTTTTTATTCCTTTTAGCGTAATATTTGTATTTTTCGCTCGTATTTAGTTTTAAGTTATAGTTTTTGCCATAGTATTTTTATTTCTAGATTTTTAGGCTTTGCCGTAAAATCCCTTAAGTGCTTTTTCTTTAGACTAAGATTTAGGTGCTTTAGAATTTTGCAACGCCTTTTTAAGATTTTAGTACCTTTTTAAGTTATTGCCATTTGGGATATAGTTTTCCTTTTAAGCTTTAATATTTTTAGACGCAACTTTTAATTCTTAGTTTTTAGTTCCTTTTTAAGTTTTGACGCGCTACTTTCTTATTTTTATTTTTCGACGCCTATTATTTTTTGATCTTTTATTTTTCGACCGTTTTTCGACGCACTCTTTTTCTTTCTTATTTCTCGACATTCTAGTTTTGGGACATAGATTTTTATTCTATTTCTTCTCTAAAATTTCTTTAAATTACGAAAAATTATTTTAAGTGGTTAAATTGATAGACATCAAAATTTTCTGGTTCGTATTAATAGTTGGATTTTTACGTGGACCGGGTTATTGGAGCCAAACAGTACTCAATTATATTGAGACCAAACGAATCCTGCCCCTCTGCTGCATCTTTTGGCTATTCGAAACGTGGGCAAAATCAGAAAAGTCTATTAATTTGATAATTTATATAATTTTTCTTATTTTTATAACTAATAGGATATTCAGTGAATGCACCGAGCAAAACGTTCACCAGCTTTTGTACGTTCACCACCTGTAACTCGATCAAGACATCTAGTAAATATTGTCGCCGATGATTTTTCTTTAGAATCGTCATCCAGTCTACCAAGTACTCCCATTCAAATTTCCGATAATCCATTTTTTGAACCCGACCTCACAATTGAGAATCCGGAGAATATTCAGGGACAATTCATAGATCCTGAACCACTAATCTTTCCTCCGGAACCACCAATCATTCAAACAGAGATTGTTGAGGAACGAACCATTAAATCAGAATCCTCTAGTGATTCAGATTCAACAAATTCAATCATGGAAAATCTGGAACCTCTAAGTATGGAAGACCGAATGAGAGCTAAACGCACTGGCCAAGGTCACGCAATTACTCAACCAGACATAAATGCGCCAGATTATGAAATCAAAGGACAAATTCTACACATGGTAACTAATCAATGCCAATTTAGTGGTGCGCCGAAGGAAGATCCAAATGAACATCTTCGTACTTTTAATAGGATCTGCACTCTATTTAAAATCCGAGAAGTGGAGGATGAACAGATATATCTCATGTTATTTTCCTGGACTTTAATGGGAGAAGCCAAAGATTGGATAGAATCATTACCTGAAGGGGCGATTGATACATGGGATGTTTTAGTTGAAAATTTTCTTAAACAATTCTTTCCGGCATCTAAAGCCGAGAGACTTCAAGGAGAAATTGTTACATTCGCACAGAAGCCAAATGAAACTCTATATGAAGCGTGGACAAGATTTGGAAAGTTATTAAGAGGATGTCCGCAACATGGTTTATACACCTGTCAAATAGTACAAATATTCTACCAAGGATGCGACATCACTACAAGAAAAGACATCGATATAGCAGCTGGTGGTTCTATTATGAAGAAAACCGCAACTGATGCTTACAAAATTAGTGATAACACTGCTTCCTACTCACATGAGTGGCACCAAGAAAAAGATATCGTTAGATCATCTAAAGCAGCTAGAGCCGATTCTAGCCATGACTTAGATTCCATTTCCGCAAAGATAGATGTTGTTGAGAGACGAATGGAAAAGATGACTAAAGATATCCACTCAATACGAATTAGTTGTGAGCAGTGTGGAGGACCACATTTGACAAAAGATTGTCTCAGTATTGAATTAACAATGGAACAAAGAGAGAATGTTTCATACATAAACCAAAGGCCTGAAAATAATTATCAGAATAATTATCAACCGCCAAGACCAATCTACAATCAAAACCAGAATTATAACCGAAATGTTCCATACAACAATCAACAAGGTCCCAGTAATCAACAAGTATCCAATAATACTTACAACCAGCAAAGACCTAATTTTCAAAACAAACCGATGATAAAAAGCCAAATCTAGAAGTGTGACGACCCGGAAATTTCCGACCAAATTTAAACCTAACCTTTATATGTTTCCGACACGATAAGCAGAATTTGTAATGTTGAATCTCAAAAAGTTTGGAACTACATTCATGTAATCAATTACCCTTTGACCGTGTTCGACGATTCACGAACAATTATGTGTATATAGATATGTATATATAATATATAATAACTGAAAACATTAACAAAGTATTTGATATATATGATACTTTACATGAACGTATTTGTTTCGATATATTTATCGACAGAATTAAGAGATAATATCAAATGATTGAATTATCAGATACATTATGATATGATTACGAGCCAATGTTATGAGGTCCACTGTGATTTAAGAAATCTATTCTTTTTGACAATATTCGGAAAATGGTAAAGTGATCTATAAGTAAGAACGTGGAGTGTAAATAACTTAGATGTTGGATATCGACAAGTTAAGTAACTCGACATTTTTCATTAAGATGATTTCATACGTTTATTAAACCTTTGGACTTTATCCCATGCTTCACCAACAGACTGTAATTTAAAAACTTGAAACCTATTATGAATATATATAATTCTACTTTTCTAAAATGTTTTATGATATAACGATTTAAATTAATATTAAATATATTTATATGCGTATTATACGTACATAGTTTTATACTTTTACTATACTTTAACTTTACCTTTACTTTACTTTTACTTTACTTTTACTTTACTTTAACTTTAATAATTCACTTTAATAATTCATACTTTAATAATTCACTTTAATAATTCATACTTTAATAATTCACTTTAATAATTAATACTTTAATAATTCACTTTAATAATTCATATTTTAATAATTCACTTTAATAATTCAAAAATCTATTATAAATAGAATTCAATAGGTTTCATTATTTCATAGAAATTTGAAAATATATTTCTCTAAACTCTCTCAATCAAATTACATATATATATTTACTTAGTATTATTTCAAGATATTATTAAACTCTCTATGTACGGTAGGCGCGAATCCTAAAGATAGATCTATTGGGCTTGACAAACCCCATCCTGACTATGGGATGCTTTAGTACTTCGAGGTTATTTTAAACACACCTGATCTGGTGTACTTCAGAGGATAAAACATGAACGTTAAGGCTTGTTACCGGGTGCCTACAACTTATAGAATACTTTTATACACTTGCGAGTGTACATATATTTATAAACGGAAATCTTGTGGTCTATTAATATATTGAAATGATTGTTATAATAAACCTATGAACTCACCAACCTTTTGGTTGACACTTTAAAGCATGTTTATTCTCAGGTATTAAAGAAATCTTACGCTGTGCATTAGCTCATTTTCAGGATATTACTTGGAGTCATTCATGGCATATTTTGAAATACTTTGCATTCGAGTCATTGAGTTCATCAAGATTATTATTAAACCAATTATAGTTGGATGTATTATGAAATGGTGTGCATGCCGTCAACTTTCGTTGTAAAGAAAGTTTGTCTTTTAAAAACGAATGCAATGTTTGTAAAATGTATCATATAGAGGTTAAATACCTCGCGATGTAATCAACTATTGTGAATCGTTTATAATGTATATGAACGGGTCCTTTCAGTTGGTATCAGAGCGGTGGTCTTAGCGAACCAGGTCTGCATTAGTGTGTCTAACTGATAGTCGTTAGGATGCATTAGTGAGTCTGGACTTCGACCGTGTTTGCATGTCAAAAGTTTTGCTCATCATTTTTGTCGGAAATTACCTGCTTATCATTCTTAGTCTAGACACATCTTATTGCATTTGATTGCATGAATAGTGTATAGACAAAATTCATATCTTAGCGTATCTGCTAATTCATCTCTTAGCGTATCTGTTACTGTAAACTTTGACTGACATATTTCGTAAATTCCTCCGTAATCTACGAAACCTTTTGCTCTATATAATTAGAATACCACCCGATAGCCGGAAAATCATTTCATATCGAAAAAAATTCTTTATTCAATCGTACGAAATGGAATTTGTCATTAGTTCAAGTCCCTCGGATTCCGAAATGGAATTCCACTCAAGTTCCGAAAGCAGTGTGACCGGAATGGATCAACCAATTATCCATCATCTATTTTGGATGAATTGGAGATGGGTTCGTAATCTACTTAACCATTGGAAACAAGAAGAAGGTGATCCCTTTCATCCACCACATTTCCCTCTTGGCAATGAACCTGAAGCACTTACCGGTGAACCTGTCCGAAACACCATTTTCTCTCTCATTTCCAAAGTATCTCGTCATGATTATATACTACACCAAATTCTAGATCTTATCTATCCGCTCGTCCGAACCGACAATCACCCCAGTGTAATAGAAGAAGTCAACGAGCTTCGCGCTCGGGTAGTGGCTTTGGAGAATATGGTGCAAAGGTTACAAACACCAGCAGCAGCACCAGCAGCATAACAAGTACCACCATTAACAACATCAACAGTACCATTACCACCACCAACAACAACCGCATCGCAAACCTCAACTTCACAATCTGTCCCACGAGCATCGACGTCATACGCCATGTAGATACCAAGGAATACCACAACGATGAAGTATTGATTCATAACTTCATTGGAAAAACATTCTACGACGATTATGTAATTTCTAAAGTTTAGAAATTATCTATCCTAGCCTTAACCATAAATCAAATGAGTTTAATTTAATATTAACTCATTAAATCTATATTACATCTGAAGAAATATACACATATATATTTCCATAAAGACTGTAATAAAATTCTTTTGTACAAAATATTAATTGTGAAATATTTTTTAACAGGTAGGTAATACCCAAGAGATATATAAATTCACAATTAATATGTTACATTCTTCGAATCAGATTCAGCAAATCATCCATTATACTCCCTTCTTTCACAACAATATACATTCTTTTATAGAAATCAAAACAACCATACTCATTCAAAATCTAATTACATATTCTGATTTTGAAATCTCAGAATTCGATTCAAGATATAACCGAAATCATCACTCTTAGATTTCTACATCTTTCAAAACTATACTTTGACTTCAAAACTGTCCTAGAACCTCATTTCTATTCATGGAACTCACAAAATATTTGTATCATTCAAAATCTTAGAACATCATATGTATATTAACAATTACAATATGTGTTCAAACACTTCAAAATTCTTAAAGACATGCGAGATGATGATCCAACCACACATTACCCACTGTCATGCAGCTGAAAAGCTCTCGAAATCAAAGTTATAGTTTAACACGTATCCTTGTCAGATCCTTTGATATTTATTACTAAATATAATTTTTCAATCTCTTTCCAAAATAGACAGTTTTGTCATAACTTCAACAAATCACCTTCATTTGTTTATACGAATAAACCTTATTATAACAATTACCCCTTCATCATTGTTACCGGGGAACCTTTCATATCTCGCCACATTAGCAGTAAACTTATCAACAACTTCATTAACCTTCGACTTAAGCCTCTCCGAAAAGTCACTATACTTATTCATTAAAACCCCATCATGTACTCACCTACATCCTGTAACAATGATTGTCACACCAACTACTGGGAATTAGCAATCAGTATTTTGAATTCCGTGACAATTTTACGTCAAAAGTTATATGTATACATATAACATCTATCTCCTAGACTTACATACTTCGAATGTGAATTTTCTGAAAAACATCCCAAACTATGAACTAGTTCTCCGAAATTGGAAAAATGTTGATGAAGCAGCAAAAACTGTAAACGACTTTAACAGTTAAAAGTTTGATGATAAAGAATAGTATGGTGGTAAAGCTGAGAAAAAGAGAAGGTTTGATACTGGAAAACGGATTGAGCAAACCATGAAGGAGGCTGTGGACAAATCATAAAGACTAAACCTGCCTTCAAAGGATCTAAATGATTCAGTGTCTACTGAAATCGTAAGCAAACACCTTACTTCTTATTCAGTGTCTACTGAAATCGTTTTGCAATATATATTTTTGGGCTGAGAATACATGCGCTGTTTTATAAATGTTTTACGAAGTAGGCACAAGTACTAAAACTAATTCTATGTGGGTTTAAACCAGAAATATACCCTTAGCTTGGTAACATTAAACTACTTGTCTATGTACGGTAGGCGCGAATCCTAAAGATAGATCTATTGGGCCTGACAAACCCCATCCTGACTATGGGATGCTTTAGTACTTCGAAGATATTTTAAACACACCTGATCTGGTGTACTTCAGAGGGTAAAACATGAATGTTAAGGCTTGTTACCGGGTGCCTACAACTTATAGAATACTTTTAAACACTTGCGAGTGTACGGATATTTATGGAAACTGAAATCTTGTGGTCTATTACTATTACGGAAATGATTGATTATGATAAACTAATGAACTCACCAACCTTTTGGTTGACACTTTAAAACATGTTTATTCTCAGGTATTAAAGAAATCTTCCACTGTGCATTAGCTCATTTTAAGGATATTACCTGGAGTCATTCATGACATACTTTGAAAGACGTTGCATTCGAGTCGTTGAGTTCATCAAGATTAATATTAAGTCAATTATAGTTGGATGTAATATGAAATGGTATGCATGCCGTCAATTTTTGATGTAAAGAAAGTTTGTCTTTTAAAAATGAATGCAATGTTTGTAAAACGTATCATATAGAGGTCAAATACCTAGCGATGTAATCAACTATTGTGAATCGTTTATAATGTATATGAACGGGTCCTTTCAGTTGGTATCAGAGCGGTGGTCTTAGCGAACCAGGTCTTGCATTAGTGTCTCTAACTGATAGTTGTTAAGATGCATTAGTGAGTCTGGACTTCGACCGTGTCTGCATGTCAAAAGTTTTGTTTATCATTTTTAGTCAGAAATCATCTACTTACCATCCTTAGGAAATTACCTGCTTATCATTCTTAGTCTAGACACGTCTTGCTTCATTGATTGCATGAATAGTGTATAGACAAAATTCATATCTTAGCGTATCTGCTAAATCATATATTATCGTATCTATTACCGTAAACTTTGCCTGACATATTCCGTAAATTCCTCCGTAATCTATGAAATCTTTTGATCTATATATATAGATATTCTATGTAGTTAGAATACCACCCGATAGCCGAAAAATCATTTCGTATTGAAAAATCCTTTATCAAATCGTCCGAAATGGAATTCGTCATCAGTTCAAAGTTCCTTGGATTCCGAAATGGAATCCCACTCAAGCTCCGAAAGCAGTGTGACTGGAATGGATCAACCAATCAGCCATCATCTATTCTGGATGAATTGGGGATGGGTTCGTAGCCTCCTTAATCATTGGAGACAAGAAGAAGGCGATCCTTTCCATCCACCACATTGCCCTCTTGGCAATGAACCTGAAGCACTTACCGGCGAACCTGTTCGAAACACCATTTTCTCTCATTTCCAGAGTATCTCGTCATGATTATATACTACACCAAATTCTAGATCTTATTTATCCGCTCGTCCGAACCGACAATCGCCCAGGTGTAATAGAAGAAGTCAATGAGCTTTGCGCTCGGGTAGTGGCTTTGGAGAATATGGTGTAAAGGTTACAAACACCAGCAGCAGCACCAGTAATATAACAAGTACCACCATCAACAACATCAACAGTACCATTACCACCACCAACAACAACCGCATCGCAAACCTCAACTTCACAATCTGTCCCATGAGCATCGACGTCATACGCCCTGTAGATACTAAGGAATACCAGAACGATGAAGTATTGATTCATAACTTCATTGGGAAAACATTCTACGATGATTATGTAATTTCTAAAGTTTATAAATTATCTATCCTAGCCTTAACCATAAATCAAGTGAGTTTAATTTAATGTTAACTCATTAAATCTATATTACATCAGAAGAAATATACACATATATTTCCATAAAGACTGTAATAAAATTCTTTTGTACAAAATATTAATTGTGACATTTTTTAACGGGTAGGTAATACCCGAGAGATATATAAATTCACAATTAATATGTTACATTCTTCGAATCTGATTCAGCAGATCATCCATTATACTCCCTACTTTCACAACAATATACATTCTTTTATAGAAATCAAAACAACCATACTCATTCAAAAATCTAATTACATATTCTGATTTTGAAATCGCCGAATTCAATTCAAGTTATAACCGGTATCATCACTCTTAGATTCTTACATCTTTCAAAGCTATACTTTAAAACTGTGTTAGAACATCGTATGTATATTAACGATTATAATCTGTGTTCAAACCCTTCGAAATACCTGAAGACACTTTAAATAATGAACAATCGAGATGATGATCCAACCACATGTTATCCACAGTTACGTACCTGAAAAACTCTTGAAACTAAAGTCATAATTTAACATGTATCCATGTCAGACCTTTTGACCTTTACTAGCTAAAATAACTTTTCAATCTCTTCTAAAAATAGACGGTTTTGTCACAGCTCCAGCAAACCAACTTCAATTGTTCAATCGAATAAGCCTTATTATAATGATTACCCCTTCATCATTATTACCGGGGAACCTTTCATATCTCGCCACATTTGCAGTAAACTTATTAACAACTTCATTGATCTTTGACTTTCCGAAAAATCTTTATATTTATCAAAACCCCATCATTTACTCATCTGCATCTTGTAACGAGAATTGCCATACGAATCATCGGAAATTAGCAATCAGTATTTTGAAATCTCGCAGCATGTCTACACCAACAATTATCTGTGTCTATCTTTTGGACTTATATACTTTGAATGTGAAGTTTCAGAAAAACACCCTAAACTGCGAACTAGTTCTCGAAATACTGATGAAGCGGCAAAAACTATAAACGACCTTAATTGTAAAAAGTTTGATGATAAAGAGTAGTGTGTTAGCAAAGCTCAGAAAAAGAGAAGATTTGGTACTGAAAAATACGGATTGAGCAAACCATGAAGAAGGCTGTGGATAAATCACAAGGACGAAATCTACCTTCAAAGAATCCAAATGATTTCATGTCTACTGAAGTCATTATCGAATACCTTGATCCTGACTCTAAACCCTTACGGATAATATTCTTCATCATCCTCTAATATTAGAAATTTTAAGATATCATCGTATCTTTCATTATAAATATCCTCCATATTTCTGAAGATATTTCCATAATTATTCTTATCTGAAATCATTTACCTCTTCGTGCTGTCTGTATTACATCATAAAAAAAACTATTTTAGTTTCTAAATTCTGAAACTTTCGAATTTAAAATAGGAATATTTTTGAAGTTGTGTTGGGAACTGAAGCATGAACTAGTATAATATAATGACACTTGATCAACGTGATTATATTACAGTAAGTCATGCTGAGTTTCTAAATGGAACTTGATGATTCACAGATTATAACGTCACCATGTTCTATGTTACACGACTCTTGTATTCTCTTTAACCTCTAAAATATCAAGAAAATATTTCTTGATGATTCGGCCTTATCCGAGGTATTCTAGTAATTTGACAAGTCAAGATCGTGCCATTACAATTTCCTTCTTAGAACATTAACAATGTTCATTCCGAAATTCATATATGCGAATTCTGGACCATTACAAGCGGTGCTCAATCGCAAGAAGAAGAAACGAAAGGACAAAACTCCGAAATATAAATTGGGGTATAAATCGCAGCAAATAAAAGAGAGCATTAATTGGGGATGACAATGATTATAGAAGACAGAAGCAGGGACATCGAAATATAAGGGAAGATATAAAACCCAACAACAACCCAGAAACTATAAACCGTATATATCGATGAATATAGCAATATAAAGACACGGGAGAACAAAAAACACTATAAAACCAAGAGTATAGTAGAAGTAAATAGATTCTTCCGGAGGTAGATGAAAAAGAAGAACGACAGATATGAAAGTGAGGAATATATCGAGAATCAGCACTGGATGAAGCATATTGACGAATAATTTTAAAGTAAGAATTGAGGGAGAAAGAATAGAAGGTGTGAATTAAAAGGAAACGAGGAAGGTGGATTTATAGTGAAATATCCGACAGAAAAATTGAGATGAATCATCGCATTAAATCGAAGAGGATCATAATTTCCTTAATCATCGAAGAATCAAATCCTATATAGATTACAAAGATTTTCTTTAATCCGGAGATCAACCGTGATGACGTCAAAAGATAAGACGAATCCCTATTTCTCATTTCACTCTTTTACGATAGCTTCACTCATACGTTTCGAGTAATCGAATTATTTTATCCATATTTCTCAATCATGATAAAACCCTATGAATCAACTTATATTCGTCATAATAACATTCTTATTGTTAGCCATGACGACCTCGATCAAATTTCGGGACGAAATTTCTTTAGCGGGTAGGTACTGTGACGACCCGAAAATTTCCGACCAAATTTAAACTTAACCTTTATATGTTTCCGACACGATAAGCAGAATTTGTAATGTTGAATCTCAAAAAGTTTGGAACTACATTCATGTAATCAATTACCCTTTGACCGTGTTCGACGATTCACGAACAACTATGAGTATATAGATATTAATATATAATATATAATATTAACTGAAAATATTAACAAAGTATTAGATATATGATACTTTACATGAACGTATTTGTTTCGATATATTTATCGACAGAATTAAGAGATAATATCAAATGATTGAATTATCAGATACATTATGATATGATTACGGGCCTATGTTATGAGGTCCACTGTGATTTAAGAAATCTATTCTTTTTGACAACATTCGGAAAATGGTAAAGTGATTTATAAATAAGAACAAATGTGTCAATTAACGGGAACTAGACAAGGGTTAGTGGAAATTCCTGTTTAATTTCCAAGGCATGTTTTATAATATTTTCCTCGTGACCTTGATAAGATAACTATGTTAACTTTCATTTTATTTAATATGAAAATAAGAACGTGGAGTGTAAATAACTTAGATGTTGGATATCGACAAGTTAAGTAACTCGACATTTTTCATTAAGATGATTTCATACGTTTATTTAACCTTTGGACTTTATCCCATGCTTCACCAACAGACTGTAATTTAAAAACTTGAAACCTATTATGAATATATATAATTCTACTTTTCTAAAATGTTTTGTGGTATAACGATTTCCATTATTTTAACCTTTTAACAAAATGATTCTTAAATATATTTAGTTTTGGAAAACAAAATTATCATATTTATTTGATTTAGTTTCAAAAGTACAAAAAAACGTTTTCAGTTTAAAAAGAACTTTATTATTAAAATGTATATATCTTTAATAAATATCTAGAACTACTTTTGACAACTCATTACTTAACCAGTATGATAAAGATAACGATATTTATATTTTATTTTATTAAATATATATAACGATTTAAATTAATATTATATATATTTATACGCGTATTATACGTATATAGTTTTATACTTTTACTATACTTTAACTTTACCTTTACTTTACTTTTATTTTACTTTAACTTTAATAATTTATACTTTAATAATTCACTTTAATAATTCATACTTTAATAATTCACTTTAATAATTAATACTTTAATAATTCACTTTAATAATTCATACTTTAATAATTCACTTTAATAATTCACTTTAATAATTCATACTTTAATAATTCACTTTAATAATTCACTTTAATAATTCATACTTTAATAATTCACTTTAATAATTCACTTTAATAATTCATACTTTAATAATTCACTTTAATAATTCATATTTTAATAATTCACTTTAATAATTTAAAAATCTATTATAAATAGAATTCAATAGGTTTCATTATTTCATAGAAACTTGAAAATATATTTCTCTAAACTCTCTCAATCGAATTATATATATATATATATATATATATATATATATATATATATATATATATATATATATATATATATATATATATATATATATATATATATATATATATATATATATATATATATATATATATATATTGTATTATTTTAAGATATTATTAGTATACATAAAATACTACGACGGAGTTATACTCGGACGATTTCAAAATAAGTTTTCAAACGGGATAGAGCTAAGGAAATTATGGGTTATAGCTATGGAGGTTATGGGTATTGATCGAGGGTATTGCTCGTGAGGTCAACCTAACGTTTATCATTTTCGTTGCGTCTACGTACTTTCCTGCAATATTGAATCACAATATTGATACGTTCGTGAATCCGAGATAAACCTTGCACTTGTTCAGTGCCGTCATATACATAATTGCTACGAAATACAGTATTGTGAGTTTCATTTGCTCCCTTTTTAATTGCTTTTGCAATATATATTTTTGGGCTGAGAATACATGCGCTGTTTTATAAATGTTTTACGAAGTAGGCACAAGTACTAAAACTAATTCTATGTGGGTTTAAACCAGAAATATACCCTTAGCTTGGTAACATTAAACTACTTGTCTATGTACGGTAGGCGCGAATCCTAAAGATAGATCTATTGGGCCTGACAAACCCCATCCTGACTATGGGATGCTTTAGTACTTCGAGGATATTTTAAACACACCTGATCTGGTGTACTTCAGAGGGTAAATATGAATGTTAAGGCTTGTTACCGGGTGCCTACAACTTATAGAATACTTTTAAACACTTGCGAGTGTACGGATATTTATGGAAACTGAAATCTTGTGGTCTATTACTATTACGGAAATGATTGATTATGATAAACTAATGAACTCACCAACCTTTTGGTTGACACTTTAAAGCATGTTTATTCTCAGGTATTAAAGAAATCTTCCGCTGTGCATTAGCTCATTTTAAGGATATTACCTGGAGTCATTCATGACATACTTTGAAAGACGTTGCATTCGAGTCGTTGAGTTCATCAAGATTAATATTAAGTCAATTATAGTTGGATGTAATATGAAATGGTATGCATGCCGTCAATTTTTGATGTAAAGAAAGTTTGTCTTTTAAAAACGAATGCAATGTTTGTAAAACGTATCATATAGAGGTCAAATACCTCACGATATAATCAACTATTGTGAATCGTTTATAATGTATATGAACGGGTCCTTTCAAAATTAATTTTGTAAACCTTTTAAAATTAATATATTTAAAATTTTAAATATTTGAAAAATTAATATTTTTAATATAAGTTTGTATGTATAAAAATAAAAATATAATAAAAGTTTGGTGTGACTTTTCAATTTTCATAATATGAATTTTTAATTTTATGCATTTTAAATTTAAGTTTGGTGTGAATTTAAAAACAAAAATGTACTTTATTTTGCTAAGTTAAAAATTGATTTCTAAAAATTCGTCGTGAGTTGAAGACTAGGACGTTGAACCGAAATTGCTCTACCCAAGGGAGGGACGAGAACTTTTATTATCATTATTTTTAATCTTATTGAACTAAAGTATGTAAAAACATTTTAAAAAAACCCAAAAATCTTTGCTTTTAAAACCGCGCTTTAAATTGACAAATTTTAAAATTTTGTCGAGGGACGGACTAGGACAACGATCCGAAACGCCCTCATCCTAAAAAGAAACAAATTTTTAAAGTTTATTTAATTATATGTTTTATAAGTTATAAGGTTTTATATAAAAAATAAAAAAAATAAAAAAGAACCAAAACACTGTACCCAGACCCCCATGCGATCGCATGGGAAGTGAACTCCAACCTCATGCGATTGCATGAGGCTGGAAAACAGGCCAGATAGAAAAAGCAGTGAGCTGCTCTGCTCTTCACCACAATACACACACATACACGAAATTCTCTCAAAATCTCACCAAATTTCACCAAATTTTCACCGTAATTCGTCAAATTTTTTGCTCTAATCATGAAATTGTTCAGAAGCTTTTCAAAGAAGGTAAAAATTACACCCCTAAACTTTTAAATTCTCTAGTTTTTGTGATAATTACCAATATTTTATCTAATGCAATTTTGTTAATTTCTAGTGTAATTAGTGTTAAATTGTTAGTATTTTATGCATGTATAACCTAGATTGATGCTATTTAACATGATTTGAACCCAAAAATTTCAAAAATTTTAGAAATTTAGGGTTTGTGTTCTTGAGCAATTTGGGGCTTTTTGATATAAACAGGTTATGGTCGATTTTTGTCATGAATTATTGCTAAATTGAGTAGTATAACATGTTTAGGTAGTTAAATGATCCAAACATTGATCCTAAACATGATTTTTGGAAATTAAAGTAGAATTTTTAGGTGCAAAATTCATGAACTTGATTAATTTGATATAATTGCCATTTGAGACTTGTTTAATTGTTAGTAATGACTATTTTGACATGTTATTTGAGTTAAATGCTTATGAACTTTGTCTACATTTTCATATGTGCTTATTTGAAAAAGTATAGAATTGTAAAAATTATGAAAATGCATATAACTTTAAGTTTGATTGAACATGTTATTGTGATTGTTTTAAGTTGTTATTTTGCTAACACTAATGCATATTTGGATGCACAATTTTTGTGTTTAATGTGTTTTGCAGAGAGCCGATACTGGAGGTTCATCATCATCATCATCTAGACGACCTGTTCCAGCTCCAGAACCAGAACCAGAAATGCAATACGAGCCAGAACCTGAACAAGTACCACAACAGGAACAACAACATCAGCCTGATCAGCACGTACCTTATTATGATCCACTACAGAATGTTAATGACTTTATAGTATTTCCGATGCATCTGCCTGTAGAATACCCAACGATTCCTGAACATACGTTGCATCCTAATCTGAGATTCGATAGACGATGGAGAGATTACCCGGTATATCAAAGTAATAAATTCAAATTAGTAACGAAAGAGGTAGAGGTGCCTAGGGTAATTGATTGGGATCCTTTGGAAAGGGTCCAACTTGCTGACCGTGTTAGGGAGCATTTGATACAAAGGTATGACAGTACTTCTTTTACTGGTTGGGAACGCTTATTCACCATTCGTAGACCTGTATATAAGGAATGGTGTGTTGAGCTGATGAGTACTATAGCATTAAATGTAGATGTAGATAGATTAGATGATAGAAGTTTTCTTAGGTTTATATTTGGCGGTAGGATGTATAGGATGTCCATGCTGGACATGGCTAGGGCATTGCAGATATATACGCCCGCTGAATTGCTACTACCCGATTGTATGAATTTGATTTATCGTGGTGAAAGGGTAGATAGGAATTTTGACGCGAACGCCGTTTGAAGGCGTATGTCTGATTATAATGTTTTTGGGCGGGGAGGAACACATACCTACTTACATATTAACAAAGCCGAGCTTCGTATAATTCATAGATTTTTGGCTAACTCGATTACACAGAGAGGTCACAACAAGGAAAAATTGACCTTACATGATTTATTTTACCTAAAGTGTATTCGAGACCCAAGAGGCTTTGTTAATATCCCCTACTGTGTTGGTTTTTATTTGTCTAAAATGGTGGAAGGAATGCAGGAAGGGAGCATAATTGGAGGAGGTATTTTTGTTACTCTCATTGGAGAGTATTTAGGTGTAGATAACGACCAAAGGCTCCACTTTTGGAATGTAGGGAGCAGGTTGAGCTTTTAGGATTAAAGGTTTATGCGGGTGCTAAGGTATTGAAAAGTAGACGCAACCAGGCACTACCCTATGTAGGTAGTCATCCTCAGGTAGAGAGAGGCTCAGACGAGGAGATGGAGGAAGCGAGTGACATTAGGGATGTCATTCGGGAGGCTATGACTGATGTCTACCAGCATGTAGAGGAGGTAGATATGACAAACGCGGAGAGATTTCATCGGATGGAGCAGTGGCAAGCCCGGAATGATTACGAGCATTCCAGGCAACGACAGCATGATAGATGGGACTATCATCAGCGTCAGATTATGAGCCGGCTGTCACCTCAGGATCACTACGTTCCAACCCGACCAGCTTACTATCCTCAACACCAGCCCAAGATGAGACCACCTTATACACTCTACGACCCTAACCAGGCATACCAGTACACCTATCACCAACCATGGAACCCGGATGACGACATGAACTGGAACCCCTATCCAGATTGATTTGGTTCCGGTTGGTAATTTTTATGATTTTTAATTATTTCTGTTTATTTATGTTTAAACACATTATATTTTGATACTTTTATTGTAATGTTTAATATTTTTATTATGTTGTACTAATGTTTAATATTTGATTTGAAAGTGGGATTTTAAATCCCATTTCAAATTTCCATGCATGCTTATATTTGTATGTATGTATATTTTCAATTGTACAAAACAGGGTAAAACAGCGCATTTTCAAAGACTGGCATTAAGTTCAGCAAAAGCTAGTACTTTTGACGACAAAACGAAAAACAAATGTGATGTAACAACAAGACAGAATGAACAAATGATATGCACCATTTATCATTCAGCAAACAAACGCCAATATGTTTGGAAACTTTGGTAAAATTTAATCATTTTTCTACGCTAATCACCCTCAATAATTTAAATTGTTACTGATTTCTTGCAAATGAGGGCATTGCAAGATCTTAAGTGTGGTAAGGGTTAAATTCTTTCGAAATTTTAAAAAAATTTTGACTTATACACTTGGTTACCATTAAAAATATTAGTAACGCAGTAGTTGTATTAGAATCTAGTGCTCTCTGATAATAAAGAACAGCCCTAGTCTTATATACTGACTACCCAATTCTAGTAAAATTTTTCAAAATTTTCAATTAAATGAACTCAAAATAATGTTTATACATATTTATGAACGATAAAACTAGGTGTTAACACCGAAATTATTATTACCTCGGAAAGGACATAAATTGAGAAACAAACCAAAATGTTAGAATTCATTTAAAATGGAATAGAGGACAATAAAAAGGCAAAGAAATGAAAATAAAAGCCAAGTGTGGGAAAAATTTACCAAGTTATTTTGAACATATATCACATATTTTTGTACAAATAACTGAAGATGCTTTTGTTTTGGACAAACTTAAATATTTTACCAAATTTACTGTAATATATTTGAAAGAAAGATGGATCTACGTGATGAATCAATTCCATCATTAAAAGGAAGTAAAGTCTTTCGAAAAAGAAACGCGCTTCTTAATTTAGGTCATGAAGTTGTCATCCAGACCAGCTGTAGGTTGATGAAAAATCTAGAAAAGTCATCTCTAAAATCAGCAAGAAATCCACGGACCTCAGCATCAAACAGGGTCGCCAAGTGGTCAGACTTATCCTAACCATGAGAGGATCTGTCTTGTAAAATGGGGAAAACGCCGTGCAAATTAGCTGGATAAGACTAATGAACCCGATCCCCAGAAAGGATAATCTTCTTAAAGATCAAAAATCAGCTTTTAAGCCTGATATTACTCAATCCTAGAGATTGACCTTAAAGATTGAGAATTACAAACTTATGGAATTCGATGATATCTAAACTCGAGCTTGAACGAGAAAATAGTTTGATCAAAATTACAAACCGATTTGTTTTCTGAAAATCGATTTTTAATGCGTTCATTACCATTGAACGTAAAATCCTAGGAATTCACCTGGAATTCATTAGGTCACCTGAACCAAATCGGGTGTCAACCGTAAGAACGGTGGTTGCATAGCATGGTCAAAGACAGGACCTTGTGCCAGACCGAAGAAAAATTATAAGGGTGAGCTTTACTATTGCTCCTACCAAGGATAGTAATTGCATCCGACACGTTATAGACCATAATTAAAAGCATGTCAGGGGACATTGCCTTAACAGTTGCTTGTTCAACGCTTTCCTTTACAACCGGACGGTAGTTTACCGAAAGGTAATATACAGAGCAAGTATACTGGACGTGTTGCTTTCCCAATACAAGGATAGAAAGTGGGTGACACAAAACCACAAGTTTTGAGCTAAAATTTTCAAATATGAAACCCACCAAACCCACAAAAATAATTTGCAAACACCGGTGAAGGGTTATTCCGGAAAACTTATCTAGGGTAAAAGCTAGATTTAATTTTCAAAAGATCAAATGTTTTCATAAAGATCCAATTTCCTTAAAGGATCTAAATTTTATAGTCATGTGGGACTGTAAACCACATCGTTACTACCATTGTTTATACCGCCGTATAGAAATCACTGATGTACAAAGTGTGAAGAATAAAGAAGTGATTCTAGTATATTTCAAGACTATATTGCTTGAGGACAAGCAACGCTCAAGTGTGGGAATATTTGATAATGCTAAAAACGAACATATATTTCATAGCATTATCCCTCAAGAAAGACAAGCTTTTAGTTTCAATTGTCCTATTTACAAGTGATATTCGTTTAAATAATAAAAGGTGAAGACAAAAGACAGATTCGACGAATTGAAGACGCAATCGACCAAAAAGCTCAAAAGTACAAAGTACAATCAAAGAGGTTCCATTTATTGATGAGAAACGTCTCAAAATTACAAGAGTACAAGACTCGAAACGCAAAATACAAGATATTAAATTGTACGCAAGGACGTTCGAAAATCCGGAACCGGAACCAAAGTCAACTCTCAACGCTCGACGCAACGGACTAAAAAGTACAAGTCAACTATGAACATAAATATAATATAATATTTAAATAATTCTTATAATTATTTATATATTATATAATATATTATAAAAATCGTCGGCAGAAGAAACAAACACATGTGGGCTAGAAAAGCAGGCCATGCGATTGCATGGCCTGGCAGTTATAAAGCCATGCAATCGCATGGCAGCAGGTGACAGGCCTGATCTATAAATTTCGCAGTTTTTGAGCACAAAATCACATCTTTTTCTTCTTCCTTCATACGTAAACATATATATATATATATATATATATATATATATATATATATATATATATATATATATATATATATATATATATATATATATATATATATTATAATTTTAATTTTAATTCTAATAATAAGGGTATGTTAGCGAATGTTGTAAGGGTGTAAGTCGAAATTCTGTCCGTGTAACGCTACACTATTTTTAATCATTGTAAGTTATGTTCAACCTTTTTAATTTAATGTCTCGTAGATAAGTTATTATTATGCTTATTTAATACCGAAGTAATCATGATGTTGGGCTAAAAATATTAAAATTAGGTAATTGGGCTTTGTACCATAATTGGGGTTTGGACAAAAGAACGACACTTGTGGAAATTAGACTATGGGCTATTAATGGGTCTTATATTAACTAAACGATACCTCGTTAAATTAATATATAGACATATAATTTGACGTATTTATATATAACCACATACGCTTAACTGGGTACGGTGGGAGGGATATCTATAAATACCAATAATTGTTCATTTTACCAGACACGGAACTGGATTAATAGTTAATAGACTTGTTGAAACAGGGGTGGATTACATTCAAGGGTAATTGGTGTAATTGTTAACAAAGTAGTAAAACATTGGTTTACACGCAGTCGATAACATGGTGTATTCATTAAACAAAGTATTAAAACCTTGTTACAATTCGAATCCCCAATTAGTTGGAATATTTGACTTCGGGAATAAGAATAATTTGACGAAGACTTTCGCACTTTATATTTATGCCTGATGGACTATTATGGACAAATCCGTATGGACATATCGAATAATCCAGGACAAAGGACAATTAACCCATGGGAATAAACTAAAATCAACACGTCGAACATCATGATTACGGAAGTTTAAATAAGCATAATTCCTTTATTTCATATTTAATTTCCTTTATTTCATATTTAATTGCACTTTTAATTATCGCACTTTTATTTATTGTCATTGTACTTAATTGCACTTTTAATTATTGTACTTTTTAATTATCGCACTTTTATCGCAATTTCATTATCGTTATTTATTTTACGCTTTAAATTAAGTCTTTTATTTATTTAATATTTTACATTAGGTTTTAACTGCGACTAAAGTTTTAAAAATTGACAAACCGGTCATTAAACGGTAAAAACCCTCTTTTTATAATAATAATATTACTTATATATATATTTGTATTTTTATAAGTTAAACTCATATAGCGTTAAGCTTTGTTTAAAAGATTCCCTGTGGAACGAACCGGACTTACTAAAAACTGCACTACTGTACGATTAGGTACACTGCCTATAAGTGTTGTAGCAAGGTTTAGGTATATCCATTCTATAAATAAATAAATATATTGTGTAAAATTGTATCATATATTAATAGTATTTCGTTATAAAAATTATACTATTTCCTAGTACACCTCGCACACATCATTTTGACCTAAACAAGTAGGTTGTATCAATAACGGTAACACGATTAGTCAATGTTGTTCAGTTAGTCCTATGGCTCATTACGACTCGATTATAAAGCATGTGAATCAAGTTGTCAAGTTTCATGCAAGAATCAAGTATACAAGAAGATTAGAACGATTTAAACAAGTATTGGTTAAGTTTGAACAAAAGTCAACTTTGGTCAAGTCAAAGTCAACGAAAAAGTCAACACGTTGGGTCGGGTCCCGAACTATTTTTCTGAGGTTTTTAATCATATATAAGCATGTTGGCCAAGTTTCATGTTGATCGGGGGTGCGTAGCATAGTTAGAATTAAACGAAAATGTGCATTTTTGGACAGTCGGGGCCCGGAGCGGCGCTCCAAAACACTGAGCGGCGCTCAGACTATCTGTTCAGCAAATCTGGCAGTTTTGATTAATGCACGAATCCAACTTCAAACAACCATAACTAATGAACCGCAAATATTCAAAACACGTATCTTATATCGTTGGAAAGGTATTTTGACGAGGAATACAACTAAACACTTTTCATCAAACAAAAACATCATTTAAAATAATCAAATTCTCACCGAATGATCATTTAACGCTCATCATCAAGGTTTCAAGTTCATAAAATGCATAAGATGATTCGGGAACTTAATACACATATATAATACGCCGTTTCGTAGGTAATTAAACATACATTACAACTAAACACTTACTAACAACATTTCATAGCATTCAATGTATCAAAAGTTCATTTTAAAGTTCATCAATTCCTAACCAAGAATCATGAATTCAACAATTTTGTAAATGAGGCTTTTCTAAATCAACCTACATACCAAAACGAAGCTAATGATGCTAATAACACATTTAATACATGAACTTTAACATTTAAACAACATTTAATCAACCAAAATCAAGGATTAAACTAACCCATTTCAAGTTTAAGCTAGTTACATCAAAATAACAAGATCGAGCATATAAATCATATATTCATGTTACACTTAAGCCATAGACACTAATTAACACTTTTATAAGCTAAAATTATCAAGAACAAAGAATCTAGTATTTTTAGAAAGTTACCCAAATGAGATGAAATTGGTATGGAATTGAAGAGGAAGATGCAAGGATTCCAAATATGTAATTTGTTTTTATGTTTGCTTCCTAAATTCGAATTATATGATGATTGAATGATTTGGGTTTTTGAGAGTAAAAGTGGAAGTATGAAATGAGATGGGGAGGTGAATGATTGAGTGGAGGAGAAGCACTTTGACTAGTTGACCTAGTCAATTCTTTGCCCACTTGGCAACATTAGTCCCTCGACTTTGAAGCGGGTGCGTGATTTAACCAAACGATTTTTTTAAATACGCTAGAGTAAATGAGAGAGGTTATAATTAAATAACATGAATATTAGAAATGCTAAATAATGGAAGATACGAATCTAGATACGAGTGCATTATATAAAATAAAAAGACGAACGTTAAAAATAATTTAACGGAAAAATGCGGGATGTTACATTATACGGATGTTTATCAGCGTATAGATGAGGTGGAAATGATTAACGAGGCTAGGCATCGTCAGTATAAGCAGTGGAGAGCCGCGGATGAATACGAACAATCCAGGAAATGCCAACACGATAGATGGAACGTTCATCAGCACCAGATCATGAGTCATCAATCATATCAGGTACCACATAACTACATTCTGACTCAACCTGCTTACTATCCACCATATCAGCCCGACATGCAACTGCCCTATAACATATACGACCCCAACCAAGCCAATCAGAACACCTATCACCATCCATGGAACCTGAGCGATGACATGAACTGGAATCCATATCCAGATTGATACAGTTCCATTGGTGATTTCTTATCTTTTTATCATTTTTATCTATTTATGTTTAAATAGTTAATATTTTGATATTTTTATGTAATTTTTAACATTTTTATTATTTTGTTACTAATATTTCATATTTATAATTTGAAAATGGGATATTAAGTCCCATTTCAAATTACCATGCATGTTTATATTTGTATTGTATGTATATTGTGAATTGTACACAACATGGTAAAACAGCGAACTTTCAAAGACTGGCATTAAGTTCAGCAAAAACAACTAATTTTGACGGCAAGAAGCAAAATATGTGTGAAATAACAACTGCAGGAATGAATAAATGAAGTGCACCATTTATTATTCAAACAAACAACAATATGTTTAGAAACTTTGGTAAAATTTTATCATTTTTCTACGCTAATCACCCTCAATAATTTAAATTGTTACTGATTTCTTGCAAATGAGGGCATTGCAAGATCTTAAGTGTGGAAAGGGATTAAATTCTTTTGGGTTTTAAACAGTTGACTTATACATTTGGTTTAATAACCACCGTTAAATTTTACTAGTAAAGCAGTAGTTGTATTAGAATCTAGTGCTCTCTGATAATAAAGAACAGCCCTAGTCTTATATACTGACTACCCACTTCTAGTAAAAATTTTAAAATATTTTCAACTAAATGAACTCAAAATCATGTTTATACATATTTCTGAACGATAAAACTAGATATTAACACCGAAATTATTGTTACCTCGAAAAGGACATAAATTGAGAAACAACCCAAAATGCTTGAATTCATTTAAACTGGACGTGTTACTTTCCCAATACAAGGTTAGCAAGTGGGTGACACAAAACCGCAAGTTTTGAGCTAAAATTTTAAAATTTGAAACCCACAAAACCCACAAAAATTTTGCAGAACACCGGTGAAGGGTTATTCCGGAAAACTTATCTAGTGTAAAAGCTAGATTGAATTTTCAAAAGATCAAATATTTTCATAAAGATCCAATTTCCTAAAGGATCTAAATTTTTATAGTCATGTGGGACTGTAAACCACATCGTTACTATCATTGTTCATACCGCAGTATCAAAATCACTGATGTATATAGTGTGAAGAATAAAGAAGTGATTCTAGTAAAGTTATATTCAAGTTCTATATTGTTTGAGGACAAGCAATGCTCAAGTGTGAGAATATTTGATAATGCTAAAAACGAACATATATTTCATAGCATTATCCTTCAAGAAAGATAAGCTTTTAGTTGCAATTGTTCTATTTACAAGTGATATTCGTTTAAATAATAAAAGGTGAAGACAAAAGACAGAATCGAAGATTTGATGACGCAAATGACCAAAAAGCTCAAATGTACATGATACAATTCAAGTGGTTCAAATTATTGATGAGAAACGTCTAAAAATTATAAAAGTACAAGCCGCGAAACGCAAAGTACAAGATATTTAAGCGTACGAAAGGACGTTCGAAAATCCGGAACCGAGACCTGAACCAACTATCAACGCGCGACACAGCGGACCTAAAATTACAAGTCAACTATGCACAAGAATATAATATAATATATATATATAATTATATAAAATTATATATATTATATTATATATTATATTTAAATGCAGCAGCCCACGTTTTATTTGCTTGGTGATCAGGAAATGGCTGCCATGCGATCGCATGGCCTGGAGGCTTTAATTCCATGCGATCACATGGCTAACTGTAGCAGATCAGGTCCTATAAATTGCAATGTTTGGTTGACGAAATATACACACATATATCATACATCTTACTCTCTCTCAGTATATATATTATTTTATATTTATAAGTTTAATATTAAGTTAATAATAATAAGGTTATTTTAGCGAATGTTTTAAAGTTTGTAAGTCGAAACTCTGTCCATGTAACACTACGCGATAAATACTCATTGTAAGTTATGTTCAACCTTTTTAAATTAATGTCTCGTAGCTAAGTTATTATTATGCTTATTTAAGCCGAAGTAATCGTGATGTTGGACTAAATATCCAAGATGGGGTTATTGGGCTTTGGACCATAATTGGGGTTTGAATAAAAGATCGACACTTGTGGAAATTGGACTATGGGCTATTAATGGGCTTTATATTAACTAAATGATATCTCGCTAATTTAATATAAAGAATTATAATTTAACGCATTTATATATAACCACATACGCTTGACTGGGTACGGTGCGCAGGATATTTATAAATACTAATAATTGTTCATTTGACCAGACACAGGGATGGATTAATAGTCAATGGACTCATTAAAACAGGGGTGGATTACATTCAAGGGTAATTGGTGTAATTGTTAATAAAGTATTAAAACCTTGGATTGCACACAGTCGATAACCTGGTGTAATCATTAACAATATATTAAGACCTTATTACGGTTTAAATCCCCAATTAGTTGGAATATTTGACTTCGGGTATAAGGTTAATTTGGCGAAGACTCTCGCACTTTATAATTAGGACCGATGGAATATTATGGACAAAACCAGATGGACATATCGAATAATCTAGGACAAAGGACAATTAACCCATGGTAATAAATTAAAATCAACACGTCAAACATCATGATTACGGAAGTTTAAATAAGCATAATTCCTTTATTTTATATCTCATCGTACTTTTATTTATTGTCATTTTATTTATCGTACTTTAAATTATCGTACTTTTATTTTTACACTTTACTTGTATTTTTAATCATCGCACTTTTATTTATTGTCATTTACTTTATGCTTTAAAATAAGTTATATTTATATTTAATATTTTGCATTAGGTTTTAACTGTGATATAAGACTTAAAATCGACAAACTGGTCATTAAACGGTAAAAAACCCCCCTTTATAATAATAATAATACTACTTATATACTTATATTTATACAAATATAGTTAATAAAAATATAGTGTAAACTCAGCTAATCCCTGTGAAACGAACCGGACTTACTAAAAACTACACTACTCTACCATTAGGTACACTGCCTATAAGTGTTGTAGCAAGGTTTAGGTATATCCATTCTATAAATAAATAAAACTTGTATCATATTTTGTCGTATTTCGTAATAATAATAATAGTATTTCGTACTACACCTCGCACACATCAGGTGTCGTCGGCCTTGGTGCCACAGGAAGGAGAAGAAGAACAAAAAAGAAAGAAATGAAAAAGAGAAGGAGAAAAGGAAAGGAGGAGAAGAAAAGAAGAAAGAAAAATGGGCCCGTGCGGCTCACGGGCTTATTCCCCTGACCCAAATTTTAAATTTTAATTTTTAAAATTTTAAAATTTTAACTTGGTTAATAAAAGATAAATAAAATTATGCTTCGGATTTTAATCCGGTTATTTTATTAAATAAACTAAAATTAAAAGAAAAAGACAAATGGATGGAGTAAAATTAAAATATTTTATTTTATTTAAAACACAAATTACACATGTTCCATAACTAAATTCCAGAAATGACGTGGGAAGAAAGACAAGTTTAAAGCTTCTTTGACCATCCAGAGTAAATCAGCGGAGTGTACTGAAAATATTTCAAAATCACTTAACATCTTTCGCCCGCGCTTTTGTAATTCTCCGATATCGTCCATAAGTTTAACCAAAGCCCTTCTAACTTTTTTAATGTTTGAAATTCCATCTCTTGGTCCAGTATCTCGATAATTAAGTTCAAAAAGAAGTTTTGACACTGTCTTGAAATAAAAGATCTTTCGCGCAGTCAGGATCACCGATAGTAATTTTATAATTTGTTGATATTTTCCGAATGATCTTCCTTTGCGGGGTTGTAAATGGAAATTTTGACATAGTGAGGATTTGTACGAGTTCAGAAAATATTCCCTTTCTTTTTGTGAATAAATTCTGATATATTCTTTCCTCGGTAGAATCCGGAAAAGCTTCAATTAATCTTTTGATTAGAAATGAGACTGGATCAAAGTAAAAGAAATCTCGGTTTCCATATTTTAAAATAGGGTTAGGTTTCTTGCTTTCAACCCAGAATTCTAATTCAGAGATCATTACGGCGACATAACGATTTATATGAATTGGAGAAACTTCCTTATTGGTGAAGTGAGGGAGAAAATTGATGAATGACTCTAAATCTAATTTGAAATCAATTTCTGCATCCCGATATTTAACAAAAATATCATCCCCACATTCTTTTAACAGTTTGTGAAAAGAACGAACTTGAGAACGCAACTCTTTTAACAGATTGATTTGATATGTTGAGAACGGAAAGTCTGAAGAATAGAGGTGCCTAATGAATTTTCTATAGACGTCTAACCTTCTACTAGGAATTAACAGAATTCCAGTAAACGAAGCTTTTGTTTTATCAATGTGTCGTTTCTCTTTGGGATTAAATTCAAACAAGTCTGGGTAATTGAAAATAGTTGGATATTCTTCCCGTATTTCATCTTCCATAATCAGGAGTTCGTTAAGATTGAGCCTCCCTTTTGGTTCGTGAAGAGGGTTGAATCCTGGTTCATTTTAGTAAAACTTATCCAAAAGCAATGAAATCTCTAAGTCAGATGAAATTATCCGGCTTCTTGGACTACAAGGATCAAGAATTAATTCTTAATGAGATTCATCAGGGTTTAGATTTGTTTTAGGTTTATAAAGGAAAAATTCGCAGGTTTTCAAAGTTGTGGGAGAGCAACTACCTTTCGCACTTTCTTCGTAGTCAGTTAAGTTTGAACTGGAATCTACAGAAATTAATACCATAATTAATATTTTGTTTTTATAGTTTTGAAAAGGGTTTACTGTAATGGCGACTTTAAATCCTATACCGACAAACTCCCTGCTTGTTAAGCATGTGTATTTCTTGTCAATTTATCTTTGAAACAAGTGGCCAGACAGACAACGGAGAGGCATGATCCTTTTGGTTCTAATATAATTGGAGACTGTTCGGAAAATCCAATAACCAAGTCCGTGTATAATTGTCTTTCTTAGACACCACTCAAGAATCTCGGATATTTTGACAGAATCAACGATTACCTTAACAGACAGAAAATAAGTCCCCGGCAGCGGCGCCAAAAACTTACATCCACTTATGATATGGCCAAAACGGACGGTTTTATTTGTGCGGTGTCGTTAGGTCGCAACACGTCAGAATTAGCTACCACAAGAGAGTAATGGTTTTATCATTTATATTTAGTTGGGGTTTCCTAGCTATAACTCACCTACTTGTCTTCCTTTTAACGAGTAAGTGGTAAATATAACTCAGGTTCGTATTTTTGTATGTTTGCTCAGTAACGTGGGACAAAAGTGCCTATATAGTTAACCCTAGTGACAAGAGGTGATAGATTAAGATTAACTAAATAAAATAGTAATTGAACTTATAAAGATAGAGATAGATAGGTATGGAGAATAGAATTCTAAAGGGGAATTATCTCAAGAGTTTAACTTCCTAGGATAAACACTAAATCTCGATCAACTGGGCTCTGAACCTAACTGATTTGTCACTAAGAGTTTAGGTCTTGAAGATTCTGGCTAAGAAGGATATCCCTACTCCCAACATTAACCTAAAGTGTTTAAACGACCTTATGGATAGAATCCTAGGTACATGAACAAAATGGTATACCCATAAAGGAAAGTCTCAGCTTTTCTTAATCCTAGTTAGTTTAACTAAAGCAATATTCCATCACTTAACACTATGATATGCCTTAACATTAACAAATGTGCAATCTTAGATATTCTAAGGTACTACTAATTGGGTTAGAGGTCTCTCCTTTTGAAGGTATTTCATATGCCCGAGAGACATAATTAATTATTGTGGCCAATATGTTATGATCCAAGTCGGGTCATACCCAATAACAAACCGTCAACACTTTTATGTATTTATTTTAATGAGTGGATCCTTAAATTAAATACTTGACACTTAGACTTTAGAATTTGGTATTCTAAAGATGAAATGCAAGAAATAATTATTTGGATAATTATAAGTGCAAGTTTAGTTATTAGTATGATTAAACTTATATGTGTGTGCTATAATTTTATAAAGTGGTTTATAAAATTTTATTTAAATGTGTAAGTAACATATACATATATCTTTATAAGTGGTTTATAAAGATATATATATATATATATATATATATATATATATATATATATATATATATATATATATATATATATATATATATATATATATATATATATATATATATATGCATGTAATTTTAAATAAAGAGTGCTTGGATATTGATATTAAAAGAAAGCAAAAAAAAAAAAAAAAAGGGTAATAAAAGGGGACGGTTTTGGGGACTCCAAGGAGGGCCTCCCCATGCTTGCTTTTAATCAATACACACTCTACCTTATGCATGCTTGCACAACTTCTCACACACACTTGAATACTTGCATTTTTGAACTAACAAAATACTCTTCCTCCTCCCTCCCATTTTGGCCGATTTTTGGAGCAAGAACAAGGGATTATTTGGTTGATTTTGCTATTCAAGAAGTGTCTTAAAAATCCTAACCAAAGAAGGGTGTTGATACAAAGGTTTGTGGGTATCAAAGGCTTGAGGTTTCAAGTAAGAAACTAGCTTCTTCATCATCTCCACTTTCTTGTTTCTTCAACCTCCATTTTAGGAGAAGGTATAAACCCTAAACTAGCTCTATTTACATTTTAGTATATTTTCAAGACTAGATCTATGAAATGGAATACATTTAAAAGGTTAAAATATACATGCAAACACTTGAAATTGCTTCCGCTTACTCTATGTTTTAGACCGAAATATATACATATACAAAATGGGTTTTGTGAATTGTTTACATGTGGTATTCCATCAATGGTATCTAGAGCCAAAGTCTTGTTAATATACTTCTTGTTTTTGGCTTGTAAACTCATTTATTTTACAATCTACTAACATGCATGAAAGTAGAATGGAAAAATCATGAGTTTTGGGTGGTTGTTTGGTTTGGCCGAATTATTGGGGTCCCAAAAGTGGGTTTGGGACTTCAAGTTTGGCCAAGTTTGTTGTTATGTTATTGTTCACAATCGAGCCTAGACCATGTGGTTGTATGTTTGAATGATTTGGTTGTTATTCATGATTGTAACATTCATTCATATGGTTTGTATTAATTTGTAATAATTTTGTAATTTTGGTTTGTAATAAGTTGTAAGTAAATCTTGTAATTTTTCATGTAATTTATTCTATTTGTTTGTAAAAATAGAATAGGTTGTTATTTTATTTTCTAGAAAAATTGTATTAGGATATAATTTTGTAAAGAGAAAATGAAGAATCAAGAAGAAGGTTACAAGTTGGAGCTCTTGAAGATTACAAGATTAAGTGGGAGATTTTGCTTAAAATCTCTTACTTTCCTTTACCCTTACCGGTGACATTTGTTTTTTAGCTAAACAAATGTCCACCAAAATGGCTCCCGATTGTGAACATATTTTATTTTGCATGCTTGTATGGTTTTGTGTATGTGTTTGGTTGCTACAACAATTTCACATGTTTACAACTTGCAAAATACATTATAAAAGGTTATAATAAAACATAACAAAATGACACTAATAATTGGTTATTAGATCTAAATAAAATGGTTTATTTAAAAGGTAATGATATGGTTTATAACTAGTAATTGGTTTACTAAAAGGACATGAAAATAGGTTTTTCATAAAACACTACACACCAAATGCATGTTGGTGTATAGCATTTTGTTTTCTAAAACTAGAATGTAGAAAACTTAAAATTCCTTTAACTAAAACAAGGTAAACAAGTTAAACGCCATCCTTTTGTATGAACACTTAGACATATTAGGAAACTCTTGATGGGATAAAGGTCACCTAACCGTCATGAGCGAACTAATATGAATAAGGTACACTTCGCATACATGTGGGATAAAGGTCACCTAACCACTTGTATGTTAAGTCTACATGTTTGCACAAGTAGGACGACTTGATTTGGGAATCATGAACTTAGGGTCACCGAAGCATGAGGAACAAATAGGCGTTGATGGGATTAATATGCCATGCAAAAGGATTGCATGATCCCATAAAATTAGAAGTTGCAAAAGGATTGCAATTGTCATTATGACTACCTAGCTAAATCAAATGACGGGATAAAGGTCACCTAACCGAAATTTGATTTACCGATGGATTCTAATATTTAATAAAACAAATTAAAAGCGTATTGTTTATTAAATCTAAAATCGATACTTAAAATGAACTTTGTTGAATTTTGTAGATGGCCGCTAATAACAACAACAACATGCAAAACGCACCACTTAACATGAACAACCTATCGTGACGGTCTCTCCTCGAGAAAGACAAACTCAACCATACCAACTTTATGGATTGGTTCCGCAATCTTCGGATTGTCCTCAAACAAGAGGATAAAGCGTATGTACTTGAGGACCCCATTCCCGATCAACCGGATGAGAATGATGTGGTGGCAATGGCCTCTTACGATAAGTATTGCCACGACTCCCTTCAAGTCTCATGCCTAATGCTTGGGACTATGATACCCGAACTCCAAAAGGATTTCGAGCATCATAGTGCATACGACATGATAACGCAATTGAAGGAGATGTTCCTTCAACAAGCGCGTGTCTAGCGCTTCGAGACGGTTCGGGCGCTACATGCTTGTCGTATGGACGATACCCAATCGGTTTCATCTTATGTGCTTAAGATGAAGAGCCTTATTGATCGTGCTAACCGTCTTAACCTAAACATATCAAATGAGTTAGCCACCGATCTTATCCTTAACTCCCTATCAAAAAGGTTTGATCAATTTGTAATTAATTACAATATGAATAGGATGGATAAGAGCATAGGTGAGCTTCACGGTATGCTTAGAACGGCGGAAACTAGCATGGGTAAAAGGGCTTTACCCGTGTTAGCAATCGATCAAGGTGGGTCAAAAGGTAACACCTCTAAGCCAAAGGTGGCCAAGAGAAAAGGACCCACCCATCAAGGCAAAGGGAAAGGGAAGATGGTTACCCCAACCATCAACAAGGCTAAGAAGCAAAAGGTAGCCGAGAAGGCAAACCCCAAAGAAGACCCATGTTTCGGTTGCGGTGAGATGGGTCATTGGAAACGAAACTGTCCAGTCTATCTTAAGGAGTTGAAGGACAAGAGGGATGCAGGGCAAACCTCAGGTAATATATATATGGTATATATAGAGCTTAGTATTACTTCTTCTAATACATGGGTATTAGACACTGGATGTGGAACTCATATTTGCAATTCTTTGCAGGGGTTCAAAAGAAGTGATCATAAGGCGGGAACATCAAGTCTCTATATGGGCAATGGTGCAAAGGTGCATGTTAAAGCTCAAGGAGATTTTATTTTGAAGCTTCCAAGCGAATTGGAACTTATTTTAGAAAATGTTTTGTATGCTCCGGATTTGTGTAGAAACATTATTTCTATTTCTCGCTTAAAACAATGTGGTTACATTGTTAATTTTATTGATGATGATATTCATGTTTCTAAAGATAATGTATTCTATTTCAAGGCTTCACCTTCAAATGGAATTTATGAATTGGTTCATGATGACGCATCATCGAGCTCTATATACCATACTAGCACCAAGAAACTCAAAAGGGATTTGAGTGATTCCTATTTATGGCATTGTCGCCTTGGTCACATAAACAAGAACCGAATGCATACACTTCAAAAGAATGGACTTTTGAAATCAAATGAAATGGATTCGTTTGATGTATGTGAATCTTGTTTACAAGGCAAGATGACTAAAGCACCTTTCAAAGGGACTTATGAGAGGGCTAAAGATTTATTGGGATTAATACATTCGGATGTATGTGGACCCTTTAAACCCATGACTAGGAATGGTGAAAGATACTTTGTTACTTTCATTGATGACCTTAGTCGTTTCGGATATGTCTATTTATTAAGACACAAGGACGAAACGTTTGAAGCATTCAAAGAATATCAAAACGAAGTACAAAATCAACTCAATAAGACAATTAAGGTACTACGTACCGATAGAGGAGGTGAATACCTAAGCGATGCCTTCCAAGATCATCTTAGGAGTTGTGGGATTATCTCACAACTTACTCCACCCGGAACACCCCAACTTAATGGAGTTTCCGAAAGGAGGAACCAAACCCTAATGGATATGGTTCGATCTATGATGGCAAGAAGCTCGTTACCTCTATCATTTTGGGGTTATTGTCTAAGCTCCGCGGCTCGTATTTTAAATATGGCCCCAACCAAGAAAGTGGAACGAACTCCTCATGAGATGTGGTTTGGAAAACCTCCTTCTCTTTCATACTTGAAAGTATGGGGATGTGAAGCTTATCCTAAGCATTATGTAGCGAATAAGCTACATGCTCGATCCACAAAGTGTATCTTCATAGGATATCCCAAAGATGACATGGGATATTACTTCTATGATCCATCCGAGCAAACGGTATTTGTTGCTCGAAAGGCGGAATTCCTTGAAACCAAGTTCCTCATGGAAGGTGATGGTGAAAGGAAGATAGATCTTGTAGAGGTACAAGATCAAGCCGATGATACACAATTGGTTGGCACTAGTACTCAACATGAGGATGTTGAAAATGATCAAGTGGATGATCAAAGTACACAAGACGTTCGAAGATCTAGTAGGATTAGTAATCCTCCCGAGAGATATGGGTTTTACGTGGATGGTTGCTATACGGTTGATTTGGATGAACCGACAAACTACAAAGATGCTTTATCAAGGATTGATAAAGATAAATGGCAGGAAGCCATGAACGCCGAGATGCAATCCATGTATGAAAACCAAGTTTGGGAACTTGTTGTGCAACCTCCTAGCTCCAAGCTAGTTGATTGCAAATGGCTTTTCAAGAAGAAAACCGACATACATGGAAACTTGGATACATACAAAGCTAGACTTGTAGCAAAAGGTTTCACTCAAACTCAAGGGGTTGATTATGATGAAACTTTCTCGCCAGTGGCAATGCTAAAGTCTATTAGGATATTATTTGCCATTGCTGCTCACTATGACTATGAAATATGGCAAATGGATGTCAAAACCGCTTTCCTAAATGGATATCTTGAGGAAGATGTCTATATGGTACAGCCCGAAGGTTTTGTTGATCCGAAAAATCTTAAAAAGGTATGCAAGTTAAAGAAGTCAATCTACGGATTGAAACAAGCATCTAGAATGTGGAATCATCGCTTTAATGAAGACGCAAAGAAATTTGGCTTCATTAAAAATGGTGATGAAGCTTGTGTGTACAAGAAGGCTAGTGGGAGCTCTATAATGTTCCTTGTGCTATATGTGGATGATATATTATTGTTTGGGAATGATATTACCACAATGCAAGAAGTCAAAACTTGGCTAAAGAGTTGCTTCTCTATTAAGGATCTTGGAGAAGCACAATACATATTGGGGATTGGGATCTATAGGAATAGATCCAAGAGATTGATAGGTTTAAGTCAAAGTGCATACATTGATAAAATCTTGAAAAGGTTCAAGATGGAAAACTCTAAGAAAGGTTTGGTACCTATTCAAAAGGGAACCATTCTCAGTTCATCTCAGTGTCCTACCACAAAAGATGAGCAAGAGAGAATGAAGAAAGTCTCATTCGCATCTGCTATTGGGTCTATCATGTATGCAATGATATGTACTAGACCGGATGTGTCATGCGCCCTAAGCCTGACAAGTAGATACCAGAATAACCCGGGAAATAGTCATTGGACTGCGATTAAATGTATATTGAAATACCTTAGAAGGACTAAGGATATGTTTCTAATATATGGGTCTGGTGAAGAGGAACTCGCTGTAAAAGGTTACGTGGACGCGAGTTTCCAAACTGATCGAGATGACTCTCGATCACAATCCGGTTATGTCTTCATGTTAAATGGTGGTGCAGTCTCTTGGAAGAGCTCTAAACAGGAAGTTGTTGCGTTATCCACTACAGAGTCAGAGTACATTGCCGCCTCACTGGTAGCTCAGGAAGCTGCATGGATGAAGAAATTCATCGACGACTTAGGAGTGGTCCCTTCCATTCAGGACCCTCTTGAGATCTTTTGTGACAACGAGGGTGCGATTGCTCAAATCAAGGAACCTCGTGCTCATCAAAAGACTCATCACATTGAGCGGAGATTCAACTACATTAGGGATGAGGTTGAAAAAGGAAATATATGTATTCACAAAGTTCACACAGATCAAAATGTTGCGGATCCACTCACGAAGCTTTTACATGGGCCAAAACATGAGGGACATGTTTGTGCATTAGGGCTTCGATATTCTAGTGATTGGAATTGATCTATTTTAAGTATTGTAACGGAACGAATTAGTTCAAACTCATTAATATAATTATGGTATTAATTTAATTATGAGTCATGTTCCAATTTTGCATATTTTATCCATGAATAAACTATTATTCTAAATTCCGTAGTTGATCACATTTGTGGGAACAAGTGTGAGGTCTAGACTATCATGAACTTGGATTGGTTAACATTCAAATGGTGAATGTGGGGCAAGGTTGCAACCAAGGTTCATAGATATTTGTGGGACACAAATATTGGAAGACCCGCTCTCAAGATTTACTATATGGAGCCTTTGTGGTTGATCACATGTAATCTTGAGTAAAGGAGAATATCATTATATCCTCTGACCTGAGACACATATTGGGTTCGGATATTCACCGAATATTGTGCCTTGATTCTTTCCTTCGCTATTCTGAAATATGGTAGTACATAAGGGAGGCTTCAGGTATGGTACAAGGTGTAGTGTCTAGGACGTATGTAGTCAAGATGGAATTTGTCCCTCTTATTCGTTGAGAGTCGGATGTCTAAGGCCTGATAAAGTTAAATCTATAAGAGAGTGATCATTCTATGTCTCTTGGATTTGACATGACATCTAGGACGAAAGGATATATTGAAAGATTCACCTAATCATATTCGAGATGAGAACTCGAAAGGGATGATGTTATTGAATGGCACTAAGTCATAACACATTGGGGGTGATGGAAGGTCGTTAGGTGGTATCCGTCACTTGCATTAATTCCTTATGTTTCTCGTGCAAGTGGGAGATTGAAGGTATTTCATATGCCCGAGAGACATAATTAATTATTGTGGCCAATATGTTATGATCCAAGTCGGGTCATACCCAATAACAAACCGTCAACACTTTTATGTATTTATTTTAATGAGTGGATCCTTAAATTAAATACTTGACACTTAGACTTTAGAATTTGGTATTCTAAAGATGAAATGCAAGAAATAATTATTTGGATAATTATAAGTGCAAGTTTAATTATTAGTATGATTAAACTTATATGTGTGTGCTATAATTTTATAAAGTGGTTTATAAAATTGTATTTAAATGTGTAAGTAACATATACATATATCTTTATAAGTGGTTTATAAAGATATATATATATATATGTGCATGTAATTTTAAATAAAGAGTGCATGGATATTGATATTAAAAGAAAGCAAAAAAAAAAAAAAAAAGGGTAATAAAAGGGGACGGTTTTGGGGACTCCAAGGAGGGCCTCCCCATGCTTGCTTTTAATCAATACATACTCTACCTTATGCATGCTTGCACAACTTCTCACACACACTTGAATACTTGCATTTTTGAACTAACAAAATACTCTTCCTCCTCCCTCCCATTTTGGCCGATTTTTGGAGCAAGAACAAGGGATTATTTGGTTGATTTTGCTAGTCAAGAAGTGTCTTAAAAATCCTAACCAAAGAAGGGTGTTGATACAAAGGTTTGTGGGTATCAAAGGCTTGAGGTTTCAAGTAAGAAACTAGCTTCTTCATCATCTCCACTTTCTTGTTTCTTCAACCTCCATTTTAGGAGAAGGTATAAACCCTAAACTAGCTCTATTTACATTTTAGTATATTTTCAAGACTAGATCTATGAAATGGAATACATTTAAAAGGTTAAAATATACATGCAAACACTTGAAATTGCTTCCGCTTACTCTATGTTTTAGACCGAAATATATACATATACAAAATGGGTTTTGTGAATTGTTTACATGTGGTATTCCATCACCTTTGTGATCACTTATTCAACCCCAGATCATCTTGCAACATCTCAAGAACGTTGCTTCTGACGCGAATCATGCTTTTGAGTAAGCTAGTGTTCACTGAACTCTATGTTGCTAACTCTAATCACAACCTAAATGGGTAGCTCTTCTTTGACGAATAAATGGCTATTCGTACGTAGGTACTATATCCCTATTGTGACGTTAAGCACACATAACTACTTACCTTGTATCCTAGGGTTGATCGGGTCCTAATACTAGCTTATAGCCACGTGAATAAGCGGAAAGGGTGATCCGTAAATTAAACTTCTAAACCGTCAGGGTTTCAGCATAACAGTATGATAAGTTTCAGATAAAGTACTCAACATATAATAAACATTCGTAACAGACAGATAAGCATGCAATATGAAAGCAACTTAAGATAACAAGATAACTTCATTAAATTAAGGAAAGCGTTCACCATTTACAGATGAGATCTGGACCATTACAAGTGCTGACATCCTCTAGACCGCTCATATTACAATCTTCGGTGTTCGCCTTCGAGTACTTAATTTCCCGCTCGGAGGTGAGAAGGCCTTGAAAGCTCTAGTAAGAGAAAGTGTATTGTAGTGAGAGAGTGAAGAGAGGTGTGTTGAAATTGGATGACAAAAAGCCTTTAAATAAGCACAAAATTTGCCTGCAAACGGATGGCAGGCCGTTTGGCAAGCCATTTGCAGGGCCCGTTTGCGAAGGCAAGCCGTTTAACGAGGCCGTTTGATCTGGGCGTTTGGCAGGCCGTTTGCCATACTGGCAGGCCATTTGGCAGCCAATTTGGCAGCCCGTTTGGCAGCCCGTTTAGCAAGCCGTTTAGCTTGTTGATTCCCTGGATCGTAACTTGATTTCTTATCTTTCACCATTTTCACTCTAGAATCTTCGTTTTAGCTCCGTTTCTCTTGATTCTTTTTGCATCGTCTTCGTAACTACTTTATCTACAAATTTAACCAAAAAAGCGATTATTTTGCCGACAAAGTTTTGAACTTTTTACTTTTGGGACTCAATATCGGGGGTAAAAACATGACTTTTTAGCCGATATCATACTCCTTCATAACTATCTTAAGCTTTAATATAGGTTCGATTCTATTGATATCTTAAAAATACGACTCTAGGTCATACTTTCCTTACTCATAATAAGGAGTAGTACGATTTAGGCCCCGCTAAATATAAATTTAAAACAGTACCCCCCTCTTGGTGGTTGATTCTGACGTGTTGCGACCTAACGACACCGCAAAAATAAAACCGTCCGTTTCGGCCATATCACACCTCGTTTTTTGTGTAGATCTACTTTTCAAGATACTTAATTGTTGTTCTCTTACCTTGATTAGAAGACTCCTTACTATACTATACAGTGAAGTTGTATGAGCAGACACTCCTTACCTCATTTTGTGTGCAGATCTAACTTGAAATTTTGAAGGTACGGTGTTGATGTCCTCTCCGTTCATCGGCATCTCGTTGGTGGTTCGGTGTTACTAAGCTTTCTGTCAGAATAAAGGTCCTCCGTCTTGCCTTCTCTGGTGTTTAGCGTCGATCTACTGCTCCGGTATCTTCTCTGGTTTTCAGGCGACGAATCCTAGTGTTTTTGTCCCAGATTATGGAAACCGTTAGGGTTTGGGGTGTATTTTTCATGGTGATTCCGGTAGAGGTAGGTTTGCCTTGCCGTTTCTTGTCTTCGTCTCATCCCTTGTTTCTCTTATCTATTTGGTTTGTAGGTGACAAGTTCCACCTGGAACTCTATAAATCATTAAGTTGGGCTTCAATTTTGGGTGGAGGTGGGTTCAATTTGGAAAGGGTAAGGTGGATTGTGTTTGTGTTGAAATCTGGTAGACCTCGGTGGCCCGACCGCCGCTAAAGACTGTTGACGGAAAGTGGTGGTTGCTCACGACCTTAAGTGGCTGTTAGCAGTTGTTACTGGTTCTCGGTGGTCAAAGGAGGTGGCAGACAGTGACCAACGACCATTGCTAGCTATCATTGGTGGTTGTCTGGCTCCCGTTAGTGGCTGATGGCGACTAGTTTAGTTGTTGAAGACCCTAGTGGTAGTTGGCAACTTAAAATGGTGTTTGTGGCAGTTGGTTATCGCTGGCGGTCGCCGTTTGTTGCTGGAGGCTGCCCTTGGATTGCTTGAGTTTGGGGGTTTGTAAATGTCCTTAGAAAATTGGTGAAGATGATTGGTTCCTTTAACTGTTTGATTCTGCATTTGGAGCTATTCGGCTGCCGCAAGTTTGGTTCATTCATTCGATCGTCGTTGGGTCTTTTGTGGGCTTGATGTTGTTTTTGGCTTTGTTGACTTCGGTAAATAGGCCTCGGGTTAGGTATTCTTGGGTTGTCCGGTGATATTGCGCATTTCATCTATTATTTATCTCGCAATATCGATCATTATTTGCTCCGTTTGGATATGAATTGGAGTGTCTTGGTTGATTTTGTGAAGATTCAAGTTTGAGAACCGAGAAGCATTGAGTTGCATAGTTTGAAGACTTTTGAGGTACAATTTTCATCATGTTATCATAAGTACCAATTTTAGTTAGTACATAAGTCAGATCGAGTTTTAAATGGATGATATGTAAAATTCAAGTTGGAATCCGGAATAGTGAAGAGCCGCGGCGCTGGATACTATAGCCGCTGTGCGGGTTTTAGTGTGATGTGTTAACAGTCGATGGTCAAATACAAGGCTTCAGCTACAGTGGGAAGCCGCGGCGCAGGCCTATATGGCCGCGGCGCGGGGAACGTCAGCCAGCACCTATTTGGAAACTCTATTTAAGACCCGAAATTTTACCCTAATGATTATATTCTTCCATCCAGACGAATTGCAGCAGCTCTAAGATGAAAAAGGTGATTTTTGGGGAATCTCAAGATCATTCTAACACTTCAATCATTACGGGAACGTGCTTCAATTTGTTCATCATTCAAGATTCATTCATCTATTAGGTTTATCTCTTTGTTTCAAACAATAAATTCATCTTTTATTTTGATTGTGATTTTGTTTTCAGCCATGATTGTTGGCTAAACTTATAATGCTTGTCTAGATTAATAACCGAGGTTTTGGATGTTATGATTTATGATTTAGGAAATTATGCATGTTTATTTCAATAGTTTGAATAAAAGAACGATTCTTATTGATGTTTAACTTTATGAACTTGATTAATTAGTGTATTTGTTTGATAAAGAGAACTCTTGTTACACTAGTTTACAATTGATTTGTCTTAATTGATTGTTTGCTTAACCGGACCAAAGGGGTAAATTAAGTTTAAACGGTTAGACGATATAGGGGTGAATTGTGTAGAGCGAACGCAAAGGCAATTGTTATTCAAGTCTTTGATCTAGTTAATTAATTAGTCACAAACGAAAAGGTCTTAGGTGCCAGGGAACCCTACATCTCGTAATTCTAGTTTGAGTACTTACTAAAGAGAACTCTTAGCAAGTCAACTGAGTAATTTGCATGTATTAAGTCTTAAATCGGGCTAAAGTATAAAAACATCCAATTCCAAGGGTAAAAGGTCTAGACGAGCATTTTCATTCTATTTGATATAAAAACTATCTTAATTGCTTTCTTGTTTTAATTTTTATAAATCTAAAATCTAAAAATATTGTTTTTATTTTCAAATCAAATCTTGATTTGGATAATCATTAAATAGCCAAAAAACCATTATTACGTACCTTCAATTTTTAATAGATTAACTTAGTTTATTTCCATTAGTTGCGATCTTAATTCTCACTTTTAAACTGTCCTTGGAACGATTTCGGATTTACCAACTTTATACTATTGCACGATCAGGTATACTGCCCGTTAGTGTGTAGTAATCTTTTAACCGGTATTTTCCATTATAAATTATAGACACACTTTTACACATCATCTGGTGATTGGTTTGAATTTCGGTTTCTGCTGGGGATGATGCGGGTTCGGGTTTATATGTATGTTTGTAGGCTTAGGCTTAGTGGTTTGATTTTTTTGTAATCTCAATTGTAATACTAATGTGCTCGCTCTGTATTCATTATAGTCGTTCATATTGTGTGGAATGAACAGAGCGATGGTTAATGTGTTTTGGTCGTTTGTGATCAGTTCTTTCACAACAGATCATTACGATCTGTCCATTGTTGTACCACTGAATTTTCGGATATATATATATATATATATATATATATATATATATATATATATATATATATATATATATATATATATATATATATATATTGTGCCTAAACCACGCAGGCTTGCCTGAGTGGCCACCGAATTTCTCAATGAAGCACACCACCCGAGTTCAATTCCTGACTATGCCAAATTGTTTAAAAAGGGTGAATATACTCTAAAAGAGAGCTTTCCTAGACTTTTTAGAATTGAAAATGATAAACAAGTTCGAGTTAATGACCGTGTGGTGTTCAATAACGGTTCGTGGGTGTTTCATTGGAATTGGTCAAGGGAGCTATCCGGGAGACTTCATGGTGAGCTAGTGAATTTAGAGGAAAAAATCTCAAAGCATGCGTGCCTTCGTGATGGTGACAGTAAGTTGATGTTTAAACCTAGTGGCAAAGAAGAATTCGTCACTTGTTTGATTGCAAAAGAGATAGATGATCGTATTCTCTCCAAGGATTCAAACACTCTCGAAACCTTAAGGAATAACTTACTCCCACAAAAGGTAGGTTTATTCACTTGGCGGGTTTTGAGAGGGAGAATATTGATGAGAATGGAGCTTGAGAGGCGTGGTATCACTCTCGATTCCAATCTTTTTCCATTGTGCAAGTTGGAATTTGAGTCGGTGGATTATGCCATACTTACGTGTAAATATGCAAGAGACGTTTGGGTAGGGATTTTAAAGTGGTGGTGTGGCGACCCGACAAAATCGTCATTGACGGTGCCGTTTACTTAGGTCCCGTTACGTGGTCATAAGTCTTTAAAACAACGTTTGACTAAAATATGTCGCATTCATTTCATATGTAAAGATGTTTCAAAGTTTACAAAGTAGTTCAACGACTAATACGATACAATGTTTTTAAGTACAAACGAAACTTATGCGACATAATTTAATGTAAAGTCAGAAAATGCTCCATGTATGCAAGTATACTCAAAATCCAAGCAAGTATCAAAATTGAGTGCGGAAGCATGTAACACATATCGTTCAAGGACCTGAGAAAAACATAGAAAATCTGTCAACAAAAACGTTGGTGAAATCATAGGTTTAGTAAGTGAGTACGTAAATAGGTAAATTGAACCACAAGATTTATAACACTGAAGTAATAGTAAAAATCATTCTAAAAATTGTTATCACGAGCACCCAATTATCAAGGCTTAACTAACGTTACCCCATCACATAGTGTTAGAACCTACACTTTATTCTCGAAAATATATTTCATCCGCATAACGGTAGCGAACCGTCCGAATGAGGGTTTTTCAAACCCATATAGCCATACAACATAAGTTCTCGCTTACACCCGGTAACTGTAACTAATGATAATCGAATTGAGGCATTTTTTTTTTCTAACTCGTACGTAGAATGTTTGTTTTCGTACTTGTGTTCACTTTGTAAAATGAAACGTTTATGTTTTCTCATCCCAATTATAACTATAAAAGAGTAAAAGTGGGACTATGATCTCACCTTGAGTGTACGAGAATAAATATACTTCACAAAGTTAACGTGTGTAAGAACGGATGCTAGTCTTGACCTAAACAAATAGGTTTTATCAATATCGGTAAACACGGTCGGTCAAAGTTGTTGAATTAGTCCTATGGCTTGTTACGACTCGATTAATATAGCTTGTGAATCAAATTGTCAAGTTTCATGCAAGATACAAGTATAAAAGCACGTTAGAACGATTGCATAAGTATTCGGTTAGGTTTGATCAAAAGTCAATTTTTGTCAAGTCAAAGTCAACGAAAAAGTCAACACATTCGGGTTGGGTCTCGGGCAATTTTTCTGAGCTAATTAATTATATATAAGCATGTTAGAACAAGTTGCATGTTAATTAGAGGTGCGTAGCATAGTTAGAATTAAACGGTAAACGACCAAGCAAAGCAGAATTCTGCCGTTCATCTGGACGGCGTCCAGATTGGCTGGACAGCGTCCAGCAATGAAAGGCAGGACGGCGTCCAAAGGTTGGGACGGCGTCCAAACACCTGGGCAGTTGTAGTTTGCTGAAATTTCACAAGTCTCGAACCAAAACTCAAACAAACACAAATTGTGAACCGGAAACACTTAAAACATGTATCTTACACCGTTGGAAAGATATTTTGACGAGGAAAATGACTAAACACATTTCTTCAATCCATTCATCATTTACAACAACCGGATTCGTATGAAATGTTCATCATTTATTACATTCAAGTTCATTAATTTCATTCCAGAATTCGGTGATCCAATTTACGTATATGATATGCCGTTTTGAAGGTAATTACACATACATTACAACTAAACACTTTCAAATAACATTTTCAAGCATTTATTGCGTCAAAATTTATATTAAAGCCTACCAAACCTTAACTAAAAGTCATACAATCATTAATTATGTTATTGAAGTTTTCTTAATCAACCTACACATCAAAATGAAGCTAGTGATGCTAGTAACACATTTAATACATGCACTTTTAACATCTAACAACATTAAATCAAAAAAATCCCAAGATTAAGCAAGTCATCTTCAAGTTTAAGCTAGTTACATCAAAATAGTAATAACAAGCAATTAAATCACATAATCATGTTAGACTTGAGCCATAGACACTAATTAACACACTGTTAAGTTTTAAAGATCAAGAACAAGAAATTTAGTGTTTTTATAAAGTTACCCAAACGAGATGAAGTTGGTATGGATTCGAAGAGGAAGATGCAAGGATTCCGAATATGTAATCGGATTTGTTGTGAGCTTCCTAGATCTGAATTAGATGATGAATCTTTGATTGTGTGAGTTGAGAGCAAAAAGTGAAAGTAGGAGGAAAAGAGAAAGAGATGAGTGAATGAATGAGTGGTGGTGGTGAGGTGGTTGACTAGTTGACCTAGTCACCACTTTAGCCACTAGTCACGATTAGTCCCTCAAGTTTGTAGTCGGGTGCGGGAATTAACCGAATGAATATTTTAATTACGCTAGAGTAAACGAGAGATGTTATAATTAAACAATCATGAATATTAGAAATGCTAAGTAACAGAAGATATGAATCTAGATACGAAGAATATTATATAAAATAAAAAGACGGGCGTTAAAATAATTTAACGGAAAAATGCGGAATGTTACATTACCCACACCTTAAAAGAAATTTCGTCCCGAAATTTAGTTGGAAGCAATAGTCGATGTCCCTTCCTCGAGACCTTGCGTTGTCAAATCTACGAATAAGTGGAAGCGCTTCCTTTTCATTTGGTCTTGTCTCTCCCACGTAAACTCGGGTTCTCTTTTGGCATTCCAACGAACTTGGACAGTCAGGATTTTACGTTGTCTTAAGGTTTGGTTTTACGATCCATAATTTCAACTGATCCTTCTATGAAGTGGAGTTTGTCATCAATAGTAAGCTCATCTAAAAGAATAACAAGTTCATGTTTCGCAGGCACTTCTCTAAGTTTGGTATCTAGAAGGTAGGATAAACGGAAACTTAATTGAGTCGGAAGATCTAAACGGTATGTAGTGGGTCCAATACGCTCTAAGCTTTCAAAAGGATCAATATATCGCGGAGTTAACTTTCCACGTTCCCGAAATGGATTACACCTTTCTAAGGTGCAATTTCTCAATATTACGCGGTCACTCACTTGGAGTTCGAGAGGTTTATGTCTAACACTAGCATAACTCTTTTGGCGACTACGGGCCATCTTTAGCCTTTCTTGAATTGAACAATCTCAACGGTTATTTCTTGAATGAGTTCGGATTCGGTGATTTGCTTGTCACCTACTTCGGCCCATCGAATAGAAGAACGACAATTGCGACCATATAAAGTTTCGAAGAGGTGCGGCGTTAACACTTGGATAATAGATATCGTTGTAAGAGGAAACAACTAAAGGCAACAATACAAGTTTGTAACAAGTCTTTCTAAGATTTGAATCGTACGTTTTCTTGGTCCGTCGGGTTGCAGATGATACGCGGTACTCATGTCTAAATGTGTCCCAAGGTTTCTTGTAAATCTAGAAGTGAAACGAGCATTTCGATCCGAGATAATTGACAATGGTACACAGTGTTGGAATAGAATCTCTTCAATGAATAGTTGTGCAAGTTTTTCCTATCTCACCGGTTTCTAAATACGTTTAATAAGGTTTTTTCCCTTCGTAGTGAAAGCTGGTATAGTATGGGAGTCTCTCTCCATTGAGAGATCGGATGATAAGATTTCCGTATACAGAAGTATGAGTGTAATGATAGGAGGAGTTTTCATTTTTGGATATAGTCGCATCACGCGCCTTGTGTCAAATGTTGAGACTTGGTGGAAAACGAGGTAGTACACGTAGTTATATATGTTTTGGAGTCGAGTAGTAGCTGGCTATATATCGGAAGCATAAGGACGATAAGTCAAAGAAGAAAGAGGTATCCTTGGATTGTGTGTTATCTTAGATCCCAGTAATATCAAACGGTAATAGTGAATTAACAGAATTATGTAACGTGATACGTGGTGATGAGAAGATTGATCGGGTCCATAATTAAGTATTCCAATTCTTCGTGCAAAGTAACAAATTTTAGTTTCCTTGATTTCGAGTCGAGAGAGGATGCCTTTCGGGCGTTCACTTAGAAGTATTTTCATATCTGATGTTTCATTTTGTGCTACATGAATTTGGCTAGTAAGGTTGGTGTGAATAATCACATTTAAGGTTTGGACACGGAGAGATTTAATTCTTCCCTTCGTGAGTTAACGAGATTGGAGGACAAGCAATACGGGAAAAGGTTGGGAACGAATCTTCGGTAATAACCGGTGAGATCCAAAAATTTTAGGAATATAAGTCGGAGTCGTGAGGGTTTCCCGATTACGTGTGGCTTCGATTTTCGTGAGATCTACTTTAATACCTTGACCACTAACAACATAGTTTAGAAATTGGACTTCGTTTAACCAAAATTCACACTCAGAGAATTTGACATAGAGTTGCTCTTTCCTCAATAGTTCGAGCGTAGGACAGAGATGTTGTTCGTTTTCTTTTCGCTTTGAATAGGTTAAGACATCATCTATGAATACGATAATGGATTTGTCTAGATAAGCTTGCATACGCGATTCATAAGATCCATGAATACGGACGGAGCCTTAGTTAAACTGAACGACACTAAAAGAAATTCATAACTATCGTAGCGAGTTCGGAAAATGGTTTTGGAGACATCTTCTCCCTTAACCCTCAATTTATGATAACCGGAATGGAGGTCGATTTGGAATACACGCGAGATCCTTGTAATTGATCAAGAGGTCATCGATACGGGGAAGAGGATATCGGTTCTTAACTGGAAATTATTTAGTTCACGCTAATCTATACACATTTGTAGGGAAACATTTTCTTCTTAACGAATAGGATTTGAGCTCCCTAGTTCTATAGGTATCAGGTCAATTTCAAACTCTTTAACCAAAAAGTTTAACGTACCCCTTCCGATAAAATTTGTAGGCACGCAATGGTTTTCCCTTGGTCACTTGAATGGCATAAGTAGTATCTAGGGGGAGTGGTGGAGTGCAAAGAGTATGAGCCAAAGCCTTGGATACAAAACATTTATCGGCACACGAATCGAATAAACATGAAACATAAGAGTTGTTGAGAAGTAACATACCCGTGACTAGTTCATTGTCACCTCAGGCATCCTTGGCATTAATGTTGAAAGTTCAACCGCGTGCATTGGTGTTAGCTTTCTTCTTTGGGCACGCATTCTTAAAATGACCCGGTTGGCCACATCCATAACAAACACCCGTTTTTGGTGCATTGGGTCCCTTTTGAGCGACGGGAGCGGCATTTCTACAATCGTTGGCCACATGGACACTTCTTTGACACTTGTTGCAAAACGGCTTGCCACATTCACCATAATGGTGTTTGTGACACTTGTTGCAAAATGGCTTGCCACATTCACCATAATGATGTTTGTGACACTTGTTGCAAAAGGGTAGGATTTCGGCATAGCCTTTCTTGCCATCGGAGGTGAAAGACTTCTTGGTGAAGTTATTGTTGTTGCTTGATTGGGTGGCTTCCCATTTTCTTTTGTTGCTACCCGATTGATCCGCGGCCAATGGTGACGGCGCTTCAAATTCATCCACCGTTTCTATAAATTGACGGGCCATCGTTAAAGCCTCTTGTAGGTTAGCGGGTTTTGATGACATTACCCCGTGTCGAATGCTCTTAGGGAGGCCATTCATGTAAAGTTCAACTCTTAGGGACTCGGGAGTCATGAGGTTTGGGCACATTAAGGCTAGTTCAGCAAACCATTGATTGTAAGCTTCGAGGTCATTCCGAACCGTTTTTAAATTTCTTAGTCCCTGTTCGAGCCTTCGAGTCTCTTAGCGCGGGAAGTATTCGGTGATCATTCTTTCTCTTAATTCGATCCAAGAGAGTGTGTGGGCTTCATCGGTACCCACAGATTGTACATACGTGTTCCACCATGAGAGAGCAATACCGGCGAAAGTGAGGGTGGAAAACTCGACCTTATCTTGGTCCCGACAACCTCTTATGCTAAAAACGGCTTTTGTTTGTTCAAACCATCGGGTGAGAGCAACCGGTCCCCTGGTTCCATCGAAAGTGGGAGGTTTGCACCCCATGAAGTTCTTGTAGGAGCACCCCTCGTTTGACTTATTGGCTCCATGGTTAGAGTTGTTGTTATTGTTGTTGGAGTGACCGGCCATGGCCGCATCTACGGCAGTGGTTATCATTAGTTGAAGAGCTCGTTCGAGAGTTTCGGGAGGAGTGTTGTGTTGACCTCGGTGAGCCATTGTTCCTTGAAAACGCAAGAATATCGTTGATTAGTATTCTCAATAATACTAATCGTGATATGGAATAAAGATAGAGAGAAAATTCTCCTTGATCCGCCCTCGATTCTCTATGTCGTAATGTCTGAATGTCCACATGAATCACCATAATATAATCCCGACAATTATATTATCCTAATTCACATGTGCATTTAAGATTACCTCACAAAGTCAAGATGGCGTGTCAATCAAATCAACAACGTGAGATTAAGATGGAATAAGAGTTAGATATGAATAAAAGAGTTCGAGTATAAATGCACAAGTAGTCAAGTAAGTCCTACATCAAGTCTATATGTCGGTTGTAGTCTAGACTCACTAATGCATCCTATGACTCGGGGTTGACATCAGTGAACTCTAAATCCCTACAACCAAAGCTCTGATACCATCTGTAGCGACCCGAAAAAATCGTCATTGACGGTGTAGTGACCCGAACTTTTCCATAATTATATATATTAAATGATATCTAATATTAACATGATTAAATCTTTCTAACATGTTAAGCAATCAAACTTGTTAAGACTTGATTATTTGTTATGAGTTTCATGAAGACAATTGACCACCCAAGTTGATCGGCGATTCACGAACGTTAAAACTTGTAAAAATGACTTGATGATATATATATGGACATATATATGGTTAACATGAGATTATGTTATGAAAGAATCTCACTAAGTATATTAACAATGCGTGATATACATAAAAATGAGAATATTGAATTATGAAGCTCGAAATGATATACATAACGATTATCGTTATAATAACGTCTTACTAAATACATATGTATTGTAATAAGATATTGATATACTATATTTAACATGATAAAATGATAATTAAGTATGTCATTGAGTGTATTAACGATGGACTATACAAGTAAGATGAGACTACTAACTTAAGGATTTCGAAACAGTATATATATGTAACGATTATCGTTGTAATAGTATTTTAATATATATGTGTGTGTATATATATATATATATATATATATATATATATATATATATATATATATATATATATATATGATGTTAAGATATATTCATACACCATGTTATCATATTAACATAACAATTTAACATCTCATTTAAGTATAATAACAATGAATTAATTACATTTAACAAGATCGTTAACCTAAAGGTTTCAAAACAACACTTACATGTAACGACTAACGATGACTTAACGACTCAGTTAAAATGTATATACATGTAGTGTATTTAGATGTATTAGTACACTTTTGAAAGACTTCAAGAAACATATCAAATTACTTCTACTTAACAAAAATGCTTACAATTACATCCTCATTCATTTTCATCAACAATTCTACTCGTATGCACCCGTATTCGTACTCGTACAATACACAACTTCTAGATGTATATACTATTGGTATATACACTTCAATGATCAGATCCTTAGCAACCCATGTGAGTCATTAAACATGTGGGAACCATCATTTGGCAGCTAGCATGAAATATCTCACAAAATTACAAAAAATATTATAAATCATTCATGAATTATTTACATGAAAACAAACTTACACATCTTTTATATCTAATCCATATATCAATGACCAAAAACACCTACAAACACTTTCATTCTTCAATTTTCTTCATCTAATTGATCTCTCTCAAGTTCTATCTTCAAGTTCTAAGTGTTCTTCATATATTCTATAAGTTCTAGTTTCATAAAATCAAGAACACTTTCAAGTTTGCAAGATTACTTCCAAGCTTTCTAATCCATTCCAGGTAATCATCCAAGATCAATAAACCTTTGTTATTTACAGTAGGTTATCTCTCTAATACAAGGTAATGCTCATATTCAAACTTTGATTCGATTTCTACAACTATAACAATCTTAATTCGAGCAGAAATCTTACTTGAACTTGTTTTCGTGTCATGATTCTACTTCAAAACTTTCAAGCCATCCAAGAATATTTTGAAGCTAGATTATTTCTTGTCACTTCCAGTAGGTTTACCTACTAAACTTAAGGTAGTAATGATGTTCATAACATCATTCGATTCATACATATAAAGCTATCTTATTCGAAGATTTAAGCTTGTAATCATTAGAACATAGTTTAGTTAATTCTAAACTTGTTCGCAAATAAAGTTAATCCTTCTAACTTGACTTTTAAAATCAACTAAACACATGTTCTATATCTATATGATATGCTAACTTAATGATTTAAAACCTGGAAACACGTAGAACACCGTAAAACCGGACATACGCCATCGTAGTAACACCGCGGGCTGTTTTGGGTTAGTTAATTAAAAACTATGATAAACTTTGATTTAAAAGTTGTTCTTATGGGAAAATAATTTTTCTTATGAACATGAAACTATATCCAAAAATCATGGTTAAACTCAAAGTGGAAGTATGTTTTTCAAAATGGTCATCAAGACGTCGTTCTTTCGACTGAAATGACTACCTCTTATAATATTGACTTGTAACCTGTATTTCCAACTATAAAATTATACTTTTTCTGTTTAGATTCATAAACTTAAATTCAATATGAAACCATAGCAACTTGAATCACTTAAAACGGATTTGAAACGAAGAAATGACGGGTAAAACAAAATTGGATATATTTGCTAGTTTTAGCTACGAAAATTTTGTAACAAATCTAGACTAAACATATCCTAACTAATTTATATTGTATTATACATATTATGAAATCTTGGGATACCATAGACACGTATACAATGTTTTGACATATCATATCGACCCATCTATATATATATATTTCGAAACAACCATAGACACTCTATATGCAGTAATGTTTGAGTTAGCTATACAGGGTTGAGGTTGATTCCAAAATAATATATATAATTTGAGTTGTGATCGAGTCTGAAACTTGTAGACACTAGGTCGTGGATTGATTCGAGATAATATATATTGCTTTATTTTCTGTACATCTAACTGTGGACAACTAGTTGTAGGTTACTAACGAAGACTGCTGACTTAACAAACTCAAATTATTAAAACGTAATAAAAATGTTGTAAATATATTTTTAACATACTTTGATATATATGTACATATTTGTTATAGGTTCGTGAATCGACCAGTGGCTAAGTCTTACTTCTCGACGAAGTAAAAACCTGTGAAAGTGAGTTATAGTCCCACTTTTAAAATCTAATATTTTTGGGATGAGAATACATGTAGTTTTATAAATGTTTTACGAAATAGACACAAGTAATTGAAAATACATTCTATGGTTAAATTATTAAGCCGAATATGCCCCTTTTAGCTTGGTAGCCTAAGAATTAGGGAACTGGCCCCTAATTGACGCGAATCCTAAAGGTAGATCTATGGGAACTAACAACCCCCATTCTGGAATTTGGAATGCTTTAGTACTTCGAGTTTATCATGTCCGATGGGTGTCCCAGAATGATGGGGATATTCTATATGCGTCTTGTTAATGTCGGTTACCAGGTGTTCACCATATGAATGATTTTTGTCTCTATGCAGTTTGCGAAATGCCTGATATGAGATGTGTTATAAAAATAAAATCTTGTGGTCTATTATTATGATTTGATAATATATAGGTTAAACCTATAACTCACCAACATTTTTGTTGACGTTTTAAGCATTTTATTCTCAGGTGATTATTAAGAGCTTCCGCTGTTGCATACTAAAATAAGGACAGGATTTGGAGTCCATGCTTGTATGATATTGTGTAAAAACTGCATTCAAAAAACTTATTTCGATGTAATATATTTTTATTGTAAACCATTATTTAATGGTCGTGTGTAAACGGTATATTTTAGATTATCATTATTTGATAATCTATGTAATGTTTTTTAAACCTTTATCGATAAAATAGAAGTTATGGTTGTTTTAAAAAAAATGAATGCAGTCTTTGAAAAACGTCTCATATAGAGGGCAAAACCTCGCGACGAAATCAATTAATATGGAACGTTTATAATCTATATGAACGGGACATTTCAGTTGGTATCCGAGCATTGGTCTTAGAGAACCATAAATTGCATTAGTGTGTGTCTAACCGAGTTTGTTAGGATGCATTAGTGAGTCTGGACTTCGACCGTGTTTTCTTTAAAAACGATTGCTTAACACTTTTTGTTGAAAACTATATATTATTAACATGTAAATATTATGTGATATATTAATCTCTTAACGTGTTTGATATTGTGTGATAGATGTCTACCTCTAGTACAAATCCCATCGACTCACCTAATAATAATGAAGAGTCGAATATATTTTGGGAAGATTCACAAATTCCCGAAAAGGAACCGGAAGAAGAGGAATCGGAAAAGGAGGAACCGGAAGAAGAGGAACCAGAAGAAGAGGTTCCGGAGGATGAAATATTAGGAACCACAGAAAAACAGATAAATAAAAGAAAATCCTCAACCAATGGACCAAAGTTAATAATGGTCAATGGTGTTTCCGCCGAGGAAGCAAAATATTGGGAAGATTACCAATTTTTCGATGAATCGGATCCCGATGAGGATTCCGATGATGTTATAGAAATTAACTCGACCCAATTTGAAAAAGTAAAAGAAAATAATAAGGGAAAGGGCATCAAAATAGAGAAACCTGATTTCAACCCCGATGAACTCTATATGTATCGTCAACACCCTTATTTCTTAAGTTGTAACAATAACCCGGGAACCTCTAAGCCACCAGGTTTTTCTAAACCATTTGTGAAAACAACGGTTCGTATTTGAGGAACATCATATATCCCTAGAAAATTAGCAAAACGAAACAGGTCCGAAGAAGAAGAAACTAGTGAGTCGGAATAAAGAGTTGTAATCACGAGGTGTAAAATATGTAAAATAAGTGTGCTTGTATTTTTCTTGTTGTATGTGAAAATTGCTTGTATTATTTGCTAATTATCTTTTACAAATCTAACTGTCGTCTATTTTTACAGTATAAAAACAAAAATGGATGTTAAGGATAGACAACCAAAAATTTTAGAAGACCTATCCGGGGACATGATTGATGAAATCTTGTCTAAAGTCGGTCAGAATTCGTCGGCACAATTAATTACGGCGAAATTAGTGTGTAGAACATTTGATGAACGTTCCAGGCATGCCTTAGTTTATAAAAGGCTTTCATTTGAAAGATGGGGTATATCACATTGGGGAGACCGTAAGTTACGCCGTGTTTTTCTTTAAAGCGTTAAATGCGGGGAACACAAATGCAATTTTACGCTACGGGTTGAGAACCTATTTTGACTCAACATATCCCAACCTAGGACTTCGTGAGTTAGAAAGAGCTTCTAACATGCAACATAAAGAAGCATGTTATGCTTACGGGTTAGTGATGTTCGCTTCTCACCAAAGTGAGAAAAAGAACATCGGATTACGACTGTTAAGTAAAACATTCCCACAAGTGACGGATTTAGTAGTTGGGGTGAGAAACAAGGTTTTTAGATTATTACGGGGCTGTTGGGCATTACGAAACCCTCGTCCTTTTGACGACGTTACAACTTGCTGCCTAGCCAACGGTCATAACGGTTATTTTCCACAAGACCAAGGATGGGAAGTAGTCTTAGTAAAACCAGAATGCATGACTTGTTTCTGGACTTATGAATTACATGTTTTTATTGCCTTTGCTGAACAACTTGTGTATTAACTAGGATTGTTGTCAAAACTATTTTGTATCAAAGTGATTGTGTGCTATATTTCATGCTATATGTATAATAGCAGTATTGTAAGTTTGTAAATTTTTTGTATAAAAGTTTGAACGCGAAATATTATTATAATCAGTTTTTCATATAGAATTGTAGTAGTTGAATGGTATATTAGCTACTAAGTATGAACTTAACGGGTAGGTACTACCCGAATTAAAACTATAAAACGCTAATATGAAGAAAAAGCTTTTATAAATGATTTCATATTATGCTACGAAATACTATTGACTACTCTTAATATTCTATATGATTAACTTAATTCTTTGCGGCTATTTTTGAAGGAAATGGCTCCGACGACTCGTCAGCATTTGAACATGAGCGAGGAAGACTTCCGTGTTTTCCTTGCAGTAAACATAGCCGCAGTACAGGCTGCAATGCAAAACAACAACAATAACTCTGAATCTAGTAATGCAAATAATGCCATAAGAAATCGTGTAGGATGCTCCTACAAAGAATTCATTGCCTGTAAACCTCTGGAATTCGATGGAACCGAGGGTCCAATCGGATTGAAACGGTAGACCGAAAAGGTTGAATCGGTGTTTACCATAAGTAAGTGTACTGAAGAAGACAAAGTAAAGTACGCTACGTATACCTTCACAGGTACTGCGTTAACATGGTGGAATACCTATCTAGAACAAGTGGGACAAGATGCTGCGTACGCACTACCGTGGTCAGCATTCAAACATCTGATGACTGAGCAGTATCGTCCCAGAAGCGAGATCAACAAGCTAAAAGTAGAGCTTAAGGGATTACGAACACAAGGATTCGATATTACCACATACGAACGACGATTCACGGAGTTGTGCTTATTGTGCCCGAGAGCGTTTGAAGATGAAGAGGAGAAAATCGACGCATTTGTAAAAGGGTTACCAGAAAGGATCCAAGAAGATATAAGTTCACATGAGCCGGCTTCCATACAAAAGGCGAGTCGAATGGCTCATAAACTCATAAATCAGATTAAGGAAAGAGTTAAAGAGAAAACGGTCGAAGAATCCAACACGAAACAAATCAAAAGAAAGTGGGAAGAAACCAGTGACAATGGTCACAATTTTAACAATCAACACAACAATCACAACTTCAATCGCACCAATTATCGAAACAACAAACGCAACAACAATCGTTCCAACAACAACTACAACAACCATCCTAACAACAATAACCACCACAACAATCGTCCCAACATCAATAACAACCGCAACAACAACAATTCCTATAACAATAATAATCAAAAAAAGCCATGCCAAAGCTGTGAAGAGTACCACCCGAATGAATTCTGCACGACATTTTGCACCAATTGTAAAAGAACTGGCTATGGTGCGAGAAAGTGTGAGGTCTACGGCCCAATGAATAACAGAAATAAAAGAACAGATAATGTCGAAACAAGTAATGCCGCCTTTGTTTGTTATAGATGTGGAAAACCGGGTCACATTAGGAGTAATTGCCCAAACCCAGAGAAAAATAATGGGCAAAGTCGTGGAAGAGTTTTCAATATTAATACGGTAGAAGCGCAGGAAGACCCGGAGCTTGTTACGGGTACGTTTCTCATTGACAATAAATCTGCTTATATTTTATTTGATTCGGGTGCGGATAGGAGCTATATGAGTAGAGATTTTTGTGCCAAATTAAGTTGTCCATTGAAGCCTTTGGATAATAAATTTTTACTCGAATTAGCAAATGGTAAATTAATTTCAGCAGATAATATATGTCGGAATCGAGAAATTAAACTGGTTAGTGAAACGTTTAAGATTGATTTGATGCCAGTAGAGTTAGAGAGTTTTGATGTGATAATCGGCATGAACTGGTTGAAAGAGGTGAAAGCAGAGATCGTTTGTTACAAAAATGTGATTCGCATCATACAAGAAAAAGGAAAACCCTTAATGGTGTACGGAGAAAAGAGCAACGCGGAGCTAAATCTTATTAGTAATTTGAAGGCACAAAAACTAATAAGAAAAGGTTGCTATGCTGTTCTAGCACATGTCGAGAAAGTACAAACCGAAGAAAAGAACATCAATGATGTTCCCGTCGCAAAAGAGTTTCTCGACGTATTTCCAAAAGAATTACCGGGATTACCTCCACACCGATCCGTTGAATTTCAAATAGACTTGATACCAAGAGCTGCACCAATAGCCCGTGCTCCATATAGACTTGCATCCAGCGAAATGAAGGAACTCCAGAGCCAATTACAGGAACTTTTAGAGCGAGGTTTCATTCGACCAAGCACGTCACCGTGGGGAGCCCCTGTTTTGTTTGTCAGGAAGAAAGATGGTACATTCAGGTTGTGTATCGACTACCGAGAGTTGAACAAACTTACCATCAAGAACCGTTACCCACTACCGAGAATCGACGACTTATTTGATCAACTACAAGGTTCATCAGTTTATTTGAAGATTGATTTACGTTCCGGATATTATCAAATGCGGGTGAAAGAGGATGATATTCCAAAGACTGTTTTTAGGACGCGTTACGGTCATTACGAGTTTATGGTTATGTCGTTTGGTTTAACTAACACACCAGCTGTGTTCATGGACCTCATGAACTGAGTGTGTGGGCCATATCTTGACAAGTTTGTCATTATCTTCATCGATGACATACTTATCTACTCAAAGAATAATCAAGAGCACGAAGAACATTTGAGAAAAGTGCTAGAGTTATTAAGGAAAGAAAAACTGTACGCTAAGTTTTCAAAGTGTGCATTTTGGTTGGAAGTTCAATTTCTCGGTCACATAGTGAACAAAGAAGGTATTCAGGTGGATCCGGCAAAGATTGAAACCGTTGAAAAATGGGAAACCCCAAAAACTCCGAAGCATATACGCCAATTTTTAGGACTAGCTGGTTACTACAGAAGATTCATCCAAGATTTTTCCAAAATAGCAAAACCCTTAACTGCATTAACGCATAAAGGGAAGAAATTTGAATGGAAGGATGAGCAGGAGAAAGCATTTCAATTGTTGAAGAAAAGGTTAACTACGGCACCTATATTATCATTGCCTGAAGGGAATGATGATTTTGTGATATATTGTGACACCTCAAAGTAAGGCCTCGGTTGTGTATTAATGCAACGAACGAAGGTAATTGCTTATGCGTCTAGACAATTGAAGATTCACGAGCAGAATTATACGACACATGATTTGGAATTAGGCGCGGTTGTTTTTGCATTAAAGACTTGGAGACATTACTTATATGGGGTCAAAAGTATCATATATACCGACCACAAAAGTCTCCAGCATATATTTAATCAGAAACAACTGAACATGAGGTAGCGTAGATGGATTGAATTGTTAAATGATTACAATTTTGAGATTCGTTACCACCCGGGGAAGGCGAATGTGGTAGCCGACGCTTTGAGATTCGTACTACCCTTACTACTCAAATAAAGGAGGCGCAGTAGGGAGTTGTAAAAGAAGGAAAGTTGAAGAATGAAATACCTAAAGGATCAGAGAAACATCTTAATATTCGGGAAGACGGAATCCGGTACAGGGCTGAAAGAATTTGGGTACCAAAGTTTGGAGATATGAGAGAAAAGGTACTTAAGGAAGCACATAAAACCAGATATTCAATACATCCCAGAGCGGGGAAGATGTACAAAGATCTCAAGAAACACTTTTGGTGGCCGGGTATGAAAGCCGATATTGCTAAATACGTAGGAGAATGTTTGACGTGTTCTAAAGTCAAAGCTGAACATCAGAAACCATCGGGTCTACTTCAACAACCTGAAATCCCAGAATGGAAATGGAAAAACATTACCATGGATTTCATTACTAAATTGCCAAGGACTGCAAGTGGTTATGATACTATTTGGGTAATAGTCGATCGTCTCACCAAATCAGCACACTTTCTGCCAATGAGAGAAGATGATAAAATGGAGAAGTTGGTGCGATTATATTTGAAGGAAGTTGTCTCCAGACATGGAATACCAATCTCTATTATCTCTTATATGGATGGCATATTTTTTTCAAGGTTTTGGCAGACATTACAGCAAGCATTGGGAACTCGTCTAGACATAAGTACTGCCTATCATCCACAAACTGATGGGCAGAGCGAAAGGACGATACAAACGCTTGAATACATGCTACGAGCATGTGTTATTGATTTTAGAAACAGTTGGGATCGACATCTACCGTTAGCAGAGTTTTCCTACAACAACAGTTACCACTCGAGTATTGAGATGGCACCGTTTGAAGCACTTTATGGTAAAAAGTGCAGGTCTCTAATTTGTTGGAGTGAAGTGGGGGATAGACAGATTACGGGTCCGGAGATAATACAAGAAACTACCGAGAAAATCATCCAAATTCAACAACGATTGAAAATTGCCCAGAGTCGACAAAAGAGCTACGCGGATAGTAAAAGAAAAGATATAGAATTTGAGATTGGAGAAATGGTTATGCTTAAGGTTTCACCTTGGAAAGGTGTTGTTCGATTTGGTAAATGGGGGAAACTAAATCCAAGGTACATTGGACCATTCAAGATTATAGATCGTGTCGGACCAGTAGCTTACCAACTTGAGTTACCTCAACAACTCGCGGCTGTACATAACACTTTCCATGTCTCAAATTTTAAGAATTGTTTGGCTAAAAAATATCTCACTATTCCATTAGACGAAATCCAAATCAATGAAAAACTTCAATTCATTGAAGAACCCGTCGAAATAATGGATCGTGAGGTTAAAAGACTTAAGCAAAACAAGATACTAATTGTTAAGGTTCGATGGAATGCTCGTAGAGGACCTGAGTTCACCTGGGAGTGTGAAGATCAGATGAAGAAGAAATACCAGCACCTATTTCCAGAAGATTCGTCAACACCTTCTACAGCTTAAAATTTCGGGACGAAATTTATTTAACGGGTAGGTACTGTAGTGACCCGAACTTTTCCATAATTATATATATTAAATGATATCTAATATCAACATGATTAAATGTTTCCAACATGTTAAGCAATCAAACTTGTTAAGACTTGATTATTTGTTATGAGTTTCATGAAGACAATTGACCACCCAAGTTGATCGGCGATTCACGAACGTTAAAACTTATAAAAACGACTTGATGATATATATATGGACATATATATGGTTAACATAAGATTATGTTATGCAAGAATCTCACTAGGTGTATTAACAATGTGTGATATACATAAAAATGAGAATATTGAATTATGAAGCTCGAAATGATATACATAACGATTATCGTTATAATAACGTCTTACTAAATACATATGTATTGTAATAAGATATTGATATACTATATTTAACATGATAAAATGATAATTAAGTATATCATTGAGTGTATTAACAATGAACTATACAAGTAAGATGAGACTACTAACTTAAGGATTTCGAAACAATATATATATGTAACGATTATCGTTGTAATAGTATTTTAATATATATATATATATATATATATATATATATATATATATATATATATATATATATATATATATATATATATGATGTTAAGATATATTCATACACCATGTTATCATATTAACATAACAATTTAACATCTCATTTAAGTATAATAACAATGAATTAATTACATTTAATAAGATCGTTAACCTAAAGGTTTCAAAGCAACACTTACATGTAAAGACTAACGATGACTTGATGACTGATGTTTGCAGTGGGGTATACGAAATAGCTTATATTTTTACAGGAAATACTATTAAATACGATACAATTTTACACAAGATATTTATTTATTTAGAGAATGGATATACTTAAACCTTGCTACAACACTTATAGGCAGTGTACCTAATCGTACAGTAGTGTAGTTTTTAGTAAGTCCGGTTCGTTCCACCGGGAATCTTTTTAAACAAAGCTTAACGCTATATTAGTTTACTTTTATAAAAATACAAATATATATATAAGTAATATTATTATTATAAAGGGGGTTTTTACCGTTTAATGACCGGTTTGTCGATTTTAAAACTTTAGTCGCAGTTAAAACCAAATGTAAAATAATAAATAAATACAAGACTTAATTTAAAGCGTAAAATAAATAACGATAATGAAATTGCGAATAATAAAAGTGCGATAAAATAAACTTGCGATAATTAAAAAGTACGATAATTAAAAGTGCAATTAAATACAATAACAATAAATAAAAATGCGATAATTAGAAGTGCAATTAAATATAAAATAAAGGAAATTAAATATGAAATAAAAGAATTATGCTTATTTAAACTTCCGTAATCATGATGTTTGACGTGTTGATTTTAGTTTTATGCCCATGGGTTAATTGTCCTTTGTCCTGGATTATTTAATATGTCCATACGGATTTGTCCATAATAGTCCATCAGTCATAAATATAAAGAGCGAAAGCCTTCGTCAAATTATTCTTATTCCCGAAGTCAAATATTCCAACTAATTGGGGATTCGAATTGTAACAAGGTTTTAATACTTTGTTTAATGAATACACCAGGTTATCGACTGCATGTAAACCAAGGTTTTACTACTTTGTTAACAATTACACCAATTACCCTTGAATGTAATTCACCCCTGTTTCAACAAGTCTATTAACTATTAATCCAGTTCCGTGTCCGGTAAAATGAATAATTATTGGTATTTTATAGATATCCCGCCCACTGTACCCAGTCAAGCGTATGTGGTTATATATAAATACGTCAAATTATAAGTTTGTATATTAAATTAACAAGGTATTGTTTAATTAATATAAAACCCATTAATAGCCCATAGTCTAATTTCCACAAGTGTTGTTCCTTTATCCAAACCCCAATTATGGTACAAAGCTCAATTACCCAATTTTAGTAATTAACCCAACATCATGATTACTTCGGATTAAATAAGCATAATAATAACTTAGCTACGAGACATTAATGTAAAAAGGTTGAACATAACTTACAATGATTAAAAATAGCGTAGCGTTACACGGACAGAATTTCGACTTACACCCTTACAATATTCGCTAACATACCCTTATTATTAGAATTAAAATTAAAATTAAAATTAAAATTATAATATATATATAATATGTATATAGATAGAGAGATGGATATATTGATTATTTTTGCGATCAGAATTCGGTTGCTTTTATAGGGAGTTTCAGAAATTGGGGCTCCGCGACTCGCGGCCCTTTTGGCCTTCAAACTCCGCGAGTCACGGAGATTGAAATTACAGCTCAGTCCCTTTTGGAGTCTTTCTTGCCAACAGTTTTAAATATTAATATAATATATATATAATTTTTAAGAATTATTTATATATTATATTATATTTATGTGCATAGTTGACTTGTAATTTTTAGTCCGTTGCGTCGAGCGTTGAGAGTTGACTCTGGTCCCGGTTCCGGATTTTCGAACGTCCTTGCGTACAATTTAATATCTTGTACTTTGCGTTTTGAATCTTGTACTCTTGTAATTTTGAGACGTTTCTTATCAATAATTGGAACCTCTTTGATTGTATTTTGTACTTTTGAGCTTTTTGGTCGTTTGCGTCTTCAATTCGTTGAATCTGTCTTTTGTCTTCACCTTTTATTATTTAAACGAATATCACTTGTAAATAGAACAATTGCAACTAAAAGCTTGTCTTTCTTGAGGAATAATGCTATGAAATATATGTTCGTTTTCAGCACTATCAAATATTCCCACACTTGAGCGTTGCTTGTCCTCAAGCAATATCGTCTTGAAATACTAGAATCACTTCTTTATTCTTCACACTTTGTACATCAGTGATTTCTATACGGCGGTATAAACAATGGTAGTAACGATATGGTTTACAGTCCCACATGACTATAAAAATTTAGATCCATTAAGGAAATTGGATCTTTATGAAAACATTTGATCTTTTGAAAATTAAATCTAGTTTTTACCCTAGATAAGTTTTTCGGAATAACCCTTTACCGGTGTTTGCAAAATATTTTTGTGGGTTTGGTGGATTTCAGATTTGAAAATTTTAGCTCAAAACTTATGGTTTTGTGTCACCCACTTGCTAACCTTGTATTTGGAAAGCAACACGTCCAGTTTACTTGTCCCGTATATTACCTTTCGGTAAACTACCGTCCGGTTGTAAAGGAAAGCGTTGAACAAGCAACTGTTAAGGCAATGTCCCCTGACATGCTTTTAATTATGGTCTATAACGTGTCGGACGCAATTACTATCCTTGGTAGGAGCAATAGTAAAGCTCACCCTTATGATTTTTCGGTCTGGCACAAGGTCCTATCCTTCACCACTATGCAACCACCGTTCTTACGGTTGACACCCGATTTGGTTCAGGTGACCTAATGAATTCCATGTGAATTCCTAGGATTTTACGTTCATGGTAATGAACGCATTGAAAATAGGGTTTTCAGAAAACAAATCGGTTTGTAATTTTGATCAAAATATTTTCTCGTTCAAGCTCGAGTTTAGATATCATTGAATTCCATGAGTTTGTAATTCTCAATCTTTAAGGTCAATCTCAAGGATTGAGTTATATCAGGCTTAAAAGCTTATTTTTGATCTTTAAGGAGATTATCCATTCTGGGGATCTGATTCATTAGTCTTATCAAGCTAATTTGCATGGTGCCCCCCCATTGTACGAGATAAATCCTTCTCATGGTTAGGATAAATCTGACCACTTGGCGACCCTGTTTAATGCTGAGGTCCGTGGATTTCCTGCTGATTTTAGTGATGACTTTTCTAGATTTTTCGTCAACCTACAGCTGGTCTGGACGACAACTTCTTGACCTAAATCAAGAAGCGCGTTTCTTTTTCGGAAGACTTTACTTCCTTTTAATGATGGAATTGATTCATCGTGTAGATCCATCTCTTCTTTTCTTTCATCGGGTAAAACAGTTTAGTTTAGTCCAAAATAAAAGTATTTTCAGTTATTTGTTACAGATATATGTGACATATGTTTTGGATAACTTGGTAAATTTTCCCACACTTGGCTTTTATTTTCCTTTTTATCGTCCTCTATTCCATTTTAAATGAATTTTAACATTTTGGTTTGTTTCTCAATTTATGTCCTTTCCGAGGTTACAATAATTTCGGTGTTAAAACCTAGTTTTATCGTTCATAAATATGTATAAACATGATTTTGAGTTCATTTAATTGAAAATTTGTAAAAATTTTACTAGAATTGGGTAGTCAGTATATAAGACTAGGGCTGTTCTTTATTATCAGAGAGCACTAGATTCTAATACAACTACTGCTTTACTAGTATTTTTAATGGTAACCAAGTGTTTAAGATAAAAATTTTAAAATCCGAAAGAATTTAACCCCTTCCCACACTTAAGATCTTGCAATGCCCTCATTTGCAAGAAATCAGTAACAATTTAAATTATTGAGGGTGATTTGTGTGAAAATGATTAAATTTTTACCAAAGTTTCCAAATATATTGGTGTTTGTTTGCTGAATGATAAATGGTGCACATCATTTGTTCATTCCGTCTTGTTGTTATTTCACATATATTTTGCATCTTGTCGTCAAAATTAGTTGCTTTTGCTGAACTTAATGCCAGTCTTTGAAAATGCGTTGTTTTACCCTGTTGTGTACATAAGATAAACTGCAAACATATATACATATTTTTGAAGTTTGGTATATTACCCCACATTCAAAAATTATTAAAATCTAAGAATAAAAGTTAGAAAATTATAAAAACTATTACAATATTAACATAAGTATTAAACGTATCAACATTACAAATTACAAAATAAATAAAACTAAGTAGACTAAGGATGATACTGATACCAATAAGGGTTCCAAGCATAACCATAGGTGCTATAGAATGCTTCGGCAGGGTTATACGTAGGATACGGTGGTTGCATCTCTATAGACCAGGGAGGGAATATGGGTTTCGGGGTAGGAATATAGTTTCTACCTATATGTTGGCAATGAGCTATGATTTGGTTTTGATGAACTTGCCAATCTTCAAATGCTCTCTGTCTAGTATTTTCGTACTCCTGTGAAGCTATAAACCTTTGCATTTCTTGCATTTCATTTCCCCCTCCTACATTACCTTGCTGTTGGTTTCTCTCAACCTATGGATGTCTACCATGGTATTGTACTGCGGCGTTATTTCGCCTCTTCAAAACTTTCGCACCATGGTATACATTTAAACCTATAGTATCGCGGGGTTCTGGTTCTTCCACTAATAACCCCCCCGACTTATATCCACACCGAGATATTCAGCAATCAAAGTAATAAAAATACCACCTCCTATTATGCTATGCGGTCTCATCCCCCTAACCATAGCTGATAAATAATAACCCACACAATACGGTATACTTACAGCGCTTTGTGGGTCTCGAATACACATATGGTAAAACAAATCCTGTTCATTTACCTTTTCCTTGTTCTTACCTCTTTGTGTAATCGAATTAGCTAAAAACCTATGAATTACTCTTAATTCGGCTCTATCTATATCCAAATAAGAGTAATTTCCCCCTTTGAATCGGTGATGGCTTGTCATTTGACTCCACACACCGTGTGTATCAAAATTTTCATCTATCTTTCTACCATTTAGTATCAACCCTCTACAATCGGCAGATGCTAACTCCTCGGGCGTATATATACGTAAAGCCTGAGCCATGTCTAGTAAAGACATGTGGCGCATCGAACCTCCTAACAAAAATCTAATAAAAGAACGATCGGTTAAACTAGCTACCCGATCATTCAACTCTATACTACACAACAATTCTTCACACCATACTTTATATACAGGTCTACGCATGGTGAATAAACGTACCCAGTCATTAAAAGTAGAATTACCATACCTCTGTACAAGTAATTCCCTAATTGGCCCGGCCAATTCTACAGCTTCTAAGGGTCCCCATTCTATGACCCTCGGTACCTCAACAACCTTAGAATGAAGAGTATGCAAACCCCTTTGATATTTTGGATAATCTATCCAAAGTCTGTCAAATCTCAGGTTCGGGTGCAAATCTTCCAAGTGCATATCAGAAAATGTCATGACTGGATGAGGTATATCTTGCGTGTAGTAGTTATCCACCTCCTGTTGTTCCGCATTCTCAGCAGGAGCATTGCGAGCTTGGGATGAAGATTCACCCCTTTCAGTCTGCAAAACACATCAAACACAATTTTTGTGCATCCAAATATGCATTAGTGTCAGCAAAATCATCAATCAAAATAATTACAATGACATGATCAATTTATATCAAACTTAAGCTCATTTTCACATTTTTATGAAATCTACACTTTTTCAAATAAGCATATACGAAAATGTTCGCCAAGTTCATAAGCATTCAACTCAAATAACATGTCAAAATAATCATTATTAGCAATTAAACAAGTTTCAAATGGCATTATCTCTCAAAAATCAAGTTCATGAATTTTTAGACTTGAAAAAGTCCACTTTAATTCTCAAAATCATGTTTAGGCTCAAAGTTTGGATCATTTAACTACCTAAACATGTTACACTACTTAATTTAGCAACAATTCATGACAAAAATCGGCCATAACCTGTTTATATCAAAAAGCCCCAAATTGCTCAAGAACACAAACCCTAGATTACTCAAAATTTGAAGTTTAAGGCTTCTAATCATGTTAAATAGCATCAATCTAGGTTATACAAGCATAATACATAAACAATTTAAGCATAATTACACTAAAAAGCATCAAAATCAAATTGGGTATAAAATTTCTCAAGAACACTAATTTTCGGATTAAATGGTGTTTAGGTGTAGAAATTTACCGTTTTTCTTGAGTAATTCCTTGATAGCATCCTTCTCAACATGATTTTAGTAAAAGATTTGATGATTAATGGTTAAAAATTGTGATTTTTGGGGGTGTTTTTCGGGTTTTTTGCGCAGTGCTTTCGCAGTTTTTGTGAGTTTTGTGGTGTGCAACTGATCAGTTCTGCGTTTTATTTTTTTCCTGATTTTTGGTCCTCCCGCGACTCGCGGAGATTTCCCCTTCAAACTCCGCGAGTCGCGGAGTTTTTTTTTTTTTTTTATCTTATACTAATTAAAACAATTAAGTAATTAATTTTAAAATTTTGTTTCCCTTGTTATTTAGGACGAGGTCGTTTTGAATCGATGTCCTAGTCCGTCCCTCGACAAAATTTTAAAATTTGTCTTTTTGTAGCGATTGTTTTAAAAGCTAAGATTTTTGGGTTTTTTTTTTTTTATGTTTTTGGCATACTTTAATTCAATAAGATTAAAAATAATGATAATAAAAATTCTCGTCCCTCTCTCGGGTAAAGTAATTTCGGTTTAAAGACCTAGTCTTAAACTTACGACGAAAATTAAAAATCATATTTTTAACTTAATGAGATAAAGTAAATTTTTGTTTTTAAATTCACACAACTTAAATATAAAATTTAAAATTAATATTAAAAATTCACACCAAACTTATATTAATTTTTCAAATATTTAAAATTTTAAATATATTGTTTTTACAAAGTTTACAATATTAATTTAAGATTTATATATTACTTTTAAAAACATGGTAAAAATAAAATTAAAAATCTTTTTTGGCTTTTTATCCCACTTTAATCAATCAAATATTATCAAAAATATGCGCCCCTCTTTTCGGTAAAGTAATTTCGGTTTCAAGACCTAATTTAACTCATGACGAATTTTTGAAATATTTTGGGTTGATTGATTAAAGATATTTATACCTTAAGAATAAACGTTAAATTTCGCAGTGATGTAATAAATTTTTGAATGATATCAATAATTTCGGTCGCCAAACCTAATTTTATTCAATACCAATTTAACACTTTATAGCGAACAAATTAGCGTTTATTATCAAAAGGTTAAAAATAAAAAAAATAAAATAAAAACTGTACAGACTTACCTGTGAAATAGATTTCTTACTTATATGATCTATCCCATTCATAAGATAGTCGGTTTAATTGGTTTTCCATAGCTACATAGGCGTAACCTCGAGCATTCAGTGTCTTTTCTTCTAAACATATGAACGGTCCGTCTCTGCATAAAGTAACAAATTCGGTATTTGAATAGGTTTGATTATTTGAACATTTACCTCCATGTGACCATTTTCCGCATTTGTGACATCTTTCTAGGTGTCGTACTCTTCTTTTTGCTGCGGATTTTGATTTTCCTTTACCAAATTGTAACTTATTATCTTCGCATATGGATTCTTTTCTAACTCTGTCCATTCTTTCTCTGATTACTGATACTATTTCACTCGGTAGTGTGTCATTATTACGTTTAGTGATCAAAGCGTGTAGCATTAGACCATGGTTTAGTTCATAGGCAGTCTTCATTTTCTAAAAAAAATAAAAATTCAGAATGAGGGGAGAAGACTAGTTCTTTAGGGTCTGCTAGGGAAAGACCATTTGGGTTTCATTTTCGAGAACTACACAAAAACAGACAATCTAACTCTAACAGAAATACATAAACCCCTTGATTCTCCCCACACTTAGTTAGCTGTGGTGTCGAAATTGTGATTAACTTCGTTGTTGACTTCCATCGGACCATGTATGTAATGTTTAACTCTGTGACCATTAACTTTAAATTCAATCCCATTTGAATTTATCAATTCTATTGTTCCGTATGGGAAAACTCTTTTGACTATGAATGGTCCAGACCATCTTGATTTCAATTTTCCAGGAAATAGCTTGAATCGTGAATTGAAAAGAAGAACTCTGTCTCCTTCTTTGAATTCTTTTGAACTTCTGATTCTTTTATCATGCCATTTCTTCGTTCTTTCTTTATAGATTAACGAATTTTCATATGCTTCATGTCTTAATTCTTCTAATTCGTTTAGTTGACTTAATCGTAGATGTCCGGCTTCATGTAAATCAAGATTACATGTCTTCAAAGCCCAAAATGCTTTGTGTTCAATTTCTACTGGAAGATGACATGCTTTTCCATAAACAAGTCTAAAAGGTGTGGTTCCAATTGGAGTTTTGTAGGCTGTTCTAAAAGCCCAGAGTGCATCCTCCAATTTAATGGACCATTCCTTCGGATTTGATCCTACGGTTTTCTCTAGAATACGTTTTAAAGCTCGGTTGGTATTTTCAACTTGTCCACTTATTTGTGGATGATATGCGGTGGAGATTTTATGAGTTACTCCATATCTTTTAAGAACTTTCTCAAGTTGATTATTACAGAAATGAGTACCCCGATCACTTATTAAAGCTTTCGGTGTTCCAAACCTTGCAAAAAGACGTTTTAAAAAGTTGACTACAACTCGTGCATCGTTAGTTGGGAGAGCTTGTGCTTCCGCCCATTTAGATACATAATCAATGGCTACGAGTATATATAGATTATTATGAGATTTTGGAAATGGACCCATAAAGTCAATACCCCAAATGTCAAATACTTCACATACTTGGATGACATTTTGTGGCATTTCATCACGTTGACTTATTTTTCCGGCCCTTTGACAAGCATCACAGGATTTGCAAAGAAGGTGTGCGTCTTTGTAAATTGTAGGCCAATAGAATCCAACATCATAAACTTTTCTTGCTGTTAGTTGAGTCCCATAATGCCCTCCTGTTGGTCCTGTGTGACAATGGTTTAATATTTTACTAGCTTCATCTCCAAATACACATCGGTGTATTATTCCATCGGGACAACTTTTAAACAGATGTGGATCTTCCCAAAAATAGTGTTTTATATCACTGAAGAATTTCTTTCGTCTTTGGTACGATAATCCTTTTTCAAGGAATCCACATACTAAGTAGTTTGCATAGTCTGCAAACCATGGAATTTCTTTATAATCTATCTTCAATAGATATTCATCAGGAAAGTTGTCTTGTATGGCCGATTCATTTAGAACTTCTAATTCGGGATTTTCAAGACGAGAAAGATGATCAGCGGCGAGATTTTCTGCTCCTCTTTTATCTCGGATTTCAATATCAAACTCTTGTAAGAGTAAGATCCAACGGATTAATCTTGGTTTAGCATCTTGTTTCGAAAATAGGTATCTAAGAGCAGAATGGTCGGTATAGACCACCGTTTTTGCTAGAACGAGATATGATCGAAATTTGTCAAAAGCAAAGACAATAGCAAGGAGTTCTTTTTCAGTAGTTGTATAGTTCGTTTGTGCTCCTTGTAACGTCTTACTAGCATAATATATAGGTTGAAATCGTTTTTCAATCCTTTGTCCTAAAACGGCTCCCATTGCAAAATCACTTGCATCGCACATTAGTTCAAATGGTAGATTCCAATTTGGTGTTATTATGATCGGCGCATTAGTGAGTTTTTCTTTAAGAATATTAAAAGATTTGATGCATTCATCTGAAAAGATGAATGGAGCATCCTTTTCTAGGAGTTTATTCATAGGAGTGGCAATTTTAGAAAAATCTTTTATGAAACGTCGGTAAAAACCGGCATGCCCTAGAAAACTCCTAACTCCTCTAACATTGGTGGGATGTGGAAGTTTAGCAATTACATCTACTTTAGCTCTATCCACTTCAATTCCTTCTTTTGAAATTTTATGACCAAGAACGATGCCTTCTTTAACCATGAAATGGCATTCCTCCCAATTAAGAACTAGATTTGATTTTTCGCATCTAATTAGCATTCGTTCCAGATTAACTAGACATGATTCAAATGTATCACCGAAGACTGAAAAGTCATCCATGAAAACTTCCATGCATTCTTCTATCATGTCGTGAAAAATCGCCATCATACACCTTTGAAAGGTTGCTGGGGCGTTGCAAAGTCCAAATGGCATGCGTTTGTAAGCAAAAGTACCATAAGGGCACGTGAATGTGGTTTTCTCTTGATCTTCGGGTGCTATTGGAATTTGAAAATATCCGGAAAATCCATCTAGAAAACAATAGTAACTATTTCCGGCTAATCTTTCCAACATTTGATCAATAAAAGGTAAGGGAAAGTGATCTTTTCTGGTGGCGTCATTTAATTTTCTATAATCAATACACACACGCCATCCTGTTACGGTTCTAGTAGGAATAAGCTCATTTTTTTCATTTGTAATGACAGTCATGCCACCCTTCTTAGGCACGCATTGAACTGGGCTTACCCATGGACTATCAAAAATTGGATATATCAAACCTGCATCTAGCAGTTTAATAATTTCTTTTTTAACTACATCTTGCTTATTAGGATTTAGTCTTCGTTGGCGTTGCACATACGTTTTATGACCTTCTTCCATAAGGATTTTATGTGTTCAATACAAAGGACTTATTTCTTTAATATCATGAATCTTCCATGCAATGGCTGGTTTATGAGCTTTCAACACAGAAATGAGTTGTGATTTCTCATTTTCAGTAAGAGAAGACGATATTATTACAGGTAATTCAGATTCACCATGTAAATAAGCGTATTCCAAATGGTTTGGAAGTGGCTTTAACTCTAATTTCGGAGGTTCTTCTATCGATGATTTATATCGATATCTGTCTTCTTCTTTTAGCATTTGAATTTCTTCTGTTGTTGGTTCATATCCATTAGCTATAAGTGTAGCTAACATTTCAGCTTCATCAATTGGTTCATTATCTTCTCCTAAAGAACATTCCCCTGTTCCTTGTAATTCTGGAAATTCTTCTAATAATTCTGCATGTGCATCTATAGTTTGAATATAATAACATGTATCATCTGCAGATTGTGGTTGTTGCATTGCTCTATCAACTGAAAAGGTAACACTCTCATCCTCTATACTTAGGGTTAATTTCTTACCGAACACGTCTATCATTGCTTTAGCCGTGTTTAAGAATGGTCTTCCTAATATGAGAGGAACTTGAGAATCTTCTTCCATGTCCAAAACAACAAAATCTACTGGAAATACTAAAGTACCAACTTTAACTAGCATGTTCTCCATTATCCCTCTAGGATATTTTATTGATCTATCGGCTAGTTGTATGCTTATTCTGATTGGTTTCAATTCTCCAAGGTCTAGTTTAGTGTATAGTGAATACGGCATTAGATTTATACTAGCACCTAAATCTGCCAATGCTTCTATTGAACTAAGACTACCCAGAAAACATGGAATTGTGAAACTTTCTGGATCAGATAGTTTTTCTGGTATCTTATTCAACAGCACTGCTGAACAATTAGCATTCATGGTAACAGCCGAGAGTTCTTCCATTTTCTTTCTATTTGAGATTAGATCTTTCAAGAATTTAGCATATCTAGGCATTCCTGAAATCACATCAATGAAAGGAAGATTTACATTTATCTGTTTAAACATATCCAAGAATTTGGATTGCTCAGCTTCAAGTTTTTCTTTCTTCATTTTACTCGGGTAAGGAAGTGGTGGTTGGTATGTTTTAACATAAGGTTTAGCCTTAACTGTGTTATCTTCATTAACCTTTTCAACTACCGGTTCTTTTTCCTTATCTTGATCAGGTTGTGGTTCTTGTAGAGTAGGAATAGCTTCATCAGAAGTTACAGGTATTTCAGGTGGTTTAAGTGTTGTACCACTTCTTGTGGTAATGGCTTTAGCTGTTTCATTCCGGGGGTTAGCATTTGTATCACTAGGTAGACTTTCCGGTTTTCTTTCACCTATTAACCTTGCTAGGTTACTTACTTCTTGTTCCAGATTTTGAATAGAAGCTTGTTGATTTCTAAATGCTTGAGTATTTTGTTCATTAGTTTGTTTCTGAGATGTGAAAAACTGCATTTGAGTTTCAACTAACTTCGTCATCATATCTTCTAAATTCGGCTTTTTATCATCGATTTGTTGTGGTGGTTTGTTTTGAAAATTAGGTCTTTGCTGATTGTAAGTATTATTGGATACTTGTTGATTGCTAGGACCTTGTTGGTTGTTGTATGGAATATTTCGGTTATAATTCTGGTTTTGATTGTAAATCGGTCTTGGCGGTTGATAATTATTCTGATAATTATTTCCAGGCCTTTGGTTTATATATGAAATATTCTCTCTTTGTTCCATTGTTAATTCAATACTGAGACAATCTTTTGTCAAATGTGGTCCTCCACACTGCTCACAACTAATTCGTATTGAGTGAATATCTTTAGTCATCTTTTCCATTCGTCTCTCGACAGCATCTATCTTTGCGGAAATGGAATCTAAGTCATGGCTAGAATCGGCTCTAGCTACTTTACATGATCTAACGATATCTTTTTCTTGGTGCCACTCATGTGAGTGGGAAGCAGTGTTATCAATAATTTTGTAAGCATCAGTTTCGGTTTTCTTCATAATAGAACCACCAGCTGCTATATCTATGTCTTTCCTTGTAGTGATGTCGCATCCTTGGTAGAATATTTGTACTATTTGACAGGTGTCTAAACCATGTTGCGGACATCCTCTTAACAACTTTCCATATCTTGTCCATGCCTCATATAGAGTTTCATTTGGCTTCTGTGTGAACGTAACAATTTCTGCTTGAAGTCTTACGGCTTTAGATGCAGGAAAGAATTGTTTAAGAAATTTTTCAACTAAAACGTCCCATGTATCAATCGCCCCTTCAGGTAACGATTCCAACCAATCTTTGGCTTCTCCCTTTAAAGTCCAGGGAAATAACATGAGATATATCTGTTCATCCTCAACTTCTCGGATTTTAAATAGTGTGCAGATCCTATTAAAGGTACGTAGATGTTCATTTGGATCTTCCTTCGGCGCACCACTAAATTGGCATTGATTAGTCACCATGTGTAGAATTTGTCCTTTGATTTCATAATCTGGCGCATTAATGTCTGGATGAGTAATTGCGTGACCTTGGCTAGTGCGTTTAGCTCTCATTCGGTCTTCCATACTTAAAGGTTCCAGATTCTCCATAATTGAATTTGTTGAATCGGAATCACTAGAGGATTCTGATTTAATGGTTCGTTCCTCAACAATCTCTGTTTGAATGATTGGTGGTTCCGGAGGAAAATTTAGTGGTTCAGGATCTACGAATCGTTCCTGAATATTCTCCGGATTCTCAATTGTGAGGTCGGGTTCAAAAAATGGATTATCGGAAATTTGAACTGGAGTAATTGGTCGACTGGATGACGATTCTAAAGAAAAATCAATGGCAGTAATATTTGTTAAATGTCTTGATCTAGTTACAGGTGGTGAACGTACAAAATGTGGTGAACGTCTTGCTCGGTGCATTCACTGAATATCCTATTGGTTTTAAAAAGGAAAGAAAAATTATAATAAGTTATCCAATCAATAGACTTTTCTGATTTTGCCCACGTTTCGAATAGCCAAAAGATGCAGCAGAGGGGCAGGATTCGTTTGGTCTCAATATAATTGAGGACTGTTTGGCTCCAATAACCCGGTCCACGTACAAATCCAACTATTACTACGAACCAGAAAATTTTGATGTCTATCAATTTAACCACTTAAAATAAATTTTCGTAATTTTAAGAAAATTTAGATAAGAAGTAGAATAAAAATCTATGTCCTAAAACTAGAATAGCGAGAAATAAGAAAGAAAAAGAGTTCGTCGAAAAAGGTCGAAAAAGAAAAATGGTTCAAAAATAAAAGGTGACGGAAAAATAAAAGAAACTTATAAAACTTAAAAATACTTGACTAACCTAACCTTATTACTACAACTAACTTAAAATTATAATCGCAAATTGAGATTACTAATTGGAATGATAATTGATACATAGGTAAAAGTCGTCTAAAAATATTAAAGCTTACAATAAAAACTAAATCCCAAATGGAAATAACTTAAAAAGAAACTAAAACTTAAAAAGGCGTCGCAAAATTCTAAAGCACCTAAATCTTAGTCTAAAGAAAAAGCACTTAAGGGATTTTACGGCAAAGCCTAAAAATCTAGAAATAAAAATAACTATGGCAAAAACTAAGTTTAAAACTAAATATAAGCTAAAAATATACAAATATTACGCTAAAACGATTAAAAAGGGACAAAATATAAAAATATACAAAAAGTTGTAAAAAGTACAATTTTTATAAAAATATTATTTTTATATTATTTATTTATTAAAACTATTAATTTTACAAATTAATTAAACTAATTAAACTAAATACATAAATTAATTAAAACTTAAATTAAATACTAAATTAATTAAATATTTAACCCTAATTTCAAATTAATTAATAATAATTAATAATACTCCGTATTTAATGCAGATTAGGGTTCTGTGTGGCCCGTGTCAGACGGCTTCGCGACTTGCGGTATTCAAAGCATCAAACCCCGCGACTCGCGGGGTTCCAGAATTCAACTGACAGGTTATTTAATATTCGACGCATTTTTTTTTTCTGTTTTAATATTTTTCTGTTTTATAATAAAAACTTATATTTTAAAAACTAGAATAAAAATGGAACTACTTTATAATTTTAAAAATAAAAATCTTAAAGCTAGATTTATATATATATATATATTTTTTCGGTTTTATATTTATAAAATATATTTATAAAATAAATTAAATAAAACTTATATTTTTACAAACTAAAGAAACTTTATAAAACTTAAATATTTAACAAAATCTTAAAAATACTTATATTTTTCTTTTTCTTTTTATATTTTCGAATATTTAAAACGTATTTTTATAAAAACGAATTTTAATAAAAGTAAACTAAAAATCTTTTTTTTTCTTATATTAGCGTTGCGCTTCCGGCTTTTAAAAGCTCCCCGGCAGCGGCGCCAAAAATACTTGATGTTTGCAGCGGGGTATACGAAATAGCTTATATTTTTACAGGAAATACTATTAAATACGATACAATTTTACACAAGATATTTATTTATTTAGAGAATGGATATACTTAAACCTTGCTACAACACTTATAGGCAGTGTACCTAATCGTACAGTAGTGTAGTTTTTAGTAAGTCTGGTTCGTTCCACAGGGAATCTTTTTAAACAAAGCTTAACGCTATATTAGTTTACTTTTATAAAAATACAAATATATATATAAGTAATATTATTATTATAAAGGGGGTTTTTACCGTTTAATGACCGGTTTGTCGATTTTAAAACTTTAGTCGCAGTTAAAACCAAATGTAAAATAATAAATAAATACAAGACTTAATTTAAAGCGTAAAGTAAATAACGATAATGAAATTGCGAATAATAAAAGTGCGATAAAATAAACTTGCGATAATTAAAAAGTACGATAATTAAAAGTGCAATTAAATACAATAACAATAAATAAAAATGCGATAATTAGAAGTGCAATTAAATATAAAATAAAGGAAATTAAATATGAAATAAAAGAATTATGCTTATTTAAACTTCCGTAATCATGATGTTTGACGTGTTGATTTTAGTTTTATGCCCATGGGTTAATTGTCCTTTGTCCTGGATTATTTAATATGTCCATACGAATTTGTCCATAATAGTCCATCAGTCATAAATATAAAGAGCGAAAGCCTTCGTCAAATTATTCTTATTCCCGAAGTCAAATATTCCAACTAATTGGGGATTCGAATTGTAACAAGGTTTTAATACTTTGTTTAATGAATACACCAGGTTATCGACTGCGTGTAAACCAAGGTTTTACTACTTTGTTAACAATTACACCAATTACCCTTGAATGTAATTTACCCCTGTTTCAACAAGTCTATTAACTATTAATCCAGTTCCGTGTCCGGTAAAATGAATAATTATTGGTATTTATAGATATCCCGCCCACTGTACCCAGTCAAGCGTATGTGGTTATATATAAATACGTCGAATTATAAGTTTGTATATTAAATTAACAAGGTATTGTTTAATTAATATAAAACCCATTAATAGCCCATAGTCTAATTTCCACAAGTGTCGTTCTTTTATCCAAACCCCAATTATGGTACAAATCCCAATTACCCAATTTTAGTAATTAGCCCAACATCATGATTACTTCGGATTAAATAAGCATAATAATAACTTAGCTACGAGACATTAATGTAAAAAGGTTGAACATAACTTACAATGATTAAAAATAGCGTAGCGTTACACGGACAGAATTTCGACTTACACCCTTACAATATTCGCTAACATACCCTTATTATTAGAATTAAAATTAAAATTAAAATTAAAATTATAATATATATATATATATATAATACGTATATAGATAGAGAGATGGATATATTGATTATTTTTGCGATCAGAATTCGGTTGCTTTTATAGGGAGTTTCAGAAATTGGGGCTCCGCGACTCGCGGCCCTTTTGGCCTTCAAACTCCGCGAGTCGCGGAGATTGAAATTACAGCTCAGTCCCTTTTGGAGTCTTTCTTGCTGACGGTTTTAAATATTAATATAATATATATATAATTTTTAAGAATTATTTATATATTATATTATATTTATATGCATAGTTGACTTGTAATTTTTAGTCCGTTGCGTCGAGCGTTGAGAGTTGACTCTGGTCCCGGTTCCGGATTTTCGAACGTCCTTGCGTACAATTTAATATCTTGTACTTTGCGTTTTGAATCTTGTACTCTTGTAATTTCGAGACGTTTCTTATCAATAATTGGAACCTCTTTGATTGTATTTTGTATTTTTGAGCTTTTTGGTCGTTTGCGTCTTTAATTCGTCGAATCTGTCTTTTGTCTTCACCTTTTATTATTTAAACGAATATCACTTGTAAATAGAACAATTGCAACTAAAAGCTTGTCTTTCTTGAGGAATAATGCTATGAAATATATGTTCGTTTTTAGCATTTTCAATGACTCAGTTAAAATGTATATACATGTAGTGTATTTAGATGTATTAGTACACTTTTGAAAGACTTCAATAAACATATCAAAGTACTTCTACTTAACAAAAATGCTTACAATTACATCCTCATTCATTTTCATCAACAATTCTACTCGTATGCACCCGTATTCGTACTCGTATAATACACAGCTTCTAGATGTATATACTATTGGTATATACATTTCAATGATCAGCTCCTTAGCAGCCCATGTGAGTCATTAAACATGTGGGAACCATCATTTGGTAAATAGCATGAAATATCTCACAAAATTACAAAAAAATATTATAAATCATTCATGAATTATTTACATGAAAACAAACTTACACATCCTTTATATCTAATCCATATACCAACGACCAAAAACACCTACAAACACTTTCATTATTCAATTTTATTCACCTAATTGATCTCTCTCAAGTTCAATCTTCAAGTTCTAAGTGTTCTTCATATATTCTATAAGTTCTAGTTTCATAAAATCAAGAACACTTTCAAGTTTGCAAGATTACTTCCAAGCTTTCTAATCCATTATAAGTAATCATCCAAGATCAAGAAACCTTTGTTATTTACAGTAGGTTATCTCTCTAATACAAGGTAATACTCATATTCAAACTTTGATTCAATTTCTACAACTATAACAATCTTAATTCGAGCAGAAATCTTACTTGAACTTGTTTTCGTGTCATGATTCTACTTCAAGAACTTTCAAGCCATCCAAGAATCTTTTGAAGCTAGATCATTTCTTATCACTTCCAGTAGGTTTAACTACTAAACTTAAGGTAGTAATGATGTTCATAACATTATTCGATTCATACATATAAAGCTATCTTATTCGAAGATTTAAACTTGTAATCACTAGAACATAGTTTAGTTAATTCTAAACTTGTTCTCAAATAAAGTTAATCCTTCTAACTTGACTTTTAAAATCAACTAAACACATGTTCTATATCTATATGATATGCTAACTTAATGATTTAAAACCTGGAAACACGAAGAACACCGTAAAACCGGACATACGCCGTCGTAGTAACATCGCGGGCTGTTTTGGGTTAGTTAGTTAAAAACTATGATTAAATTTGATTTAAAAGTTGTTCTTCTGGGAAAATAATATTTCTTATGAACATGAAACTATATCCAAAAATCATGGTTAAACTCAAAGTGGAAGTATGTTTTTCAAAATGGTCATCAAGACATCGTTCTTTCGGCTGAAATGACTACCTCTTATAATATTGACTTGTAACCTATATTTCCAACTATAAACTTATACTTTTTCTATTTAGATTCATAAACTTAAATTCAATATGAAACCATAGCAACTTGAATCACTTAAAACGGATTTGAAACGAAGAAATGACGGGTAAAACAAAATTGGATATATTTGCTAGTTTTAGCTACGAAAATTTTGTAACAAATCTAGACTAAACATATCCTAACTAATTTATATTGTATTATACATATTATGAAATCTTGGGATACCATAGACACGTATACAATGTTTTGACATATCATATCGACCCATCTATATATATATATTTCGAAACAACCATAGACACTCTATATGCAGTAATGTTTGAGTTAGCTATACAGGGTTGAGGTTGATTCCAAAATAATATATATAATTTGAGTTGTGATCGAGTCTGAAACTTGTAGACACTAGGTCGTGGATTGATTCGAGATAATATATATTGCTTTATTTTCTGTACATCTAACTGTGGACAACTAGTTGTAGGTTACTAACGAAGACTGCTGACTTAACAAACTCAAATTATTAAAACGTAATAAAAATGTTGTAAATATATTTTTAACATACTTTGATATATATGTACATATTTGTTATAGGTTCGTGAATCGACCAGTGGCTAAGTCTTACTTCTCGACGAAGTAAAAACCTGTGCAAGTGAGTTATAGTCCCACTTTTAAAATCTAATATTTTTGGGATGAGAATACATGTAGTTTTATAAATGTTTTACGAAATAGACACAAGTAATTGAAAATAAATTCTATGGTTGAATTATTAAGCCGAATATGCCCCTTTTAGCTTGGTAGCCTAAGAATTAGGGAACTGGCCCCTAATTGACGCGAATCCTAAAGGTAGATCTATGGGAACTAACAACCCCCATTCTGGAATTTGGAATGCTTTAGTACTTCGAGTTTATCATGTCCGATGGGTGTCCCAGAATGATGGGGATATTCTATATGCGTCTTGTTAATGTCGGTTACCAGGTGTTCACCGTATGAATGATTTTTGTCTCTATGCAGTTTGCGAAATGCCTGATATGAGATGTGTTATAAAAATGAAATCTTGTGGTCTGTTATTATGATTTGATAATATATAGGTTAAACCTATAACTCACCAACATTTTTGTTGACGTTTTAAGCATTTTATTCTCAGGTGATTATTAAGAGCTTCCGCTGTTGCATACTCAAATAAGGACAGGATTTGGAGTCCATGCTTGTATGATATTGTGTAAAAACTGCATTCAAGAAACTTATTTCGATGTAATATATTTTTATTGTAAACCATTATTTAATGGTCGTGTGTAAACGGTATATTTTAGATTATCATTATTTGATAATCTATGTAATGTTTTTTAAACCTTTATCGATAAAATAGAAGTTATGGTTGTTTTAAAAAAAATGAATGCAGTCTTTGAAAAACGTCTCATATAGAGGGCAAAACCTCGCGACGAAATCAATTAATATGGAACGTTTATAATCTATATGAACGGGACATTTCAGTTGGTATCCGAGCATTGGTCTTAGAGAACCATAAATTGCATTAGTGTGTGTCTAACCGAGTTTGTTAGGATGCATTAGTGAGTCTGGACTTCGACCGTGTTTTCTTTAAAAACGATTGCTTAACACTTTTTGTTGAAAACTATATATTATTAACATGTAAATATTATGTGATATATTAATCTCTTAACGTGTTTGATATTGTGTGATAGATGTCTACCTCTAGTACAAATCCCATCGACTCACCTAATAATAATGAAGAGTCGAATATATTTTGGGAAGATTCACAAATTCCCGAAGAGGAACCAGAAGAAGAGGAATCGGAAGAGGAGGAACCGGAAGAAGAGGAACCAGAAGAAGAGGTTCCGGAGGACGAATATTAGGAACCACAGAAAAACAGATAAATAAAAGAAAATCCTCAACCAATGGACCAAAGTTAATAATGGTCAATGGTGTTTCCGCCGAGGAAGCAAAATATTGGGAAGATTACCAATTTTTCGATGAATCGGATCCCGATGAGGATTCCGATGATGTTATAGAAATTAACTCGACCCAATTTGAAAAAGTAAAAGAAAATAATAAGGGAAAGGGCATCAAAATAGAGAAACCTGATTTCAACCCCGATGAACTCTATATGTATCGTCAACACCCTTATTTCTTAAGTTGTAACAATAACCCGGGAACCTCTAAGCCACCAGGTTTTTCTAAACCATTTGTGAAAACAACGGTTCGTATTTGAGGAACATCATATATCCCTAGAAAATTAGCAAAACGAAACAGGTCCGAAGAAGAAGAAACTAGTGAGTCGGAATAAAGAGTTGTAATCACGAGGTGTAAAATATGTAAAATAAGTGTGCTTGTATTTTTCTTGTTGTATGTGAAAATTGCTTGTATTATTTGATAATTATCTTTTACAAATCTAACTGTCGTCTATTTTTACAGTATAAAAACAAAAATTGATGTTAAGGATAGACAACAAAAATTTTAGAAGACCTATCCGGGGACATGATTGATGAAATCTTGTCTAAAGTCGGTCAGAATTCGTCGGCATAATTATTTATGGCGGAATTAGTGTGTAGAACATTTGATGAACGTTCCAGGCATGCCTTAGTTTATAAAAGGCTTTCATTTGAAAGATGGGGTATATCACATTGGGGAGACCGTAAGTTACGCCGTGTTTTTCTTTAAAGCGTTAAATGCGGGGAACACAAATGCAATTTTATGCTACGGGTTGAGAACCTATTTTGACTCAACATATCCCAACCTAGGACTTCGTGAGTTAGAAACAGCTTCTAACATGCAACATAAAGAAGCATGTTATGCTTACGGGTTAGTGATGTTCGCTTCTCACCAAAGTGAGAAAAAGAACATCGGATTATGACTGTTAAGTAAAACATTCCCACAAGTGACGGATTTAGTAGTTGGGGTGAGAAACAAGGTTTTTAGATTATTACGGGGCTGTTGGGCATTACGAAACCCTCGTCCTTTTGACGACGTTACAACTTGCTGCCTAGCCAACGGTCATAACGGTTATTTTCCACAAGACCAAGGATGGGAAGTAGTCTTAGTAAAACCAGAATGCATGACTTGTTTCTGGACTTATGAATTACGTGTTTTTATTGCCTTTGCTGAACAACTTGTGTATTAACTAGGATTGTTGTCACAACTATTTTGTATCAAAGTGATTGTGTGCTATATTTCATGCTATATGTATAATAGCGGTATTGTAAGTTTGTAAATTTTTTGTATAAAAGTTTGAACGTGAAATATTATTATAATCAGTTTTTCATATAGAATTGTAGTAGTTGAATGGTATATTAGCTACTAAGTATGAACTTAACGGGTAGGTACTACCCGAATTAAAACTATAAAACGCTAATATGAAGAAAAAGCTTTTATAAATGATTTCATATTATGCTACGAAATACTATTGACTACTCTTAATATTCTATATGATTAACTTAATTCTTTGCGGCTATTTTTGAAGGAAATGGCTCCGACGACTCGTCAGAATTTGAACATGAGCGAGGAAGACTTCCGTGTTTTCCTTGCAGTAAACATAGCCGCAGTACAGGCTGTAATGCAAAACAACAACAATAACTCTGAATCTAGTAATGCAAATAATGCCATAAGAAATCGTGTAGGATGCTCCTACAAAGAATTCATTGCCTGTAAACCTCTGGAATTCGATGGAACCGAGGGTCCAATCGGATTGAAACGGTAGACCGAAAAGGTTGAATCGGTGTTTACCATAAGTAAGTGTACTGAAGAAGACAAAGTGAAGTACGCTACGCATACCTTCACAGGTACTGCGCTAACATGGTGGAATACCTATCTAGAACAAGTGGGACAAGATGCTGCGTACGCACTACCGTGGTCAGCATTCAAACATCTGATGACTGAGCAGTATCGTCCCAGAAGCGAGATCAACAAGCTAAAAGTAGAGCTTAAGGGATTACGAACACAAGGATTTGATATTACCACATACGAATGACGATTCACGGAGTTGTGCTTATTGTGCCCGAGAGCGTTTGAAGATGAAGAGGAGAAAATCGACGCATTTGTAAAAGGGTTACCAGAAAGGATCCAAGAAGATATAAGTTCACATGAGCCGGCTTCCATACAAAAGGCGAGTCGAATGGCTCATAAACTCATAAATCAGATTAAGGAAAGAGTTAAAGAGAAAACGGTCGAAGAAGCCAACACGAAACAAATCAAAAGAAAGTGGGAAGAAACCAGTGACAATTGTCACAATTTTAACAATCAACACAACAATCACAACTTCAATCGCACCAATTATCGCAACAACAAACGCAACAACAATCGTTCCAACAACAACTACAACAACCATCCTAACAACAATAACCACCACAACAATCATCCCAACATCAATAACAACCGCAACAACAACAATTCCTATAACAATAATAATCAAAAAAAGCCATGCCAAAGCTGTGAAGAGTACCACCCGAATGAATTATGCACGACATTTTGCACCAATTGTAAAAGAACTAGCTATGGTGCGAGAAAGTGTGAGGTCTACGGCCCAATGAATAACAGAAATAAAAGAACAGATAATGTCGAAACAAGTAATGCTGCCTTTGTTTGTTATAGATGTGGAAAACCGGGTCACATTAGGAGTAATTGCCCGAACCCAGAGAAAAATAATGGGCAAAGTCGTGGAAGAGTTTTCAATATTAATACGGTAGAAGCGCAGGAAGACCCGGAGCTTGTTACGGGTACGTTTCTCATTGACAATAAATCTACTTATATTTTATTTGATTCGGGTGCGGATAGGAGCTATATGAGTAGAGATTTTTGTGCCAAATTAAGTTGTCCATTGACGCCTTTGGATAATAAATTTTTACTCGAATTAGCAAATGGTAAATTAATTTCAGCAGATAATATATGTCGGAATCGAGAAATTAAACTGGTTAGTGAAACGTTTAAGATTGATTTGATGCCAGTAGAGTTAGGGAGTTTTGATGTGATAATCGGCATGAACTGGTTGAAAGAGGTGAAAGCAGAGATCGTTTGTTACAAAAATGCGATTCGCATCATACAAGAAAAAAGGAAAACCCTTAATGGTGTACGGAGAAAAGAGCAACGCGGAGCTAAATCTTATTAGTAATTTGAAGGCACAAAAACTAATAAGAAAAGGTTGCTATGCTATTCTAGCACATGTCGAGAAAGTACAAACTGAAGAAAAGAACATCAATGATGTTCCCGTCGCAAAAGAGTTTCCCGACGTATTTCCAAAAGAATTACCGGGATTACCTCCACAACGATCCGTTGAATTTCAAATAGACTTGATACCAAGAGCTGCACCAATAGCCCGTGCTCCATATAGACTTGCATCCAGTAAAATGAAGGAACTCCAGAGCCAATTACAGGAACTTTTAGAGCGAGGTTTCATTCGACCAAGCACGTCACCGTGGGGAGCCCCTGTTTTGTTTGTCAGGAAGAAAGATGGTACATTCAGGTTGTGTATCGACTACCGAGAGTTGAACAAACTTACCATCAAGAACCGTTACCCACTACCGAGAATCGACGACTTATTTGATCAACTACAAGGTTCATCAGTTTATTTGAAGATTGATTTACGTTCCGGATATTATCAAATGCGGGTGAAGGAGGATGATATTCCAAAGACTGCTTTTAGGACGCGTTACGGTCATTACGAGTTTATGGTTATGTCGTTTGGTTTAACTAACACACCGGCTGTGTTCATGGACCTCATGAACCGAGTGTGTGGGCCATATCTTGACAAGTTTGTCATTATCTTCATCGATGACATACTTATCTACTCAAAGAATGATCAAGAGCACGAAGAACATTTAAGAAAAGTGCTAGAGTTATTAAGGAAAGAAAAACTGTACGCTAAGTTTTCAAAGTGTGCATTTTGGTTGGAAGTTCAATTTCTCGGTCACATAGTGAACAAAGAAGATATTCTGGTGGATCCGGCAAAGATTGAAACCGTTGAAAAATGGGAAACCCCAAAAACTCCGAAGCATATACGCCAATTTTTAGGAATAGCTGGTTACTACAGAAGATTCATCCAAGATTTTTCCAAAATAGCAAAACCCTTAACTGCATTAACGCATAAAGGGAAGAAATTTGAATGGAAGGATGAGCAGGAGAAAGCATTTCAATTGTTGAAGAAAAGGTTAACTACGGCACCTATATTATCATTGCCTGAAGGGAATGATGATTTTGTGATATATTGTGACGCCTCAAAGTAAGGCCTCGGTTATGTATTAATGCAACGAACGAAGGTAATTGGTTATGCGTCTAGACAATTGAAGATTCACTAGCAGAATTATACGACACATGATTTGGAATTAGGCGCGGTTGTTTTTGCATTAAAGACTTGGAGACATTACTTATATGGGGTCAAAAGTATCATATATACCGACCACAAAAGTCTCCAGCATATATTTAATCAGAAACAACTGAACATGAGGTAGCGTAGATGGATTGAATTGTTAAATGATTACGATTTTGAGATTCGTTACCACCCGGGGAAGGCGAATGTGGTAGCCGACGCTTTGAGTAGAAAGGACAGAGAACCTATGCGGGTAAAAGCTATGAATATAATTATTCGTACTAACCTTACTACTCAAATAAAGGAGGCGCAGCAGGGAGTTGTAAAAGAAGGAAAGTTGAAGAATGAAATACCTAAAGGATCGGAGAAACATCTTAATATTTGGGAAGACGGAATCCGGTACAGGGCTGAAAGAATTTGGGTACCAAAGTTTGGAGATATGAGAGAAAAGGTACTTAAGGAAGCACATAAAACCAGATATTCAATACATCCCAGAGCGGGAAAGATGTACAAAGATCTCAAGAAACACTTTTGGTGGCCGGGTATGAAAGCCGATATTGCTAAATACGTAGGAGAATGTTTGACGTGTTCTAAAGTCAAAGCTGAACATCAGAAACCATCGGGTCTACTTCAACAACCTGAAATCCCAGAATGGAAATGGAAAAACATTACCATGGATTTCATTACTAAATTGCCAAGGACTGCAAGTGGTTATGATACTATTTGGGTAATAGTCGATCGTCTCACCAAATCAGTACACTTTCTGCCAATGAGAGAAGATGATAAAATGGAGAAGTTGGCGCGATTATATTTGAAGGAAGTTGTCTCCAGACATGGAATACCAATCTATATTATCTCTGATAAGGATGGCATATTTTTTTCAAGGTTTTGGTAGACATTACAGCAAGCATTGGGAACTCGTCTAGACATAAGTACTGCCTATCATCAACAAACTGATGGGCAGAGCGAAAGGACGATACAAATGCTTGAATACATGCTACGAGCATGTGTTATTGATTTTAGAAACAGTTGGGATCGACATCTACTGTTAGCAGAGTTTTCCTACAACAACAGTGATCAACCCCAATGATATTCTGAACCCAATATGTATCTCAGGTCAGAGGATACAATGATATTCTCCTTTACTCAAGATTACATGTGATCAACCACAAAGGCTCCATATAGTAAATCTTGAGAGCGGGTCTTCCAATATTTGTGTCCCACAAATATCTATGAACCTTGGTTGCAACCTTGCCCCACATTCGCCACTTGAATGCTAACCAATCCAAGTTCATAATAGTCTAGACCTCACACTTGTTCCCACAAATGTGATCAACTACAGAATTCAGAATAATAGTTTATTCATGGATTAAAATATGCAAAATTGGAACATGACTCATAATTAAATTAATACCACAATTATATTAATGAGTTTGAACTAATTCGTTCCGTTACAATACATAAAATAGATCATTTCCAATCACTAGAATATCGAAGCCCTAATGCATAAACATGTCCCTCATGTTTTGGCCCATGTAAAAGCTTCGTGAGTGGATCCGCAACATTTTGATCTGTGTGGACTTTGCGAATACATATCTTTCCCTTTTTAACCTCATCCCTGATGTAGTTGAATCTCCGCTCAATGTGACGAGTCTTTTGATGAGCACGAGGTTCCTTGATTTGAGCAATCGTACCCTCGTTGTCACAAAAGATCTCAAGAGGGTCCTGAATGGAAGGGACCACTCCTAAGTCGTCGATGAATTTCTTCATCCATGCAGCTTCCTGAGCTGCCAATGAGGCGGCAATGTACTCTGACTCTGTAGTGGATAACGCAACAACTTCCTGTTTTGAGCTCTTCCAAGAGACTGCACCACCATTTAACATGAAGACATAACCGGATTGTGATCGAGAGTCATCTCGATCAGTTTGGAAACTCGCGTCCACGTAACCTTTTACAGCGAGTTCCTCCTCACCAGACCCATATATTAGAAACATATCCTTAGTTCTCCTAAGGTATTTCAATATACTTTTAACAGCAATCCAATGACTGTTTCCTGGGTTGTTCTGGTATCTACTTGTCAAGTTTAGAGCGCATGACACATCTGGTCTAGTACATATCATTGCATACATGATAGACCCAATAGCAGATGCGTATGGGATTTTCTTCATTCTTTCTTGTTCATCTTTCGTGATAGGACACTGAGACGAACTGAGAATGGTTCCTCTTTGAATAGGTACCAAACCTTTCTTAGAGTTTTCCATCTTGAACCTTTTCAAGATTTTATCAATGTATGTACTTTGACTTAAACCTATCAATCTCTTGGATCTATTCCTATAGATCCCTATCCCCAATATATATTGTGCTTCTCCAAGATCCTTAATGGAGAAGCAACTCTTTAGCCAAGTTTTGACTTCTTGCATTGTGGTAATATCATTCCCAAATAATAATATATCATCCACATATAGCACAAGAAACATTATGGAGCTCCCACTAGCCTTCTTGTATACATAAGCTTCATCACCATTTTTAATGAAGCCAAATTTCTTTGCCTCTTCATTAAAACGATGATTCCACATTCTAGATGCTTGTTTCAATCCGTAGATTGACTTCTTTAACTTGCATACCTTCTTAGGATTTTTCGGATCAACAAAACCTTCGGGCTGTACCATATAGACATCTTCCTCAAGATATCCATTCAGGAAAGCGGTTTTGACATCCATTTGCCATATTTCATAGTCATAGTGAGCAGCAATGGCAAATAATATCCTAATAGACTTTAGCATTGCCACAGGCGAGAAAGTTTCATCATAATCAACCCCTTGAGTTTGAGTGAAACCTTTTGCTACAAGTCTAGCTTTGTATGTATCCAAGTTTCCATGTATGTCGGTTTTCTTCTTGAAAAGCCATTTGCAATCAACTAGCTTGGAGCTAGGAGGTTGTACAACAAGTTCCCAAACTTGATTTTCATACATGGATTGCATCTCGGCGTTCATGGCTTCCTGCCATTTATCTTTATCAATCCTTGATAAAGCATCTTCGTAGTTTGTCGGTTCATCCAAATTAACCGTATAGCAACCATCCACGAGAAACCCATATCTCTCAGGAGGATTACTAATCCTACTAGATCTTCGAACGTCTTGTGTACCTTGATCATCCACTTGATCATTTTCAACATCCTCATGTTGAGTACTAGTGCCAACCAATTGTGTATCATCGGCATGATCTTGTACCTCTACAAGATCTATCTTCCTTTCACCATCTCCTTCCATAAGGAACTTGGTTTCAAGGAATTCCGCTTTCCGAGCAACAAATACCGTTTGCTCGGATGGATCATAGAAGTAATACCCCATGTCATCTTTGGGATATCCTATGAAGATACACTTTGTGGATCGAGCATGTAGCTTATTAGCTACATATCGCTTAGGATAAGCTTCACATCCCCATACTTTCAAGTATGAAAGAGAAGGAGGTTTTCCAAACCACATCTCATGAGGAGTTCATTCCACTTTCTTGGTTGGGGCCATATTTAAAATACGAACCGTGGAGCTTAGACAATAACCCCAGAATGATAGAGGTAACGAGCTTCTTGTCATCATAGATCGAACCATATCCATTAGAGTTCGGTTCCTCCTTTCGGAAACTCCATTAAGTTGGGGTGTTCCGGGTGGAGTAAGTTTTGAGATAATCCCACAACTCCTAAGATGATCTTGGAAGGCATCGCTTAGGTATTCACCTCCTCTATCGGTACGAAGTACCTTAATTGTCCTATTGAGTTGATTTTGTACTTCGTTTTGATATTCTTTGAATGCTTCAAACGTTTCGTCCTTGTGTCTTAATAAGTAGACATATCCGAAACGACTAAAGTCATCAATGAAGGTAACAAAGTATCTTTCACCATTCCTAGTCATGGGTTTAAAGGGTCCACATACATCCGAATGTATTAATCCCAATAAATCTTTAGCCCTCTCATAAGTCCCTTTCAAAGGTGCTTTAGTCATCTTGCCTTGTAAACAAGATTCACATACATCAAACGAATCCATTTCATTTGATTTCAAAAGTCCATTCTTTTGAAGTGTATGCATTCGGTTCTTGTTTATGTGACCAAGGCGACAATGCCATAAATAGGAATCACTTAAATCCCTTTTGAGTTTCTTGGTGCTAGTATGGTATATAGAGCTCGATGATACGTCATCATGAACCAGTTCATAAATTCCATTTGAAGGCGAAGCCTTGAAATAGAATACATTATCTTTAGAAACATGAATATCATCATCAATAAAATTAACAATGTAACCACATTGTTTTAAGCGAGAAATAGAAATAATGTTTCTACACAAATCCGGAGCATACAAAACATTTTCTAAAATAAGTTCCAATCCGCTTGGAAGCTTCAAAATAAAATCTCCTTGAGCTTTAACATGCACCTTTGCACCATTGCCCATATAGAGACTTGATGTTCCCGCCTTATGATCACTTCTTTTGAACCCCTGCAAAGAATTGCAAATATGAGTTCCACATCCAGTGTCTAATACCCATGTATTAGAAGAAGTAATACTAAGCTCTATATATACCATATATATATTACCTGAGGTTTGCCCTGCATCCCTCTTGTCCTTCAACTCCTTAAGATAGACCGGACAGTTTCGTTTCCAATGACCCATCTCACCGCAACCGAAACATGGGTCTTCCTTGGGGTTTGTCTTCTCGGCTACCTTTTGCTTCTTAGCCTTGTTGATGGTTGGGGTAACCATCTTCCCCTTCCCTTTGCCTTGATAGGCGGGTCCTTTTCTCTTAGCCACCTTTGGCTTAGAGGTGTTACCTTTGGACCCACCTTGATCGATTGCTAACAAGGGTAAAGCCCTTTTACCCATGCTAGTTTCCGCCGTTCTAAGCATACCGTGAAGCTCACCTATGCTCTTATCCATCCCATTCATATTGTAATTAATTACAAATTGATCAAACCTTTTTGATAGGGAGTTAAGGATAAGATCGGTGGCTAACTCATTTGATATGTTTAGGTTAAGGCGGTTAGCACGATCAATAAGGCTCTTCATCTTAAGCACATAAGATGAAACCGATTGGGTATTGTCCATACGACAAGCATGTAGCGCCCGAACGGTCTCGAAACGCTCGACACGCACTTGTTGAAGGAACATCTCCTTCAATTACGTTATCATGTCGTATGCACTATGATGCTCGAAATCCTTCTGGAGTTCGGGAATCATAGTCCCAAGCATTAGGCATGAGACTTGAAGGGAGTCATGGCAATACTTATCGTAAGAGGCCATTGCTTCCACATCATTCTCATCCGGTTGATCAGGAATGGGGTCCTCAAGTACATACGCTTTATCCTCTTGTTTGAGGACAATCCGAAGATTGCGGAACCAATCCATAAAGTTTGTATGGTTGAGTTTGTCTTTCTCTAAGAGAGACCTTAATGATAGGTGGTTCATGTTAAGTGGTGCGTTTTGCATGTTGTTGTTGTTATTAGCGGCCATCTACAAAATTCAACAAAGTCCTATTAAGTATCAATTTTAAATTCAATAAACAATACCCTTTTAATTTGTTTTATTAAATATTAGAATCCAACGGTAAATCAAATTTCGGTTAGGTGACCTTTATCCCGTCATTTGATTTAGCTAGGTAGTCATAATGACAATTGCAATCCTTTTGCAACTTCTAAGTTATGGGATCATGCAATCCTTTTGCATGGCATATTAATCCCATCAACGCCTATTTGTTCCTCATGCTTCGGTGACCCTAAGTTCATGATTCCCAAATCAAGTCGTCCTACTTGTGTAGACATGTAAATTTAACAAACAAGTGGTTAGGTGACCTTTATCCCACTAGTGTGCGAAATTTACCTTATTCATATTAGTCCGCTCATGACGGTTAGGTGACCTTTATCCCGTCAAGAGTTTCTTAATATGTCTAAGTGTTTTCACAAAAGGATGGCGTTTAACTTGTTTACCTTGTTTTAGTTAAAGGGATTTAAGTTTTCTACATTCTAGTTTTAGAAAACAAAATGCTATACACCAACATGCATTTGGTGTGTAGTAAATTTTGAAAAACCCATTTTCATGTCCTTTTAGTAAAACCAATTACTAGTTATGAACCAATTTAATACCTTTTAAATAAACCATTTTATTTAGGTCTAATAACCAATTATTAGTGTCGTTATGTTATGTTTTATTATAACCATTTATAATGTATTAAGCAAGTTGTTAACATGTGATAATCTTGTAGCAACCAATCATACAAACATACACAAACATGCATAACAAAAAATGTTCACAATCGGGAGCCATTTTGGTGGGCCTTTGTTTAGCCAAAAAACAAATGTCACCGGTAAGGGTTAACAAAAGAAAGCAAGAGATTTTTAAACAAAATCTCCCACTTAATCTTGTAATCTTCAAAGCTCCATCTTGTAATCTTCATCTTGAATCTTCATTTTCTTTTTACAAAATTATATCCTAATACAATTTTTCTAGAAAATGAAATAACAACCTATTCTATTTTTACAAACAAATAGAATAAATTACATGAAAAATTACAAGATTACTTACAACTTATTACACACCAAAATTACAAAATTATTACAAATTAATACAAACCAAATGAATGAATATTACAACCATGAATAATAACCAAATCATTCAAACATTCAACCACATGGTCTAGGCTCGATTGTGAACAACAACATAACATCAAATCTTGGCCAAACTTGAAATCCCAAACCCACTTTTGGGACCCCAATAATTCGGTCAAACCACCACACCCATCAAAACTCATGATTTTTCCATTCTACTTTCATGCATGTTAGTAGATTATAAAATAAATGAGTTTTCTAGCCAAAAACAAGAAGCATATTAACAAGACTTTGGCTCTAGATACCATTGATGGAATACCACATGTAAACAAGTCACAAAACCCATTTATGTATGTATATGAATTCGTGTATATGTATATAGCAAGCGGAAGCAATTTTCATCTTAAGAACATGTGTATTTTAACCTTTTAAAATGTATTCCATTTCATAGATCTAGTCTTGTGCAATATACTAAAATGTAAATAGAAGCTAGTTAGGGTTTTTATACCTTCTCCAAAATGGAGGTTGAAGTAAGAAGATGAAGATGATGAAGATGCTAGTTTCTCACTTGAAACCTCAAGCTTTGTATACCCACAAGCCTTTGCAAATCAACACCCTTGAACTTGGTTAGGATTTAGACACCAAAATGCAAGTAAAATCAAACTTGAAGAACCCTTCTTCCTCCTCCAAATTTTCGGCCAAAAGGGGTGAAAAGGAGAGAGTTTTGATTTTCAAAAGTAAGTAATAATGTGTGTGTGTAAAAGTGTGTAAGCATGCATTAACCTTGAGTGTCAAATGCATTTAACCAAGACAAGCATGGGTGGGGTGTCTTGGGACTCCAAAACCGCCACCACCACCCTTCCCCTCCCTTTTTTTTTTTTTTTTGCTTTTCTTTAAATAAAATGTCTTGCAACATTTATTTGATACTTACACATTTATACATAATTTTATAAACCACTTTATAAAATTATAACACACATATAAGTTTAATCATATAAATAATTAAACTTGCACTTATAATTATCCAAATAATTATTTCTTACATTTTATCTTTAGAAAACCAATTTCTAAAGTCTAAGTGTCAAGTATTTATTTTAAAGATCCACTCATTAAAACAAATACATAAAAGTGTTGACGGCTTGTTATTGGGTATGACCCGACTTGGATCATAACATATTGGCCACATTAATTTACTATGTCTCTCGGGCATATGAAATACCTTCAAAAACTGCATTCAAGAAACTTATTTCGATGTAATATATTTTTATTGTAAACCATTATGTAATGGTCGTGTGTAAACGGTATATTTTAGATTATCATTATTTGATAATCTATGTAATGTTTTTTAAACCTTTATCGATAAAATAGAAGTTATGGTTGTTTTAAAAAAAAATGAATGCAGTCTTTGAAAGACGTCTCATATAGAGGTCAAAACCTCACGACGAAATCAATTAATATGGAACGTTTATAATCCATATGAACGGGACATTTCAGACGGCGCCGTCTACTTAGGTCCCGTTACGTGGTCAGAAGTCTTTAAAACAACGTTTGACCAAAATATGTCTCATTCATTTCATATGTAAAGATGTTTCAAAGTTTACAAAGTAGTTCAACGACTAATACAATACAACGTTTTTAAAACGTTTTTATGTACAAACAAAACTTATGCGACACAATTTAATGTAAAGTCAGAAGACGCTCCATGTATGCAAGTATGCTCGACATCCAAGCAAGTATCAAAATAGAGTGCGGAAGCACGTAACACATATCGTTCAAGGACCTGAGAAAAACATAGAAAATCTGTCAACGAAAACGTTGGTGAAATCATAGGTTTAGTAAGTGAGTACGTAAATAGGTAAGTTGAACCACAAGATTTATAACGTTGAAGTAATAGTAAAAATCATTCTAAAAATTGTTATCACGAGCACCCAATTATCAAGGCTTAACTAACGTTACTGTAACATCGGCAATTGTTTTTTTTTTTAAACACAGCGGAAGACTTTATTAACAAACACACTATAAGTCGCGTCATTACATTAATCTGAGTAATTAAGTTTAAGTTTACACAACGGTGTTACGTTATTACAAAACATGATTTAAACAAAAGTCCACATCAGAGTAGGGTTGTCAAACATGTCTTCTGCATCAGCACCCATCCCGACTAGCAGTACCTAAACCTGCGAGGGGTAATTATGTGGGGGATTAGCGCACCGCTAAGTGAATGGAATCTATCTAACAGATACAGCTTAAGTCACACACAAGCTATATACTAACAACAACACATGCTAACTACCAACTAGCATACAATAAGACAATACGAGGATCGGCGGCTTGTACGAGCACACGACTCCCAGCTGATTGGACCTGAGTCTATCGATAGTCCCTGCTACTCAATTCGCAGTATAGTTATCCAGATGCAGGTGATGCATCGTTCACACTATACTCCACAATTAGTAGCCTATGGACCCAACCTCCCCTAGGCACGGTTGACCTCATACGGACTCTAACCTCTCCTAGGCACGGTCTCGAGTCCCCAGTCTCCCTAGGCCCGACTGGTGCCATTCACACAGTGTACACATAATTCACATACAACATCAGGCATACTATATTATTCTAACATGGAAATTTCTACACTATGCATGGTAAAAAATTCAACCATAGTAGCATGATATGCTACTTAAACTCTATTCGAAGATAGACCCACTCACCAATTACCAGCAACTGCTCAGTTATTATTTCTGAGCTTCCTCCTTGTCCTTATAACCTGAGAACAACACAAACAAAGTTAATATACATATCCAATAAATAATATAATCATTCCATACAATTAACTAGGTCATAACACCATATATTCATAATTTTATGAGTCTACATCATGACTCCATTCAATAATGGCATACAGGTGCGTGCAAAACACGACATACACACTAAAACTCCTTTTCCGACCTAAAAACAGTTTGATCTAGTTTCTTAAAAGTTCACCATTGAAAAGTATTCTTTATTACGATTCTAACGATAGTTTATTCATCAAAAACGGAGTTACGTTTTGAAAGTTACGCCCGTTTCAATTTCATAAAAGGTACTGTAGCAAATAGTGACACTGTAGCAACTCGGTACTGTAGCAAATAGTGACACTGTAGCAACTCGGTACTGTAGCAAATAGTGACACTGTAGCAACTCGGGTACTGTAGCAAATAGTGACACTGTCGGTACTGTAGCAAATAGTGACACTGCAGCAATTCCGATGGTACTGTAGTAAATACGCTGATTTTGTGATTTTTCCCCAAAAACTCGATTTCTAAGTTTTTTTGACCCAATTTTAAGCACAAGAAAGTTACTAAATATATATACAACCTATTTCTAACATCAATTAAGCATATCTAACATATTTCATGAAGATTCAAGCTCAAAAACCACACTTTTATTCAAGAACACAAAAACCCAATTAATCAAGAATCAAAGCAAGGATTCAAGTAAACAAACCTGATTAGATGATCACAAGGATACAAGAAATTAGTCACTTAAGCTACTTGATCCAATTTCTTACTTGGATTTGATTAGGGTTTTGAGATGGTGTATGTTTAGGTACGAGCTAGTTTTTAGAAGATTCAAGAAATGGGTAGAAAAGAGCAGATATTACACACTTATGGGTTATTAAAACCCATACCCCACAACACACGGGTATTTACCAGTTATCTAATATCTTTCGTACTTCGTTAGGAGGCCCTAACAGAGTTCAAATTAAACAAACCAACCTGTTCTGGGACCCTTGTCACAAACTGGTCTTAACCCCATATTCAATTAATAATAAACATATTAATAAAATAAAAGCATAATTTAAACACAATTATAAACCTAAGGGCAATTAAGTAATCTTACTTCTAACCCCGGTTTCAGTCTGTTACAAATCCACCCCCTTAAAGAGATTCCGTCCTCGGAATCTGGTCTTGCTCAAACAGATGAGGGTGACGGGTCTTCATCAACTCTTCTGTCTCCCACGTCAAGTTAGACCCTAAGCTGTGTTTCCATTCTACTAAAACCATCGGGATCTTTTTCTTTCTTAGCTCAGTAACCTTTCTGTCGACCACTCGAATAGGTTCCTCAACCAACTTGTTACTCAAATCAACTTTCAAATTACCAGCGGTACGATTTGTGTCTCGTCATCGAATTTACACTTACGCAAATAACACACGTTGAAGGTATTATGAATACCAGCTAACTCAGAAGGAAGATCTAACACAACCGTCTGGTCATTCAGAATCTCACTAATTGGAAACGGTCCAATATACCTTGGTGCAACCTTACCACGTTTGCCAAATCTGATAACCCCTTTCCACGGTGAAACCTTAAGATACACACAATCACCTACATTAAAAGTTATTGGACGTCTACGCGGATCGGCATACATCTTTTGTCTATCTCTGGCAACTTTCAACTTTTCTCGTGCAATATCAACTTTTTCAGCTGTCATTTGAACTATTTCAGGACCAGCAAATTGTTTCTCTCCAGCTTCTAACCAACAAGTCGGAGTTCTGCAACGACTACCGTGCAACATTTCATAAGGCGGCATTCCTATGCTCGAATGATAAGAATTGTTATACGCGAATTCAACTAACGGCAAATGTGTATCCCACGAACCACCATATTCTAATACACATGCTCTCAACATATCCTCTAGTGTCTGTATCGTTCGTTCACTCTGACCATCTATCTAAGGATGGTAAGCTGTACTCAGATTCACACGTGTACCCATATTCTGTTGTAGACTGTTCCAGAAGTTCGATACAAATCTAGAATCTCTGTCTGACACAATCGATAATGGCACACCATGACGACTAACTATCTCTTTTATATATAAATCGTCAAGTTCACTTAATGACGCTGTCTCACGAGTAGCAAGAAAATGAGCACTCTTGGTCAAGCGATCAACTATTACCCATATCATATCGTGTTTTCTCTGAGTTCTAGGTAATTTTGTCACAAAATCCATCGTGATATGCTCCCATTTCCACTCTGGAATCTGTAACTGACGCAACGAACCATACGGTTTCTGTTGTTCTGCCTTCACTTGAGCACATATGTGACACTTTTCGACATAACGGGCGATATCTGATTTCATTGTTGGCCACCAATACACTGTTTTCAAATCATGATACATCTTATTACTACCCGGATGTACTGTCAATCTGGATTTGTGAGCTTCTGTCATGATTAAATCCCTCAAATCTCCAAGCTTAGGCACCCAAACACGATTGTTTAAGGTCTTTAGTCCACGTGAGTCATCAATTAAGTCCACTTTTCGTTTGGTCATTTGTTCAGATTTAATATGTTCGTCCTCTAAAGCACAGGCCTGAATGGTTTTTAAGCTGTTAATCGAATCTGAAGTTATATTCAAACGAAAAAATTTCACATTTTCACTTGACTTTTTACGACTTAGTGCATCTGCAACCACATTTGCCTTACCCGGATGGTATTTAATTTCACAATCGTAATCTTTGATCAACTCTTGCCATCGTCTCTGATGCATAATCAATTCTTTCTGTGAGAAGATATACTGCAAACTCTTGTGATCTGTACATATAACACAATGGATTCCATACAAATAGTGTCTCCACAGTTTCAAAGCAAACACTACTGTAGCCATTTCAAGATCATGCACTGGATAATTCTTCTCATGAACTTTCAACTGTCGCGAGGCGTAAGCGATTACTTTATCTCTTTGCATTAATACACAACCCAACCCAGCAAATGACGCATCACAGTATACCACGAAGTCGTTTGAACCTTCTGGTAAAGCTAATACTGGTGCCTGACACAGTAGCTGTTTCAAAATCTGAAAAGCCTTCTCCTGTTCATCAGTCCATCGAAAGGCTACATCTTTACAAGTCAACTTAGTCAACGGACCCGCTATTTTCGAGAAATCCTTGATAAATCTGCGATAATAACCGGCTAATCCCAGAAAAATCTTAATCTCAGTCAGAGTCTTCGGAGAATTCTAATTTATTACCGCTTCTATCTTTGTCGGATCAACTTTTATACCCTCAGCACAAATCACATGACCCAAAAACTGTACTTCACGTAACCAAAATTCACACTTTGAAAATTTTGCAAATAGTTGTTCACGTTTCAACAAGTTCAAAACCTGTCTCAGATGTTCAGCATTTTCACTTTCGGTCTTTGAATACACTAGTATATCGTCTATAAACACAATCACAAACTTATCTAAGAACGGACGACACACTCTATTCATTAGATCCATGAAGATTGTTGGTGCATTCGTCAACCCAAACGGCATGACAAAAAATTCATAATGACCATACCTTGTTCTGAACGCTGTTTTCGGTAACACGAACCTGATGATACCCGGATCGTAAGTCTATCTTAGAAAAGAATGAAGCACCCTGTAACTGATCGAACAAATCGTCTATTCGAGGTAACGGATACTTATTCTTCACTGTTCTTTTGTTCAATTCACGATAATCAATACACATACGCATTGACCCATCTTTCTTTTTAACAAACAATATCGGAGCACCCGACGGTGAAGAACTCGGTCGGATAAACCCACGATTTAATAGTTCTTGAATCTGTGACATCAATTCATGAATTTCAGACGGCGCTAATCGGTATGGAGCTTTTGCAACTTGAGTTGTTCCAGGAACCAACTCAATCTTATATCCGACTTCCCTTACCGGCGGCAGACCTGGTAACTCATCTGGGAACACTTGGGAAATTCTGATACTATCGGAATATCGGCCACTGTTTTCTTTTCTTTCTTCGCATCAATCACATATGCAAGAAATGATTCACAACCCTTTGCCATCTACTTTTTCGCTTTCATCATGGTTATCAACGAAAAATTATACCCTCCCCGCTCCCCTCGGGCCACAACACGGGTTCCATCGGTCGAACGAAAGGTAATCATTTTCCTATCACACTTAATATTAGCCCTAAGCGAGCTCAACCAATCCATTCCTAGTACTACATCAAAGCTAGGAATAGGTAACACTAAACAAGTCACCGGGAAAGACTTCCCTTCGATTTCTATACAAACCCCAGACACATATGTTGTGACGGGTGTGATCTTACCATCGGCTACTTCTACACTAACCGGCTTGGGTAACACAATAACTGGTAATTTCAACTTAGCATGGAAATCTAGGGACATAAAACACCTATTGGCACCACAATCAAACAATACGCGAGCAGGTATTGAGTTGATTAGAAACATACCGGTTATCACTTAATCGGCTGCCACAGCATTCTCGACCGACATCTGAAAAGCTCTAGCCTCTTCTGTTGGAGGGTTCTTCCTCTTCTGCCCACTTGAGGCAGTTGACCCTACGGCTGATGCCGAACGCGCCCCTGACCCTGCCCCGGAACTACCACTCTTCGACGGAAAACTAACTGCATGATGCCTTGGTTTGTGACAAGTCCAACACACACTATTCGGATACGGACATGCTGAAGACTCATGCCCAACAACACCACACTTTAAGCATCTTCTTGTAGCCTCAGAACACTGACCACTGTGAGAAGATCGACACGTGTGACACCAATTCCCTTTACCTGATCCAGATCCAGTACTACTCTGACCACTTTTACCCTTCGATTTAAACCCACTAGACTTCTTGGATTTAAATCCTGATTGACCAGATACTTGCCCACCTTGTTGTAGCACATTACCAAACATTCTGTTTCTGGCGGCCTGAACATCACTTTCTACCATCTTAGCCATCACAACAGCTTGAGACAACGATGTAGCTGTTCTAACAAAAGTTCGGTACTCTGGCAGAATAATATTAACAAAATGCTGAATACGAGATGCTTCGTCTGGAACCCATTGTTGTACAAACCTCAGTTTATCCATAAACTTCTCTACTACCTCATCGATCGTCATTTGAGGTGTCATCTTCATTTCAAGAAACTCAGTCTTGATTAGGTTCATATCAAACGAATTACAATACTGTTCACACACCTTCCCATAAAACTGCTCCCATGTGATCATACTCATTGCTCTTTCGGTATACTGAAAATTAAAGAATCCCACCAAATCATAGCCCTACCTTTCAACAGTCTACTAGCATATGTTACCTTCAGCTCGGGTTCACACTGACACGCTTCAAATACCCTTTCAACTTCTCGCAACCAATTGAGAGTTACAGTCGGATCAGTACTTCCAGAGAACTCGGAGGGTTTGCAATCACGAAAATTTTTATAAGTACACCTTTTGGATGGTTGCATGTAAGGTTGTTGGAACATTTGCATTTGGTATGGATTCATCATCATGGGATTTTGGTAAGTAAAGGTGTTTTGTGGTGGCATATAATATTGGTTAGGTATTTGATTCTAAAACTGGTTCTGGGGCACATTAGGTATCGTTTGGGATTGCGCGGTTGGGAATCCAGGTGGTGTATCATCATTTCCAGAATGCCTCGCCAATTCAAGCTCATTAATTTTGTCCTCAGCCTCTTTTAGCTTGCTTTCTAACTGAAGGATGTAACTACTCTGATCATCATCCGACCCAACACCCTCTTCTGGCGCTCTGAATGTTCCGGGGTTGGATGGGCCAGTTGCGTTTCTATCAGCCATACCTGTGCTACAAAATAGCTCACACAAAAGCTTAGTGGATAACAGTTAGTTCAATCACAACTAACACACGTATATCATATTTTCACTTAGCCCCCACTCCCACAGACATGTTTGACTTGCCTCAGGGTTTGAGAACAAAATACACGCACGTATTTGCTGCCAAACCATGCTCTGATACCAACTTGTAACACCGGCAATTTTTATTTTTATTTTTAAAACACAGCGGAAGACTTTATTAACAAACACACTATAAGTCGCGTCATTACATTAATCTGAGTAATTAAGTTTAAGTTTACACAACGGTATTACGTTATTACAAAACATGATTTAAACAAAAGTCCACATCAGAGTAGGGTTGTCAAACATGTCTTCTGCATCAGCACCCATCCCGACTAGCAGTACCTAAACCTGCGAGGGGTAATTATGTGGGGGATTAGCGCACCGCTAAGTGAATGGAATCTATCTAACAGATACAGCTTAAGTCACACACAAGCTATATACTAACAACAACACATGCTAACTACCAACTAGCATACAATAAGACAATACGAGGATCGGCGGCTTGTACGAGCACACGACTCCCAGCTGATTGGACCTGAGTCTACCGATAGTCCCTGCTACTCAATTCGTAGTATAGTTATCCAGATGCAGGTGATGCATCGTTCACACTATACTCCATAATTAGTAGCCTATGGACCCAACCTCCCCTAGGACGGTTGACCTCATACGGACTCTAACCTCTCCTAGGCACGGTCTCGAGTCCCCAGTCTCCCTAGGCCCGACTGGTGCCATTCACACAGTGTACACATAATTCACATACAACATCAGGCATACTATATTATTCTAACATGGAAATTTCTACACTATGCATGGTAAAAAATTCAACCATAGTAGCATGATATGCTACTTAAACTCTATCTGAAGATAGACCCACTCACCAATTACCAGCAACTGCTCAGTTATTATTTCTGAGCTTCCTCCTTGTCCTTATAACCTGAGAACAACACAAACAAATTTAATATACATATCCAATAAATAATATAATCATTCCATACAATTAACTAGGTCATAACACCATATATTCATAATTTTATGAGTCTACATCATAACTCCATTCAATAATGGCATACAGGTGCTTGCAAAACACGACATACACACTAAAACTCCTTTTCCGACCCAAAAACAGTTTGATCTAGTTTCTTAAAAGTTCACCATTGAAAAGTATTCTTTATTACGATTCTAACGATAGTTTATTCATCAAAAACGGAGTTACGTTTTGAAAGTTACGCCCGTTTCAATTTCATAAAAGTGCTGTAGCAAACAGTGACACTGTAGCAACTCGGGTACTGTAGCAAATAGTGACACTGTAGCAACTCGGGTACTGTAGCAAATAGTGACACTGTCGGTACTGTAGCAAATAGTGACACTGTAGCAAATAGTGACACTGTAGCAATTCCGATGGTACTGTAGTAAATACGCTGATTTTGTGATTTTTCCCCAAAAACTCGATTTCTAAGTTTTTTTGACCCAATTTTAAGCACAAGAAAGTTACTAAACATATATACAATCCATTTCTAACATCAATTAAGCATATCTAACATATTTCATGAAGATTCAAGCTCAAAAACCACACTTTTATTCAAGAACACAAAAACCCAATTAATCAAGAATCAAAGCAAGGATTCAAGTAAACAAACCCGATTAGATGATCACAAGGATACAAGAAATTAGTCACTTAAGCTACTTGATCCAATTTCTTACTTGGATTTGATTAGGGTTTTGAGATGGTGTATGTTTAGGTACGAGCTAGTTTTTAGAAGATTCAAGAAATGGGTAGAAAAGAGCAGATATTACACACTTATGGGTTATTAAAACCCATACCCCACAACACACGGGTATTTACCAGTTATCTAATATCTTTCGTACTTCGTTAGGAGTCCCTAACAGAGTTCAAATTAAACAAACCAACCTGTTCTGGGACCCTTGTCACAAACTGGTCTTAACCCCATATTCAATTAATAATAAACATATTAATAAAATAAAAGCATAATTTAAACACAATTATAAACCTAAGGGCAATTAAGTAATCTTACTTCTAACCCCGGTTTCAGTCTGTTACAGTTACCCCATCACATAGTGTTAGAACCTACACTTTATTCTCGAAAATATATTTCATCCGCATAACGGTAGCGAACCGTTCGAATGAGGGTTTGTCAAACCCATATATCCATACAACATAAGTTCTCGCTTACACCTGGCAAGTGTAACTAATGATAATCGAATTAAGGCATTTTTGTTCTAACTCGTACGTATAATGTTTGTTTTCGTACTTGTGTTCACTTTGTAAAACGAAACGTTTATGTTTTTTCATCCCAATTATAAGTATAAAAGAGTAAAAGTGGGACTATGATCTCACCTTGAGTGTACGAGAATAAATTTACTTCACAAAGTTAACGTGTGTAAGAACGGATGCTAGTCTTGACCTAAACAAATAGGTTGTATCAATATCAGTAAACACGGTCGGTTAAAGTTGTTCAATTAGTCATATGGCTCGTTACGACTCGATTAATATAGCATGTGAATCAAATTGTCAAGTTTCATGCAAGATACAAGTATAAAAGCACGTTGGAACGATTGCATAAGTATTCGGTTAGGTTTGATCAAAAGTCAACTTTGGTCAAGTCAAAGTCAACGAAAAAGTCAACACGTTCGGGTTGGGTCTCGGACAATTTTTCTGAGCTAATTAATCATATATAAGCATGTTAGAACAAGTTGCATGTTAATTGGAGATGCGTAGCATAGTTAGAATTAAACGGTAAACGACCAAGCAAAGCAGATTTCTGCTGTTCATCTGGACGGCGTCCAGATTGGCTAGACGGCGTCCAGCAATGAAGGGTAGGACGGCGTCCAAAGGTTGGGACGGCGTCCAAACACCTGGGCAGTTGCAGTTTGCTGAAATTTCACAAGTCTCGAACCAAAACTCAAACAAACACAAATTGTGAACCGGAAACACTTAAAACATGTATCTTACACCGTTGGAAAGGTATTTTGACGAGGAAAATGACTAAGCACATTTCATCAATCAATTCATCATTTACAACAACTGGATTCGCATTAAATGTTCATCATTTATTACATTCAATTTCATTAATTTCATTCCAAGATTCGGTGATCCAATTTACGTATATGATATGCCGTTTCGAAGGTAATTACACATACATTGCAACTAAACACTTTCAAACAACATTGTCAAGCATTTATTGCGTCAAAATTCATATTAAAGACTAACAAACCTTAACCAAAAGTCATACAATCATTAATCATGTTATTGAAGTTTTCTTAATCAACCTACACATCAAAATGAAGCTAGTGATGCTAGTAACACATTTAATGCATGCACTTTTAACATCTAACAACATTAAATCAAACAAATCTCAAGATTAAGTAAGTCATCTTCAAGTTTAAGCTAGTTACATCAAAATAGCAAGAACAAGCAATTAAATCACATAATCATGTTAGACTTGAGTCATAGACACTAGTTAACACACTTTTAAGTTTTAAAGATCAAGAACAAGAAATTTAGAGTTTTTAGAAAGTTACCCAAACGAGATGAAGTTGGTATGGATTCGAAGAGGAAGATGCAAGGATTCCAAATATGTAATCGGATTTGTTGTGAGCTTCCTTTTTCCGAATTAGATGATGAATCTTTGATTGTGTGAGTTGAGAGCAAAAAGTGAAATTAGGAGGAAAAGAGAAAGAGATGAGTGAATGAATGAGTAGTGGTGGTGGTGAGGTGGTTGACTAGTTGACCTAGTCACCACTTTGGCCACTAGTCACGATTAGTCCCTCAAGTTTGTAGTCGGGTGCGGAAATTAACTGAACGAATATTTTAATTACGCTAGAGTAAACGAGAGATGTTATAATTAAACAATCATGAATATTAGAAACGCTAAGTAACGGAAGATACGAATCTGGATACGAAGAGTATTATATAAAATAAAAAGACGGGCGTTAAAATAATTTAACGGAAAAATGCAGGATGTTACAGGTGGGGTGCTCGGTTTAATCAATCTACAACCATGGGGAATCTATTTCGCGGTTCGAGTATTAGTGGGTTATCGGGATCTTCTAATAAAATGTGGCAAGCCGTCGAGTGGGTCACGGGATATTTAATTTGGAAAAATAGAAACAATAAAATATTCTGCGATGAAAATTGGTCGACTCCTAAACTTATTAGTGAGATTCAACTAAAATCGTTCGAATAGATAAATGGTCGGGGAAAATTTTCGTCGTTAAATTGGCATCAATGGTTGTTGTATCCTAACTCGTTAAGCTTTCCGATGGTTAACAAAATTGATCCGGGCTAAATCTTTGCGGTTTGTAATCATTAGTTGCATAAAAGTGTATGTATATGTAATCTAGATGTACAGTGTGTTGTGTTTGTGCATGCTCTTATGCACCTCATGTATATTTGTTTTTATTTATTATACTAAAGTTGCTTTTCAAAAAAAAAAATTGTTCAAAAAGGGAGTGTGACTAGAGGGTGCGCATAATGTGCAATTCACCCAGTACCAGGTCTCACGCTCGGGGGACTTGATTACCCGAGGTTTTACCTTCTATGTGGGAGCCAATATGTTCGTTCATAGGAGAGCTTCTACGCTTACCCAAAAAATATATTTCTGCCTAATAAAAAAAAAGTTACTCCGTACATCATTTTCCTCGTGTGTGAGATTGATCAATAAAAGATTGTCATAGATTAATTTTAACACCATATACCCTTTTTGATTTCATTTAATTTTGCTTATGATTATGTATAATCTTATTTTTTTTTTTTCCTTACACACTTCTATTAGATGTCACGATTTGTTGCTTAAATTTAGATGCAGGCCGATTGATATATGTTAGATGTAACATTTATAACGACAAATAAAAATGATTATTATTCGTACTTATAATAACTTGAGTATTATGTAGGTCGACAGGAGTAGGGGCATAGGAGACTGGGCTAAGATGATGAAGCATCTGCCCCAGCCATGAGAAAATGTGACTTGTTGGGGCCCAATTAGAATGAGACCTTTTTAGTATTCACGAACCACATGGTAATGGTATGTATGGGTCAGTTTGATTTGACAACCACTATTATTTTATAATGTCTCGTTTCTTCCCAACAATTTCTTTATTTACTTGTAAAATTAAATTAATTAAATATTTTTTGGGTAAGCGAGGAAACCCTTCTATAAACGAGTACATTAGCTCTCCATAGAAGGTAAAACCTCAGGTAATCAAGCCCCCCTAGCACGAGATCTGGTACATGGTGAAAACTAAGAGTGTGCATTAAACTGTTTCGACAACAAAACCGACCGAATCAAATTGATTTGGTTATGGATTGGCTTATTTGATTTCAGTTTGGTTTTTTAGTTTACACCTGAAAACATTTATAAATTTATTTGTAAAATTAACATTTAGTTTCTAACCGAAAAATCGAAATATACTTTTATTTATGGTGTGTGTATATGTATATATATATATATATATATATATATATACACATACATACATATATATATTACAACAATAACAAAATTCAATACTACATGAGTGGTGAGGGGAGGTGATAAGTGTTATCCTTTATTTGTTATTGTTTGAGTTTAGTGTTTTTATTGGTTTAATTTCACTTTAACAAATTAATTTGTTTAACAATTATTCTGTGTTGTGAGTTTTTTATACTTGGAAAGTTAGATGTGGTTGATTTTGTTTTTATTTTTGTGCCAGTTCATTGATATAGTTTAAATTGTAAATATGAGTTGTATGCTTGATAGAAAATATTGTATCAATTGTATACTTATAGTTCAATCAATAAAATAAGTTTCTTCTTTCTTTTTTTTCTTTTTTTTAAAAAAAAAAACTAAACATTTTTTTTTATATAAAAATTTTAATTTAGTTTAGTCAAAACCAATCCATGTAAACCGATTTCTTATTTCGTTGGATTAATTTGGTTTTGTCAAATTTAGTTCGGTTATTAATTTTCAAAAATATTCTTGAAAATCGAATAAATTACATAAATCGTAAACCGAGTAAACGAACCCCGCTAATAAAAAGTATATCCAGTCCTCTTTAAATATATATAGAAACTATAATAAAATAAAGGAATTACGGAGTATATATCTCAAAGTCAGGTAAGTTCATTTTAATTTTTCATGCCTCGCATTTAAGAATAATTTTTTAAGTTTTGTATGATGTTTCATTACCATATTAACTATTATACAAAACTTATGAATAGTATCAGGGGTATTTTCGCCTTTTCACTTTTTTCCCCCTTTCTTTCTTTCAAGTAACACCACAAAAGTCCCCACACTTTGTTCAAAAATTAAAATCGACCCCCAACACAGGGGGTTAAAGCGTCAAGTCAAAATTTTCATAAAATATCTTAAATAAACTCCACTTACATATATTCAACAATTAGACAAAACTTATGAATAGTATCAGGGGTATTTTCGTCTTTTCACTTTTTTCCCCTTTCTTTCTTTCAAGTAACACCACAAAAGCCCCCACACTTTGTTCAAAAATTAAAATCGGCCCCAACACAGGGGGTTAAAGCGTCAAGTCAAAATTTTTATAAAATATCTTAAATAAACTCCACTTACATATTCAACAGGTCATATCTTCTCGCTCGCAACGAGTTAAATTTTTCCGACACCATCCTTAAACTCGAAATAATTTTATGAACACAATGTCACTAACTATACGCAAAACGGACACTTTTAAAAAAAGCTAAATATTTAGGGTACTTTTCATATATGTTGATTTTTCACTCGCACGCATCCGTAACTAAACACAATAAAATACATTAAAAATCGAACCCCGGCGCGAAGCGAGGGTTCGAAAACTAGTTTATACCAATTTGACTTAAAAGCTCGTCCACAAAATGTAAAACGACACATATACACATCGATTTACGTATATACACATCGATTCACTTATATATCTTTGTCATATATTAACTAACAAATCAAAATACATAAATAAGCCAACAGTTTATGACCTGAACACTTGATACATTCAAAAACCGTCCCATGAAGAAACTTCATAATTATAACATAAACAAATTTCAAACATGATTAAAAATACCAAGTCATTACCTACTTACTGAGACTTGCCCTTTACATATATGGAGTAATAATCATAGCTACAGTACAGTTTAGGAACTAAACGACAAACTTCAGTGTGATACTATTTCAGTTTCTCCGCCATCAGAGTACACTTCTTCCTCAGTACTGTAGTCATAATAATACTCATCTTCATCATCATCTTCATCATCATCTTCATCCTTTTCATATGTGAGTTCCCCCACGTTTCCCTTCAATTGTTCTTGAATCCTATCCCTGATTGCAGTTCCCTGAGAGAACGTAGTAAATATGTTATTGCTTTAGGTGGCCAAATTTAATCGATTTGCTTATAAAATGGTTTAACTTGGATGATGTTATCGTGCAACAGACACCTTTGTAGCTGAATAAGGTACGTGTTAAATGGGTCTAATAGTCAAATGGGTCTAATAGTCATATAGTCCCCTTCTTTAACATAACAAAAAAGGTAGCAACTGGTATGATGATATAGACTTTGTAATCATAACTAAGGCGTTGATAATATTCAAAGAAAGTCTATATATTGGACCAAAAACTGGTTTTGGGTCATCAGTCATCACACACGATTAGCACTAAAAAAAAGACCCATTTCGACCCGTTACTCGACCCGTCTGAACTGCCACGTTTTGGCACATTCAGCATCTATGTAAATGTTTATAAACACAAAGATCTCACCATTTTATGGCACCCTTCTTCGAACATTTCAAGAAAACCAGCAACCAAACGATCAGCATTCTCGACCCAGAGGTTATGATTCATACCAGCAGTTTTGGCAACTATATGAATCTGCAATAATACATAAAAATTAATATGCAACCATAATCATCGGCAATCTTATGTCACGTAGCATATTAGATTTAAGTAACTACATAATACATCACTATGTCCTTTTTACACGTTTATGGGTGAGCAACTAAACAAGAATATAATACAATACCTTCTCTTCGACCTTTTCTTGTTGCTTCTTCACCTTTTCATGTAACTTTCTCAGACTCATGTTCACTCGCAACCGTTTTTCCTGGTATATCGAAACATGGGTAAACTCAAATATCAGCCTAAATTAATAACAATACAATACAATACAATACAATACAATACAATACAATACAATACAATACAATACAATACAATACAATACAATACAATACAATAAAAGATATGAAAGATACTAGATGGAATGTAACTTAAACCATCTAATGGTGACTTCAAAATATTAACCTACCTTAACATAGCTGACGCCAAGGTCTTTCCTAGAGTAGCCTCGATCCAAATTGCGCATCACATAATTATTGTAATCTTTCACAATTCTCATAATTATATCTGATGTGGAGATACCTTCAGTTCGTTTTGTCTCCTTAAACCGTCCAATAGATTTGACCTATGCAAATTTGAACCCAAATATATACTATAACAAACCATAAATGCACCCTTCTCAGAAAAGCGACTGCAGAACTAATGAATGTATTTTATAAGGATGAACAATGACAATTGTGAATAAAGATCACTCCCACAGGATACAAGTACAGAAACCATATAAATCTTTTAAAAACTAGATAATGATATAAGAAACAAAGAACGTCTAAAGTTAAGTGATTGTCCCTTCTAAAGTGAAATAATTGTCCCTTCTAAAGTTCACTGTTTTGGTACTATTTTGTTGAAGTTCTCAAGCGTAAGATGTATTTCGAAAGAAGTCACAGGGTTTAATGGCTTTATTTGAATTATATAAAATAATATAATATAGACTTACAAATTCATAGACATCGTTTCCTGCCCCACTTGCATCAGCATAACTGAAAATTTAAGAAAGAGAACAATTAACACATAACATATAAGGAGCATTAGTGTGTATAGATCAAAGAATCAAAAATATTCACCACGTTGCAGTAAGTGAACTTTATGCTCACAGTGCGATTTTATAACATGTAAATAAGACAATTACGTTGTGGGGTGGGGAGAGGGGGGGGGGGGGGGGGGGGGGGGGGGGGGGGGTCATCACATAAAAATCAACTACGCAAATGTATGAGTGTTATTCTCAATGTTTGTGTGCACTTGTGCAGATAAAAATTAACAAAAAAAAAAAGTTTAGCTGTACTTTCATATACTCCGTAACAAATTCCTATTTAGTGGATTATAACTAGGACGGTTAGCGAACCGAGCTTTTAACGAGATACTCGAGTTCGAGATCGTTTATTTCGAATTCGAGCTTTATCAAGTTCGAACTCGAGTCGAGTTCGAACATTAAATGTTGTTCGAGTAGTTTTACGAGCCAGGCATACAAAAGTTAATATTCGACCCGGCTTGCTCAAAAACTCGTTTAATAGTCGAGCGAGTTAATCGAGCATATATGGCTCGAATATTTCATATGCTCGTTTATGTTAATCGAATGACTAAAATAGCCTTCAAGATCTTAAACGAGCTGGAGTTCGAATATGAATACGAGCATTAATTAAGCTAGTTAAAGTTTTGTTCAATAAGTTAAAAATTTAAACGAATATCGAGCTCGAGTTCGAACGTCGAAAAAATATCCGAGTTCGAACTCGAACAAAATATGATACTTTTATCGAGTTCGAGGAGTTCGAGCCAACTAATAGTTAAACGATCCGAGCTCAAAATCTTCTTGATCGATCGAGTTCGATTCGTTAACGGCCCTAATTATAACAAGCAGAAATCCACCCATTATCACTAATTTGTTACTAGCCACTTTTGCAGAAGTCGTCGTCTCGGCCAACTTGTAAGTCATTTTGGTGACTACTCCGTCCCGTTTTGCCCATCACATGTCGGTCAACGCTAAAAAGTTGGGTCAAAGTTGGTTTGAGTCGGACCGAGTCAGGTCTGAGTCAGGTCTGGTAGAAGTTGGATCAAATTTTAAAAAAAAAAAATTGCATTAGATTGTGTGCTCTATATCTATGTCTGATATATTTATGTACAATATAATTATATATAAGTTTAATATATTTATAACTAAAAGTCTCCGTTGGTCAACGTCCAACTAGTTCGCGACTACTCCCTGACTAACTGATTAGTCTTTCGAAAGTCCCGGACCAACTCGTCTCCATCTTGCGACTTTTCCAACCTTGTTACTAGCTAATTAGAATCTAGTAGGTGATAAGCCACATGCATGACATGCCTATTCTTGTAGCATACCCTATTCGCCTTTACGAGTTTATACATGTGAATCACATACCTACGTTTTAAGCTTAAAAAATCAAATCCAACTTAGAGGTAAACAGATGAAGATTAACTCATTCATCAGCAATTACTTCATGACCACTTATCTACATTGAACAATTGCCTTTTTCGCAATAAAAAATATTATCATCTACCCTTTCAAGGTAAAGAAGGCCCTCGATGCTAGGGGTTTTAGAATAAACTGTATAGTTTAGGGCAGGTTAACCTTACGGGAGAGAGTCATGAGCCACGTAGTCAATCTGATGCTTGTCTATAAATTCCTGGTTCATAACCCAAGGGGCATCTGGGATAACTTCATCAACCCACCTGCAAACATAAAAATAGTAAGCTTTAAAACCAGGTTCATCAATAACTACGTCAGGGTAGCAGAAAAGAACTTGAAATTACAAATCATGTGTAACAAACTCCCTTACATAGAAGCCACATGAACAGTGATATTCATTATATTATTTTAGATAATAACAAAAATGTGTTTTAAAGCTAGTAAATGACAAGGAACATACTAGCAATTGCTTCCTATAAAAAGATCTACTGTGAAATACATCAAAAGTTTAGATAATCAAAAATATGATTTATGCATATTTTGATAAACAATAATGACTTTCGGTACAATTTGATAAACAATAATGACATTCAGTACAGCAAACATACTTGCAATGACGGAGGGATTCATAGCGCTCCGTGTCAGTCATGACTGTTTTTCCCTTTAGGCTGTGGGTGACCTCATCATTGCAGCATCCGACCAGCAGATAAGTATTTGGAAACCTGGTTCGTGCATTGTAAATATCGTTAAATGTAAATAATACACACACTTCACTGGCATTGTTATTTATCATTTTTGTATTGTGTAGCTGCATAAAGTCGGAAAGCAATTTCCGGAAAACAGAAACAAATCATCAACAAAAACAATGAGGCACATACAGTAAAGACGGTTTCTTCAGCACAGCGAATCAACAATAGGCAGATAACTTAAATAACAGAACAATGATGGTTAATAACTTCTGGTATTAATAGTGAATATGCCTGGTGTTTTGTAGGTGATATTCGCACACGAGTCACTCATGCATGTCTCAGCATCAATATCTCCATGATGAGCAACTAAAACTCTAAATTTTGTGTTAAGTTACAGGAAAGTAATCTTTGACATGGGAATTTCGATTCCAACTGTAAGTCACTCGAAAAGAACAATGAAAACATATGGATGGGTTTGATCCAGCCCTAATAGATGCAACTAAATTGGCTCAATGGAAAGTCAAAGATGCTAGGGTCATGCAATCCTCAAATTGTTCTCAATTAGCGTCCATATAGGTAGGAGTGTTCAATATTTTGTTACAAACTAGTTAATCTGGAAATCAGACCGAAAAAACCGGAAAAAAAAAAAAACCAAATTTGAATTCAACTTTCGATTCGGTATACAAATTTAAATTCGGTTTTCAATTTTCAGTTTTGGCTCAGTTAACAACATTGAATTCCTTTTTTGGGTTCGGTAACTCAGTTTACAAATTTGAATTCAACGAAATCAGTTAATAATATATTAAACTGTTTATATATATAGACCACAGTTCGATTTCAGAACCAAAAATTGAATTTAAAAACAACTTTATGGTTATTTTGGTTAAAACAATATTCTTTTTTCTTTTTCGGTTTAAACCGAAACTCAACGGAATTCAAATTCGGTTTTCATCTCAGTTTCGTTTTGGTTATAAAAAGTAAATTCGATTATCGGTTTTGCTTTAAAAAATTTCAAAATCGAACAAACCAGGAAACCAAAATCTGCATATATGGGACTACTAAAACAATCTTCAAATTGTCCTCAACTTAGCATACTTTCCATTTGTAAATTCTTCTACATACTGAAATAAAAGTCAAAAAGGAGAAATCTTCCTGCACAGTCTATTATGAACCCTAAGGCCTAAACTCATAAAGCTATCACCGCTGCATACGAAATCTTCCGGTATCTAGCTATATGCAACATGTAAAATCTCAATAAACTAATGACTTCTGGCCTAGTCTTGCTCGCAAGAGGGGGAACAAAGTGATCAACCGTCCAGGGTCCAGGATTTTCAAGGGCCCAACTTTTTTATATATACCGACATAATCGGAGAATTGAGAAGACGCAACTGAAGCAGTGAAGACAAAGCACAATAGACCCAAAAACAAAAAAGACCCCCAAAAAAAAGAAATCAAAGTCCACAAGAATTCTAGCAAACCCGAAAGGGTTTTTTTAAATAGTATAGATTATTCGTTAGGGTCTAAGGGCTTTTTTTCACCTCGTTCAAGGTCCTTAAATTCTCGGGCGGGACCGGCCCTGACAATTACTCAAAGATGCAACCTTTATGATATATTACCAATATAACTAACAAACAAAATTTGTCTTATTAGTTATAAATAGTACTATTTAATTTTTCATTTTCCACACACCTAACCCCTAACTTCCATTAAAATACAAATCGAACACCTCATTTTATACATATATTCTAAAATATTATTTATCCCATCACTAACACCAAAAATACTGAATAATAACACCCACCACGCTACTATTGTGCTACATTTTTTTTTTGTCTCCAACGATAAAAGAAGCAACTTTCGTAAAATGAACAACCCTTCAATGCTACCAAAAGATGTCGAAAAACATTTTTTTTTACAAAATAGATCAACTAACTTTAAAAAAAAAACCCGAACGCTAAAAGAAGCAACTTTCACAAAAAGAACAACCCTTCAATGTTCCCTTCAATGTTAGATGTCGAAAAAAATTCTTTTTTACAAAATAGATCAAGACTTTTTTTTAACTCGCATTTAAAACGGAGCACCCGGCGCGAAGCGAGTGCTCCACAACTAGTTTTCAACATTTGCATACCTATTATACCGTACGGACATATCACAGCATATATAATCCTATGTGAGGTATGGGGATATCAAAGCATATAATCACACAAAAACCTAATAACGGATCAAATAAAATATAACAGCCAAAAAACACAAATTAATTCATTACACGGACAGATGAATCAATAATCGGCAGAAAAATTAAACAAATTAAATGTGAATTATAAAAAATGAAAGTGAATTTTTACGATTTTTTGGCTTGTTCGAGGGAACGAGCATGACCGAAGTGAAATAGATCGTAAATTCCGTCAGCGTAGACACGAACCGGCCGGTCCGTAGGGGGATCGCGCATCCAGATGCGTTGCTTATGATCTTTCTTTTGTTCATCTTCCATGATTGTAATTGCAATTAGGTTTAATAAGTTCGGTTTCAAACAGATTTTGGGCAATTGAGGTTTGTTTGTTATTAACGGAATCAATCAATAACCTGCAAATTTTATTTTATTTTGGGGTTAAAATGAATCTAAAAAACAAAAACAATGATATGTGTCCGTGGATCTGTTGTTTCTACACCTGGCTAAATGACTAAATCTATGGGCGTCATTTAATTTATTTTAAAATAGGTGACTAAGAATAAATACTCAAACTAAATAAATAAATAAAAATACTCGATAATAAATAAATACAGGTAATGAAGAACGAGTATAATTTATAATTATGTTTATGTTATATTAACTAAAAATTTAGAAAAGGGAAAGCAAATGGAATATATCCTTTTCACGACAATGAAGCAAAAGAACTCGAGAACAAAGTTGATATGCCGACATGCTTTTAAGCATAACAAAAAACTGAAGAATAGAGGATCATGTTGTATAATCTAACAAAATTATATAAATGGCCAATGAGGCCTTGCTTCATTGGTATCCATGTTTCATGGATTCGAGAGTGACCCAGGTTCGAGTCTAACAACTAACAACTAACCTTGCCTTTTTAAAAAAAAAAAAAATTATATAAATGAGTTGTAGTGACCCGAACTTTTCCATGTTTATATATATATTAAATGAAATTGTTATGATTAAGTGTTTCCAACATGTTAAGCAATCAAACTTGTTAAGACTTGATTAATTGAAATAGGTTTCATATAGACAATTGACCACCCAAGTTGACCGGTGATTCACGAACGTTAAAACTTGTAAAAACTATATTAACAATGAACTACATATGTAAAAACAAGACTACTAACTTAATGATTTTGAAACGAGACGTATATGTAACGATTATCGTTGTAACGACATTTAATGTATATATATCATATTAAGATATATTAATACATCATGATATCATGATAATGTAATAATTTAACATCTCATTTGATTTAATAAACAATGGGTTAACAACATTTAACAAGATCGTTAACCTAAAGGTTTCAAAACAATACTTACATGTAACGACTAACGATGACTTAACGACTCAGTTAAAATGTATATACATGTAGTGTTTTAATATGTATTCATACACTTTTGAAAGACTTCAAGACACTTATCAAAATACTTCTACTTAACAAAAATGCTTACAGTTACATCCTCGTTCAGTTTCATCAACAATTCTACTCGTATGCACCCGTATTCGTACTCGTACAATAGACAGCTTTTAGATGTATGTACTATTGGTATATATACTCCAATGATCAGCTCTTAGCAGCCCATGTGAGTCACCTAACACATGTGGGAACCATCATTTGGCAACTAGCATGAAATATCTCATAAAATTACAAAAATATGAGTAATCATTCATGACTTATTTACATGAAAACAAAATTACATATCCTTTATATCTAATCCATACACCAACGACCAAAAACACCTACAAACACTTTCATTCTTCAATTTTCTTCATCTAATTGATCTCTCTCAAGTTCTATCTTCAAGTTCTAAGTGTTCTTCATAAATTCTACAAGTTCTAGTTACATAAAATCAAGAATACTTCTAAGTTTGCTAGCTTACTTCTAATCTTGTAAGGTGATCATCCAACCTCAAGAAATCTTTGTTTCTTACAGTAGCATATCATTCTAATACAAGGTAATAATCATATTCAAACTTTGGTTCAATTTCTATAACTATAACAATCTTATTTCAAGTGATGATCTTACTTGAACTTGTTTTCGTGTCATGATTCTGCTTCAAGAACTTCGAGCCATCCAAGGATCCGTTGAAGCTAGATCCATTTTTCTCTTTTCCAGTAGGTTTATCCAGGGAACTTAAGGTAGTAATGATGTTCATAACATCATTCGATTCATACATAAAAAGCTATCATATTCGAAGTGGTAAACTTGTAATCACTAGAACATAGTTTAGTTAATTCTAAACTTGTTCGCAAATAAAGTTAATCCTTCTAACTACACTTTTAAAATCAACTATACACATGATATATATCTATATGATATGCTAACTTAATGATTTAAAACCCGAAAACACGATAAACACCATAAAATCGGATTTACGCCGTCGTAGTTACAACCGGGGGCTGTTTTGGTTTGGACAATTAAAAACTATGAAAAACTTTGATTTAAAAGCTATACTTCTGGGAAAATGATTTTTCTTATGAACATGAAACCATATCCAAAAATCATGGTTAAACTCAAAGTGAAAGTATGTTTTTCAAAACAGTCATCAAGATGTCGTTCTTTCGACGGAAATGACTACCTCTTTCAAAAACGACTTGTAACTTGTATTTCCGACTATAAACCTATACCTTTTCTGTTTAGTTTCATAAATTCAAGTTCAATACGAAACCGTGGCCGCTTAAATCACTCAAAACGAATTAGAAACGAAGAAATGGCGAGCAAAACAAAATTGGTAAAAACTACTCATTTTAGCTACGTGAAAATTGGTAACAAATCTATTCCAACCATAACTTAATCAACTTGTATTGTATATTATGTAATCTTGAGATACCATAGACACGTATACAATGTTTCGACCTATCATGTCGACACATCTATATATATTTCGGAACAACCATGGACACTCTATATGTGAATGTTGGAGTTAGCTATACAGAGTTGAGGTTGATTCCAAAATATATATAGTTTGAGTTGTGATCAATACTGAGATATGTATACACTGGGTCGTGGATTGATTCAAGATAATATATATCGATTTATTTTCTGTACATCTAACTGTGGACAACTAGTTGTAGGTTACTAACGAGGACAGCTGACTTAATAAACTTAAAACATCAAAATGTATTAAAAGTGTTGTAAATATATTTTGAACATACTTTGATATATATGTACATATTTGTTATAGGTTCGTGAATCGACCAGTGGCCAAGTCTTACTTCCCGACGAAGTAAAAAATCTGTGAAAGTGAGTTATAGTCCCACTTTTAAAATCTAATATTTTTGGGATGAGAATACATGCAGGTTTTATAAATGATTTACAAAATAGACACAAGTACGTGAAACTACAATCTATGGTTGAATTATCGAAATCGAATATGCCCCTTTTTATTAAGTCTGGTAATCTAAGAATTAGGGAACAGACACCCTAATTGACGCGAATCCTAAAGATAGATCTATTGGGCCTAACAAACCCCATCCAAAGTACCGGATGCTTTAGTACTTCGAAATTTATATCATATCCGAAGGGTGTCCCGGAATGATGGGGATATTCTTATATATGCATCTTGTTAATGTCGGTTACCAGGTGTTCACCACAGTGTTGTAAATCTCCCGAGATCTCCCCGAGATCTCCCCCGAGATCTCATTTTTAAAAGCCAACCGAGACGAGATGTTCATCTCCCGAGATTTCTCGGTCAACGGAGTCAAACTTATTCAAAGTCACGATTTCCCGGATTTTCTTTCTAATTTGTAAGATTTTCTTGTAAAATTCGTAATTTCTAAGATTTTCTCGCTCATTTCTCGGATATTTTAGTAAAATCTCGTAAAAACGTATATAAGTATACATATATTTCTATTTATATGTATATTTTTATTAAAAAAACTATAAAGTCAACGTAAGTCAACGTCCGAGATCTGAAATGTCCCGTTCTTATTGATTAAAAACGTTCCATATTAATTGATTTCGTTGCGAGGTTTTGACCTCTATATGAGACGTTTTTCAAAGACTGCATTCATTTTTAAAACAAACCATAACCTTTATTTCATAAATAAAGGTTTAAAAAGCTTTACGTAGATTATCAAATAATGATAATCTAAAATATCCTGTTTGCACACGACCATTACATAATGGTTTACAATACAAATATGTTACATCGAAATCAGTTTCTTGAATGCAGTTTTTACACAATATCATACAAACATGGACTCCAAATCTTGTCCTTATTTTAGTATGCAACAGCGGAAGCTCTTAATATTTACCTGAGAATAAACATGCTTTAAACGTTAACAAAAATGTTGGTGAGTTATAGGTTTAACCTATATATATCAAATCGTAACAATAGACCACAAGATTTCATATTTCAATACACATCCCATACATAGAGATAAAAATCATTCATATGGTGAACACCTGGTAACCGACATTAACAAGATGCATATATAAGAATATCCCCATCATTCCGGGACACCCTTCGGATATGATATAAATTTCGAAGTACTAAAGCATCCGGTACTTTGGATAGGGTTTGTTAGGCCCAATAGATCTATCTTTAGGATTCGCGTCAATTAGGGTGTCTGTTCCCTAATTCTTAGATTACCAGACTTAATAAAAAGGGGCATATTCGATTTCGATAATTCAACCATAGAATGTAGTTTCACGTACTTGTGTCTATTTTGTAAATCATTTATAAAACCTGCATGTATTCTCATCCCAAAAATATTAGATTTTAAAAGTGGGACTATAACTCACTTTCACAGATTTTTACTTCATCGAGAAGTAAGACTTGGACACTGTTGATTCACGAACCTATAACAATATATACATATATATTAAAGTATGTTCAAAATATATTTACAACACTTTTAATATATTTTGATGTTTTAAGTTTATTAAGTCAGCTGTCCTCGTTAGTAACCTACAACTAGTTGTCCACAGTTAGATGTACAGAAATAAATCGATAAATATTATCTTGAATCAATCCACGACCCAGTGTATACGTATCTCAGTATTGATCACAACTCAAACTATATATATTTTGGAATCAACCTCAACTCTGTATAGCTAACTCCAACATTCACATATAGAGTGTCTATGGTTGTTCCGAAATATATATAGATGTGTCGACATGATAGGTCGAAACATTGTATACGTGTCTATGGTATCTCAAGATTACATAATATACAATACAAGTTGATTAAGTTATTGTTGGAATAGATTTGTTACCAATTTTCACGTAGCTAAAATGAGAAAAATTATCCAATCTTGTTTTACCCATAACTTCTTCATTTTAAATCCGTTTTGAGTGAATCAAATTGCTATGGTTTCATATTGAACTCTATTTTATGAATCTAAACAGAAAAAGTATAGGTTTATAGTCGGAAAAATAAGTTACAAGTCGTTTTTGTAAAGGTAGTCATTTCAGTCGAAAGAACGACGTCTAGATGACCATTTTAGAAAACATACTTCCACTTTGAGTTTAACCATAATTTTTGGATATAGTTTCATGTTCATAATAAAAATCATTTTCTCAGAATAACAACTTTTAAATCAAAGTTTATCATAGTTTTTAATTAACTAACCCAAAACAGCCCGCGGTGTTACTACGACGGCGTAAATCCGGTTTTACGGTGTTTTTCGTGTTTCCAGGTTTTAAATCATTAAGTTAGCATATCATATAGATTTAGAACATGTGTTTAGTTAATTTTAAAAGTCAAGTTAGAAGGATTAACTTTTGTTTGCGAACAAGTTTAGAATTAACTAAACTATGTTCTAGTGATTACGAGTTTAAACCTTCGAATAAGATAGTTTTATATATATGAATCGAATGATGTTATGAACATCATTACTACCTCAAGTTTAGTAGGTAAACCTACTGGAAGTGACAAGAAATGATCTAGCTTCAAAGGATCTTGGATGGCTTGAAAGTTCTTGAAGTAGGATCATGACACAAAAACAAGTTCAAGTAAGATTTTTACTCGAATTAAGATAGTTTATAGTTATAGAAATTGAATCAAAGTTTGAATATGAATATTACCTTGAATAAGAAAGATAACCTACTGTATATAACAAAGGTTTCTTGATCTTAGATGATTACTTGGAATGGATTAGAAAGCTTGGAAGTAAATTAGTAAACTTGAAGGGATTTTTGAAGTGTTCTTGAAGTGTTCTTCCTATGATGATTATAGCTTGATTCTTGAAGTGATTTTTGATGAAGATGATGATTAACTACTGGAAAAATACGTTCATAATAGTGTGTGTGTGTGTGTTGAGAGAGAATTAGAAAGAGAATTGGAAGTGAAATGGAGTGAATGATGAGTGGTAATTGGTGAGTGGTGAGTGGGGTTAAAAGGAGTTCTAGTTAGTTGACTAGCTCATGGTAGAAGTTAAAATTGATTAGTCATACATGACATAATCAAGAGTGGAATCCCATGCTAGTTCCTATTGGTATATACCCATAGTAAGTACGTTTTGAAGCTGTGTATAATACGGGTAAGAATACGACTAGAATTCTTGATGAAAGAAAAGAATGGGAAAGTAACTGTAACCATTTTCGTTAAGTATGAGTGTTTTGATATATGTCTTGAAGTCTTCCAAAATTATTTTAATACATCTAAATACACTACATGTATATACATTTTAACTGAGTCGTTAAGTCATCGTTAGTCGTTACATGTAAGTGTTGTTTTGAAACCTTTAAGTTAACGATCTCAATTAATGTTGTTAACCCATTGTTTATTATATCTAATGAGATGTTAAATTATTATATTATCATGATATTATGATATATTAATATATCTTAATATGATATATATACATTTAAATGTCGTTACAACGATAATCGTTACATATATGTCTCGTTTCGAAATCCTTAAGTTAGTAGTCTTGTTTATATGTATATAACTCATTGTTAATATACTTATGGAGATACTTACTTATCATAATCTCATGTTAACCATATGTATATCCATATATATATCGTCATGTCATTTTTACAAGTTTTAACGTTCGTGAATCGCCGGTCAACTTGGGTGGTCAATTGTCTATATGAAACATATTTCAATTAATTAAGTCTTAACAAGTTTGATTGATTAACATGTTGGAAACATTTAATCATGTAAATATCAATCTCAATTAATATATATAAACATGGAAAAGTTCGGGTCACTACAGTACCTACCCGTTAAATAAATTTCGTCCCGAAATTTTAAGCTGTTGAAGGTGTTGACGAATCTTCTTGAAATAGATGCGGGTATTTCTTCTTCATCTGATCTTCACGCTCCCAGGTGAACTCGAGTCCTCTACGAGTATTCCATCGAACCTTAACAATTGGTATCTTGTTTTGCTTAAGTCTTTTAACCTCACGATCCATTATTTCGACGGGTTCTTCGATGAATTGGAGTTTTTCGTTGATTTGGATTTCATCTAACGGAATAGTGAGATCTTCTTTAGCAAAACATTTCTTCAAATTCGAGATGTGGAAAGTGTTATGTACAGCCGCGAGTTGTTGAGGTAACTCAAGTCGGTAAGCTACTGGTCCGACACGATCAATAATCTTGAATGGTCCAATATACCTTGGATTTAATTTTCCTCGTTTACCAAATCGAACAACGCCTTTCCAAGGTGCAACTTTAAGCATGACCATCACTCCAATTTCAAATTCTATATCTTTTCTTTTAATGTCAGCGTAGCTCTTTTGTCGACTTTGGGCGGTTTTCAACCGTTGTTGAATTTGGATGATCTTCTCGGTAGTTTCTTGTATAATCTCTGGACCCATAATCTGTCTATCCCCCACTTCACTCCAACAAATCGGAGACCTGCACTTTCTACCATAAAGTGCTTCAAACGGCGCCATCTCAATGCTTGAATGGTAGCTGTTGTTGTAGGAAAATTCTGCTAACGGTAGATGTCGATCCCAACTGTTTCCGAAATCAATAACACATGCTCATAGCATGTCTTCAAGCGTTTGTATCGTCCTTTCGCTTTGCCCATCAGTTTGTGGATGATAGGCAGTACTCATGTCTAGACGAGTTCCTAATGCTTGCTGTAATGTCTGCCAGAATCTTGAAATAAATCTGCCATCCCTATCAGAGATAATAGAGATTGGTATTCCATGTCTGGAGACGACTTCCTTCAAATACAGTCGTGCTAACTTCTCCATCTTGTCATCTTCTCTTATTGGCAGGAAGTGTGCTGATTTGGTGAGACGATCAACTATTACCCAAATAGTATCAAAACCACTTGCAGTCCTTGGCAATTTAGTGATGAAATCCATGGTAATGTTTTCCCATTTCCATTCTGGGATTTCGGGTTGTTGAAGTAGACCTGATGGTTTCTGATGCTCAGCTTTGACCTTAGAACACGTCAAACATTCTCCTACGTATTTAGCAACATCGACTTCCATACCCGGCCACCAAAAATGTTTCTTGAGATCCTTGTACATCTTCCCCGTTCCAGGATGTATTGAGTATCTGGTTTTATAAGCTTCTCTAAGTACCATTTCTCTCATATCTCCAAATTTTGGTACCCAAATCCTTTCAGCCCTATACCGGGTTCCGTCTTCCCGAATATTAAGATGCTGCTCCGATCCTTTGGGTATTTCATCCTTTAAATTTCCTTCTTTTAAAACTCCTTGTTACGCCTCCTTTATTTGAGTAGTAAGGTTATTATGAATCATTATATTCATAGATTTTACTCGAATGGGTTCTCTGTCCTTCCTGCTCAAGGCATCGGCTACCACATTTGCCTTCCCCGGGTGGTAACGAATCTCAAAGTCGTAATCATTCAACAATTCAATCCACCTACGCTGCCTCATATTCAGTTGTTTCTGATTAAATATGTGTTGAAGACTTTTGTGGTCGGTATATATAATACTTTTGACCCCATATAAGTAGTGCCTCCAAGTCTTTAATGCAAAAACAACCGCGCCTAATTCCAAATCATGCGTCGTATAATTTTGCTCGTGAATCTTCAATTGTCTAGACGCATAAGCAATCACCTTCGTTCGTTGCATTAATACACAACCGAGACCTTGCTTTGATGCGTCACAATAAATCACAAAATCATCATTCCCTTCAGGCAATGACAATATAGGTGCCGTAGTTAGCTTTTTCTTCAATAACTGAAACGCTTTCTCTTGTTCATCCTTCCATTCAAATTTCTTCCCTTTATGCGTTAATGCAGTCAAGGGTTTTGCTATTCTGGAAAATTCTTGGATGAACCTTCTGTAGTAACCAGCTAGTCCTAAAAACTGGCGTATGTGTTTCGGAGTTTTCGGGGTTTCCCACTTTTTAACAGTTTCTATCTTTGCCGGATCCACCTTAATACCTTTTTTGTTCACTATGTGACCGAGGAATTGAACTTCTTCCAACCAAAATGCACACTTTGAAAATTTAGCGTACAATTATTCCTTCCTCAATACTTCTAAAACCTTTCTCAAATGTTCACCGTGTTCTTGGTCATTCTTTGAGTAAATAAGTATGTCATCAATGAAAACAATGACAAACTTGTCAAGGTATGGTCCACACACTCGGTTCATAAGGTCCATGAACACAGCTGGTGCATTAGTTAAACCAAATGGCATGACCATAAACTCGTAATGACCGTAACGTGTTCTGAAAGCAGTCTTTGGAATATCATCTTCTTTCACCCGCATTTGATGATACCCGGAATGTAAGTCAATCTTTGAATAAACAGACGAGCCTTGTAGTTGATCAAATAAGTTGTCGATTCTCGGTAGTGGGTAGCGGTTCTTGATGGTAAGTTTGTTCAACTCTCGGTAGTCGATACACAACCTGAATGTACCATCTTTCTTCTTGACAAACAAAACAGGAGCTCCCCACGGTGATGTGCTTGGTCGAATGAAACCATGCTCTAAAAGTTCTTGTAATTGGCTTTGCAGTTCTTTCATCTCGCTGGGTGCGAGTCTGTAAGGAGCACGAGCTATTGGTGCAGCTCCTTGTACAAGATCTATTTGAAATTCAACGGATCGATGTGGGGGTAATCCCGGTAATTCTTTCGGAAATACATCGGGAAATTCTTTTGCGACGGGAACATCATTGATGCTCTTTTCTTCAGTTTGTACTTTCTCGACGTGTGCTAGAACAGCATAGCAACCTTTTCTTATTAGTTTTTGTGCCTTCAAATTACTAATAAGATGTAGCTTCGTGTTGCCCTTTTCTCTGTACACCATTAAGGGTTTTCCTTTTTCTCGTATAATGCGAATTGCATTTTTGTAACAAACGATCTCTGCTTTCACTTCTTTCAACCAGTCCATACCGGTTATCACATCAAAACTCCCTAACTCTACTGGTATCAAGTCAATCTTAAATGTTTCGCTAACCAGTTTAATTTCTCGATTCCGACATATATTATCTGCTGAAATTAATTAACCATTTGCTAATTCGAGTAAAAATTTACTATCCAAAGGCGTCAATGGACAACTTAATTTAGCACAAAAATCTCTACTCATATAGCTTCTATCCGCACCCGAATCAAATAAAACGTAAGCAGATTTATTGTCAATAAGAAACGTACCCGTAACAAGCTCCGGGTCTTCCTGTGCCTCTGCCGCATTAATATTGAAAACTCTTCCGCGGCCTTGTCCATTCGTGTTCTCCTGGTTCGGGCAATTTCTAATAATGTGGCCCGGTTTTCCACGTTTATAACAAACTACATTGGCATAACTTGCTCCGACACTACTTGCTCCGCCATTACTCGTTCCGACACCATTTGTTCCTTTTGTTCTATTAACCCCTGGTCCGTAGACCTCACACTTCGCCGCGCTATGACCATTTCTTTTACACTTGTTGCAAAATTTGGTGCAGAACCCCGAGTGATACTTTTCACACCTTTGGCATAGCTGCTTCTGATTGTTGTTGTTGTTGCGGTTATTATTGTTGTTGGGATGATTGTTGTAGTTGCTGTTGTTGTTGTTGTTGTTGTTGTTGTTGTTGTTGTTGTTGTTGTTGTTGTTGTTGTTGTTGTTGTTGTTGTTGTTGTTGTTGTTGTTGGGCCGTTTGTTGTAGTTGCGATTGATGTTGCGATTGTTGGGATAATTGTTGCGATTATTGTTGTAATTGCTGTTGTTGTTGTATTGGTGATTCTTATCACCGTTTTCCTCCCACTTTCTTTTGACTTGCTTCACATTGGCCTCTTCAGCAGTCTGTTCTTTAATTCTTTCTTCAATCTGGTTCACTAGTTTGTGAGCCATTCTACATGCCTGTTGTATGGAGGCGGGCTCGTGTGAACTTATATCTTCTTGGATTCTTTCCGGTAATCCTTTCACAAACGCGTCGATCTTCTCTTCCTCATCTTCGAATGCTCCCGGACACAATAGGCACAATTCTGTGAATCGTCTTTCGTACGTGGTAATATCAAATCCTTGGGTTCGTAACCCTCTAAGTTCTGTCTTGAGCTTATTGACCTCGGTTCTGGGACGGTACTTCTCGTTCATCAAGTGCTTGAATGCTGACCACGGTAGTGCGTACGCATCGTCTTGTCCCACTTGCTCTAGATAGGTATTCCACCATGTTAACGCAGAACCTGTAAAGGTATGCGTAGCGTACTTTACTTTGTCCTCTTCAGTACACTTACTTATGGCAAACACCGATTCGACCTTCTCGGTCCACCGTTTCAATCTGATCGGTCCTTCGGTTCCATCAAATTCCAAAGGTTTGCAGGCAGTGAATTCTTTGTAGGTGCATCCTACATGATTTCCTGTACTGCTAGATCCAAGGTTATTGTTGGTATGTAGCACAGCCTGTACTGCGGCTATGTTTGAAGCTAGAAAAGTACGGAATTCCTCTTCATTCATATTCACGGTGTGTCGAGTAGTCGGTGCCATTTCCTTCAAAATAGTCAAATGGAACAAGTTAATCATACAGAATATTAAGAGTAGTTAATAGTATTTCGTAGCATAATATGAACTCATTTATAAAAGCTTTTTCTTCATATTAGCGTTTTATAAGTTTAAATTCGGGTAGTACCTACCCGTTAAGTTCATACTTAGTAGCTAATATACAATTCAACTACTACAATTCTATATGAAAAATTGATTATAATAATATTTCGCGTTCAAACTTTTATTCAATATTTTACAAACTTGCAATACCGCTTATTTTACATAAAGCATGAAATATAGCACACAATAACTTTGATACAAGATAGTTGTGAAGATAATTCTAGCTAGTACACAAGTCGTTCAGCAAAGGCAATAAAGACACGTAATTCATACGTCCAGAAACAAGTCATGCATTCTGGTTTTACTAGGACTACTTCCCATCCTTGGTCTTGTGGAACATAACCGTTATGGCCGTTGATAAGACAGTATGTTGTAACGTCGTCAAAGGGACGAGGGTTACGTAATGTCCAACAGTCCCGTAACAATCTAAAAACCTCATTTCTTACCCCAATTACCGACTCCGTCACTTGTTGGAACGTTTTGTTTAATAGTTGTAGGCCGATGTTCTTGTTCTCACTTTGGTGAGAAGCGAATATTACTAATCCGTAAGCATAACATGCTTCTTTATGTTGCATGTTAGCCGCTTTTTCTAAATCACGAAGTCCAATATTCCGATATATTGAGTCAAAATAATTTCTTAACCCATTGCGTAAAATAGCATTTGGGTTCCCCGCAATATATGCGTCAAAGTAAACACATCGTAACTTATGGATTTCACAATGTGATATCCCCCATCTTTCGAACGAAAGCCTTTTATAAACCAAGGCATTCTTGGAACGTTCTTCGAATGTCTTACAAACTGATCTCGCCTTAAATAGTTGTGCCGAAGAATTCTGACCGACTCTAGACAAGATTTCATCAATCATGTCTCTGGGTAGGTCTCTTAAAATATTGGGTTGTCTATCCATTTTGTGTTTTTATACTGTAAAATAGACAAGAGTTAGATTCATAAAAAAATACTTATTAATACAAACAATTTTTACATATATCATAAAGCATAAGCACACTATATTACATATATTACACCACACGAATACAACTATCTTATTCCGACTCGCTTGTTTCTTCTTCTTCGGTTTTAGTTCGTTTTGCCAAGTTTCTAGGGATATATGATGTTCCCCTAATACGAGCCGTCGTTTTCCACATTGGTTTAGAAAAACCTGGTGGTTTAGAGGTTCCCGGGTCATTGTTACAACTTAAGGACTTCGGGGGTTGACGATACATATAAAGTTCATCGGGGTTGGAATTAGATTTCTCTATTTTATGCCCTTTCCCTTATTATTTTCTTTTGCCTTTTTAAATTCATTTGGGGTAATTTCTATAACATCATCGGAATTCTCGTCGGAATCTGATTCATCGGAGAATTGGTAATCCTCCCAATATTTTGCTTCCTTGGCGGAAACACCATTGACCATAATTAACCTTGGTCGGTTGGTTGAGGATTTTCTTTTACTTAACCGTTTTATTATTTCCCCCACCGGTTCTATTTCTTCATCCGGTTCCGATTCTTCTTCCGGTTCCGATTCTTCTTCCGGTTCCGACTCTTCTTCCGGTTCCTCTTCGGGAACTTGTGAATCAGTCCACGAATCATTCCAATTTACATTTGACTCTTCATTATTATTAGGTGAGTCAATGGGACTTGTTCTAGAGGTAGAAATCTATCACATAATATCAAACGCGTTAAGAGATTAATATATCACATAATATTCACATGTTAAAAATATATAGTTTCCAACAAAATTTGTTAAGCAATCATTTTTCAAGTAAACACGGTCGAAGTCCAGACTCACTAATGCATCCTAAAAAACTCGATAAGAGACACTAATGCAAAATTCTGGTTCTCTAAGACCAACGCTCTGATACCAACTGAAATGTCCCGTTCTTATTGATTAAAAACGTTCCATATTAATTGATTTCGTTGCGAGGTTTTGACCTCTATATGAGTCGTTTTTCAAAGACTGCATTCATTTTTAAAACAAACCATAACCTTTATTTCATAAATAAAGGTTTAAAAAGCTTTACGTAGATTATCAAATAATGATAATCTAAAATATCCTGTTTACACACGACCATTACATAATGGTTTACAATACAAATATGTTACATCGAAATCAGTTTCTTGAATGCAGTTTTTACACAATATCATACAAACATGGACTCCAAATCTTGTCCTTATTTTAGTATGCAACAGCGGAAGCTCTTAATATTTACCTGAGAATAAACATGCTTTAAACGTCAACAAAAATGTTGGTGAGTTATAGGTTTAACCTATATATATCAAATCGTAACAATAGACCACAAGATTTCATATTTCAATACACATCCCATACATAGAGATAAAAATCATTCATATGGTGAACACCTGGTAACCGACATTAACAAGATGCATATATAAGAATATCCCCATCATTCCGGGACACCCTTCGGATATGATATAAATTTCGAAGTACTAAAGCATCCGGTACTTTGGATGGGGTTTGTTAGGCCCAATAGATCTATCTTTAGGATTAGCGTCAATTAGGGTGTCTGTTCCCTAATTCTTAGATTACCAGACTTAATAAAAAGGGACATATTCGATTTCGATAATTCAACCATAGAATGTAGTTTCACGTACTTGTGTCTATTTTGTAAATCATTTATAAAACCTGCATGTATTCTCATCCCAAAAATATTAGATTTTAAAAGTGGGACTATAACTCACTTTCACAGATTTTTTACTTCGTCGAGAAGTAAGACTTGGCCACTGTTGATTCACGAACCTATAACAATATATACATATATATTAAAGTATGTTCAAAATATATTTACAACACTTTTAATATATTTTGATGTTTTAAGTTTATTAAGTCAGCTGTCCTCGTTAGTAACCTACAACTAGTTGTCCACAGTTAGATGTACAGAAATAAATCGATAAATATTATCTTGAATCAATCCACGACCCAGTGTATACGTATCTCAGTATTGATCACAACTCAAACTATATATATTTTGGAATCAACCTCAACCCTGTATAGCTAACTCCAACATTCACATATAGAGTGTCTATGGTTGTTCCGAAATATATATAGATGTGTCGACATGATAGGTCGAAACATTGTATACGTGTCTATGGTATCTCAAGATTACATAATATACAATACAAGTTGATTAAGTTATGGTTGGAATAGATTTGTTACCAATTTTCACGTAGCTAAAATGAGAAAAATTATCCAATCTTGTTTTACCCATAACTTCTTCATTTTAAATCCGTTTTGAGTGAATCAAATTGCTATGGTTTCATATTGAACTCTATTTTATGAATCTAAATAGAAAAAGTATAGGTTTATAGTCGTAAAAATAAGTTACAAGTCGTTTTTGTAAAGGTAGTCATTTCAGTCGAAAGAACGACGTATAGATGACCATTTTAGAAAACATACTTCCACTTTGAGTTTAACCATAATTTTTGGATATAGTTTCATGTTCATAATAAAAATCATTTTCTCAGAATAACAACTTTTAAATCAAAGTTTATCATAGTTTTTAATTAACTAACCCAAAACAGCCCGCGGTGTTACTACGACGGCGTAAATCCGGTTTTACGGTGTTTTTCGTGTTTCCAGGTTTTAAATCATTAAGTTAGCATATCATATAGATATAGAACATGTGTTTAGTTAATTTTAAAAGTCAAGTTAGAAGGATTAACTTTTGTTTGCGAACAAGTTTAGAATTAACTAAACTATGTTCTAGTGATTACGAGTTTAAACCTTCGAATAAGATAGTTTTATATATATGAATCGAATGATGTTATGAACATCATTACTACCTCAAGTTTAGTAGGTAAACCTACTGGAAGTAACAAGAAATGATCTAGCTTCAAAGAATCTTGGATGGCTTGAAAGTTCTTGAAGTAGGATCATGACACAAAAACAAGTTCAAGTAAGATTTTTACTCGAATTAAGATAGTTTATAGTTATAGAAATTGAATCAAAGTTTGAATATGAATATTACCTTGAATAAGAAAGATAACCTACTGTATATAACAAAGGTTTCTTGATCTTAGATGATTACTTGGAATGGATTAGAAAGCTTGGAAGTAAATTAGTAAAGTTGAAGGGATTTTTGAAGTGTTCTTAAAGTGTTCTTCCTATGATGATTATAGCTTGATTCTTGAAGTGATTTTTGATGAAGATGATGATTAACTACTGGAAAAATACGTTCATAATAGTGTGTGTGTGTTGAGAGAGAATTAGAAAGAGAATTGGAAGTGAAATGGAGTGAATGATGAGTGGTAATTGGTGAGTGGTGAGTGGGGTTAAAAGGAGTTCTAGTTAGTTGACTAGCTCATGGTAGAAGTTAAAATTGATTAGTCATACATGACATAATCAAGAGTGGAATCTCATGCTAGTTCCTATTGGTATATACCCATAGTAAGTACGTTTTGAAGCTGTGTATAATACGAGTAAGAATACGACTAGAATTCTTGATGAAAGAAAAGAATGGGAAAGTAACTGTAACCATTTTCATTAAGTATGAGTGTTTTGATATATGTCTTGAAGTCTTCCAAAAGTATTTTAATACATCTAAATACACTACATGTATATACATTTTAACCGAGTCGTTAAGTCATCGTTAGTCGTTACATGTAAGTGTTGTTTTGAAACCTTTAAGTTAACGATCTCAATTAATGTTGTTAACCCATTGTTTATTATATCTAATGAGATGATAAATTATTATATTATCATGATATTATGATATATTAATATATCTTAATATGATATATATACATTTAAATGTCGTTACAACGATAATCGTTACATATATGTCTCGTTTCGAAATCCTTAAGTTAGTAGTCTTGTTTATATGTATATAACTCATTATTAATATACTTATGGAGATACTTACTTATCATAATCTCATGTTAACCATATGTATATCCATATATATATCGTCATGTCATTTTTACAAGTTTTAACGTTCGTGAATCGCCGGTCAACTTGGATGGTCAATTGTCTATATGAAACATATTTCAATTAATCAAGTCTTAACAAGTTTGATTGCTTAACATGTTGTAACATTTAATCATGTAAATATCAATCTCAATTAATATATATAAACATGGAAAAGTTCGGGTCACTACAAGATCTCCCCGATATTATTCCGAGATGCCGAGATCTCCCTAAAAAAGTCTAAACGAGATCTCCCCGAGATCCGAATTCTCCAACCTTGGTTCACCATATGAATGATTTTTATCTCTATGTATGGGATGTGTATTGAAATATGAAATCTTGTGGTCTATTGTTACGATTTGATATATATAGGTTAAACCTATAACTCACCAACATTTTTGTTGACGTTTAAAGCATGTTTATTCTCAGGTGAATACTAAGAGCTTCCGCTGTTGCATACTAAAATAAGGACAAGATTTGGAGTCCATGTTTGTATGATATTGTGTAAAAACTGCATTCAAGAAACATAGGTCGATGTAATATATTTCTATTGTAAACCATTATGTAATGGTCGTGTGTAAACAGTATATTTTAGATTATCATTATTTGATAATCTACGTAATGTTTTTAAAACCTTTATTGATAAAATAAAGGTTATGGTTGTTTTGAAAATGAATGCAGTCTTTGAAAAACGTCTCATATAGAGGTCAAAACCTCGCAACGAAATCAATTAATATGGAACGTTTATAATCAATATGAACGGGACATTTCAGTTGGTATCCGAGCGTTGGTATTAGAGAACCAGAATTTTACATTAGTGTGTCTTATCGAGTTTGTTAGGATGCATTAGTGAGTCTGGACTTCGACCGTGTTTACTTGAAAAATGATTGCTTAACAAATTTTGTTGAAAACTATATATTTTTAACATGTGAATATTATGTGATATATTAATCTCTTAACATGTTTGATATTATGTGATAGATGTCTACTTCTAGAACAAGTCCCATTGACTCACCTAATAATAATGAAGAGTCAAATGTAAATTGGAATGATTCGTGGACTGATTCACAAGTTCCCGAAGAGGAACCGGAAGAAGAGTCGGAACCGGAAGAAGAATCGGAACCGGAAGAAGAAATAGAACCAGTGGGGGGAAATAATAAAACGGTTAAGTAGAAGAAAATCCTCAACCAACCGACCAAAGTTAATTATGATCAATGGTGTTTCCGCCAAGGAAGCAAAGTATTGGGAGGATTACCAATTCTCCGATGAATCGGATCCCGACAAGGATTCCGATGATGTTATAGAAATTACCCCAACACAATTTAATAAGGCAAAAGAGAACAATAAGGGAAAGGGTATAAAAATAGAGAAATTTGATTCCAAACCCGATGAACTTTATATGTATCGTCAACACCCGTATTTCTTAAGTTGTGACAATAACCCGGGAACCTCTAAACCACCAGATTTTTCTAAACCAATGTGGAAAACGACGGGTCGTATTAGGGGAACATCATATATCCCTAGAAACTTGGCAAAATGAACCAAAACCGAAGAAGAAGAAACGAGCGAGTCGGAATAAGATAGTTGTATTCGTGTGGTGTAATATATGTAATATAGTGTGCTTATGCTTTATGATATATGTAAAAATTGCTTGTATTAATAAGTATTTTTTTTTTATAAATCTAACTCTTGTCTATTTTACAGTATAAAAACACAAAATGGATAGACAACCCAATATTTTAAGAGACCTACCCGGAGACATGATGAAATCTTGTCTAGAGTCGGTCAGAATTCCCCGGCACAACTATTTAAGGCGATATCAGTTTGTAAAACATTCGAAGAATGTTTCAAGAATGCCTTGGTTTATAAAAGGCTTTCGTTCGAAAGATGGGGGATATCACATTGGGAAATCCATAAGTTACGATGTGTTTACTTTGACGCATATATTGCGGGGAACCCAAATGCTATTTTACGCAATGGGTTAAGAAATTATTTGTGACTCAATATATCCGAATATAGGACTTCGTGATTTAGAAAAAGCGGCTAACATGCAACATAAGGAAGCATGTTATGCTTACAGGTTAGTAATATTCGCTTCTCACCAAAGTGAGAACAAGAACATCGGGCTATAACTGTTAAACAAAACGTTCCCACAAGTGACGGAGTCGGTAATTGGGGTAAGAAATGAGGTTTTTAGATTGTTACGGGACTGTTGGACATTACGTAACCCTCATCCCTTTAACGACGTTACAACACGCTGTCTTATCAACGGCCATAACGGTTATGTTCCACAAGACCAAGGATGGAAAGTAGTCCTACTAAAATCAGAATGCATGACTTGTTTCTGGACGTATGAATTACGTGTCTTTATTGCCTTTGTTGAACGACTTGTGTACTAGCTAGAATTATCTTCACAACCATCTTGTATCAAATTTATTGTGTGCTATATTTCATGCTATATGTAAAATAAGCGGTATTGTAAGTTTGAAAAAATATTGTGTAAAAGTTTGAACGCGAAATATTATTATAATCAATTTTTCATATAGAATTGTAGTAGTTGAATTGTATATTAGCTACTAAGTATGAACTTAACGGGTAGGTACTACCCGACTTTAAACTTATAAAACGCTAATATGAAGAAAAAGCTTTTATAAATGAGTTCATATTATGCTACGAGATACTATTGACTACTCTTAATATTCTGTATGATTCACTTGTTTCATTTGACTATTTTGAAGGAAATGGCACCAACTACTCGACACACCTTGAATATGAGCGAAGAGGAATTTCATGCCTTTCTTGCTTCAAACATAGCCACAGTACAGGCTGCGCTACATACCAACAATAACCTTGGATCTAGCAGTACAGGAAATCGTGTAGGATGCACCTACAAAGAATTCACTGCCTGCAAACCTTTGGAATTTGATGGAACCGAAGGACCGATCGGATTGAAACGGTGGACCGAGAAGGTCGAATCGGTGTTTGCCATAAGTAAGTGTACTGAAGAGGACAAAGTGAAGTACGCTACGCATACCTTCACAGGTACTGCGTTAACATGGTGGAATACTTATCTAGAGCAAGTGGGACAAGATGATGCTTACGCACTACCGTGGTCAGCATTCAAGCACTTGATGAACGAGAAGTACCGTCCCAGAACTGAGGTCAATAAGCTCAAGACAGAACTTAGAGGGTTACGAACTCAAGGATTTGATATTACCACGTATGAAAGACGATTCACAGATATGTGCCTATTGTGTCCGGGAGCGTTCGAGGATGAGGAAGAGAAGATCGACGTGTTTGTGAAAGGATTACCGGAAAGAATCCAAGAAGATATAAGTTCACACGAGCCCACCTCCATACAACAGGCATGTAGAATGGGTCACAAACTAGTGAACCAGATTGAGGAAAGAATTAAAGAACAGACGGCTGAAGAGGCCAATGTGAAGCAAGTCAAAAGAAAGTGGGAGGAAAACGGTGATAAGAATCACCAATACAACAACAACAGCAATTACAACAATAATCGCAACAACTATCCCAACAATCGCAACATCAATCGCAACATCAATCGCAACTACAACAAACGGCCCAACAACAACAACAACAAAAACAACAATAACAGCAACTACAACAATCATCTCAACAATAATAACAACTGCAACAACAACAACAATCAGAAGCAGCTATGCCAAAGGTGTGAAAAGTATCAATCGGGGTGCACCAAATTTTGCAACAAGTGTAAAAGAAATGGTCATAGCGCGGCGAAGTGTGAGGTCTATGGACCAGGGGTTAACAGAACGAAAGGAACAAATGGTGTCGGAACGAGTAATGGAGGAGCAAGTAGTGTCGGAGCAAGTTATGCCAATGTAGTTTGTTATAAATGTGGAAAACCGGGCCACATTATTAGAAATTGCCCGAACCAGAAGAACACGAATGGACAAGGCCACGGAAGAGTTTTCAATATTAATGCGGCAGAGGCACAGGAAGACCCGGAGCTTGTTACGGGTACGTTTCTTGTTGACGATAAATCTGCTTATGTTTTATTTGATTCGGGTGCGGATAGAAGCTATATGAGTAGAGAATTTTGTGCTAAATTAAGTTGCCCATTGACGCCTTTGGATAGTAAATTTTTACTCGAATTAGCAAATGGTAAATTAATTTCAGAAGATAATATATGTCGGAATCGAGAAATTAAACTGGTTAGCGAAACATTTAAGATTGACTTGATACCAGTAGAGTTAGGGAGTTTTGCTGTGATAATCGGTATGGACTGGTTGAAAGAAGTGAAAGCAGAGATCGTTTGTTACAAAAATGCAATTCGCATTATACGAGAAAAAGGAAAACCCTTAATGGTGTAAGGAGAAAAGAGCAACGTAAAGTTAAATCTTATTAGTAACCTGAAGGCACAAAAACTAATAAGAAAAGGTTGCTATGCTGTGATAGCACACGTCGAGAAAGTCAATTCCGAAGAAAAGAACATCGATGATATTCCCGTCGCAAAAGAATTTCCCGATGTATTTCCGAAAGAATTACCGGGACTACCTCCACACCGATCCGTTGAATTTCAAATAGACCTTGTACCGGGAGCTGCACCAATAGCTCGTGCTCCATACAGACTCGCACCTAGCGAAATGAAGGAACTTCAGAGCCAATTACAAGAACTTTTAGAGTGTGGTTTCATTCGACCAAGCACATCACCGTGGGGAGATCCTGTTTTGTTTGTCAAGAAGAAAGATGGTACATTCAGGTTGTGTATCGACTACCAAGAGTTGAACAAACTTACCATCAAGAACCGCTACCCACTACCGAGAATCGACGAATTATTTTATCAACTACAAGGCTCGTATGTTTATTCGAAGATCGATTTACGTTCTGGATATCATCAAATGCGGGTGAAGGAGGATGATATTCTAAAGACTGCTTTTAGGACGCGTTACGGTCATTACTGTAGTGACCCGAACTTTTCCATGTTTATATATATTAATTGAGATTGATATTTACATGATTAAATGTTTCCAACATGTTAAGCAATCAAACTTATTAAGACTTGATTAATTGAAATATGTTTCATATAGACAATTGACCACCCAAGTTGACCGGTGATTCACGAACGTTAAAACTTGTAAAAACTATATGATGACATATATATGGATATATATATATATATAGTTAACATGATACTATGATAAGTAAACATATCATTAAGTATATTAACAATGAACTACATATGTAAAAACAAGACTACTAACTTAAAGATTTTTAAACGAGACATGTATGTAACGATTATCGTTGTAAAGACATTTAATATATATATATCATATTAAGAGATATTCATACATGATAATATCATGATAATATAATAATTTAAAATCTCATTTGATATTATAAACATTGGGTTAACAACATTTAACAAGATCGTTAACCTAAAGGTTTCAAAACAACACTTACATGTAACGACTAACGATGACTTAACGACTCAGTTAAAATGTATATACATGTAGTGTTTTAATATGTATTTATACACTTTTGAAAGACTTCAATACACTTATCAAAATACTTCTACTTAACAAAAATGCTTACAATTACATCCTCGTTCAGTTTCATCAACAATTCTACTCGTATGCACCCGTATTCGTACTCGTACAATACACAACTTTTAGATGTATGTACTATTGGTATATACACTCCAATGATCAGCTCTTAGCAGCCCATGTGAGTCACCTAACACATGTGGGGACCATCATTTGGCAACTAGCATGAAATATCTCATAAAATTACAAAAATATGAGTAATCATTCATGACTTATTTACATGAAAACAAAATTACATATCCTTTATATCTAATCCATACACCAACGACCAAAAACACCTACAAACACTTTCATTCTTCAATTTTCTTCATCTAATTGATCTCTCTCAAGTTCTATCTTCAAGTTCTAAGTGTTCTTCATAAATTCTACAAGTTCTAGTTACATAAAATCAAGAATACTTTCAAGTTTGCTAGCTCACTTCCAATCTTGTAAGGTGATCATCCAACCTCAAGAAATCTTTGTTTATTATAGTAGGTTATCATTCTAATACAAGGTAATAATCATATTCAAACTTTGGTTCAATTTTTATAACTATAACAATCTTATTTCAAGTGATGATCTTACTTAATCAACTTGTATTGTATATTATGTAATCTTGAGATACCATAGACACGTATACAATGTTTCGACCTATCATGTCGACACATCTATATATATTTCGGAACAACCATAGACACTCTATATGTGAATGTTGGAGTTAGCTATACAGGGTTGAGGCTGATTCCAAAATATATATAGTTTGAGTTGTGATCAATACTGAGATACGTATACACTGGGTCGTGGATTGATTCAAGATAATATTTATCGATTTATTTCTATACATCTAACTGTGGACAACTAGTTGTAGGTTACTAACGAGGACATCTGACTTAATAAACTTAAAACATCAAAATATATTAAAAGTGTTGTAAATATATTTTAAACATACTTTGATATATATGTATATATTGTTATAGGTTCGTGAATCAACCAGTGGCCAAGTCTTACTTTCCGACGAAGTAAATGAAATGTCCCATTCTTATTGATTAAAAACGTTCCATATTAATTGATTTCGTTGCGAGGTTTTGACCTCTATATGAGACGTTTTTCAAAGACTGCATTCATTTTTAAAACAAACCATAACCTTTATTTCATAGATAAAGGTTTTAAAAAGCTTTACGTAGATTATCAAATAACGATAATCTAAAATATCCTGTTTACACACGACCATTACATAATGGTTTACAATACAAATATGTTACAACAAAATAAGTTTCTTGAATGCAGTTTTTACACAATATCATACAAGTATGGACTCCAAATCTCGTCCTTATTTAAGTATGCGACAGCGGAAGCTCTTAATAATCACCTGAGATAAACATGCTTAAAACGTCAACAAAAATGTTGGTGAGTTATAGGTTTAACCTATATATATCAAATCATAATAATAGACCACAAGATTTCATATTTCAATACACATCCCATACATAGAGATAAAAATCATTCATATGGTGAACACCTGGTAATCGACATTAACAAGATGCATATATAAGAATATCCCCATCATTCCGGGACACCCTTCGGATATGATATAAATTTCGAAGTACTAAAGCATCCGGTACTTTGGATGGGGTTTGTTAGGCCCAATAGATCTATCTTTAGGATTCGCGTCAATTAGGGTGTCTGTTCCCTAATTCTTAGATTACCAGACTTAATAAAAAGGGGCATATTCGATTTCGATAATTCAACCATAGAATGTAGTTTCACGTACTTGTGTCTATTTTGTAAATCATTTATAAAACCTGCATGTATTCTCATCCCAAAAATATTAGATTTTAAAAGTGGGACTATAACTCACTTTCACAGATTTTTACTTCGTCGGGAAGTAAGACTTGGCCACTGGTTGATTCACGAACCTATAACAATATATACATATATATCAAAGTATGTTCAAAATATATTTACAACACTTTTAATATATTTTGATGTTTTAAGTTTATTAAGTCAGCTGTCCTCGTTAGTAACCTACAACTAGTTGTCCACAGTTAGATGTACAGAAATAAATCGATAAATATTATCTTGAATCAATCCACGACCCAGTGTATACGTATCTCAGTATTGATCACAACTCAAACTATATATATTTTGGAATCAACCTCAACCCTGTATAGCTAACTCCAACATTCACATATAGAGTGTCTATGGTTGTTCCGAAATATATATAGATGTGTCGACATGATAGGTCGAAACATTGTATACGTGTCTATGGTATCTCAAGATTACATAATATACAATACATGTTGATTAAGTTTTGGTTGGAATAGATTTGTTACCAATTTTCACGTAGCTAAAATGAGAAAAATTATCCAATCTTGTTTTACCCATAACTTCTTCATTTTAAATCTGTTTTGAGTGAATCAAATTGCTATGGTTTCATATTGAACTCTATTTTATGAATCTAAACAGAAAAAGTATAGGTTTATAGTCGGAAAAATAAGTTACAAGTCGTTTTTTTTTAAAGGTAGTCATTTCAGTCGAAAGAACGACGTCTAGATGACCATTTTAGAAAACATACTTCCACTTTGAGTTTAACCATAATTTTTGGATATAGTTTCATGTTCATAATAAAAATCATTTTCTCAGAATAACAACTTTTAAATCAAAGTTTATCATAGTTTTTAATTAACTAACCCAAAACAGCCCGCGGTGTTACTACGACGGCGTAAATCCGGTTTTACGGTGTTTTTCGTGTTTCCAGGTTTTAAATCATTAAGTTAGAATATCATATAGATATAGAACATGTGTTTAGTTGATTTTAAAAGTCAAGTTAGAAGGATTAACTTTTGTTTGCGAACAAGTTTAGAATTAACTAAACTATGTTCTAGTGATTACAAGTTTAAACCTTCGAATAAGATAGCTTTATATGTATGAATCGAATGATGTTATGAACATCATTACTACCTTAAGTTCCTTGGATAAACCTACTGGAAAAGAGAAAAATAGATCTAGCTTCAACGGATCCTTGGATGGCTCGAAGTTCTTGAAGCAGAATCATGACACGAAAACAAGTTCAAGTAAGATCATCACTTGAAATAAGATTTTTATAGTTATAGAAATTGAACCAAAGTTTGAATATGATTATTACCTTGTATTAGAATGATAAACTACTGTAAGAAACAAAGATTTCTTGAGGTTGGATGATCACCTTACAAGATTGGAAGTGAGCTAGCAAACTTGAAAGTATTCTTGATTTTATGAAACTAGAACTTTTGAAATTTATGAAGAACACTTAGAACTTGAAGATAGAACTTGAGAGAGATCCATTAGATGAAGAAAATTGAAGAATGAAAGTGTTTGTAGGTGTTTTTGGTCGTTGGTGTATGGATTAGATATAAAGGATATGTAATTTTGTTTTCATGTAAATAAGTCATGAATGATTACTCATATTTTTGTAATTTTATGAGATATTTCATGCTAGTTGCCAAATGATGGTTCCCACATGTGTTAGGTGACTCACATGGGCTGCTAAGATCTGATCATTGGAGTGTATATACCAATAGTACATACATCTAAAAGCTGTGTATTGTACGAGTACGAATACGGGTGCATACGAGTAGAATTGTTGATGAAACTGAACGAGGATGTAATTGTAAGCATTTTTGTTAAGTAGAAGTATTTTGATAAGTGTCTTGAAGTCTTTCAAAAGTGTATGAATACATATTAAAACACTACATGTATATACATTTTAACTGAGTCGTTAAGTCATCGTTAGTCGTTACATGTAAATGTTGTTTTGAAACCTTTAGGTTAACGATCTTGTTGAATGTTGTTAACCCATTGTTTATTATAACAAATGAGATGTTAAATTATTATATTATCATGATATTATGATATATAATATATCTTAGTATGATGTATATACAGTTAAATGTCGTTACAACGATAATCGTTACATATATGTCTCGTTTCGAAATCATTAAGTTAGTAGCCTTATTTTTACATATGTATTTCATTGTTAATACACTTAATAATATATTTACTTATCATTTAACATAATTAACCAAGTGTATCAATATCTTAATATGATTCATATGTACCTAGTAAGACGTTGTTATAACGATAATCGTTATATATATCGTTTTCGAGTTTCTTAAATTAATAGTCTCATTTTTATGTATATAACTCATTGTTAAAATACCTAATGAGATACATACTTATAATAAAAACATGTTAACTATATATATAACCATATATATGTCATCGTATAGTTTTTACAAGTTTTAACGTTCGTGAATCACCGGTCAACTTGGGTGGTCAATTGTCTATATGAAACATATTTCAATTAATCAAGTCTTAAAAAGTTTGATTGCTTAACATGTTGGAAACATTTAATCATGTAAATATCAATCTCAATGAATATATATAAACATGGAAAAGTTCGGGTCACTACAGTACCTACCCGTTAAATAAATTTCGTCCCGAAATTTTAAGCTGTTGAAGGTGTTGACGAATCTTCTAGAAATAGATGCGGGTATTTCTTCTTCATCTGATCTTCACGCTCCCAGGTGAACTCGGGTCCTCTACGAGCATTCCATCGAACCTTAACAATTGGTATCTTGTTTTGCTTAAGTCTTTTAACCTCACGATCCATTATTTCGACGGGTTCTTCGATGAATTGAAGTTTTTCGTTGATTTGGATTTCATCTAACGGAATAGTGAGATCTTCTTTAGCAAAACATTTCTTCAAATTCGAGACGTGGAAAGTGTTATGTACAGCCGCGAGTTGTTGAGGTAACTCAAGTCGGTAAGCTACTGGTCCGACACGATCAATAATCTTGAATGGTCCAATATACCTTGGATTTAATTTCCCTCGTTTACCAAATCGAACAACGCCTTTCCAAGGTGCAACTTTAAGCATGACCATCTCTCCAATTTCAAATTCTATATCTTTTCTTTTAATGTCAGCGTAGCTCTTTTGTCGACTTTGGGCGGTTTTCAACCGTTGTTGAATTTGGATGATCTTCTCGGTAGTTTCTTGTATAATCTCCGGACCCGTAATCTGTCTATCCCCCACTTCACTCCAACAAATCGGAGACCTGCACTTTCTACCATAAAGTGCTTCAAACGGCGCCATCTTAATGCTTGAATGGTAGTTGTTGTTGTAGGAAAATTCTGCTAACGGTAGATGTCGATCCCAACTGTTTCCGAAATCAATAACACATGCTCGTAGCATGTCTTCAAGCATTTGTATCGTCCTTTCGCTCTGCCCATCAGTTTGTGGATGATAGGCAGTACTCATGTCTAGACGAGTTCCTAATGCTTGCTGTAATGTCTGCCAGAATCTTGAAATAAATCTGCCATCCCTATCAGAGATAATAGAGATTGGTATTCCATGTCTGGATATGACTTCCTTCAAATACAGTCGTGCTAACTTCTCCATCTTGTCATCTTCTCTTATCGGCAGGAAGTGTGCTGATTTGGTGAGACGATCAACTATTACCCAAATAGTATCAAAACCACTTGCAGTCCTTGGCAATTTAGTGATGAAATCCATGGTAATGTTTTCCCATTTCCATTCTGGGATTTCGGGTTGTTGAAGTAGACCTGATGGTTTCTGATGCTCAGCTTTGACCTTAGAACACGTCAAACATTCTCCTACGTATTTAGCAACATCGGCTTTCATACCCGGCCACCAAAAATATTTCCTGAGATCCTTGTACATCTTCCCCGTTCCAGGATGTATTGAGTATCTGGTTTTATGAGCTTCTCTAAGTACCATTTCTCTCATATCTCCAAATTTTGGTACCCAAATCCTTTCAGCCCTATACCGGGTTCCATCTTCCAGAATATTAAGATGCTTCTCCGATCCTTTGGGTATTTCATCCTTTAAATTTCCCTCTTTTAAAACTCCTTGTTGCGCCTCCTTTATTTGAGTAGTAAGGTTATTATGAATCATTATATTCATAGATTTTACTCGAATGGGTTCTCTGTCCTTCCTGCTCAAGGCATCGGCTACCACATTTGCCTTCCCCGGGTGGTAACGAATCTCAAAGTCGTAATCATTCAACAATTCAGTCCACCTACGCTGCCTCATATTCAGTTGTTTCTGATTAAATATGTGTTGAAGACTTTTGTGGTCGGTATATATAATACTTTTGACCCCATATAAGTAGTGCCTCCAAGTCTTTAATGCAAAAACAACCGCGCCTAATTCCAAATCATGCGTCGTATAATTTTGTTCGTGAATCTTCAATTGTCTAGACGCATAAGCAATCACCTTCGTTCGTTGCATTAATACACAACCGAGACCTTGCTTTGATGCGTCACAATAAATCACAAAATCATCATTCCCTTCAGGCAATGACAATATAGGTGCCGTAGTTAGCTTTTTCTTCAATAACTGAAACGCTTTCTCTTGTTCATCATTCCATTCAAATTTCTTCCCTTTATGCGTTAATGCAGTCAAGGGTTTTGCTATTCTGGAAAAGTCTTGGATGAACCTTCTGTAGTAACCAGCTAGTCCTAAAAACTGGCGTATGTGTTTCGGAGTTTTCGGGGTTTCCCACTTTTCAACAGTTTCTATCTTTGCCGGATCCACCTTAATACCTTCTTTGTTCACTATGTGACCGAGGAATTGAACTTCTTCCAACCAAAATGCACACTTTGAAAACTTAGCGTACAATTCTTCCTTCCTCAATACTTCTAACACCTTTCTCAAATGTTCACCGTGTTCTTGGTCATTCTTTGAGTAAATAAGTATGTCATCAATGAAAACAATGACAAACTTGTCAAGGTATGGTCCACACACTCGGTTCATAAGGTCCATGAACACAGCTGGTGCATTAGTTAAACCAAACGGCATGACCATAAACTCGTAATGACCGTAACGTGTTCTGAAAGCAGTCTTTGGAATATCATCTTCTTTCACCCGCATTTGATGATACCCGGAACGTAAGTCAATCTTTGAATAAACAGACGAGCCTTGTAGTTGATCAAATAAGTCGTCGATTCTCGGTAGTGGGTAGCGGTTCTTGATGGTAAGTTTGTTCAACTCTCGGTAGTCGATACACAACCTGAATGTACCATCTTTCTTCTTGACAAACAAAACAGGAGCTCCCCACGGTGATGTGCTTGGTCGAATGAAACCACGCTCTAAAAGTTCTTGTAATTGGCTTTGCAGTTCTTTCATCTCGCTGGGTGCGAGTCTGTAAGGAGCACGAGCTATTGGTGCAGCTCCTGGTACAAGATCTATTTGAAATTCAACGGATCGATGTGGGGGTAATCCCGGTAATTCTTTCGGAAATACATCGGGAAATTCTTTTGCAATGGGAACATCATTGATACTCTTTTCTTCAGTTTGTACTTTCTCGACGTGTGCTAGAACAGCATAGCAACCTTTTCTTATTAGTTTTTGTGCCTTCAAATTACTAATAAGATGTAGCTTCGTGTTGCCCTTTTCTCCGTACACCATTAAGGGTTTTCCTTTTTCTCGTATAATGCAAATTGCATTTTTGTAACAGACGATCTCCGCTTTCACTTCTTTCAACCAGTCCATACCGATTATCACATCAAAACTCCCTAACTCTACTGGTATCAAATCAATCTTAAATGTTTCGCTAACCAGTTTAATTTCTCGATTCCGACATATATTATCTGCTGAAATTAATTTACCATTTGCTAATTCGAGTAAAAATTTACTATCCAAAGGCGTCAATGGACAACTTAATTTAGCACAAAAATCTCTACTCATATAGCTTCTATCCGCACCCGAATCAAATAAAACGTAAGCAGATTTATTGTCAATAAGAAACGTACCCGTAACAAGCTCCGGGTCTTCCTGTGCCTCTACCGCATTAATATTGAAAACTCTTCCACGGCCTTGTCCATTCGTGTTCCCCTGGTTTGGGCAATTTCTAATAATGTGGCCTGGTTTTCCACATTTATAACAAACTACATTGGCATAACTTGCTCCGACACTACTTGCTCCGCCATTACTCGTTCCGACACCATTTGTTCCTTTCGTTCTATTAACCCCTGGTCCGTAGACCTCACACTTCGCCGCGCTATGACCATTTCTTTTACACTTGTTGCAAAATTTGGTGCAGAACCCCGAGTGATTCTTTTCACACCTTTGGCATAGCTGCTTCTGATTGTTGTTGTTGTTGCGGTTATTATTGTTGTTGGGATGATTGTTGTAGTTGCTGTTGTTGTTGTTGTTGTTGTTGGGCCGTTTGTTGTAGTTGCGATTGATGTTGCGATTGTTGGGATAATTGTTGCGATTATTGTTGTAATTGCTGTTGTTGTTGTATTGGTGATTCTTATCACCGTTTTCCTCCCACTTTCTTTTGACTTGCTTCACATTGGCCTCTTCAGCAGTCTGTTCTTTAATTCTTTCTTCAATCTGGTTCACTAGTTTGTGAGCCATTCTACATGCCTGTTGTATAGAGGCGGGCTCGTGTGAACTTATATCTTCTTGGATTCTTTCCGGTAATCCTTTCACAAATGCGTCGATCTTCTCTTCCTCATCTTCGAATGCTCCCGGACACAATAGGCACAATTCTGTGAATCGTCTTTCGTACGTGGTAATATCAAATCCTTGGGTTCGTAACCCTCTAAGTTCTATCTTGAGCTTATTGACCTCGGTTCTGGGACGGTACTTCTCGTTCATCAAGTGCTTGAATGCTGACCACGGTAGTGCGTACGCATCGTCTTGTCCCACTTGCTCTAGATAGGTATTCCACCATGTTAACGCAGAACCTGTGAAGGTATGCGTAGCGTACTTCACTTTGTCCTCTTCAGTACACTTACTTATGGCAAACACCGATTCAACCTTCTCGGTCCACCGTTTCAATCCGATCGGTCCTTCGGTTCCATCAAATTCTAAAGGTTTGCAGGCAGTGAATTCTTTGTAGGTGCATCCTACACGATTTCCTGTACTGCTAGATCCAAGGTTATTGTTGGTATGTAGCGCAGCCTGTACTGCGGCTATGTTTGAAGCTAGAAAAGTACGGAATTCCTCTTCATTCATATTCACGGTGTGTCGAGTAGTCGGTGCCATTTCCTTCAAAATAGTTAAATGGAACAAGTTAATCATACAGAATATTAAGAGTAGTTAATAGTATTTCGTAGCATAATATGAACTCATTTATAAAAGCTTTTTCTTCATATTAGCATTTTATAAGTTTAAATTCGGGTAGTACCTACCCGTTAAGTTCATACTTAGTAGCTAATATACAATTCAACTACTACAATTCTATATGAAAAACTGATTATAATAATATTTCGCGTTCAAACTTTTATACAATATTTTACAAACTTACAATACCGCTTATTTTACATAAAGCATGAAATATAGCACACAATAACTTTGATACAAGATAGTTGTGAAGATAATTCTAGCTAGTACACAAGTCGTTCAGCAAAGGCAATAAAGACACGTAATTCATACGTCCAGAAACAAGTCATGCATTCTGGTTTTACTAGGACTACTTCCCATCCTTGGTCTTGTGCAACATAACCGTTATGGCCGTTGATAAGACAGCGTGTTGTAACGTCGTCAAAGGGACGAGGGTTACGTAATGTCCAACAGTCCCGTAATAATCTAAAAACCTCATTTCTTACCCCAATTACCGACTCCGTCACTTGTGGAAACGTTTTGTTTAATAGTTGTAGCCCGATGTTCTTGTTCTCACTTTGGTGAGAAGCGAACATTACTAATCCGTAAGCATAACATGCTTCTTTATGTTGCATGTTAGCTGCTTTTTCTAAATCACGAAGTCCAATATTCGGATATATTGAGTCAAAATAATTTCTTAACCCGTTGCGTAAAATAGCATTTGGGTTCCCTGCAATATATGCGTCAAAGTAAACACATCGTAACTTATGGGTTTCCCAATGTGATATCCCCCATCTTTCAAACGAAAGTCTCTTATAAACCAAGACATTCTTGGAACGTTCTTCGAATGTCTTACAAACTGATCTCGCCTTAAATAGTTGTGCCGAGGAATTCTGGCCGACTCTAGACAATATTTCATCAATCATGTCTCCGGGTAGGTCTCTTAAAATATTGGGTTGTCTATCCATTTTGTGTTTTTAAACTGTAAAATAGACAAGAGTTAGATTCATAAAAAATACTTATTAATACCATCAATTTTTACATATATCATAAAGCATAAGAACGCTATATTACATATATTACACCACACGAATACAACTATCTTATTCCGACTCGCTCGTTTCTTCTTCTTCGGTTTTGGTTCGTTTTGCCAAGTTTCTAGGGATATATGATGTTCCCCTAATACGAGCCGTCGTTGTCCACATTGGTTTAGAAAAACCTGGTGGTTTAGAGGTTCCCGGGTCATTGTTACAACTTAAGAACTTCGGGGGTTGACGATACATATAAAGTTCATCGGGGTTGGAATTAGATTTCTCTATTTTTATGCCCTTTCCCTTATTATTTTCTTTTGCCTTTTTAAATTCAGTTGGGGTAATTTCTATAACATCATTGGAATTCTCGTCGGAATCCGATTCATCGGAGAATTGGTAATCCTCCCAATATTTTGCTTCCTTGGCGGAAACACCATTGACCATAATTAACCTTGGTCGGTTGGTTGAGGATTCTCTTTTACTTAACCGTTTTATTATTTCCCCCACCGGTTCCGATTCTTCTTCCGGTTCCGATTCTTCGTCCGGTTCCGATTCTTCTTCCGGTTCCGACTCTTCTTCCGGTTCCTCTTCGGGAACTTGTGAATCAGTCCATGAATCATTCCAATTTACATTTGACTCTTCATTATTATTAGGTGAGTCAATGGGACTTGTTCTAGAGGTAGACATCTATCACATAATATCAAACACGTTAAGAGATTAATATATCACATAATATTCATATGTTAAAAATATATAGTTTCCAACAAAAATGTTGAGCAATCATTTTTAAAGAAAACACGGTCGAAGTCCAGAATCACTAATGCATCCTAACAAACTCGATAAGACACACTAATGCAAATTTTCTGGTTCTCTAAGACCAACGCTCGGATACCAACTGAAATGTCCCGTTCTTATTGATTAAAAACGTTCCATATTAATTGATTTCGTTGCGAGGTTTTGACCTCTATATGAGACGTTTTTCAAAGACTGCATTCATTTTTAAAACAAACCATAACCTTTATTTCATAGATAAAGGTTTTAAAAAGCTTTACGTAGATTATCAAATAACGATAACCTAAAATATCCTGTTTACACACGACCATTACATAATGGTTTACAATACAAATATGTTACAACAAAATAAGTTTCTTGAATGCAGTTTTTACACAATATCATACAAGTATGGACTCCAAATCTCGTCCTTATTTAAGTATGCGACAGCGGAAGCTCTTAATAATCACCTGAGAATAAACATGCTTAAAACGTCAACAAAAATGTTGGTGAGTTATAGGTTTAACCTATATATATCAAATCATAATAATAGACCACAAGATTTCATATTTCAATACACATCCCATACATAGAGATAAAAATCATTCATATGGTGAACACCTGGTAATCGACATTAACAAGATGCATATATAAGAATATCCCCATCATTCCGGGACACCCTTCGGATATGATATAAATTTCGAAGTACTAAAGCATCCGGTACTTTGGATGGGGTTTGTTAGGCCCAATAGATCTATCTTTAGGATTCGCGTCAATTAGGGTGTCTGTTCCCTAATTCTTAGATTACCAGACTTAATAAAAAGGGGCATATTCGATTTCGATAATTCAACCATAGAATGTAGTTTCACGTACTTGTGTCTATTTTGTAAATCATTTATAAAACCTGCATATATTCTCATCCCAAAAATATTAGATTTTAAAAGTGGGACTATAACTCACTTTCACAGATTTTTACTTCGTCGGGAAGTAAGACTTGGCCACTGGTTGATTCACGAACCTATAACAATATATACATATATATCAAAGTATGTTCAAAATATATTTACAACACTTTTAATATATTTTGATGTTTTAAGTTTATTAAGTCAGCTGTCCTCGTTAGTAACCTACAACTAGTTGTCCACAGTTAGATGTACAGAAATAAATCGATAAATATTATCTTGAATCAATCCACGACCCAGTGTATACGTATCTCAGTATTGATCACAACTCAAACTATATATATTTTGGAATCAACCTCAACCCTGTATAGCTAACTCCAACATTCACATATAGAGTGTCTATGGTTGTTCCGAAATATATATAGATGTGTCGACATGATAGGTCGAAACATTGTATACGTGTCTATGGTATCTCAAGATTACATAATATACAATACATGTTGATTAAGTTTTGGTTGGAATAGATTTGTTACCAATTTTCACGTAGCTAAAATGAGAAAAATTATCCAATCTTGTTTTACCCATAACTTCTTCATTTTAAATCCGTTTTGAGTGAATCAAATTGCTATGGTTTCATATTGAACTCTATTTTATGAATCTAAACAGAAAAAGTATAGGTTTATAGTCGGAAAAATAAGTTACAAGTCGTTTTTTTTAAAGGTAGTCATTTCAGTCGAAAGAACGACGTCTAGATGACCATTTTAGAAAACATACTTCCACTTTGAGTTTAACCATAATTTTTGGATATAGTTTCATGTTCATAATAAAAATCATTTTCTCAGAATAACAACTTTTAAATCAACGTTTATCATAGTTTTTAATTAACTAACCCAAAACAGCCCGCGGTGTTACTACGACGGCGTAAATCCGGTTTTACGGTGTTTTTCGTGTTTCCAGGTTTTAAATCATTAAGTTAGCATATCATATAGATATAGAACATGTGTTTAGTTGATTTTAAAAGTCAAGTTAGAAGGATTAACTTTTGTTTGCGAACAAGTTTAGAATTAACTAAACTATGTTCTAGTGATTACAAGTTTAAACCTTCGAATAAGATAGCTTTATATGTATGAATCGAATGATGTTATGAACATCATTACTACCTTAAGTTCCTTGGATAAACCTACTGGAAAAGAGAAAAATGGATCTAGCTTCAACGGATCCTTGGATGGCTCGAAGTTCTTGAAGCAGAATCATGACACGAAAACAAGTTCAAGTAAGATCATCACTTGAAATAAGATTTTTATAGTTATAGAAATTGAACCAAAGTTTGAATATGATTATTACCTTGTATTAGAATGATAAACTACTGTAAGAAACAAAGATTTCTTGAGGTTGGATGATCACCTTACAAGATTGGAAGTGAGCTAGCAAACTTGAAAGTATTCTTGATTTTATGAAACTAGAACTTTTGAAATTTATGAAGAACACTTAGAACTTGAAGATAGAACTTGAGAGAGATCCATTAGATGAAAAAAATTGAAGAATGAAAGTGTTTGTAGGTGTTTTTGGTCGTTGGTGTATGGATTAGATATAAAGGATATGTAATTTTGTTTTCATGTAAATAAGTCATGAATGATTACTCATATTTTTGTAATTTTATGAGATATTTCATGCTAGTTGCCAAATGATGGTTCCCACATGTGTTAGGTGACTCACATGGGCTGCTAAGAGCTGATCATTGGAGTGTATATACCAATAGTACATACATCTAAAAGCTGTGTATTGTACGAGTACGAATACGGGTGCATACGAGTAGAATTGTTGATGAAACTGAACGAGGATGTAATTGTAAGCATTTTTGTTAAGTAGAAGTATTTTGATAAGTGTCTTGAAGTCTTTCAAAAGTGTATGAATACATATTAAAACACTACATGTATATACATTTTAACTGAGTCGTTAAGTCATCGTTAGTCGTTACATGTAAATGTTGTTTTGAAACCTTTAGGTTAACGATCTTGTTGAATGTTGTTAACCCATTGTTTATTATAACAAATGAGATGTTAAATTATTATATTATCATGATATTATGATATATAATATATCTTAGTATGATGTATATACAGTTAAATGTCGTTACAACGATAATCGTTACATATATGTCTCGTTTCGAAATCATTAAGTTAGTAGCCTTATTTTTACATATGTATTTCATTGTTAATACACTTAATAATATATTTACTTATCATTTAACATAATTAACCAAGTGTATCAATATCTTAATATGATTCATATGTACCTAGTAAGACGTTGTTATAACGATAATCGTTATATATATCGTTTTCGAGTTTCTTAAATTAATAGTCTCATTTTTATGTATATAACTCATTGTTAAAATACCTAATGAGATACATACTTATAATAAAAACATGTTAACTATATATATAACCATATATATGTCATCGTATAGTTTTTACAAGTTTTAACGTTCGTGAATCACCGGTCAACTTGGGTGGTCAATTGTCTATATGAAACATATTTCAATTAATCAAGTCTTAACAAGTTTGATTGCTTAACATGTTGGAAACATTTAATCATGTAAATATCAATCTCAATTAATATATATAAACATGGAAAAGTTCGGGTCACTACAGTAAAAATCTGTGAAAGTGAGTTATAGTCCCACTTTTAAAATCTAATATTTTTGGGATGAGAATACATGCAGGTTTTATAAATGATTTACAAAATAGACACAAGTACGTGAAACTACATTCTATGGTTGAATTATCGAAATCGAATATGCCCCTTTTTATTAAGTCTGGTAATCTAAGAATTAGGGAACAGACACCCTAATTGACGTGAATCCTAAAGATAGATCTATTGGGCCTAACAAACCCCATCCAAAGTACCGGATGCTTTAGTACTTCGAAATTTATATCATATCCGAAGGGTGTCCCGGAATGATGGGGATATTCTTATATATGCATCTTGTTAATGTCGGTTACCAGGTGTTCACCATATGAATGATTTTTATCTCTATGTATGGGATGTGTATTGAAATATGAAATCTTGTGGTCTATTATTATGATTTGATATATATAGGTTAAACCTATAACTCACCAACATTTTTGTTGACGTTTTAAGCATGTTTATTCTCAGGTGATTATTAAGAGGTTCCGCTGTTGCATACTTAAATAAGGACGAGATTTGGAGTCAATGCTTGTATGATATTGTGTAAAAACTGCATTCAAGAAACTTATTTTGTTGTAACATATTTGTATTGTAAACCATTATGTAATGGTCGTGTGTAAACAGGATATTTTAGATTATCATTATTTGATAATCTACGTAAAGCTTTTTAAACCTTTATTGATGAAATAAAGGTTATGGTTTGTTTTAAAATGAATGCAGTCTTTGAAAAACGTCTCATATAGAGGTCAAAACCTCGCAACGAAATCAATTAATATGGAACGTTTTTAATCAATAAGAACGGGACATTTCAATTACGAGTTTATGGTTATGCCATTTGGATTGACTAACGCACCAGCTGTGTTCATGGACCTCATGAACCGAGTGTGTGGGCCATATCTTAACAAGTTTGTTATTGTTTTCATCGATGACATACTTATTTACTCGAAGAATGATCAAGAGCACGAAGAACACTTGAGAAAAGTGCTAGAGTTGTTAAGAAAAGAAAAACTGTACGCTAAGTTTTCAAAGTGTGCATTTTGGTTGTAAGAAGTTCAATTCCTCGGTCACATAGTGAACAAAGAAGGTATTCAGGTGGATCCAGCGAAGATTGAAACCGTTGAAAAGTGGGAAACCCCGAAAACTCCGAAACACATACGCCAGTTTTTAGGACTAGCTGGTTACTACAGAAGGTTCATCCAAGACTTTTCCAGAATAGCAAAACCCTTGACTGCATTAACGCATAAAGGGAAGAAATTTGAATGGAAGGATGAACAAGAGAAAGCGTTTCAGTTATTGAAGAAAAAGTTAACTACGGCACCTATATTGTCATTGCCTGAAGGGAATGATGATTTTGTGATTTATTGTGACGCATCAAAGCAAGGTCTCGGTTGTGTATTAATGCAACGAACGAAGGTGATTGCTTATGCGTCTAGACAATTGAAGATTCACGAGCAAAATTATACGACTCACGATTTGGAATTGGGTGCCGTTGTTTTTGCATTAAAGACTTGGAGGCATTATTTATATGGGGTCAAAAGTATTATATATACCGACCACAAAAGTCTCCAACATATATTTAATCAGAAGCAACTGAATATGAGGCAGCGTAGGTGGATTGAATTGTTGAATGATTACGACTTTTCGTTACCACCCGGGGAAGGCAAATGTGGTAGCCGATGCCTTGAGCAGGAAGGACAGAGAACCCATTCGAGTAAAATCTATGAATATAATGATTCACAATAACCTTACTACTCAAATAAAGGAGGCGCAACAAGGAGTTTTACAAGAGGGAAATTTAAAGGAGGAAATACCCTAAGGATCGGAGAAGCATCGTAATATTCGGGAAGACGGAACCCGGTATAGGGCTGAAAGAATTTGGGTACCAAAATTTGGAGATATGAGAGAAATGGTACTTAGAGAAGCTCATAAAACCAGATACTCAATACATCCTGAAACGGGGAATATGTACAAGGATCTCAAGAAACATTTTTGGTGGCCGGGTATGAAAGCCGATGTTGCTAAATACGTAGGAGAATGTTTGACGTGTTCTAAGGTCAAAGTTGAGCATCAGAAACCATCGGGTCTACTTCAACAACCCGAAATCCCGGAATGGAAATGGGAAAACATTACCATGAATTTCATCACTAAATTGCCAAGGACTGCAAGTGGTTTTGATACTATTTGGGTAATAGTTGATCGTCTCACCAAATCAGCACACTTCCTGCCAATAAGAGAAGATGGCAAGATGGAGAAGTTAGCACAACTGTATTTGAAGGAAGTCATCTCCAGACATGGAATACCGATCTCTATTATCTCTGATAGGGATGGCAGATTTATTTCAAGATTCTGGCAGACATTACAGCAAGCATTAGGAACTCGTCTAGACATGAGTACTGCCTATCATCCACAAACTGATGGGCAGAGCGAAAGGACGATACAAACGCTTGAAGACATGCTACGGGCATGTGTTATTGATTTCGGAAACAGTTGGGATCGACATCTACCGTTAGCAGAATTTTCCTACAACAACAGCTACCATTCAAGCATTGAGATGGCGCCGTTTGAAGCACTTTATGGTAGAAAGTACAGGTCTCCGATTTGTTGGAGTGAAGTAGGGGATAGACAGATTACGGGTCCGGAGATAATACAAGAAACTACCGAGAAGATCATCCAAATTCAACAACGGTTGAAAACCACCCAAAGTCGACAAAAGAGCTACGCTGACATTAAAAGAAAAGATATAGAATTTGAAATTGGAGAGATGGTCATGCTTAAAGTTGCACCTTGGAAAGGCGTTGTTCGATTTGGTAAACGAGGGAAATTAAATCCAAGGTATATTGGACCATTCAAGATTATTGATCGCGTCGGACCAGTAGCTTACCAACTTGAGTTCCCTCAACAACTCGCGGCTGTACATAACACTTTCCACGTCTCGAATTTGAAGAAATATTTTGCTAAAGAAGATCTCACTATTCCGTTAGATGAAATCCAAATTAACGAAAAACTTCAATTCATCGAAGAACCCGTCGAAATAATGGATCGTGAGGTTAAAAGACTTAAGCAAAATAAGATACCAATTGTTAAGGTTCGATTGAATGCTCGTAGAGGACCCGAGTTTACCTGGGAATGAGAAGATCAGATGAAGAAGAAATACCCGCATTTATTTCCAGAAGATACGTCAACACCTCCAACTGCTTAAAATTTCGGGACGAAATTTATTTAACGGGTAGGTACTGTAGTGACCCGAAATTTTCCATGTTTATATATATATTAAATGAAATTGTTATGATTAAGTGTTTCCAACATGTTAAGCAATCAAACCTGTTAAGACTTGATTAATTGAAATAGGTTTCATATAGACAATTGACCACCCAAGTTAACCGGTGATTCACGAACGTTAAAACTTGTAAAAACTATATGATGACATATATATGGATATATATATATATATATATATATATATATATATATATATATATATATATATATATATATATATATATATATATATATATATATATATATATATATATAGTTAACATGATATTATGATAAGTAAACATATCATTAAGTATATTAACAATGAACTACATATGTAAAAACAAGACTACTAACTTAATGATTTTGAAACGAGACATATATGTAACGATTATCGTTGTAACGACATTTAATGTATATATATCATATTAAGATATATTAATACATCATGATATCATGATAATGTAATAATTTAACATCTCATTTGATTTAATAAACAATGGGTTAACAACATTTAACAAGATCGTTAACCTAAAGGTTTCAAAACAACACTTACATGTAACGACTAACGATGACTTAACGACTCAGTTAAAATGTATATACATGTAGTGTTTTAATATGTATTCATACAATTTTGAAAGACTTCAAGACACTTATCAAAATACTTCTACTTAACAAAAATGCTTACAGTTACATCCTCGTTCAGTTTCATCAACAATTCTACTCGTATGCACCCGTATTCGTACTCGTCCAATAGACAGCTTTTAGATGTATGTACTATTGGTATATATACTCCAATGATCAGCTCTTAGTAGCCCATGTGAGTCACCTAACACATGTGAGAACCATCATTTGGCAACTAGCATGAAATATCTCATAAAATTACAAATATATGAGTAATCATTCATGACTTATTTACATGAAAACAAAATTACATATCATTTATATCTAATCCATACACCAACGACCAAAAACACCTACAAACACTTTCATTCTTCAATTTTCTTTATCTAATTGATCTCTCTCAAGTTCTATCTTCAAGTTCTAAGTGTTCTTCATAAATTCTACAAGTTCTAGTTACATAAAATCAAGAATACTTCTAAGTTTGCTAGCTTACTTCCAATCTTGTAAGGTGATCATCCAACCTCAAGAAATCTTTGTTTCTTACAGTAGAATATCATTATAATACAAGGTAATAATCATATTCAAACTTTGGTTCAATTTCTATAACTATAACAATCTTATTTCAAGTGATGATCTTACTTGAACTTGTTTTCGTGTCATGATTCTGCTTCAAGAACTTCGAGCCATCCAAGGATCTATTGAAGCTAGATCCATTTTTCTATTTTCTAGTAGGTTTATCCAAGGAAATTAAGGTAGTAATGATGTTCATAACATCATTCGATTCATACATAAAAAGCTATCATATTCGAAGTGGTAAACTTGTAATCACTAGAACATAGTTTAGTTAATTCTAAACTTGTTCGCAAATAAAGTTAATCCTTCTAATTACACTTTTAAAATCAACTATACACATGATATATATCTATATTATATGCTAACTTAATGATTTAAAACCCGAAAACACGATAAACACCATAAAACCGAATTTACGCCGTCGTAGTTACAACCGGGGGCTATTTTGGTTTGGATAATTAAAAACTATGAAAAACTTTGATTTAAAAGCTATACTTATGGAAAAATGATTTTTCTTATGAACATGAAACCATATCCAAAAATCATGGTTAAACTCAAAGTGAAAGTATGTTTTTCAAAACAGTCATCAAGATGTCGTTCTTTCGACGAAAATGACTAACTCTTTTAAAAATGACTTGTAACTTGTATTTCCGACTATAAACCTATACCTTTTCTGTTTAGTTTCATAAATTTAAGTTCAATACGAAACCGTGGCCGCTTAAATCACTCAAAACGGATTAGAAACGAAGAAATGGCGAGCAAAACAAAATTGGTAAAAACTACTCATTTTAGCTACGTGAAAATTGGTAACAAATCTATTCCAACCATAACTTAATCAACTTGTATTGTATATTATGTAATCTTGAGATACCATAGACACGTATACAATGTTTCGACCTATCATGTCGACACATCTATATATATTTCGGAACAACCATAGACACTCTATATGTGAATGTTGGAGTTAGCTATACAGGGTTGAGGTTGATTTCAAAATATATATAGTTTGAGTTGTGATCAATACTGAGATATGTATACACTGGGTCGTGGATTGATTCAAGATAATATATATCGATTTATTTTCTGTACATCTAACTGTGGACAACTAGTTGTAGGTTACTAACGAGGACAGCTGACTTAATAAACTTAAAACATCAAAATGTATTAAAAGTGTTGTAAATATATTTTGAACATACTTTGATATATATGTACATATTTGTTATAGGTTCGTGAATCGACCAGTGGCCAAGTCTTACTTCCCGACGAAGTAAAAAATCTGTGAAAGTGAGTTATAGTCCCACTTTTAAAATCTAATATTTTTGGGATGAGAATACATGCAGGTTTTATAAATGATTTACAAAATAGACACAAGTACGTGAAACTACATTCTATGGTTGAATGATCGAAATCGAATATGCCCCTTTTTATTAAGTCTGGTAATCTAAGAATTAGGGAACAGACACCCTAATTGACGCGAATCCTAAAGATAGATCTATTGGGCATAACAAACCCCATCCAAAGTACCAGATGCTTTAGTACTTCGAAATTTATATCATATCCGAAGGGTGTCCCGGAATGATGGGGATATTCTTATATATGCATCTTGTTAATGTCGGTTACCAGGTGTTCACCATATGAATGATTTTTATCTCTATGTATGGGATGTGTATTGAAATATGAAATCTTGTGGTCTATTGTTACGATTTGATATACATATAGGTTAAACTTATAACTCACCAACATTTTTGTTGACGTTTAAAGCATGTTTATTCTCAGGTGAATACTAAGAGCTTCCGCTGTTGCATACTAAAATAAGGACAAGATTTAGAGTCCATGTTTGTATGATATTGTGTAAAAACTGCATTCAAGAAACATAGGTCGATGTAATATATTTTTATTGTAAACCATTATGTAATGGTCGTGTGTAAACAGTATATTTTAGATTATCATTATTTGATAATCTACGTAATGTTTTTAAAACCTTTATTGATAAAATAAAGGTTATGGTTATTTTAAAAATGAATGCAGTCTTTGAAAAACGTCTCATATAGAGGTCAAAACCTCGCAACGAAATCAATTAATATGGAACGTTTATAATCAATATGAACGGGACATTTCATGAGTAGCAGTAGTGTGACGACCCGGAAATTTCCGACCAAATTTAAACTTTAATCTTTATATTATTCCGACACGATAAGCAAAGTTTGTTAAGTTAAATCTCAAGAATTTTAAACTGTGTTCATACATTCATTATAACCTCGACCAAATTCCGACGATTCACGAACCGTTATATATAAATAGATATGTATATATATATATATATTATAACTTGAGAATATTAATAAAGTATTAAACGTATAATACTTTACACGAACGTATTTGTTTCAATATGATTTTCGACAAAATTAAAAAAAATATATTAAATGATTGAATTATCAGAAACATTGAATTATGATTACAAGTCTCTGTTGAGAGGTCCACTATGATTTGAGAAAATCTATTCCTCTTAACGATATTCAGAATAATTTGTAAAGCTATTTATAAATAACAACAAAAAGTGTCATTTACGAAAGTTAGACAAAAGTTAGTGGAGAATTGGTTTCCATAATATTCTATTAATCTATTTTCAAACGTACAAAGACGTTTTCAGTTTAAAAAGAACTTTATTATTAAAACGTATATAACTTTTATAAATATCTAGAATCACTTTTGACAACTCATTACTTAACCAGTATAATAAATATAACGATATTTATATTTTATTTCATTAAATATATATAACGATTTAAATTAATAATATATATATTTATACGCGTATTATACATACATAGTTTTTATACTTTTACTATACTTTAACTTTACCTTTACTTTACTTTTACTTTACTTTAATTTTAATAATTCACTTTAATAATTAATACTTTAATAATTCACTTTAATAATTCATACTTTAATAATTCACTTTAATAATTCATACTTTAATAATTCACTTTAATAATTCATACTTTAATAATTTACTTTAATAATTCATACTTTAATAATTCACTTTAATAATTCATACTTTAATATTTCACTTTAATAATTCAAAAATCTATTATAAATAGAATTCAATAGGTTTTATTATTTCATGGAAACTTGAAAATATATTTCTCTAAACTCTCTCAATCGATTTATATATATATATATATATATATATATATATATATATATATTTGCTCTGTATTATTTCAAGATATTATTAGTATACATAAAATATTACGACGGAGTGCTGTCCGAGTGATTTCAAAATAGTTTTTTTTGAATGAGTCGAAGCTAAGGAAATTATGGGTTATAGCTATGGAGGTGATGGGTATGGTTCATGGGTATGCTCGTGAGGTCAATCTAGTGTTTATCATCTCCGTTACGTCTACGTACTTTTCTGCAATATTGAATCTCAATATTGATACGTTCGTGAATCCGAGGCCAACCTTGCACTTGTTAAATGACGTTATATGTATTTTTACTACGAAATACAGTATGGTGAGTTTCATTTGCTCCCTTTTATATATATTTTTGGGACTGAGAATACATGCGCTGTTTTTATAAATGTTTTACGAAATAGGCACAAGTACTAAAACTAATTCTACGTGGGTTTAAACCAGAAATATACCCTTAGCTTGGTAACATTAAACTACTTCTCTATGTACGGTAGGCACGAATCCTAAAGATAGATCTATTGGGCCTGACAAACCCCATCCTGACTATGGGATGCTTTAGTACTTCGAGGTTATTTTAAACACACCTGATCTGGTGTACTTCAGAGGGTAAAACATGAACGTTAAGGCTTGTTACCGGGTGCCTACAACTTATAGAATACTTTTATACACTTGCGAGTGTACATATATTTATAAACGGAAATCTTGTGGTCTATTAATATATTGAAATGATTGTTATGATAAACCTATGAACTCACCAACCTTTTGGTTGACACTTTAAAGCATGTTTATTCTCAGGTATTAAAGAAATCTTCCGCTGTGCATTAGCTCATTTTCAGGATATTACTTGGAGTCATTCATGGCATATTTTGAAAGACGTTGCATTCGAGTCATTGAGTTCATCAAGATTATTATTAAGCCAAATATAGTTGGATGTATTATAAAATGGTGTGCATGCCGTCAACTTTCGTTGTAAAGAAAGTTTGTCTTTTAAAAACGAATGCAATGTTTGTAAAATGTATCATATAGAGGTCAAATACCTCGCGATGTAATCAACTATTGTGAATCGTTTATAATGTATATGAACGGGTCCTTTCAAGTAGACTTTAAATAATAAGACCAAATATAACATATGGCTTATGTGGTTTGTATTAAGAATTACTGGTGATTCATGCAGTGACGAATGCAGGATTTTCAGTCAGTGGTGTCATTTGCCTTTTTCATTCAGTTGTGTCAATTGCCTTTTGAAAAGAATGGAGTCAATTGCCTTTTTTAGATATTAAAACTCAAACTTTAAAGCTAAAATTGAAGATCATAAGCCATTTGAGTGGTGTCAATTGACACCATAACATTCCAAGTGGCTACGCCACCGGATTCATGTACTTTTTCTTATTTTCTCATCGTGGATGTGGTTGTGATTTGCATTTGGAATCATCTATGGTTCTTGTGGTGAAAATCCACGTAGACTATCCTTGACGAAAAAAATACAAATTACGAGGATCATTGATTCAAATGAAAATCACATGGACCATCCTTGATGGAAAAAACTATAGGAATCACGGGTGATTTCTGATATGAATCATTTGTGATATTTTGTTAAAAAAACATCTAATGTTGATTTTCCATAAGTAAAAGTAGTTAAACAAAGAATCATACATGTACCATTGAATGAAGTCAACTTTTGACAAATGACATTTTGGATGTGGAAGATTTAATTGAATGGAAGTATACAAATTGTATTAGTTGTTTGAAATTGAAACTCAATTGCACCAAATACAATCTCAATTCGGTTATACAAGATGCAACTCGATTGTTCTGCTAGCTTATCTTTTCATATGTGAGTTAACGCTATGTAATTGTCCATCACAAGATGATTCACGAGGTTTCAGGTTCAAATTTGGGTGGTCGGGGACGGGTTTAGAAACGATCATGCACTGCTCACCAAACCTCGTATATTAGTATATTAGAGTAAAAAAACTTATCCACCCTAACATGGATAGGAAAGACCATTAATCAAAGGTCTGTTTTTAGGGTGTACAATAATCTGTAACATAACACAATTGAGACTAAACACCGAACAATAATTGAATACTTTTGCAACTTCCCTGTGTATAATTTTGAACCAATGTACAATTTGATAATCAAAAAGAATAAATTTCTATCATCATCTCCATCCCTTATTTTGGGATTTCTGTATATAATCTAACTTAGCTTCGATAAACCTTGATCCACTGTTACCGAAACTCTTGCATCTACTGCTACATTCGATTCGATAAACACCTTATTGTTCGTAATATTTCTTAGAACATAGTTCGGGAACACATTACTCTCATTCGTCATCAAAGTATATTGCACGAACTTTATATGTTTCGGAAACAGAAGTATTTTGTTAAAATCTACTATCCATAACGTACCATTACCTCGTGTAATCCCTTTAGCGATAGTCGCCTTCAAATTCATCCCATTCACATTGTTATCGTTAACAACAACTTGATCGATATTGTTAAAACCACCATTCCTTTGATCTAGTTGAACTATATCAATCCCTCTGTTTGATCCCGAAAACATATTGTTCACAATATTTACGCCCGTTGCAACACCTCGAATTGATTTCAAGACAATAAACGCGTCCCCTAAGAAAAAACAACCCGAAACATGAAGTTGTACAGGGTCTTCAGCCACAATCCCAGTGTAATCAAAGTAAGAATTAACAATCCTCGTTTGAGTAAGACCGGGTAACTTTAAATAAACTCCGGTCCCACCAAACCCGGTGGCCTTATTATAACAATGTACCCCCGTAATAACATTAGCTTGACCCGATACCATGATTCCTATAGCGGCCGAGAAAATAACAACATCAGTGACAACATTATCATTTCCAGCTAGACTAATTGCGGTCCCTGAGAAATTACGTTCATATGGATCCCCACCCGCGGTTATATGTTGTCCTAAGAACGAATTGCGAATATAGGTTTCGTGACCACCTTGTACTAAAATACCAATTGTGGTGAAATGTGTGATGTAACAGTTATCAATACTTGTTCTTAGAGCGTTTGCTGCACGAATACCTCCTCCGCGATAATTGCAATCCAACATTATATCGCGGAGTGTTATGTATTCGTAGTTGTAATTGTTGTTTGTTGATGATGATGATGTAGGTGATAGATCTATGAGGTAACCATTGCTTGAGAAATTGTTAGATGCTATTAATGTCCCACCTGAAATCTGGTCATATCATTAAAAGTAACATTAGTCCAAGATTGAAAAATATGTTACTAAGATTATGGTTCTTGATCACTAATTGTGTACTTTTTTAAACTAGCAGAGTAGCAAAGTAAATATGTCATATGTGCACCAAATTAAGTACCATCATTTAGGGGTATCAAGTTTTGAGTATAACTTTAAAGGTGAACATATGTATGATGTATATTCGTATTCGTATAAAAATATACAATATATCTTTTAGTGGGTGTGCTAGTTAAAAGGTCAAACGAGGATCGTCAAATCATATAGAATGAATATGAATATGAATATGAATATGAATATTTAAGTAATAGGAAATTTCACATTTTTATAGACTTAATTATATTATATTGAATAGTTGATATAATTAATGTAAAAGTAAAGAGTTTCATAAAACCGCAAATTTACCTTAAAAAGTTATGTCTTTTGTTTATACGTGTATAACTATTTATGTAAATATGTGATATTCGTTAATTTATGTGTGTATTTTGTGATATTTAACTTTTCCTTATAACTAGATGAAAATTAAATAATACTCCCTCCGTCTCATCTTAAGTGTCCACTGTTAACTTTTCAAAGTCAATCTTTGTCAACTTTGATCGTAAATATTTTTATTTGTACTATATAATATTTGATAAAAATTATATGAATGAATTGAGTTTTAAATGTGTTTTAATTCCATATAATTTTCATCAAATATTATATAGTAACACAGAAAAAAATATTTACGGTTAAAGTTGATAAATAAAGATTTTGAAAAGTCAACAGTGAACACTTAAGATAGGACGAATTGCTATAAAAATGATGTGTTAACATTTTCTACACTTCTTTTTTGAATTTTATATTTGACTATTTGACTTTGAATTTTGTACGACTATTTCACTTTTAATTACCATAGTCAATAAACCATGGTGTTGCCGTTTAAAAGTACATAAAACTTTCGGTAGTCAAACTCGTATTTCGATATGAGATTTACAAATCGAAAATCTGGATTGAAATCTCATTTGTGCTTTTCATTAAAAGTTCTCTTTATTGCTCAATATATGTATTTACTAGTTTTCAAGGGTATGATACTCCTGTGTGTGAGAAGTACAACGAATCTGGTGGTATATTTGTGCAATTTCCTATGTGAATTTCTAAGCATACTTTTATTTCGTAAATTTTATATATGTTTGTGTGAATATTTATTTTAGTGGAAAAGTAATTCTATAAAGAACAGGGGAAAAAATTCGATAAAGAACAGGGGAAAAAGATGTGGTTTATGAAAGACGATGGAGCAAATATTAACCTAGGGGTAAAATGGTCTATTTATGAAAGATTGGTGTGTATGGCTAAAAAGTGGAGTGGAACGATCACTCCCCCACCTTAGTGGCAACTTTTCTTTCTTATATAACTTTAAAATCTACTTACCACGATGTTTCCAACTCCGGCCACCGGAAACTTCACCGGCTGGCTAATCTTATAAATCCCACCTTCAAGACTTATTTGTACACCGCCGTGGTTTGTGATCCCGTCCATCAACATCCCCTCACGTACTTCCGCCACCGCATCCGATATTGCATTTAAAATTGCGTCCGTGCTATCCGTTTTCCCAGTCGGATCCGCCCCATATGAGCTCACGGCATATAAACGTGAACTCGACACCTACATTATTTTTATATCATATATGCATATTCAATTTGCCAACATAAGTACATAACATTGTTCTAATCCGATACATACAAATAAATATACTTACCGGTTTTGTTTTAGAAATGGACGACTTGAATTGTTGAAGTTTTCGTACATGAATGTCGTGATCATGGGTCGGATCGGGTGTTAACCGATTGGTTGGAGACGAAAATATTATGTAAAAATGGTTAAGAATAATGAAGGTAACAAGTAGGTTGATGGGTTTGTAGAAAAAAAGTTGTCTCATTCTTGTTGTTCTTGTTTGTTTGATTCAAGAAATGGAAACATTTGGGTTATATATACAATTTGTATTTGTATAGATAGATGTATAGACACGTGTGTGTGTGTTTATATACTTTTTATTATGCTTTTGAGATAAATATCTGGACATGTAAAAAGGAAGGGCTAACTAAGATGTCAATCTTATTAAGAAATGGTTCATGCTCATGGCACCCATACTACTATATACAAACATAATCACACATAAATGTATGTATGTAATTAGAATTAAAACAGAAGAATGTATATATGTAATATGTATGTATTTAGCATGATTAAAACTATAGGGACAAATTTTTGTTTTTCTTGTTCACGGCATGCATACGGAGATGGCAGTTATTTTTATTCAGGTGTTCGCTGACACGCGGTCTAATTGAATTTTTGTGTCCTGTTTGTTTTGAACATAAATATCAATATCAATTGTGAACATATCATAACTGATCTAACTATTACTCCATTCGTCCCAAATCTATTGTCCTAGACAAAAATTCGTACAGTTTAAGAAAAAACACCTGACACATGTATTTTTTTGTTAACTTTTCAGTTTTACCCATTATATGTATAAAGTGAGAACACAAAAAAAATTTATCACATTATTTTGTTATATTTATGGAAGTGAACAATTAATTTGAGACATCCAAAAAAGGAATAATGGACAATAGATATGAGACGGAGGAAATATATTTTGGGATTTACTCTTTGATTGTGAAATGAGGAAGCTTTTTAGAATTTTGTTATTTGGTCTCGCAAGTCATGATATGGATAAAGAAACTTCAAATTTGGGCTAATTTTTCTTGCTTTTTGTTAGGAGAATAAATGAAATAGGGTAAAGCAAAAGAAGGGTATTAATTTCCTCATCTATAGTATAAAAAAATGAAAACTTTTTCATATATGTTTAACTTTATGATCGATAGGTAACCAACAAAGTTATGTTAAGACGTCATACATGTTCATTTTTGTATAATAACGTATATATACTTAATATTATTAAGGTATTTTTAAATATTTACCTAAAAATACATTACAAACGTAATTTCAAAGTTTGATATTTTTGGAAATGCAACAAGATGCTACTTCAAATTTAACAACTATAAATGGAGATTGTGTAGAAGGTATCATGACTTGAAAAGAAACATCAGTTTGGTTTTAAGAAAACCAAAATTAATGAAAAGGGTTTTGTTTGTAGTAACGGCTTTTGGTGGAGTCATGATGGTGTTGGTTGATGTTGCCTTTCTTCCAACGCTATCAAATATAACCTTCATTCTTACGGAACTAAAATTTAACTAAATAATTTTGCTTATCAATTATTCAAATTAAAAAAGTAGATACAAATATTAAAAGTAATATTGGTGTCTATTAGTTTGTTTGGTTTATTGTAGTGTTGTAATGTCTTGAATTGTTCAGGGTCTAGATCAATTGTTGTCAAATAGATCTTAGGGTAATCAATTGTAATATTTGTGTAACATTTTTAGGTCTTCTGATCTATTATCTATTTAATTTTTTTTTGTCAAGAAAATATTAAAATATCTTATAATAGATTAGCTTGAAATGAAAAACTCAACAAATTGCGATGTTTATTTTTTATTTTTTAACTAATATAACGATAACATTAAAATAAAGTCTTTTCATCAATGGATTAGAAAGACGAACAAAGATACAATTGAACTAAAAGTACTACACGACTCAATTCCTATAACTAAACAAAGAGCAAAAGCTAACTAAACTCAAACCTTGGGCAACCAGATCACTAAAACAATCCCGAAACCCACTCAAATACAGAAATTCAAATCTAACCAAGCAACGAATTACAATGTGATTATATTTTATAAATCATTATCTTATATTTTACATACTTATAGTTCAAAAGTAATATTATAATTCCAAAATGGAGAGTGTGAGAGAGAAAGTGAGGAGAGAGTCCCCAAAAATATAATGTGGGTGGCATGTCTTCATCGAGTAATTTCAACAACGGGGGTTATCAAGATCGATTGAAAGGGCTATTCGGAATTCACCTCACATCGTTCATGTTTTTCAATTTCCCCGAGTATTGGAGTGTGACTGATTTGTGGAGATCTTTCAAGCCATATGGAGATATTCGAGATGTGTATGTGGCCGGAAAACGGCTAAAAGGGGGTGAAAGGTTTGCTTTCGCTAGATTCGGCCACGTGAATAATAAGGAGTTACTGCTTGCATCTCTAAGAAAGATAAGATTCGATAATAATCCGATTAAGATCTTTAAGGCGTTTGAAAGAAACGATGGTAAGGCGTCTGGAAGAAAAGACTATTTTCATGGCAAATCGGCAAAGGGCCCAGATTACAATGATAATGTCTCTAGGTCTGCCTTCAGAGACCATATACAATATAGTTCGGTGGCTGGACAACAGTTTTCTGATTTAAGAGAGAAGCTGAGAAACAATGATCTTAGATCAAGGCTAAATGAAAAATATGAATGGAAAAGAAAGGTTGAAGTTGGAGAAACAAAAAGAGATGACGATAGGAATGACGGGAAAAGAAGAGTTGAGTTTAGGTCTAGGACCAACACGAATGTGGAAGATATTCAAGAACCTGTTAGAATAATCAATATCAAGAAATCTGAATACAGTAACCATTACTTGAAAAGATCCATCTTGTAGTGACCCTAAATTTTTCATGATTATATATTAAATGAAAACTATATTTGCATGATTAAATGTTTCCAACATGAAAAGCAATCAAACTTGTTAAGACTTGATTAATTGAAATGAGTTTATGTAGACAATTGACCACCCCGTTTGCCTGATGATTCACGAACGTCATAACTTGTAATAATTATATAATCGTTTTATTTTTTTATGATGTAAGTTTTTATTATATATATATATATATATATATATATATATATATATATATATATATATATATATATATAAGAAGAAATACAATTAAATCAAAGATATACAACTAAAACACTATTTGCTACAGTAAAATACTATTTGCTACAGTAAACACTATTTGCTACAGTAAATTTTCGCATCGCTACATTAAAATACTATTTGCTACAGTAAACACTATTTACTTGTATTCAATTCGTATTCGTACTCGTACAATACACAACTTCTAAATGTATATACTATTGGTATATACACTTCAATGATCAGCTCTTAGCAGCCTTAATGAGTCACCTAAACATGTGGGAACCATCATTTGGCAACTAGCATGAAATATCTAACAAAAATACAAACTAATGGAACCTTATATTCAAGGGTATGATCATGTTTTTCTTCACCAACCATAACACTTTTATTTTTCAACTTTCATGCATCAAACTTATCTCTCTCAAGTTCTCTCTTGGTGTTCTACGTGTTCTTCATCATCTTCAACAAAATCTAGCTCAATCTAGTTCATAAATCCTACCCTAGATCAACTTTCAAAACAACTACTCAAGTAAACTTTAAGAACACTTTCAAGTTTGCAAATCTACTTTCAAGCTTTCTAATCCATTCTAAGTAATCATCTAAGATCAAGAAACCTATGTTATTTATAGTAGATTATCATTCTAATTCAAGGTAATACTCATATTCCAACTTTGATTCAATTTCTATAACTATAACAATCTTAATTCGAGTAGGAATCTTACTTGAATTTGTTTTCGTGTCATGATTCTACTTCAAGAACTTTCAAGCCATCCAAGATGCTTTGAAGCTAAATCATTTCTTGTCACTTCCAGTAGGTTTACCTACTAAACTTGAGGTAGTAATGGTGTTCATAATATCATTCAATTCATATATATATATATATATATAACTATCTTATTCGAAGATTTAAACTTGTAATAACTAGAACATAGTTTAGTTAATTCTAAACTTGTTCGCAAACAAAGTTAATCCTTCTAACTTGACTTTTAAAATCAACTAAACACATGTTCTATATCTATATGATATACTAACTTAATGATTTAAAACCTGGAAACACGAAGAACACCGTAAAACCGGACATACGCCGTCGTAGTAAAACCGGGGGCTGTTTTGGGTTAGATAATTAAAAACTATGATAAACTTTGATTTAAATGTTGTCCTTTTGGAAAAATGATTTTTCTTATGAACATGAAACTATATCCAAAAATCATGCTTAAACTCAAAATGAAAGTATGTTTTTCAAAATGGTCATCAAGACGTCATTCTTTCGACTGAAATGACTACCTCTTACAAAAATAACTTGTAACCTGTATTTTTGACTATAAACTTATATTTTTTCTGTTTAGTTTCATAAATTTCAGTTCATTATAAAACCATAGCAACTTGAATCACTCAAAACGGATTTAAAACGAAGAAGTTATGAGTAAAACAAAATTGAATATTTTTGCTTGTTGTAGCTACGTGAAATTTGTAACAAATCTATTCTAACCATAACTTAACTAACTTATATTGTATCATACATGTATTCTAACATATTATGTAATCTTGATGGACCATAGACACGTATACAATGTTTTGACATATCATATCGACGTCATCTATATATATTATTTGGAACAACCATAGATACTCTATATGTTGTAATGCTAGAGTTCGTTATACAGGGTTGAGGTTGATTCCAAAATATATATACTTTGAGTTGTGATCTAGCCTGAGACTTGTATACACTGGGTCGTGGATTGATTCGAGATAATATATATTGATTTATTTCTGTACTATTAGCTATGGACAATTAGTTGTAGATTACTAACGATGGGCTGCTAACTTAACAAACTTAAATCATTAAAACGTAATAAAAATGTTGTGAATATATTTCGATCATACTTTGATATATATATGTAAATATTTTTTATAGGTTCGTGAATCGACCAGTTGCCAAGTCTTATTTTTGGCAAAGTAAAAATCTTTGAAAGTGAGTTATAGTCCCATTTTTTAAAATCTAATATTTCTGGAATGAGAATACATGCAGTTTTATAAATGTTTTTACGAAATAGACACAAGTAATCGAAACTACATTCTATGGTTGAATTATCTAAATCGAATATGCCCCTTTTAGCTTGGTAGCCTAAGAATTAGGGAACAGTACCCCTAATTGACGCGAATCCTAAAGATAGATCTATGGGTCTAACAAACCCCATCCGACGTACGGATGCTTTAGTACTTCGATTTATTATTATACAGACGAGAGGATTCTGTTTTAGGGATATTCTATATGCATCTTGTTAATATCGGTTACCAGGTGTTCACCATATGAATGATTTTTATCTCTATGCAGTTTGCGAAATGCCTGATATGAGATGGATGTTTATGAAAAAATTAAATCTTGTGGTCTATTGTTACAATTTGATAAATATATAGGTTAAACCTATAACTCACCAACATTTTTGTTGAAGTTTTAAGCATGTTTATTCTCAGGTGATTATTAAGAGCTTCCGCTATTGCATGCTAATGTATGGACAAGAGTTGGAGTCAACATGCTTGTATAATATTGTTTAAAAACTGCATTCGGAGACTTAAGTTGATGTGTAATATTATTGTAAAACATTATGTAACAGTCGTGTGAAAACGCTATATTTTAGATTATCATTATTTGATAATCGTCGTAATATTTTTAAACCTTTATCGATAAAATAAATGTTATGGTTTGTTTTAAAATCGAATGCAGTCTTTGAAAAAGTCTCATATAGAGGTCAAAACCTCGCAATGAAATCAATTAATATGGAACGTTTATAATCGATATGAACGGGACATTTCACATCTTTGGAACCCTAAAAGAATGGAAAAATATTTCACAAATTGGTGAACTCACTTGGGCAGAAGGGATGAGAAATTGTGATGTAAAGTATCTGGGAGGGATGGATATTCTTTGGATCTTTTACTCTTCCGTTGAAGCAGAAAACGTCATCAATAATAAAGAACTCGCAATACATAAGTGGTGTTGTAATCTGCATTTGCTTAAAGGTCCTAATGTTAAGGTGAATCGATTGGTATGGGTCAAGATAAGAGGAGTCCCTATCACAGTCTGGAATGAAACAGTATTCACCTCTATTACAAGTTCATGGGGTGACATCATTGATATGAAAAATTGCAATGTTTTGCAAGGTAATCAAAACCTTACTCAAGGGGAAGTCCTTATTATGACTCAGTCAAATGTGAAGATTGATGGTCAGGTGGTTTTATTGGTTGATAATCATGAAGTCCATGCATATGTAAGTGAAGACATGGCGAATATTATTGATATGGATCCTGGTATTGATGAGGCTCAAGTTGAAGAAGATAATAATCGTGAAGGTTCTAAAAATAATAATGATGATGAAGATGATGAATTTATTGAAGACACCTATGTAAATACAGATGATGATGATATCAGCAATTTCAAATCAGAATTTGATGATGATGATGAATTAAACGAAAACTTGTTTGCCGGAAGGTGTAACTCCGGTAATGGTGACCGGAATTGTGACCGGAATAACGATAAGACGGAAGATGGAGAGTCAGGGTGTTTCGGTATTCGTAATCTATTTCCTAAAATCAATCTTGGTGATTGTGCCAACCAAGTAAACGGTTGTTGTATTTCCAAGAATAATGATGAAAAGGTAGGGGATAATGCACACGTCCAAGAAACTGATGAAACAAGTCACGATTCTCTATGCAACACGGGTCCATTGGAAACTCCTCCTAGGGTTTCTACTAGGGTTGAGGTAAATGCTGACAGTGAAGGTAATGCTGACAGTGAAGGGGGCCAAATATAGTTTTTGAAACACCAGGCCCAAATAATAAAGCTGGCACATCCAGCCCAATGAGTAGAGCAATACCAAGCCCGACAAACGAAAAGGAGAATAATCCAACTGCTACAGGCCCAAAATGTGGTGAGATAGTGTAAGACAAATCCATAAGTCCAAGTGTACAAGCAAAGGAGCCCAATAACAGTCCAGTTGTCAAACGAAAGCCACAAATTAAAAAACAGGTTAGTGATAAAGTTAAACCGTCGATCAGGAAGGGGAGCAAATGAAATGTCCCGTTCATATTGATTATAAACGTTCCATATTAATTGATTTCGTCGCGAGGTTTTGACCTCTATATGAGACGTTTTTCAAAGACTGCATTCATTTTTAAAACAACCATAACCTTTATTCTATCGATAAAGGTTTAAAAAGCATTACATAGATTATCAAATAATGATAATCTAAAATATACCGTTTACACACGACCATTACATAATGGTTTACAATAAGAATATATTACATCAAAAATAAGTTTCTTGAATGCAGTTTTTACATAATATCATACAAGCATGGACTCCAAATCTTGTCCTTATTTTATTATGCAACAACGGAAGCTCTTAATAATTACCTGAGAATAAACATGCTTAAAACGTCAACAAAATGTTGGTGAGTTATAGGTTTAACCTATATATTATCAAATCATAATAATAGACCACAAGATTTCATATTTCAATACATCCCATACATAGAATGGGGCTTGTTGGGACACCCATCGGACACGATAATTTCGAGGTACTAAAGCATTTCCAATTCTAGAATGGGGCTTGTTGGGCCCGATAGATCTATCTTTAGGATTCGCGTCAATTTAGGGGTCTGTTCCCAAATTCTTAGGCTACGAAGCTAAAAAGGGGCATATTCGGCTTCGATCATTCACCCATATAAAGTAGTTTTATTTACTTGTGTCTATTTCGTAAAATATTTATAAAATTGCATGTATTCTCATCCCAAAATATTAGATTTTAAACGTGGGACTATAACTCACTTTCACAGATTTTTACTTCGTCGGGAAGTAAGACTTGGCCACTGGTCGATTCATGAACCTATAACAAATATGTACATATATATCAAAGTATGTTCAAAATATATTTACAATATTTTTAATACGTTTTACTGTTTTAAGTTTTTTAAGTCAGCTGTCCTCGTTAGTAACCTACAACTAGTTGTCCATAGTTAGATGTACAGAAATAAATCAATATATATTATCTTGAATCAATCCACTACCCAGTGTATACACGTCTCAGGCTAGATCACAACTCAAAGTATATATATTTTTGGAATCAACCTCAACCCTGTATAGCTAACTCTAACATTACTGCATATAGAGTGTCTATGGTTGTTCCAAATAATATATATATATATATATATATATATATATATATATATATATATATATATATATATATATATATATATATATATATATATATGGGTCGATATGATATGTCAAAACATTTGCATACGTGTCTATGGTATCCCAAGATTACATAATATATTAGAATACATGTATAATACAATATAAGTTAGCTAGGATATGATTTGTATAGAATTGTTACAATATTTCCCGTAGCTACAACAATCAAAAAAATATCCAATCTTGTTTTACCCATAACTTCTTCGTTTTAAATCCGTTTTGAGTTAATCAAATTGCTATGGTTTCATATTGAACTTAAGTTTATGAATCTAAACAGAAAAAGTATAAGTTTATAGTCGGAAATATAGGTAACAAGTCGTTTTTATAAAGGTAGTCATTTCAGTCGAAAGAACGACGTCTAGATGACCATTTTGGAAAACATACTTCCACTTTTAGTTTAACCATGATTTTTGGATATAGTTTCATGTTCATAAGAAAAATTATTTTCCCAGAAGAACAACTTTTAAATCAAAGTTTATCATAGTTTTTAATTATCAAACCCAAAACAGCCCGCGGTGTTACTACGACGGCGTATGTCCGGTTTTACGGTATTTTTCGTGTTTCCAGATTTTAAATCATTAAGTTAGCATATCATATAGATATAGAACATGTGTTTATATGATTTTAAAAGTCATGTTAGAAGGATTAACTTTTGTTTGCGAACAAGTTTAGAATTAACTAAACTATGTTCTAGTGATTTCAAGTTTAAACCTTCGAATAAAGTAGTTTTATATATATGAATCGAATGATGTTATGAACATCATTACTACCTCAGGTTTTGTGGATAGACCTACTGGAAATAAGAAAAATAGATCTAGCTTCAAAGGATCCTTGGATGGCTTGAAAGTTCTTGAAGCAGAATCATGACACGAAAACAAGTTCAAGTAAGATTTCCACTCGAAATAAGATTGTTATAGTTATAGAAATTGAATCAAAGTTTGAATATGAGTATTACCTTGTATTGGAAAGATATCTTACTGTAAATAAGAAAGATTTCTTGAGGTTAGATGATCACTTTACAAGATTGGAAGTAAGCTAGCAAACTTGGAAGTATTCTTGATTTTATGAAACTAGAACTTATAGAATTTATGAAGAACACTTAGAACTTGAAGATAGAACTTGAGAGAGATCAATTAAATGAATAAAATTGAAGAATGAAAGTGTTTGTAGGTGTTTTTGGTCGTTAGTATATGGATTAGATATAAAGGATGTGTAATTTTGTTTACATGTAAATAAGTCATGAATGATTACTAATATTTTTGTAATTTTATGAGATATTTCATGCTAGTTGCCAAATGATGGTTCCCACATGTGTTAGGTGACTCACATGGGCTGCTAAGAGCTGATCATTGGAGTGTATATACCAATAGTACATACATCTAAAAGCTGTGTATTGTACGAGTACGAATACGGGTGCATACGAGTAGAATTGTTGATGAAACTGAACGAGGATGTAATTGTAAGCATTTTTGTTAAGTAGAAGTATTTTGATAAGTGTCTTGAAGTCTTTAAAAAGTGTATGAATACATATTAAAACACTACATGTATATACATTGTAACTGAGTCGTTAAGTCATCGTTAGTCGTTACATGTAAATGTTGTTTTGAAGCCTTTAGGTTAACGATCCTGTTAAGTGTTGTTAACCCATTGTTTATTATATCAAATGAGATGTTAAATTATTACATTATCATAATATTATGATGTATTAATATATCTTAATATGATATATATACAATTAAATGTCGTTACAACGATAATCGTTACGTATATGCCTCGTTTCGAAATCCTTAAGTTAGTAGTCTTGTTTTTACATACGTAGTTCATTGTTAATATACTTAATGATATGTTTACTTATCATAATACCATGTTAACTATATATATATATATATATATATATATATATATATATATATATATATATATATATATATATATATATATATATATATATATATATATATATATATATATATATATATCCATATATATCCATATATATCCATATATATGACATCATATAGTTTTTACAAGTTTTAACGTTCGTGAATCACCGGTCAACTTGGGTGGTCAATTGTCTATATAAAACCTATTTCAATTAATCCAGTCTTAACAAGTTTGATTGCTTAAGATGTTGGAAACACTTAATCATGTAAATAACAATTTCATTTAATATATATAAACATGGAAAAGTTCGAGTCACTACTGTACCTACCCGTTAAATAAATTTTGTCCCGAAATTTTAAGCAGTTGGAGGTGTTGACGTATCTTCTGGAAATAAGTGCGGGTACTTATTCTTCATCTGATCTTCTCGTTCCCGGGTGAACTCGGGTCCTCTACGAGCATTCCATCGAACCTTAACAATTGGTATCTTGTTTTGCTTAAGTGTTTTAACCTCACGATCCATTATTTCGACGGGTTCTTCGATGAATTGAAGTTTTTCGTTGATTTGAATTTCGTCTAACGGAATAGTGAGATCTTCTTTAGCAAAACATTTCTTCAAATTCGAGACGTGGAAAGTGTTATGTACAGCCGCGAGTTGTTGAGGTAACTCAAGTCGGTAAGCTACTGGTCCGACACGATCAATAAACTTGAATGGTCCAATATACCTTGGATTTAATTTACCTCGTTTACCAAATCGAACAACGCCTTTCCAAGGTGAAACTTTAAGCATGACCATCTCTCCAATTTCAAATTATATATCTTTTCTTTTAATGTCAGTGTAGCTCTTTTGTCGACTTTGGGCGGTTTTCAATCGTTGTTGAATTTGGATGATCTTCTCGGTAGTTTCTTGTATTATCTTCGGACCCGTAATCTGTCTATCCCCCACTTCACTCCAACAAATTGGAGACCTGCACTTTCTACCATAAAGTGCTTCAAACGGCGACATCTCAATGCTTGAATGGTAGCTGTTGTTGTAGGAAAATTCTGCTAACGAAAGGTGTCGATCCCAACTGTTTCCGAAATCAATAACACATGCTCGTAGCATGTCTTCAAGTGTTTGTATCGTCCTTTCGCGCTGCCCATCAGTTTGTGGATGATAGGCAGTACTCATGTCTAGACGAGTTCCTAATGCTTGCTGTAATGTCTGCCAGAATATTGAAATAAATCTGCCATCCCTATCAGAGATAATAGTGATTGGTATTCCATGTCTGGAGACGACTTCCTTCAAATACAGTCGTGCTAACTTCTCCATCTTGTCATCTTCTCTTATTGGCAGGAAGTGTGCGGATTTGGTGAGACGATCAACTATTACCCAAATAGTATCAAAACCACTTGCAGTCCTTGGCAATTTAGTGATGAAATCCATGGTAATGTTTTCCCATTTCCATTCCGGGATTTCGGGTTGTTGAAGTAGACCTGATGGTTTCTGATGCTCCGCTTTGACCTTAGAACACGTCAAACATTCCCCAACGTATTTAGCAACATCGACTTTCATACTCGGCCACCAAAAATGTTTCTTAAGATCTTTGTACATCTTCCCCGTTCCAGGATGTATTGAGTATCTGATTTTATAAGCTTCTCTAAGTACCATTTCTCTCATACCTCCAAATTTTGGTACCCAAATTCTTTCAGCCCTATACCGGGTTCCGTCTTCCCGAATATTAAGATGCTTCTCCGATCCTTTGGGTATTTCATCCCTTAAGTTTCCCTCTTTTAAAACTCCTTGTTGCACCACCTTTATTTGAGTATTAAGGTTAGTGTGAATCATTTTATTCATAGCTTTTACTCGAATAGGTTCTCTGTCCTTTCTACTCAAGGCGTCAGCTACCACATTTGCCTTCCCCGGGTGGTAACAAATCTCAAAGTCGTAATCATTCAACAATTCAATCCATCTGCGCTGCCTCATGTTCAGTTATTTCTGATTAAATATGTGTTGAAGACTTTTGTGGTCGGTATATATAATACTTTTGACCCCATATAAGTAGTGCCTCCAAGTCTTTAATGCAAAAATAACCGCGCCTAATTCCAAATAATGCATCGTATAATTCTGCTCGTGAATCTTCAATCGTCTAGACGCATAAACAATTACCTTCGTTCATTGCATTAATACACAACCGAGACCTTGCTTTGAGGCGTCACAATATATCACAAAATCATCATTCCCTTCAGGTAATGACAAAATAGGTGCCGTAGTTAACTTTTTCTTCAATAATTGAAACGCTTTCTCTTGTTCATCCTTTCATTCAAATTTCTTCCCTTTATGCGTTAATGCAGTCAAGGGTTTTGCTATTTTAGAAAAATCTTGGATGAATCTCCTGTAATAACCAGCTAGCCCTAAAAATTGGCGTATGTGTTTCGGAGTTTTCGGGGTTTCCCACTTATCAAGGGTTTCAATCTTTGCTGGATCCACTTGAATACCTTCTTTGTTCACTATATGACCGAGGAATTGAACTTCTTCCAACCAAAATGCACACTTTGAAAACTTAGCGTACAGTTTTTCTTTTCTTAACAACTCTAGCACTTTTCTCAAATGTTCTTCATGCTCTTGGTCATTCTTTGAGTAAATAAGTATGTCATCGATGAAAACAATGACAAACTTGTCAAGGTATGGTCCACACACTCGGTTCATGAGGTCCATGAACACAGCTGGTGCGTTAGTCAACCCAAACGGCATAACCATAAACTTGTAATGACCGTAACGCGTCCTAAAAGCAGTCTTTAGAATATCATCCTCCTTCACCCGCATTTGATGATACCCAGAACGTAAATTAATCTTCGAATAAACCGACGAGCCTTGTATTTGATCAAATAAGTCGTCGATTCTCGGTAGTGGGTAACGGTTCTTGATGGTAAGTTTGTTTAACTCTCGGTAGTCGATACACAACCTAAATGTACCATCCTTCTTCTTGACAAACAAAACAGGAGCTCCCCATGGTGATGTGCTTGGTCGAATGAAACCACGCTCTAAAAGTTCCTGTAACTGACTTAGTAATTCTTTTATTTGGCTGGGTGCGAGTCTGTATGGATCACGAGCTATTGGTGCAGCTCCTGGTACAAGGTCTATTTGAAATTCAACGGATCGATGTGGGGGTAATCCCGGTAATTCTTTCGGAAATACATCGGGAAATTCTTTTGCGACGGAAACATCACTGATGTTCTTTTCTTCAGGTTTAACTTCCTTGATGTGTGCTAGAATGACGTAACAAACTTTTCTTATTAGTTTTTGCACCTTCAAACTACTAATAAGGTTTAATTTCGCGTTGTTCTTTTCTCCGTACACCATTAAAGGTTTTCCCTTTTCACGCATAATGCGAATCGCATTTTTGTAACAAACGACCTCTGCTCTCACCTTTTTCAACCAGTCCATACCAATTATTACATCAAAACTCCCTAACTCGACTGGTATTAAATCAATTTTAAACGTTTTATCCCCCAGTTTAATTTCTCTATCCCGACATATATTATCTGCTGAAATTAATTTACCGTTTGCTAATTCGAGTAAAAATTTACTATCCAAAGGCGTCAATGGGCAACTTAACTTAGCACAAAAATCTCTACTCATATAGCTTCTATCCGCACCCGAATCAAATAAAATATAAGCAGATTTATTATCAATAAGAAACGTACCCGTAACAAGCTCCGGGTCTTCCTGCGCTTCTGCCGTATTAATATTGAAAACTCTTCCGCGGCCCTGCCCATTAGTATTCCCCTGATTCGGGCAATTACTTCTAATGTGGCCCAGTTTTCCACATCCATAACAAACAAAGGCGGCATTACTTGTTTCGCCACTATTTGTTCCTTTAGTTCTGTTTAACTTTGGTCCGTAGACCTCACACTTTTTCGCACCATGTCCAGTTCTTTTACATTTGGTGCAAAATGTCATGCATAACCCATTCTGGTGGTACTCTTCACACCTTTGGCATTTTTGGTTTTTGTTGCCGTTGTTGTTATTGAGGTTGTTGTTGGGATTGTTATTGTTGTTGGAATGGTTGTTGTAGTTGTTGTTGTTGTTGGGATGTTTGTTGTAGTTATTATTGGGATTGCGGTTATTGTTGCGATTGTTGTTGCGGTTGTGGTTGTAATTGTTGCCGTTGTTGTATTGGTGACCCTTGTCACTGGTTTCTTCCCACTTTCTCTTGAGTTGTTTCGTGTTGGCTTCTTCAGCCGCCTTCTCTTTAATTCTTCCCTCAATCTGATTTATGAGTTTATGAGCCATTCGACTTGCCTTTTGTATGGAAGCGGGCTCGTGCGAACTCACATCTTCTTGAATCCTTACTGGTAACCCTTTTATAAACGCGTCGATCTTCTCTTCTTCATCTTCGAACGTTCCTGGACATAATAGGCACAAATCTGTGAATCGTCGTTCATATGTGGTAATGTCGAACCCTTGTGTTCGTAACTCCCTAAGTTCTACCTTGAGTTTATTGACTTCGTTTCTAGGACGGTACTGCTCGTTCATCAATTGCTTGAATGCCGACCACGGTAGTGTGTAAGTAGCATTCTGTCCTACCTGTTCAAGATAGGTGTTCCACCACGTTAACGCAGTACCTGTGAAGGTATGCGTAGCGTACTTAACTTTTTCCTCTTCAGTACACTTACTTATGGCAAACACCGATTCAACTTTCTCGGTCCAACGTTTCAATCCAATTGGTCCTTCGGTTCCATCAAATTCCAAAGGTTTGCACGTAGTGAATTCTTTGTAGGAGCATCCTACACGATTTCTTGTGGAATTAGTTCCACTGCTAGATCTAGAGTTATTGTTATTTTGCATTGCAGCCTGTACTGCGGCTATGTTCGCAGCAAGGAAAACACGGAAGTCTTCCTCGCTCATGTTCAAATTCTGACGAGTCGCCGGTGCCATTTCCTTCAAAAATAGCCAAAAGAATTGAGTTAATCATATAGAATTTAAGAGTAGTCAATAGTATCTCGTAGCATTATATGAACTTATTTATAAAAGCTTTTTCTTCATATTAGCATTTTATAGTTTTAATTCGGGTAATACCTACCTGTTAAGTTCATACTTACTAGCTACTATACAACTCAACTACTATATTTCTATATGAAAAACTTATTACAATAATATTTCGCGTTCAAATCTTTATACAATATTTTACAAACATACAATACCACTATTATACATATAGGATGAAATATAGCACATAAAATCTTTGCTACACAGCAGCTATAAGGCAATTCTAGTTAATACGGAAGTTGTTCATCAAAAGAAATAAAGACATGTAATTCATAAGTCCAAAAACAAGTCATGCATTCTGGTTTTACTAAGACGACTTCCCATCCTTGGTCTTGTGAAAAGTAACCGTTATGACCATTGACTAGGCAGCATGTTGTAATATCGTCAAAAGAACGAGCGTGTCGTAATGCCCAACAGCCTCGTTTCTTACCCCAACTACTGAGTCCGTCACTTGTGGGAAGGTTTTATTTAAAAGTTGTAACCCGATATTCTTTTTCTCACTTTTGTAAGAAGCGAACATCACTAACCCGTAAGTATAACATGCTTCTTTATGTTGCATGTTAGAAGCTCTTTCTAACTCACGAATTCCTATGTTGGGATATTGTAGTGACCCGAACTTTTCCATGTTTATATATATTAATTGAGATTGATATTTACATGATTAAATGTTTCCAACATGTTAAGCAATCAAACTTGTTAAGACTTGATTAATTGAAATATGTTTCATATAGACAATTGACCACCCAAGTTGACCGGTGATTCACGAACGTTAAAACTTGTAAAAACTATATGATGACATATATATGGATATATATATATAGTTAACATGATACTATGATAGGTAAACATATCATTAAGTATATTAACAATGAACTACATATGTGATGACCCGGAAATTTCGACTAAATTTAAACTTAATCTTAAATGATTAATGATTTCGACACGATAAGTAAAGTCTGTAAAACTGAATCTCAAAAATTTTAAACTATTCAAATACCCTTCAGTTGTTCTCAACGATTCGCGAACCATTATATGTAAATAGATACATATATATACTATAACTTGAAAACGTAACAAAGTTTTAATTGCATGTTACCGTACATTAAACTTATTGGTTTATATATCTATTTGAATATATATGATTTCAAGTTATTTAGTAAACGATAGTAACATTCGATTATTGATTCGATTGATATTTAGATAAGTTAACTAAAACGTTTAAGATGAACAAGTAAAACACTAATTTGCTACAGTATTTTCAAATTGCTACAGTACCCAAAATGCTACAGTGTTTTCGAAAATCACTATTTGCTACAGTAAAATTTACTTCGCTACAGTGAATTGCTACAGTAAAAATTGACTTTGCTACAGTAACTTTGCTACATTAAAACACTATTTTAAAAATGTATTTTAACAAATAGTGAGACGATGATTTATAGAAGTAAATGACCAAAACACTCTAAAGTTTAAGATATACTTTGAGTGGTAGAGTTTATGGATAACTTAAGGCTATATTTTGACAAAGGTACGTAACACGAAACGTAAAATGCAAGTTTTCTAAAGGTACGAAAGGACATTCGAAAAACCGGAACCGGGACATAAGTCAAGTGATGACGTACGACTTATCGGAACAAAAATTACAAATCAACTATGCACGGGAATAAAATATAATATATAATTAATTAATTTAAATTATATATTATATATATATTATTTAATTATGTCGACAAGCATTAGGACAAAATTATGTGAGCTGGAAAAATGGGCCATGCGATCGCATGGCCAATGGCCTTCAGAACCATGCGATCGCATGGGGTCTGGGGACAGGCCACACCTATAAAAACTCGATCATTCTGCTTCTATTTTAACATATATTACTCCGTATTTATTTTATTTATTTATTTATTATTATTATTATTATTATTATTATTATTATTATTATTATTATTATTATTATTATTATTATTATTATTATTATTATTATTATTATTAATAAGATTATTATTAATCTTATTATTTTTATTATTAATGTTATTATTTTTGCGATACAAAAATAATAATGTACATAAAATATTAAGACGGAGTGCTGTCCAAGTAATTTTCAAAACGAGTTTCCGAGCGAGCTAGAGCTAAGGAAAATATGGGTTATTACCAAGGAGGTTATGGGTAATGTTCGGGGGTATTTTTGTGAATCAAACCTCGTGTTTATCATCTCCGATGCGTCTACGTGCTTTCCTGCAATATTGTATATCAATATAAAACAGTGAGTTTCATTGATCCCTTTTTATACATATTTTTGGGCTGAGAATACATGCGCTGTTTTATAAAATGAATACAAAAACTAAAACTGATATGCGTGAGTTTCATATGATCCCTTTTACTCAATATATTTTTGGGCTGAGAATACATGCGACTGTTTATAAATACTGAAAATACTAAATTTATATGCGTGAGTTTCATTTGCTCCCTTTTTAAATGCTTTTGCAATCTATATTTTTGAGCTGAGAATACATGCACTTTATTTTAAACGCAATGGATACAAGTACATACTAAATTCTACACTGAGTTTGAACCAAAAATCCCTTAGCTTTGGTAACTAGTAACTGTCGGTTATAAGAACCGATGGGCGCGAATAGAGGTATATGGATCCATAGGGCTTGATATCCCCGTCCGAGCTAGAGCGCTAGCCTTTTAACGGACGTATGCTATTTGAGAAGCGTACACGTTGGTTTGCGTGTATTATTAAGATGATTATACAAAGGGTACAAATTATATAAACGTTAAAGTTTAGTTACCAGGGTGCTCAATTTTGTAGAACCGATTGATAAACGTTTCGGATGAAACAACTGAAATCTTGTGATCCACCTTTTATGTAAAACCTATTGATAAACGTTTTGAATAAAACAACTGAACTTTTGTAATCCACATTGATATACGGATTATGTGTAATATTAAAACTATGAACTCACCAACCTTTGTGTTGACACTTGAAGCATGTTTATTCTCAGGTTTCTAGAAGTCTTCCGCTGTTTGCTTATACGTAATACAAGATATGTGCTTGGAGTCATACATGCTATATACAAGAAACTTGCATTCACCAAACCATTACCATGTATCTTATTTTGACTGTATTGTTAACAGATGTATTATTGTAAACCATTTAAATGGTGATTGTCTATACGTAGGAATCATCAGATGTTAAAAACCTGGAATTTATATATTCATTTATGAAATACCTTTTCAAACGAATACAATGTTACAAAATGTATCACATAGAGGTCAAATACCTCGCAATGAAATCAATGAATGACGTGTTCGTCCATATGGATTTGGAGCGATCGTCACAACATATGTAAAAACAAGACTACTAACTTAATGATTTTTAAACGAGACATATATGTAACGATTATCGTTGTAAAGACATTTAATGTATATATATATCATATTAAGAGATATTCATACATGATTATATCATGATGATATAATAATTTAAAATCACATTTGATATTATAAACATTGGGTTAACAACATTTAACAAGATCGTTAACCTACAGGTTTCAAAACAACACTTACATGTAATGACTAACGATGACTTAACGACTCAGTTAAAATATATATGAAATGTCCCGTTCTTATTGATTAAAAACGTTCCATATTAATTGATTTCGTTGCGAGGTTTTGACCTCTATATGAGATGTTTTTCAAAGACTGCATTCATTTTTAAAACAAACCATAACCTTTATTTCATAAATAAAGGTTTAAAAAGCTTTACGTAAATTATCAAATAATGATAATCTAAAATATCCTGTTTACACACGACCATTACATAATGGTTTACAATACAAATATGTTACATCGAAATCAGTTTCTTGAATGCAGTTTTTACACAATATCATACAAACATGGACTCCAAATCTTGTCCTTATTTTAGTATGCAACAGCGGAAGCTCTTAATATTCACCTGAGAATAAACATGCTTTAAACGTCAACAAAAATGTTGGTGAGTTATAGGTTTAACCTATATATATCAAATCGTAACAATAGACCTCAAGATTTCATATTCCAATACACATCCCATACATAGAGATAAAAATCATTCATATGGTGAACACCTGGTAACCGACATTAACAAGATGCATATATAAGAATATCCCCATCATTCCGGGACACCCTTCGGATATGATATAAATTTAGAAGTACTAAAGCATCCGGTACTTTGGATGGGGTTTGTTAGGCCCAATAGATCTATCTTTAGGATTCGCGTCAATTAGGGTGTCTGTTCCCTAATTCTTAGATTACCAGACTTAATAAAAAGGGGCATATTCGATTTCGATAATTCAACCATAGAATGTAGTTTCACGTACTTGTGTCTATTTTGTAAATCATTTATAAAACCTGCATGTATTCTCATCCCAAAAATATTAGATTTTAAAAGTGGGACTATAACTCACTTTCACAGATTTTTACTTCGTCGGGAAGTAAGACTTGGCCACTGTTGATTCACGAACCTATAACAATATATACATATATATTAAAGTATGTTCAAAATATATTTACAACACTTTTAATATATTTTGATGTTTTAAGTTTATTAAGTCAGCTGTCCTCGTTAGTAACCTATAACTAGTTGTCCACAGTTAGATGTACAGAAATAAATCGATAAATATTATCTTGAATCAATCCACGACCCAGTGTATACGTATCTCAGTATTGATCACAACTCAAACTATATATATTTTGGAATCAACCTCAACCCTGTATAGCAAACTCCAACATTCACATATAGAGTGTCTATGGTTGTTCCGAAATATATATAGATGTGTCGATATGATAGGTCGAAACATTGTATACGTGTCTATGGTATCTCAAGATTACATAATGTACAATACAAGTTGATTAAGTTATGGTTGGAATAGATTTGTTACCAATTTTCACGTAGCTAAAATGAGAAAAATTATCCAATCTTGTTTTACCCACAACTTCTTCATTTTAAATCCGTTTTGAGTGAATCAAATTGCTATGGTTTCATATTGAACTCTATTTTATGAATCTAAACAGAAAAAGTATAGGTTTATAGTCGGAAAAATAAGTTACAAGTCGTTTTTGTAAAGGTAGTCATTTCAGTCGAAAGAACGACGTCTAGATGACCATTTTAGAAAACATACTTCCACTTTGAGTTTAACCATAATTTTTGGATATAGTTTCATGTTCATAATAAAAATCATTTTCTCAGAATTACAACTTTTAAATCAAAGTTTATCATAGTTTTTAATTAACTAACCCAAAACAGCCCGCGGTGTTACTACGACGGCGTAAATCCGGTTTTACGGTGTTTTTCGTGTTTCCAGGTTTTAAATCATTAAGTTAGCATATCATATAGATATAGAACATGTGTTTAGTTAATTTTAAAAGTCAAGTTAGAAGGATTAACTTTTGTTTGCGAACAAGTTTAGAATTAACTAAACTATGTTCTAGTGATTACGAGTTTAAACCTTCGAATAAAGTAGTTTTATATATATGAATCGAATGATGTTATGAACATCATTACTACCTTAAGTTCCTTGGATAAACCTACTGGAAAAGAGTAAAATGGATCTAGCTTCAACGGATCCTTGGATGGCTCGAAGTTCTTGAAGCAGAATCATGACACGAAAACAAGTTCAAGTAAGATCATCACTTGAAATAAGATTGTTATAGTTATAGAAATTGAACCAAAGTTTGAATATGATTATTACCTTGTGTTAGAATGATAACCTACTGTAAGAAACAAAGATTTCTTGAGGTTGGATGATCACCTTACAAGATTGGAAGTGAGCTAGCAAACTTGAAAGTATTCTTGATTTTATGTAACTAGAACTTGTAGAATATATGAAGAATACTTAGAACTTGAAGATAGAACTTGAGAGAGATCAATTAGATGAAGAAAATTGAAGAATGAAAGTATTTGTAGGTGTTTTTGGTCGTTGGTGTATGGATTAGATATAAAGGATATGTAATTTTGTTTTCATGTAAATAAGTCATGAATGATTACTCATATTTTTGTAATTTTATGAGATATTTCATGCTAGTTGCCAAATGATGGTTCCCACATGTGTTAGGTGACTCACATGGGCTGCTAAGAGCTGATCATTGGAGTGTATATACCAATAGTACATACATCTAAAAACTGTGTATTGTACGAGTACGAATACGGGTGCATACGAGTAGAATTGTTGATGAAACTGAACGAGGATGTAATTGTAAGCATTTTTGTTAAGTAGAAGTATTTTGATAAGTGTATTGAAGTCTTTCAAAAGTGTATAAATACATATTAAAACACTACATGTATATACATTTTAACTGAGTCGTTAAGTCATCGTTAGTCGTTACATGTAAGTGTTGTTTTGAAACCTTTAGGTTAACGATCTTGTTAAATGTTGTTAACCCAATGTTTATAATATCAAATGAGATTTTAAATTATTATATTATCATGTATGAATATCTCTTAATATGATATATATACATTAAATGTCTTTACAACGATAATCGTTACATATATGTCTCGTTTAAAAATCATTAAGTTAGTAGTCTTGTTTTTACATATGTAGTTCATTGTTAATGTACTTAATGATATGTTTACTTATCATAGTATCATGTTAACTATATATATATCCATATATATGTCATCATATAGTTTTTACAAGTTTTAACGTTCGTGAATCACCGGTCAACTTGGGTGGTCAATTGTCTATATGTGTGACGATCGCTCCAAATCCATAAGGACGAACACGTCATTCATCGATTTCATTGCGAGGTATTTGACCTCTATATGATACGTTTTATAAACATTGCATTCTTTTGAAAAGGCAAACCATATATGAATATTTAAATCAAAGGTTTTCGACATCTGATGATTTCTACATATAGACAATCACCGTAAATAATAGTTTACAACAGTACTTCCGTTGACAATGCAGTCAAAATAAGATACATGGTGATGATTTGGTGAATGCAACGTTTTCTTGAAAAATATGCCATGTAAGACTCCATGCACATAGCTTGTCTATAATATAATCAAACAGCGGAAGACTTCTAGGGAACCTGAGAATAAACATGCTAACAAGTGTCAACACAAAGGTTGGTGAGTTCATAGTTTTAGTATTTCGCATAATCTGTATATAATGGTGGATCACAAGATTTCAGTTGTTTCATCCAGAAACGTTTATCAAAATATTCTACGAAATTGAGCACCCTGGTAACTAAACTTAACGTATATATAATTTGTACCCTTTGTATAATCATCTTAATAATACACGCAAACCAACGTGTACGCTTCTCAAATAGCATACGTCCGTTAAAAGGCTAGTGCTCTAGCTCGGACGGGGATATCAAGCCCTATGGATCCATATACTACTACTCGCGCCCACCAGTTCCTATAACTGGCAATTAACAGTTACCAAAGCTAAGGGATTTTCGGTTCAAACTCAGTGTAGAATTTAGTATGTACTTGTATCCATTGCGTTTAAAATAAAGTGCATGTATTCTCAGCCTAAAAATATAGATTGAAAAAGCAATTAAAAAGGGAGCAAATGAAACTCACCTTAGCAGCATATAAAGTCATTCACCAAAATGTGACTGAAACTCGGATTACCAAATAACCGTAGATCTCAACCTAGAGAACATATGTTGGTCAATAAATGTCTATCAAGCTAGGTCAGGTCATAGTGTATCATAATCCTAATGCTCGAGATTGACATACAAAAGTTATCCAAAGTCGTTTCAAAAAGTCAATTTTGACAATAGTTCAACAAAACGAGACATACCTTATATAAGGAGTCATTTACTCGGTTGGTAATATTTAAAAGTTCACTTTATCAATCTCGTAAACAAGTTGTTTAAATCTTAATTGCAGATTCAAAAGCAATTTCAATTAACGTCAATCATAATTCAGTTGATCATATCTTTTAATCCGTTCATCGAAACTATTCGGTGTCTAAATGAAAAGTTATTGATTTTTCGCCAGCTTTCCGAAAACATGTATATCATATACCTTTTACCAGTAATATATGTATTTAATTCGTGATTCATTATAAACTGTTTAACGACGAAATTTAGCATACAAACATGTATAAATATATATACTCGAGCACTAGACATGGATACACAATTAATGTATAAAAGATAAAATATAAATGCTTACGTATCAATATTGTGATTCAATATTGCAGAAAAGTACGTAGACGCAACATAGATGATAACATTAGGTTTGACTTGTAAATAATACCCATGAACATTACCCATAACCTCCATAGCTATAACCCATAATTTCCTTAACTTTATCCCGCTCAAAAACCCATTTTTGAAAGTGACACGCTCATAACCTCGTCGTAGTATTTTATGTATAATACTAATTAATAATATTAATAATAATAAGATTAATAATAATATTAATCTTAATAATAATAATAATAATAATAATAATAATAATAATAATAATAATAAATAAAATAAATACGGAGTAATATATAATTTAGAGAAAGAAGTGTGAAAACTGAGCAATTTATAGAACCTTTTCTGAAAAAGTACCCCATGCGATCGCATGGGATTTGTGCTTCAAGGCCATGCGATCGCATGGCCCTCTGATCCAGCTCACAAACTTTTAACTTTTTGTTTGTCGACATAATTTTATATAATATATATAATATATTTAATTTATATAATTAATTATATATTATATTATATTCACATGCATAGTTGACTTGTAATTTTCGTTCCGATGACTCGTACGTTGTCACTCGACTTATGTCCCGGTTCCGGTTTCTCGAACGCATTTTCGTACGCTTAGAAAACTCGCAATTTACGTTTTGTGACTCGTACCTTTGTCAAAATATAGTCTTAAATTATCAATAAACTATATCATTTAAAGTGTATCTTAAACTTTCGAGTGTTTTGGTCATTTACTTCTATAAATCATTGTCTCGCTATTTGTTGATATATAATAACAAATCGTTTTATGACCAAGTTAATATATATTTTCAACATTCATAAACATGTTTTAAATATACGTCGCAATTTATTCATACAATTAATATTCCAACTTATCATATATATTCAAATAAATATTTAAACCAATAAGTTTAATGTACGGTATTAAACTATTAAAATGTTGTTACGTTTTCAAGTTATAGTATATATATGTATCTATTTACATATAATGGTTTGCGAATCATTGAAAACAATCGAAGGGTAATTGAATAGTTCAAAATTTTGAGATTCAACTTCATAGACTTTGCTTATCATGTCGGAAACATTAAAGATTAAGTTTAAATTTAGTCAAAAATTTCCGGGTCATCACAGTACCTCCCCGTTAAAGAAATTTCGTCCCGAAATTTGAGTGAGGTCGTCATGGCTACCAATAAAAATGTTTTCATGACGAATATGTGTTGATAAATAGAATTTTTATCACCGTTGAATAATATGGATAAAACAATCCAATTACTCGAAGTGTATAAGAGAAGTTATCGTAATAGAGTGAAATGAAAGAATAGAGATTCGTCTTAACTTTTGACGTAGTTACGATTGATTTCCGGAATTTAAGGAATAGAAAATCTTCATAATATAAATAAGATTTGATTCTTCGGAATTTGCGAAAATTAGGATTTTCTTTGATTAAATGCGTATCTGCCTCGATTGCTATGTCTGATATTTCGCTATAAATTGACCTCTTCCGTTTCATTTATTTTCAACACTCCTATAATCTTCTTTCTTATTTCATACATCCCAATAGATTGTGAAAATGCTTAATCCAGTTCTGATTCTTGATATTTTCCTGGCTATCGTATCCTTCATTCTTCTTTTTCATCTGCCACCAGAGGAAGTTATTTTCTTCTACTATTACCTTGGGCTTATAGTGTTTTTCATTCTCCCGTGTCTTTATATTGCTATACGCATTGATATACACGGTTTGTAATTTCGGGGTTGTTATCGGGCTTTATATTCTCTATTATATTTCGGAGCTTCATGCTTTCGTTTTCTCTTCCCGACCTTAAGTCAAGCGGATAATGGTCCAGAATTCGTAGGTATGAAGTTTCAGATGAACATAACTAATGTTCTAAGAAAGAAATGGTAATAGCACAATCTGACTTGTCAAATTACCAGAATACCTCAAAAAAGACCGAATCATTAAGAAAATATTTTCTTGATATTTTTAGAGATTATATAGAATGAAAGAGTTATGTAACATGGTTCATGATGAGGGTATGATCTGTGAACCTTTATCACGTTCCATTAGAAACTCAGCATGACTTACTGTAATATAATCACGTTGATCAAGTGTCATTATATTATACTAACTCATGCTTCAATTCCTAACATTACTTCAAAACATTTATATTTTAAACTTGAAAGTTTCAGAATTTAGAAACTAAAATAGTTTCTTTTATGGTGTAACACAGATATCGTAAGGAGAAAATTGATTTTCGATAAGAATGATTATGGAATTATCTCTAGAAATATGGAGGATATTTATAATGAAAGATACGATGATATCTTAGAATTTCTAATATCAGAGGATGATGAAGAATATTGTCCGCAAGGGTTTAGATTCGGAAGCAAGGTATTCGTTAATGGCTTCAGCAGATACTGAATCATTTGGATTCTTTGAAGACAGGTTTCGTCCTTGGGATTTATCCACAGCCTCTTTCATACTTTGCTCAATCCGTTTTCCAGTTCCAAGCTTTCTCTTTTTCTGAGCTTTGCCAGCACACTATCCTTTATCATCAAACTTTTTACTGTTAAGGTCGTTTACAGTTTTTGCTGCTTCATCAGCATTTTTCAAGATTTCGAGAACTAGTTCGTAGTTTAAGGTGTTTTTCAGAAACTTCACATTCGGAGTAAATAAGTCTAGGAGATAGACATTATATGTTTATATATAACTGTTGGCGTAGAATTGCTGCGAAATTCGAAATACTGATTGCTAATTCCCGGTAGTTGGTATGGCAATTATCGTTAGAAGATGTAGATGAGTACATGATAGGGTTTCAATGAGTATAAGGATTTTTCGGAAGGTCAAGGATCAATGAAGTTGTTGGTAAATTTACTGCTAATGTGGTGGGACATGAAAGGTTCCCTTGTAACAAGAACGTATATGTCAAGGTTACAATAAAGTTAATCTGAAAAGTCGAAGTTGACTGGTTGGAAGTGTGATGAAAATTGATATCTTGAAAAGAATTTCAAGATTATTTTCGGTATTAACAACATTAAAGGATCTTGCATAGTTTTGAAGTCAAAGTATAGCTTTGAAAGATGTAGAGATCTAAGAATGATGTCACCGATTCAGAGTTATGACTTGGATTCTGATCCGTCAATATCAGAATATGTAATTGAATTTATATGAAAACAATTGTATATCATTATGAGCATTGTTAATAATTTTTGAATCAAAGTTGAAGAATGTACAGTGTAACATATTAATTGTGAACTTATATATTTCCCGAGTATTACCTACCCGTTAAAGATTTCACAATTAATACTTTGTACAAATGAACTTTTATTACCGTCCTTATGAAAATATATGTATGTATATTTTCTTCAGATGTAATACAGAGTTAATGAGTTAATATCATATTAAGCTCATTTGATTTTTGGCTTGACTTAGAAATGATTAATCTCTAAAACATTAAAGATTACATAATCTTTGCGGAGTATTTCGCTAATGTAATCGATACTTCATTATTTATTCTTATTTTTCGGTGAAGGATGTTGATGCTTGTGGAATCTTTGTGAACCTTACAAGGCACAGATGATGTTTTCTGGAAAGTTTCGAGTACAACGAAAATGAAAATGTAAAATCAATTATGTAATTGAATAATACACTTGGTTTATTATGAAATGGAATTCATTAAGTTGAAACAGAGATTGTAGTTAACGAAGGTTAAGTTGTTAACGAAGGATGTACATCATAGCATATTAATAATATGAATTTAACCGAGTAATATTTACCCTTTTTTTCAATTCATACAGAATTGCTTAGTACGAAAAGATTTACGATGGTTTTAAAATTTATATATATAAGATATACATATAAATTCTTCAGATGGAATGAGTTAATATTTCATAACTCGTTGATACAAATATACGCGTTGTTGACTTGTAATAATATCCACGGTGCTTTCTTGAACTGGCGGAGCTTGTGATGTTAGAGGTGCTGATGATTCTAATGATGTTGACAGCACTAACTGTGCTGGTGAGGCTAAGGGTACTATTGATGCTGTTGGTAAAACAAGTCTAGCTTGTACCTTACGCATCATTCTTGTCAGGGTTTCTATTCTTCCTTCTATTTATCTGATTTACGGTTAGAACTGGGATAAATAATCTCTAAGATTTTAGAGATTACATAATCACCGTAGAATATTTCTTCGATGAAGTTATGAATCAGTACTTCATCATTTATTGTTGTTAGCACTCCTTGGTATCTACGGTGCGTATGATGTTGATATCTGAAGTACAGTTTTTAGATGTGATATTGAGGTGTGGGATGCGGATGTGGTTGTTGATGGTGGTAATGGTACTGTTGTTGTTGATGATGGTGGTACTGGTTATGCTGCTGGTGCTGCTGCTGGTGTTTGTAACCTTCGCACCATATTCTCCAAAGCCACTACCCGAGCGCGAAGCTCGTTGACTTCTTCTATTATACCGGGATGATCGGTGGTTCGGACGAGCGGACGAATAAGATTTAGAATGTGAGATAGTATATAATCATGACTAGATACTCTGGAAATGAGAGAGAAAATGGTATTACGGACAGGTTCTCCGGTAAGTGCTTCAGGTTCTTCGCCAAGAGGGCAATGTGGTGGATGGAAGGGATCGCCTTCTTCTTGTCTCCAATGACTAAGTAAGCTACGAACCCATCCCCAATTCATTCAGAATAGATGATGGCTGATTGGTTGATCCATTCCGGTTACACTGTCTTCGGAGTTCATGTGAATATCCATATCGGAATAGCTGTCGGAATTTAAGGAATTTGAACTAGATACGGGATCCATCTTGTATAATTAGGGAGATGATTTTAGATATGAATTAGATTATAGAATTTAGTTTGGTATTCTTCAATACATAATTTACATATGTATATATAATACCAAATTCCATAAATCACGGAGAAATTTTCGGAAGATGTCAGGAAAAGTTTACAGTAACAGATACGCTAAGATATGAATTTTGTCTATACACTATTCATGCAATCAATGCAGTAAAACGTGTCTAGACTAGGAATGATAAGCATGTAATTTTCGACAAGAAATGATAAGCAAAACTTTTGACATGCACACACGGTCGAAGTCCATACTTACTAATGCATCCTAACAACTATCAGTTAGACACACTCATGCAAGACCTGGTTTGCTAGGACCAACGCTCTGATACCAACTGTGACGATCGCTCCAAATCCATAAGGACGAACACGTCATTCATCGATTTCATTGCGAGGTATTTGACCTCTATATGATACGTTTTATAAACATTGCATTCTTTTGAAAAGGCAAACCATATATGAATATTTAAATCAAAGGTTTTCGACATCTGATGATTTCTACATATAGACAATCACCGTAAATAATAGTTTACAACAGTACTTCCGTTAACAATGCAGTCAAAATAAGATACATGGTGATGATTTGGTGAATGCAACGTTTTCTTGAAAAATATGCCATGTAAGACTCCATGCACATAGCTTGTCTATAATATAAGCAAACAGCGGAAGACTTCTAGGGAACCTGAGAATAAACATGCTAACAAGTGTCAACACAAAGGTTGGTGAGTTCATAGTTTTAGTGTTTCGCATAATCTATATATAATGGTGGATCACAAGATTTCAGTTGTTTCATCCAGAAACGTTTATCAAAATATTCTACGAAATTGAGCACCCTGGTAACTAAACTTAACGTATATATAATTTGTACCCTTTGTATAATCATCTTAATAATACACGCAAACCAACGTGTACGCTTCTCAAATAGCATACGTCCGTTAAAAGGCTAGTGCTCTAGCTCGGACGGGGATATCAAGCCCTATGGATCCATATACTACTACTCGCGCCCACCAGTTCCTATAACTGGCAATTAACAGTTACCAAAGCTAAGGGATTTTCGGTTCAAACTCAGTGTAGAATTTAGTATGTACTTGTATCCATTGCGTTTAAAATAAAGTGCATGTATTCTCAGCCCAAAAATATAGATTGAAAAAGCAATTAAAAAGGGAGCAAATGAAACTCACCTTAGCAGCATATAAAGTCATTCACCAAAATGTGACTGAAACTCGGATTACCAAATAACCGTAGATCTCAACCTAGAGAACATATGTTGGTCAATAAATGTCTATCAAGCTAGGTCAGGTCATAGTGTATCATAATCCTAATGCTCGAGATTGACATACAAAAGTTATCCAAAGTCGTTTCAAAAAGTCAATTTTGACAATAGTTCAACAAAACGAGACATACCTTATATAAGGAGTCATTTACTCGGTTGGTAATATTTAAAAGTTCACTTTATCAATCTCGTAAACAAGTTGTTTAAATCTTAATTGCAGATTCAAAAGCAATTTCAATTAACGTCAATCATAATTCAGTTGATCATATCTTTTAATCCGTTCATCGAAACTATTCGGTGTCTAAATGAAAAGTTATTGATTTTTCGCCAGCTTTTCGAAAACATGTATATCATATACCTTTTACCAGTAATATATGTATTTAATTCGTGATTCATTATAAACTGTTTAACGACAAAATTTAGCATACAAACATGTATAAATATATATACTCGAGCACTAGACATGGATACACAATTAATGTATAAAAGATAAAATATAAATGCTTACGTATCAATATTGTGATTCAATATTGCAGAAAAGTACGTAGACGCAACATAGATGATAACATTAGGTTTGACTTGTAAATAATACCCATGAACATTACCCATAACCTCCATAGCTATAACCCATAATTTTCTTAACTTTATCCCGCTCAAAAACCCATTTTTGAAAGTGACACGCTCATAACCTCGTCGTAGTATTTTATGTATAATACTAATTAATAATATTAATAATAATAAGATTAATAATAATATTAATCTTAATAATAATAATAATAATAATAATAATAATAATAATAATAATAAAAAATAAATACGGAGTAATATATAATTTAGAGAAAGAAGTGTGAAAACTGAGCAATTTATAGAACCTTTTCTGAAAAAGTACCCCATGCGATCGCATGGGATTTGTGCTTCAAGGCCATGCGATCGCATGGCCCTCTGATGCAGCTCACAAACTTTTAACTTTTTGTTTGTCGACATAATTTTATATAATATATATAATATATTTAATTTATATAATTAATTATATATTATATTATATTCACATGCATAGTTGACTTGTAATTTTCGTTCCGATGACTCGTACGTTGTCACTCGACTTATGTCCCGGTTCCGGTTTCTCGAACGCATTTTCGTACGCTTAGAAAACTCGCAATTTACGTTTTGTGACTCGTACCTTTGTCAAAATATAGTCTTAAATTATCAATAAACTATATCATTTAAAGTGTATCTTAAACTTTCGAGTGTTTTGGTCATTTACTTCTATAAATCATTGTCTCGCTATTTGTTGATATATAATAACAAATCATTTTATGACCAAGTTAATATATATTTTCAACATTCATAAACACGTTTTAAATATACGTCGCAATTTATTCATACAATTAATATTCCAACTTATCATATATATTCAAATAAATATTTAAACCAATAAGTTTAATGTACGGTATTAAACTATTAAAATGTTGTTACGTTTTCAAGTTATAGTATATATATGTATCTATTTACATATAATGGTTTGCGAATCATTGAAAACAATCGAAGGGTAATTGAATAGTTCAAAATTTTGAGATTCAACTTCATAGACTTTGCTTATCGTGTCGGAAACATTAAAGATTAAGTTTAAATTTAGTCAAAAATTTCCGGGTCATCACAATATGAAACATATTTCAATTAATCAAGTCTTAACAAGTTTGATTGCTTAACATGTTGGAAATATTTAATCATGTAAATATCAATCTCAATTAATATATATAAACATGGAAAAGTTCGGGTCACTACAGTACCTACCCGTTAAATAAATTTCGTCCCGAAATTTTAAGCTGTTGAAGGTGTTGACGAATCTTCTGGAAATAGATGCGGGTATTTCTTCTTCATCTGATCTTCACGCTCCCAGGTGAACTCGGGTCCTCTACGAGCATTCCATCGAACCTTAACAATTGGTATCTTGTTTTGCTTAAGTCTTTTAACCTCACGATCCATTATTTCGACGGGTTCTTCGATGAATTGGAGTTTTTCGTTGATTTGGATTTCATCTAACGGAATAGTGAGATCTTCTTTAGCAAAACATTTCTTCAAATTCAAGACGTGGAAAGTGTTATGTACAGCCGCGAGTTGTTGAGGTAACTCAAGTCGGTAAGCTACTGGTCCGACACGATCAATAATCTTGAATGGTCCAATATACCTTGGATTTAATTTCCCTCGTTTACCAAATCGAACAACTCCTTTCCAAGGTGCTACTTTAAGCATGACCATCTCTCCAATTTCAAATTCTATATCTTTTCTTTTAATGTCAGCGTAGCTCTTTTGTCGACTTTGGGCGGTTTTCAACCGTTGTTGAATTTGGATGATCTTCTCGGTAGTTTCTTGTATAATCTCCGGACCCGTAATTTGTCTATCCCCCACTTCACTCCAACAAATTGGAGACCTGCACTTTCTACCATAAAGTGCTTCAAACGGCGCCATCTCAATGCTTGAATGGTAGCTGTTGTTGTAGGAAAATTCTGCTAACGGTAGATGTCGATCCCAACTGTTTCCGAAATCAATAACACATGCTCGTAGCATGTCTTCAAGCGTTTGTATCGTCCTTTCGCTCTGCCCATCAGTTTGTGGATGATAGGCAGTACTCATGTCTAGACGAGTTCCTAATGCTTGCTGTAATGTCTGCCAGAATCTTGAAATAAATCTGCCATCCCTATCAGAGATAATAGAGATTGGTATTCCATGTCTGGAGATGACTTCCTTCAAATACAGTCGTGCTAACTTCTCCATCTTGTCATCTTCTCTTATTGGCAGGAAATGTGCTGATTTGGTGAGACGATCAACTATTACCCAAATAGTATCAAAACCACTTGCAGTCCTTGGCAATTTAGTGATGAAATCCATGGTAATGTTTTCCCATTTCCATTCCGGAATTTCGGGTTGTTGAAGTAGACCTGATGGTTTCTGATGCTCAGCTTTGACCTTAGAACACGTCAAACATTCTCCTACGTATTTAGCAACATCGGCTTTCATACCCGGCCACCAAAAATGTTTCTTGAGATCCTTGTACATCTTCCCCGTTCCAGGATGTATTGAGTATCTGGTTTTATGAGCTTCTCTAAGTACCATTTCTCTCATATCTCCAAATTTTGGTACCCAAATCCTTTCAGCCCTATACCGGGTTCCGTCTTCCCGAATATTAAGATGCTTCTCCGATCCTTTGGGTATTTCATCCTTTAAATTTCCCTCTTTTAAAACTCCTTGTTGCGCCTCCTTTATTTGAGTAGTAAGGTTATTATGAATCATTATATTCATAGATTTTACTCGAATGGGTTCTCTGTCCTTCCTGCTTAAGGCATCGGCTACCACATTTGCCTTCCCCGGGTGGTAACGAATCTCAAAGTCGTAATCATTCAATAATTCAATCCACCTACGCTGCCTCATATTCAGTTGTTTCTGATTAAATATGTGTTGAAGACTTTTGTGGTCGGTATATATAATACTTTTGACCCCATATAAGTAGTGCCTCCAAGTCTTTAATGCAAAAACAACCGCACCTAATTCCAAATCATGCGTCGTATAATTTTGTTCGTGAATCTTCAATTGTCTAGACGCATAAGCAATCACCTTCGTTCGTTGCATTAATACACAACCGAGACCTTGCTTTGATGCGTCACAATAAATCACAAAATCATCATTCCCTTCAGGCAATGACAATATAGGTGCCGTAGTTAGCTTTTTCTTCAATAACTGAAACACTTTCTCGTGTTCATCATTCCATTCAAATTTCTTCCCTTTATGCGTTAATGCAGTCAAGGGTTTTGCTATTCTGGAAAAGTCTTGGATGAACTGTAGAGACCCGTCCTAATCCATCCGGACGAAGTCCATATCGATTACAAACGATTCACAACAGTTGATTACATCGCGAGGTAATTGACCTCTATATGATAAATTTTACAAACATTGCATTCGTTTTTAAAAGACAAACTTTCGTTACATCGACAGTTGACAGGCATGTAAAGCATTTCATAATATATCCAAATATAATTGACTTAATAATAATCTTGATGAACTCAACGACTCGAATGCAACATCTTTTGAAATATGTCATGAATGATTCCAAGTAATATCTCTAATATGAGCAAATGCACAGTGGAAGATTTCTTTCGTACCTGAGAATAAACATGCTTTAAAGTGTCAACCAAAAGGTTGGTGAGTTCATTAGTTTATCATAAAGAATCATTTCATAATTTTAATAGACCACAAGATTTCATACTTCCATTTCTCATAATCATACGTCTCATGCATAGAGACAAAAATATCATTCATATGGATTGAACACCTGGTAACCGACATTCACAATATGCATATAAGAATATCCCCATCATTCCGGGATCCTCCTTCGGACATGATATAAATTTCGAAGTACTAAAGCATCCGGTACTTTGGATGGGGCTTGTTGGGCCCGATAGATCTATCTTTAGAGTTCGCGTCAATTAGGGTGTCTGTTCCCTAATTCTTAGATTACCAGACTTAATAAAAAGGGGCATATTCAGTTTCGATCATTCAACCATAGAACGTAATTTCGATTACTTGTGTCTATTTCGTAAAACAGTTATAAAAGTTGCGCATGTATTCTCAGCCCAAAAATATAAAGGGTAAAAAAGGTAAATGAAACTCACGCATATAAATATTGTAAAACAGTTAATAAAGCATTTGCATGTATTCTCAGCCCAAAAATGTAATGAGTAAAAACGGAGCAAATGAACTCACCATACTGTATTTTGTAGTAAAAATACATGTAACATCATTGAACAAGTGTAAGGTTGGCCTCGGATTCACGAACCTATATTAATTATATATATTTATGTGTTGGTCAATATTTGTCTAACAAATTAAGTCAAATCATAGTGTACCACAATCCTAATGCTCGAGTCTAATATGAAAAGGTCGACAAAAATTAGTTTGACTCTAAATGATTTCGAAAATTTAAAAATGATTATTATATAATTTAAATATCGTCGTTTTATATTTAAAAAAAAAACTTTTAAAAGATTTAATATAGTAAATAATATAATTCATTTATTAATACATTTATATATATCTTAAGTAATAAAAAAAAATTTATAAAGTTCATCAATATCATAAAAGTATTGTGATAGATTCTATTGAGGTAATTATATTTTTATTTGATAAAAAGGCATTGATAATAACAATAAGTAAAAGTCGTATTATTTTGTAATAATAATTATAACAATCAATATTTATATTTACTAGAAATGATATTTTGGTAAAATGATAATTCTAATTATGATATCTTTAATATTTACGATACTTTTAATATTAACTTTAAAGTGATAATTTTTATTTAAAATGATAATAATAATGATATTTTATAATAACAATGCCATTTCTATTAAATTGATAATTTTTGAATAAAAGATAGTTTTTATACTAACGATACTTTTAATATTACTAGTAATGATAATAAGAACGATAATTTTATATAAATCATTATCTTACAATATTTAAATTTCATCATGACACTCATACTCATTATCTCCTAATTAATTTGTTAAGGTTCTTAAATCGTCTTTTATATCGCGTTCATTTTAATGAATATAATAGTAATCATAATAGTTAAATATTACTGTTACTAGTTTTAATTATAATACTAATAATAATAATTATTATGATAATGATAATACTATAATCTATTTTAATGATAATAATAATAGTAATACTAAGTATAACTTTTAATGACAATAAATGATAGTAATAATAAAAATAACAATTTTTAAGGATAATACTTTTTATAGATAATGATAATAATAATAATAATGATAATAATAATAATAATAATAATAATAATAATAATAATAATAATAATAATAATAATAATAATAATAATAATTAAATAAAAGTTTGAACGACGATAATGACGACGATAATAATAATCATTTTTACACAACATCAAATGACTATAACTTCTAATCCGTTCATCGGAACGATTCGACATCTAAAGGAAAAGTTATTAATTTTTCGCTAGCTTTCCAACGACATGCATATCTTATACCTTATTTTAACCGCATGTGTAACTAACCTCAAGATTTAGCCTATCTTATCTAAAGGCAATATCAAAAGTACAAGCATGGATAACCCTATTTTCTCGAGCACTAGTCAGGGATACACTATTAGTATATAAAAATTAAATTAGGAGTACTCACGTATCAATATTGCGATTCAATATTGCAGGAAAGGTACGTAAACGCGACGGAGACAATAAACACTAGATTGACCTCATGAGCATAACCCCTGAACATTATCCATCACCTCCATGACTATAACCCATAATTTCCTTAGCCCTATCCCACTCGAAAAAACTCATTTTTGAAATCACACGGGCAGAGCCCCGTCGTAGTATTTTATGTATATATACTACTAATAATTATACTACTAATAATAATAATATGATTAATAATAATATTAATATTAAACTTAATAATAATATTATTAATAAAAAATAGTAAATATGAATGTAAAAGAGTACGAGAGATAGATTTGGAAAAAATGAAGTGATTTGCACAAGTTGAAAATGTTGGATTTAAATAACCTTTCCATGCTCCAGTACACGCATCAAATTATTGGGGGCGGCGGACTGTTATTATTATTATATATATATAATATTTTTAATTTATATAATTATTTATATATTATATTAAATTTACGGTCATGGTAAAAATATAATTTTTACAAAAATGACACGGTCGTGGTCTCACGACTCATGTACCACTTTCGGTTTTTCGGGCGCACTTTCGTATGTTCAGAAAACTAGCCTTTTATGTTACGTGACATGTACCTTTTACAAAAATTAGACTTACTCAACAATAAATTACCTTTATAAAAATATAACTTATAAAATTGAGCGTTGTGGTCATTTCCTTCTATAAATCAAAGTCACGTTGTTTGTCAAAATATTTTATTTTAAATTAAACATTTTGTGACACGTACCTTTATTAATAACTAGACTTAAATTAATTAAAAACTAACCCACTCAAAGTGCAACTTAATCTTTTGAGTGTTTTGATCATTTCCTTTTATAATTCATAAACTTGTTATTTATCAAAGCCTATTTATTAATATTAGTTTAAAATCAAAACGTTTTATGACTAGTTTAAATTAAAATTTATAATCTTATACACATTTTTGAAATATTTATCTAATAACATACTAGTTATCCTTTCAAAACTAATTATATAATTTAAGATCATAATCGAAAATCCTATAACGTTTATGCTTTAAAACTTAATTTGATTTCATTCTTTTATGCGTAAATGTTTAGTTTAATTTCCTTAACTTTCTAAATAATATATCTTAATATAACATATCAAATGGGTTTATCTAGTCAACGAATCTTATCCCAATTATTCCTTCTATATGATAAATCGAGTGTTATGAAATTCAATTCTCCACTAACTTTTGTCTAACCCTTAATAATAACACTTTCGTCCTTACGTGAAATCACTTTACCAAATGTTCCGAATACCGTTAAAACGTAAAGGTTTCCTAATTCAAAGTGGACCTCATAATAGAGACTCAAACTTAAAATTCAATGTATCTAATAATTCAATCTTATAATATTATCTTTCAATCTTGTCAAAAATTATATTAAACTTATATCAAAATAATACCCTCATGTAAAGTAATATCCATTCATTATTCCATTAATGTCTTCTGGTCGTAAGTAGATCTCATAACTTATATTCATATTAACTAAACCGTTAAATGTTTTGATAATATTTCCCAATTTATCAAATACACATATGTATATATTCATACATATCTATTTACATATAATCGTTCGTGAATCGTCAGGCATGGTCAAAGGGTAATTGATTACATGAATATAGTTTCAAACTTTTCGAGACTCAACATTACAGATTTTGCTTCTCGTGTCGGATACATATAAAGATTAAAGTTTAAATTTGATCGGAAATTTTCGGGTCACTACAGTACCTACCCGTTTAAAGAAATTTCGTCCCGAAATTTGATAGAGGTCGTCATGGTTAATAGTAAGAATGTTATTATGACGAATATAAGCTGATACATAGAGTTTCATCATGATTAAGAAGTACATATAAAATAATTCGATTTCTTGAAGCGTATGAGTGAAGCTCATAAAAGAGCGAAATGTGTAAATGTAGAATCGTTTTACTTGATGACGTAGCTACGATTGATTTCCGGAATTCGCAGGATTTAAAGTAAATCTTACGTAATAAGATTTGGTTTTTCGATGATTTAGGAAATTAGGATTTTCTCTGATTAAATGCGATAATCTGTTTCGATTACTCTGCCGGATATTTCGCTATAAAGCCACCCCCTTCGTTTCCTTATCTTCCACAACTCACACTTTCTATTCCTTCTTCCTTGATTCATCTTTTAAAATACTCATCAATATGCTTCATCCCATTCTGATTCTTGATATACTACTAACTTTTATATCTGTCATACTTCTTTTTCATCTACCACCGGAGGAGGGTACTTACTTTTACCATTACCTTGGGGTTATAGTGTTTTTCATTCTCCCGTGTCTTTATATCGCTATACGCATTGATATACACGGTTTGTAGTTCTTGGGTGGTTGTTGGGTTTTATATCTTCCCTTATACTTCGATGTCCCTGCTTCTGTCTTCTATAATCATTATCACCCATAGTTAATATTCTCTCTTATTTGCTGCGGTTTATGCTCTTCTTTCTATTTCAGAGTCTCATTCTTTCGTTTCCTCTTCCCGTCCTCGAGTCAAGCGAGTAATGGTCCAGAATTTGCAGATATGAATTTTGGAATGAACATAGTTTATGTTCTAAGAAGGAAATCGTAATGGTGCGATTTTGATTTGTCAAATTACCAGATTATCCTGGAAAAGACAGAATCATCAAGAAATATATTTTCTTGATATGTTTAAGGATTAGATCGAATGTAAGAGTCGTATAAATGGCACATGATGATGGTACTGTGAATCGTCACATTCCATTAGAAACTCAACATGAACTATTGTAATATAATGACGTTGATCAAGTGTCATTATATTATACTAACTCATGCATCAGTTCCCAACACTACTTCAAAAACATTCATATTTTAAACTCGAGGGTTTAGAAACTTAACATAGTTTCTTTTATGTTGCAATGCAGATATTGCGGAGAGATAAATGATTTCAGATGAGAATACTTAAAATATCTTCAGAAATATCAAGGATATTTATAATGAAAGATACGATGATATCTTAGAATATTCAAGATATGATGATGATAAAGAATATTTGTCTGTGAAGGTTTAGAATAAGAAGTAAGGTGTTCGCTAATGATTTCAGCAGGCACTGAATCATTTGCATCCTTTGAAGGCAGATTCAGTTCTTGTGATTTGTCCACAGCCTCTTTCATACTTTGCTCAATCCGTTTTTCAGTTCCAAACCTTCTCTTTTTCTGAGCTTTTCCAACACGCTATTCTTTATTATTAAATTTCTGACTGTTTAGATTGTCTATAATTTCTGCTGCTTCATCCAGCATTTCCAAATTTCGGAGAACTAGTTTGCAGTTTGGGATGTTTTTCAGAAACTTCACATTCGAAGTGTGTAAGTCTTGGAGATATATGTTATATACATGATTATTGAAGTAGAAATGCTGCGAGATTTTAAAATACTGATTGCTGATTTTCAGTAATTGGTATGGCAATTCTTGTTGCAAGATGCGGATGAGTAACAGGTGGGGTTTCAATGAATAAATATAATGATTTGTCAGAGAGATTTAAGCCAAAAAAAAAAACAACGAGGCTGCTGGTACGTCTTCTGGTAATATGGTGGAATATAAAAGAATTCTTCGTTATAAAAAGGGTAATTGTATATATCAGGATTATAGTAAGGCTACTTCGAATGAAAAGTCGAAGTTGACTTGCTGGAGCTGTGACAAAATTGGCTACTTTGAAAAGGGATCGCAAAGTTATTTTTGCTAATAAATGCCAAAGGATCTGATGCGGCTACGTGTTAAACTTTTACTCAGTTGCCGAGAGTTTCTCAGGTGCATAACTATATGCATAAACCTTTCCTTAAGTGCGGTTGATTCATCCTATCGATTGAGGTGTTTTCAAGAATCATGAAAGGTTTGAACGCAGATTGTAATCGTCAAGATACAGATGAGGTTTAAGATGAGATCAAGTGGCAAACTTGAAAATATGTTTAGTTTCATATGTTATAATCAATATTTTAATTCATTTTAATTATCCAATGTCGACAGTCCATATTTGATAGTCCACAATTAACAGTCCGATAGTACATATATAGCTTAATATATAATATCCGAATTAATTAATACGTATCGGGACCCGTGTACATGTCTCAGACTCGATAACAACTCAAAGTATATATATTATTATAGAATCAACCTCAACCCTGTATAGAGAACTCGATCATTACTGCATATAGAGTGTCTATGGTGATTCCAAATAATATATATAGATGCATCGATATGATATGTCAAAACCATGTATACGTGTCCCGATATTTAAAGTGCGTAAAATAAATAACAAGAATTAAATAACGATAACTAAAGTGCGTAAAGTAAATAATAGAAATTAGATGACAATAAATAAAATTGCGGGAATGTAAATTGCGATAATTAAATTGCAATAAATAAAATGCGATAAATAGAATGTAATCAGTTAGCTAGGAACAGTTAGCTGGAACAGTTAGCATGATTTCTTAACAAAATTCCATATTGTTAATTAGTCTGTTTCTAATCAATTTTTATTGTGTCCATTATTTCTTCATTATGCCACTTGTTGGATTCTGGTAAGTAAAAATCCAAATATGAAATTGAATTTGAATGAAAATGGTTATTCTATGGTGAACGGATTCGTATATCGATAGATGTAGGTAGGATGGTGTCATAACCCGTCCTTAACCATAAGAACGAGTTAGATAACGTATGATTTCATTGCGAGGTATTGACCTCTATATGCGACATTTTTAAAAGAACAACTGCATTTATTTTACATTACAAACCATAACTCTTATTTTAATACAAGCTTTAGACAATAAAAAGATGATTATCATTTAGCGATAATCTTAGACTTACAAACTTTACATGTGATGATAACAATACGATTTCTAGCATATTTTACATTACAAATCCTCCGATATGCAGTTTTATTTTTGACACAAATATGCATACTCAAGATCTTGTTTAAATTCAACATGTTGCAGCGGAAGCTTTTAGTTATCACCTGAGAATAGACATGTTTAAAACGTCAACATAAAGTTGGTGAGATATAGGTTTAATGCCGGCAGCGATATAAATATATAGACCACAAGATTTCATATATAAACATTTTAATAAAAATATTCTAAGTGGTTGAGCACTTGATAACCATACTTAACATTTAATCACGTCGCATATTCCCTTTATTATGAAATCTTACTACACCGTACCAAGTGTAGTCACGAAACGAAGTACTGTGCAACCGTTGAATACTGGTCGTCCAGTCCGGTTGGGGTTGTCAGGCCCGATAGATCTATCAACAGGATTCGCATTTACAATACCGCTGTAAATAGTAGTTACCAAGCTACAGGGAAGTATGCCAGTGGTACAACTCAACGTAGAATATATTTTTCAGTTACTTGTGTCCATATCGTAAAACATAAAATACATGTATTCTCATCCCGAAATGTTTAAAGTTTAAAAGTGGGACTATATACTCACTTTTTCCTTGAAGATATATATATTTTGACTTGGTCTCCGATTGATATCACGAACCTCAAGTTACTTGGACAAGGTTGCTGTAAAAGAGGAGTAAAAACCTAGAACCAAAAGAGTGATGGAGTTGGATGAAAGATTGGAAGCAACTTAAGACATAAACTTGAAATGAAAGTTGTATTTTTGTAGTGTTTTTGTTTGATCTTGTTATGGTGGTGTTTAAGGTGATTCTTGAGAGGATTTTTGCTGGAGTTCTTAGAGAGACATGAGGCTAGTAAGTGTGTGTGTTTAGCTAGAGAAATGATGATAGAAGTTGAACCAAAATGAGGTGAGAATACCCCCATTAAAAACGTGAATGGGGGGGGACATGGACAAATTTCCAAGCTTGTAATCTTGTGTAATTAGTCATACTATCTTACAAAAGTAATTACCTCTACCTTAGGGCAGTAACAAGGGCTAGTTAGGTGGTGATTTGATGTGTATATACCAATAGTAAATACGTATAGAAGTTAGGTATGATACGAGTACATATACTCTAGATATACGTATAGAAATCTTGTGAAAACGGAACGAGGATTCAAATATAGTTATCTTTTGTGAATATACTTATATTGTTTTATGTATTTAAGTCCTTAAAAAGTGATTAGATACATTACATATACGATATATGTATAAACATTATAGGTTATAAGTATTTATATCAAAAAACGTTACTTAAAGTTATCGTTTTGAAAACTTAAGTTAGTAGTTTCAAAATATACTTATAACTTATTGTTATTAATACAAAATGAGATATTAAAACATCCTTAGATCATGTTAAATATGTATATATACATATATATACACAAACGTATAATTATCATATGTTATATAGTTCGTGATATCATCGGTCAAACTAGACGGTCAAACGTTGTGTAAATCTCTTTTCAAAAACATAAGTCTCAACAATTTGGGTTGCTTATCATGTTGGTAAGGTTTAATTTATGTAAATATTAATCTTATAAGTATAGATCGATCGAAAAAGTCCGGGTCATTACAGTACCTACCCGTTAAATAAATTTCGTCCCGAAATTTTAAAATCGTACCTATTTTGCGTCATCGGGAAACAAATGCGGGTATTTTTGTTTCATTTGATCCTCTCGCTCCCAAGTAAACTCGGGACCTCTTCGTGCATTCCAACGAACTTTAACGATCGGTATGTTACTCTGCTTGAGCCGTTTAACTTCACGGTCCATGATCTCGATTGGTTCTTCTATGAATTGTAGTTTCTCGTCAACTTGAATTTCTTCAAGAGGAATGGTGAGGTCTTCCTTTGCAAGACACTTTTTAAGGTTCGAGACGTGAAATGTATTATGTACTCTGGCGAGTTGTTGCGGTAACTCGAGTCGATAAGCTACCGGTCCAATGCGTTCGATAATTTTGAACGGGCCTACATACCTTGGGTTTAGTTTACCCCTTTTTCCAAAACGTATTACACCTTTCCAAGGTGACACCTTTAACATAACCATGTCACCGATCTGAAACTCTAATGGTTTCCTTCGGACATCGGCATAGCTCTTTTGGCGACTACGGGCTGTTTTCAATTTCTCCTTGATTTGCACTATCTTCTCAGTAGTTTCATGGATGATCTCGGGTCCAGTTAATTGTCGATCTCCTACTTCATTCCAACAGATAGGGGATCTACACTTCCTTCCATACAGTGCTTCGAATGGTGCAGCTTTAATGCTCGCATGATAACTATTATTATACGAGAATTCTGCTAATGGTAAATATTTATCCCATCCGTTTCCAAAATCGATCACACATGCCCTAAGCATGTCTTCAAGAGTCTGAATTGTTCTTTCACTCTGCCCGTCAGTTTGCGAATGATATGCGGTACTCATATCCAAACGAGTTCCTAGTGCCTCCTGTAGTGATTGCCAGAACTTTGAGGTAAATCTACTATCACGATCAGATATAATGGAAATAGGTATTCCATGCCTTGAAACTATTTACTTTATATATAATCGTAATAATTTCTCCATTCTATCCGTTTCCTTTATAGGCAAGAAATGTGCAGATTTGGTAAGACGATCAACAATTACCCAAATGGTGTCGTATCCCCAGGCAGTCTTTGGTAACTTCGTGATGAAATCCATGGTAATACCATCCCATTTCCATTCTGGGATTTCTGGTTGTTGAAGTAACCCTGACGGCTTTTGGCGTTCTGCTTTGACTTTGGAACAAGTTAAACATTCCCCAACATATATTGCAACGTCTGTCTTCAAATTAGGCCACCAATAATGCGTCTTAAGATCTTGATACATCTTTCCAACTCCAGGATGTATCGAGTATCTTGTCTTATGTGCCTCATTCAATATTAACTTCCTTAATCCACCCAACTTTGGTACCCAAATACGGTTTGCAAAATATCGAATTCCATCTTCCCGCATAATGAGTTGTTTCCCATACTTCTTCATTATTTCATTTCCTATGTTTTCTTTAGTAAGAGCTTCTCGTTGAGCCTCTTTGATTTGTGAGTTGAGATTCATGCGAATTTTTATGTTCATTGCTCGTACTCGAATTGGTTCTCGTTCCTTTCTGCTTAAAGCGTCGGCCACTACATTCGCTTTCCCGGGATGATAGTGAATCTCACAATCGTAGTCGTTTATCAGCTCGACCCACCTACGTTGCCTCATGTTCAGCTGTTTCTGATCGAAAATATGTTGAAGACTTTTATGATCAGTAAACACAGTGCATCTAACCCCATATAAGTAGTGTCTCCATATCTTCAACGCAAATACGACTGCTCCCAGTTCTAGATCATGCGTCGTATAATTCCGCTCGTGAATCTTCAATTGTCGGGATGCGTATGCAATAACTTTCTTTCGTTACATAAGAACACAACCAAAACCTTGTCGCGAAGCGTCACAATATATTTCAAAATCATCGTTCCCTTCAGGTAACGATAAAATAGGCGCCGTAGTTAACTTCTTCTTCAGTAATTGAAATGCGTTCTCCTGTTCCGAGGTCCATTCGTATTTCTTCCCTTTTTGCTTTAATGCTGTCAACGGCTTAGCTATTCGGGAAAAATCTTGAATAAACCTTCTATAATAACCGGCTAAACCCAAAAATTGGCGTATCTGCATTGGTGTTTTAGGAGTCTCCCATTTTTCAATGGCCTCAATTTTAGCTGGATCAACCTGAATTCCTTTGCTACTAACAACGTGACCAAGAAATTGCACTTCTTTCAACCAGAAAGCACATTTAGAAAATTTAGCATATAGCTGTTCTTTTCTCAACAACTCTAATATCAACCTTAAATGCTGCTCATGCTCTTGCTCACTCTTGGAATAGATAAGAATATCATCAATGAAAACGATAACAAACTTATCTAAATATGGACTACAAACTCGATTCATGAGGTCCATGAATACAGCTGGCGCATTCGTCAATCCAAACGGCATGACCAAAAATTCGTAATGACCATAACGTGTCCGAAAAGCAGTTTTCGGAATGTCCTCTTCTTTGACACGTAATTGATGATAGCCCGACCTTAGGTCAATTTTTGAGTACACACATGATCCTTGGAGTTGATCAAATAAGTCGTCAATTCTCGGTAGTGGATACCGATTTTTGATAGTTAACTTATTTAATTCACGATAATCTATACACATCCTAAAAGATCCATCTTTCTTTTTAACAAATAGAATCGGAGCTCCCCATGGTGAAGTACTTGGTCGTATGAATCCACGATCCAGTAATTCTTTTAACTGACTCTGAAGTTCTTTTAACTCGGACGGTGCAAGTCTATATGGAGCACGGGCAACTGGTGCAGCTCCTGGTACTAAATCTATTTGAAATTCTACAGATCTAAATGGAGGTAATCCCGGCAACTCTTCCGGAAAAACTTCAGGAAAATCTCTTGCCACAGGCACGTCGTTGATGCACTTCTCTTTTTCTTTCTTTTCAACTTTATTAACATGTGCTAGAATAGCATAACATCCCTTTTCTAAACACTTCTTGGCTTTCAAACAGCTAATAAGTTTTAGCTTTGAATTACCCTTCTCTCCATAAATCATCACCGGCATTTTATCCTTACCAGGAATGCGAATTGCCTTCTTGGCACACACAACTTCAGCTCCTACTTTGGACATCCAGTCCATGCCGACTATTACATCAAAACTTCCTAATTCTACGGGTATTAAGTCAATTTTAAACGTTTCTCCGGCTAAATTTATTTTACAATCACGACAAATTTTATCGGCTTTAATTAGTTTACCATTAGCTAACTCAATCATGTACTTAGCATCTAGAGGTAATGATGAACAATTCAATTTAGTGTGAAAGTCTCTACACACGTAACTTCTATCAGCACCAGTATCAAATATAATAGATGCGGATAAGTTATTAATGGTAAACGTACCCGTAACAAGCTCCGGGTCTTCACACGCCTCTCTAGCATTAATAACAAATGCTCTTCCTCGTGCAGATCCATTATTCTTCTCTGGATTCGGACACTGGCTCTTATAATGACCCTGTTTTCCACACCCATAACAAGTAATGGTAGCCAAAGCAGTTCTATTTGCATTGGTGGCAGGAGTCTTGATACCATTTGTATTTGTAACGAGAGCCCTACAATCTTCAGCAAGATGACCCTTTCGATTACATTTGTTGCATACCACATTACAGTAGCCAGAGTGATGTTTGTGGCATCGGTTACATAAAGGATTTTGTCCTTTGTAACCAAAGCCTGAACCACTACCCGCACCTTGCGTGGTTTCTTGTTTCTTAAAAGATTGTTGTTGGTTACCTCGACCATAATTTCCATTCCACTTTCTTTTGTTACCTGATTCCTTCATATCAGTATTGGATACTTTCTTATCCATGATGACCTGATCCATTAGCTCGTTTGCCATGGTTATAGCTTCATGAATTGTCTTAGGTTTCGATGCTGTAACATTTGCCTTGACCTTTTTGGGCAAACCATCTTTGTACATTTCAATCTTCCGTTCTTCGGTTGGAACCAATTCAGGACATAGCAAAACTAATTCCATGAATCGCTGATTGTAGTTGGTGATTTCAGTACCAACAACCTTCAGGCTTCGTAATTCATCTTCCAACTTCCTAACCTCGTTCCTTGGACAATACTCGTTGATTAACATTATTTTGAATTCTTCCCATGGAGTATCATAAGCTACATCTCCTCCTACAGCCTTCACATAATTTTTCCACCATGTGAGTGCACTATCTTGTAAAGTGCACGATGCATACTTGGTCATGTCCTTTTCAACACAACCACTGATTTTAAACACAGTCTCCATCTTTTCTATCCACCGGGTTAAACCGATCGGTCCTTCTGTTCCACTGAATGATGAGGGCTTGCAAGCTTGAAAAGTTTTGTAGGTGCTTCCTACACGAGGATTTGGGTTAACTGCAGCATCTCTTGCAGCCTCGACCCATAACATTCTGTCGTTTACTCGCTGGTTGATGAATTCCTCGACTTCTTGTTCCGTCATTCGATTCAATCGCGCCATATTCTTCTATAAGAATGAAAAGAAAATAATTATTCACATGGAATATTATAGATGTAGTGTATATTTATAGTACATTATAGCTTATTAATAATATGAACCAGGTATTATTATAAAAGCCTTTTCTTCTTATTAGCGTTTTATAATTATATCTAGGGTAGTACCTACCCGTTAATGTTCATACTTAATAGCTTAGTACAGAACCAATTACTACTATCTAAATAATATTTAACCATGGAAAATTATTGCATTTCATACTTCACTATTTTACATATGCTTATCTTACATCGAACATTAAGCAAACCACACTAATAATATTATACAAAACATTATATGATCCCATGGTTTAATACGGCAGCGCATCGTTTGGTCTATTTTCTAGGACGTTTAGGTTCAAAGAATCGCTTAACGCTTATCCTGGCTGTCTGCCTATATTTTGGCTGTGGGGCTGAAGAACTGGATGCCGGGATAGAACGAATAGGAATAGCGGAAATAGGGGTGGTAGTGTCTAGTGGAGTTGGTGCCACATCATCCTTACTAAACTCGGGATTTGAATTTTCTAATTCATTAGCCTTTCGTTTCTTTCCTAATTCGAACTTGTCTTTTGTAATTTCCTGTATTTCTTCCTCGGGTTCACTTTCCTCCTCGGGTTCACTTTCCTCCTCGGGTTCACTTTCCTCCTCGGGTTCACTTTCCGGGTTCTCTATAGTCGGTTCATCCGGAATTTGTGAGTCTTCCCCAAAGATATTATTTTCGTCATCGGATAGGTTAATGACTGGAACACCATCTGAAGATTCTGGTTCGGAGTCGCTGAATGTGATAACAAGTTTTGAGCCCGACATCTATCACACAACAACTAACCCATTAGTACTACATAATATTTACATATAAATTTTAACCAACAATGATAAGCAATGGTTTTTAAATCAGACCCGGTCAAAGTCCAGACTTACTAATGTATCCTAACGACTTATCAGTTAGACACACTAATGCAAACCTGGTTCGCTAAGACCACCGCTCTGATACCACATGTCATAACCCGTCCTTAACCATAAGAACGAGTTAGATAACGTATGATTTCATTGCGAGGTATTGACCTCTATATGCGACATTTTTACAAAAACAACTGTATTTATTTTACATTACAAACCATAACTCTTATTTTAATACAAGCTTTAGACAATAAAAAGATGATTATCGTTTAGCGATAATCTTAGACTTACAAACTTTACATGTGATGATAACAATACGATTTCTAGCATATTTTACATTACAAATCCTCCGATATGCAGTTTTATTTTTGACACAAATATGCATACTCAAGATCTTGTTTAAATTCAACATGTTGCAGCGGAAGCTTTTAGTTATCACCTGAGAATAGACATGTTTAAAACGTCAACATAAAGTTGGTGAGATATAGGTTTAATGCCGGCAGCGATATAAATATATAGACCACAAGATTTCATATATAAACATTTTAATAAAAATATTCTAAGTGGTTGAGCACTTGATAACCATACTTAACATTTAATCACGTCGCATATTCCCTTTATTATGAAATCTTACTACACCGTACCAAGTGTAGTCACGAAACGAAGTACTGTGCAACCGTTGAATACTGGTCGTCCAGTCCGGTTGGGGTTGTCAGGCCCGATAGATCTATCAACAGGATTCGCGTTTACAATACCGCTGTAAATAGTAGTTACCAAGCTACAGGGAAGTATGCCAGTGGTACAACTCAACGTAGAATATATTTTTCAGTTACTTGTGTCCATATCGTAAAACATAAAATACATGTATTCTCATCCCGAAATGTTTAAAGTTTAAAAGTGGGACTATATACTCACTTTTGCCTTGAAGATATATATATTTTGACTTGGTCTCCGATTGATATCACGAACCTCAAGTTACTTGGACAAGGTTGCTGTAAAAGAGGAGTAAAAACCTAGAACCAAAAGAGTGATGGAGTTGGATGAAAGATTGGAAGCAACTTAAGACATAAACTTGAAATGAAAGTTGTATTTTTGTAGTGTTTTTGTTTGATCTTGTTATGGTGGTGTTTAAGGTGATTCTTGAGAGGATTTTTGCTGGAGTTCTTAGAGAGACATGAGGCTAGTAAGTGTGTGTGTTTAGCTAGAGAAATGATGATAGAAGTTGAACCAAAATGAGGTGAGAATACCCCCATTAAAAACGTGAATGGGGGAGGACATGGACAAATTTCCAAGCTTGTAATCTTGTGTAATTAGTCATACTATCTTACAAAAGTAATTACCTCTCCCTTAGGGCAGTAACAAGGGCTAGTTAGGTGGTGATTTGATGTGTATATACCAATAGTAAATACGTATAGAAGTTAGGTATGATACGAGTACATATACTCTAGATATACGTATAGAAATCTTGTGAAAACGGAACGAGGATTCAAATATAGTTATCTTTTGTGAATATACTTATATTGTTTTATGTATTTAAGTCCTTAAAAAGTGATTAGATACATTACATATACGATATATGTATAAACATTATAGGTTATAAGTATTTATATCAAAAAACGTTACTTAAAGTTATCGTTTTGAAAACTTAAGTTAGTAGTTTCAAAATATACTTATAACTTATTGTTATTAATACAAAATGAGATATTAAAACATCCTTAGATCATGTTAAATATGTATATATACATATATATACACAAACGTATAATTATCATATGTTATATAGTTCGTGATATCATCGGTCAAACTAGACGGTCAAACGTTGTGTAAATCTCTTTTCAAAAACATAAGTCTCAACAATTTGGGTTGCTTATCATGTTGGTAAGGTTTAATTTATGTAAATATTAATCTTATAAGTATAGATCGATCGAAAAAGTCCGGGTCATTACAGATGGTAATCGACCGTTGAATCAGATTCGAAGACTGCACAATGTAACTTATTAATGTGAAATCTTAAATATTTCTCGGGTATTACCTACCCGTTAAAATATTTTTACCATTAACAGTTTGTACGAAAGAATTTTTAATGAGTCAATGTGATATTAAACTCATCAGATTTACGATTAGAACTATGATACATAATCTATAAAACATTAGAGTTTACATAATCGTCATGTCGAACGAAGATAAATGATGTAGAATGATTTGTGGAACGATAATTATACTCGAGGTACAGAATGAGATGTTGAGGCATGGATTGTTGAAACTTGGGTTGTTGGTGGTACTGGTGCCATTGTCGAATGGGTTCTCTGTCCTTCCTGCTTAAGGCATCGGCTACCACATTTGCCTTCCCCGGGTGGTAACGAATCTCAAAGTCGTAATCATTCAATAATTCAATCCACCTACGCTGCCTCATATTCAGTTGTTTCTGATTAAATATGTGTTGAAGACTTTTGTGGTCGGTATATATAATACTTTTGACCCCATATAAGTAGTGCCTCCAAGTCTTTAATGCAAAAACAACCGCACCTAATTCCAAATCATGCGTCGTATAATTTTGTTCGTGAATCTTCAATTGTCTAGACGCATAAGCAATCACCTTCGTTCGTTGCATTAATACACAACCGAGACCTTGCTTTGATGCGTCACAATAAATCACAAAATCATCATTCCCTTCAGGCAATGACAATATAGGTGCCGTAGTTAGCTTTTTCTTCAATAACTGAAACGCTTTCTCGTGTTCATCATTCCATTCAAATTTCTTCCCTTTATGCGTTAATGCAGTCAAGGGTTTTGCTATTCTGGAAAAGTCTTGGATGAACTGTAGAGACCCGTCCTAATCCATCCGGACGAAGTCCATATCGATTACAAACGATTCACAACAGTTGATTACATCGCGAGGTAATTGACCTCTATATGATAAATTTTACAAACATTGCATTCGTTTTTAAAAGACAAACTTTCGTTACATCGACAGTTGACAGGCATGTAAAGCATTTCATAATATATCCAAATATAATTGACTTAATAATAATCTTGATGAACTCAACGACTCGAATGCAACATCTTTTGAAATATGTCATGAATGATTCCAAGTAATATCTCTAATATGAGCAAATGCACAGCGAAAGATTTCTTTCGTACCTGAGAATAAACATGCTTTAAAGTGTCAACCAAAAGGTTGGTGAGTTCATTAGTTTATCATAAAGAATCATTTCATAATTTTAATAGACCACAAGATTTCATACTTCCATTTCTCATAATCATACGTCTCATGCATAGAGACAAAAATATCATTCATATGGATTGAACACCTGGTAACCGACATTCACAATATGCATATAAGAATATCCCCATCATTCTGGGATCCTCCTTCGGACATGATATAAATTTCGAAGTACTAAAGCATCCGGTACTTTGGATGGGGCTTGTTGGGCCCGATAGATCTATCTTTAGAGTTCGCGTCAATTAGGGTGTCTGTTCCCTAATTCTTAGATTACCAGACTTAATAAAAAGGGGCATATTCAGTTTCGATCATTCAACCATAGAACGTAATTTCGATTACTTGTGTCTATTTCGTAAAACAGTTATAAAAGTTGCGCATGTATTCTCAGCCCAAAAATATAAAGGGTAAAAAAGGTAAATGAAACTCACGCATATAAATATTGTAAAACAGTTAATAAAGCATTTGCATGTATTCTCAGCCCAAAAATGTAATGAGTAAAAAGGGAGCAAATGAACTCACCGTACTGTATTTTGTAGTAAAAATACATATAACATCATTGAACAACACGAACCTATATTAATTATATATATTTATGTGTTGGTCAATATTTGTCTAACAAATTAAGTCAAATCATAGTGTACCACAATCCTAATGCTCGAGTCTAATATGGAAAGGTCGACAAAAATTTGTTTGACTCTAAATGATTTCGAAAATTTAAAAATGATTATTATATAATTTAAATATCGTCGTTTTATATTTTAAAAAAAAAACTTTTAAAAGATTTAATATAGTAAATAATATAATTCATTTATTAATAAATACAATTTTATATTAAAGTATACATTTATATATATCTTAAGTAATAAAAAAAAATTTATAAAGTTCATCAATATCATAAAAGTATTGTGATAGATTCTATTGAGGTAATTATATTTTTATTTGATAAAAAGGCATTGATAATAACAATAAGTAAAAGTCGTATTATTTTGTAATAATAATTATAACAATCAATATTTATATTTACTAGAAATGATATTTTGGTAAAATGATAATTCTAATTATGATATCTTTAATATTTACGATACTTTTAATATTAACTTTAAAGTAATAATTTTTATTTAAAATGATAATAATAATGATATTTTATAATAACAATGCCATTTCTATTAAATTGATAATTTTTGAATAAAAGATAGTTTTTATACTAACGATACTTTTAATATTACTAGTAATGATAATAAGAACGATAATTTTATATAAATCATTATCTTACAATATTTAAATTTCATCATGATACTCATACTCATTATCTCCTAATTAATTTGTTAAGGTTCTTAAATCGTCTTTTATATCGCGTTCATTTTAATGAATATAATAGTAATCATAATAGTTAAATATTAATGTTACTAGTTTTAATTATAATACTAATAATAATAATTATTATGATAATGATAATACTATAATCTATTTTAATGATAATAATAATAGTAATACTAAGTATAACTTTTAATGACAATAAATGATAGTAATAATAAAAATAACAATTTTTAAGGATAATACTTTTTATAGATAATGATAATAATAATAATAATGATAATAATAATAATAATAATAATAATAATAATTAAATAAAAGTTTGAACGACGATAATGACGACGATAATAATAATCATTTTTACACAACATCAAATGACTATAACTTCTAATCCGTTCATCGGAACGATTCGACATCTAAAGGAAAAGTTATTAATTTTTCGCTAGCTTTCCAACGACATGCATATCTTATACCTTATTTTAACCGCAGGTGTAACTAACCTCAAGATTTAGCCTATCTTATCTAAAGGCAATATCAAAAGTACAAGCATGGATAACCCTATTTTCTCGAGCACTAGTCAGGGATACACTATTAGTATATAAAAATTAAATTAGGAGTACTCACGTATCAATATTGCGATTCAATATTGCAGGAAAGGTACGTAAACGCGACGGAGACAATAAACACTAGATTGACCTCATGAGCATAACCCCTGAACATTATCCATCACCTCCATGACTATAACCCATAATTTCCTTAGCCCTATCCCACTCGAAAAAACTCATTTTTGAAATCACACGGGCAGAGCCCCGTCGTAGTATTTTATGTATATATACTACTAATAATTATACTACTAATAATAATAATATGATTAATAATAATATTAATATTAAACTTAATAATAATATTATTAATAAAAAATAGTAAATATGAATGTAAAAGAGTACGAGAGATAGATTTGGAAAAAATGAAGTGATTTGCACAAGTTGAAAATGTTGGATTTAAATAACCTTTCCATGCTCCAGTACACGCATCAAATTATTGGGGGCGGCGGACTGTTATTATTATTATATATATATAATATTTTTAATTTATATAATTATTTATATATTATATTAAATTTACGGTCATGGTAAAAATATAATTTTTACAAAAATGACACGGTCGTGGTCTCACGACTCATGTACCACTTTCGGTTTTTCGGGCGCACTTTCGTATGTTCAGAAAACTAGCCTTTTATGTTACGTGACATGTACCTTTTACAAAAATTAGACTTACTCAACAATAAATTACCTTTATAAAAATATAACTTATAAAATTGAGCGTTGTGGTCATTTCCTTCTATAAATCAAAGTCACGTTGTTTGTCAAAATATTTTATTTTAAATTAAACATTTTGTGACACGTACCTTTATTAATAACTAGACTTAAATTAATTAAAAACTAACCCACTCAAAGTGCAACTTAATCTTTTGAGTGTTTTGATCATTTCCTTTTATAATTCATAAACTTGTTATTTATCAAAGCCTATTTATTAATATTAGTTTAAAATCAAAACGTTTTATGACTAGTTTAAATTAAAATTTATAATCTTATACACATTTTTGAAATATTTATCTAATAACATACTAGTTATCCTTTCAAAACTAATTATATAATTTAAGATCATAATCGAAAATCCTATAACGTTTATGCTTTAAAACTTAATTTGATTTCATTCTTTTATGCGTAAATGTTTAGTTTAATTTCCTTAACTTTCTAAATAATATATCTTAATATAACATATCAAATGGGTTTATCTAGTCAACGAATCTTATCCCAATTATTCCTTCTATATGATAAATCGAGTGTTATGAAATTCAATTCTCCACTAACTTTTGTCTAACCCTTAATAATAACACTTTCGTCCTTACGTGAAATCACTTTACCAAATGTTCCGAATACCGTTAAAACGTAAAGGTTTCCTAATTCAAAGTGGACCTCATAATAGAGACTCAAACTCAAAATTCAATGTATCTAATAATTCAATCTTATAATATTATCTTTCAATCTTGTCAAAAATTATATTAAACTTATATCAAAATAATACCCTCATGTAAAGTAATATCCATTCATTATTCCATTAATGTCTTCTGGTCGTAAGTAGATCTCATAACTTATATTCATATTAACTAAACCGTTAAATGTTTTGATAATATTTCCCAATTTATCAAATACACATATGTATATATTCATACATATCTATTTACATATAATCGTTCGTGAATCGTCAGGCATGGTCAAAGGGTAATTGATTACATGAATATAGTTTCAAACTTTTCGAGACTCAACATTACAGATTTTGCTTCTCGTGTCGGATACATATAAAGATTAAAGTTTAAATTTGATCGGAAATTTTCGGGTCACTACATGAACCTTCTGTAGTAACCAGCTAGTCCTAAAAATTGGCGTATGTGTTTCGGAGTTTTCGGGGTTTCCCACTTTTCAACAGTTTCTATCTTTGCCGGATCCACCTTAATACCTTCTTTGTTCACTATGTGACCGAGGAATTGAACTTCTTCCAACCAAAATGCACACTTTGAAAACTTAGCGTACAATTCTTCCTTCCTCAATACTTCTAACACCTTTCTCAAATGTTCACCGTGTTCTTGGTCATTCTTTGAGTAAATAAGTATGTCATCAATGAAAACAATGACAAACTTGTCAAGGTATGGTCCACACACTCGGTTCATAAGGTCCATGAACACAGCTGGTGCATTAGTTAAACCAAACAGCATGACCATAAACTCGTAATGACCGTAACATGTTCTGAAAGCAGTCTTTGGAATATCATCTTCTTTCACCCGCATTTGATGATACCCGAAACGTAAGTCAATCTTTGAATAAACAGACGAGCCTTGTAGTTGATCAAATAAGTCGTCGATTCTCGGTAGTGGGTAGCGGTTCTTGATGGTAAGTTTGTTCAACTCTCGGTAGTCGATACACAACCTGAATGTACCATCTTTCTTCTTGACAAACAAAACAGGAGCTCCCCACGGTGATGTGCTTGGTCGAATGAAACCACGCTCTAAAAGTTCTTGTAATTGGCTTTGCAGTTCTTTCATCTCGCTGGGTTCGAGTCTGTAAGGAGCACGAGCTATTGGTGCAGCTCCTGGTACAAGATCTATTTGAAATTCAACGGATCGATGTGGGGGTAATCCTGGTAATTCTTTCGGAAATACATCAGGAAATTCTTTTGCAATGGGAACATCATTGATGCTCTTTTCTTCAGTTTTTACTTTCTCGACGTGTGCTAGAACAGCATAGCAACCTTTTCTTATTAGTTTTTGTGCCTTCAAATTACTAATAAGATGTAGCTTCGTGTTGCCCTTTTCTCCGTACACCATTAAGGGTTTTCCTTTTTCTCGTATAATGCGAATTGCATTTTTGTAACAAACGATCTCTGCTTTCACTTCTTTCAACCAGTCCATACCGATTATCACATCAAAACTCCCTAACTCTACTGGTATCAAATCAATCTTAAATGTTTCGCTAACCAGTTTAATTTCTCGATTCCGACATATATTATCTGCTGAAATTAATTTACCATTTGCTAATTCGAGTAAAAATTTACTATCCAAAGGCGTCAATGGACAACTTAATTTAGCACAAAAATCTCTACTCATATAGCTTCTATCCGCACCCGAATCAAATAAAACGTAAGCAGATTTATTGTCAATAAGAAACGTACCCGTAACAAGCTCCGGGTCTTCCTGTGCCTCTGCCGCATTAATATTGAAAACTCTTTCGCGGCCTTGTCCATTCGTGTTCTCCTGGTTCGGGCAATTTCTAATAATGTGGCCCGGTTTTCCACATTTATAACAAACTACATTGGCATAACTTGCTCCGACACTACTTGCTCCGCCATTACTCGTTCTGACACCATTTGTTCCTTTCGTTCTATTAACCCCTGGTCCGTAGACCTCACACTTCATCGCGCTATGACCATTTCTTTTACACTTGTTGCAAAATTTGGTGCAGAACCCTGAGTGATACTTTTCACACCTTTGGCATAGCTGCTTCTGATTGTTGTTGTTGTTGCGGTTATTATTGTTGTTGAGATGATTGTTGTAGTTGCTGTTGTTGTTGTTGTTGTTGTTGTTTGGCCATTTGTTGTAGTTACGATTGATGTTGCGATTGTTGGGATAATTGTTGCGATTATTGTTGTAATTGATGTTGTTGTTGTATTGGTGATTCTTATCACCGTTTTCCTCCCACTTTCTTTTGACTTGCTTCACATTGGCCTCTTCAGCAGTCTGTTCTTTAATTCTTTCTTCAATCTGGTTCACTAGTTTGTGAGCCATTCTACATGCCTGTTGTATGGAGGCGGGCTCGTGTGAACTTATATCTTCTTGGATTCTTTCCGGTAATCCTTTCACAAACGCGTCGATCTTCTCTTCCTCATCTTCGAATGCTCCCGGACACAATAGGCACAATTCTGTGAATCATCTTTCGTACGTGGTAATATCAAATCCTTGGGTTCGTAACCCTCTAAGTTCTGTCTTGAGCTTATTGACCTCGGTTCTGGGACGGTACTTCTCGTTCATCAAGTGCTTGAATGCTGACCACGGTAGTGCGTACGCATCGTCTTGTCCCACTTGCTCTAGATAGGTATTCCACCATGTTAACGCAGAACCTGTGAAGGTATGCGTAGCGTACTTCACTTTGTCCTTTTCAGTACACTTACTTATGGCAAACACCGATTCGACCTTCTCGATCCACCGTTTCAATCCGATCGGTCCATCGGTTCCATCAAATTCCAAAGGTTTACAGGCAGTGAATTCTTTGTAGGTGCATCCTACACGATTTCCTGTACTGCTAGATCTAATGTTATTGTTGGTATGTAGCGCAGCCTGTACTGCGGCTATGTTTGAAGCTAGAAAAGTATGGAATTCCTCTTCATTCATATTCACGGTGTGTCGAGTAGTCGGTGCCATTTCCTTCAAAATTGTCAAATGGAACAAGTTAATCATACAGAATATTAAGAGTAGTTAATAGTATTTCGTAGCATAATATGAACTCATTTATAAAAGCTTTTTCTTCATATTAGCGTTTTATAAGTTTAAATTCGGGTAGTACCTACCCGTTAAGTTCATACTTAGTAGCTAATATACAATTCAACTACTACAATTCTATATGAAAAACTGATTATAATAATATTTCGCGTTTAAACTTTTATACAATATTTTACAAACTTACAATACCGCTTATTTTACATAAAGCATGAAATATAGCACACAATAACTTTGATGCAAGATAGTTGTGAAGATAATTCTAGCTAGTACACAAGTCGTTCAGCAAAGGCAATAAAGACACGTAATTCATACGTCCAGAAACAAGTCATGCATTCTGGTTTTACTAGGACTACTTCCCATCCTTGGTCTTGTGGAACATAACCGTTATGGCCATTGATAAGACAGCGTGTTGTAACGTCGTCAAAGGGACGAGGGTTACGTAATGTCCAACAGTCCCGTAACAATCTAAAAACCTCATTTCTTACCCCAATTACCGACTCCGTCACTTGTGGGAACGTTTTGTTTAATAGTTGTAGCCCGATGTTCTTGTTCTCACTTTGGTGAGAAGCGAACATTACTAATCCGTAAGCATAACATGCTTCTTTATGTTGCATGTTAGCCGCTTTTTCTAAATCACGAAGTCCAATATTCGGATATATTGAGTCAAAATAATTTCTTAACCCATTGCGTAAAATAGCATTTGGGTTCCCCGCAATATATGCGTCAAAGTAAACACATCGTAACTTATGGATTTCCCAATGTGATATCCCCCATCTTTCGAACGAAAGCCTTTTATAAACCAAGGCATTCTTGGAACGTTCCTTGAATGTCTTACAAACTGATCTCGCCTTAAATAGTTGTGCCGAAGAATTCTGACCAACTCTAGACAAGATTTCATCAATCATGTCTCCGGGTAGGTCTCTTAAAATATTGGGTTGTCTATCCATTTTGTGTTTTTATACTGTAAAATAGACAAGAGTTAGATTCATAAAAAAGATACTTATTAATACAAGCAATTTTTACATATATCATAAAGCATAAGCACACTATATTACATATATTACACCACACGAATACAACTATCTTATTCCGACTCGCTTGTTTCTTCTTCTTCGGTTTTGGTTCGTTTTGCCAAGTTTCTAGGGATATATGTTGTTCCCCTAATACGAGCCGTTATTTTCCACATTGGTTTAGAAAAACCTGGTGGTTTAGAGGTTCCCGGGTCATTGTTACAACTTAAGGACTTCGGGGGTTGACGATACATATAAAGTTCATCGGGGTTGGAATTAGATTTCTCTATTTTTATGCCCTTTCCCTTATTATTTTCATTTGCCTTTTTAAATTCAGTTGGGGTAATTTCTATAACATCATCGAAATTCTCGTCGGAATCCGATTCATCGGAGAATTGATAATCCTCCCAATATTTTGCTTCTTTGGCGGAAACACCATTGACCATAATTTGTCTTGGTCGGTTGGTTGAGGATTTTCTTTTACTTAACCGTTTTATTATTTCCCCCACCGGTTCTATTTCTTCATCCGGTACCGATTCTTCTTCCGGTTCCGATTCTTCTTCTGGTTCCGACTCTTCTTCCGGTTCCTCTTCGGGAACTTGTGAATCAGTCCACGAATCATTCCAATTTACATTTGACTCTTCATTATTATTAGGTGAGTCAATGGGACTTGTTCTAGAGGTAGACATCTATCACATAATATCAAACGCGTTAAGAGATTAATATATCACATAATATTCACATGTTAAAAATATATAGTTTCCAACAAAATTTGTTAAGCAATCATTTTTTCAAGTAAACACGGTCGAAGTCCAGACTCACTAATGCATCCTAATAAACTCGATAAGACACACTAATGCAAAATTCTGGTTCTCTAAGACCAACGCTCTGATACCAACTGAAATGTCCCGTTCTTATTGATTAAAAACATTCCATATTAATTGATTTCGTTGCGAGGTTTTGACCTCTATATGAGATGTTTTTCAAAGACTGCATTCATTTTTAAAACAAACCATAACCTTTATTTCATAAATAAAGGTTTAAAAAGCTTTACGTAGATTATCAAATAATGATAATCTAAAATATCCTGTTTACACACGACCATTACATAATGGTTTACAATACAAATATGTTACATCGAAATCAATTTCTTGAATGCAGTTTTTACACAATATCATACAAACATGGACTCCAAATCTTGTCCTTATTTTAGTATGCAACAGCGGAAGCTCTTAATATTCACCTGAGAATAAACATGCTTTAAACGTCAACAAAAATGTTGGTGAGTTATAGGTTTAACCTATATATATCAAATCGTAACAATAGACCACAAGATTTCATATTCCAATACACATCCCATACATAGAGATAAAAATCATTCATATGGTGAACACCTGGTAACCGACATTAACAAGATGCATATATAAGAATATCCCCATCATTCCGGGACACCCTTCGGATATGATATAAATTTCGAAGTACTAAAGCATCCGGTACTTTGGATGGGGTTTGTTAGGTCCAATAGATCTATCTTTAGGATTCGCGTCAATTAGGGTGTCTGTTCCCTAATTCTTAGATTACCAGACTTAATAAAAAGGGGCATATTCGATTTCGATAATTCAACCATAGAATGTAGTTTCACGTACTTGTGTCTATTTTGTAAATCATTTATAAAACTTGCATGTATTCTCATCCCAAAAATATTAGATTTTAAAAGTGGGACTATAACTCACTTTCACAGATTTTTACTTCGTCGGGAAGTAAGACTTGGCCACTGTTGATTCACGAACCTATAACAATATATACATATATATTAAAGTATGTTCAAAATATATTTACAACACTTTTAATATATTTTGATGTTTTAAGTTTCTTAAGTCAGCTGTCCTCGTTAGTAACCTATAACTAGTTGTCCACAGTTAGATGTACAGAAATAAATCGATAAATATTATCTTGAATCAATCCACGACCCAGTGTATACGTATCTCAGTATTGATCACAACTCAAACTATATATATTTTGGAATCAACCTCAACCCTGTATAGCTAACTCCAACATTCACATATAGAGTGTCTATGGTTGTTCCGAAATATATATAGATGTGTCGATATGATAGGTCAAAACATTGTATACGTGTCTATGGTATCTCAAGATTACATAATGTACAATACAAGTTGATTAAGTTATGGTTGGAATAGATTTGTTACCAATTTTCACGTAGCTAAAATGAGAAAAATTATCCAATCTTGTTTTACCCATAACTTCTTCATTTTAAATCCGTTTTGAGTGAATCAAATTGCTATGGTTTCATATTGAACTCTATTTTATGAATCTAAACAGAAAAAGTATAGGTTTATAGTCGGAAAAATAAGTTACAAGTCGTTTTTGTAAAGGTAGTCATTTCAGTCGAAAGAACGACGTCTAGATGACCATTTTAGAAAACATACTTCCACTTTGAGTTTAACCATAATTTTTGGATATAGTTTCATGTTCATAATAAAAATCATTTTCTCAGAATTACAACTTTTAAATCAAAGTTTATCATAGTTTTTAATTAACTAACCCAAAACAGCCCGCGGTGTTACTACGACACCGTAAATCCGGTTTTACGGTATTTTTTGTGTTTCCAGGTTTTAAATCATTAAGTTAGCATATCATATAGATATAGAACATGTGTTTAGTTAATTTTAAAAGTCAAGTTATAAGGATTAACTTTTGTTTGCGAACAAGTTTAGAATTAACTAAACTATGTTCTAGTGATTACGAGTTTAAACCTTCGAATAAGATAGTTTTATATATATGAATCGAATGATGTTATGAACATCATTACTACCTTAAGTTCCTTGGATAAACCTACTGGAAAAGAGAAAAATGGATCTAGCTTCAACGGATCCTTGGATGGCTCGAAGTTCTTGAAGCAGAATCATGACACGAAAACAAGTTCAAGTAAGATCATCACTTGAAATAAGATTGTTATAGTTATAGAAATTGAACCAAAGTTTGAATATGATTATTACCTTGTATTAGAATGATAACCTACTGTAAGAAACAAAGATTTCTTGAGGTTGGATGATTACCTTACAAGATTGGAAGTGAGCTAGCAAACTTGAAAGTATTCTTGATTTTATGTAACTAGAACTTGTAGAATATATGAAGAACACTTAGAATTTGAAGATAGAACTTGAGAGAGATCAATTAGATGAAGAAAATTGAAGAATGAAAGTGTTTGTAGGTGTTTTTGGTCGTTGGTGTATGGATTAGATATAAAGGATATGTAATTTTGTTTTCATGTAAATAAGTCATGAATGATTACTCATATTTTTGTAATTTTATGAGATATTTCATGCTAGTTGCCAAATGATGGTTCCCACATGTGTTAGGTGACTCACATGGGCTGCTAAGAGCTGATCATTGGAGTGTATATACCAATAGTACATACATCTAAAAGCTGTGTATTGTACGAGTACGAATACGGGTGCATACGAGTAGAATTGTTGATGAAACTGAACGAGGATGTAATTGTAAGCATTTTTGTTAAGTAGAAGTATTTTGATAAGTGTATTGAAGTCTTTCAAAAGTGTATAAATACATATTAAAACACTACATGTATATACATTTTAACTGAGTCGTTAAGTCATCGTTAGTCGTTACATGTAAGTGTTGTTTTGAAACCTTTAGGTTAACGATCTTGTTAAATGTTGTTAACCCAATGTTTATAATATCAAATGAGATTTTAAATTATTATATTATCATGATAGTATCATGTATGAATATCTCTTAATATGATATATATACATTAAATGTCTTTACAACGATAATCGTTACATATATGTCTCGTTTAAAAATCATTAAGTTAGTAGTCTTGTTTTTACATATGTAGTTCATTGTTAATGTACTTAATGATATGTTTACTTATCATAGTATCATGTTAACTATATATATATCCATATATATGTCATCATATAGTTGTTACAAGTTTTAACGTTCGTGAATCACCGGTCAACTTGGGTGGTCAATTGTCTATATGAAACATATTTCAATTAATCAAGTCTTAACAAGTTTGATTGCTTAACATGTTGGAAATATTTAATCATGTAAATATCAATCTCAATTAATATATATAAACATGGAAAAGATCGGGTCACTACAGTATATACATGTAGTGTTTTAATATGTATTTATACACTTTTGAAAGACTTCAATACACTTATCAAAATACTTCTACTTAACAAAAATGCTTACAATTACATCCTCGTTCAGTTTCATCAACAATTCTACTCGTATGCACCCGTATTCGTACTTGTACAATACACAGCTTTTAGATGTATGTACTATTGGTATATACACTCCAATGATAAGCTCTTAGCAGCCCATGTGAGTCACCTAACACATGTGGGAACCATCATTTGGCAACTAGCATGAAATATCTCATAAAATTACAAAAATATGAGTAATCATTCATGACTTATTTACATGAAAACAAAATTACATATCCTTTATATCTAATCCATACACCAATGACCAAAAACACCTACAAACACTTTCATTCTTCAATTTTCTTCATCTAATTGATCTCTCTCAAGTTCTATCTTCAAGTTCTAAGTGTTCTTCATAAATTCTACAAGTTCTAGTTACATAAAATCAAGAATACTTTCAAGTTTGCTAGCTCACTTCCAATCTTGTAAGGTGATCATCCAACCTCAAGAAATCTTTGTTTCTTATAGTAGGTTATCATTCTAATACAAGGTAATAATCATATTCAAACTTTGGTTCAATTTCTATAACTATAACAATCTTATTTCAAGTGATGATCTTACTTGAACTTGTTTTCGTGTCATGATTCTGCTTCAAGAACTTCGAGCCATCCAAGGATCCGTTGAAGCTAGATCCATTTTTCTCTTTTCCAGTAGGTTTATCCAAGGAACTTAAGGTAGTAATGATGTTCATAACATCATTCGATTCATACATATAAAGCTATCTTATTCGAAGGTTTAAACTTGTAATAACTAGAACATAGTTTAGTTAATTCTAAACTTGTTCTCAAACAAAAGTTAATCCTTCTAACTTGACTTTTAAAATCAACTAAACACATGTTCTATATCTATATGATATGCTAACTTAATGATTTAAAACCTGGAAACACGAAAAACACCGTAAAACCGGATTTACGCCGTCGTAGTAACACCGCGGGCTGTTTTGGATTAGTTAATTAAAAACTATGATAAACTTTGATTTAAAAGTTGTTATTCTGAGAAAATGATTTTTATTATGAACATGAAACTATATCCAAAAATTATGGTTAAACTCAAAGTGGAAGTATGTTTTCTAAAATGGTCATCTAGACGTCGTTCTTTCGACTGAAATGACTACCTTTACAAAAATGACTTGTAACTTATTTTTACGACTATAAACCTATACTTTTTCTTTTTAGATTCATAAAATAGAGTTTAATATGAAACCATAGCAATTTGATTCACTCAAAACGGATTTAAAATGAAGAAGTTATGGGTAAAACAAGATTGGATAATTTTTCTCATTTTAGCTACGTGAAAATTGGTAACAAATCTATTCCATCCATAACTTAATCAACTTGTATTGTATATTATATAATCTTGAGATACCATAGACACGTATACAATGTTTCGACCTATCATGTCGACACATCTATATATATTTCGGAACAACCATAGACACTCTATATGTGAATGTTGGAGTTAGCTATACAGGGTTGAGGTTGATTCCAAAATATATATAGTTTGAGTTGTGATCAATACTGAGATACATATACACTGGGTCGTGGATTGATTCAAGATAATATTTATCGATTTATTTCTGTACATCTAACTGTGGACAACTAGTTGTAGGTTACTAACGAGGACAGCTGACTTAATAAACTTAAAACATCAAAATATATTAAAAGTGTTATAAATATATTTTGAACATACTTTGATATATATGTATATATTGTTATAGGTTCGTGAATCAACCAGTGGCCAAGTCTTACTTCCCGACGAAGTAAAAATCTGTGAAAGTGAGTTATAGTCCCACTTTTAAAATCTAATATTTTTGGGATGAGAATACATGCAGGTTTTATAAATGTTTTTATGAAATAGACACAAGTAATCAAAACTACATTCTATGGTTGAATTATCGAAATCGAATATGCCCCTTTTTATTAAGTCTGGTAATCTAAGAATTAGGGAACAGACACCCTAATTGACGCGAATCCTAAAGGTAGATCTATTGGGCCTAACAAACCCCATCCAAAGTACCGGATGCTTTAGTACTTCAAAATTTATATCATATCCGAAGGGTGTCCCGGAATGATGGGGATATTCTTATATATGCATCTTGTTAATGTCGGTTACCAGGTGTTCACCATATGAATGATTTTTATCTCTATGTATGGGATGTGTATTGAAATATGAAATCTTGTGGTCTATTATTATGATTTGATATATATAGGTTAAACCTATAACTCACCAACATTTTTGTTGACGTTTTAAGCATGTTTATTCTCAGGTGATTATTAAGAGCTTCCGCTGTCGCATACTTAAATAAGGATGAGATTTGGAGTCCATGCTTGTATGATATTGTGTAAAAACTGCATTCAAGAAACTTATTTTGTTGTAACATATTTGTATTGTAAACCATTATGTAATGGTCGTGTGTAAACAGGATATTTTAGATTATCATTATTTGATAATCTACGTAAAGCTTTTTAAACCTTTATTGATGAAATAAAGGTTATGGTTTGTTTTAAAATGAATGCAGTCTTTGAAAAACGTCTCATATAGAGGTCAAAACCTCGCAACAAAATCAATTAATATGGAACGTTTTTAATCAATAAGAACGGGACATTTCAGTTGGTATCCGAGCGTTGGTCTTAGAGAAACAGAATTTTGCATTAGTGTGTCTTATCGAGTTTGTTAGGATGCATTAGTGAGTCTGGACTTCGACCGTGTTTACTTGAAAAATGATTGCTTAACAAATTTTGTTGGAAACTATATATTTTTAACATGTGAATATTATGTGATATATTAATCTCTTAACGCGTTTGATATTATGTGATAGATGTCTACCTCTAGAACAAGTCCCATTGACTCACCTAATAATAATGAAGAGTCAAATGTAAATTGGAATGATTCGTGGACTGATTCACAAGTTCCCGAAGAGGAACCGGAAGAAGAGTCGGAACCGGAAGAAGAATCGGAACCGGAAGAAGAATCAGAACGGGATGAAGAAATAGAACCGGTGGGAGAAATAATAAAACGGTTAAGTAAAAGAAAATCCTCAACCAACCGACCAAGGTTAATTATGGTCAATGGTGTTTCCGCCAAGGAAGCAAAATATTGGGAGGATTACCAATTCTCCGATGAATCGGATTCCGACGAGAATTCCGATGATGTTATAGAAATTACCCCAACTGAATTTAAAAAGTCAAAAGAAAATAATAAGGGAAAGGTCATAAAAATAGAGAAATCTAATTCCAACCCCGATGAACTTTATATGTATCGTCAACCCCCGAAGTCCTTAAGTTGTAACAATGACCCGGGAACCTCTAAACCACCAGGTTTTTCTAAACCAATGTGGAAAACGACATCTCGTATTAGGGGAACATCATATATCCCTAGAAACTTGGCAAAACGAACCAAAACCGAAGAAGAAGAAACAAGAGAGTCGGAATAAGATAGTTGTATTCGTGTGGTGTAATATATGTAATATAGTGTGCTTATGCTTTATGATATATGTAAAAATTGCTTGTATTAATAAGTATTTTTTTACGAATCTAACTCTTGTCTATTTTACAGTATAAAAACACAAAATGGATAGACAACCCAATATTTTAAGAGACCTACCCGGAGACATGATTGATGAAATCTTGTCTAGAGTCGATCAGAATTCTTCGGCACAACTATTTAAGGCGAGATCAGTTTGTAAGACATTCGAAGAACGTTCCAAGAATGCCTTGGTTTATAAAAGGCTTTCGTTCAAAAGATGGGGGATATCACATTGGGAAATCCATAAGTTACGATGTGTTTACTTTGACGCATATATTGCGGGGAACCCAAATACTATTTTACGCAATGGGTTAAGAAATTATTTTGACTCAATATATTCGAATATTGGACTTCGTGATTTAGAAAAAGCGGCTAACATGCAACATAAAGAAGCATGTTATGCTTACGGATTAGTAATGTTCGCTTCTCACCAAAGTGAGAACAAGAACATCGGGCTACAACTATTAAACAAAACGTTCCCACAAGTGACGGAGTCGGTAATTGGGGTAAGAAATGAGGTTTTTAGATTGTTACGGGATTGTTGGACATTACGTAACCCTCGTCCCTTTGACGACATTACAACACGCTGTCTTATCAACGACCATAACGGTTATGTTCCACAAGACCAAGGATGGGAAGTAATCCTAGTAAAACCAGAATGCATGACTTGTTTCTGGACGTATGAATTACGTGTCTTTATTGCCTTTGCTGAACGACTTGTGTACTAGCTAGAATTATCTTCACAACCATCTTGTATCAAATTTATTGTGTGCTATATTTCATGCTATATGTAAAATAAGCGGTATTGTAAGTTTGTAAAATATTGTGTAAAAGTTTGAATGCAAAATATTATTATAATCAGTTTTTCATATAGAATTGTAGTAGTTGAATTGTATATTAGCTACTAAGTATGAACTTAACGGGTAGGTACTACCCGAATTTAAACTTATAAAACGCTAATATGAAGAAAAAGCTTTTATAAATGAGTTCATATTATGCTACGAAATACTATTAACTACTCTTAATATTCTGTATGATTAACTTGTTCCATTTGACTATTTTGAAGGAAATGGCACCGACTACTCAACACACCGTGAATATGAATGAAGAGGAATTCCGTACTTTTCTAGCTTCAAACATAGCCGCAGTACAGGCTGCGCTACATACCAACAATAACCTTGGATATAGCAGTACAGGAAATCGTGTAGGATGCACCTACAAAGAATTCACTGCCTGCAAACCTTTGGAATTTGATGGAACCGAAGGACCGATCGGATTGAAACGGTGGACCGAGAAGGTCGAATCGGTGTTTGCCATAAGTAAGTGTACTGAAGAGGACAAAGTGAAGTACGCTACGCATACCTTCACAGGTTCTGCGTTAACATGGTGGAATACCAATCTAGAGCAAGTGGGACAAGACGATGCGTACGCACTACCGTGGTCAGCATTCAAGCACTTGATGAACGAGAAGTACCGTCCCAGAACCGAGGTCAATAAGCTCAAGACAGAACTTAGAGGGTTACGAACCCAAGGATTTGATATTACCACGTACGAAAGACGATTCGCAGAATTGTGCCTATTGTGTCCGGGAGCATTCGAAGATGAGGAAGAGAAGATCGACGCGTTTGTGAAAGGATTACCGGAAAGAATCCAAGAAGATATAAGTTCACACGAGCCCGCCTCCATACAACAGACATGTAGAATGGCTCACAAACTAGTGAACCAGATTGAAGAAAGAATTAAAGAACAGACTGCTGAAGAGGCCAATGTGAAGCAAGTCAAAAGAAAGTGGGAGGAAAACGGTGATAAGAATCACCAATATAACAACAACAGCAATTACAACAATAATTGCAACAATTATCCCAACAATCGCAACATCAATCACAACTACAACAAACGGCCCAACAACAAAAACAACAACAACAACAACAGCAACTACAACAATCATCCCAATAATATTAATAACCGCAACAACAACAACAATCAGAAGCAGCTATGCCAAAGGTGTGAAAAGTATCATTCGGGGTTCTGCACCAAATTTTGCAACAAGTGTAAAAGAAATGGTCATAGCGCGGTGAAGTGTGAGGTCTACGGACCAGGGGTTAATAGAACGAAAGGAACAAATGGTGTCAGAACGAGTAATGGCAGAGCAAGTAGTGTTGGAGCAAGTTATGCCAATGTAGTTTGTTATAAATGTGGAAAACCGGGCCACATTATTAGAAATTTCCCGAACCAAGAGAACACGAATGGACAAGGCCGCGGAAGAGTTTTCAATATTAATGCGGCAGAGGCACAGGAAGACCCGGAGCTTGTTACGGGTACGTTTCTTATTGACAATAAATCTGCTTATGTTTTATTTGATTCGGGTGCGGATAGAAGCTATATGAGTAGAGATTTTTGTGCTAAATTAAGTTGTCCATTGACGCCTTTGGATAGTAAAATTTTACTCGAATTAGCAAATGGTAAATTAATTTCAGCAGATAATATATGTCGGAATCGAGAAATTAAACTGGTTAGCGAAACATTTAAGATTGATTTGATACCAGTAGAGTTAGGGAGTTTTGATGTGATAATCGGTATGGACTGGTTGAAAGAAGTGAAAGCAGAGATCGTTTGTTACAAAAATACAATTTGCATTATACGAGAAAAAGGAAAACCCTTAATGGTGTACGGAGAAAAGGGCAACACGAAACTACATCTTATTAGTAATTTGAAGGCACAAAAACTAATAAGAAAAGGTTGCTATGCTGTTCTAGCACATGTCGAGAAAGTACAAACTGAAGAAAAGAGCATCAATGATGTTCCCATTGCAAAAGAATTTCCCGATGTATTTCCGAAAGAATTACCGGGATTACCCCCACATCGATCCGTTAAATTTCAAATAGATCTTGTACCAGGAGCTGCACCAATAGCTCGTGCTCCTTACAGACTCGCACCCAGCGAGATGAAAGAACTGCAAAGCCAATTACAAGAACTTTTAGAGCGTGGTTTCATTCGACCAAGCACATCACCGTGGGGAGCTCCTGTTTTGTTTGTCAAGAAGAAAGATAGTACATTCAGGTTGTGTATCGACTACCGAGAGTTGAACAAACTTACCATCAAGAACCGCTACCCACTACCGAGAATCGACGACTTATTTGATCAACTACAAGGCTCGTCTGTTTATTCAAAGATTGACTTACGTTTCGGGTATCATCAAATGCGGGTGAAAGAAGATGATATTCCAAAGACTGCTTTCAGAACACGTTACGGTCATTACGAGTTTATGGTCATGCCGTTTGGTTTAACTAATGCACCAGCTGTGTTCATGGACCTTATGAACCGAGTGTGTGGACCATACCTTGACAAGTTTGTCATTGTTTTCATTGATGACATACTTATTTACTCAAAGAATGACCAAGAACACGGTGAACATTTGAGAAAGGTGTTAGAAGTATTGAGGAAGGAAGAATTGTACGCTAAGTTTTCAAAGTATGCATTTTGGTTGGAAGAAGTTCAATTCCTCGGTCACATAGTGAACAAAAAAGGTATTAAGGTGGATTCGGCAAAGATAGAAACTGTTGAAAAGTGGGAAACCCCGAAAACTCCGAAACATATACGCCAGTTTTTAGGACTAACTGGTTACTACAGAAGGTTCATCCAAGACTTTTCCAGAATAGCAAAACCCTTGACTGCATTAACGCATAAAGGGAAGAAATTTGAATGGAATGATGAATAAGAGAAAGCGTTTCAGTTATTGAAGAAAAAGCTAACTACGGCACCTATATTGTCATTGCCTGAAGGGAATGATGATTTTGTGATTTATTGTGACGCATCAAAGCAAGGTCTCGGTTGTGTATTAATGCAACGAACGAAGGTGATTGCTTATGCGTCTAGACAATTGAAGATTCACGAACAAAATTATACGACGCATGATTTGGAATTAGGCGCGGTTGTTTTTGCATTAAAGACTTGGAGGCACTACTTATATGGGGTCAAAAGTATTATATATACCGACGACAAAAGTCTTCAACACATATTTAATCAGAAACAACTGAATATGAGGCAGCGTAGGTGGATTGAATTGTTGAATGATTACGACTTTGAGATTCGTTACCACCCGGGGAAGGCAAATGTGGTAGCCGATGCCTTGAGCAGGAAGGACAGAGAACCTATTCGAGTAAAATCTATGAATATAATGATTCATAATAACCTTACTACTCAAATAAAGGAGGCGCAACAAGGAGTTTTAAAAGAGGGAAATTTAAAGGATGAAATACCCAAAGGATCAGAGAAGCATCTTAATATTCGGGAAGACGGAACCCGGTATAGGGCTGAAAGGATTTGGGTACCAAAATTTGGAGATATGAGAGAAATGGTACTTAGAGAAGCTCATAAAACCAGATACTCAATACATCCTGGAACGGGGAAGATGTACAAGGATCTCAAGAAACATTTTTGGTGGCCGGGTATGAAAGCCAATGTTGATAAATATGTAGGAGAATGTTTGACGTGTTCTAAGGTCAAAGCTGAGCATCAGAAACCATCAGGTCTACTTCAACAACCCGAAATCCCGAAATGGAAATGGGAAAACATTACCATGGATTTCATCACTAAATTGCCAAGGACTGCAAGTGGTTTTGATACTATTTGGGTCATAGTTGATCGTCTCACCAAATCAGCACACTTTCTGCCAATAAGAGAAGATGACAAGATGGAGAAGTTAGCACGACTGTATTTGAAGGAAGTCGTCTCTAGACATGGAATACCAATCTCTATTATCTCTGATAGGGATGGCAGATTTATTTCAAGATTCTGGCAGACATTACAGCAAGCATTAGGAACTTGTCTAGACATGAGTACTGCCTATCATCCACAAACTGATGGGCAGAGCGAAAGGACGATACAAACGCTTGAAGACATGCTACGAGCATGTGTTATTGATTTCGGAAACAGTTGGGATCGACATCTACCGTTAGCAGAATTTTCCTACAACAACAGCTACCATTCAAGCATTGAGATGGCGCCGTTTGAAGCACTTTATGGTAGAAAGTGCAGGTCTCTGATTTGTTGGAGTGAAGTGGGGGATAGACAGATTACGGGTCCGGAGATTATACAAGAAACTACCGAGAAGATCATCCAAATTCAACAACGGTTGAAAACCGCCCAAAGTCGACAAAAGAGCTACGCTGACATTAAAAGAAAAGATATAGAATTTGAAATTGGAAAGATGGTCATGCTTAAAGTTGCACCTTGGAAAGGCGTTGTTCGATTTGGTAAACGAGGGAAATTAAATCCAAGGTATATTGGACCATTCAAGATTATTGATCGTGTCGGACCAGTAGCTTACCGACTTGAGTTACCTCAACAACTCGCGGCTGTACAAAACACTTTCCACGTCTCGAATTTGAAGAAATGTTTTGCTAAAGAAGATCTCACTATTCCGTTAGATGAAATCCAAATCAACGAAAAACTTCAATTCATCGAAGAACCCGTCGAAATAATGGATCGTGAGGTTAAAAGACTTAAGCAAAACAAGATACCAATTGTTAAGGTTCGATGGAATGCTCATAGAGGACCCGAGTTCACCTGGGAGCATGAAGATCAGATGAAGAAGAAATACCCGCATCTATTTCCAGAAGATTCGTCAACACCTTCAACAGCTTAAAATTTCGGGACGAAATTTATTTAACGGGTAGGTACTGTAGTGACCCGAACTTTTCCATGTTTATATATATTAATTGAGATTGATATTTGCATGATTAAATGTTTCCAACATGTTAAGCAATCAAACTTGTTAAGACTTGATTAATTGAAATATGTTTCATATAGACAATTGACCACCCAAGTTGACCGGTGATTCACGAACGTTAAAACTTGTAAAAACTATATGATGACATATATATGGATATATATATAGTTAACATGATACTATGATAAGTAAACATATTATTAAGTATATTAACAATGAACTACATATGTAAAAACAAGACTACTAACTTAATGATTTTTAAACGAGACATATATGTAACGATTATCGTTGTAAAGACATTTAATGTATATATATCATATTAAGAGATATTCATACATGATAATATCATGATGATATAATAATTTAAAATCTCATTTGATATTATAAACATTGGGTTAACAACATTTAACAAGATCGTTAACCTAAAGGTTTCAAAACAACACTTACATGTAACGACTAACGATGACTTAACGACTCAGTTAAAATGTATATACATGTAGTGTTTTAATATGTATTTATACACTTTTGAAAGACTTCAATACACTTATCAAAATACTTCTACTTAGCAAAAATGCTTACAATTACATCCTCGTTCAGTTTCATCAACAATTCTACTCGTATGCACCCGTATTCGTACTTGTACAATACACAGCTTTTAGATGTATGTACTATTGGTATATACACTCCAATGATAAGCTCTTAGCAGCCCATGTGAGTCACCTAACATATGGGGGAACCATCATTTGGCAACTAGCATGAAATATCTCATAAAATTACAAAAATATGAGTAATCATTCATGACTTATTTACATGAAAACAAAATTACATATCCTTTATATCTAATCCATACACCAACGACCAAAAACACCTACAAACACTTTCATTCTTCAATTTTCTTCATCTAATTAATCTCTCTCAAGTTCTATCTTCAAGTTCTAAGTGTTCTTCATAAATTCTACAAGTTCTAGTTACATAAAATCAAGAATACTTTCAAGTTTGCTAGCTCACTTCCAATCTTGTAAGGTGATCATCCAACCTCAAGAAATCTTTGTTTCTTACATTAGGTTATCATTCTAATACAAGGTAATAATCATATTCAAACTTTGGATCAATTTCTATAACTATAACAATCTTATTTCAAGTGATGATCTTACTTGAACTTGTTTTCGTGTCATGATTCTACTTCAAGAACTTCGAGCCATCCAAGAATCCATTGAAGCTAGATCCATTTTTCTCTTTTCCAGTAGGTTTATCCAAGGAACTTAAGGTAGTAATGATGTTCATACTATCATTCGATTCATACATATAAAGCTATCTTATTCGAAGGTTTAAACTTGTAATCACTAGAACATAGTTTAGTTAATTCTAAACTTGTTCGCAAACAAAAGTTAATCCTTCTAACTTGACTTTTAAAATCAACTAGACACATGTTCTATATCTATATGATATGCTAACTAAATGATTTAAAACCTGGAAACACGAAAAACACCGTAAAACCGAATTTACGCCGTCGTAGTAACACCGCAGGCTGTTTTGGGTTAGTTAATTAAAAACTATGATAAAATTTGACTTAAAAGTTGTTATTCTGAGAGAATGATTTTTATTATGAACATGAAACTATATCCAAAAATTATGGTTAAACTCAAAGTGGAAGTATGTTTTCTAAAATGGTCATCTAGACGTCGTTCTTTCGACTGAAATGACTACCTTTACAAAAAAAACTTGTAACTTATTTTTCTGACTATAAACCTATACTTTTTCTGTTTAGATTCATAAAATAGAGTTCAATATGAAACCATAGCAATTTGATTCACTCAAAATGAATTTAAAATGAAGAAGTTATGGGTAAAACAAGATTGGATAATTTTTCTCATTTTAGCTACGTGAAAATTGGTAACAAATCTATTCCAACCATAACTTAATCAACTTGTATTGTATATTATGTAATCTTGAGATACCATAGACACGTATACAATGTTTCGACCTATCATGTCGACACATCTATATATATTTCGGAACAACCATATACACTCTATATGTGAATGTTGGAGTTAGCTATACAGGGTTGAGGTTGATTCCAAAATATATATAGTTTGAGTTGTGATCAATACTGAGATACGTATACACTGGGTCATGGATTGATTCAAGATAATATTTATCGATTTATTTCTGTACATCTAACTGTGGACAACTAGTTGTAGGTTACTAACGAGGACAGCTGACTTAATAAACTTAAAACATCAAAATATATTAAAAGTGTTATAAATATATTTTGAACATACTTTGATATATATGTATATATTGTTATAGGTTCGTGAATCAACCAGTGGCCAAGTCTTACTTCCCGACGAAGTAAAAATCTGTGAAAGTGAGTTATAGTCCCACTTTTAAAATCTAATATTTTTGGGATGAGAATACATGCAGGTTTTATAAATGTTTTTACGAAATAGACACAAGTAATCAAAACTACATTCTATGGTTGAATTATCGAAATCGAATATGCCCCTTTTTATTAAGTCTGGTAATCTAAGAATTAGGGAACAGACACACTAATTGACGCGAATCCTAAAGGTAGATCTATTGGGCCTAACAAACCCCATCCAAAGTACCGGATACTTTAGTACTTTGAAATTTATATCATATCCGAAGGGTGTCCCGGAATGATGGGGATATTCTTATATATGCATCTTGTTAATGTCGGTTACCAGGTGTTCACCATATGAATGATTTTTATCTCTATGTATGGGATGTGTATTGAAATATGAAATCTTGTGGTCTATTATTATGATTTGATATATATAGGTTAAACCTATAACTCACCAACATTTTTGTTGACGTTTTAAGCATGTTTATTCTCAGGTGATTATTAAGAGCTTCCGCTGTCGCATACTTAAATAAGGACGAGATTTGGAGTCCATGCTTGTATGATATTGTGTAAAAACTGCATTCAAGAAACTTATTTTGTTGTAACATATTTGTATTGTAAACCATTATGTAATGGTCGTGTGTAAACAGGATATTTTAGATTATCATTATTTGATAATCTACGTAAAGCTTTTTAAACCTTTATTGATGAAATAAAGGTTACGGTTTGTTTTAAAATGAATGCAGTCTTTGAAAAACGTCTCATATAGAGGTCAAAACCTCGCAACGAAATCAATTAATATGGAACGTTTTTAATCAATAAGAACGGGACATTTCAGATATGTTGAGTTAAAATAGGTTCGTAACCCGTAGCGTAAAATTGCATCTGGGTTTCCCGCACTAAATGCCTTAAAGAAAACTTGGCGTAACTTAAAGTCTCCCCAATGTGATATACCCCATCTTTCAAAGGAAAGCCTTTTATATACTAAGGCATGCCTGGAATGTCTTTCAAACGTTTGACAAACTAATTTTTGCCGTAACTAATTGTGCTGATGAATTATGCCCGACTCTAGACAAGATTTCATCAATCATATCTCCTGGTAGGTCTTCTAAAATTTTTGGTTGTCTATCCTTAACGTCCATTTTGTGTTTTTATACTGTAAAATAGACAAGGATTAGATTCGAAAAAGATAATTAACAAACAATACAAGCAATTTTTACATATAACATAAAAGTACAAGCACACTACAATACATATAATACACAACATGATTACAACCCTCTAATCTGAATCACTGGTTTCTTATTCTTCGGACTTGGTTCGTTTTCCTAATTTTCTAGGAATATATGGTGTTCCTCTAATACGAGCCGTCTTTTTCCACAATAGTTTAGAAAAACCTGGTGGTTTAGAGGTTCTCGAGTCATTGTTACATTTTAGGAAATTCAGATGTTGCCGATACATATAAAGTTCATCGGGGTTGGAATCGGATTTCTCTATTTTTATACCTTTTCCCTTATTATTTTCTTTCGCTTTATTAAATTGGGTTGAGGTAATTTCTATAACATCATCGAAATCCTTATCGGGATCCGATTCATCGGAAAATTGGTAATCTTCACAATATTTTGCTTCCTCGACGGAAACACCATTGACCATTATTAACTTTGGTCCGTTGGTTGAGGATTTTCTTTTATTTAATCGATTTACCATAGGTATCGATATTTCTTCCTCCGGAACCTCTTCTTCTTCCAGTTCCTCCTCTTCCGGTTCCTCTTCTTCCGGTTCCTCCTCTTCCGGTTCCTCTTCTTCCGGTTCCTCTTCGGGAATTTGTGAATCTTCCCAAAATATATTCGACTCTTCATTATTTTAGGTGAATCGATGGGATTTGTACTAGTGGTAGATATCTATCACACAATATCAAACACATTAAGAGGTTAATATATCACATAATATTTACATGTTAATAATATATAGTTTCCAACAAAAGTGTTAAGCAATCGTTTTTAAAGAAAACACGATCGAAGTCCAGACTCACTAATGTATCCTAACAAACTCGATAAGACACACTAATGCAAATTTCTGGTTCTCTAAGAACAACGCTCGGATACCAACTGAAATGTCCCGTTCATATTGATTATAAACGTTCCATATTAATTGATTTCGTCGCGAGGTTTTGACCTCTATATGAGACGTTTTTCAAAGACTGCATTCATTTTTAAATAACCATAACCTTTATTCTATCGATAAAGGTTTAAAAAGCATTACATAGATTATCAAATAATGATAATCTAAAATATACCGTTTACACACGACCATTACATAATGGTTTACAATAAGAATATATTACATCAAAAATAAGTTTCTTGAATGCTGTTTTTACATACTATCATACAAGCATGGACTCCAAATCTTGTCCTTATTTTATTATGCAACATCGGAAGCTCTTAATAATCACCTGAGAATAAACATGCTTAAAATATCAACAAAATGTTGGTGAGTTATAGGTTTAACCTATATATTATCAAATCATAATAATAGACCACAAGATTTCATATTTCATTACATCCCATACATAGAGATAAAAATCATTCATACGGTGAACACCTGGTAACCGACATTAACAAGATGCATATAGAATATCCCCATCATTCCAAGACACCCATCGGACATGATAATTTCGAAGTACTAAAGCATTCCAAATTCCAGAATGGGGCTTGTTGGGCCTGATAGATCTATCTTTAGGATTCGCGTCAATTTGGGGGTCTGTTCCCAAATTTTTAGGCTACTGTAACAACCCAAGCTTTTCCGTTAAATAATTGACAATCGTTAGTTAAATCATACGATTTTCATACGCCGAATTTTTTTTTTTCTTCAGAATAGTTAACAGTGACTACGTGAAACTTTTTTTGTATTTAAAGTAATTAAATGCGTACTTGATCCTTAGTGGATTACTTGAATTAATATGTTATATTAATTAGTGAACTTAATTCGGTTGACGAATTAAACTAGAAACGACACGATTAAAGTTAATCGCCTAGAAAACTTTTCAGTTAACGGAACTCAGAAAAATGATAGAATAATTATTGTTAATAATTATTGAACTTACAAAAGAAATTTAATTTATTATGGGATACTATGACGACCCTACTTTTTCCGTTATATTTTTTTCTGTTAAGTTAAGTATATAACTTTCGTTAACTGGTATTCTTACCATGTCAATTTATGTAACTAGATTATATTATAAAATAAATAATATTCATATATTAATATTATTATTAAATTAGTAAAATTAAGGATTAATTATATATATATATATATATATATATATATATATATATATATATATATATATATATATATATATATATATATATATATATATATATATATATATATATATATATATATATATATATATTGTATTATGATCTAAATCAATTCGGTTATGATTCACTCTATATAATTAATGATTAATTGTTTTGGAATGTAGATAACTAGATATGGATATGCACATGTTTAACAGCTCATTTTCCTTTGATTGGTAAAAACAAGTTAATAACCTCCTTATATAGATGCTTTATGCTTGTATGAATAATATAAATAATACTCCTTAAAACCAAAACATAGATAAAGTAATTCTCGCAATGTTTAATTGACCAAAGTTAATTATTTTAAGGTAGATGACTAGTATTTGTATTCTTAATTAAATATAGTTCTAGCATCATACAAAATCAAGTTAGTTTAGAATATGACAAAAGCAAGTTAGTTTATGTTATCAAAGTCATCATTCCTTATATTTATTGTATCAACTTATTGTGAATTATCAATAAGTTAAGTTCAAGTATACTTGTTATGAAAGTTTTAGCAAATACATGTATGCCACTATTAAATTATATATAAAAAAATAATAATAATTTATGAGATTAAAAGCATATAGTACGTAAACTATATAGTTACAAGTTCCTTTTTAATAATCTCACATGTAGGTAAAAGTACAAAATGTTGTAATACCATGTGCATTATTGTAATTACTATGATTATCTATATTAGGGTTATGAGCCATTTATCTATTACCAACTTGTTAATTTAACTATTGTTATTAAAGTGCATATATTATCTAGTACGTACATGGAGTATATTATTATCACTTTGACTCAAATCTACATGTATCTTTTATCTTTAACTAGCTATTATATGGAAAAGACTAATAATTATATTTTAGCTATTTAATCTTAGTAATCATCTCTTTAATTTATTATTTACGCATGAGACAATTATGTGGATATGATGATATAAAATGAGATAAGATTGTTATAGATATTAGGAGTAATATACACACACATACATATCCTTTCTCCCTCCCATAAAAATTCACCATCATCGATCATCTTTTCTTCAAGAACACCCTCGATGTTTGCTTGATCGTTAAATTGATCGCATATCCGTGTTCCTCTCGACGAGCCCTACGAATCTATACCACTAATTCCTCGCTTAGGGTAAGATCTAAAAACTCTATTTTTCCAGATTTAATTGTTAATCATATGATTTAGATGTTCTATTGCTCAATTGGTCGCGTTTGTACATGTAATTAGTCGTTATATTGCCTGAATTGCGAGTTAGGGTTTAATTACGAATTGTATTGCTATGCTACTGGTTTTGTGACTTTGTTTTCTGTAATTGAAAAGTGTTTAGATGGATAGCTATCGAAAAACTATTGAATTTTCTCGCTTGAATCTCATGATTTCGTTTAGTATAGCCTAAGTTATGATCGTTTGAAGTTTCGGTATGTAATTATGCAACAAAATGAAAACTGCAATTTGTGTGTTATAAATTGGCATGTGAAACTTATACCACTGAAAATATAATTTAAAAATACACACTTTATACTAGGATATCATGTCGTTTGCTTATGTAAAACCCGAGATATGCTTGAATTAGTGTAAAGGTAGTTTTATACATCACTTGCATGAAAATGACCTTGTATAATAAAATGTGTTAGCTTTTGTGATTAATGCTTTGCATATTTGAAATCTAAACAAAAAGTACTTCATCTTTCATGTAGATATCATAGGCTAATTGTATCTAGATCTTTGGGTAATCGCGTGCGAATGTGACTAGCAAAACTAGAATCGAATCTGTAAATTGCTCTCTGTTTTATACTCTGTGGATTGTGTTTATTGAATGAGCATGTAAGCTTCTGGAATATGAATTTTAACATGATATGTGACTTATTGTTAGTTTATTTCAATCTCTAAAACCTTATGGATTGGGCACAATAGGGCCATACTTTATGTAAATTCTGATTTGAGCTGAAAAACTGAATGTTCAACTTGCATGAATAAACTGTACAAATTGGCTAAACCAAAATTGCTCGATTGTTGATATGTGTTATTTTAACTTGTTTGTGAACTATGGCCACTGGTCTTGTATCGATTGCATGTTTCTAACTCCGGTTATAGCTAAAACCAAATCAGTGCGCGGTCAGAAACTGACTTGGTGAACCCCAAATGTACCCTTTCTGATTCCCGACTTTTAATTATCGTATGAGACCCTAGCCGGACTTTTTGGAATTGATTTTGAGTATACTTATGATCTAGATTTTTCCATGTTTACTTGAATTTTGTACTATGAGATAATATGCTAAGTTTGCTACATGTACATGAACTTTGTGCACAACGATAAACTGAAATTGTGAAATTGACCTGTTATGATCCAAAACGCGTTGTTTGACTTAGGTTTGACATGTTGACCAAAATTTGACATGTACCTACTGATGTTGACCTTATTTGACTACTTTGACCAAGTTTGACTTTCGGTTTGACTTCGGTTGACTTTGTTTGACTTGCATTAATTAGTTGACTGTATGTTGACTTCTACTTTGAAATGCGGCGAGTCGAGCAATAAGAAAACTTATACTATGAAACCACACTTGTTTAAGACATATTTATTGACCAACCTAAATACATATACTTAGGTTGCATTACTCGGCTATAAACCGTACAAGTAAATTGTCCACTTTTTAATCCGAGCTTTATTCAAAGGTGAGTCTACAGTCCCGCTTTTTACATGTTTTTCAGGGATGAGAATACACGCTGTTATACTTACATTATCAAATGCTTTTGTATTGACACGAGTACTATATATGCATATTGAGTTTATTCAAAAAGCCTCTAGCTTGAATACTTTAAATACCATCGGTGTAGGCACAATTTAGATGGACGGATCCGTTAGGTTGACAACCTCACCCGCTATAAAAACTGTGGTGCATTTACTTTGAACATTAAGACACTCGAACAAGTGTATAACATTTTATGAGGTAAAGGCGGGTATAGTGGATTCTATACTCGGGTCATTGCTAGTATTCAGGTGCTCATAGATTATGCAAACGTTTCGCAACTTGGAGTTGTACTTGTAAAATCTCGTGGTCAAGGAACTTAAACTATTTTCTAATAATTGTTTTTAGATACTATACAACATTAATTAAAACTGTAGTTTACGAACAAATGAGATAAAACTTGACATGGTATTGTCTACGAATATTTGAAACTTGACATGGTATTGTCTACGAATATTTGAAACTTGACATGGCAGTGTCAACAAACTTTTGAAATGGGACACGGAGTTGTCTACAAACTTTTAACATTGAACCTTGGTGTCTTCCACTAATAACCGTTTTTGAAATGTATTTCTTAAACATACTATATTGTTTACCTAAAACCTGTAGATTCACTCAACATTGTTGTTGATCCGTTTTGCGTGTTTTATTCTCAGGTATTAATTGCTTCCGCTATAGAATATTGCTGTTACGTAGAAGTCAAGCCAAGCACTGGGACCAGAGTTAACATTTCGTTAAAGAGATTTTTGACGGGGTGTTACAGCAACCAAGCTAAAAAGGGGCATATTCGGCTTCGATCATTCACCCATATAAAGTAGTTTCATTTACTTGTGTCTATTTCATAAAACATTTATAAAATTACATGTATTCTCATCCTAAAATATTAGATTTTAAAAGTGGGACTATAACTCACTTTCACAGATTTTTACTTCGTCGAGAAGTAAGACTTGGCCACTGGTCGATTCACGAACCTATAACAAATATGTACATATATATCAAAGTATGTTCAAAATATATTTACAATATTTTTAATACGTTTTACTATTTTAAGTTTATTAAGTCAGCTGTCCTCGTTAGTAACCTACAACTAGTTGTCCATAGTTAGATGTACAGAAATAAATCGATATATATTATCTTGAATCAGTCCACGACCCAGTGTATACACGTCTCAGGCTAGATCACAACTCAAAGTATATATATTTTTTAAATAAACCTCAACCCTGTATAGCTAACTTCAACATTACTGCATATAGAGTGTCTATGGTTGTTCCAAATAATATATATAGATGGGTCGATATGATATGTCAAAATATTTGAATACGTGTCTATGGTACCCAAGATTACATAACATATTAGAATACATGTATAATACAATATAAGTTAGCTAGGATATGATTTGTATAGAATTGTTACAATATTTCCCGTAGCTACAACAATCAAAAAAATATCCAATCTTGTTTTACCCATAACTTCTTCGTTTTAAATCCGTTTTGAGTGAATCAAATTGCTATGGTTTCATATTGAACTTAAGTTTATGAATCTAAATAGAAAAATTATAAGTTTATAGTCGGAAATATAGGTTACAAGTCATTTTTGTAAAGGTAGTCATTTCAGTCGAAAGAACGACGTCTAGATGACCATTTTGGAAAACATACTTCCACTTTGAGTTTAACCATGATTTTTGGATATAGTTTAATGTTCATAAGAAAAATCATTTTCCCAGAAGAACAACTTTTAAATCAAAGTTTATCATAGTTTTTAATTATCAAACCCAAAACAGCCCGCAGTGTTACTACGACGGCGTATGTCCGGTTTTACGGTGTTTTTCGTGTTTTCAGGTTTTAAATCATTAAGTTAGCATATCATATAGATATAGAACATGTGTTTAGTTGATTTTAAAAGTCAAGTTAGAAGGATTAACTTTTTTTTGCGAACAAGTTTAGAATTAACTAAACTATGTTCTAGTGATTTCAAGTTTAAACCTTCGAATAAGGTAGTTTTATATATATGTATCGAATGATGTTATGAACATTATTACTACCTTAGGTTTTGTGGATAGACCTACTGGAAATGAGAAAAATAGATCTAGCTTCAAAGGATCCTTGGATGGCTTGAAAGTTCTTGAAGCAGAATCATGACATGAAAACAAGTTCAAGTAAGATTTTCACTCGAAATAAGATTGTTATAGTTATAGAAATTGAATTAAAGTTTGAATATGAGTATTACCTTGTATCGGAAAGATATCTTACTGTAAATAAGAAAAATTTCTTGAGGTTGGATGATCACTTTACAAGATTGGAAGTAAGCTAGCAAACTTGGAAGTATTCTTGATTTTATGAAACTAGAACTTATAGAATTTATGAAGAACACTTAGAACTTGAAGATAGAACTTGAGAGAGATCAATTAGATGAAGAAAATTGAAGAATGAAAGTGTTTGTAGGTGTTTTTGGTCGTTGGTATATGGATTAGATATAAAGGATGTGTAATTTTATTTACATGTAAATAAGTCATGAATGATTACTAATATTTTTGTAATTTTATGAGATGTTTCATGCTAGTTGCCAAATGATGGTTCCCACATGTGTTAGATGACTCACATGGGCAGCTAAGAGCTGATCATTGGAGTGTATATACCAATAGTACATACATCTAAAAGCTGTGTATTGTACGAGTACGAATACGGGTTCATACGAGTAGAATTGTTGATGAAACTGAACGAGGATGTAATTGTAAGCATTTTTGTTAAGTAGAAGTATTTTGATAAGTGTCTTGAAGTCTTTCAAAAGTGTATGAATACATATTAAAACACTACATGCATATACATTGTAACTGAGTCGTTAAGTCATCGTTAGTCGTTACATGTAAATGTTGTTTTGAAGCCTTTAGGTTAACGATCCTGTTAAGTGTTGTTAACCCATTGTTTATTATATCAAATGAGATGTTAAATTATTACATTATCATGATATTATGATGTATTAATATATCTTAATATGATATATATATAATTAAATGTCGTTACAACGATAATCGTTACATATATGCCTCGTTTCGAAATCCTTAAGTTAGTAGTCTTGTTTTTACATATGTAGTTCATTGTTAATATACTTAATGATATGTTTACTTATCATAATACCATGTTAACTATATATATATATATATATATATATATATATATATATATATATATATATATATATATATATATATATATATATATATATATATATATATATATCTATGACATCATATAGTTTTTACAAGTTTTAACGTTCGTGAATCACCGGTCAACTTGGGTGGTCAATTGTCTATATAAAACCTATTTCAGTTAATCCAGTCTTAACAAGTTTGATTGCTTAACATGCTGGAAACACTTAATCATGTAAATAACAATTTCATTTAATATATATAAACATGGAAAAGTTCGGGTCACTACAGCAAATAAAAAAGTAAAGGCTTATCCTTAGAAGGGGTAAATCAAAAATGAAGAAAGTGCTGTTGGTCCAGTGTTAGGAAGTGGAGGTCATCGTCTAGAATGTTAAATCTCAAGAATATGGCAAGGAAAGTTAAACAAGATAAACCATTTAAATCCAATTGCTCGTCATGTGCTAGGAATGTTGAAGTACCTGTATCGAACAATGGTGGGAAATCAACATCTGATATTTCATCAAATTCAGTCAATCCAACAAGTGTTCGTGAATATGGATGCAAATTGAGACTGAAATGGAAGGAGAGAAATCTCCTACAGTAAGCATCTCTTTTTTTTGTCGCTTGTTTCTGTTCACAATGAAGATTATATCATTGAACATTAGGGGTTTTGGTATTGGGGGTCATGTGGATAAAGTGGGGTTGGTAAGGCGATTAATTGCATTTGAAAAACCATCGATTATTGCCTTTCAAGAGACAAGATTAAACCTGGTCGATTTAAGTTGGGTACAATCGTTATGGGGTGCTACAAATTGTAGCTTCATCCAGAAAGAAAAGGTCGGGATGGCAGGTGGTCAATTGTTGATTTGAGATGTAGGTTGCTTCGAGGCTTTAGATGACATTAGGTTTGATCGGGTGATAGGTGTTCATGGTATATGGAGGGATTCGGGGTCTAAATTCAGTGTGCTAAACATACATGGTCCACATGAAGATATTGGTAAAGTTAAATTGTGGAATGATCTTTCAACCTTTGTAAATCAATGTATTGATGGTTGTATTCTTTATGGGGTTTTCAACGAGGTTAGGGAACCAACGGATAGATTAAACTGTGACTTTTTAGAATATAGGGCTAAAAGGTTCAACGATTTTATGCTCAGATAATAGGTTGATTGAAATCCCGTTAGGTGGTAGGAACTTCATTAGGGTTAGCGACGATGGATTAAAGTTTAGCAAAATTGATAGGTTTCTTGTTACAGAGAATTTTTTAATTTATGGAAGGATTTGACGGCGATTGCATTAGAAAGAAATCATTCGGACCACTGTCCAATTATGATTAGGGATGAAGAAAGAAACTTTGGTCCTAAACCTTTTAAGTGTTTTGATGCGTGGTACAAGGAAGATGGTTTTGATAAATTAGTTACTGATGCCTGGTCGTGTACAGCTGACATCCACACTAACAGAAAGGATGTTATCTTCACGAGAAAGTTAAAAAACGTTAAAGAATCGCTGAAAGTATGGAGCTGAAAGTTTGATTCGATGGATTCTGAAATCGAGGCTCTCAAGTCCACTTTACAAATTTAGAATTAAAAGTAGAATGTAATGCCATAACTGATGCCGATAGAGTTGTATGGAAAGATGCTAGAAAACAGTTAAAAAGCAAAGAGAATGCTAAAACGAACATGCTTAAACAAAAGTCGAGGGTTAAGTGGATATTAGAAGGGGACGAGAACACGAAATTTTTTCACTATATTATTCGAAGAAAAAACAATAAAAGCAAAATAAGAGGTTTGTCTATTAATTAGGTTTGGAACGATTCACCAGAAGAGATTAAAGATGAGGTTTTCAAACATTTTAAGAAAAGATTTAAAGAACCAGATATTGTTAGGCCGAGCATGGAAGATCTTTGCTACCCAACACTCTCGGTTGATGAAGCCTCGGCTTTAGAATGGTGCTTTGATGAACATGAGATTAAAGAGGCGGTTTTTGAATGTGGTAGTACGAAAGCACCCGGGCCGGACGGTTTTAATATGCGCTTCTTCAAGAAGTTTTGGGACACCATTAAAAATGATCTTGTTGATGCAATCGTTTGGTGTTTGGGATAAAGGTGAGTTCTCGCGGGGGTGTAACGCCTCTTTCATCACTTTAATCCCCAAAAAGGCGGATTCAATTGGTCTTAATGATTTTCGACCAATAAGCTTGATTGGTAGCTTTTATAAAATAGTTGCTAAGCTCTTATCTAATAGGTTGAGGAGGGTTATTCCTAATCTCGTCGGGACAGAGCAAAGCGTTTTTTTAAAAGGGCGTTTCATTCTAGATGGTGCCTTAATTATTAACAAGTGTATTGATTATTTAAAGGCAAAAAAGCAAAAGAGTATTCTTTTCAAGTTCGATTTCGAAAAGGCGTTTGATTGTTTAAATTGGAATTTTCTTTTGGATGTCATGAAAAGTATGGGTTTTGGTGCTAAGTGGAGGCAATGGATTCTTTCATGTTTGAAATCCGCCTCGATCTCGATTCTTGTCAATGGGTCCCCGACTAAAGAGTTCTCATTGGGTCGTGGCATTCGACAAGGGGATCCCCTTTCCCAGTTCTTATTTATCCTTGCCGCCGAAGGTTTGAACATATTAACAAAAGTCGCTACCGAGAAGGAACTTTTAAAAGGTGTTAAAATTAGTAATGATAAGGTTAATGTGTCTCATCTTCAATATGCGGATGACACCATCTTTATAGGCGAATGGAGTCAGGAAAATTCGTATAGTTTGCAAAATTTGTTAAAATGTTTCGAACTCGCTTCGGGACTTAAGGTTAACTTCCATAAAAGTTGCCTTTATGGATTAGGGGTTGGTGATGAGGAGTTAAAGTATGTTGCATAATGGTTGAATTGTCAAGTTGGTGCTTTCACGTTCACTTATCTCGGGTTACCAATCGGGGCAAAAATGAATAAATTGTCAAGTTGGAATCCGGTAATCGATAAAATCAAATCTAGACTCTCAAATTGGAAGATGCGAACGTTGTCATTTGGAGGAAGAATTGTCCTTATCAAATTGATCTTGAATAGCCTACCGTTGTATTTTTCTCGTTGTTTCGTGGCCCCACTTATGTCTTGAAGTTACTTGAGTGCGTGAGAAGAAAATTCTTTTGGGGCGGGTCGAATTTAGGGTCAAAAATTTCATGGGTTAAATGGGAAAATGTCATGGCTCCTTACGAATTTGGGGGGGGGGGGGTGTTAAATATTGGGTTGCTTAAAACAAAAAATCTTGCTTTGCTCGGGAAATGGTGGTGGAGATTTTATACCGAAACCAATTCTCTTTGGTCTAAAATTATTTGTAGCATTTATGGTCGATGTGGAGGTTTGGATTTGGAGATCGAAGCAATTTGGTCTTTAAAACCGAGCCTTTGGCGTAATATTTTGTTGACGGGTGTTGATATCCAAGACTTGAACATTGGCTTTCGTACTTCTTTTGTCAAAGAAATCAACGACGGGTCTTCAACTTCGTTTTGGAATGATAATTGGATTGGAGGGAACAAACTCTGTATTCAATTTCCAAGACTCTATAGGCTTGAAAAATTCAAATATGTGCTTGTCAGGAACCAGATTGTCCAAGCTAATGATGCTGCTCAAGTGTTTCAATGGGAATGGTAGCGCAATCCAAGTGGAAGGGTACTCGGTGAGTTGAACAACCTTACCAATTTATTGTCTAATTTTCGTTACAAGTTCAAAGATGCTTCTGTTAATCGCAACTCAAATGATGCTGCTGTCCACGTTGTTGTTTCTGTAAATGTTCATAATGTACTTGTTTTTGATGCTGTTCAAAATGGTGCTTATGTTCGTGCTTTTAACCATACAACTGATCGTGAGGGTGCAGCTCAAAATCTGAATGCTGCTGTTATTCATATTCGTGATAATTATTCGTGGTCATTATGCGCAAATGGAAAATTCATTGTTAAGGTTCTATCCTCAATTATCCAAGAGCAATTATATTCGGGTAATTCTTCTCCACTCGCTACCTTACGCAACAATCTTATTCCTCGTAAAATTGAAATTTTTGTGCGGAGATGCTTACAAAAACGCTTGCCCGTTATGATTGAGCTTGATAAGCGGGGTATAGACCTTCATAGTGTACGTTGCCCAATTTGTGATGATGATATCGAATCCGTGGAACATTCGCTAATTTTTTGCAAAGACACAATGGCTATTTGGGATCGTATGTTCTCATGGTGGGGGTTGGGCAACATGTCCAATTTTAGTTTGAATGAGAATCTTTGTAGTAATGGTCCAAGTTCTACAACAACTCTAGGGAAGAAAATATGGCAAGCGGTCGAATGGGTTAGTGCATATCTCATTTGGGCGAATCGCAACAACATGGTGTTTAAAGGGAAAAAAATGGAGTATTCCATTGGCGTTAAATGAAATAAAAGTTAAATCATTCGAATGGATCTCCAATAGGTCGAAAGGAGCAAATCTCGATTGGTTGACATGGTTGAATGATCCTATGTGACGATCGCTCCAAATCCATATGGACGAACACGTCATTCATCGATTTCATTGCGAGGTATTTGACCTCTATATGATACGTTTTGTAAATATTGCATTCTTTTGAAAAGGCACACTATAAATGAATATTTAAATCAAAGGTTTTCGACATCTGATGATTTCTACATATAGACAATCACCGTAATATAATAGTTTACAATAGTACTTCCGTTGACAATGCAGTCAAAATAAGATACATGATGATGATTTGGTGAATGCAACGTTTCCTTAAAAAATATACCATGTAAGACTCCATGTACATAGCTTGTCTAACATATAAGCAAACAGCGGAAGACTTCTAGGGAACCTGAGAATAAACATGCTAACAAGTGTCAACACAAAGGTTGGTGAGTTCATAGTTTTAATGTTGCGCATAATCTGTATATAAAGGTGGATCACAAGATTTCAGTTGTTTCATCCAGAAACGTTTATCAAAATATTCTACAAGATTGAGCACCCTGGTAACTAAACTTTAACGTATATATAATAAGTACCCCTGTTTTAACATACATGCAACCAACATGTACAATACACGCAATCCAACGTGTACTAAACTCAAATAGAATACGTCTGTTTTATAGTTCAGGCTAGGGTTTCTATACCTGGAACAGACGGGGATGTCAAGCCCTATGGATCCATATATAACTACTCGCGCCTACCAGTTCTTATAACCTGCAGTTACTAGTTACCAAAGCTAAGGGATTTTCGGTTCAAACTCGGTGTAGAATTTAGTATGTACTTGTATCCATTGCGTTTAAAATAAAGTGCATGTATTCTCAACCCAAAAATATAGATTGCAAAAGCAATTAAAAAGGGAGCATATGAAACTCACCTTAGCAGCACATAAAGTCGTTCACCGAAATGTGACCGAAACTCGGAATACCAAATAACCGTAGATCCCAACCTAGAGAACATATGTTGGCCAATAAATGTCTATCAAGCTAGGTCTAGTCATAGTGTATCACAATCCTAATGCTCGAGATCGACATACAAAAGTTATCTAAAGTCGTTTTAAAAAGTCAATTTTGACAATAGTTCAACAAAACGAGACGTGCCTTATATAAGGATTCATTTACTCGGCTGGTAATATTCAAAAATCCAATTTATCAATCTTACAAACAAGTTGTTTAAATATTAATTGCAGATTCAAAAGCAATTCCTATTAACGTCAATCATAATTCAATTGACCATATCTTTTAATTCGTTCATCGAAATTACGCGATTTCTAAATGAAAAGTTATTGATTTTTCTCCAGCTTTCCAAAAACATGCATATCATATACCTTTTATCAGCAATATATGTATTTAATTCGTGATTCATCATAAACTGTTTAACGATGAAATTTAGCATACAAGCATGCATAAATATATATACTCGAGCACTAGACATGGATACACAATTAATATATAAAAGATAAGATATGAATGCTCACGTATCAATATTGTGATTCAATATTGCAGGAAAGTACGTAGACGTAACAGAGATGATAATCACTAGGTTCGATTTGCAAACAATACCCACGAACATTACCCATAACCTACATAGCTATAACCCATAGTTTCCTTAGCTTTATCCCGCTCGAAAACCAGTTTTGAAAGTAACCCGCTCACAACCTCGTCGAAATATTTTATGTAATAATACTACCAATAATAATACCAATACTAAAAATAATAAGATTAATAATAATATTAATCTTAATAATAATAATAATAATAATAATAATAATAATAATAATAATAATAATAATAATAATAATAATAATAATAATAATAATAATCATTATATAATAAATATATATGTATGTTTGTGAGAGAGGGCGAGAGAACGGATGGATGAAAATGGAACCAGACTTCGTACGTTTTATAGGACCTTTCACCCATTTCTACCCCCATACGATCGCATGGGTTCAAAGGGTGCTGGCTATGCGATCGCATGGCCTATGAACCAGCTCACTTATTTTTAACTCTTCCTCATCGACATATTTATTTATTAATATATAATATATATAATTTATATTAATTAATTATATATTATATTATATTCTCGTGCAACGTTGACTTGTAAATTTAGTTCCAAAGACTTGTACGTTGACACTCGACTTATGTTCCGGTTTTGGATTTTCGAACGTCCTTACGTGCACTGAGAAAACTGGTACTTTACGTTTCGTGACTCGTATCTTTGTCAAAAATTAAACTTAATCATTGATAAACTATTTCATTCGAAGTGTAGCTTTAATCAATTAAGTGTTTTGGTTATTTGCTTCTATAAATCATCGTCTCGTAGTACATACATATACATATATACATTTTCATTTTGAAATAGTGGTTTACTGTAGCAAAGTTACTGTAGCAAATTTTTTTGTTTACTGTAGCAAATAGTGATTTTTGAAAACACTGTAGCTTTTCGGGTACTGTAGCAATTCGAAAATACTGTAGCAAATTAGTGTTTTACTGGTTCATCTTAAACGTTTTAGTTAACTTATCTAAATATCAATCGAATCAATAATCGAATGTTACTATCGTTTACTAAATAACTTGAAATCATATATATATATGTATATATATATATATATATATATATATATATATATATATATATATATATATATATATATATATATATATATATATATATATGCACATTAAGTTATATATATATATATATATATATTGTTCGTGAATCTTCGAGAACAGTCAAAGAATAATTGATTACATGAATATAGTTCCAAAACTTTGAGAATCAACATTACAGACTTTGCTTATCGTGTCGAAAACATTAAATCATTTTAAAGATAAAGTTTAAATTTGGTCAGAAATTTCCGGGTTGTCACAGTACCTACCCGTTAAAGAAAGTTCGTCCCGAAATTTGGTTAGGATGGTCATGGATGACAATAAGTATGTTTTCATGACTCATAAGAGTTGAAAATTAGAGTTTTATCATCATTGAGTAATATAGATAAAAAAAATTCGATTTTGTGAAGAGTTCGAGTGAAGTTATCACAAAAGAGTGAAATGAATAAATATAGATTCGTCATATCTTTTGACGTAGTTATGATTGATTTCCAGAATTTAAGGAATAGAAAATTTTCATAATCTGAATAAGATTTGATTCTTCGGTAATTGCGGAAATTAGGATTTTCTTTGATTAAATGCGTAATCTGCCTTGATTGTTATGTCTGATATTTTCCTATAAATTGACCTTTTCCGTTTCATTTATTTTCACCACTCCTATAATCTTCTTCCTTATTTCATACTTCCTAATAGATTGTGAAAATGCTTAATCCAGTTCTGATTCTTGATATTTTCCTGGCTATCGTATCCTTCATTCTTCTTTTTCATCTGCCACCAGAGGAAGTTATTTTCTTCTACTATTACCTTAGGGTTATAGTGTTTTTCATTCTCCCGTGTCTTTATATTGCTATACGCATTGATATACACGGTTTGTAATTTCGGGATTGTTATCGGGCTTTATATTTTCCATTATATTTTGGAGATTCATGCTTTCATTTTCTCTTCCCAACCTTAAGTCAAACGAATAATAGTCCAGAATTCGTAGGTATACATTTCGGAATGAACATAGCTAATATTCTAAGAAAGAAATTGTAATGGCACGATCTTGATTTGTCAAATTACCAGAATATCTGGAAAAGACCGAATCATCAAGAAAAATATTGTATTGATATGTTTAGAGATTAGATAGAATGAAAGAGTTATGTAACATGGTTTATGATGAGGGTGTGATCTGTGAACCTTTATCACGTTCCGTTAGAAACTCAGCATGACTTACTGTAATATAATCACATTGATCAAGTGTCATTATATTATACTAACTCATGTTTCAATTCCCAACACTACTTCAAAAACATCCATTTTTCGAAATTTTCAGGATTTAGAAACTAAAATAGTTTTTTTTATGATGTAATACAGATAGCGCAAAGAGATAAATGATTTCAGATAAGAATAGTTGTGAATATATCTTCAGGAATATCGAAGATATTTATAATGAAAGATACGATGATATCTTAGAATTTCTAATATTGAATGATGATGAAGAAGATTTGTTCGTAAAGGTTTAGAGTCAGGAGCAAGGTATTCGTTAATGACTTCAGCAGACCCTTAATCATTTGGATTCTTTGAAGGCAGGTTTAGTCTTTGTGATTTGTCCACAGCCTCCTTCATGGTCTGCTCAATCCGTTTTCCAGTTCCAAACCTTCTCTTTTTCCGAGCTTTGACAACACACTATTCTTTATCATCAAACTTTTGGCTGTTAAGGTCGTTTACAGTTTTTGCTGCTTTATGAGCATTTTTCCAAAATTCGGAGAACTAGTTTCGCAGTTTGGGGTGTTTTTCAGAAACTTCACATTCAAAGTATGTAAGTCTATAAGATAGACATTATATGTATATATATAACTGTTGGCGTAGAATTGCTGAGAAATTCGAAATACTGATTGCTAATTCCTGGTAGTTGGTATGGCAATTACCGTTACAAGATGTGGATGAGTACATGATAGGGTTTCAATAAGTATAATGATTTTTTGGAAGGTCAGGGATCAATGAAGTTGTTGGTAAATTTACTGCTAATGTGGTGGAACATGAAAGGTTCCCCAGTAACAAGAACGCATATGTCATTAACGAAGGATGTACATCATAGCATATTAATAACATGAACTAACTGAGTAGTTAAGATTCACACGTAATAGCTTAGTACGAAAAGATTTATTTGATCTCAAAATTCATATATATATATAAAATATACATATAATTTCTTCAGAGGGAATGAGTTAATACTTCATAACTCGTTGATACGATATACGCGTTGTTGATTAATGATGATGTTTGCGGTGATTATGGACCTGGTGGAGCTTGTGATGTTGTAGATGCTGCTGATGCTGACGATGATGATGGTACTGACAGTGCTGGTGATGCTGACGGTACTGTTGATGCTACTGGTAAAACAGATCCAGCTTGTAAATCGTACATCATTCCGATCAGGGTTTTATTTCATCATTTTTATTCCCTCACTCATCTGGTTTACAATTAGAACTAGAATAAGTTATCTCTAAAACTTTCAGAAAATACATATTCTCTGCAGAATATTTCTTCGATGAAGTTATGAATCAATACTTCATCGTTTGTTGTTGTTGGTATTCCTTGGTATCTATGGTGCGTATGACGTCGATGCTCGTGGGACAGATTATGAAGTTGAGGTTTGCGGTGTGGTTGTTGTTGGTGGTGGTAATGGTACTGTTGGTGTTGTTGTCGGTGGTACTGTTGATGCCAGTGATGCTGTTGGTGCTTGTAACCTTTGCACCATATTCTCCAAAGCCACTACCCGAGCGCGAAGCTCGTTGACTTCTTCTACTACACCGGGATGATTGGCGGTTTGGACTAGTGGATGAATAAGATTCAGAATTTGAGATAGTATATTATCGTGACGAGATACTATGGAAATGAGAGAGAAAATGGTGTCTCGAACAGGTTCGCCGGTAAGTGCTTCAGGTTCTTCTCCAAGAGGGGAATGTGGTGGATGGAAGGGATCACCTTCTTCTTGTCTCCAATGATTAAGTAGGCTACGAACCCATCCCCAATTCATCCAGAATAGGTGATGGCTGATTGGTTGATCCATTCCGGTTACACTGTCTTTGGAATTCATGTGAATATCCATATCGGAATAGCTGTCAGAGTTTAAGGAATTTGAACTAGATACGGGATCCATCTTGTATAATTAGGGAGATGATTTTTGATATGAATTAGATTATAGAATTTAGTTTGGTATTCTTCAATACATAATTTACATATGTATATATAATACCAAATTCCATAAATCACGGAGAAATTTTTGGAAGATGTCAGGAAAAGTTTACAGTATCAGATACGCTAAGATATGAATTTTTTTCTATACACTATTTATGCAATAAATGCAGGAAAACGTGTCTAGACTTAAGAATGATAAGTATGTAATTTTCGACAAGAAATGATAAGCAAAACTTTTAACATGCAGACACGGTCGAAGTCCAGACTTACTAATGCATCTTAACAACTATCAGTTAGACACACTCATGCAAGACCTGGTTCGCTAGGACCAACGCTCTGATACCAACTGTGATGATCGCTCCAAATCCAGATGGACGAACACGTCATTCATCGATTTCATTGCGAGGTATTTGACCTCTATTTGATAGGTTTTGTAAATATTGCATTCTTTTGAAAAGGCACACTATAAATGAATATTTAAATCAAAGGTTTTCGACATCTGATGATTTCTACATATAGACAATCACCGTAATATAATAGTTTACAATAGTACTTCCGTTGAAAATGCAGTCAAAATAAGATAATGATGATGATTTGGTGAATGCAACGTTTCCTTGAAAAATATACCATGTAAGACTCCATGCACATAGCTTATCTAACATATAAGCAAACAGCGGAAGAATTCTAGGGAACCTGAGAATAAACATGCTAATAAGTGTCAACACAAAGGTTGGTGAGTTCATAGTTTTAATATTGCGCATAATCTGTATATAAAGGTTGATCACAAGATTTCAGTTGTTTCATCCAGAAACGTTTATCAAAATATTCTACAAGATTGAGCACTCTGGTAACTAAACATTAACGTATATATAATAAGTACCCCTATTTTAACATACATGCAAACAACAAGTACAATACACGCAATCCAATGTGTACTAAACTCAAATAGCATACGTCTGTTTTATAGTTCAGGCTAGGGTTTCTATACCTGGAACAGACGGGGATGTCAAGCCCTATGGATCCATATATAACTAATCGCGCCCACCAGTTCTTATAACCGGCAGTTACTAGTTACCAAATCTTTCATGACCCGGAAAATTTCGACTAATTTTGAACCAAACTCTCGATACGATATTATATTTTCAACACGATAAGCAGAGTCTGTTAGGTTGAGTCTTAAAACTGTTTCATATATTCAATTGACCTTCGACCATACCCGACGATTCACGAACAACTATTTGTAAATAAATATGTACATATTTAATATATATTAATTAAAATGTTATATGATTCAATCATTAGAATTTACTATGCAAAAATAAAATAAAATATGATATTATAATAATTATTATTTAAAAACATAATTATATATAAATAAAGTATATTAAAAATAAATATTAAATGATTGTAATACTCGATGGACGTTTAGATTATTATTTAGAGAAGTTTAATTCGAACTTATGTGATTTTAAAATAAACGGTGATCCGAAAATGAGTTATATAAATTATAGGCTTATTAAAAAAATGTATTTATGAGCTAATTGTTAAATTTGAACATTTTTCATATTTTACCTCGAATCGAGCGCGGACAGTGATGTATTTTTTAGTTAATAGTTAATAATCAAATTTTATACCATAATGACTAAAATAAATAAATATAGTTATAGTAAAAATTTAGGATTTTTCTGAAGACTTTTATCCGCCACTGATTACAAATAGTAGACGATACACATTCCGTAAAAACTGTCGGCATATATTTTTCTCAATTTACACGTTTTTATTTTTTTAATATTAATATTATTATATATAATTCAATTGATTCGTGGATTGATTAGAAATGATTGAACATGTAATCAACTTTACAGCTATTAAAGATATATATACATATTCATGACAGTTACCTATATTCAATTATATAAGATATACGTTCACTTAGATATTTTATACTCCGCTAACTCACTCTATATATCTATATATACAATTACATGATTCATAATGGATACTGCAAATTCAAACCCTATACCTCACCATATCACTTCACCACTTCATCATCTACCTTCTACTCTTGTTCGAAGACCCAACACAAACATCATCATGCTTGTTTTTCGCAACAACCATCTATCACCACCTACAATCTTCATCACCATCACTACCATCGAACCACTCTAGTATCTGTTTTGAGTTCAACACAAACACCACCTTTTTGAGTACTTGAGACAAGAGCAAACCCATTTAATCTATAAATTCTCGGTTCACCTTACCACCATTAAACCCACTTCCTCTCCGATCACCGTACACCACCACAACCAATCACCATAAATGACCTTCAACATGTTAACCACCATCTTATTTTGTATTTCACTTCTATCGTGAATCATGATCATATATCACCACCTCTTTAAGCCGTCACCCACCATGACAAAAAACCCACAATCTTTTCTAGTTTTGTTTTCGGTTCACCATAGAATCGACACCACCCCAACAAACCTTCAACCTCAACACGAAACCACCACGTTTGCGGTTTCCATCAAACCACCATCGACCTACAATCACCACTAACTACCATCTCTCTCTATATCTATCTATATATATACATATACATCATCATGTATATTCACCATTGATAACCATGACTTTGATCACCATTTTTATTTGTTTCCATCGAACCATCGAATGATTTTTGTTTCAGTATTGGTTCCTTTCAACACCTCCACTGCTCGCTAACTGCTACTGTTACGGTCAGCCTAAAAAAAACCATCATTCATCAAAACTGCTGCAAATTATCTTTTGTTATCCATATGTCTTCCTGCTACACTCCTGCTTCCTGTTTCATTCGATTAATGCTACAATTATCATTATCACGATCCAGCTAAATTGCTTCTGTTTAGCGAAAAAGATGATGAGAAGAAAGAAGATGATGAACAGTGAATCACCACCACAACCGTTTTAATTTCCTTCTCGTCAATATATTGCTGCTACAGCAGCCTCCTCGTTTTCTGTTTACCGTAAAATGAATTTGAATGATGATGATTGGGATACGAACGATAAAGTGAGTTACGAGGTTGTTGATGATAATTTCACATATCCTTTTCTTGTTCCTTAAGTGGCTGACAAACCCCACAACCACTAAACATGTCGAGCTGCAATTGAATTAAAAACATGTTGTTGGACTTTATGTTAAGTGGGCTTATGAATCGAATTCTATTTGGACTCGTTTAACTCTATTTTTGGGCTACCATTTTTGGTTTTGCTGTTGGGCCGAGTATCCCCTGTTGGGCCGAGTTGATATAAACTAAAACCTAGGAGTTCCATATAAATGATGATACAATTAAAATGATGATGATTGCAATATGATAATATCGGTGATGATGATAAGATTAATGATGATCGAATCGATAATGATCATGATTTTATGTGGAACGATAGGATGCTAAGTTGATAATAATGATACATATGATGACGATGATATAAAGATATCATGATGAATAAGTTATGATCATATTATACGATAGATGATGATGATGATTGAATCATGATGACGTTTTGATTCCATGATATGATAATGACGATTAACGAATACGTGACGATGATGGTATAAAACTCTTATTATCCTTACTAATATAATTATTATTATCATTATCAATTTTGTCATAGGCATCATTATAATTAAAATTATCAAAATTATGATTTGTAATAAAAACTATCATTTTTATCATTGTTAATTATCATTTTTATTAAAACTATTATTTTTACTTATCATTATTAGTATTATTACCATTATTATTTTTATCATTAACATGATTTTTATAATTATTATTATTAACATTATTGTATCAAATAAATATTTATATAAAACATATATAAAAAAAGTATATATATATATATATATATATATATATATAAATACATAACAATTGAAATAATATATATTAATGTTAATATATAAATTCGTTCGATTATAATTATACGTGTTAATATATATAATTGATATAGGTTCGAGAATCCGAGGCCAACCTTGCATTGTTTAGTTTCGTCGTATGAATATTTTTACTACAAAATATTGTAGAGTGAGTTTCATTACTCCCTTTTTATATATATTTTTGGGCTGAGAATACATGCGCTGTTTTATAAATGTTTTACGAAATAGGCACAAGTACTAAAACTAATTCTATGTGGGTTTAAACCAGAAATATACCCTTAGCTTGGTAACATTAAACTACTTGTCTATGTACGGTAGGCGCGAATCCTAAAGATAGATCTATTGGGCCTGACAAACCTCATCCTGTCTATGGGATGCTTTAGTACTTCGAAGTTATTTTAAACACACCTGATCTGGTGTACTTCAGAGGGTAAAACATGAACGTTAAGGCTTGTTACCGGGTGCCTACAACTTATAGAATACTTTTATACACTTGCGAGTGTACATATATTTATAAACGGAAATCTTGTGGTCTATTAATATATTGAAATGATTGTTATGATAAACCTATGAACTCACCAACCTTTTGGTTGACACTTGAAAGAATGTTTATTCTCAGGTATGAAAGAAATCTTCCGCTATTTATTTGCTCATATTACTTGGAGTCATTCATGGCATATTTAAGTCAGTACCTCGCAATGGAACCAAATGTTGAATACTTCGTCCAGGAGGATTAGGACGGGTCATCACAGGTGGTATCAGAGCGGTGGTCTTAGCGAACCAGGTCATGCATTAGTGTGTCTAACTGATAGTTTCTTAGATGCATTGGTGAGTCTGGACTTCGACCGTGTCTGCATGTCAAAAGTTTTGCTTATTATTTCGTGTCAGAAATTACCTGCTTATCATTCTTAGTCTAGACATGTCTTACTGCCTCTATTGCATAGACATTGTATAGATAAATTCACATCTTAGCGTATCTATTATTGTTAACTTTGCCTGACAGCTTCCGTAGATTCCTCCGTAACTTATGGATTTTTAGTATTATATATGCATATGTAAATTATGTATTGCAGGGTACCAATCTACATCCTATAATCTAATTCTTATTGAAAATCCTTCATCTGATTGTATGAGATGAATCCCTCAATCAGTTCGAATTCCTCTGATTCCGACAGCTATTCCGATATAGATTTTCACTCGAGCTCCGAAAGCAGTGTGACCAGAATGGATCAACCAATCAGCCATCCCCAATTCATCTGATGGGTTCGTAGTCTACTAAATCATTGGAGACAAGAAGAAGGCGATCCTTTCCACCAACCTAATTCACCTCTTGGTGAAGAACATGAATCACTTACCGGCGAACCTATCCAAAACACCATTTTCAGCCTCATTTCCAGGGTATCTCGACACGATTATATTCTATCCACAATTCAAAACCTTATTCATCCGCTCGTTCCGACCGACAATCATCCCGAAATAATAGAAGAAGTTAGCGAATTTCGCGCTCGAGTAATCAATTTGGAGAATATGGTGCAAAATTTACCAGCTTCAGCAACATCACCGGCACCAACACCACCATCAATAACAGCACCAGTATCATCAACAATCCGTGCCTCAATATCACCATCTGTACTTCAAGTATAATCATCGTTCCACGTATCATTGTACATCTATTATCTTCATTCTTCACGGCGATTATGTAATCTCTAAAGTTTTGGAGATTATTCATTCCAGTTCTAACCGAAAATCAGATGAGATTAATATTATATTAACTCATTAAATCCATAATTACATCTGAAGAAAATATATATGTATATATATTTTCATAAGGATTGTAATTAAAAATTCTTTTGTACAAAGTGTTAATTGTGAAAATATTTTAACGGGTAGGTAGTACCCGAGGAATATTCAGATTTCACATTAATAAGTTACACTGTACATTCTTCGAAGCTGATCTAACAGTCGTTTACTATCCTACTTATATCCACCGATATACAAATCCGTTCACCATAGAATAACCATATTCATCCAATTTCATATTGGGATTTTGATTTATCAGAATCCAACAAGTGGCATAATGAAGAAAACATTTGACAAAATAAAATTTATTAGAAACCAACAAATTAACTATGAGAAATGTTTTTAAGAATCCACGCTAACAAACTCCTAGCTAACTGTTCCTAGCTAACTGTTAATTTCTTATTACATTTATCGCAATTTATTTATCGCAATTTTAATTACCGCAATTTTATTTATCGTCATTTATTTTACGCATTTTATTTATCGTCATTTAAATACTGCTATTTACTTTACGCACTTTATTTATCATCATTTAAATACAGTTATTTATTTTACGCACTTTAAATATCATCGGACAAATCGGGACACATGTACACAATACGTCGGATTAAATCTAAGACAATAGTTTGTACAATGGGTCACGATACATCTTGATTAATTAGATTATATATTGAACTATTTGGACTATTGGACTACTAACTGTGGACTATTAACATTGGATAATTAAAATAAATTAAAATATTGATAATAACATATGAAACTAAACAATTCTTCAAGTTACCACTTGATTTCATCTTAAACCTCATTTGTATCTTGACGATTACAATCCGCATTCAAACCTTTCACGAATCTTAGAAACACCTCAATCGAGAGGATACACGTATCTGTGTCAGATCCTTTAGCATTGTTATTACCGACAATAACTTTTCAATTCCTTTCCAAATTAGCCAATTTTGTCACAGCTCCAGCAAGTCAACTTCGATTTTTCATCCGAAACAACCTTATTATAACCTTGATATATATATATATATATATATATATATATATATATATATATATATATATATATATATATATATATATATATATATATATATACGTGCTCTTTTATTGTTACCGGGGAACCTTTTATATACCACCATACTACCATAAGCGTTTAATCATCTAAAAACATAATTCTTCCGAAAACACCTCGGATTGATAACCAACGGTTCAGATATGGCTGCATTAAATGCAGAGGAAACACTAAAATTGTAGATGGCCTAAATGGCCAAGAGTTTGATGATAAAGAATGGAGTGTTGGGAACGTTCGATAGAAAATTTGGTACCGAAAAAAAAACGGATTGAGCTAACCGTGAAGGAGACCAAGGACAAAGACAAGGACCAAACTCTATATTCAAAGAATCCAGGTAATTCTGGATCCGCCGAAACCTTTAGAAAATATCTTGTTCTGAAGTCATGTTAAAATCTTGCGAAAAATCTTTCTTCACCAACCTTAGAACTTAGAAATTCCAAAATATCATCATAAATATCTTCGATATTTCTAAGGATATTTTCATAAGTATTCTTGACCGAAATTTTCTACCTCTTCGTGCTTTCTGTATTCCATTATATTAGAAACTTCTGTAAAATCTAATTATAAATTATGAATAAATTGTGGAGAAATGTAGAGAATTGAAGCATGAGTTAGTATAATATAATGGCGCTTGGCCAACGTGATTATATTACAGTAAGTCATGCTAAATTTCTAATGAAACGTAATGATGGTTCACAGATCATACCCTCATCATGTGCCATGTTACATAACTCTTTCATTCTACTTAATCTCTAAGCATATCACGAAAATATTTCCTTGATATTTCTGTTCTTCCGTAATTCCAACAGTTTGCTAATAAATCGTACTGTTACATTTTCTTTTTGATTAGAAGATTTCTTTAAATTTCTTGAATTTCGGAAATCCGCCGTGACTACGTCAAAAGTTAAATCTCTATATCAATCTTTTGTGATAGCTTCACTCGTACGTTTCACTTAATCGAATCGTTTTATCTATATTAATCAATAATGATAAAACTCTATTTATCAACTCATATTCGTCATGAAAACATTCCTATTGTTAGCCATGACGACCTCGATCAAATTTCGGGACGAAATTTCTTTAACGGGTAGGTACTGTCATGACCCGGAAAATTTCGACTAATTTTGAACCAAACTCTCGATACGATATTATATTTTCAACACGATAAGCAGAGTCTGTTAGGTTGAGTCTTAAAACTGTTTCATATATTCAATTGACCTTCGACCATAACCGACGATTCACGAACAACTATTTGTAAATAAATATGTACATATTTAATATATATTAATTAAAATGTTATATGATTCAATCATTAGAATTTACTATGTAAAAATAAAATAAAATATGATATTATAATAATTATTATTTAAAAACATAATTATATATAAATAAAGTATATTAAAAATAAATATTAAATGATTGTAATACTCGATGGACGTTTCGATTATTATTTAGAGAAGTTTAATTCGAACTTATGTGATTTTAAAATAAACGGTGATCCGAAAATAAGTTATATAAATTATAGGCTTATTAAAAAATGTATTTATGAGCTAATTGTTAAATTTGAACATTTTTCATATTTTACCTCGAATCGAGTGCGGACAGTGATGTATTTTTTAGTTAATAGTTAATAATCAAATTTTATACCATAATGACTAAAATAAATAAATATAGTTACAGTAAAAATTTAGGATTTTTCTGAACACTTTTATCCGCCACTGATTACAAATAGTAGACGATACACAGTCCGTAAAAACTATCGGCAGATATTTTTCTCAATTCACACGTTTTTATTTTTTTAATATTAATATTATTATATATAATTCAATTGATTCGTGGATTGATTAGAAATGATTGAACATGTAATCAATTTTACAGCTATTAAATATATATATACATATTCATGACAGTTACCTATATTCAATTATATAAGATATACGTTCACTTAGATATTTTATACTCCACTAACTCACTCTATATATCTATATATACAATTACATGATTCATAATGGATACTGCAAATTCAAACCCTATACCTCACCATATCACTTCACCACTTCATCATCTACCTTCTACTCTTGTTCGAAGACCCAACACAAACATCATCATGCTTCTTTTTCGCAATAACCATATATCACCACCTATCATCTTCATCACCATCACTACCATCGAACCACTCTAGTATCTGTTTTGAGTTCAACACAAACACCACCTTTTTGAGTACTTGAGACAAGAACAAACCCATTTAATCTATAAATTCTCTGTTCACCCTACCACCATTAAACCCACTTCCTCTCCGGTCACCGTACACCACCACAACCAATCACCACAAATGACCTTCAACATGTTAACCACCATCTTATTTGGTATTTCACTTCTATCGTGAATCATGATCATATATCACCACCTCTTTAAGCCGTCACCCACCATGACAACAAACCCACAATCTTTTCTAGTTTTGTTTTCGGTTCACCATAGAATCGACACCACCCCGACAAACCTTCAACCTCAACATGAAACCACCACGTTTGCGGTTTCCATCAAACCACCATCGACCTACAATCACCACTAACTACCATCTCTCTCTATACCTATCTATATATATACATATACATCATCATGTATATTCACCATCGATAACCATGACCTTTTGATCACCATTTTTATTTGTTTCCATCGAACCATCGAATGATTTCTGTTTCAGTATTGGTTCCTTTCAACACCTCCACTGCTCGCTAACTGCTACTGTTACGCTCAGCCTAAAAAAACCATCATTCATCAAAACTGCTGCAAATTATCTTTTGTTATCCATATGTCTTCCTGCTACACTCCTGCTTCCTGTTTCATTCGATTAATGCTACAATTATCATTATCACGATCCAGCTAAATTGCTTCTGTTTAGCGAAAAAGATGATGAGAAGAAAGAAGATGATGAACAGTGAATCACCACCACAACCGTTTTAATTTCCTTCTTGTCAATATATTGCTGCTACAGCAGCCTCCGCGTTTTCTGTTTACCGTAAAATGAATTTGAATGATGATGATTGGGATACGAACGATAAAGTGAGTCACGAGGTTGTTGATGATAATTTCACATTTCCTTTTCTTGTTCCTTAAGTGGCCGACAAACCCCATAACCACTAAACATGTCGAGCTGCAATTGAATTAAAAACATTTTGTTGGACTTTATGTTAAGTGGGCTTATGAATCAAATTCTATTTGGACTCGTTTAACTCTATTTTTGGGCTACCATTTTTGGTTTTGCTGTTGGGCCGAGTATCCCCTGTTGGGCCGAGTTGATATAAACTAAAACCTAGGAGTTCCATATAAATGATGATACATTTAAAATGATGATGATTGCAATATGATAATATCAGTGATGATGATAAGATTAATGATGAACGAATCGATAATGATCATGATTTTATGTGGAACGATAGGATGCTAAGTTGATAATAATGATACATATGATGACGATGATATAAAGATATCATGATGAATAAGTTATGATCATATTATACGATAGATGATGATGATGATTGAATCATGATGACGTTTTGATTCCATGATATGATAATGACGATTAACGAATACGTGACGATGATGGTATAAAACTCTTATTATCCTTACTAATATAATTATTATTATCATTATCAATTTTGTCATAGGCATCATTATAATTAAAATTATCAAAATTATCATTTGTAATAAAAACTATCATTTTTATCATTGTTAATTATCATTTTTATTAAAACTATTATTTTTACTTATCATTATTAGTATTATTACCATTATTATTTTTATCATTAACATGATTTTTATAATTATTATTATTAACATTATTGTATCAAATAAATACTTATATAAAACATATATAAAAAAAGTATATATATATATATATATATATATATATATATATATATATATATATATATATATATATATATATATATATATATATAAATACATAACAATTGAAATAATATATATTAATGTTAATATATAAATTCGTTCGATTATAATTATACGTGTTAATATATATAATTGATATAGGTTCGTGAATCCGAGGCCAACCTTGCATTGTTTAGTTTCGTCGTATGAATATTTTTACTACAAAATATTGTAGAGTGAGTTTCATTACTCCCTTTTTATATATATTTTTGGGCTGAGAATACATGCGCTATTTTATAAATGTTTTACGAAATAGGCACAAGTACTAAAACTAATTCTATGTGGGTTTAAACCAGAAATATACCCTTAGCTTGGTAACATTAAACTACTTGTCTATGTACGGTAGGCGCGAATCCTAAAGATAGATCTATTGGGCCTGACAAACCTCATCCTGTCTATGGGATGCTTTAGTACTTCGAGGTTATTTTAAACACACCTGATCTGGTGTACTTCAGATGGTAAAACATGAACGTTAAGGCTTGTTACCGGGTGCCTACAACTTATAGAATACTTTTATACACTTGCGAGTGTACATATATTTATAAACGGAAATCTTGTGGTCTATTAATATATTGAAATGATTGTTATGATAAACCTATGAACTCACCAACCTTTTGGTTGACACTTGAAAGCATGTTTATTCTCAGGTATGAAAGAAATCTTCCGCTGTGCATTTGCTCATATTACTTGGAGTCATTCATGCCATATTTAAGTCAGTACCTCGCAATGGAACCAAATGTTGAAGACTTCGTCCAGGAGGATTAGGACGAGTCATCACAGGTGGTATCAGAGCGGTGGTCTTAGCGAACCAGGTCATGCATTAGTGTGTCTAACTAATAGTTGCTTAGATGCATTAGTGAGTCTGGACTTCGACCGTGTCTGCATGTCAAAAGTTTTGCTTATTATTTCATGTCAGAAATTACCTGCTTATCATTCTTAGTCTAGACATGTCTTACTGCCTCTATTGCATAGACATTGTATAGATAAATTCACATCTTAGCGTATCTATTATTGTTAACTTTGCCTGACAACTTCCGTAGATTCCTCCGTAACTTATGGATTTTTAGTATTATATATACATATGTAAATTATGTATTGCAGAGTACCAATCTACATCCTATAATCTAATTCTTATTTAAAATCCTTCATCTGATCGTATGAGATGAATTCCTCAATCAGTTCGAATTCCTCTGATTCCGACAGCTATTCCGATATAGATTTTCACTCGAGCTCCGAAAGCAGTGTGACCAGAATGGATCAACCAATCAGCCATCCCCAATTCATCTGATGGGTTCGTAGTCTACTAAATCATTGGAGACAAGAAGAAGGCGATCCTTTCCACCAACCTAATTCACCTCTTGGTGAAGAACATGAATCACTTACCGGCGAACCTATCCGAAACACCATTTTCAGCCTCATTTCCAGGGTATCTCGACACGATTATATTCTATCCACAATTCAAAACCTTATTCATCCGCTCGTTCTGACCAACAATCATCCCGAAATAATAGAAGAAGTTAGCGAATTTCACGCTCGAGTAATCAATTTGGAGAATATGGTGCAAAATTTACCAGCTTCAGCAACATCACCGGCACCAACAGTACCATCAATAACAGCACCAGTATCATCAACAATCCGTGCCTCAATATCACCATCTGTACTTCAAGTATAATCATCATTCCACGTATCATTGTACATCTATTATCTTCGTTCTTCACGGCGATTATGTAATCTCTAAAGTTTTGGAGATTATTCATTCCAGTTCCAACCGAAAATCAGATGAGATTAATATTATATTAACTCATTAAATCCATAATTACATCTGAAGAAAATATATATGTATATATATATTTTCATAAGGATTGTAATTAAAAATTCTTTTGTACAAAGTGTTAATTGTGAAAATATTTTAACGGGTAGGTAGTACCCGAGGAATATTCAGATTTCACATTAATAAGTCACACTGTACATTCTTCGAAGCTGATCTAACAGTCGTTTACTATCCTACTTATATCCACCGATATACAAATCCGTTCACCACAGAATAACCATATTCATCCAATTTCATATTGGGATTTTGATTTATCAGAATCCAACAAGTGGCATAATGAAGAAAACATTTGTCAAAATAAAATTTGTTAGAAACAAACAAATTAACTATGAGAAATGTTGTTAAGAATCCACGCTAACAAACTCCTAGCTAACTGTTCCTAGCTAACTGTTAATTTCTTATTACATTTATCGCAATTTATTTATCGCAATTTTAATTACCGCAATTTTATTTATCGTCATTTATTTTACGCATTTTATTTATCGTCATTTAAATACTGCTATTTACTTTACGCACTTTATTTATCATCATTTAAATACAGTTATTTATTTTACGCACTTTAAATATCGTCGGACAAATCGGGACACATGTACACAATACGTCGGATTAAATCTGAGACAAAAGTTTGTACAATGGGTCACGATACATCTTGATTAATTAGATTATATATTGAACTATTTGGACTATTGGACTATTGGACTATTGGACTATTGGACTACTAACTGTGGACTATTAACATTGGATAATTAAAATAAATTAAAATATTGATTATAACATATGAAACTAAACAATTCTTCAAGTTACCACTTGATTTCATCTTAAACCTCATTTGTATCTTGACGATTACAATCCGCATTCAAACCTTTCACGAATCTTAGAAACACCTCAATCGAGAGGATACACGTATCTGTGTCAGATCCTTTAGCATTGTTATTACCGACAATAACTTTGCAATTCCTTTCCAAATTAGCCAATTTTGTCACAGCTCCAGCAAGTCAACTTCGATTTTTCATCCGAAACAACCTTATTATAACCTTGATATATATATATATACGTGCTCTTTTATTGTTACCGGGGAACCTTTTATATACCACCATACTACCATAAGCGTTTAATCATCTAAAAACACAATTCTTCCGAAAACACCTCGGATTGATAACCAACGATTCAGATATGGCTGCATTAAATGCAGAGGAAACACTAAAATTGTAGATGGCCTAAATGGCCAAGAGTTTGATGATAAAGAATGGAGTGTTGGGAACGCTCGATAGAAAATTTGGTACCGAAAAAAAAACGGATTGAGTTAACCGTGAAGGAGACCAAGGACAAAGACAAGGACCAAACTCTATATTCAAAGAATCCAGGTAATTATGGATCCGCCGAAACCTTTAGAGAATATCTTCTTCTGAAGCCATGTTAAAATCTTGCGAAAAATATTTCTTCACCAACCTTCGAACTTAGAAATTCCAAAATATCATCATAAATATCTTCGATATTTCTGAGGATATTTTCATAAGTATTCTTGACCGAAATTTTCTACCTCTTCGTGCTTTCTGTATTCCATTATATTAGAAACTTCTGTAAAATCTAATTATAAATTATGAATGAATTGTGGAGAAATGTAGAGAATTGAAGCATGAGTTAGTATAATATAATGGCGCTTGGCCAACGTGATTATATTACAGTAAGTCATGCTAAATTTCTAATGAAACGTAATGATGGTTCACAGATCATACCCTCATCATGTGCCATGTTACATAACTCTTTCATTCTACTTAATCTCTAAGCATATCACGAAAATATTTCCTTGATATTTCTGTTCTTTCGTAATTCCAACAGTTTGCTAATAAATCGTGTTGTTACATTTTCTTTTTGATTAGAAGATTTCTTTAAATTTCTTGAATTTCGGAAATCCACCGTGACTACGTCAAAAGTTAAATCTCTATATCAATCTTTTGTGATAGCTTCACTCGTACGTTTCACTTAATCGAATCGTTTTATCTATATTAATCAATAATGATAAAACTCTATTTATCAACTCATATTCGTCATGAAAACATTCCTATTGTTAGCCATGACGACCTCGATCAAATTTCGGGACGAAATTTCTTTAACGGGTAGGTACTGTCATGACCCGGAAAATTTCGACTAATTTTGAACCAAACTCTCGATACGATATTATATTTTTAACACGATAAGCAGAGTCTGTTAGGTTGAGTCTTAAAACTGTTTCATATATTCAATTGACCTTCGACCATACCCGACGATTCACGAACAACTATTTGTAAATAAATATGTACATATTTAATATATATTAATTAAAATGTTATATGATTCAATCATTAGAATTTACTATGTAAAAATAAAATAAAATATGATATTATAATAATTATTATTTAAAAACATAATTATATATAAATAAAGTATATTAAAAATAAATATTAAATGATTGTAATACTCGATGGACGTTTCGATTATTATTTAGAGAAGTTTAATTCGAACTTATGTGATTTTAAAATAAACGGTGATCCAAAAATAAGTTATATAAATTATAGGCTTATTAAAAAATGTATTTATGAGCTAATTGTTAAATTTGAACATTTTTTATATTTTACCTCGAATCGAGTGCGGACAGTGATGTATTTTTTAGTTAATAGTTAATAGTTAATAATCAAATTTTATACCATAATGACTAAAATAAATAAATATAGTTACAGTAAAAATTTAGGATTTTTCTGAACACTTTTATCCGCCACTGATTACAAATAGTAGACGATACACAGTCCGTAAAAACTGTCGGCAGATATTTTTCTCAATTCACACGTTTTTATTTTTTTAATATTAATATTATTAGATATAATTCAATTGATTCGTGGATTGATTAGAAATGATTGAACATGTAATCAATTTTACAACTATTAAATATATATATATATACATATTCATGACAGTTACCTATATTCAATTATATAAGATATACGTTCACTTAGATATTTTATACTCCACTAACTCACTCTATATATCTATATATACAATTACATGATTCATAATGGATACTGCAAATTCAAACCCTATACCTCACCATATCACTTCACCACTTCATCATCTACCTTCTACTCTTGTTCGAAGACCCAACACAAACATCATCATGCTTCTTTTTCGCAACAACCATCTATCACCACCTACAATCTTCATCACCATCACTACCATCGAACCACTCTAGTATCTGTTTTGAGTTCAACACAAACACCACCTTTTTGAGTACTTGAGACAAGAACAAACCCATTTAATCTATAAATTCTCGGTTCACTTTACCACCATTAAACCCACTTCCTCTCCGGTCACCGTACACCACCACAACCAATCACCACAAATGACCTTCAACATGTTAACCACCATCTTATTTTGTATTTCACTTCTATCGTGAATCATGATCATATATCACCACCTCTTTAAGCCGTCACCCACCATGACAACAAACCCACAATCTTTTCTAGTTTTGTTTTCGGTTCACCATAGAATCGACACCACCCCAACAAACCTTCAACCTCAACACGAAACCACCACGTTTGCGGTTTCCATCAAACCACCATCGACCTACAATCACCACTAACTACCATCTCTCTCTATATCTATCTATATATATACATATACATCATCATGTATATTCACCATCGATAACCATGACCTTTTGATCACCATTTTTATTTGTTTCCATCGAACCATCGAATGATTTCTGTTTCAGTATTGGTTCCTTTCAACACCTCCACTGCTCGCTAACTGCTACTGTTACGGTTAGCCTAAAAAAAACCATCATTCATCAAAACTGCTGCAAATTATCTTTTGTTATCCATATGTCTTCCTGCTACACTCCTGCTTCCTGTTTCATTCGATTAATGCTACAATTATCATTATCACGATCCAGCTAAATTGCTTCTGTTTAGCGAAAAAGATGATGAGAAGAAAGAAGATGATGAACAGTGAATCACCACCACAACCGTTTTAATTTCCTTCTCGTCAATATATTGCTGCTACAGCAGCCTCCTCGTTTTCTGTTTACCGTAAAATGAATTTGAATGATGATGATTGGGATACGAACGATAAAGTGAGTCACGAGGTTGTTGATGATAATTTCACATTTCCTTTTCTTGTTCCTTAAGTGGCCAACAAACCCCACAACCACTAAACATGTCGAGCTGCAATTGAATTAAAAACATTTTGTTGGACTTTATGTTAAGTGGGCTTATGAATCAAATTCTATTTGGACTCGTTTAACTCTATTTTTGGGCTACCATTTTTGGTTTTGCTGTTGGGCCGAGTATCCCCTGTTGGGCCGAGTTGATATAAACTTAAACCTAGGAGTTCCATATAAATGATGATACATTTAAAATGATGATGATTGAAATATGATAATATCGGTGATGATGATAAGATTAATGATGATCGAATCGATAATGATCATGATTTTATGTGGAACGATAGGATGCTAAGTTGATAATAATGATACATATGATGACGATGATATAAAGATATCATGATGAATAAGTTATGATCATATTATACGATAGATGATGATGATGATTGAATCATGATGACGTTTTGATTCCATGATATGATAATGACGATTAACGAATACGTGACGATGATGGTATAAAACTCTTATTATCCTTACTAATATAATTATTATTATCATTATTAATTTTGTCATAAGCATCATTATAATTAAAATTATCAAAATTATCATTTGTAATAAAAACTATCATTTTTATCATTATTAATTATCATTTTTATTAAAACTATTATTTTTACTTATCATTATTAGTATTATTACCATTATTATTTTTATAATTAACATGATTTTTATTATTATTATTATTATTAACATTATCGTATCAAATAAATACTTATATAAAACATAATATATATATATATATATATATATATATATATATATATATATATATATATATATATATATATATATATATATATATATATATATATATATATATATATATATATAAATACATAACAATTGAAATAATATATATTAGTGTTAATATATAAATTCTTTCGATTATAATTATACGTGTTAATATATATAATTGATATAGGTTCGTGAATCCGAGGCCAACCTTGCATTGTTCAGTTTCGTCGTATGAATATTTTTACTACAAAATATTGTAGAGTGAGTTTCATTACTCCCTTTTTATATATATTTTTGGGCTGAGAATACATGCGCTGTTTTATAAATGTTTTATGAAATAGGCACAAGTACTAAAACTAATTCTATGTGGGTTTAAACCAGAAATATACCCTTAGCTTGGTAACATTAAACTACTTGTCTATGTACGATAGGCGCGAATCCTAAAGATAGATCTATTGGGCCTGACAAATCTCATCCTGTCTATGGGATGCTTTAGTACTTCGAGGTTATTTTAAACACACCTGATCTGGTGTACTTCAGAGGGTAAAATATGAACGTTAAGGCTTGTTACTGGGTGCCTACAACTTATAGAATACTTTTATACACTTGCGAGTGTACATATATTTATAAACGGAAATCTTGTGGTCTATTAATATATTGAAATGATTGTTATGATAAACCTATGAACTCACCAACCTTTTGGTTGACACTTGAAAGTATGTTTATTCTCAGGTATGAAAGAAATCTTTCGCTGTGCATTTGCTCATATTACTTGGAGTCATTCATGGCATATTTAAGTCAGTACCTCGCAATGGAACCAAATGTTGAAGACTTCGTCCAGGAGGATTAGGGCGTGTCATCACAAAAGCTAAGGGATTTTCGGTTCAAACTCGGTGTAGAATTTAGTATGTACTTGTATCCATTGCGTTTAAAATAAAGTGCATGTATTCTCAGCCCAAAAATATAGATTGCAAAAGCAATTAAAAAGGGAGCATATGAAACTCATCTTAGCAGCACATAAAGTCGTTCACCGAAATGTGACCGAAACTCGAAATACCAAATAACCGTAGATCTCAACCTAGAGAACATATGTTGGCCAATAAATGTCTATCAAGCTAGGTCTGGTCATAGTGTATCACAATCTTAATGCTCGAGATCGACATACAAAAGTTATCCAAAGTCGTTTTAAAAAGCCAATTTTGACAACAGTTCAACAAAACGAGACGTGCCTTATATAAGGATTCATTTACTCGGCTGGTAATATTCAAAAATCCAATTTATCAATCTTACAAACAAGTTGTTTAAATATTAATTGTAGATTCAAAAGCAATTCCTATAAACGTCAATCATAATTCAATTGACCATATCTTTTAATTCGTTCATCGAAATTACGCGATTTCTAAATGAAAAGTTATTGATTTTTTGCCAGCTTTCCAAAAAACATGCATATCATATACCTTTTATCAGCAATATATGTATTTAATTCGTGATTCATTGTAAATTGTTTAACGACAAAATTTAGCATACAAGCATGCATAAATATATATACTCGAGCACTAGACATGGATACACAATTAATATATCAAAGATAAGATATGAATGCTCACGTATCAATATTGTGATTCAATATTGCAGGAAAGTACGTAGACGTAACAGAGATAATAAACACTAGGTTGGATTTGCAAACAATACCCACGAACATTACCCATAACCTACATAGCTATAACCCATAGTTTCATTAGCTTTATCCCGCTCGAAAACCAGTTTTGAAAGTAACCCGCTCACAACCTCGTCGTAATATTTTATGTAATAATACTACTAATAATAATGCCAATACTAAAAATAATAAGATTAATAATAATATTAATCTTAATAATAATAATAATAATTATTATTATTATTATTATTATTATTATTATTATTATTATTATTATTATTATTATTATTATTATTATATAATAATATATATATATATATATATATATATATATATATATATATATATATATATATATATGTTTGTGAGAGAGAGCGAGAGAACAGATGGATGAAAATGGAACCAGACTTCGTACGTTTTATAGGGCCTTTCACCCATTTCCACCCCATGCGATCGCATGGGTTCAAAGGGTGCTGGCCATGCGATCGCATGGCCGATGAACCAGCTCACAAATTTTTAACTCTTCCTCGTCGACATATTTATTTATTAATATATAATATATATAATTTATATTAATTAATTATATATTATATTATATTCTCGTGCAACTTTGACTTGAAAATTTAGTTCCAAAGACTTGTACGTTGACACTCGACTTATGTTCCGGTTTCGATTTTTCGAACGTCCTTACATGCACTGAGAAAACTTGTACTTTACGTTTCGTGACTCGTATCTTTGTCAAAAATTAAACTTAATCGTTGATAAACTATGTCATTCGAAGTGTAGCTTTAATCAATTAAGTGTTTTGGTTATTTGCTTCTATAAATCATCGTCTCGTAGTATATACATATACATATATACATTTTCATTTTGAAATAGTGTTTTACTGTAGCAAAGTTAGTGTAGCAAATAGTGATTTTCGAAAACACTGTAGCTTTTCGGGTACTGTAGCAATTCGAAAATGCTGTAGCAAATTAGTGTTTTACTAGTTCATCTTAAATGTTTTAGTTAACTTATCTAAATATCAATCGAATCAATAATCGAATATTACTATCGTTTACTAAATAACTTGAAATATATATATATATATATATATATATATATATATATATATATATATATATATATATATATATATATATATATTGTTCGTGAATCTTCGAGAACAGTCAAAGAATAATTGATTACATAAATATAGTTCCAAAACTTTGAGACTCAACATTACAGACTTTGCATATTGTGTCGAAAACATTAAATCATTTTAAAGATAAAGTTTAAATTTGGTCAGAAATTTCCGGGTTGTCACATCCTAGCGTGTATTTAAAATTAGTATAGGATCGATGTTTCTTTTGTTTATAAGGTCGTGTGGGTTGTTCATCTCGCAACCCAAGTTTGTATTGGTGTTTTAGTTTTTATTGGGGTTGTGCCTCATCTCTTGTATTTGTTTCGTGGTTGGTTTATATATAAAATTGTTGGCCTTTCAAAAAAATATAAAGCTCTAAAATGATAATGTCATCATTAAGTTAATTACCCTTTAATTTTCATAATGATGATGTCATAATTATATATTAATTTAATTAAAAAAATTAAACAAAATCTTTTATAAAAGGAAATACTAATGTCTCCTAAATTGTAATTTTAATTTTTTTAAAAAGTTTAAAAGACATTTATTATTACTAATAATTATTATTATTCTTAAAATATAAATACTCAACTTTTGAGCAACTTTATTATTAATATTTACTTTTAATATAATAATTATAATTATAATTATTATATTATTAATATTCAAATATGGATTTTTTTTTACAAAATTAATTACGTTACATATGTATTCGAAAATAATGTCTCTATATATTTGTAAAAACAACGACAAGTTTCTTAGTCAAATGTATCATTAAAATAAATGACTTTAGCATTTATATTCACTTAATACCTAAAACATGTAATTAAATTGTTTCGTTTAAATAAGCTGTAATTTCACTGGTCATTTCACTAGTTTCATGTCATAAATCAATTCTTTATACTTAATTACACATGAATTATTTGCTATGAATAATGTGAATACTGTCTCCGAATGATATAGAACCAACTTCCAATGTCTTCGAAAGAAAAGGAAAACACGATGACTTAAAAAGGAAAAAATTACAATGAAAATATTGTTTTAATAAAAATTTCAAAAAATTAGAAGCATAAAAATGTAAATGAAAATTACTTCGCATTATTTATTATTATTACAAATTTATCCTAGAAAAAGTCACAAAAAGCTCTAACTTCATCTTCTTCCTTTTTTTCAAATCTTTTCAAACTCAGGTACAACTTCATCTTCTTTCTCTATATATTTTCAACCAAGCTTTGTTTTGTAGATCTTCGGTACTATCCCCTCTCCGGCCACCGGCACCTCGCCGGTGGTCCGACCTTTTTCTTCTTCTCTTTTTTCGGCGATCGAAGTGTTTTTCCTGTTAACTTTTCTTTTCCTTGCTGCCGTTCTCGTGGCAGGTTCTGAAGGTTGACCGGGAGTCATGATGATCGCCTGCTTTGTTTTTGTTACGGCCATTGCCTCCCGTATATCCTCTTTGGTTCTATTTGTCTTGCCTGAATCTCGCCAGATTTTCTCTCTCGAGCATCGGTAGGGCGACGTTTTATCGCCTGCCTTTGTTTATTTGTTTTTTCTCGTCGTGGGTTTGGGTTGTTAGTGGATCTGGTAGAATTGATCCTTCGCCGACTTTGTTTTTCATCATCAGAGTTTTGGTTTTCCGGCTACATTCAACTTTTTGGCCAGGCGACGAGTGCTGTTGGTACTCTGGCTCAGAGGGTAGTTTGCTGCCGGTGTTTTTGGTTCCTAACTCTGGGCTTGTGGTTGCGAGGTGGGTGGTAATTTTCGACTTTTTTCGGCCGACTTTTTTAGTCGTGGTTACTGTCGGTTCTCTGTTTGGTCTTTTTCTGATCAGACATCTTGGTGACGTTCTCTTGCCTTGGGTGTCGTCGTGGAACTCTTTTGGATAGTCACAAGGTTTTTGATCCGATAACTTTTTCGGCAGGCTGCGGTGGAGGATGACGCTTTTATTCGTATGTTTTTGGTCTTGGCTGGTCTGTTGCGTTGGTGATAAGCGTTCTTCCGATCACCATCGCTTGTTTTTAGTTTGGTTGGTCGTGTCTTAGTGATGTCGGTATTTTTGAGTGCATATGTTATAGTCTTTGCTTGCTTTTATTTTCTAGTATTAGCGAGTTTTTACCCTGTTTGTGAGGTCGTTAGTTTAGGTGGTTTAGCTTTGTAAGACTCGTTTTGGATTTCATTGTATCGGTTGTACTTGTTGATCTTTGAATCCGTTATTAATGTTATCGTTATTTTGCCCCCCTCCTCCCAACAAAAAAAAAAGAAGGAAAAAAAAAAGTCACAAAATACTCCGGTAGTCGTAGGTTTACAAGTAACGAGGTCACCTAAGTTTGCTAAAGATTTTAGATAGGTTACCTACTTGTTTTGTATGGTTATAGGTCAGTCATTCAATGTTCAAATACGAAAGATGTCGCCTTTATTAAAATACCACTAACCGGTATTAATTTGAGTGAGTTTTACAACTTTTATTGTCTTTTACCATTGCTCACTAAGGGATGGCAATGGTCATCCGATCCGGTAGATATTCACTCTATCTACCCGTTTCGTGATAGATATGGATGAACTTAAATGGATATGGATACGGATATGGATGAACCTAAATGGATATGGATATGGACATGGATGAAAAGTTTCATCCATGAATATATCCATTACCACCCGAAATACGTACACAAATACATAAAATATAGATATATTCTTATATATTTACTATTACAAGTCCATTTACCGTTATATTTATATTTTGCTTTCAACCCTATAATGAAATAACTATAATATATTATAATAAAACATGTATATCTAAGAAAATAAACTTACAAATTTCATATTTAATTTTTTATAATCAATGTTTTATAATAAGTTTAGCAAATTTTGTTATATATTCAACAAAGATTACAAATTTTTATGAATAGAATTTTTAATGTCATGTCATATTTATTTTTGCTATACTACGTTTACGTTTTAATCGCATATTAAAATATACTATAACATATTTTTTAATATCCATTAGGTATCCATTAACCCGCTTAATTCATTGGATATGATTATGGACGGATGATCTGAAGCTAAATGGATATGGATGAACAAAAACTAAATGAATATGGATATGAAATCCGATCCACATCCGATCCATTGCCATCCCTCTCACTACCACTGCTGTATTATTTAGCTTAGCTGCATTGTTTTTGTCTAATATGATTTAAACTAGTTATCGAACCCTCGCTTCGCGCCGGAGGTTCGGTTTTCAATGTATTTTATTGCGTTTAGTAAAATTATTTTGTTGCTAACGATGATGTCGTTGAAGCGCAACTCGAGTCGAACTAAAAGGTATAACCCGTGAGAGATTTAAATGTTATTTTAAATTAACAATATATGTGTATCTTCGCGTTTCGCTATGGAATTGTCGGCTTTTAAAAATTTAACGTAAAATCAACGTGTATGAAAAGTACCCCAAATATTTAGCGTTTTTTTAAAAAGCGTCCGTTTTGCGTATAGCTAGTGACATTGTGTTCCTAAAATTATTTTGAGTTTAACGATGGTGTCGGAAAAATTTAACTCGTTGCGAACGAGAAGATATGACCCGTTGAATATTTGGGTGGAGTTTATTTAAGATTTTTTATGAAAATGGTTATTTGACACTTTACCCCCCTGTTTGAGGGGTCGATTTGAATTTTTCAAAAAAGTGTGGGGGCGTTGTTGGTAAAATGAAATTTAGTTAAAATTAAAAAAAAAAAAAAAAGTTAAAAAGTCGAAAGTGCTACTGATTACTATTTATAACTATTGTCTATTAGTTAATATGTAAATAAATGTAACTAAAATCTATAACGAACACTCAAATATTCAAGCCCAATCTATCATCTGACTAACTTAAAAGCCCAAATAGAATTTGAACACTAGCAGCTTCTGGGCCATAGGCCTATCCCTTTGTACAAAAATTTAAATGAAATGGCACCTGGGCACGGTCCAATTAACAACGCTCTTTTGCAGCCCAGGTCATTGCAATGATAGCTTTTATATTTTCCTTTGTTACTCCAAAGATATTCACAGACTTCATACAATTTTTTTCCCTTTTGGGCTCGGGTATTCGACTTTATCAAGGACACAAACTGTTTTGCTAGTTGTCCAAAGTCGTGCATGGTGAACCTCAGTAACCATAAAGGGGTCTTTTGATGCTTCATTGATTCGAACTCCCGACCTTTTACTTGGTGGGAAAGTCTAAAATTGTTACTCAGACTACCACCTCGTGATCAACTCTAAATAAATGATATAAGTGCATACAATAACCTCTACGGAGAATACATAAGTACAATACAACAATAACTACTGTCATCATCCCGAGTGACAGCGGAAGTCACAGTGGCAATTCCAGAAAAATTCAATGGGGTCCCGATTTTTTTTCAGTACTAATTATATTTGAATGATATATTAATGGTTGTTTACCTTCAAAAAAGCCTACAAATTCGAAATATATATTAGATCCGACTACTTAAATTTAGTGGTATCCTATACAGTTTAAAGGAACAGCTCTAAATTCGAAAAACATATGAGGTCATGTAGTTAAATTTAGTGGTGTCCTATACATTTTAAAATGTATTTTCTACGCAAAAAATTTTCAAACTAGTAGTGTCCCTTAACTTCAGGGACCAAAGAGTAGACTCGCCATTTGCGGAAGAGCATCGAACAGTCAAAATGGATATAAATCTTCAAACTGAGCCGACAACATATATCGTTACATATTAATTGAAACTTTCCCATTTTCTTTAACTTTTATATGATGTGGCATGATTTTCTATGGAAATAGCAGTATTTGGTATGAGATTTTCGAGAACATCAGTTTGAAAGTGATCTATTCCCAAACTTCTTCTTTTACAACCATTTTTTTTTCTTTTCGAAACATATAAGTTATATACACACACAGTGTTATATGATACGGGAAAAACCGAAAATACCCAAGGACTGGACCAAACCAGAACCCAGCATTCCTAAGTAGTTTCGGAACGGTACATGGTCCTCAAATTTCATATTTTTCGGACATCGGTACGGTATGGACCAAACCCGAAAAAATGAAAAAAAAGACCAGACCGATTTGTGTACATTACGAAATTGACACACACACACACACACACACACACACATATATATATATATTTAGTGAAAAGATCCGGAGAGAACTAAGGGTGGGAGAGAACACATAGAACTCATATATTGATCTCAATCTGGACACACATTGAGTCAATCTTCACACAGATTAAGTTTAGTCTGTGAGTTCTCTGAGTTCTGTTCTACCATTGATTCTATCTGGATTCTCACTTTATAAATTTAATATCGTTCCACATAAATTTAATCATCCACATTTTTGAATAAACCTAAAGGTGATATCAATCAAATTATATCATCATCATCATATTATATTATATTATATTATACTTATATACTAAACCTCCTCCCATTTTTTGTCGTTTCAATACTAAACCTCCTCCCATTTTTTGTCGTTTCAGTTATAACGAATTGTCGTTCTGAGTTTGCGTTCACACTACAAGTGGTCCTCCAACTTTCACACAAATTACACAACAACCCCTCAACTTTACACTTTTTCAGGGGTAAAAAACGTAAATTTATAATTTAATTAAAATAAAAAAACCTTACTCCACCCGAATTTATAACGGGCCCTATCTTCTCGCTCGGTGCGAGTTAAATTTTTCCGAAGCCACCGTTCAACTCGAAAAAATCTCACGAACCCAACGGGACTAACTATATGCAAAACGGACATCGTTAAAAAAACACTAAATAACGGGCCCTATATTCACGCTCGGTGCGAGTTAAATTTTTCCGAGACCACCGTTCAACTCGAAATAATTTTACGAACACAACGCGACTAACTATACGCGAAACGGACATCGTTAAAAAAAATAAATATTTCGGGCTATATTACATACATATATATACATATACAACACGACTAACTATACGCGAAACGGACATCGTATATCCAAATTGGACCGCGCGTCGAATACAACCGCAGCAACGTGCTGTCGGATTTTTTCTAGTTAAATCCATTTTTCATCATTGTTCATTTAATATTTATTTATGCTTCGCTATACTAGTTAACCCGACAAGGCGGCTGGGCCTCATGCAATCAAGTGGGCTTCTTAGCTTGGTTAGTGGCGGGCTTAGTTTTTCATTTATGCATCTTTTCCGGGCTTATCACCAAAATACCCATTTTTTTGAAGCTTGTTGACTGACAGCTCTAAAAAAAAAAAGTTTGACAATTTGCCCTCGCAAGGCGCAAGACACCTTGCGTCCTTGCGCCCTTGCGTCCATGCGACCTTGCGACGTTGCGACCTTGCGTTAAAGGCAAACGCAACAAACAGCCTTGCGTCCATGTGTTTTGCGTCTTGCGTCTTGCGTCTTATCCCGATAAGATTTTCATGATTTCGTGGATAAGATTTTATACGATTTTTGTACTATTTCGGATAACACTTTATTTCTTTCTTTGTTCTTATATCTGAAACTACATTCTGCACAGTTTCATTTTCACTTCATTTCCACATAAATCATATAATTTCAAGCGTCATTAAGGTAAGTTTCCACCATTTTTTCTCTTGTTGTTTTAAATAATGAGTTGTAGTGATAATGAAACCTTTGTTATTCATATATGTTGTGGTGGTTCTTTTCAATTTATTAATAACTTACCTATGTATTTGCCTCTAGATTATTTTAGAACACGATTAAAACTCCCAGTTGCTCCCCAAAAACCAATTACTCGAAGAATATTGTTAAAAAATGTTCTTAGAAAAATTAATTTGCCACCTAATGCTCCTATTTCAATGAGATATATTGTCGATAATCTTGTTTTTGATATTACTGATGATTATGAAGACTTTCGTGATTTTCTACAACATGCAATATCAAATGCTCCTATTGATATTTACATTGTCGACAAAGTTACAATGCATCAACTCCCAGAAAACTTACAGTCATTGCAAATCCTACCAATACACAGTGTCCATCAAAACCTACCAACACACGATGTCCAACAAAACCTACCAACAAGCGAGGCCCAAACAAACCTTCAGACACCCAATTTGGAAGAAGCACGACCTGAAGTACCACCTCCAAACACAGAAGAGTTTGATTTCTTCAACTATGGTGTTGAGAACGTATGTAAAATTAAAAAAACAGATCACCCTTTTCAATCAGTTGTCGCGTCTAGTGATTCGGAGGAAGAAAATGACAGAGAAGATCAAGATGAAGATGAAGAAGAGGAAGAAAAAAAGGATGTATTCTGGAATATGCCACTTTTATTGAGTGAGCATGACCAAGAGACCGAATCTGAATCTATGAGCCAAATAACAACCAGTTATAGAGTATCCGATTTGATTAAAGTTCGACAAACCTTTTTAAACAAGGATGATTTTGTAAACCACCTATACACAAAATGTCTTGAAGAAAACTTCCAAATTAAGCCTGTAAAATCAGACAAATCTCGATTCACCGCTAAATGCATGTTGCCAAATTGTGAGTGGAAATGTAGTGCATACAAAATACGCCACACTGACAACTTCATCGTAAAGAAATTGCATGACGTACACACATGCTCACGTACCCAAATTATGGGAAATAATAAACATGCAACCAAAAAGGTGCTAGGAAGTATTCTGATGGAATCGTTCAAAGCTGCAAATCGAGACTATAAACCAAAAGATATACATGATGATGTTGGCAACCGTTTTCGGGTGAGCATTTCTTACAATCAAGCATGGAAAGCCAAGTGTCATGCAATAGAGATGCTCCGTGGCAGTATGGATGACTCGTTCCGAATGCTTCCCATTTATCTTCATAACATTAAGATTCATAACCCAGGAAGCATGACAAATGTGGTGACTGACAATGAAAATAGATTCGTGATGTGTTACATGTCTTTTGGCGCAGTTGTAAGTATCACTCATCCTAAAATTGTTTTATCTTAAACTAATAGCAATCTCATTTGATTTTTTTGCGTGCAGATTCGATCATTTATCCAAAATGTTCGCCCTATTATCATCGTTGATGGTGCACATTTGAAAGCTGGATATTTGGGTACAAATTTAGTTGCTGTTGCAATGGATGCCAATAACGGAATTTTGCCATTGGCTTATGGAATTGATGAAGGCGAGACAAACGAGGTTTGGTCATGGTTTTTTGGCAATCTAAGAGATCATTTAGAGAGTTGTGGTATGAGTAATCGCATGTCAGAGATTAACTTTATTTCGGATCGTGCTCCTTCAATAGCACATGGTATTTCAAATGTGTTTCCTGAGGCCTTTCACTCTTTTTACGCACGTCATCTATTCATGAACATAAAAACGATGTCCAACAAATTCAAATATTTTGAATGGCACTATTGGAAAATGGTTAAGGCTTATCGTTTGTCAGATTTTCAAGATCATGTTAGTGTATTTGAACGAAGATTAAAAGCATCTCACAAGTATCTAAATGACGTTGGTTTCAACAAATGGTCCAGAAGTCAAGCTGATCATGTTAGGTATGCATACCTTACTAGCAACAGTGTAGAGTCTATTAACGCTCTATCCAAACATGCTCGCAAACTAGCAGTTTGCATGTTATTGGAATTTTTTCGTGCTTCAATACAGGATTGATTTTTCAAACATCACAACAAAGCAGTTAGTCTTACTTCAATGGTTACTCCATATGTTGAACGTAAATTAGGTAAGAGGACGAACAAATCAAGAAGATGGCAAGCATTTCCATCGACAAACAATCTAATAGAGGTGCGTGACGGAAGGAAAAACGGCCTCGTTAATCTAGAAGATAGAAATTGTACATGTAGGCAATGGCAATTATCAGGCATACCTTGCGGACATGTAATTGGAGCAGCACGACTCTTCGGAGTGGAAGATGTAACATGTTATGTATCACATTGGTTCTTGTCTCAAACTTATGTAAATACATATTCCGAACACATCCTTCCTTTGCCCCATCGATCCGAATGGTCGGATCCAGGGCCCAAGATCTTGAAAATCGTAAACCCCCCTATTCAAAAGAAAAGAGCACCTCGACGCCCAAAAAGTACCGATCGGATTCCATCTCAAGGTGAAGAAATTGAAAAGAGAGTAAGAACATGTACTCGTTGCAAGCAAGCAGGTCATAACCGAACAACATGTAGCGCTTCTTATGACCTAACCGGTGAATCTACTTCTCAGAGGGTTAAAAAAACAGCATCAAAATCAAAGTCAAAGTCGAAAGAGAAAGTCGAACCTTCGCAAGCTTATCAGTCTCAATTTTATCAAACGTACGACTTAGACCAGAATTAGTTAGTTCATGTTTTAGTTTGTTGTTTACCTGTCTCATTTTGTTGTTTATGTTTTATCTTTAGTGTAAAATTAATGTTTACTAGTTTACATCTGTGTTACGGAAAGTTTTTGTGCTATTGTAAGGACGCAAGGACGCAAATACACAACTTGCGTTGGACGCAAGGACGCAAGACACAACTTGCGTCTGTCATTCAACCAGACGCAAGAACGCAAAATACAACTTGCGTATGCCATTTAAAAAGACGCAAGGACGCAAAATACAACTTGCGTCTGACAAATAACCAGAAGCAAGGACGCAAAAAATGCCTTGCGTCTGTCCCAGAGTTTTTACATTCAAAAATTACATGTATAATAATAATAATTACATCTACAAGTTAACTACTTAACAACCTTTGGGTCCAAATCTCCTCCTCACTAACCCAATCCTTTTCCTTCCTTTTTCTCTTCTTTTCCTTTTTCTAAAAAAAAAAAAAAAAAAAAAAAAAAAAAATTAGTAATCAACACGCAAAGACGCAAGAATTGTCTTGCGTCTGTGTAATCAAGACGCAAACACGCAAGCTAAGTCTTGCGTCCAACAAAGAAAAACACGCAAAGACGCAAGGTAATTATTGCGTCCAAAAATGAAGAAGACGCAAAGACGCAAGGATTCACTAACCTCATTCTGGTCTGCTTGTTTTTCTGCTTCATTAACCAATGGCAAATCAAATCCTTGCTCAATCTCCTCAGACACCAGAGCCACGTTCTCATCTTGTTTATCAACAGCTTTTTCTGCTTCACTAACCTCATGTTGCCCCTGCTTCCCCATAAACGCTCTCTCTACGATCAAAATTATAGCTAGTCGAACAATATCATCGTCACTAACCTTGGGAACCTTTACATCACCTTGTTTTTTGATAAGGATGTTTTGTATATCACTAACCAAAATGTTGCTGGCATCGGGACGCTCTGGAAAACAACGCCGTATAATGGGTGCGGTCTTAGATTCATAATTTCGAGGGATGTAATGTGCCATGTCCGTCCGGCTACCAAACATAAAGCCGGTGACTAAACAAATTTCACGCCGACCAAATCTAATCATAAAATTAGGAGAAAAATGAAACCATATATCTTGTTGCTCTTCAGGGTACTTACTAGCATCTAATTTTGCTGAACGCTCACATTTCCGTTGGAGCATGTCATGTACTAGGCCAGGATCATTACCCGTGTATGAAAGATCTAACCAGGGACCAAAGCATGTACTTCTAAATAATTTTTCTTGTCTCTCAGTCAACATTTTCTTGACCTGAGGAATCACGGTCAACATATTCTTCATGGTCAATTTACCTTCCACATAGCCCTGTAAAAGTCAGAAGAACATCAGAAGAAAATCACATAGACGCAAGCACGCAAGACAGAGATTGCGTACAAGGACGCAAGGTTAACCTTGCGTAACCTATGTGCAAGACGCAAGGACGCAAGGTTAACCTTGCGTAACCTATGATCAAGATGCAAGGACGCAAAGATTACTTTGCGTGCACATGCAAAGGTAACCTTATGCCAAACGCAAGGACACAAATATCACCTTGCGTACATTGTGAGGCATACGCAAGGACGCAAGGATTGTCTTGCGTCTACATAGCAACAGAGTTACACAACTTAAATCTAGCAAAAATTCCTGGGTATCGTACGCAATCTCAATAATATACAATCAAAAACACAAAATACAAACAAATTTCGTTGACACATTTTATCGAACAGTTGGCGTGCAAAGAGTGCAAAAACTTTGTTTTAGCACATAAATCTAAGAACTATGAAGTAGATCGAATAATATAACATAGATCTAAGAAATCTAACCTGTTCTTGAGACATAGTGAACGATGATGGTGATTCGATGATGTTGGTGGCGTAGAAGCTCGCTTGTACTCGGGAAGATCGAAGATGGAAGGATGAAGAAGATCTAGTAACGATGAAGATGTGAGGAGGATGACGTGAGGATGATGATGAAGATTTTGCGAGTGATTTGCGAGTGTTTGGAGAATGTAAGAAAGCTTGATAACGATCTTGCGAATGACGAGCGAAAGGGCACCAGAGAGGAGTTTGCGTATGTGTGTGGTTGTAAGGGAACAGTGAACGCAAACTGATCATTTAACTAGTTCTTTTAGGGAAACACGCAAAGTCGCAACGTCGCAAACACGCAAGGGCGCAAGGACGCAAGGTGTCTTGCGTCTTGCGAGGGCAAATTGTCAAAATTTTTTTTTTTAGGGCTGTCAGTCAACAAGCTTCAAAAAAAGGGCATTTTGGTGATAATCCCATCTTTTCCCAATGTAATTTCAATTTCAGTATTCTCTTTGGGCTTACAAGCCTCTTGCAATGTAATCGTTTTATATTCTTCATCGTTCCGATAAAAGTTTTATTAATATATTAATTTTTCGCCATAAAAAAAAAAAAAAAAAAAAAAAAAAAAAAAAAAAAACTAGTTAGCCACAAAATTGAAAAGGTAACTCCATCCACATGTGAGATGTGTCAAATTACATAGAGTCTATATATGCAGATTTACATTGTAAACTACTTCTACTAATACAAACCTACCTTAGAATAAGAATTGCTAAAGTTAGACTTTTAATGTTTGTAGAACAAAATTTTCTTTTTATATAAAATGAAACTTTCCTAGCGAGAAACTAGGATATCCGCCATAATTATAACTTAGGCAAGAAACCAAATTATAACGGCTTCATTAGCCAATCGTTTCAACTAACAAACGATTTGCATCCACTATGTAACCAATTATAAGCAAACAAACAAATAAAATCAAACAAGTCGTCTTTCTTCATTTCACGAGATTGGAAAAGAACTTCAATCATATACCTCCAAATGTGATGACCCAGAAATTTCGACTAAATTTAAACTTAATCTTTGTATGATTAACATTTCCGACACGATAAGCAAAGTCTGTAAAACTGAATCTCAAAATTTTTGAATTACTTTTATATATTTAAATACCCTTCGGTTGTTTCCGACGATTCGCGAACAATTATATGTAAATAGATACATATATACTATAACATGAAAAGGTAACAATGTATTAATTGTTTGATACCGTACATTAAACTTATTGGTTTAAATATCTATTTGAATGTATATGATAAGTTGAAATATTTATTATTAAAATTTATTTATAAATAACTTCCAATGTGTATTTAAAAACTGATTTATGTATATTAAAAAGATATATACATATATATATATAATAAACGATAGTAACATTCGTTTATTGATTCAATTGATATTTAGATAAGTTAACTAAAGCGTTTAAGATGAACCAGTTAAACACTAATTTGTTACAGTGTTTTCAAATTGCCACATTACTCAAAATGCTACAGTGTTTTCGAAAATCACTATTTGCTACAGTGAAATTGACTTTGATATTTATTAATTGAGATTGATATTTATATGATTAAATGTTTCCAACATGTTAAGCAATCAAACTTGTTAAGACTTGATTAATGGAAATATGTTTCATATAGACAATTGACCACCCAAGTTGACCGGTGATTCACGAACGTTAAAACTTGTAAAAACTATATGATGACATATATATGGATATATATATAGTTAACATGATACTATGATAAGTAAACATATCATTAAGTATATTAACAATGAAATACATATGTAAAAACAAGACTACTAACTTAATGATTTTTAAACGAGACATATATGTAACGATTATCGTTGTAAAGACATTTAATGTATATATATCATATTAAGAGATATTCATACATGATAATATCATGATAATATAATAATTTAAAATTTCATTTGATATTATAAACATTGGGTTAACAACATTTAACAAGATCGTTAACCTAAAGGTTTCAAAACAACACTTACATGTAACGACTAACGATGACTTAACGACTCAGTTAAAATGTATATACATGTAGTGTTTTAATATGTATTTATACACTTTTGAAAGACTTCAATACACTTATCAAAATACTTCTACTTAACAAAAATGCTTACAATTACATCCTCGTTCAGTTTCATCAACAATTCTACTCGTATGCACCCGTATTCGTACTCGTACAATACACAGCTTTTAGATGTATGTACTATTGGTATATACACTCCAATGATCAGCTCTTAGTAGCCTATGTGAGTCACCTAACACATGTGGGAACCATCATTTGTCAAATAGCATGAAATATCTCATAAAATTACAAAAATATGAGTAATCATTCATGACTTATTTACATGAAAACAAAATTACATATCCTTTATATCTAATCCATACACCAACGACCAAAAACACCTACAAACACTTTCATTCTTCAATTTTCTTCATCTAATTGATCTCTCTCAAGTTCTATCTTCAAGTTCTAAGTGTTCTTCATAAATTCCAAAAGTTCTAGTTTCATAAAATCAAGAATACTTTCAAGTTTGCTAGCTCACTTCCAATCTTGTAAGGTGATCATCCAACCTCAAGAAATCTTTGTTTCTTACAGTAGGTTATCATTCTAATACAAGGTAATAATCATATTCAAACTTTGGTTCAATTTCTATAACTATAACAATCTTATTTCAAGTGATGATCTTACTTGAACTTGTTTTCGTGTCATGATTCTGCTTCAAGAACTTCGAGCCATCCAAGGATCCATTGAAGCTAGATCCATTTTTCTATTTTCCAGTAGGTTTATCCAAGGAACTTAAGGTAGTAATGATGTTCATAACATCATTCGATTCATACATATAAAGCTATCTTATTCGAAGGTTTAAACTTGTAATCACTAGAACATAGTTTAGTTAATTCTAAACTTGTTCGCAAACAAAAGTTAATCCTTATAACTTGACTTTTAAAATCAACTAAACACATGTTCTATATCTATATGATATGCTAACTTAATGATTTAAAACCTGGAAACACGAAAAACACCGTAAAACCGGATTTACGCCGTCGTAGTAACACCGCGGGCTGTTTTGGGTTAGTTAATTAAAAACTATGATAAACTTTGATTTAAAAGTTGTTATTCTGAGAAAATGATTTTTATTATGAACATGAAACTATATCCAAAAATTATGGTTAAACTCAAAGTGGAAGTATGTTTTCTAAAATGGTCATCTAGACGTCGTTCTTTCGACTGAAATGACTACCTTTACAAAAACGACTTGTAACTTATTTTTCCAACTATAAACTTATACTTTTTCTGTTTAGATTCATAAAATAGAGTTCAATATGAAAACATAGCAATTTGATTCACTCAAAACGGATTTAAAATGAAGAAGTTATGGGTAAAACAAGATTGGATAATTTTTCTCATTTTAGCTACGTGAAAATTGGTAACAAATCTATTCCAACCATAACTTAATCAACTTGTATTGTATATTATGTAATCTTGAGATACCATAGACACGTATACAATGTTTCGACCTATCATGTCGACACATCTATATATATTTCGGAACAACCATAGACACTCTATATGTGAATGTTGGAGTTAGCTATACAGGGTTGAGGTTGATTCCAAAATATATATAGTTTGAGTTGTGATCAATACTGAGATACGTATACACTGGGTCGTGGATTGATTCAAGATAATATTTATCGATTTATTTCTGTACATCTAACTGTGGACAACTAGTTGTAGGTTACTAACGAGGACAGCTGACTTAATAAACTTAAAACATCAAAATATATTAAAAGTGTTGTAAATATATTTTGAACATACTTTGATATATATGTATATATTGTTATAGGTTCGTGAATCAACCAGTGGCCAAGTCTTACTTCCCGACGAAGTAAAAATCTGTGAAAGTGAGTTATAGTCCCACTTTTAAAATCTAATATTTTTGGGATGAGAATACATGCAGGTTTTATAAATGATTTACAAAATAGACACAAGTACATGAAACTACATTCTATGGTTGAATTATCGAAATCGAATATGCCCCTTTTTATTAAGTCTGGTAATCTAAGAATTAGGGAACAGACACCCTAATTGACGCGAATCCTAAAGATAGATCTATTGGGCCTAACAAACCCCATCCAAAGTACCGGATGCTTTAGTACTTCGAAATTTATATCATATCCGAAGGGTGTCCCGGAATGATGGGGATATTCTTATATATGCATCTTGTTAATGTCGGTTACCAGGTGTTCACCATATGAATGATTTTTATCTCTATGTATGGGATGTGTATTGAAATATGAAATCTTGTGGTCTATTGTTACGATTTGATATATATAGGTTAAACCTATAACTCACCAACATTTTTGTTGACGTTTAAAGCATGTTTATTCTCAGGTGAATATTAAGAGCTTCCGCTGTTGCATACTAAAATAAGGACAAGATTTGGAGTCCATGTTTGTATGATATTGTGTAAAAACTGCATTCAAGAAACTGATTTCGATGTAACATATTTGTATTGTAAACCATTATGTAATGGTCGTGTGTAAACAGGATATTTTAGATTATCATTATTTGATAATCTACGTAAAGCTTTTTAAACCTTTATTTATGAAATAAAGGTTATGGTTTGTTTTAAAAATGAATGCAGTCTTTGAAAAACGTCTCATATAGAGGTCAAAACCTCGCAACGAAATCAATTAATATGGAACGTTTTTAATCAATAAGAACGGGACATTTCAGTTGGTATCAGAGCGTTGGTCTTAGAGAATCAGAATTTTGCATTAGTGTGTCTTATCGAGTTTTTTAGGATGCATTAGTGAGTCTGGACTTCGACCGTGTTTACTTGAAAAATGATTGCTTAACAAATTTTGTTGGAAACTATATATTTTTAACAAGTGAATATTATGTGATATATTAATCTCTTAACGCGTTTGATATTATGTGATAGATGTCTACCTCTAGAACAAGTCCCATTGACTCACCTAATAATAATGAAGAGTCAAATGTAAATTGGAATGATTCGTGGACTGATTCACAAGTTCCCGAAGAGGAACCGGAAGAAGAGTCGGAACCGGAAGAAGAATCGAAACCGGATGAAGAAATAGAATCGGTGGGGGAAATAATAAAACGGTTAAGTAAAATAAAATCCTCAACCAACCGACCAAGGTTAATTATGGTTAATGGTGTTTCCGCCAAGGAAGCAAAATATTGGGAGGATTACCAATTCTCCGATGAATCGGATTCCGACGAGAATTCCGATGATGTTATAGAAATTACCCCAACTGAATTTAAAAAGGCAAAAGAAAATAATAAGGGAAAGGGCATAAAAATAGAGAAATCTAATTCCAACCCCGATGAACTTTATATGTATCGTCAACCCCCGAAGTCCTTAAGTTGTAACAATGACCCGGAAACCTCTAAACCACCAGGTTTTTCTAAACCAATGTGGATCACGACGGCTCGTATTAGGGGAACATCATATATCCCTAGAAACTTGGCAAAACGAACCAAAACCGAAGAAGAAGAAACAAGCGAGTCGGAATAAGATAGTTGTATTCGTGTGGTGTAATATATGTAATATAGTGTGCTTATTCTTTATGATATATGTAAAAATTGCTTGTATTAATAAGTATTTTTTTTTATGAATCTAACTCTTGTCTATTTTACAGTATAAAAACACAAAATGGATAGACAACCCAATATTTTAAGAGACCTACCCGGAGACATGATTGATGAAATCTTGTCTAGAGTCGGTCAGAATTCTTCGGCACAACTATTTAAGGCGAGATCAGTTTGTAAGACATTCGAAGAACGTTCCAAGAATGCCTTGGTTTATAAAAGGCTTTCGTTCGGAAGATGGGGGATATCACATTGGGAAATCCATAAGTTACGATGTGTTTACTTTGACGCATATATTGCGGGGAACCCAAATGCTATTTTACGCAATGGGTTAAGAAATTATTTTGACTCAATATATCCGAATATTGGACTTCGTGATTTAGAAAAAGTGGCTAACATGCAACATAAAGAAGCATGTTATGCTTACGGATTAGTAATGTTCGCTTCTCACCAAAGTGAGAACAAGAACATCGGGCTACAACTATTAAACAAAACGTTCCCACAAGTGACGGAGTCGGTAATTGGGGTAAGAAATGAGGTTTTTAGATTGTTACGGGACTGTTGGACATTACGTAACCCTCGTCCCTTTGACGACGTTACAACATGCTGTCTTATCAACGGCCATAACGGTTATGTTCCACAAGACCAAGGATGGGAAGTAGTCCTAGTAAAACCAGAATGCATGACTTGTTTCGGGACGTATGAATTACGTGTCTTTATTGCCTTTGCTGAACGACTTGTGTACTAGCTAGAATTATCTTCACAACCATCTTGTATCAAATTTATTGTGTGCTATATTTCATGCTATATGTAAAATAAGCGGTATTGTAAGTTTGTAAAATATTGTGTAAAAGTTTGAACGCGAAATATTATTATAATCAGTTTTTCATATAGAATTGTAGTAGTTGAATTGTATATTAGCTACTAAGTATGAACTTAACGGGTAGGTACTACCCGAATTTAAACTTATAAAACGCTAATATGAAGAAAAAGCTTTTATAAATGAGTTCATATTATGCTACGAAATACTATTAACTACTCTTAATATTCTGTATGATTAACTTGTTCCATTTAACTATTTTGAAGGAAATAGCACCGACTACTCGACACACCGTGAATATGAATGAAGAGGAATTCCGTACTTTTCTAGCTTCAAACATAGCCGCAGTACAGGCTGCGCTACATACCAACAATAACCTTGGATCTAGCAGTACAGGAAATCGTGTAGGATGCACCTACAAAGAATTCACTGCCTGCAAACCTTTGGAATTTGATGGAACCGAAGGACCGATCGGATTGAAACGGTGGACCGAGAAGGTCGAATCGGTGTTTGCCATAAGTAAGTGTACTGAAGAGGACAAAGTAAAGTACGCTACGCATACCTTCACAGGTTCTGCGTTAACATGGTGGAATACCTATCTAGAGCAAGTGGGACAAGACGATGCGTACGCACTACCGTGGTCAGCATTCAAGCACTTGATGAACGAGAAGCACCGTCCCAGAACCGAGGTCAATAAGCTCAAGACAGAACTTAGAGGGTTACGAACCCAAGGATTTGATATTACCACGTACGAAAGACGATTCACATAATTGTGCCTATTGTGTCCGGGAGCATTCGAAGATGAGGAAGAGAAGATCGACGCGTTTGTGAAAGGATTACCGGAAAGAATCCAAGAAGATATAAGTTCACACGAGCCCGCCTCCATACAACAGGCATGTAGAATGGCTCACAAACTCGTGAACCAGATTGAAGAAAGAATTAAAGAACAGACTGCTGAAGAGGCCAATGTGAAGCAAGTCAAAAGAAAGTGGGAGGAAAACGGTGATAAGAATCACCAATACAACAACAACAACAACAATTACAACAATAATCGCAACAATTATCCCAACAATCGCAACATCAATCGCAACTACAACAAACGGCCCAACAACAACAACAACAACAACAGCAACTACAACAATCATCCCAACAACAATAATAACCGCAACAACAACAACAATCAGAAGCAGCTATGCCAAAGGTGTGAAAAGAATCACTCGGGGTTCTGTACCAAATTTTGCAACAAGTGTAAAAGAAATGGTCATAGCGCGGCGAAGTGTGAGGTCTACGGACCAGGGGTTAATAGAACGAAAGGAACAAATGGTGTCGGAACGAGTAATGGCGGAGCAAGTAGTGTCGGAGCAAGTTATGCCAATGTAGTTTGTTATAAATGTGGAAAACCGGGCCACATTATTAGAAATTGCCCGAACCAGGAGAACACGAATGGACAAGGCCGTGGAAGAGTTTTCAGTATTAATGCGGCAGAGGCACAGGAAGACCCGGAGCTTGTTACGGGTACGTTTCTTATTGACAATAAATCTGCTTACGTTTTATTTGATTCGGGTGCGGATAGAAGCTATATGAGTAGAGATTTTTGTGCTAAATTAAGTTGTCCATTGACGCCTTTGGATAGTAAATTTTTACTCGAATTAGCAAATGGTAAATTAATTTCAGCAGATAATATATGTCGGAATCGAGAAATTAAACTGGTTAGCGAAACATTTAAGATTGATTTGATACCAGTAGAGTTAGGGAGTTTTGATGTGATAATCGGTATGGACTGGTTGAAAGAAGTGAAAGCAGAGATCGTTTGTTACAAAAATGCAATTCGCATTATACGAGAAAAAGGAAAACCCTTAATGGTGTACGGAGAAAAGGGCAACACGAAGCTACATCTTATTAGTAATTTGAAGGCACAAAAACTAATAAGAAAAGGTTGCTATGCTGTTCTAGCACACGTCGAGAAAGTACAAACTGAAGAAAAGAGCATCAATGATGTTCCCGTCGCAAAAGAATTTTCTGATGTATTTCCGAAAGAATTACCGGGATTACCCCCACATCGATCCGTTGAATTTCAAATAGATCTTGTACCAGGAGCTGCACCAATAGCTCGTGCTCCTTACAGACTCGCACCCAACGAGTTGAAAGAACTACAAAGCCAATTACAAGAACTTTTAGAGTGTGGTTTCATTCGACCAAGCACATCACCGTGGGGAGCTCCTGTTTTGTTTGTCAAGAAGAAAGATGGTACATTCAGGTTGTGTATCGACTACCGAGAGTTGAACAAACTTACCATCAAGAACCGCTACCCACTACCGAGAATCGATGACGTATTTGATCAACTACAAGGCTCGTCTGTTTATTCAAAGATTGACTTACGTTCCGGGTATCATCAAATGCGGGTGAAAGAAGATGATATTCCAAAGACTGCTTTCAGAACACGTTACGGTCATTACGAGTTTATGGTCATGCCGTTTGGTTTAACTAATGCACCAGCTGTGTTCATGGACCTTATGAACCGAGTGTGTGGACCATACCTTGACAAGTTTGTCATTGTTTTCATTGATGACATACTTATTTACTCAAAGAATGACCAAGAACACGGTGAACATTTGAGAAAGGTGTTAGAAGTATTGAGGAAAGAAGAATTGTACGCTAAGTTTTCAAAGTGTGCATTTTGGTTGGAAGAAGTTCAATTCCTCGGTCACATAGTGAACAAAGAAGGTATTAAGGTGGATCCGGCAAAGATAGAAACTGTTGAAAAGTGGGAAACCCCAAAAACTCCGAAACACATACGCCAGTTTTTAGGACTAGCTGGTTACTACAGAAGGTTCATCCAAGACTTTTCCAGAATAGCAAAACCCTTGACTGCATTAACGCATAAAGGGAAGAAATTTGAATGGAATGATGAACAAGAGAAAGCGTTTCAGTTATTGAAGAAAAAGCTAACTACGGCACCTATATTGTCATTGCCTGAAGGGAATGATGATTTTGTGATTTATTGTGATGCATCAAAGCAAGGTCTCGGTTGTGTATTAATGCAACGAACGAAGGTGATTGCTTATGCGTCTAGACAATTGAAGATTCACGAACAAAATTATACGACGCATGATTTGGAATTAGGCGCGGTTGTTTTTGCATTAAAGACTTGGAGGCACTACTTATATGGGGTCAAAAGTATTATATATACCGACCACAAAAGTCTTCAACACATATTTAATCAGAAACAACTGAATATGAGGCAGCGTAGGTGGATTGAATTATTGAATGATTACGACTTTAAGATTCGTTACCACCCGGGGAAGGCAAATGTGGTAGCCGATGCCTTGAGCAGGAAGGACAGAGAACCCATTCGAGTAAAATCTATGAATATAATGATTCATAATAACATTACTACTCAAATAAAGGAGGCGCAACAAGGAGTTTTAAAAGAGGGAAATTTAAAGGATGAAATACCCAAAGGATCGGAGAAGCATCTTAATATTCGGGAAGACGGAACCCGGTATAGGGCTGAAAGGATTTGGGTACCAAAATTTGGAGATATGAGAGAAATGGTACTTAGAGAAGCTCATAAAACCAGATACTCAATACATCCTGAAACGGGGAAGATGTACAAGGATCTCAAGAAACATTTTTGGTGGCCGGGTATGAAAGCCGATGTTGCTAAATACGTAGGAGAATGTTTGACGTGTTCTAAGGTCAAAGCTGAGCATCAGAAACCATCAGGTCTACTTCAACAACCCGAAATCCCGGAATGGAAATGGGAAAACATTACCATGGATTTCATCACTAAATTGCCAAGGACTGCAAGTGGTTTTGATACTATTTGGGTAATAGTTGATCGTCTCACCAAATCAGCACACTTCCTGCCAATAAGAGAAGATGATAAGATGGAGAAGTTAGCACGACTGTATTTAAAGGAAGTCGTCTCCAGACATGGAATACCAATCTCTATTATCTCTGATAGGGATGGCAGATTTATTTCAAGATTCTGGCAGACATTACAGCAAGCATTAGGAACTCGTCTAGACATGAGTACTGCCTATCATCCACAAACTGATGGGCAGAGCGAAAGGACGATACAAACGCTTGAAGACATGCTACGAGCATGTGTTATTGATTTCGGAAACAGTTGGGATCGACATCTACCGTTAGCAGAATTTTTCTACAACAACAGCTACCATTCAAGCATTGAGATGGCGCCGTTTGAAGTACTTTATGGTAGAAAGTGCAGGTCTCCGATTTGTTGGAGTGAAGTGGGGGATAGACAGATTACGGGTCCGGAGATTATACAAGAAACTACCGAGAAGATCATCCAAATTCAACAACGGTTGAAAACCGCCCAAAGTCGACAAAAGAGCTACGCTGACATTAAAAGAAAAGATATAGAATTTGAAATTGGAGAGATGGTCATGCTTAAAGTTGCACCTTGGAAAGGCGTTGTTCGATTTGGTAAACGAGGGAAATTAAATCCAAGGTATATTGGACCATTCAAGATTATTGATCGTGTCGGACCAGTAGCTTACCGACTAGAGTTACCTCAACAACTCGCAGCTGTACATAACACTTTCCATGTCTCGAATTTGAAGAAATGTTTTGCTAAAGAAGATCTCACTATTCCGTTAGATGAAATCCAAATCAACGAAAAACTTCAATTCATCGAAGAACCCGTCGAAATAATGGATCGTGAGGTTAAAAGACTTAAGCAAAACAAGATACCAATTGTTAAGGTTCGATGGAATGCTCGTAGAGGACCCGAGTTCACCTGGGAGCGTGAAGATCAGATGAAGAAGAAATACCCGCATCTATTTCCAGAAGATTCGTCAACACCTTCAACAGCTTAAAATTTCGGGACGAAATTTATTTAACGGGTAGGTACTGTAGTGACCCGAACTTTTCCACGTTTATATATATTAATTGAGATTGATATTTATATGATTAAATGTTTCCAACATGTTAAGCAATCAAACTTGTTAAGACTTGATTAATTGAAATATGTTTCATATAGACAATTGACCACCCAAGTTGACCGGTGATTCACGAACGTTAAAACTTGTAAAAACTATATGATGACATATATATGGATATATATATAGTTAACATGATACTATGATAAGTAAACATATCATTAAGTATATTAACAATGAAATACATATGTAAAAACAAGACTACTAACTTAATGATTTTTAAACGAGACATATATGTAACGATTATCGTTGTAAAGACATTTAATGTATATATATCATATTAAGAGATATTCATACATGATAATATCATGATAATATAATAATTTAAAATTTCATTTGATATTATAAACATTGGGTTAACAACATTTAACAAGATCGTTAACCTAAAGGTTTCAAAACAACACTTACATGTAACGACTAACGATGACTTAACGACTCAGTTAAAATGTATATACATGTAGTGTTTTAATATGTATTTATACACTTTTGAAAGACTTCAATACACTTATCAAAATACTTCTACTTAACAAAAATGCTTACAATTACATCCTCGTTCAGTTTCATCAACAATTCTACTCGTATGCACCCGTATTCGTACTCGTACAATACACAGCTTTTAGATGTATGTACTATTGGTATATACACTCCAATGATCAGCTCTTAGTAGCCCATGTGAGTCACCTAACACATGTGGGAACCATCATTTGGCAAATAGCATGAAATATCTCATAAAATTACAAAAATATGAGTAATCATTCATGACTTATTTACATGAAAACAAAATTACATATCCTTTATATCTAATCCATACACCAACGACCAAAAACACCTACAAACACTTTCATTCTTCAATTTTCTTCATCTAATTGATCTCTCTCAAGTTCTATCTTCAAGTTCTAAGTGTTCTTCATAAATTCCAAAAGTTCTAGTTTCATAAAATCAAGAATACTTTCAAGTTTGCTAGCTCACTTCCAATCTTGTAAGGTGATCATCCAACCTCAAGAAATCTTTGTTTCTTACAGTAGGTTATCATTCTAATACAAGGTAATAATCATATTCAAACTTTGGTTCAATTTCTATAACTATAACAATCTTATTTCAAGTGATGATCTTACTTGAACTTGTTTTCGTGTCATGATTCTGCTTCAAGAACTTCGAGCCATCCAAGGATCCATTGAAGCTAGATCCATTTTTCTCTTTTCCAGTAGGTTTATCCAAGGAACTTAAGGTAGTAATGATGTTCATAACATCATTCGATTCATACATATAAAGCTATCTTATTCGAAGGTTTAAACTTGTAATCACTAGAACATAGTTTAGTTAATTCTAAACTTGTTCGCAAACAAAAGTTAATCCTTCTAACTTGACTTTTAAAATCAAATAATCACATGTTCTATATCTATATGATATGCTAACTTAATGATTTAAAACCTGGAAACACGAAAAACACCGTAAAACCGGATTTACGCCGTCGTAGTAACACCGCGGGCTGTTTTGGGTTAGTTAATTAAAAACTATGATAAACTTTGATTTAAAAGTTGTTATTCTGAGAAAATGATTTTTATTATGAACATGAAACTATATCCAAAAATTATGGTTAAACTCAAAGTGGAAGTATGTTTTCTAAAATGGTCATCTAGACGTCGTTCTTTCGACTGAAGTGACTACCTTTACAAAAACGACTTGTAACTTATTTTTCCGACTATAAACTTATACTTTTTCTGTTTAGATTCATAAAATAGAGTTCAATATGAAAACATAGCAATTTGATTCACTCAAAACGGATTTAAAATGAAGAAGTTATGGGTAAAACAAGATTGGATAATTTTTCTCATTTTAGCTACGTGAAAATTGGTAACAAATCTATTCCAACCATAACTTAATCAACTTGTATTGTATATTATGTAATCTTGAGATACCATAGACACGTATACAATGTTTCGACCTATCATGTCGACACATCTATATATATTTCGGAACAACCATAGACACTCTATATGTGAATGTTGGAGTTAGCTATACAGGGTTGAGGTTGATTCCAAAATATATATAGTTTGAGTTGTGATCAATACTGAGATACGTATACACTGGGTCGTGGATTGATTCAAGATAATATTTATCGATTTATTTCTGTACATCTAACTGTGGACAACTAGTTGTAGGTTACTAACGAGGACAGCTGACTTAATAAACTTAAAACATCAAAATATATTAAAAGTGTTGTAAATATATTTTGAACATACTTTGATATATATGTATATATTGTTATAGGTTCGTGAATCAACCAGTGGCCAAGTCTTACTTCCCGACGAAGTAAAAATCTGTGAAAGTGAGTTATAGTCCCACTTTTAAAATCTAATATTTTTGGGATGAGAATACATGCAGGTTTTATAAATGATTTACAAAATAGACACAAGTACATGAAACTACATTCTATGGTTGAATTATCGAAATCGAATATGCCCCTTTTTATTAAGTCTGGTAATCTAAGAATTAGGGAACAGACACCCTAATTGACGCGAATCCTAAAGATAGATCTATTGGGCCTAACAAACCCCATCCAAAGTACCGGATGCTTTAGTACTTCGAAATTTATATCATATCCGAAGGGTGTCCCGGAATGATGGGGATATTCTTATATATGCATCTTGTTAATGTCGGTTACCAGGTGTTCACCATATGAATGATTTTTATCTCTATGTATGGGATGTGTATTGAAATATGAAATCTTGTGGTCTATTGTTACGATTTGATATATATAGGTTAAACCTATAACTCACCAACATTTTTGTTGACGTTTAAAGCATGTTTATTCTCAGGTGAATATTAAGAGCTTCCGCTGTTGCATACTAAAATAAGGACAAGATTTGGAGTCCATGTTTGTATGATATTGTGTAAAAACTGCATTCAAGAAACTGATTTCGATGTAACATATTTGTATTGTAAACCATTATCTAATGGTCGTGTGTAAACAGGATATTTTAGATTATCATTATTTGATAATCTACGTAAAGCTTTTTAAACCTTTATTTATGAAATAAAGGTTATGGTTTGTTTTAAAAATGAATGCAGTCTTTGAAAAACGTCTCATATAGAGGTCAAAACCTCGCAACGAAATCAATTAATATGGAACGTTTTTAATCAATAAGAACGGGACATTTCACACGCAACGAGAGGAAGGACGATGATGATCGTTTGCGCGATCAAAATCGTGGTAACAACTCTCGCGGAAGGTATCCTAGCGGTGGTCCCATCAGGAATGATAAAGGGAAATCAAGTGGCAATTATCGAAACAATAATCAGCGCGGCATCAATAATCAGAACTATGCGCTGCTTAAAAGTTTGTCCAAAACGCCAAAAGAAATTTTGGCAACCGAACCGGTGTGCGAGACCTTTGCGGTCCCAACTCCGCTTACGGAATTTGGTAAGCGGGACAAAACAAAGTATTGTGAATTTCATGACGATTATGGTCACGACACCAATCGGTGTAAAAATTGATGGAACGGGTTCTGGAGGCGCTTCGTGCGGGCAAATCGGATCATCTAAAACCACCTAAAAAGGACAAGGGAAAGGCCGCAGAAGAGGCTTCGAAGTCTAAGACTTTCGCGTGGCAGAAAGTTGACAAAGCGACAAATACCGACTTAACCATTAACATGGTTGACGCAGAGAAAATCAGCCAGCGGAGAAAGTACAACGATCACCAAGATTGGGAACTTCTCCCAATCACTTTCCCTCCTGTAATGTCAATTGATTCTATTAATGAGCCCATTATCATCAAGTGTCGCATCCCCGATTGCGGAATCCAGGTTAAGCGCATGCATGTTGACACTGGTAGCAGTGTCGATATTATGTATGAGCATTGTTATCGTTTCCTTCAGGCAGAAGTCAAAGCGCAGTTACGCCAGCCTGATATTACGCTATCAGGGTTTTCCGGAGAAACCTCGTGGCCGCTAGGTCGAATAGAATTAATGATAGAGCTTGCGGATGACAGGAACCCGCAGATGATCAGGCATGAATTGGTCGATTTTTATGTGGTTCGTTCAACTTCACGATATAACGCACTGCTAGGGAGAAACTTCATACGGTGTTTCAACATCATCCCATCGATAGTGCATGGTTTGATTAAGTTTCCCACAGTAGGAGGCGTTGCCACAGTTGCGTCACATCAAGCAACCGAGCTGTGTGGCTCTGTTGCGTCTGTAAGCGCTCCTAGCGTAGGAGAGCAACTTGCAAACTGTGCAGTAATAGCAAACCGCTTGCATCCGGATAAGCGAATTAAAATCAGCGCAGGCTTGTCAGTAGAAACGAAGGGCAAGTTGCATGGAATACTGTCAGCTAACGCAGATATTTTCGCATGGCGCGAGTCAGACATGACAGGGGTTCCGCGGGATATTGCGGAACATAAGTTAAACGTTAATCCATCATTGACACCCGTTAGGCAAAAGAAGCGGCATATGGCCCTAGACCGCAGTGATTGGTTGTGCGCAGAGGTGGACAACCTTGTCAAAGCAAAGATTCTGCGGGAAGTGCGTTATCAGACATGGGTTGCAAAACCTGTGTTGGTAAAAAAGGCTGACGGTAACTGGCGAATGTGTGTTGATTTCAAAGACATTAATAAGGCATGTCCTAAGGACAACTACCCTCTCCCGGAGATAGACTGGAAGGTAGAATCACTGTCGGGATTTAGGTACAAGTGTTTTTTGGACACATACAAGGGTTATCATCAGATCTTAATGGCTGCAGAAGATGAGGACAAGACTGCTTTTCATACGCCTCAGGGTATTTATTGTTACACGAAGATGCCTTTCAGTTTAAAGAATGCGGGCGCGACCTATCAGCGTGTAATTGACGCAGCATTCAAGCACCAAATCGGTAGAAATCTTGAAGCGTACGTCGACGACTTGGTAATTAAAAGTAACACCGAAGAATACATGCTCGCGGACATCCTGGAAACGTTTGCATCTCTGCGCAGGATCAACATGAAGCTTAACCCGCTAAAATGTGGTTTTGGGGAAGAGGAAGGCAAGTTTTTAGGTCATGTGGTGACAGCACGGGGTATCAAGGCCAATCCCAAAAAGATTGAAGCCATTGATAATTTTCCATCTTCGAAGACAAAGAAAGATGTGCAAAGTCTAACGGGGAAGCTTGCGGCCATCACACGGTTTCTGTCGAAAGCCGCAGAACGACAGTTACCATTCTTCAATACTTTGAAAAATTGTTTGAAGAAAAAAGACTTCGTATGGACTCAGGAAGCAGAATCAGCCTTTCAAGAGATGAAAAAGGTGCTTGAAGAATTACCAACACTTACTGCGCCAGTATCAGGAGAAACGCTAACGCTGTATCGAAGGAAGCTGTCAGCTCAGTCCTCATCGCGGATCACGGAAGGGTAATCCATTAATTTACATGCTTTATTTATATCGCAGAAATTTAACGACTGAGGTTTTTATCAGACGCAAATGCCGGTCTACTTCGTAAGCAAGACGCTGACATCAAGCGAAGTCAACTACTCACCAATAGAAAAGCTTGTATATGCGCTGGTCCATACGGCGCGGCGTTTGCGCCGATATTTTCAAGCACATCCAATCGTGGTTCTAACTGATCAACCAATCAAACAGGTTGGTAAACGCCTACTTTGCGGCAATGACCGGGGTTACCGCATTGACTAACGCAATCATTTTTCTTTCAGGTGTTATACAAGCCTGAGATTTCTGGCCGAATGGCTAAGTGGGCAGTTGAATTAGGTGAACATGAAATAAATTTCTCTTCGCGCAGTGCGGTTAAGGGTCAAATACTTGCTGATTACCTAGCAGAATTACCTGCGGATGTCGAGGCATCAGCAGAACATCAGGATCCACCTGCACCAACATTGTCACCATGGGAATTGTACACCGATGGTGCTTGCAGCGCATCTGGTGCAGGTGCGGGTATAATTTTAACAGACCCAGATGGCGAAGAGCATACATACGCACTGTGGTTTAATTTTTCTGTTACGAATAACGAAGCAGAGTATGAGGCTCTGTTAGCAGGTATGCGCATTGCGCATAGGTTAAATGTTAAAATTTTACACGCATATGTGGATTCAAAGCTAGTATGCAGTCAGGTCAGCGGAGATTTCGAAGCGCATGACATAGCCATGCAGCAATATCTATCGCTTGTTCACAACCTCGCTAACCAATTTGAAGCTTTTCAAATCTCCCACGTAATGCGTGGGCAAAATAAGAAGGCGGTTGCGCTAAGCAAACTGGCTGCCTTGGCTTTTGATCATATGGGGAAGAAAGTTCTAATAGAAGAACTCAATGCGAAATCCATTGTTATGATGCCTTTAGTGGCACCAGTTGAGGAATCAAGCTCAACATGGATGACGCCCATTGTGGCTTTTCTGCGGGATGGCACATCTCCTGCGGATTCCGCTGATGCAAAGAAAGTCCGCGTTAAGGCACCGCTGTATGCCCTTGAGAGTGACGTCCTATATCGAAAGAATTATTTGGGACCGCACTTAAGGTGCATTGGCTCGAAAGAGGCAGAGGAAATTGTACGCGAGGTGCATGAAGGTGCATGCGCACTCCATTCGGGACACAGGTCCATTGTGTCAAAAATAATGCGGCTAGGATATTATTGGCCCACCATGTACGCGGATACTGCGCGCATAGTTAAGCAATGTGAATCATGCCAAATACATGCACCTATTAGCAGAGCACCTGCGCATCCAATGATACCAGTCTCCTCACCGTGGCCATTCTACAAATGGGCAATCGACATAGTCGGACCATTCTCAAAAGGCCGAGGTAATTTTATCATTTATTTTCTAAACATGTTACTCACATCAGTACCTTACGCACATTCTGCACACGCAGGAAACATCAAATTCTTGATTGTTGCAATCGACTATTTCACAAAGTGGGTCGAAGCGAGACCGCTGGCAGCAATCTCAGGAAAAAGGGTGCGAAATTTTGTATGGGAAGACATCGTCTGTCGATTTGGTATACCAAACGAAATTGTTAGCGATAACGGTACGCAGTTCGCGGGTGACCCTTTTCGCAGCTGGTGCGCGGAGCTTAATATTAAGCAAACTTTTACATCTATTGTGCATCCGTAGGCGAATGGCCAGTGCGAAGTCACCAACCGGGATATTGTAGCTGGAATCAAAGCTAGGTTGGGTCATGGTCGCGTTGGTTGGGTGGATGAACTACCGAATGTTTTATGGGCGCATAGAACAACACCCAAAGCAAGCACTGGTGAGACCCCGTTCAGTTTGGTCTATGGATCAGAAGCTGTTGTACCCGCAGAAATTGGGGTACCAACGTTCCGCATACAAAATTTTGATGAGCAAAATAACTCTGAAGCTTTGCGGGAAAATCTTAATTTAATGGAAGAGCGCAGACTCTCTGCGGCTGTTAACGAAGCAAATAACAAGCAAAAAATTGCAAAGTACTACAATCAGCGTGTGCGTTCGCGCTCTTATAAGTGCGGTGACTTAGTTTGGCGTCAGAACGACATAAGTCATGCGGAGGATACTGGGAAACTGGTCCCCCGTTGGGAAGGTCCATACAGGGTAGCGAAGGCAAACAACACCGGGGCGTACCATCTCGAGACATTAGATGGAAAACCTGTGAAACGCACCTGGCATGCGACGTTATTGAAAAAATGTTATATGTAGCTAGGTGGACCTGATCACTCCAGTTTATTGTAGCACATTATTTTTTCTATGTAATTTCCGTCCGTTTGGATGTGTCGCGGTTTACATTGTGATTAATGCCAATTAAATATTTACTCGCGCATATTATTGTTTGAATATCTTTTTTGTATGCGGTTCCTGCCTACTTAAGGGGTGTCCTCTAGCCCCCGTGCGGCAGAAGCCTGTTTGGTTACAAGGCGAGACGCTAACGGCAGGCAAAGGGAATTGGTTTTCCCCTAGCCAAGCGCCACGCAGACTAGATGGCTGCAAAGTCGACTTAAAAATTACAAGCATTGGTTTGCTTGTGCGTGATTACTCTCGCATTGGTTTGCTTGAGGAACTCAAAGCATAAAAACATTGGCTTGTTTTTAGTTGCGTTGCTTACCATACAGCTATAGTGCACCTCTAGTACATGACAAAGCGATAACGCAGTAGCTTTCGAGTCTAAATTATTAAAGGGTAAAATTGTTAAAGTATTGGTTTATTTTACGCAGTAATACTCGCATACGCATGAGTTTTGGTTAACTATGCGCATGGGCATGCGGTTCACCTTTTGTTTTGATTCGCGATATATAAACAAATAAACACACAACGCATGCATAACAGAAATTTATATACATCAAATTTTGTTACACAAATGGTAATTGTTTTAAACGCCTGCCCATCACGGGACCTATGGCTCAAAAATCGTATTTACAATTGCCTGCCTAAGCATAGGACTTACGGCACAAACTATTACAACAAACTAAAACTCCTCCTTGAGGAACCCATCAATCGACATATTAGGTTCCGTGGCAAACGCATTAATTAGGGGGATCGGGATGGCAGTGATGGTTTCTTCCGCTTCCATGAGCACCGCAGCCGTACCCTCCTTCAATTTTTTCTGCACGGCGTCAGGGTACGGCGGTGTGAGCTCGCAGGCTTGGATCACCTCTAGCACTGCCTTGTTGATTTCGTGGTCTTTAACCGCGTCAACATAGGCATTGAACTTGTCGGACACAGGCTCGGAATCCATTACTTTCTGCGCAATGGTAGGAAGAGCGGTGCGGAGTTTTGTCAAGTCCGCCTCCGCTAGCTCGCGACCTGTAACCGCGTCATCCTTTTCCCTCGTCACCCTTTCCAGCTCCACCCGCAGACGCTCCGCCTCCCCCTTGGACTGGTCAACCGTACCAACCAGCTCGCGGTTTTTCTTTCTCTATTCAATCAGTGCAGTTTTGGTTTCCGCCGCGGTTAACTCCACCGCCTTGCGTGCTTCTTCTGCGGCGTCCCTGTCTCTCTTCACCTGATCAACCCCCGCTTGCAGCAGCCCTAGCTCTGTTTCTTTCCGCAAGGCCACTTGATACAAGTTAGTCGAACGGCGGGCTTGATCTGCAACCATGCCAAAAAATACAAGGCCGTTTTGGACGAAGGCGTTGAGCGCCTGATTAAAAGGCAGTGCGGCTAGTTGGTTGCGGAACTCAGCCGGGAAGATTTGTTGGAGGAAGGCGGACTGCTCTGCGGCGTTTTCTGCCGATGACTGGGTGAGCTGCGCCAGGTTTGCCAATCGGAAGCTACCGTGTGACGGGGTTGGTGTGGAGTCGGAGTCCAGGTGTATCGTCTTATCCTTTGACTCGGCAGTAGCTTCGAGGTCCGGATTAACCCGCGGTGGGGTGTGATGAGTCTCTTCAGCATGCCCTGCGTATTCATAAATGGTTAAATAAATGCAAACTTAAATGTGCGGTATGCGCGCAAGCAGAACTCTTACCAGATGATGGGGGCGGTAGATCCGCAGAATGGGGTTCGATGGGAACGAAGTTGTCGTTCCGCTTGTCCTCCCTCTGTTTGGGAGTGAGTTTCTTCTTCTTCTGTTGGTATTGGGAGGCTTAGGCGGCCTTGCGCTTATTGCCGGAGGTGGCAGGTGCATTCTCGCCAGTCTTCTCCTGCTCTAACGGCTGGTTCACATTCTGTTTGCGGAAGGCGATGCCCGCAATCTCCTCCGCAGTCAGTACTCTCTTCATCTTCATCTCTGCAAACATGCACGCATGCGTTAGAACACATAAATAGCAAACTGTTGTTAGTACGTGATTATACTATTCCTACCCTTTCCATCCGGTCTGACTATGGCTGGACGCACATCCTCCCATGGCCAGTGTGCGGATATCTTCCCTAGCCGCAACATCACGTTCCCGTATGACCGGTGCACCAGCTTTGCGTTAGCGCACTCCGCTAACAGCTTTGTTTCCTCGTCATCAAGGACCGGGGTTTTGTTCACATCCTTTTCCACCTTCTCGCACCATATAAGCGTTTGCGGAAAAGCGGTACCAACTACAGTTTGGTCAATGAAAAAGAAAGTTTCTTTCCAGTTACCCGCATTCGACTTTGGGGTTTTGGTGAAATTTTGACGGGCGAAGAAGGTGAACCAGGATTTGTGGTGATTGGCTAGGCGGTATAGATGACAGAAAACTTTAACCAACGGTACCCTGTCGATTGCGGCGCACCACATTTCAAACAGAACTATTTTGCCTATGGCATACGGGTGTAGTTGCCCTAATCCCACTCTGAAGTGATCTAATACGCCTAAGAAGAAGTCAGAGGGAGGAACCCTAAAGTTACCATGCTTGAACGCATGTTCATAGATGGCCACTTTCTTCTCCGGTGGCTCGTGAGCACGCTGATGGGGTAGGGGTGGCACCGGATTGTATTTGGCTAAGGGAGGATACTGTTTCACTAAGAAATCTATGTGCTTCTACTCTATAACAGACTCTACGCTATCTACATACGTCTCGTTAGCTTTAGTCATTTTCTAGGAGTAATCGGATGAATACTAACCTTTAAATGGTGGCCGAAATGTTTGATTTTTGATCGGAATTCAAATTGACAGCGTAACGAGGAAGCTTGAAGCAGGAAAGTGGAAATGAGCTGCAAAATGGGGTATTTATAGGGAAGATTGGGAGTCATGGGATGGAGTGGTGTGATCGTGGATGTACACGTGTTATGCAATCGACGGCCAGCACTTTATTTATGCGTGTGGATGCCAGTTGGGTATGATTACATGTACGCGCGTGGTTGGCACGCGCCTGACACACTGCCACTTTATGTCATGTCCGCCGAATGGGCTTCTGCAATTATGACAGGCATTTAATGGCATCGAGGCGCACGCGGAATATTAAATGCTAGCCGTTTTCTTGTTTTTTCATTTTCGCTTAATAGTTTGATATCATACGCCTCGCGCCATATAACATCAAACTGGGGGGACATAATGATACCGCAACCCGCAGGCGCACCGCAAATGTATGTGGACAATCACTATTGTGCGTATGCGTGTTCTTGTGTGCGGTATGCGGCGTGCGAATGCCTTTGTTCCCGGTACGGCGGTTGCTTAGCTGTCAAGTAAATATCTTTTCCATAATTATATCTGTGATTCGGGGGAGTCAGTTATGGATGAGATTAACGTGATCTGGGACGGTTCTAGAATTAGGGTTTGCCTATAAATACAAACCCTAATCATCATTTACCAGACACAGCATATTACGTAACCATCACCTACGATACAAAAGCATCATTCGTCATCTTTTCAAGGTTAACAGGTTAGTCTTTCGTAAGCTAGTACCTACGACCTTATTTGGGGCCTCTTGATCGACGACCGTTATCGGAGGTGGACTTAATCACTTGGCCACCCCACCGACATCATCATGTCGGCCAGGGTTATTCACGGTAGCCGGACCAGAGAGCTACGTTCTAAGATCCTTAAACCCCTCTTTATGTATTGAGCAGGCATATTAAACCCCACGGTTAAAATACGCATGATCAGGACACTTGATAATCACTGCCAACTAATTTCTATCAAAATTGAACCCACTTCGCCAAATCTGACGCTTAAATGGATGTTGAATCTGAAAAATCCAAGCTAAAAAAGATAGTGTGCCACATATCAATTTGGGCAGGATAGAAAGTGTAATATGTTATTTTTTTTTCCAAGCTGGGACAGCAACTCTTTTATGCTAAAATGCTGAAAAATTTATAAGTGTGAGTGTGTGTGGTAAAAGGTAACGATTTTGGGTGATTCACCAAGAAACTTTGATCTTCTTCATGCAAGCAAATCTTTGGGTATAATTAACCTCACTAATACTAGCTAGAATCATTGGAGTCTTAGTTTCTTTAATTGTACATCTCCAATTTGGGATTTTGGCGGTTTTATAACCATAAACTTCAGGTATGTGTTCTTGTGATTTTAAATCCGAATTCTTGTATCGTTTTGGTTAATTAGTATTAGAAATAAGCTTTCTAACTCAATTGGAACCCTAATTCGAATTTGATAAGTTAGGGTTTATGAGTTAAAAGTTGGGCATAAAGATTAACTTGTATAATTAGAGACTTTTAGTAGGTAATTTGTTTAATTAAGTTGAAATTTGTAAAAGTCATGTTTGACTTAAGATTTTGAGTTGGAATTGAAATGGGCCAAGGTGCAAAATTCGACCAAAGCTCGTGTTTTGACTGAATCCCTGATGGGATCGTTTGGGATCCCTGATGAGGATCAGTTGATTTTTTCTTCACGTATTTTGATCAGAACAGGATCCCTGATGTAGATCATTTGGGATTAAGGATGGCATCAGGTCGGTTTTGGGCCAGGTTTAGGTAATCCCAGACTCGAACCCGATTAAGAAATCATGTCCTAAATCCGAACTCATACCCGTTGGGTCCCCATTTACTTACTAACTATCGGGTTATCGGGTTTTCTCACGGGTAAACGGGGATCATTTATCATATGTTTTTTATTTTTTAAGTCATTCACATTTATAATCTCACGAATATATATATATATATATATATATATATATATATATATATATATATATATATATATATATATATATATATATATATATATAATTGGTTTAAAAGTTTGGAGTGATTCAAAAAGGAAAAAACATATTTTTTGAACGTAACTGTCACTGTTTCTATCTCCTCTCATCACCAGTTCTTATCATGTAAGTACAATTTTGAAGGTATTGTTGAGATTTATAAAAAGTCGAGGGATCAAGATGTACATATAAGATCGAATGAAGAAGATGAATGTGCGTGTGTTCGAAATGGGTTAAATTGGAGTTACAAAACGATAAAAAGAAAGGAGAAACAAAAACGGATGCGTGGCGTGCACATGATATGATTTAACGAACTTTTCTAACGACCGTTGGAGATATGGACCACCCATCGTGATGTGCACGTGATATGACTTAACGGACTTTTCTAACGATCGTTGGAAACATAGACCACCCATGTAACTTTTGAAAACCAGAGTAAACGTTCACGTCAACAAAAAAGTACAGAAACATTGTATTAAATATGTGTAAACCAGATAAACCACTTACATGATTTTTTGAAACATAACTAATACGAGTAGTGTATACTCTAATGTGAGACTGCTTTTTTCTTTTTGAAAGTCACACACACACACACCCTCCTAATACTAACACGAATATATACACCACGAAATGTCCTAACCAGGACTCGAACACTCTACATCAAGGTTGTAAGAGTGACCCTGATACCGACGAGCCATTAGCTATTTGGTCTAATGTGAGACTGATTACAAATGCCTTTACAAATGTCTTGTTAACATCAAAAGTTTGCATCTTCTATCGATTATTAATTAACTATTGATTATCATCTTACTACTACTATTTTCCTTACAAAATCATTAGTTGCTTTAAAGTGGATATCCAAAAAGCTTATGACACGGTTGACTAGGGTTTTCTGGAGTATATTCTTACTCGATTTGGGTTTCATCAAAGGATGGTTTAGTGGATTATGAAATACGTATCCTCAACGTCTTTTTTTTTTTATCAACATTAATGGTTCAATGCATGGTCATTTTAAAGGAAAGCGTGGATTGAGGCAAGGGGACCCGATGTCTCCCTATTTATTCACATTGGTTATGGAAGTGTTAACTCTGTTATTGGCGCGAAAAGCAAAAGATTCAGAGCATTTTCGATTCCATCCCAGGTGTGAAATGAAAGGACCCGTTCATATACATTATAAACGATTCACAATAGTTGATTACATTGCGAGGTATTTGACCTCTATATGATACATTTTACAAACATTGCATTCGTTTTTAAAAGACAAACTTTCTTTATATCGAAAATTGACAGGCATGCATACCATTTCATAATATCCACTATCCAACTATAAATTGATTTAATAATAATCTTTGATGAACTCAATGACTCGAATGCAACGTTCTTCGAAATATGCTATGAAAGACTCCAAGTAATATCTTTAAAATGAGCAAATGCACACCGGAAGATTTCTTTAACACCTGAGAATAAACATGCTTTAAAGTGTCAACCAAAAGGTTGGTGAGTTCATTAGTTTATCTTAATCATTTATTTCCATCATTTTAATAGACCACAAGAATTTCATTTCCAGTTCTCATAAATATACGTCCCATGCATAGAGACAAAAATAATCATTCATATGGTGAACACCTGGTAACCGACATTAACTAGATACATATAAGAATATCCCCTATCATTCCGGGATCCTCCTTCGGACATGATATAAATTTTGAAGTACTAAAGCATCCGGTACTTTGGATGGGGTTTGTTAGGCCCAATAGATCTATCTTTAGGATTCGCGTCAATTAGGGTGTCTGTTCCCTAATTCTTAGATTACCAGACTTTAATAAAAAGGGGCATATTCGATTTCGATAATTCAACCATAGAATGTAGTTTAAATTACTTGTGTCTATTTCGTCAAACATTTATAAAAGCGCATGTATTCTCAGTCCCAAAAATATAAAGGGTAAAAAGGCAAATGAAACTCACCATACTGTATTTCGTAGTAAAAATACATATAACGTCATTGAACAAGTGCAAGGTTGGCCTCGGATTCACGAACCTAAATTAATTGTATATATTTATGTGTTGGTCAATATTTGTTTAACAAATTAGGTCAAGTCATAGTGTACCACAATCCTAATGCTCGAGACTAATATGCAAAAGTCAACAAAAGTAAATTTGACTCAAAATAATTTCCAAAAATCTATACATGATTAATATATAGTTTAAATATCGTCGTTTTATATTTTTAAATATTTTTAAAAGATTTATTAGAGTAAATAATATAATTTATTTATTAATAAATAAAATTTTATATTAAATTTATATAATAAAATATACTTTTATATATATTAAGTAATAAAATTTATAGGGTTCATTTAATATCATAAAGATAATATGATAGGTATTATTAAAGTAAGTTATTACACGTAGTAAAATATGTTTGTATCACATATTTATTTGATAAAATAATATCTATAATGATAGTAAGTAAAAGTTGTATTATTTTGTAATAATAATTATTATTATAAAAATATCAATATTTATAATTACTAAAATGACATTATGATAAAACGATAATTCTAATTATGATAACTTTAATATTTACGATAATTTTTAATATTATCTTTAAAATAATAATTCTATCTAAAATAATAATAATGATATTTTATAGTAACAATGACATTTCAATTAAAATGATAATTTTTGTTAAAATGATAGTTTTAATACTAACGATACTTTTAATAATAATAGTAATGATAAAAATAATAAGAACGATAATTTTATCTAAATCAATATCTTATAATATTTTAATTTCATCATGATACTCTTACTCATTATTTCCTAATCGTTTCGTTTAATAGCTTTTAATCGTCTTTTATATCGTGTTCATAATAATGATAATAATAGTAATCAAAATAATTAGGTGTTACAAATATTTGTTTTAATTACACTAATATTAATAATGATAGTTACTATAACATTATTAACGATAATACTAATAATTATCTTAATGATAATATAGTAATAATAATAATAACAATAACAATAACCATTTTTAAATAATGATATATATATTAATAATGATAATAATAATAATAATACTAATAATAATAATAATAATAATAATAATAATAATAATAATAATAATAATAATAATAATAATAATAATAATAATAATAATAATAATAATAATAATAATAATAATAATAATAATAATAATAATTGGATAATAATAATAATACTAATTATAACTTTAACGATAATAATGATAGTAATAATAAAAAAAAATAACAATTTTTAATGATAAATCCCTTTTATTGATAAAGATAATAATAATCATAATAATAAGATAAAACTAGAACGACGATAAAAACGACGATAATAATAATCATTTTTAATAAAAATATCGAAAATTCAATTAATTATAACTTCTAATCCGTTCATCGAAACCATTCGATATCTAAAGGAAAAGTTCTTAATTTTTCGCTAGCTTTCCAAGGACATGCATATCTTATACCTTATCTCAACCGCAAGTGTAACTAATTCAAGACCTAACCTGTCTAAGGGCAATATTAAAAGTACAAGTATGCATAATTCTAAATACTCGAGCACTAGTCAGGGATACACTATTAGTATGTAAAAGTTAAATTATGAGTACTCACGTATCAATATTGAGATTCAATATTGCAGGAAAGGTACGTAGACGCAACGGAAATGATAAACACTATATTGACCTCACGAGCATACCCATGAACCATACTCAATCACCTTCATAGCTATAACCCATAATTTCCTTAATCCTATCCTACTCGAAAAACAATTTCGAAACCACTCGGACAGCACTCCGTCGTAATATTTTATGTATACTAATAATATCTTGAAATTATACGGAGTAAATATATATATGTAAATCGATTGAGAGAGTTTAGAGAAAAATATTTTCAAGTTTCTATAAAATAATGAAACTTATTGAATTCTATTTATAATAGATTTTTGAATTATTAAAGTTAATTATTAAAGTATGAATTATTAAAGTGAATTATTAAAGTATGAATTATTAAAGTGAATTATTAAAGTATGAATTATTAAAGTGAATTATTAAAGTTAAAGTAAAGTAAAAATAAAGTAAAGGTAAAGTTTAAGTATAGTAAAAGTATAAAACTATGTACGTATAATACGAGTATAAATATATATAATATTAATTTAAATCGTTATATATATTTAATAAAATAAAATATAAATATCGTTATCTTTATCATACTAGTTAAGTAATGAGTTGTCAAAAGTGGTTCTAGATATTTATAAAAGTTATATACGTTTTAATAATAAAGTTCTTTTTAAACTGAAAACGTTTTTTGTACGTTTGAAACTAAATAGATCAATCGAGTCTTTATGAGATTCAATCTTCCACTATCCTTTGTCTAGTTCTCAATGATTGACAATTTATTCTTATTTATAAATCACTTTACCATTTTCCGAATATTGTTAAAATGGAAAGATTTCTCAAATCAACGTGGGCCTTTCAACAGAGACTTGTAATCATAATTCAATATATCTGATAATTCAATCATTTGATCTTATCTTCTAATTCCATTGATAAACATTTTGAAACAGATACAATCATATAAAGTATTTAATCTAATATTTTGTTTACGTTTCAAGTTATAATATATATACACATATACATATATAATCATATTCGTTTAATGGTTCGTGAATCATTGGAACTTGGTCGAGGTTGAATGAATGTATAAACATAGTTTAAAATTCTTGAAATTTACTTAACAAATATTGCTTATCGTGTCGGAAACATATAAAGATTAAAGTTTAAATTTGGTTGGAAATTTTCGGGTTGTCACAGTACCTACCCGTTAAAGAAATTTCGTCCCGAAATTTGAGTGGAAAGGTCGTGAATGATAATAAGTATGTTTTCATGATGCATACGGGCTGAAAATTATAGTTTTATCATCAGCGAATAATTTGGATAAACAATCCATTTATATGAAGAGTACGAATGAAGCTAACATAGAAGAGTGAAATGAGTAAGTGTAGATTCATCTTATCATTTGACGTAGATATGATTGATTCTCAGATTTCAAGGGATTTGAAGAAAATCTTCTTAATAAGATTTGACTCTCCGGTAATCAAGGGAATTAGGATCCGCTTTAAATGCGATCGTCCATTTTAATTGTTCTGTCAGAGATTTTCTTATAAATTCACCTCCTTCGTTTCCTTACAACTCACACCTTCTGTTGATGCATTTTATGCAAGTCCCTAGACTTCTACCCACGTCCATTGCAGGTACAACAATTTACAGGCCACCATGATTGCTCGTTATTATCCTATCCGTGTTTGTATGTGGTTATAGGAACTGCAGGAACGAGATTTAGATGTTTGACTATGTTAGACTTAGTCAGACATACGAGTGAAGCCTCACTAGTACAGCTGACAGGCTCATACGCTCGGTTGATGCTGAGCTAAGTCACAATTACAACCTAAATGAGAAGACACGAGTGAGTGATCACCCGTACGGCTGATGAAGCCAACTCGTACGTGTGATGAATGAATCGTATGGGTGAGTCAACAGCAGGGGTATATAAAGTCTTATGTTCTTCATTTTAGGTTAAGCCTCTCATTTGTTACACACACTGAGATCTAGTGAGCTCCTCCGATTCTCTCTCAGTCCAAATCACCCAGGTGGTAAATAATAGCTCTAGGTGTTTATCTAATCACACTTGATTTAGTTGTGGTTTGACTAAATTAATCAAAAAAAAAAAAAAAAAAACTTAACCTATTCACTAGAGGGTTTGATTCACTTATTCCACCATTGTGTGAGTTAAATCTGTTGATTTCTAAGTTCCTAGTCATGTTTCATCACCTTCTATTCTTTCCCCCTCAACTCATATTTTAAAGTATTCATCAATATGCTCCATCCAGTTCTGATTCTCGATATACTTCTAACTTTCATATCGGTCATTCTTCTTTTTCATCTACCGCCGGAAGAATCTATTTACTTCTACTATACTCTTGGGTTTATAGTGTTTCTAGTTCTCCCGTGTCTTTATATTGCTATATGCATCGATATATATGATTTATAATTTCTGGTTTGTCGTCGGGCTTTATATGTTCCCTTATATTTCAAAGTCTCTGCTTCTGTCTTCTATAATCATTATCATTCACAGTTAATGCTCTCTTTTATTTGCTGCAATTTATACCCCAATGTCTATTTCAGAGTTTTGTCCTTTTGTTTCTTCTTCTTGCGATTAAGCACCGCTTGTAATGGTCCAGAATTCACAGATATGAATTTCGGAATGAACATTGTTAATGTTCTAGGAAGGAAATTATGATGGCACGATCTTGACTTGTCAAATTACTAGAATACCTTGGAAAGGCCGAATCATCAAGAAATATTTTCTTGATATTTTAGAGGTTAAATAGAATACAAGAGTCGTATAACATGGCACATGATGATGTTATGATCTGTGAATCATCACGTTCCATTTAGAAACTCAGCATGACTTACTGTAATATAATCACATTGATCAAGTGTCATTATATTATACTAATTCATGCTTCAGTTCCCAACACTACTTCAAAATATTCCTATTTTAAACTTGAATGTTTCAGAATTTAGAAACTAAAATAGTTTCTTTTATGATGTAATACAGATAGCGCGAAGAGGTAAATGATTTCAAATAAGAAAAATTAAGAAAATATCTTCAGAAATATGGAGGATATTTATAATGAAAGATATGATGATATTTTAGAATTTCTAATATCAGAGGATGATGAAGAATATTGTCCGCAGGGGTTTAGAGTCAGGAGCAAGATATTTGTTAATGACTTCAGCAGGTACTGAATCATTTGGATCCTTTGAAGTCAGGTTCAGTCTTTGTAATTTGTCCACAGCCTCCTTCCTACTTTGCTCAATCCGTTTTCCAGTTCCAAAACTTCTCTTTTTCTGCGCTTTGCCAGCACACTTCATCATTATCATCCGACTTTTACCGTTTAAAGTCGTTTATAGTTTTAGCTACACCATCAGCATTTTTTTTTTTTCGGAGAACCAATTCGTAGTTCGGAGTGTTTTTCAGAAACTTCACATTCAAATTAAGTCCAGAAGACAGACGTTATATATACACATATAACTGTTGGCGTAGACATGCTGCGAGATTTCAAAATACTAATTGCTAATTCTCAATGATTCGTATGGCAATTCTCATTACAAGATGCGAATGAGTAAATGATGGGGTTTCAATGAATAATTATAATGACTTTTTGGAGAGTCTAAAGTCAAAGGGTAATGAAGTTGTTGGTACATCTGCTAATAATGTGGTGGAATGTAAAAGGTTTCCTGGTAACGATGGTGTATATCTCAAGGTTATAATAAGGTTAATCTGACTGAAAAGTCAAAGTTGACTTGCTGGAGCTGTGACAAAACTGGCTACTTTGAATAGGAGTTGCAAAGTTATTTTTGCTAATAAATGTCAAAGAATCTAACGCGGATACGTTATTTAAACTTTTACTTTGGTTTCAAGAGTTTTTCGGGTACATAACTGTGGGTAACATGTGGTTGGATCATCATCTCGATTGCTCATCATTCGAAGTGTCTTCAGAAATTTTCGAAGGTTTTGAACACAGATTGTAATCGTTAACATACATTTGATGTTCTAACACAGTTTTGAAGTCAAAATATAGCTTGTGAAAGATGTAAGGATCTAAGAGTGATGATTTTGGTCATATCTCAAGTTGAATTTTGAGATTTCAAAATTAGAATATGTAATTAAATTTTGAATGAGTATGGTTGTTTTGATTTATATAAAAGAATGTATATTGTTGTGAAAGTAGGGAGTATAATGGATGATTTGCTGAATCAGATTCAAAGAATGTAACATATTAATTGTGAATTTATATATCTCTCGGGTATTACCTACCCGTTAAAAAAAAATTCACAATTAATATTTTGTACAAAAGAATTTTATTACAGTCTTTATGAAAATATATATATGTATATTTTCTTCAGATTTAACATAGATTTAATGAGTTAATGTTAAATTAAACTCATTTGATTTACGGTTGAAACTAGAATTGAATAATCCCTAAAGGCTTTAAAAAGTACATAACTTTTACGCAGTATTTCTTTAATGACATTGAAATTATGAATCAATACTTCGTTATTTGTTGATGTATGATGTTCGGTTCGTGGAATTCTTGTGAATTTTGCAAAGTACGAATGATGTTATCTGAAAAGTTTTGGGTACATCGATGATGAAAGTGTAAAATCAAATATATACTTGATTTATTATGAATTGGAATTTGTTGAATTGCGACAGAGATTGTAGTTAACGCTGGTTAAGTTGCGGCCGAAGGACGTACATTATTGCATATTTGTAATATGAATTAACCGAGTAGTTAAGATTCACACACAATAGCTTAGCACGGAAAGATTTATTTCCATATATATATATATATATATATATATATATATATATATATATATATATATATATATATATATATATATATATATATATATATATATATATATATATATATAATATACATATAATTTCTTCAGAGGGAATGAGTTAATTCTTCATAACTCGTTGATACAATATACACGTTATTGATTCGTAATGATGTCCACAGTGATTCTTGAACTGACGGAGTTTGTGATGTTATATGTGTTGTTGATTCGGATGTTGACTGTACTGACGATGCTGGTAACGCTGACGGTACTGTTGATGCTGTTGGTAAAGCAAGTTTAGCTTGTTAATCACACACCATTTTTGTCAGGGTTTCTACTCTTCCTTCTATCATTTTGGTTCGCTTAACTGATTTATGGTTAGGGCTAGATTAGATAATCTCTAAGACTTTAGAGATTACATAATCACCGCGGAATGTTTCTCCAATGAAGTTATGAATTAATACTTCGTCAGTTATTGTTGTTGGTACTCCTTGGTATCTATGGTGCGTATGACGTTGATGCTCGTGGGACAGATTGTGAAGTTGAGGTTTACGACGCGGTTGTGGTTGGAGGTGGTAATGGTACTGTTGGCGTTGATGATGGTGGTACTAATTATGCTGCTGATGCTGCTGCTGGTGTTTGTAATCTCTGCACCATATTCTCCAAAGCCACTACCCGAGCGCGAAGCTCGTTGACTTCTTCTATTACACCGGGGTGATTGTCGGTTCGGACAAGCGGATAAATAAAATCTAAAATTTGATGTAATATATAATCGTGACGCGATACTCTGGAAATGAGCGAGAAAATGGTGTTTCGGACAGGTTCGTCGGTAAGTGCTTCAGGTTCTTCGTCAAGAGGGCAATGTGGTGGATGGAAGGGATCACCTTCTTCTTGTCTCCAATGATTGAGGAGGCTACGAACCCATCCCCAATTCATCCAGAATAGGTGATGACTGATTGGTTGATCTATTCCGGTCACACTGCTTTCGGAGCTTGAATGGGATTCCATTTTGGAATCTGAGTGACTTGAACTGATGACGAATTTCATTTCGTACGATTGGATAAAGGATTTTTTTTTTCAATATGAAATGATTTTAGCTAACGGATGGTATTCTAATTACATAGAATATATATATATATATATATATATATATATATATATATATATATATATATATATATATATATATATATATATATATATATATATATATATATATATATATATATATATATATATAGATCAAAAGATTTCGTAGATTACGGAGGACTTTGCGGGATATGTCAGGCAAAGTTTAAAGTAACAGATACGATAAGATATGATTTAGCAGATATGCTAAGATATGAATTTTTGTCTATACACTATTCATGCAATCAATGCAGCAAGACGTGTCTTAAACTAAAAATGATAAGCAGGTAATTTCCTGAGGATGATAAGTAGTTAATTTTCGACACAAAATGATAAGCAAAACTTTTGACATGCAGACACGGTCGAAGTCCAGACTCACTAATGTATCATATCGACTTATCAGTTAGACACACTAATGCAGACCTGGTTCGCTAAGACCACTGCTCTGATACCAACTGAAAGGACCCGTTAATATACATTATAAACGATTCACAATAGTTGATTACATTGCGAGGTATTTGACCTCTATATAATACATTTTACAAACATTGCATTCGTTTTTAAAAGACAAACTTTCTTTACATTGAAAATTGACAGGCATGCATACCATTTCATAATATCCACTATCCAACTATAAATTGATTTAATAATAATCTTTGATGAACTCAATGACTCGAATGCAACGTTCTTCGAAATATGCTATGAAAGACTCCAAGTAATATCTTTAAAATGAGCAAATGCACACCGGAAGATTTCTTTAACACCTGAGAATAAACATGCTTTAAAGTGTCAACCAAAAGGTTGGTGAGTTCATTAGTTTATCATAATCATTTATTTCCATCATTTTAATAGACCACAAGAATTTCATTTCCAGTTCTCATAAATATACGTCCCATGCATAGAGACAAAAATAGTCATTCATATGGTGAACACCTGGTAACCGACATTAACTAGATATATATAAGAATATTCCCTATCATTCCGGGATCCTCCTTCGGACATGATATAAATTTCGAAGTACTAAAGCATCCGGTACTTTGGATGGGGTTTGTTAGGCCCAATAGATCTATCTTTAGGATTCGCGTCAATTAGGATGTATGTTCCCTAATTCTTAGATTACCAGACTTTAATAAAAAGGGGCATATTCGATTTCGATAATTCAACCATAGAATGTAGTTTCAATTACTTGTGTCTATTTCGTCAAACATTTATAAAAGCGCATGTATTCTCAGTCCCAAAAATATAAAGGGTAAAAAGGCAAATGAAACTCACCATACTGTATTTCGTAGTAAAAATACATATAACGTCATTGAACAAGTGCAAGGTTGGCCTCGGATTCACGAACCTAAATTAATTGTATATATTTATGTGTTGGTCAATATTTGTTTAACAAATTAGGTCAAGTCATAGTGTACCACAATCCTAATGCTCGAGACTAATATGCAAAAGTCAACAAAAGTAAATTTGACTCAAAATAATTTCCAAAAATCTATACATGATTAATATATAGTTTAAATATTGTCGTTTTATATTTTTAAATATTTTTAAAAGATTTATTAGAGTAAATAATATAATTTATTTATTAATAAATAAAATTTATATTAAATTTATATAATAAAATATACTTTTATATATATTAAGTAATAAAATTTATAGGGTTCATTTAATATCATAAAGATAATATGATAGGTATTATTAAAGTAAGTTATTACACGTAGTAAAATATGTTTGTATCACATATTTATTTGATAAAATAATATCTATAATGATAGTAAGTAAAAGTTGTATTATTTTGTAATAATAATTATTATTATAAAAATATCAATATTTATAATTACTAAAATGACATTATGATAAAACGATAATTCTAATTATGATAACTTTAATATTTACGATAATTTTTAATATTATCTTTAAAATAATAATTCTATCTAAAATAATAATAATGATATTTTATAGTAACAATGACATTTCAATTAAAATGATAATTTTTGTTAAAATGATAGTTTTAATACTAACGATACTTTTAATAATAATAGTAATGATAAAAATAATAAGAACGATAATTTTATCTAAATCAATATCTTATAATATTTTAATTTCATCATGATACTCTTACTCATTATTTCCTAATCGTTTTGTTTAATAGCTTTTAATCGTCTTTTATATCGTGTTCATAATAATGATAATAATAGTAATCAAAATAATTAGGTGTTAAAAATATTTGTTTTAATTACACTAATATTAATAATGATAGTTACTATAACATTATTAATGATAATACTAATAATTATCTTAATGATAATATAGTAATAATAATAATAACAATAACAATAACCATTTTTAAATAATGAGATATATATTAATAATGATAATAATAATAATAATAATAATAATAATAATAATAATAATAATAATAATAATAATAATAATAATAATAATAATAATTGGATAATAATAATAATACTAATTATAACTTTAACGATAATAACGATAGTAATAATAAAAAAAATAACAAATTTTAATGATAAATCCCTTTTATTGATAAAGATAATAATAATCATAATAATAAGATAAAACTAGAACGACGATAAAAACGACGATAATAATAATCATTTTTAATAAAAATATCGAAAATTCAATTGATTATAACTTCTAATCCGTTCATCGAAACCATTCGATATCTAAAGGAAAAGTTCTTATTTTTTCGCTAGCTTTCCAAGGACATGCATATCTTATACCTTATCTCAACCGCAAGTGTAACTAATTCAAGACCTAACCTGTCTAAGGGCAATATCAAAAGTACAAGCATGCATAATCCTAAATACTCAAGCACTAGTCAGGGATACACTATTAGTATGTAAAAGTTAAATTATGAGTACTCACGTATCAATATTGAGATTCAATATTGCAGGAAAGGTACGTAGACGCAAGAAATGATAAACACTATATTGACCTCACGAGCATACCCATGAACCATACTCAATCACCTCCATAGCTATAACCCATAATTTCCTTAATCCTATCCTACTCGAAAAACAATTTCGAAACCACTCGGACAGCACTCCGTCGTAATATTTTATGTATACTAATAATATCTTGAAATAATACGGAGTAAATATATATATGTAAATCGATTGAGAGAGTTCAGAGAAAAATATTTTCAAGTTTTTATGAAATAATGAAACTTATTGAATTCTATTTATAATAGATTTTTGAATTATTAAAGTTAATTATTAAAGTATGAATTATTAAAGTGAATTATTAAAGTATGAATTATTAAAGTGAATTATTAAAGTATGAATTATTAAAGTGAATTATTAAAGTATGAATTATTAAAGTGAATTATTAAAGTTAAAGTAAAGTAAAAATAAAGTAAAGGTAAAGTTTAAGTATAGTAAAAGTATAAAACTATGTACGTATAATACGCGTATAAATATATATAATATTAATTTAAATCGTTATATATATTTAATAAAATAAAATATAAATATCGTTATCTTTATCATACTAGTTAAGTAATGAGTTGTCAAAAGTGGTTCTAGATATTTATAAAAGTTATATACGTTTTAATAATAAAGTTCTTTTTAAACTGAAAACGTTTTTGTACGTTTGAAACTAAATAGATCAATCGAGTCTTTATGAGATTCAATCTTCCACTATCCTTTGTCTAGTTCTCAATGATTGACAATTTATTCTTATTTATAAATCACTTTACCATTTTCCGAATATTGTTAAAATGGAAAGATTTCTCAAATCAACGTGGGCCTTTCAACAGAGACTTGTAATCATAATTCAATATATCTGATAATTCAATCATTTGATCTTATCTTCTAATTCCATTGATAAACATTTTGAAACAGATACAATCATATAAAGTATTTAATCTAATATTTTGTTTACGTTTCAAGTTATAATATATATACATATATAATCATATTCGTTTAATGATTCGTGAATCGTTGGAACTTGGTCGAGGTTGAATGAATGTATAAACATAGTTTAAAATTCTTGAAATTTACTTAACAAATATTGCTTATCGTGTCGGAAACATATAAAGATTAAAGTTTAAATTTGGTTGGAAATTTTCGGGTTGTCACATGAAAGGCAAGAAATCATTAACGTTTGTTTCACGGATGACCTCTTCTTATTTTCATATGCAGATATAGATTCAGTGAAGGTTATTTAAGAAGCGTTGGAGGATTTCAAGAGTTTTTCGGGCCTTGTTCTAAATCTCCCAAAGAGTACAACGTTTTCTTTAATGTAACCCAAGCCATGAAGAATCAAATTTTATCATTACTTCCATTTGAAGAAGGGAAGTTTCCAATTAGGTACTTGGGGGTTCCGCTAGTTTCATCGCGTCTGCTCTACCGCGATTGTAAAGTTCTCGTTGAACGTGTTCAAAAGAAATTGTCTGATTGGAAGAATAAGAATACATTTTTTTCTTTTGCAGGTCGAGTTCAGCTAATTATTTCGGTATTGACCTTTATGCAAGTGTACTGGCAATCGGTGTTCATTCTTCTGTGTGCAATTATCAGGGAGATTGAAGCGTTTATGCGTGGTTTTCTTTGGTGTCAAGGGGACCTAAAACGTGGTAAAGGTAAGGTTAAATGGGAGGATGTGTGTAAACCTAAGAATGAAGGTGGTTTAGGAGTTAAGCGCCTTAGTGAGTGGAATGTTGCGCTTATGGCAACACATATTTGGCGGGTGCTTTCCAACAAAGACTCCCTTTGGATCAAGTGGGTTCATGCTTATCGTATCAAGGATATGAATTTTTGGGTCATTTCGATTCCAAGTGATGCTACATGGGGTTGGTGAAAAATTCTGTCTATTCGTGATAAGGTGCGTAAGTATTTCATGTACAAAATTGGTGATGGTAGTAAAGTCTCTGCTTGGTATGACAAATGGATTGATGAGGGACCAATTTTACAATTTATCCCGAGTAGAAGGATTCATGCTGCTGGTATGGATTATAAAGTGAGTAATTTGTGAGTTGATAGTGCGTGGCAATGGCCCACTGAATGGCTTCAACAATATCAGATTATCCAGAATGCCTTGCACATTGAACCTTCTGATGCTTGTGATGAAATTTTTTGGAAGGATAATAGTGGAGGATGGAGCCTTTTTACGGTTAGCAAAGCATGGGAATCGATTTGTTTGAGAACTAATAACGTTTCTTGGTATGACATTGTATGGCACGCTCAATGTATCCCAAGACACTCATTTTTATTATGGCTTTTAATGGGGGGAAAATTGAAGACGCAAGACAAGCTAGCGCCGTGGGAAATGAATGCGAATGTGAATCTTTTGTGGCCGTTATGTTCAGGCCAACAAGATAGCCATGACCACTTGTTTTTTGCGTGTAGTTTCTCGGCTCAAGTATGGACCCACGCTAGAAGCCGTATTCAGCTTCTTAGTGAGAATTGGAAGAATGTCACAAGTATATTGGGGCAATTTCCTCATAAGAAGTCTGCTAAGTGTATAGTTGCTAAGTTGCTTTTTGGTGCGTCGGTGTATTTTATATGGCAAGAACGCAATTGTAGGTTATTCAAGAAGAAAGCAAGGTCATGTGATCAGTTAATGGAAATTATTTTCTCAACTGTTCGTTTGAAGTTAATGTCGATTCGATGGAAGGATTCTATTCAATCTCAGAATATGAAGGCTTCATGGAAGATTTCATAATTGTGTTCGTTTAGTCTGGTTAGTGTCGGTTGTTTTGGTTGTTTGAGTAGTTTGATGCTCGTTGGCTCGTTGGCGTGAGAGGGCCTCATTGCCGTTTCTTTGTGACATTATTGTAAATATTCTTTTTTTTTTTATATATTTACCGGGTATTACCCTTTACCAAAATAAAGTTGTATCACTCATTTGGTTGATTGGAATCAATCAAAACAAAATTATTGAAGGGTCTTTTTCTACATTATATACAATCCGGTTGTTAGAGCAACCCATCAACCTTGTTTCTTATTAGCTTTCAGTTCTTGATGGTTACGTATGAGCTACAAGTCAACTTCAAATCATTATCTTCGACTTTTTTCCTTAATTAGTAAAATCATTTTTTATTCATCGTGACAAACATAAAGTTAATAAAAAGTCTAATTTTGTCGAAAATGGAATGGTGTAATCAAAATTTGTATAGTTACATTACACATAGGCGTTCCAGCAACATGTACAAAATGTGAAGCCGAGTAGAGTCCTAAATTTTGAAGGTCCTAAATTTTAAAAGTCATGTATAATAAATACATTAATTTATACTTTTTTTCAAGCACCGAATCATAAAAACTCATAATTTATCATATAATTTAATCGCTCATTAACTTCTTTTCTATTAATAATCTTTTAGAACTACATTTTATTTTTTCTTTTTGTGTTTATTGAAGGTCCTAAATTTTGAAAGTCATGTATAATAAATACATTAATTTATACTTTTTTCAAGCACCGAATCATAAAAACTCATAATTTATCAGATAATTTAATCGCACATTAACTTCTTTTCTATTAATAATCTTTTAGAACTACATTTTTATTTTATCTTTTTGTGTTTAGTACTAACGTCCATAACGGTCTAATTTTTATGGAGTATTACTTTTTTTTAGTACCAACTGATATTAACTACCGAGTATATTTTAGTATTAATTTATATTTTTATATTTATTACTTCGTATATAAATTTAACGTTAATAAGAGTATTTTTTATATTTCGAACATGGCGTATTAATATAGCGAGACGACCTGTCATTACACTATTACAGTAGATAGTAAATTTGGTTAAAAAAGATTAAAAAGTGGTAATTAAGAACGTACGACGCTAAAATCAACAAATGCATGCACTATTTAATGTTGAATAATTATATTGGTTTATTGAGAGTGGCCTGTGCCAGTATAAATGTAAGAATTTAAAAGCATTGAATCCATGTTGTTTAACAATGTAGCACAATCAATATGGATCGGTAAAATGTAAGTAAAATATTTTTTTCCAAGCAAATTAAAATGTTTATGTTTTTTTAACAGCGGTTAAGAGTCATTGACGGAGCACAAAACGCAATGTCGACACCCAACCACTCGATCATTTTCTTGATACGAATCATTACAATTCTACAGTCCTTCAAGAGGAAAACTCCACGACGAATCCATACGGGCATCACATGTGGTAAAATCCTTTCGGGTGATGCCCGAACGCAAAAAATCCGCAACCTTTAAGGTCCATGAAATGTGCGGGTAACAACAAGGAAATTTTTGCAGCGAGTGAAAGTCGAGCCCTTTACCTCCCATATGAAAAAGCGAGTGACTACCATTACGTCAACTCCTTGTTGTTTTTAATAAAAATATTTATCATATGTAGGTTTTCAGAGTTCATACAATATTGCAAAGATAAGAAGTTATTCAATGGTTTAGTTGCGGACCTTGAATAAATTTTTCGGGAAGACAATCTGAATGAGGTAAATTGATAAACGGGTAAATGAATAAGATTTTGCTTGTTCAATACAGAAAAAGAGAGGGGTATTTTTTATTCAAAAATACATAGGCTAATAAGGTTATTCTATTACTTGTTTTTCACGTTTACCTAACACCCCATGATAAATTGCTAGTAAAGTTTGAAACTAAATACTTCCTTGAACTTAAACTTAGTCATATATTTTTCCTATGGATTTAAATTTAATTGATCCAAAAGTGCAAACTTCTGTAACTTAAAAGGCAATAAAGTACACTACTTACTAAAATGTTACGGGAGAGCATGATCCTTGTTAGCCCCCATTAAGCCCCGCCCCCTCCAATGGTTATATATTTTAACGTATAAGTAAAATAGTGGACATCCTCATGTGATGTTCCGTTTAAGTTACCACATTCCCAGCTTAATCAAAATTTTGATGGTCATAAGGGTCGTACCACCTTCTCGCATCCTAAAGGCAACGCTATTATTGGGATTCAATGACCGGAAAATAGTTTTTGGGTAAAAAAAAACTGCTATCTTCTAACCAATTTGTTTTTATAGAGAAGAAAAACGTAAATTAAATTACAAGTGATTCGATGATCGTATGTGATACACTTGTTGACTCTAGCCAACCAACATGGGTAGATCCTACGATCTACTTGTCACACATATCACTATCAAACCATTGTAAACAAAACTACATAACAACAAAACAATACACAAACAACAAACTAATCACATTGAAGCCACTACTGCTACAAATTTTCTACAATACGGATCTAACAAACCATTCGAAGTAGTCTCTGTAGAAACAATATACTGAAGGTAAAAACAATATGAAACTCATTATAACCCTGGAGACGACAAAAGACCGGCCTGAGAGATGAGGCAAATCACAAGTGAGTCATCCTCAATAGCAAAACAAACCCAATGAACTGTCTTCTATCTAATTCCCAACATTGGCATCTAAACCTACAAGAATCTCCTAAACATACTATTAGCTGTACACTATACGGTGTATATTCTCCATAAATAGGAGATCAAAGTATATATGATAGAATTATAAAGATTGTAATCTATGGAAATCAGGAAGTCTGTTAGTCCATACGTTGTATTAATATACTTGATAATTATCAATGAAAGGCACAAGATTACCTTCTAATATGGTATCAGCAGCCTAATACCCTGCTATTCCTTCTCTATTTCCTTCATACTCGGCATTCTTCTCTTCTCAACCCTGCTTCTATTCTACAATTCTTCTTCATCATTCACAACATGACCACCGAACCCATCAAACTAGCTGCTCAACCAATACACCAAATACAACACTTCGTTCCATTCAAACTTGATCTGGACACCAGAAAATACAACTCATGCTCCGAACTCTTCAAAATCCATTGCAAAGCACACGATGTGCTTGATCATCTCACTTCCGAAACACTACCCTCTTCTGCAAAAGGAAAAGAAACAGAAACTATTACCCCTGAATTGTGGAATCGCCATGATGCGATTGTTTTACAATGGATGTATGCTACTATGTCACTCGATTTGATGAACACTATAATGGAACCAGAAATCACCACAAAGAAAACATGGGACAGGCTGAAAAGCGTCTTCCACGACAATATGCATTCCCGATCCCTAGCCTTGGAGAATCAATTCGTCAATACCAAGTTAGACGATTTTCCCAACATGGACGCCTACTGTCAACAACTCAAGATGATTGTTGATCAGCTAGCAGATGTGGATGCCAAAGTCGAACCCATCGATTGGTTCTACAACTAGTGGCTGGACTCAACGAGAACTATGCTCAGATTCGGACTCACATTAATCAAATGGACAAACTACCAACCTTCTGTGATGCTCGTTCCAAACTTATCCTCGAAGAATCACTCAAAAGCCGAAGCCGCTAGTTGTCGATGAATATCTCCACTATTGCGTTGATGTGAATCCACTCCCTATTGCGTTGATCTCTACTTCTGATAATCAAGAGTCTCGCAACCAGGTTTTTACCGATCGTGAGCACCATAATCACACTTGCGGGTCAACATCTAACAATCGTAGCAGTTGATAATCGAATAATCGAAGTGGGAGAGGTGGCAATTATGGTAGAGGAAGGCACCAGTACAATTAATTTGGTAATTCTGCTTCTCAATTTGGTTCACGTTCTTTTTACCGTAATTGGAATTTGAACCAGAATGCTAGCTGGACCTCCCCAAATATTAATTAGGCCTTACCACTTCCTTGGGCCCAAAACATTGTTTCTTCTCCATGGGCCAACTATAACTCACCTTGCCCATATCCTACCGCCCCATGGACTCGGCCCAACATGCCTTCTAGTTCCGCTGGATTATTGGGTCCCCGACGACAAGCCCAATTTGCCTCTAATAGTTACATAGGATCGTATTTACCTACTGACATTGATTAAGCACTATACACAATGTCCCTTAACTCGCCAAATGATAATTGGTACATGAACATTGGAGCTTCCTCACACATGTGTAACACCCTGAATTTAATACATCAGAAAGTGTCGTCAGAAAGTGTCGCCAGAAAGTGTCGCCAGGAAGTGTCCTCAGAAGTGTCAGGAAAAGTCTAACGCAAAACTTGCTGACAGACAGGATCATGGTTTTTAATATTTTAGAGGTGCATTTGGGTCTGTTCACTCGAGGGTCGGTTTTTGAGCCACAAAACTGACCCAATGCTTATCTTATCCTCATTTCACCTCTTTTCACACACTTACATCTAGAGATAGAGAGGAGCTTAGAGAGAGAGAGAGATAGAGCTTGATTTGGAGAAGAAGAAGTTGGATTCTCACCAAAGTTCAAGTGTTAAAGTTGCTCATCTCGTTCTTGGCTACATTTTGGTAGTGATGGTAAGCTCTAACTTCGAATTTAATTGTTTATGTTTATGGTTCAAATTGGGGGTTTTGTACTTGTAAGTTCTTGAGAAAACCCATTTAGCTCATTAATGGAAGTTTGGAGCTAGTAATCGAGTTTAGTGTTGTTGTTGGTGGATATGGGGTTAGTTGATGAATTAATCATGTTTAGGACTTGTAAATTGGGTATAATCACTAGTGTTAGTTATTATGGAAGTATTAGAACCCATTAGGGTGTATTTGGAAGACTAATTTTGAAATGGATCAAAATTAGGGTTTATGTGTCAATTTGGGTAAGACAAGTGTTTAACTCTTATGATTTGGTTTCATTGGCGTATTAGGACCATTTTCACTAGTGTTAGTGATTATTGGTTAATTTGGGCACGGTTTGTGCTTGGAAGTGCATTTGGGTCAAAATTGCACTAAGTGTCAATTTGGGTTGGTTTGTGATCCACCCTAATTGTGTTGCTTGTTATGTGATAAATGGAATAGTTACATTCCATTGGCGGTTTGCGGATTTGGCTTTACATTCATCAAGGCGACAAGGTGAGTGTAAATTTACTATATGCATATGTATGCGTAGGATGGGTGCGTGTGTGTAGAGTAACCCTTGCTCGGGTTTACTCTACTTTTGTGTGGGAGAATGGACCCCTTGTGCTTCGGGTCCATGTGTTATGCTTGTGCGTTTTGGGTTACCACCCTTGGGGTAGTGAATCTTGTGCTTATACGGATTCACGTTCGTATGGTGGGCCAACCCCGTTGTTGTTGTTGTATTGATGAGGTGATTCGGGTAGTGAATCACGTGAAGTTCGGATTCACTAAGGCGCGTGAAGTTCGGCCAACCCTATTGTGATGAATGGCTTAAGGTATGAATCACGCGATGTTCTGGTTCATTATGGTGCGCGAAGTTCGACCAACCTTATAGTCAAGTTGTTTGAAGGAAGTGAGTCGCGTGAAGTTCGGATTCACTAAGGCGTGTGGAGTTCGGCCAACCTTCATATGTTTGAGGTTAAGGGGTTAAGCTTGGGTCGCTCGTATGTTATATTGCGTAAATATATAATGTTGTGTTGTAGCTAATCCTGTGGTGTTAGCTTGGTGGTACGTTTTATATAGCTCGTTTTGCTATGCGGATGCGGTATGTGTTTATTACTTGTGCGTGGTGACGCGTGCTCGTTTTACGTATATGTATGTGTATAGCATCTTTACATTCACCAAGCATTAGCTTACCCTCTCGTTGACTTTATTTTATAGGTTCGCTAGGTGGCGGCTCGGGTAAGCGTGGGAACTAATCGCTTGTGGTTTGCTCTAGAAGACTGTGCTTTAGGACTCGATTAGGATTGGGTAGCATACTCCCATTCATCATGCTCTAGTGTCCTTGAGTATTAAAGTTAATCGGGGCGATTTTGTTACATTATGGTAGTAAATGGGTCAACGTGGTCCCGGGGTTTTGTAAACTTATCTTGTTGTCCCGAAAACTTAAAAAGTATGTAATTTGTGTCATTGTAATGATTTAAACAAGTGACGGGTTATGGGAACGTGTCTGGGTGAATTTTGGTAAAAAGCTTCTAGACAAAATGTGAAAACGTGTAGATAGTAGCGCGCCGCACCATATGGCTAACTTTGAATATCAGATTGCTGGACTGGATTCAGGATTTAAAATATACGTAATATCGCGCCGCGCAATGGGTTGGCGCGCCGCGCCAACGTACTGTGACAGAAACTGTTTTAAAAAAAATGTGTACGATAAAGGGTTGGTTATCGGGTTGGGTCATTACAACATGACGGGTAATCGAGATATTCTCTCTCCCTATTTTAATTTGAGCACTTCGAAACAAATTATCGTTGGTAATGACAATACACTTCCCATCCGTGGAATTGGAAACACCTACTACCTTTTTCAAATAAACCTATTCTTTTAAAAGACGTTCTTCATGCTCCTAACATTATCAGAAACTTACTTTCCGTTCGTCGTTTAACTACCGATAATTATCTTGCTATAACTTTTGATCCATTTGGTTTACTGTTAAGAATTTCAGGACGGGCATTCACCTCATGAGATGTAATAGCACGGGGGACCTTTACCCACTAAGTCCTTCCGCTCTTCAACAACTCCAGTGTCCCACTTCACTTGCTGTTTTCCCACAAGATATTTGGCACCGACGTCTTGGTCATCATGGCGCCAACTTTTTTTGTTTTCTTAGCAATAATAAATCTATTAAAAGTTCATGTAATAAAACTCACTTTTTTGTGAGTCATGCATTCTTGGCAAACATATCAAATTACCCTTTCATGATTCTACTTCTACTACTATGTCTCCATTTGAAATAATTCATACTAATATTTGGACTTCACCTGTTCTCAGTTCTGCTGGGCATAAGTATTATGTTTTTTTCTTAGATGACTATTCTAACTTCTTATGGACATTCCCAATTGCACAAAAATCACAAGTTGTTCACATATTCCAAACCTTCCATAGATATATTAGCACTCAATTCTCAATCAACATTAAAACAATTCAATGTGATAACAGAACTGAATATAACAACTCTACAGTCCATAAATTCTGTCAACAACATGGCATTTCTTTTCGTTTCTCCTATCCTCACACGTCTCCACAAAATGGGAAGGCGGAAAGAAAAATCCGTGCAATTAATAACATTCTTCGCACAATTCTGTCTCAATCTTCAACACCACCTAAATTTTAGCACCACGCTCTCTCCATGGCTACATATTTACTAAACATCCTTCCCACCAAATTACTCAAGTACCTTTCTCCCACTCACATACTCTACAATTGCCAACCTAAATACGACCATATTCATGTTTTTGGATGTCTTTGCTACCCTCAAATTCCCTCCACCACTATAAACAAACTTCAACCCCGCTCAACTCCATGTGTCTTTCTCGGTTATCCACCCGCACATCGTGGATACATGTGCGATCTCGAAAAATTATTCTGTCTAGACATGTTCTCTTTAAAGAAGATGATTTTCCCTTCTACAAACCACTACATTCAGAAAACTATGACTTTCTTCATACTCCTTTATCCATGCTACCACTCGCCTACCCAACACATGATGTCCCGCATGTCGACCCGACCCACTCACAACCCTCGGTCCAGTCCACTCCACCAGAAAACTCACCACCTAATTCCACAAATGACCAATTGGTCCAATCTCCACACTCTCAAACTCCTTCTGTTTCTGCTGGGTTCTCACCTACGGCCCAATCCTTACCCTCAGCCCAACACTCTTCAAATAACTCTACTTCACCCACCAGCCCAAACGCCAATCATACAAATTCACCAAATGTGTCTTCATCTATTCCTCCCTCTACCTCCTCATCCAATACTCCTCTTGAGTTCACTCCTCCACCTCCAGCATGCACCATGACTACTCGTGAAATGGACAGTATCTATAAACCAAAAAACTCCGTTTAATCTTCATGCTACTACGACCCCTTCCCCGATTCCTTATAATCCTCGCGAGGCTCTTAACGATCCTCACTGGAAGCGTGCCATGACGGATGAGTTTCGCGCTCTTATTAAAAATGGGACTTGGAAATTAGTACCTCGTACTGATGATATGCATGTTATGCATTCTATGTGGATATTTAAAGATAAATTATGTACTGATGGGTCTTTTGAGCGATATAAAGCTCGTTTGGTTGGTGATGGCAGGTCTCAACAGGTTGGTATTGATTGAACAGAGACATTTAGTCCCGTTGTCAAGCCCGCTACAATTCGAGTGGTTCTCAGCTTAGCATTAGCAAACTCTTGGGATGTACGACAGTTAGATGTTAAAAATGCCTTTCTCCATGGCAATCTCAGTGAAACAGTTTTCATGTATCAACCAATGGGATTCAGAGATCCTGTAAATCCTGATTATGTGTGCTATCTAAAGAAATCACTCTACGGTCTCAAACAAGCACCCCGACCATGGTACCAACGTTTCACCGACTTTGTCACTACACTTGGTTTCACTCACAGTAAATGTGACCATTATCTCTTCATTTACAAAAATGGACGCGACACGGCCTACTTGCTTCTATATGTCGACAATATTATATTGACTACTTCCTGGATATCTTGCGAGAAACAATCATGCAACACTTATCCAAGGAATTCGCCATGAAAGACTTGGGCAAGTTAAGCTACTTCTTGGGTATTTCCGTGCAACACACCGCGAATGGGTTATTTTTGATTCAGTCCAAATATGCACGTGAAATAATAGAACGAGCGGATATGACATCATACAAACCATCCAAAACACCAGTTGATACCAAATCAAAACAGGGATCCAAAGATGATCAACTATTTCACAATCCAACCGTGTTTCACAGTCTTGCTGGCGCCTTACAATATTTAACTTTCACACGCCCGGATATCTCCCATGCGGTACAACAAATTTGCCTCCATATGCATGCACCACATGACATACACATGCATGCCCTCAAACGAATTATACGCTACGTTCAAGGTACAATGCATCATGGGCTACATATGGTTCGATCTCCTACCACTCACTTAGTATCCTCCACCGATGCTGACTGGGCTGGCTGTCGGACACCCGGAGATCTACATGAGGCTAATGTGTTTATCTTGGTGATAATCTTATATCCTGGTCGTCTAAGCGTTAACCAACTTTGTCTCGTTCAAGTGCAGAGGCCGAATATAGAGAGGTTGCCAATGTTGTGTCCGAATCATGTTGGTTGCACAATCTCCTTCTTGAGCTCAATCGAACGATACACAAAGCTACTATTGTTTTTCGTGATAATGTCAGTGCAATTTTGTTGTCCGACAATCCCATTCAACATCAATGGACAAAACACATTAAGTTAGATATCCGCTTTGTTTAGGAAAAGGTAGAACGTGGTCAAGTTCGAATCTTACATGTTCCTTCGCGTCATCAAGTTGCGGGTATCTTCACGAAAGGCCTCCCTTTGGTCCTCTTTGATGAATTTTGGGACAGTCTCAACATCCATCTCCCTCCCGCTTCAACTGCGGGGGACTACTAGCTGTACACTCTACGGTGTATATTCTCCATAAATAGGAGATCACAGTATATATGATAGAATTATAAAGATTGTAATCCCTAGAAATCAGGAAGTCTGTTAGTCCATGCGCTGTATAAATATACTTGATAATTATCAATGAAAGGCAAGAGATTACCTTCTAATACATACAATATTCAATATAACTCAATACCAATAATCTTCCTAACCTGACCGCACTTACCCCTAAGGAATTACCCTAAACCGCCGCCAACTCTCAAAAGCATCGCCTGAAATCCAAGAAAACCTACCTCGAAATTAAAGCAACACCCAACAAAACCACGAACAACCACCCGATGGTAGCAAACATTCTTGAATAATCCGTGGATCAAGGGCACAACAAAGATCGGCAAAAACGTCATCGATCTAAATCAAGAGGATACCAACGTTGAGTAAACTGGAAGGACTGAAATTAATAGGAGGTAAAAATTTGGGTAAATGAGGGAAGGGGAGGTGGAAGGAGATGCACTAGTGAAAAAAATATGAGGGAAGATGCATTATACAATTAAAAGAAATTTTCATGAATTGAAATCATTTACTCGTCAATGTCGTATTCCAACACTAAGTTACTTTTTATGAAGAATCAAGTATACAAGATTGGAAGATACGTACGGAGTATTTCCTAAATATGTTTTATAGTTGTTCAAAATTTTAAATAAACTAAGTCACAATTCAAAGGTGTTAAAAGTATCCCTATTTTTTGAACGGTCAAAATATATTAAAACACAGACCCTCTAGAAAGCTTCTAGAGAGGCCACAACCAAACAATTACAACGAGTTCATGAACCAAGCGGCTCAAGAAATATTACATTTACCTCTATATCTAATTCAATGATATGAAAAAAATACAAATAGAATCAAAAAGTTTGGACTTTTTTTACCATCGAATTGTTAAAAACAACTCCATTCCTATGTCTCCAAAGAAACCAAAAACATGTAGCAACGATTGCATATACCTTGTTCTTGACTTCTTTTAAACTGATCCAATGCTCGAACCAAATCATTTAATCTAACCAAGAATTTAACACTCGCACATTGCAATCAACGCATCTTCTAATTTTAACCCAAACGTGATCCGCCACTTCACAACAAAAGAATATATGATCTTGTGATTCAACATTACTCGAGCAAACTGGACAGCTAATAGAATTAAACTCCAATCCACGCACCGATAGGTTAAATCTCATAGGCAACCTGTCCACATCCAAACGCCACATTAAAACATTCACTTTTTGAGGTATCACTTTGCACCAAAATGTTGCAGGAGATAACGATGGAAGCAGCACACTATCTACATGCGATCTTGTCAAATTTATTGCAAAATTCTATCAGAAGTGATGGACCATTACCAACTATCATCTTGATCTCCCAACGAAACATTCGATAGCTCAGTTAGCATGGTGCTAAAGCTATCTATATTACGACTTCCCAACTCATTACGAATCCAATCCCACAACCATGACCCGTTAATGAGTCGATCACAGACTAAACACTCCATATTAGTATCCAAGTGAGCAAGACGATTGAATCTATCCGATAACGGGCCCTCTCCAATCCAATGATCCTTCCAAAATTTTGTCATATTACCATTTACAACTCGCTTACGTAAAGTATGTAAAGGGATAATATTCTTACTATGCATATCATGAATAGAAGTAATAATATTAGTCCACACACTTTTGCCTCATTAAGAGTGGTTGAAAACTCCATGATTAGTACCACAAATTGAGGATATAAATGATGGCCGTAAGCTATCTGATGCAATATTTAGCCTCCATCTCCATTTTTGAATAAGAGCAATATTAAACGTCTTAATACTTCCCACGTTTAACCCTCCCTTTTCCAAAGAAGCCATCACATTCAACCATTTAATCCATACCATTTTCTTATCTATTTCATTGCTTCCCCCAAAAAAATGCAGCCCGTATGGATTCGAGATTTTTCAGAACACCTTCCAGACATTTAAACATTGAAAGATACTGAGACTCCCCAAAACCGTCGATTTTACCAATGTTAACCTCCCTACGATGGAAAGAAGATTAGCCTTCCCAATAGCCAAGCGCTTTTTAAACGGATCTATCAACGTACTCCAATTACTAATAGTTTTCATATTGTAGCCCATAGGTAAACCAATATAATAAAAATGAGAGCTACCCGGCATGCCAACATGAACTATGAGCCATGAAAGAAATGTCATGTCAGGAACCTTAACTCCATGAATGCTTGATTTTGAAACATTGGGTTTAAGACCCGAAGCTACATAAAAATATGAAACACACGCGATATATTCTCCATATTTGATGTACTCCAGTCCGTAGTAATTATCACATCGTCCGCATAAAATAAATGCGAGATATTATGTTCGAATGACCAGTCCTCGTATCCCGAATCAGGAATGAATCAATAACATTAATAATAAGTGCAATCCCTCCATGACAATTATAAATAAAAATGGACTTAGCGGGTCTCCTTGTCTTAACCCTCTCTTTATAGAAAATACCTTCGTTGGGCTCCCTTTAATGAGCACCGATAATCTAGACGAATTGAGACACATCTTAATCCAATTTAGCCACTTTCGACCAAAACCCAATAAATCTAACACATAATCAAGGAAATTCCAACTAACTGAGTCATACGCCTTCTCGAAGTCAACTTTTAATGTCAATAATTTCTTCTTTCTTTTTTTATAACATGACATTATCTCACTCAACATCATAGACCCATCCAAAATTTGTCTACCGGCAATAAATGCTGATTGCTCCGGACTTATTAACTTATCAATCACCTTTTCTTAACGATTCACTAACATTTTAGCAACAATCTTATATTGTAACCCGATAAGCGATATGGGTCTATAATCTTTGATCCCAATAGGATTCGAAATATTTGGGATTAAAGTAATTATCGCCGAACCCACACCATTCGGTAACATACTCGAATCCAACGCGTCTCGAATGAAAACAAACACCTCATCTTTCATCATCTCCCAATTCGACTTAAGAAAATGTAAAGAAAAACCGTCAACCCGAGGCCTAAGAACTTCCACATGACTAAACCAACCGTTTTATATCTTCGATGGTAACATTTGATTCTAGCATAAACTGTCCAACTCGCATAACCTCCTGAACACTGTGAGATTTGGAATATCACATTCTTCATCTTGCTGACTAAATTTGGACATATAAAATTTTCAGAATTCGAATTTAATACGATCCGGACTTGTGATCCACTCTCCATTAACCGCAATACCATTAATCATTTGACATTTTCTCTTATTTTTCAACAAAGAATGGAAGTAATGCAAATTTTCATCACTTTTGACATCCCATTTCACTCTCGCTTTTTTGACATACATCCATCTCATCCCTTCTCACCATAAGATTTAATTCGTTAATAACATTTGTCGTCTCGTCTAACTCCTCAAGAGAGGCACAACTATTAGCTCCATGCTTCTGTTATGTTCATTAGATCGAGTAGAAGCAATCCAAGTCTTTAATTTTGCTTTAAGTTTGCAAAATTTGTTAAAAAAATTTAAATTAGCCAACTCGTCTGACCTCCATACCGCAACCACAAAATCACCAAAACCTTCACGTGTCATCCATGAAGAGAAAATCTTGAACGGGATGGGACGAAAATAACTATTATCAATGTGAAGAAGAAGCAGTACATGATCGGACCAAGCCTTATTCAACGCGTTCATCCTGAGATCACGCCACAGGTCCATAACATTCTGAGAAACAAGAAACCGATCAATACGACTCATCTTTGACCCGCTCTTATTCATCCAAGTGTATCGTCTTCCACCCATTACCATATCATGTAAATTATTACGCTTAAGAACCCATTGAACAATGCTGCAGCATTTGCTTTATAGTAACATCCAAAACGATCTTCCTCACACCGAAGTTCATTAAAGTCACCAAATAATACTTACGTACCCGTGTGATCTTGCATAAATTGCTATAGTCTAGACCATAATCGCTTCTTATCATGTAAATTAATAATGATTGTAAGTTTAAAATCATAGAAAACTATATTTTTGTCACAAAATATCGAATAAAAATAGTAATTTCAATTTTGTAAAGAAAAACAGAAAATGTGAAAAGTTGTGACAAAACACATTAGGTGGAGTCGAGCCCATGAGATGAATAAGGCCGGTCGGAATACATTTGGCTCAATCAATCCTAATGTACGCCTTTCGGAAGTGATGCTCGTTACCCGTGTGGACCGCAACAATAAAATAGGTTTGTTGTAGCGTTTTCAAAAGCATTATGTCTATTAAAATGAAAGAATATTACCCGTTCGGTAAACTACACATATTTTCGTGCAAAAAACCTAAACATATCTTTGAGACAATACTATGGATGCCATAAAGGTCAATAGTATCGTTATCTATCTATACTAATCTAAAAACTGACTCCCCGGTGTCAATAAATGAGGTTAATTTTCTATTTTAATAATCAAAAGTTAAAATAAATTTATTGCATTAATAATCAAAGTTAAAAGATATTTATTGAATTATTATATCTACATACATACCCTTTTTAATTGTAAAAGGAAAAAAAATTACATCATAATACGGAGGTATATCTACATACATATTAAATGTGGTTTACATAAAATAATGGTATATTAAAATTCAATGAACTAAAAATAATGAATTCTTTTATTTTTTATATTCAGTCATATGAATGAGTATGGTGATTGTGTTAAAATATATATAAACTACAATATATCAACTACCAATTATAAGGGATAAACTAACAGATAAAATATTACTAAATATTATTGTAGATATTTTTTAAATAATAAAGAAAAAATGATAAAAATGATTAATCAGTTAACTACATCATGATTAAAACATAATAAAAAATTGTATTAACTAACAAATGTTGTTTATATATAATCATAATTTGTGTCACAATAACACAACAATAAAATGTGTTATAATTGTTTTCACCATTTATTTTTCTTATATAACATGTATACGTTTCAATCCTTTCATATTACGTATATTAAATAGATAGGTTTTAATGCTTTCAATTTTCTTATAATAAATAGGTCAGTTTCAACCGTTCATTTTTCCGATATTAAAAACTATAAGATGATACATATTTGCCTATAAATACTATTTTTTATTTTTACATTACTCCCTTTGCAAATGATATAATTGATACAGTTTCACAAAGATTCATTTTCATATTTATCATCATCATCATTTTAGTAAGATGATTTGCTCCTCCAATGTCAACTATTCGTCCATCAGCTTAACGATAAATTTATGTTATGGTAACACTTTATTTGGATGTTATATTACTGGTGTTCATAGAATCTTTTCATTTTAATGTAATTTTTATCTTCATTGATTGTTACTTAGAGTTCATTCATATGTGTACTTTTCATTTTGATTTATGTCCAAATTTTCAATTTTGGTTAGAGACGATTACGATTCACTAATGTAAATGAATGTCATTAGTTATCACATTAAGGTTTTTTTCTCTTCTCTTTTACTTTTTTTTTTATGAATATGTTTGACTAATTAATAAATCTAATATTTGATTATCTTAACTTTTTCTTGCTCTAGGTATCCATCATGCTAATCTGCAAGTTTTGTGGGGTTTCATTTGATTTTATTACAACGGTATCTTTACGTGATATTGGATTCTTTCACCTCTGCATCATTTTATAATTTATAGTCCTTTTATGTGAGTCATGTGTATATTTATTATAGTTTAAGTTTTATTTTGATTCTAATCCTTTTATTCGGATATAATTTTTGTTATCGGATATGTTTATTATAATTTATTGTATTATAGTTCGTTATAATATACTACGGAAGTTTCTATATTTCATTATTTTTTATTACACAATTATAGTGTCCTTTAAATACTTGATGAGTGAAAAGCATGTAAAAGTCTAGATTTCATAATTTGTAATATGCGTATTACTAACTTGATATTTTTGGTGATTTAATAAATGTTGAAATTTAATACTCTATTACATTTTGGCATATCAACATTAGTTAAGAATAAAAAGGTAAAATAATGTGTAACAATGTTTATGATAAATGATAGTAAAAAGATAAAATAATGTATAAGAATGACATGTGTAATAGTAATTCAAGATCTTGAATTTAAAATAAATTATAGTAAAATCTCAAATTCTACTATTATATACATAAATTCTATTAATCTATATTACAATGTACATTTACTTTTTACCCTTCCTATCAAAAAAACGTTGTAGCAAAATTTAAGTGTATAGTGTAATATATGAATTAAATGATTTACTTTAACAACCTAAGTTTAGTCCTTTCAAGTAAGATTTATTGAATGTTTTCATAATTTTAATTTGCTTATATTAAATAGTTTAAGTTTCAATCCATTCATTTTTTTTATGATTATTAGCTAATATTGACATGAACATCATAATAACTAAAATTAAGTTTAATAACTTCTCATCTTTTCATTTCCTCTATATTAAATAACTAAGTTTTTTTTTTTTTTTTTGAAAAGCCAACAATTATTATTAAAAAGAAATAAGGAGGTCCGAAGACCATATACAGAATCTCAACAAACCTACACTAACAATCACGAGCAAAAGCACTCGACTAAAATAAAGAAACAAACTCGAAAACAATACAGACATGCGTTATACAGAAAAAAAAATGCTATGTAAAGAAAAAATGGTAAGACTCGATTGGTTATATATATTTCAGGAAAAAGCCTTCATCTAACGAGATTCGCCAAGGAAGGGACAACTTGAAAAGACAAGCAGGAGTAGAAGCCAAATTGCAGTACCGTAACACTACAGCGACAAAGCAAATGACTCTACACCTCTTAGCCCTGGCCAAGACGAAAAACGAAAGACTCCGGCATAAAAAACCTGAATATTAACCAATGCCAACTTTAGTAGGGTTAGCGTCAAACCATCTCGGATTGGTTAACCATTTTTGCCAAACTAGATTGCCTTTCTTCCAACGGCTATTTATCCACTCGAAGCTCTTAGATTGAATCTCGGATATTATTTTTGGGTTGCTTAAATGCTTTTTTCCAAAAACACGATCATTTCGATGTAGCCATATGTAATAACTAGTGATCCAAACAACCGATCGCCAAAGAGAGATGCCAAGATTTGAGTTAAGCTGGGGGTTCGAAGCATTTGCGATATCAGATAAGCATGAGATGTTTAGGAGGTCTAGATTCCACCATTTTTGTATTTTATTCCAAATGTCGATGGAATTGGAGCACTTTAGAATGCAATGAAGAAGAGTTTCAATGTCATCGTCGCATACCGGACACCGGACAGAGTGAAGATCGATACCTTTTTTATCAAGTTCTGATCGGACGGGGAGTTTATTTTGATTCATCCTCCAGATAAAGATTCCAATTTTTTGCGGAACTAAGGGGTTAAGAACAGTAGGATTTCTCGAACCGATAGAAACAACAGACAACGAATTCAATAATTGCATGAGATTATCCGTGGAGAACTTGCCATTCGGACTGTGTTTCCAGACCCAACTTGGGGATTGGTTACTAGAAAAAGTGTAGTGTTCGATAGAATCGGTGATGGAAAGCAATTCATCAGCAGCCCTCCATTTAGGTAAAGAACTCCAAACCCAGGAGAAAATAATGCCAGAATCTGATTTGGTAACGCGATCCCGAATAGAGACGTCTTTGTCCACTTCTAGTCTAAAAAGCCTAGGATACAAATCACAGAGCGCTCTGTCACTTATCCACTTATCCTTCCAAAAACGCGTGTCAGCTCCGTTCCCTACATCTTTGACAAAAGCATTAGCAATATTACACCCTAACTTATTTAGGGTGTGTTCGATATTGATAATATTGAACCATGTTCGACCCCGCAAATTTTTTCAAATTACAAATGACCGAGGGAGAGAAACAACCCAACCCACCGTTATCACCATAGATGCTTTTTATAATTCAGACCCAAAAAGAGTTATCGTTGTTCAGAAAATGCCACCACCATTTTGTTAATAAGGTAAGATTTTTTAATTTTAAAGAGTTGACATTTAAACCACCAAATTCGTATGGTAAAAGAATTTGGTCCCATTTGACCCAAGCCATTTTTTTCTCATCATAGGATCCCCCCCAGAAAAAATCGCGCCTCATTTTTTCTAATTCATTTAGAACACGTACCGGGGCTTTGAAGAGTGAAAAATAGTATTGTGGAAGGCTAGTTAGGACAGCTTTGATGAGGGTTAACCGACCGCCATAAGAGATAGATTTAGCTTTCCAATCGGAAAGCCGTTTTTTAAATTTATCAAAAATGGGAGACCAATTTTTATAACACTTTAAATTAGCACCTATTGGAAGACCAAGATAATTAAACGGGAACGAGCCTTCCTTACACCCAAACCAATTGGCAATACAAGATAGTTCTACACTTGACGTACCGATTCCATATACACAACTTTTATTAAGATTGATTTTAAGACCCGATAAATCTTCAAAGCATTTAAGTATTTTCAAAATATTTCTAACTTCACTTTTATTCCATTTGCCGAAAATGATAGTGTCATCCGCATATTGAAGGTGTGATACGACGACCTTATCATTTCCGACCTCGATACCACTAATTAATTTTTTATTTGTAGCAATCTTAAGGAGATGGTTTAAACCTTCACCTGCAAGAATGAATAGGAAGGGAGAAAGAGGATCTCCTTGTCTTACTCCTCTCTTGGGGAAGAATTGGTCGGTTGGTGCTCCGTTTACTAAGACCGAGATTGAGGTGGAGGTAAGGCATGATTTTATCCAATTTACCCATTTAGACCCGAAACCCATCAAATTCATAATGGCGCAAAGGAAGTCCCAATCTAGACAATCAAAAGCTTTTTCAAAATCAACTTTAAATATAAAACTCTTTTGATTTCTAGATTTGAGATCATCAATTGACTCGAGAGCAATTAGAACGCCATCTAAAATATATCTATTGGAAATAAAGGCGGTTTGCTCATCACCTATTAGCCTCGGAATGAATTTTCTAATTCTGTTTGCAAGCAGTTTTGAAAGGATTTTGTAATAACTACCGATGAGGCTAATAGGACGATAATGAGAAAAGTTGAGAGGATCTTTAACCTTTGGGATAAGAGTGATGAAGGACGCATTACACCCGTTAGAAATTTGCTCCGATTCCCAAAACCAATGAATGGCCTTTAAAAGGTCTCCCTTAATAATATCCCAGAATAGAGTGTAGAAAAGAATATTGAATCCATCTGGCCCGGGGGCTTTATTTTTTCCACACCCCTTGATAGCTTCTAGCACTTCTGATTCTGAAAATTTAGACTCAAGAGATTCGGCCATGCTTTCTTCAAGTTTAGAACCGTCCCAATTATGAAGCATCCATCCCTCGGAATTGGATTTCTCGAAAAGACCCTGAAAAAAATTAAAAGCTTCATTTTTAATATCAGTCGGGTTAGAAGTCCATACCCCAGCTTTGTTGATTCCATGGATGTTATTTTTGTGGTGCCGCCGCCGGATGTAGGAATGGAAGAATTTGCTGTTTTCGTCTCCTTCTAATGCCCATTTAAATCTTGCTTTTTGTTTGAGCATCTCAATTTGCGTATTCTCTTTTTGCGCGAGAAGATCTCGATCTTTCATCCAATTACCTAGATCTTCCTCACTAAGATCGGACGTTTCTGCTTTCTTTTCCCAATCATTTATGGCATTCGATAATTCCTCTATTTCGACATTTAGTTTACCGTAAGATGTAGAAAACCATTTTCGAAGATCTTTCTTGACAATCTTTAGTTTTTCTCGAAAAACAATGTCGGGTCTATTAGAGTTGATGCTTGAATTCCATGCGGCTTTTATCACATCATAAGATTCTTTTTGTTTCAGCCACTCATCAAAAACTTTAACCGGTTTTGGTCCAAAATCTATGTCACCATCTTTTAGTAGCAGAGGGCAGTGATCAGTGTGTTTCTTGTCAAGAACCAATACGTTCGCATTCGGCCATTGTTGGATGAATTGCTCCGAAACCAAAAATCTGTCGAGTTTGCTGAATTTTGTACCATTATCACTAATGCGAGTATAAGTTCTACCTCCAAGAGGTAAATCGAGGAGAGAATTATCTTTGATGAAGTCATTAAACATTCTGGCTCTCCTTTCACAAAACTCGGTATTTTTTCTTTCAGTTGCAAACCTGACCTCATTGAAATCCCCAAAAATAACCCACATAGCATTATCATATTTCATTGCCTCCGAAAGATCATTCCACATGACTTTTTTATCCTTTTCAGCTTGAGGACCATAAGTGTTAATCAATATGAGCTCGGTACCTATATCCTGCCAATGTCCTTTTATCGCAATATAGGACTCTCGTTCGACAACTTTGTTAGCCTTAAAAATATTCGGATCCCAAACCGTTAGAATCCCACCCGAATTCCCTTTTGATTTTTTAAAGGCATAGAGATAATCACAGCTTCCCCAAATTTTTTCAATCCATTGTTCAGAAATTTTATCTACTTTAGTTTCTTGCAAAGCAATTATGTTAGGTTTATTTTGAAAACAAATTTTTTTAAACCAATTGAATTTCTTTTTATCATCATATCCCAAGCCTCTAATGTTGAGAGATAGTATCTTCATTATATAAAATTAAAAAAGAACACGAAAGTTATGAAAGTACCTAAAGAGTGTACCTTAGTTCCTGTTAGAAGCTTTTTTCCTCGTCAAGCCCAAGATATCACCGACCTCCTCGCAATTTAAAGACTTTTCAGAGAGTGATTGATGACCCTTATCGCTTTTCTGACTCAATCTGGAATTTGAAACAGCCCTACGAACCGAATGTTTCTTTCTTGGTCTTCTTGCAAGGGATTTGACGTTTAAGAATTTGGATGAAGCATTCCAATTTCTAATGTTAGTCCAAGATTCAATTGAAGATTTACTTGAGGTTTTACGCTTTTTACATGGGTGATCTTTAGGAGCATAACACTGATCAGGTGATTTTTCAACAGACGGTTTGCTAATTCCAGAGTTAAATATGAACGTGGTAAAATCTTTTTCAAAACATGAGTTTGCCAAGCCCAATTTTTCGTTTGGGTCAGCCTTGCTATTCTGGGCCGTGACTTTGACAGGAAAAGTAGGTTCATTTGGGCTTGGATCATGGGTTCTATCTTGATTTGAGTTATGATCTGTGGGAGAGGGAGTCGAATCATTGGTGGAAGCCTCGTTAGAAGATTCTTCAATTACAGTACCATTCGTTTTCCCATTTTCAATATCAGCTTCATTATTCTGGGGAATTGAGGAGCCGGTGTCGTCACTAACATTAACTGGAGTGGTAGGTTTATGCTTATTCCTTTCATCGTTTATATCAAAAAAATTATCTGACGTGACAAAAACTTTAGACCCTTGATCTTTTTCGTTGGAATTATGATTATTACCTTCCAGCGGCCAGTCATCATGATATGATATCGATGAGGCGATTCCCTTTCCCTACTTCACCTTTCACGCCGACCACCGGTCCGGCAAAACAACCCAGGATCCACACTTTCAAACCCAAATTTCGCGATGACATTGAGGAGGGTGAATGGATCGATTCGCCAATCAATCAAAATAACTACCATCGACATCGTGACCTTATTCGCAGGTATGGATCTGCTACTAAATCTTCACACAATCAACACGCTTCATTCCCCAACAATATTCCAATCCGTAATCGATCTCAACCCTCTAACCCTAATAATGAAACCTCCATCATGTTCTTTAAATAACTAAGTTTAATCCTTTTATTTTTTTTATATTAAATACCCAATTAGAATTAGATATATTGTTGACTATAACTACTCATCTTTTATTTCCACATTAGATGTATTGGCATATTGCAAATGAAGTAATTTGATTGAGTTTTACATCTATTTTTTTTTCCATCTTCATTATCATCATGATCAACATCATCATATATATAAGATAATTATAATTTGCTCTTTTACCAACCGATAGTCATCCATCTCATGAACGTTAAGTATATATTATGGTATCTTCTTATTAATTTGATATATTACGCTATCTCTTTATTAAATTGTTATATATGTGTGTAGAATTTATTTTCATATATGTCTTATCTTCTTTGTTTTGTTAAGAGTTCATCTAAAGATATAGTTTTTTTGTGCACTATTGATAAGCTTTAAGTATGCTCTATTTAGTGTACCCTTTCATAATTATAAACGCTTTATGAAATGATTGTTTACATCTACATCCTTATCTCCATACTTATTATAGTGGATTTGAATTTGTTGTTGTTAACGTGGTCATTGTTGTTGTATACTCCTAAACTAATGGTACACCAAGCGATAAACAATTGAATTATCTAATATATCTAAATAGATAAGATAAAAAATCATATTCATAATTCACACCTTTGTAAAATAGATGCATGTAGTTAAGCGTGAATACATAATTTAACACAAGATTGTTCGTGATTATTTAAAATTTTAATTGGTAATTTGTAATGACCTAATTGTTAATGTTGCTAGCTGCTTATCAACCATATTTATCAACCATATTTACGGAGAGTAATGCAACTAAAAACAATGGAAGAAGTTCGTCAAAATATTAACAACATATACCGCATCGATGATCTTAGCGACCACATCAAGGATCTTAGCGAACTCGCATGATTATGCAACCATTAGAAACATGAATATCAGAATATTAATTATCATCCGTTTGAGAGTAAGCTAAATCATTAACATAATATAGTACATGTACCGATAACCAATTCGCACATCAAACAATCTCACTTACAAGTGTGATGCAACAACCATTACCATCTTCGTGCAACGCACGGGCAATACGCCTAGTTAATTCTAATAATCCATTTAATAGCAGATTTTTCCACTAAATCTCGGCTCTATCATTTTGTCAAGTGATCATTTAAATTTTGTTGCAATCTTACATAATCCACTTAAATTACTTCATCTATGATCAAGAACCAAATAACAGACGCACTGCTTAGACCCTGACAACTGCGTAACTCAATATTGGCGTGAAGATAGCTGGGTTCCAATACATGTGCACACTCGATTACCATATACACTATTAGGTAGAGGTTTGACTACCGTTGAGCATTATTTATAAAGACTATATTGGCCAAAATCAACTCTAATTAATTTGTCGAATCTTCGACCCTCCTTTATTTATCTTTCATTTTTAGAACTAGCTAAGCTGACAACATTTTTTAAAATGTGATGCAAAATTGCAAGTATGATTAAAAGATCACTTCCGGCGATAGATCATTGACACGTGGTAGTTATGCTTCACCTTCTTTTCGTTTGCCATCCATTTAGGGGGTGTTTGGATTTGCGTTTTGAAAATTGATTATGCGTTTTGGATAATCAGAATCAGATAATCACGTGTAGTAAAACGTGTTTTACATTAATAGTGTTTGGATTTAATTATGCGGTGTGATAATGCAATAATCAAATAATCAATTGTTTGTAGTGTTTGATAAATCTGATTATTAGTAACTTAACATGTAAAATTACCAAAAAGGACGTTATTATAAAATAATGGAATGTTTAAACATAATATTTGATAATTATTATTTATGAATTTTTATAAACGTTTTTCAAATAAAAATATCATGGACTATAATATGTTAGCTAAATAACCTATGAGTCTTACTATCAGATATGTTAAATTTAAACATAAATTAAATAAATAAATACGGTAAGTGGAAAAATAAAAGGATATGCTTGTAATTTTGACATTAAGATCATTGTTTTGAAAACCGCGTTTCCCTTTCAGTAGCTCCCCACTAGCTGTTTCAAATTCATGATTTCATCCCCTCAAAACGCAAATAAGTGATTATTTAATCTATACTCCCAAACACTATAAACCAATTATTCACGTTTTCAAAACGCAATAATCAAAAAAGCGCTTTCAAAACGTGATCCCAAACACCCCCTTAGTCTTTTTTGAGTATTTTAAATTATACATATATATATATATATATATATATATATATATATATATATATATATATATATATATATATATATATATATATATATGTTTGTAGTGTACTTATAGCACAATATTATATCTTAACTTAAATAATATAATTACTCATAGTTATTATTTTAAGAAATAGTATATGTCATAAATAACAATGATTCTAGTTTTTTCGGTCTTAAGGTGTGTTTGACACACAAGCTTCTAGGAGTTTAAGAGAGTTTAAACTTATTTTTTTTATAAACTCCAGCTTCCTTGTTTGGTAGACAAATATTCCAGAGTTTATAAAAAAATTAGCTCTGAAAAATAAACTAGTTGAAGTAGCTTAAGAAAATAAGCTATGAAACTCATGGAAGTAAAATTACATTATTAACCCCTAAATCATTATTTATCATTTATTTTTTATTCTTTTATGTCATTTTACATACATAAGCTCGAGCTACTTTATTAAACACTTATAAAACATAAGCTTCAGCTTCTAGCTTAAAAAATAAGCTTCAGCTTCTAGCTTAAAAAATAAGCTCCAGCTATAAGCACTAGCTACAAACTAGTTTCTCTCAAACACACCCTTAATCATAAGTGATGATAATGATGTAGGGTGTGTTTGGACGAAAGTAGCTGGAGTTGGAACTTATAGCTGGAGCTGGAGTTTATGAGCAGGAGCTTGAGCTGGAGCTTATTTTTGAAGCTGATAGCTGGAGCTTATTATTTTTTATAAATGTTTGGTAAACTAGCTGGAGCTTATTTTTCAGTTCATAAGCTCTACTTTTTTTTTCATAAGCTACTACAAGTAGCTTATTTTTTCAGAGCTTATGATTTTCATAAGCTATACTTTTTTTTGTCTACCAAACGAAGCTTATGACTTGGAGCTTATTAAAATCATAAGCTCAAGCTCCAATAAGCTTCCATAAGCTCCAATAAACTACGCGCCAAACACACCCGTAATGGTGATATAACAATTTAGTTCTCATTTAGGGTGTGTTTGGACGAAAGTAGCTGGAGTTTGAGCTTATGGGTGTGTTTGGCGCAGAAGCTTATGAGAGCTTATAGGAGCTTGAGCTTATGATTTTAATAAGCTCCAAGTAATAAGCTTTGTTTGGTAGACATAAAAAGTAGAGCTTATGAAAATCATAAGCTCTAGAAAAATAAGCTACTTCTAGTAGCTTATGAAAAAAAGTAGAGCTTATGAACTAAAAAATAAGCTCCATCTAGTTTACCAAACACTTATAGAAAATAATAAGCTCCAGCTATCAGCTTCAAAAATAAGCTCTAGCTCCAGCTCTAATTCATAAGCTCCAGCTCCAGCTACAAGCTTCAACTCCAGCTAGTTTCATCCAAACACACTCTATAGCTGGAGCTGGAGCTTATGAACTAGAGCTGGAGCTAGAGTTTATTTTTGAAGGTGGTAGCTGGACCTTATTATTTTTTATAAATGTTTGATAAAATAGCTGGAGCTTATTTTTCAGTTCATAAGTTCTACTTTTTTTCATAAGCTACTACAAGTAGCTTATTTTTTCAGAGCTTATGATTTTCATAAGCTCTACTATTTTTGTCTACCAAACGAAGCTTATGACTTGGAGCTTATTAAATTCATAAGCTCAAACTCACATAAGCTTCCATAAGCAGTGGTGGAACTTGAAAGAATCATTAGAGGGGGCAAAATTATTTTTTTTCTCTCTTAAAAGAACAAATAATATTCATGGTATCAAAATAAAAAGTTCATTAAAATATAAATATAAAAATAAATATTTCGAAAATACAATACAATACTAGTAATACGGTATAAAGGAAAGTCAAGGTGATAGGAAAAGGATCAGACACTCCAACAACTTTTACACATTTTATTCTCTTTTTTAATTGAAAAGAAAATTAAAGATAGTACTCTGTACTTCTTTCTCTTTCTTCTTCCTTATATTTCTATCTTTCTTCTTCCTTTTTAGTCTCTCTGTATTTCTTTTCTAATTGAACTCATTTCAAAGTATAATCATCCAATAAGCTACGCGCCAAACACACCATTAATATAGACATTGATATATCTATAGCCATTCATTTTTACTACATCCATCATGCATTTATCAGTTGTGCAATACAATATGTTAATTTATAAATTATGATGCATGTAATAAAATTGGTGGTGGATATATTACTACCCGTTGAAAATGGTTTAGTCGAGATATAAACACGATGGTTGTCATTTTGTTTATTATAGTAATATTAATATTTAATTAATTTATAACTGACGCTAGAAAACAAAATGTAGAAAAAGAAAAGTCCTTCCCTGCTTCACACAGCTCACACCCATAACTTGTTAAATATGAAGTACGTACTTTTGTAGTATTCTAATCCACACGTGTACATAATCGAATGCACCTCTCATGTGTGCTCATTGTCGCATTGAAGCCGATATGGACCCATAAAAATAATAGTAATAATGTTATATGGGTGATGGGCTCTTTATCAATGGGCTCTTTTTCAACAACAACATCAACAACAACAACTTTATCAGATGCGTTCGCAAGAAACATCAACCCAACAAATTTCAATCCAACGAATGCAATTGCGAGATGAAGAATCACAAGAACAACAACTTCAAGTTCGTCAATCTCAAACACGGGAAACGCGTAAACACCGCAAAAAAGATAAAGGTTATTATAATTATATATAAATTATTATTATTAGCTACTGTTGTTGTTGTTGTTATTATTATTATTATTATTATTATTATTATTATATAGTTTAAATAAATATATTATTAATAAATATATTTAGTATACATACTGTTAGTATTATGTATATATTTATTATATAGTTTAAATAAAAAGTATAATATATATATATATATATATATATATATATATATATATATATATATATATATATATATATATATATATATATATATATATATATATATATATATATATATATATATATTACTTATTGTTATGATTGGCAAAGTGGAGCTAATGACGATGACGTTTACCACTCTGCGGAGCAATCATATTCTAGTCAATATGATAAACAATTTCCTCATAAGGAAGCATTTTTTTTCTTGAAAACACATCCAAAGTGGAATGTTTCTAATGATCCGGTTGCAAGAGCTCAAAAACATGTTGTCGATGTTGACGAGGTAGGGGAAAGTCAAGGAGATCCGGTACGACTTTTCCAAGACTTTGAGGCGGAGTTGTTTGGGGACGTACCAATGACACATCCAATGGGACGTGATAAAGCAAAGAATGCCCAAAAGAAATCGGCTTCTTCGGACGCAGGAGCGTCATCTCGTGGTCAGAGTTCGAGTTCGTCAAGGGTGGACGAATTTTTGGACCAAATGTCTAGTATGGTCGTGGACAAGAAAAGTGCGATTGATAAATTTAATGAATTTTGTACTATGCAAACCGCACTTACACAATTTGATGTGTTGGGGAAATCTTCTAGAGATTTTGAGGACCCGGAGGATGTGATTCGTCTTCAAAATTTTGAAAAGATGATTCGTGGCAAATTGAAGGATAACTTGAACATTGACAACATCCCGAACACCGATTAGTTTATGTTTTTTCGTCTTTAGTTTATGAATTTAATTTAATTTATGTACCTTTTTTTTAACTATTTAATTATGTATTTTTTTATTTAATGGAAGATGTCATTTTAATTATTCAAATTATGTTACATTTGTAACATCCCGCCTTTTTTCATTTACTTTTCCGTTATACTAATATAAAGTCCGTTATATGTTTATAACATCTCCCGTTGATACGCGTTTTAAATTATCTCGTTTAGGTAATTCACGCACCCGAACGAAAGTTGAGGGACTAAACTTGACAAGGGATCAAACCCTTGACTAGGTCAAAGGGTCAAACCCCTTTCACCCATTCATTATCATCTCCATCTCTCTCTCTTTCTCTCTAGCAAGAACACACACACCATTACCAAATTCATTCAATCATCATCTAAATCCGATCTAGGAGGCTTACAACAAAATAAATTACATATTCGTAATCCTCTCTTCATCCTCTTCATTTTGGTACCAACTTCATCTCGTTTGGGTAACATTTCTAAAACTCTAGATTTCTCTAAATTCGTGTTTTTGACTTGAAATGGTGTTAGTTAGTGTCTATGGCTCATTGTGATGTCGTGTGTGTAATTTATATGCTCGATCTCGTTGTTTTAGTGTAACTAGCATGAACTTGAATTTTGGTGTGTTGTTCTTGAATTTTGGATGATCATATGTTGTTAGATGTTAAAAGTTCATGTTCTAATTGTGTTCCTAGTATCACTAGCTTCAATTTGATGTGTAAGTTGCTTTAGAAAAGTTCATGAACTTGATTTATGATTTTGGTGAATTTGGGTTAGGGTTGATGAACTTGAAATGGACTTTTGATGCATTGAATGCCATGGATTATTATTGGTAAGTGTTTAGTTGGATTGTATGCTTGATTACCTTCGAAACGGCATATCATTCATGTAAATTGGTTGCCCGAATCATTGAATTGCATTTATGAACTTGTATGCGGTTAATGTTAAGCATTAGATGCGGTTTTGGTTGTTGTATTAGGTAGATTGATTGATGAAATGTGTTTAGTTGTTTTCCTCGTCAAATTACCTTCCCAACGGTATAAGATACTTGTCTTGATTGTTTGCGGATCATAAATGGTGATTGTTTGAAGTTAGGTTCGTGCATAAAACTTAAAAACTGCCAGAATTCTCTGCACAGGTAATGGCGCGGCGCGCCATATACCCGCGCGACGCGCCAAAGTGGTCTGTCCAACTTTGTCAATTTTCGAATAATGTTTGCTATGCTACACACCTCCGATTCACATGTAACTTGTCCTAACATGCTCATACATGATTAAAAACCTCAGAAAAATAGTTCGGGACCCGACCCGAACGTGTTGACTTTTTCGTTGACTTTGACCGACCAAAGTTTGACTTTTTGTCAAACTTAACCAAATGATTATGCAACCTTCCTAACTTGTTTATATACTAGTACCTTGCATGAAACTTGACAATTTGATTTCACATGCTACATAATCGAGTCGTAACGAGCCATAGGACTAATTGAACATCTTTGACCTATCGTGTTTACCGTTATTGATACGACCTATTTGTTTAGGTCAAGACTAGCACTATCCTTCGCACACGTTATTTTGTGAAGTACTTTTCTTACGTGCACTCAAGGTGAGATCATAGTCCCACTTTTACTCTTTTGCACTTACATTTGGGATGAGAAAAACATAAACGTTTCTTTTTACTAAGTGAACACAAGTACAGGAAAACAAACATTCTACATACGAGTTTGAACAAAAATCCTCAATTCGATTATCATTAGTTACACTTGCCGGGTGTAAGCGAGAACTTATGTTATATGGCCATATGGGTTTGACAAACCCTCATTCAAACGGTTCGCTACCGTTTACGAATGAAATGTATTTTCGAGAAACAGTGTATGTTCTAACACTATTGTGATGGGGTTCTATGGAAGGAATGTTAAGCATTGATAATTGGGTGCTCGTGAAACAAACTTTTGGAATGTATTACTATTATCTCATGGTTGCAAATCTTGTGGTTCACTTGTACTTACTTACTTAAACCTATGATTTCACCAACGTTTTCGTTGACAGATTTCTATGTTTTTCTCAGGTCCTTGAACGATACATGATACATGCTCCGCTCATTATTTTGATACTTGCATTGGATGTTGAGTATATATGCATACATGGAGCGTCTTTTGGCTACTTTTAAATTGTGTCGCATAAGTTTCATTTGTACTTAAAACTTTGTATCGTAACTTGTGGTGGAACTATTCTTGTAAACTTTGAACAATCTTTACATTTGAAATGAATGCGACATATCTTTAGGTCAAACATTGTTTTAAAGACTTATGACCACGTAACGGAACCTAAGTAGACGGCGCCGTCAAACATGATTTGGTCGGGTCGCTACAGATGGTATCAGAGCGTTGGTTGTAGGGATTTAGAGTTCATTGGTGTCAACCTCGAGTCATAGGGTACATTGGTGAGTCTAGACTACAACCGGCATATAGACTTGAAGTAGGAATTACTTGACTACTTGTGCATTTATACTCGAACGCTTCTACTCATATCTACCCTTAGTTCCTCTTAATCTCACGTTGTTTAATTTGATTGACACGCCACCTTGACTATATGAAATGATGTGGAATGCACATATGAATCAGGGTAATATAATTTTCGGGATTATATTACGGTGACTCATATGAACGTTCCGACATTATGGCATAAAGAATTTAAGGCGAGTCGAGGAAAAACTTCTCTTTATCTTTATTCTATATCACGGTTAGTATTATTGAGAATACTAATCAATGATATTCTTGTGTCTTGAAGGAACAATGGCTCCTCGTCGTGTACGCCGCAATGAAACTCCCGAACAAGCTCTCGAACGGATGATAGCTACCGCCGTAGATGCGGCCATGGCCGGTCACTCATCCAACAACAACAACAATAATAACAACAACCACAACAACAACAACAATGGAGCCGGTAACTCAAACGAGGGTTGCTCCTATAAAGCTTTCATGAGGTGCAAACCTCACACTTTCGATGGAACCGGGGGACCGGTCGTGCTCACCCGATGGTTTGAGCAAACGGAAGCCGTCTTTAGCATAAGCGGTTGTCGGGACCAAGACAAGGTCAAATACTCCACTCACACCTTCGCCGGTGTCGCTCTTACATGGTGGAATACTTATGTACAATCGGTGGGTACCGATGAAGCTCACGCCCTCTCTTGGACCGACTTGAGGGAAAAGATGATTGTCGAATATTTCCCTCGTGAAGAAACCCGAAGGCTCGAACAAGAGCTAAGAACTTTAAAGGCGATCGGAAATGACCTCAAGGCTTATAATCAACGATTTTCCGAACTAGCCTTGATGTGCCCAAATCTTGTGAACCCCGAAGCTTTAAGGGTTGAACTTTACATGGATGGTCTTCCAAAGAGTATCAAACACGGAGTAATGTCATCCAAACCCACTAATCATCAAGAAGCTTTGAACATGGCCCGCAAATTGATAGAAACGGTTGACGAAATCGTAGTTCCGGCACCTAAGGCCGAGGATAAATTGGGCGGCAACAAAAGAAAGTGGGAACCCTCCCAATCAAACAACAACAACTTTGCTAAGAAGCCTTACACCTCCGACGGCAAGCAGGGTTATGCCGGGAACCTACCTCTTTGCAACAAATGCAACAAACATCACTTTGGCGAATGTAGTAAGTTAATTTGCCACCGGTGTCAAGGAGTTGGTCATAAGGCCAACGATTGTAAAAGTGCCACTCCCGTCGCTCGAAAGTGGCCCAATGCACTAAAGACGGGCACTTGTTATGAATGTGGCCAAAGGGGCCATTATAGAAATGCATGCCCGAAGCGGAAAGATAACACCAATACGCGCGGTCGAGCTTTCAACATCAACACCGAGGAAGCCCGAGATGATAATGAATTAGTCACGGGTACGTTTCTTCTCAACAATTCTTATGTCTCTTGCTTATTCGATTCGGGTGCCGATAAATGCTTTGTATCCAAGACTTTGACTCATTCTTTTAGCACTCCACCTCTTCCATTAGATACCACTTATACCATTGAAGTGGCTAACGGGAAACTATTAAGTGCCGACACATATTACCGGGGGTGTACGTTAAACATTTTGGGTAAGGAATTTGAAATTGACTTGATACCCATGGAACTAGGAAGCTTTGATGTAATAATCGGTATGAATTGGTTAGTCAAAACGAAATCTCACATCCTTTGTGATCTTAACGCAATCCGAATTCCTTTCGAGAATGGTGAACCTTTGATTGTTTATGGCGATAAGAGTTGCACCAAACTCAACCTCGTTTCGTGCCTTAAAGTTAGAAAACTACTCCGTAAGGGTTGTTTTGCGATCCTTGCCCACGTTAAGAAAGTCGAGTCCGAAGAGAAGCATATCGATGATGTGCCAATTGTTAGTGACTTTTCCGATGTATTTCCCGACAAATTGCCGGGTCTTCCACCTCATCGACCGGTTGAATTCCAAATCGATCTTATTCCGGGAGCCGCACCCGTAGCACGTGCACCATATAGACTCGCTCCATCCGAAATGCAAGAATTGTAAAGTCAAATCCAAGAACTACTTGATCGTGGTTTTATCCAACCTATCCATTCACCATGGGGCGCTCCGATTTTGTTTGTTAAAAAGAAATACAGATCCCTACGAATGTGCATTGACTATCGTGAACTAAACAAATTGACGGTTAAGAACCGATATCCTCTTCCTCGCATCGATGACCTCTTTGATCAACTACAAGGGTCTTGTGTATATTCGAAAATCGATCTCCGCTCGGGTTATCATCAATTGAGGGTTAAGGGGGAAGATGTCTCCAAAACCGCTTTCCGAACTCGTTATGGTAGTTATGAATTCCTTGTCATGCCATTTGGTCTCACTAACGCACCAGCGGTGTTCATGGATCTTATGAACCGCGTGTGCAAACCGTATCTCGATAAATTCGTTATTGTGTTCATCGATGACATATTGATCTATTCTAAAAATGAAGAAGAGCACGAACAACATCTCCGACTTGTGCTTGAACTCTTGAGACAAGAACGACTTTATGCCAAATTCTCCAAGTGTGAATTTTGGTTAAAGGAAGTTCAATTTCTTGGTCATGTTGTAAGTGATCAAGGTATTAAAGCCGATCCCACGAAAATTGAAGCCATTAGTAAATGGGAGACTCCTACTACTCCTACTCACATTCGTCAATTCTTGGGTCTCGCCGGGTACTATCGTAGATTCATCGAAAACTTCTCTTTGGTTGCTCATCCTCTAACCATGTTAACTCATAAGGGAAGAAAATTCGTTTGGGCAACCGAACATGAATCCGCATTCCAAATCTTGAAAACGAAGCTAACCACCGCTCCTATCTTGTCACTTCCCGAAGGCAATGATGACTTTGTTGTATATTGCGATGCCTCGAAACATGGTTTTGGGTGTGTATTGATGCAACGAACGAAATTCATTGCTTATGCTTCTCGACAACTAAAAATTCATGAACGGAATTACACGACTCATGATCTCGAACTCGGAGCCGTTGTCTTTGCACTTAAAATGTGGAGACACTATCTTTATGGAACCAAGAGTACTATCTTTACCGACCACAAAAGTCTCCAACACATTTTCGATCAAAAGCAACTAAACATGAGACAACGAAGGTGGATTGAAACCTTAAACGATTACGATTGCGAGCTTCGTTACCATCCCGGGAAGGCAAATGTAGTAGCCGATGCCTTAAGTCGAAAAGAAAGAGCGGTGCCTCTTCGTGTCCGAGCCTTAAACATCACCATCCACACAAACCTTAATAGCCAAATTCGGGTAGCCCAAGATGAGGCTCTCAAGGATGAAAACCTTTCACACGAGCTCTTGAACATTCTCGTCTCTCGATTCGAAATTAGGGAGACCGGACTCCGATATTACGCCGAAAGGATTTGGGTGCCTAGTTATGGGGACCTACGAAGCCTTATTTTAGATGAAGCCCATAAGTCACGATACTCGATTCACCCCGGTGCCAATAAGATGTACCACGACCTTAAACAACTATATTAGTGGCTGAACATCAAAAGGGACGTAGCTACTTATGTTTCCAAGTGTTTGACATGTTCCAAAGTCAAAGCCGAACACCAAAGACCGTCCGGACTACTTCAATAACCCGAGATCCCGCAATGGAAGTGGGAAAGGATAACGATGGATTTTATCACCAAGCTACCAAAAACGACGGGCGGTTATGATACCATTTGGGTTATTGTTGACCGTCTCACCAAATCCGCACACTTCCTTGCCATGAAAGAAACGGACAAAATGGAGAAACTTGCACAACTTTACCTTAAGGAGATCGTAGCCCGACACGGTGTACCTTTATCGATTATCTCCGACCGAGATGGCCGTTTCGTTTCTAGATTTTGGCGTACATTGCAAGAAGCGTTGGGAACACGTTTAGACATGAGCACCGCATATCATCCTCAAACCGATGGACAAAGCGAACGTACAATTAAAACCTTAGAGGACATGTTACGAGCTTGCGTGGTTGATTTCGGAAAAGCTTGGGACAAGCACTTACCTCTCGCCGAGTTCTCTTACAACAATAGTTATCACGCGAGTATAGAGGCCGCACCTTTTGAAGCGCTATATGGCCGAAAATGTCGTTCACCTCTTTGTTGGGCCGAGGTAGGCGACGTGCAAATCACTGGACCCGAACTCATTCACGAAACCACCGAGAAAATCGTTCAAATCCGAGATAGGCTTAGGACGGCCCGAAGTCGTCAAAAGTGCTATACCGACAAAAGACGCAACGACCTTGAATTTCAAGTCGGTGACCGAGTAATGTTAAAAGTCGCACCTTGGAAAGGTGTAATCCGTTTTGGGAAACGCGGGAAGCTAAATCCGCGGTATATCGGTCCTTTCGAAATCTTGGAGCGTATTGGAACTGTTGCTTATCGTTTAGATCTTCCGCCTCAATTGAACTCCGTTCATCCTACCTTCCATGTATCTAACTTGAAAAAGTGTCTTGCCGAACCCGATATCGTCATCCCTCTCGAGGAACTTACTATTGATGACAAACTTCATTTTGTGGAGGAACCGGTTGAAATTGTGGACACCTCCGTCAAGACATTGAAACAAAGCCGAATCCCGATTGTTAAAGTCCGTTGGAACACCAAAAGGGGACCCGAGTTTACTTGGGAAAGACAAGATCAAATGCAAAGGAAGTATCCTCATCTATTCGTGAATTCGGAAACGCAAGATTTCGAGGAAGAAACAACGACTACTACGCCTACTTAAATTTCGGGACGAAATTTCTTTTAAGGAGTAGGTAATGTAACATCTCGCCTTTTTCCATTTACTTTTCCGTTATACTAATATAAAGTCCGTTATATGTTTATAACATCTCCCGTTGATACGCGTTTTAAATTATCTCGTTTAGGTAATTCACGCACCCGAACGAAAGTTGAGGGACTAAACTTGACAAGGGATCAAACCCTTGACTAGGTCAAAGGGTCAAACCCCTTTCACCCATTCATTATCATCTCCATCTCTCTCTCTTTCTCTCTAGCAAGAACACACACACCATTACCAAATTCATTCAATCATCATCTAAATCCGATCTAGGAGGCTTACAACAAAATAAATTACATATTCGTAATCCTCTCTTCATCCTCTTCATTTTGGTACCAACTTCATCTCGTTTGGGTAACATTTCTAAAACTCTAGATTTCTCTAAATTCGTGTTTTTAACTTGAAATGGTGTTAGTTAGTGTCTATGGCTCATTGTGATGTCGTGTGTGTAATTTATATGCTCGATCTCGTTGTTTTAGTGTAACTAGCATGAACTTGAATTTTGGTGTGTTGTTCTTGAATTTTGGATGATCATATGTTGTTAGATGTTAAAAGTTCATGTTCTAATTGTGTTCCTAGTATCACTAGCTTCAATTTGATGTGTAGGTTGCTTTAGAAAAGTTCATGAACTTGATTTATGATTTTGGTGAATTTGGGTTAGGGTTGATGAACTTGAAATGGACTTTTGATGCATTGAATGCCATGGATTATTATTGGTAAGTGTTTAGTTGGATTGTATGCTTGATTACCTTCGAAACGGCATATCATTCATGTAAATTGGTTGCCCGAATCATTGAATTGCATTTATGAACTTGTATGCGGTTAATGTTAAGCATTAGATGCGGTTTTGGTTGTTGTATTAGGTAGATTGATTGATGAAATGTGTTTAGTTGTTTTCCTCGTCAAATTACCTTCCCAACGGTATAAGATACTTGTCTTGATTGTTTGCGGATCATAAATGGTGATTGTTTGAAGTTAGGTTCGTGCATAAAACTTAAAAACTGCTAGAATTCTCTGCACAGGTAATGGCGCGGCGCGCCATATACCCGCGCGGCGCGCCAAAGTGGTTTGTCCAACTTTGTCAATTTTCGAATAATGTTTGCTATGCTACACACCTCCGATTCACATGTAACTTGTCCTAACATGCTCATACATGATTAAAAACCTCAGAAAAATAGTTCGGGACCCGACCCGAACGTGTTGACTTTTTCGTTGACTTTGACCGACCAAAGTTTGACTTTTTGTCAAACTTAACCAAATGATTATGCAACCTTCCTAACTTGTTTATATACTTGTACCTTGCATGAAACTTGATAATTTGATTTCACATGCTACATAATCGAGTCGTAACGAGCCATAGGACTAATTGAACATCTTTGACCTATCGTGTTTACCGTTATTGATACGACCTATTTGTTTAGGTCAAGACTAGCACTATCCTTCGCACACGTTATTTTGTGAAGTACTTTTCGTACGTGCACTCAAGGTGAGATCATAGTCCCACTTTTACTCTTTTGCACTTACATTTGGGATGAGAAAAACATAAACGTTTCTTTTTACTAAGTGAACACAAGTACAGGAAAACAAACATTCTACATACGAGTTTGAACAAAAATCCTCAATTCGATTATCATTAGTTACACTTGCCGGGTGTAAGCGAGAACTTATGTTATATGGCCATATGGGTTTGACAAACCCTCATTCAAACGGTTCGCTACCGTTTACGAATGAAATGTATTTTCGAGAAACAGTGTATGTTCTAACACTATTGTGATGGGGTTCTATGGAAGGAATGTTAAGCATTGATAATTGGGTGCTCGTGAAACAAACTTTTGGAATGTATTACTATTATCTCATGGTTGCAAATCTTGTGGTTCACTTGTACTTACTTACTTAAACCTATGATTTCACCAACGTTTTCGTTGACAGATTTCTATATTTTTCTCAGGTCCTTGAACGATACATGATACATGCTTCCGCTCATTATTTTGATACTTGCATTGGATGTCGAGTATATATGCATACATGGAGCGTCTTTTGGCTACTTTTAAATTGTGTCGCATAAGTTTCATTTGTACTTAAAACTTTGTATCGTAACTTGTGGTGGAACTATTCTTGTAAACTTTGAACAATCTTTACATTTGAAATGAATGCGACATATCTTTAGGTCAAACGTTGTTTTAAAGACTTATGACCACGTAACGGGACCTAAATAGACGGCGCCGTCAAACATGATTTGGTCGGGTCGCTACAACATTTTTTTTCCTACTTATTAAATAAAACAAATTATTAAAACACAACAAAAATTAAAAATTAAATGTCACGTCAGCATTCCACTAACCCACCCACACCACCAACCCACACCACCACAAATCCACACAACTAACCCACACGTCCTAGTCATCAAAAAGTACAAAAAGCAACTCACGCCCACAACCCACGCCCCCAACCACTACAAATAGTCTTATATTTAGAGTAAGAAAGAAAAACTTCTTATGAACGGGTACATTGACTCTCTCATAAAAGTTGACTCTCTCATAAAAGGTAAAACCTTGGAAAGTATTATATAGTCTTTGCAACACATAGATGGAGACTCAAAAAAATGAAGGTAAAATATTGTTGTGCGTGAGCGTTAAAACTCTCCATGGAAGGTTGTTCACGTCGTGTAGATCACTCCACGCCCTCTAGTATTTGACTTGGGATAACCAAACTTGATGGATCAATGTCATGTACATCTTTTTAATTATATATTTGTTCTTTTTTGCTTTAAAGTGTTACTGATCGAACAATATGACGAATCTCTTGAACTTTAAATCGGGCTATTACTCGTACTCTAATGAATAAATAATATTTAATTTATATATTTTTATGTTTATGTCAAAAAAGTTTAAATATTGAGTTACTAACCTTAAACTTCAAACTTGAAGATTAGTCTCAATTCTATAAGAGGAACCACAACAATATATTCAATTCCGTATGTGAGGTATGAGAATGCATATAGATAGTTGTGGAATCAGATTTTTTTTTCACCGGAGGCGAATTTTTTTTTAAAACGGTTGACCATGAGTCTTCAACACATCTTGGATCAGAAACAACTGGACATGAGGCAACAACGTTGGGTTGAACTATTGAATGACTACGACTGTAAAATTCGTTATCATCCAAGAAAGGAAATTGTAGTTATTGTTGCCTTGATCCGGAAGGAGAGAACTAAACCTCTTAGAATTCGAGCACTGAATTTGATCGTTCATACAGATCTCACATGACAAATTTTGATATGCTTGGCGAGAGGCACTTAAAGAGGAAAATCCAAAAGAAGAATCGATAAAAGGTTTAGTCAAGCAATTCGAAGTTATTGAAAAAGGAACTTGATACTTTGTTGGAGGAGTATGGGTACCGAAGTTTGGAGAACTAAGAAAACTTGTGCTAGATGAAGCGCACAAGACGAGATATTCAATTCATCCGGGAATGGAAAAGATGTACCACGATCTTAAGGCATTATATTGGTGGCCTAATTTGAATGCAAATGTTGCTTTTATGTTGGAAAGTGTTTGATTTGCTATAAAGTCAACGTTGAAAAATCAGATAACGTCAAGACTGATGCAACAACCAGAAATTTCCTAGTGAAAATGTGAACGAATAACAATGGACTTCATCACTAAGTTACCGAAAATCGTGAACGATTACGATGTATTTGGGTAATAGTAATTCGTTTTCCCAAATCTGCACATTTTCTACCCATTAAGGAAACAGATAAAATGAAAAAGTTAACACAATTGTATGTAAATAAATCATTCCAGACATGGAGTGCATGTGTCTATTATTTTCGATCGCGACAACAGATTCACATCCAGATTTTGGTAATCGCTACAACAAGCATTAGGAACTCGATTGAATATGAGTACAGCTTATCATCCACAGATAGATGGTCAATGTGAACAAACCATTCAGACGTTGGAAGATATGTTATGAGCTTGCGTCATTGGTTTTGGGAATGGTTGGGATAAATACCTCCCTTTAGCAGAATTCTCATACAACAATAGTTATCATACCAGCAGGCTGCACCAATCGAAGCACTATATGGAAGAAAGCGTAGATCCTCTATATGTTAGAACGAAGTGGGAGACAAAGAACATACTGGTCCAGAAATTATACATGAGACTACCGAGAAGATTGTTCAGATTCGAGAAAGATTAATTATGGTCATAAATCGTCAAAAGAGTTACGCCGATGTTATAAGGAAGGCGTTAGAATTTCAGGTGGGCAACAAAGTAATGTTAAAGGTATCATCTTGAAAAGTGTAATACGATTCGAAAAGCGAGGAAAACTAAGCCCAAGATATGTTGGACCTTTCAAGCTAGTAAAAAGGATTGGTCCTGCAGCTTATCGCTTAAAATCACCACATGAGCTAAATGATATTTACAATACTTTTCACGTGTCAAATTTGAAGAAATAGAAAATCATATAATGCCCCGTGGCGAGATACGCGTAGACAACAAACTCCACTTCATTGAAGAACACGTAGATATTATGGACCGTGAGGTCAAAAGGCTTAAGCAGAGCACTATACCAATCGTCAAAGGTCGTTGGAATGCTCCTAGAGGTCCCAAATCACGTGGGAACCTAAAGACCAAATGAAACAAAAAATACCCTCATCTATTTCCGACACATCGTCGACTGAAGGCACATAAAACAATTTCGAGACACATTTTCTATAACGGGTAGAAAATGTAACAACCTTGATTTTACTGTTACAATTAATTACTTTGAACATATAAGTTACGAAATTCCTGACATTATTTCATTAATTATATTTTGTGCATATATAAAATTTACTACAAGTTTAGAATATTCCGTGTATAGAGTTTACAGAACCTACGGTTAAGTTAGAAAGCGGATAATAAATCACTGAAGATTTTATCGAGTAAACATACAAGGTTTCGTGCCAAATTGTAAAACTAAAAGTTGGAGCCACTTTTTTGCCCTAGGCCGATCCGACCCGATTTGGTCAAAGTATACGATTAAAATTAAGTGTATAAATGTGTTTATTTTGTTTTTGTGCTGTTTGGATTCGATATCCGACTTTGATCTGACTGTTAGGGATAGTAAACGATTTTTTATATAGATATTATTTTATATATGAATTCTACGGTAAAAATAGTTAATTTTCATGTAGTCTTTGTATATAATGATTGTGAACTGTTTATGATTTTTGCAAAGTACATATGTTCTGCTGAAATATTTTTGACCTTCGTGTCCACTTAATTCGATTGTAAAATACTAGTATTGAATATGACAATATGATTTTTAGGTCCGAAAATAGTACTCAATAACCTAACTTTCCAAAGTGGTTTGGAGTCGTTGTGTTTTGTAATGAACTAATCATGATTTTTCTAAAAGATGTTGTTGCATACGAGCAAAAATCTTTCATCTGTACTTACCTGATTTTTATAAAAATTTTGGTAACTTTTCTTGGTTAAACGAATTTTGTAAGTTAAATTTCTATGTATTATGTGTAATACCCCATAATTTTAACACTATAACTTTGATAATTTATAAATATATGTTTTAGGAGGGTAATCATTTATAAGTAAAAAGTTACATATTATCCTAACTTTAATAAACTTAATTATAATTATATCCTAAGTTTGTTTAAGAATAAAGCTAACATAAGTAAAATAATAATTGTGTTAGCACATGTTTAATAAATTCTTAAGCTATGTACATTCTACTTAATTCACTTTAAAATCTAGAACTTGCAACATGAGATTTTTATGATAAGCTTAAGTCTCTAAACAACTACATTAAATGTATGATTGAATTTTGCATCTTTTATAAGTTTAGATATACATGAAAGACCTTTGAAATACCATATCTTAGTAACCTACTAATAACTAATGTTAATCATTCATTAACTTATAAATTAATTACTACGGACCATTTATGCAAAAACTAATGATCTTTCAACAAGACACCATCCACTACGTTTGATGTAACAATTGTAAATGAAATTCATGATCTTTCTCCCTTTATCTTACCTCTTTATAGCCCCAAACATACATCCATATGTTCTTACAATTTAGCTAAGTCTTTGATTCATTTTGATGGAAAAAAACAAGCTTGTTTTGGCTTCCAAGTATTAAGGTAATCTTTCTATCTTTTGTTCCACATCATTAAGAGTATATTATCATATTATAAGTTCTAAAATTATGAAATAAAACCATATAAAAATCATGTCAAAACTTTGTGTAGCAATCATACTTTTGGTGGTTCAAATACAAGAAAAATAATGGAAGTTTAATCAATATTACAATTTTAGAATTTTATAAAAACACACATGAAAATAATATGTAATATGATAATATTATTTAATAAAATATATTACATAGTTATTATTAAAATGTATGTTTTGTTCATATTATTCTATTTGTTAGATTCGATTCATTGATCGTATTCATTTGGTGATTATTTCGTCTTTGGAATTTCATTTTGGAGATAAGATTCGAATATTCTAGATGATATTAGGATCGGATCGGTAAATTCTTTCCTCTCAAAACTTTGTTTGAACTGTGTATAAATCTTATTGGTATGACATGCTTATTTGAAAAATTTTGTTTAATAGTTTTTGTAGTGTGCATATTACATTTTCCTCATTTTTGATGTACTAACAAGTTTGCTATTTATGTTTGTTAATTGAGAAAAATTAATACTTTAGTCTTTGTAGATTGTGCCAAAACCATCTCTCAAAAATCCAACCAAAACAATACCGAAATTTGTCCCGACAACTTTTCCGGACATCCCCGAAATCAGTTCCGTAACAGCCCAGAAAGCTCTTGAAAACAACCTCGAAGATGCCGGAAACATCTCGGTAAAGAAAATGTGTAAGTGTGGTGAGTAGTATGGTGGTTTGTATCGAGTGCCCCTCATTTTGTGTGACTTTACATGTCCCCTTAAGTCTCGTTTAAGTTATTAAATCATAAAGGGCTAAAATATTATGTAATGTGACTCGTGACAAAATCTAGACCGAATGGTTGGGGTGACACGTGATTTTGTGTAACGACCCTGGATTTTCCAACGTTTACTTATTAATATTTATTATTAATACTTGTGATTTAATGAATGTATTTTATACATTTACTTGTTACCATACATGACTTTTAAATGCCCGACACGTCTTTGTGACACACGAACTTTTCACGAATAATATTTGTGAATATTATTTACATTCATGATTAATTTTTATTAATCATTTTAATTAACTAAAGTTACTAGTTAATTACTTGGGCTTTGTTGGATTATTTGTTAATTACTTGAACTTGGGCTTTTAGTAATATTAATGGACTTAAGAGCCCACCCTACACCCTTAATGGATTAATTAGTCCATTCCTCATGCAAGTATTACTTTAGAACTAAACTAGATGGATTAATACTTATGGAATCTAGTTACAACACCATTACACCATGTTCCCATGCAAGCTAATCTTATAACCACCTTTTTTAGCCAATTACATGCAAGGACCTCATGGACTTCTCCTTCCCCCCTTTCCCTTGTATGATCGTCGGCCATAGGGCCTTGGGAAGTGATTTTGGTTTTCAAATTTTGCTCACTTATTACTAGTATTCTCTCATTCTACCTCCTCACTTTTACACACACTTACTTGCACTTTTTCTCTCATATCATTTTCTCTCTACCTTTTAAGTTACAAGCCTTGTTTCTTCTTCCTTTTTCCTCTTTGAAACCGTGGCTAGCAACACTCATCATCATCAATCCTTGTTGTTGTTTGATTACTTGTTATTGTTGTTGATTACTAACTAGTTAATAAGAATCAAACTTTTTAGTTAGATTCTTCATATTATCTTGTATTTACAAGAACACACAAGAACCTAACTTACTAGTTATGTTCTACATTTAATGTCTTGAAAGATTAAAGTTCATGTGTTGTAAAAATCATTACTTGAATTCATGTTAGTAAACTTAAAAGTTTACTTCCTTAAAGATCAAGACTTTGGCTTGAATCTTTAAAGTATGAACAACAATGAACTAGTTACTTGTTTATTTAGATTATATCTTCATTTCCTAGCATTGTAAATTCGTGATTTATGTTGTTCTTGGTCAAGTGTTACTAGTTAACTTTGATCTCATTTTTCTTGAACTAAAGTTAACTTTATAAGTTCAAGAACATGGAAGTATAACTTTCTAGTTATAACTTCAAACACTTATGAAAGATTTAAGTTTCTATAGCTTATGGTCTACTTATTTTGTCATAAACAAAAGCTTGTAAGCTTACATACACTTTACAAGATGAAAATCTAATTTTTGTAACTTATGGTTTCATTAAAGTAAAGATTCAAGTATTATTACTTAGGATTTAACTTAATAACTTTAGATCTAGATCTTTGGGTCTTGGATCTTCAAGATCTAACTAAGAACTATGTTCTACATCTTAAGATCTTAATTAGTTAGTTTACTTTCAAGTTTGTAGTTCAATATTACTTTTATATTTCATGTATGTGTCGGATCTAAGATTTTGATGTAACTTTGGTTCATCAAGCTACTTGCAACACTTAAATGAGTTGTGCTACATGTCTTAGACTTGCACAAATGTTATGACGGTCAAACCTTGGTTAAGATGATGCAAACACATCAACGAGTTGTACACTTGAAGCTATATGCATCAAGGATGAGAACCGTGATAAGCATCGAGCACCAAGAACCCACTGGAACCTACTGTTTACTATTTTCTGGAATAGACCCGAATACCTGGGCTACTGTAAAGTTAATTTTTAGTTAGCTCTGTTCGAGTAGATAATTTTTCGTTTAAGACTCGTCTTAATCCGAGTTACGGTTTAGGATCTATGGCCCTCCGAGTGTCACTATGTCCTTTAACGTTGTGTTGAAAATTCTGACCTACTCGCACTTAGACCGTCGCCACGGTCAAAGGAAGATGAGTTTGCTTCTGGAATTTTTACCACAATTAAAGGACTCATATACGGAGCCATGGCCACTGGTCTCACCTTATTTCAGTAGGTATAGAGGCCGTGGTGACTGATCGAAGTCAGCCTTTGTTTTAAACTCTTTTCTAGAATGAAACTTACTTTACACCTTTTGTTTAATGATGAATGATGATGACCCTTAAGACCTAATTTACATACATTTAAACCTATTGGGAAGATTTACTGACTTAGTACTATTTGACTTAGGTTGAGGACTTTCCGGACCTACGTACTTGCTTACTTCCCGACTCGACTTTACCACTACTTTACCACTGTGAGTTATAGCATCCCTTTTTACTTTAACTACTTGGGACTGAGAATACATGCGTGTTTTACGTTTTACATACTAGGCACGAGTACTTAAACTTTATATATGTGTGGGTTATACAACGGCATAAACATTCCCTTTAGCTCGGTAACGTTTAGTCATTGGTTTTTGAACCGGTGAACGCGAATCTTAGATATGGATCCATAGGGTTTGACATCTCCACTCGGGCTAGTAGCGCTAGCATTTAACGGATGTTTAATACTTCGTAAACATACGCACTTGCCAAGTGTACTTTCAGGGGGTTATAAACGTTAAGTTAGTTACCAAGTGCCCACGGTTAAACATATACTTTATCATACTGTTTTGAAACGCTCTTTGTAGCACTGAAATCTCGTGGCCTACCTTACATACTATTATACTTAAACTATAGCTCACCAACCTTTGTGTTGATGTTTTTAAGCATGTTTTTCTCAGGTGCTTAAGGTTGCTTCCGCTGTTGTACTAGTCTTGCTGTAGACACCCGCTGCTTTAGAGATGTCACCGCATGAACGTTTTCTTGCATTCATAAACATTATTACTTTTGAACCTATGATTTGTAACGACCTAAGGGTCACGCACTGTCTATCTCGTAAATATTTATAAAAGCAGCGCATGTATTCTCAGCCCAAAAATATATATTGCAAAAGCAATTAAAAAGGGAGCAAATAAAACTCACAATACTGTATTTCGTAGCAATTATATATATGATGACACTGAACAAGTGCAGGGTTTGTCTCGGATTCACGAACGTATCAATATTGCGATTCAATATTGCAGGAAAGTACGTAGACGCAACGAAAATGATAAACGTTAGGTTGACCTCACGAGCAATACCCTCGAACAATACCCATAACCTCCATAGCTATAACCCATAATTTCCTTAGCTCTATTTCGTTTGAAAACTTATTTTGAGATCGTCTGAATATAACTCCGTCGTAGTATTTTATGTATACTAATAATATCTTGAAGTAATACTAAGTAAATATATATATGTAATTCGATTGAGAGAGTTTAGAGAAATATATTTTCAAGTTTTCTATGAAATAATGAAACCTATTGAATTCTATTTATAATAGATTTTTGAATTATTAAAGTGAATTATTAAAATATGAATTATTAAAGTGAATTATTAAAGTATGAATTATTAAAGTGAATTATTGAAGTATGAATTATTAAAGTGAATTATTAAAGTGAATTATTAAAGTGAATTATTAAAGTATAAATTATTAAAGTATGAATTATTAAAGTGAATTATTAAAGTGAATTATTAAAGTATGAATTATTAAAGTGAATTATTAAAGTATGAATTATTAAAGTATGAATTATTAAAGTTAAAGTAAAGTAAAAGTAAAGTAAAGGTAAAGTTAAAGTATAGTAAAAGTATAAAACTATGTACGTATAATACGCGTATAAATATATTTAATATTAATTTAAATCGTTATATCATAAAACTTTTTAGAAAAGTAGAATTATATATATTCATAATAGGTTTCAAGTTTTTAAATTACAGTCTGTTGGTGAAGCATGGGATAAAGTCCAAAGGTTAAATAAACGTATGAAATCATCTTAATGAAAAATGTCGAGTTACTTAACTTGTCGATATCCAACATCTAAGTTATTTACACTCCACGTTCTTACTTTCATATTAAATAAAATGAAAGTTAACATAGTTATCTTATCAAGGTCACTAGGAAAATATTATAAAACATGCCTTGAAAATTAAACAGGAATTTCCACTAACCCTTGTCTAGTTCCCGTTAATTGACACATTTGTTCTTACTTATAAATCACTTTATCATTTTCCGAATATTGTCAAAAAGAATAGATTTCTTAAATCACAGTGGACCTCATAATATAGGCCCGTAATCATATCATAATGTATCTGATAATTCAATCATTTGATATTATCTCTTAATTCTGTCGATAAATATATCGAAACAATTACGTTCATGTAAAGTATCATATATCTAATACTTTGTTATTGTTTTCAGTTAATATTATATATTATATATACATTTCTATATACACATAATTGTTCGTAAATCGTCGAACACGGTCAAAGGGTAATTGATTACATGAATGTAGTTCCAAACTTTTTTGAGATTCAACATTACAAATTCTGCTTATCGTGTCGGAAACATATAAAGGTTAAGTTTAAATTTGGTCGGAAATTTCCAGGTCGTCACAGTACCTACCCGTTAAAGAAATTTCGTCTCGAAATTTGATCGAGGTCGTCATGGCTAACCATAAAAATGTTTTCATGACGGATATGTGTTGATAGATAGTATTTTATTACCATAGAGTAATATGGATAAAATGATCCGATTACTCGAAATGTATGAGTGAAGCTATCACAAAATAGTGGAATGAGGAAAATAAGTTTCGTCATAATTTTTGACGTAGTCATGATTGAATTCCGGAATTCAAGGGATTCAAAAAAAAAAAATTTGAAAATCTATAAGATCTGTTTCTTCGAGATTTAAGGAAATTAGGATCTCTTTAATTAAATGCGATGATCTGTCCCGATTACTACGTCTGATATTTCCCTTATATATTTACCTTTTCCATTCCATTAGTTTTTACCACTTCTATACTCAATTTCAATTTCAAAAGATTGCGAAAATGCTTAATCCAGTTCTAATCCTTGTCCTTATCCTTACTATCGCAACAATCATTCTCCTTTTCCAACTTCCACCGGAGGAATCTGTTTTCTTCCACTTCGCCCTTGGGGTTATAGTGTTTTTAATTCTCCCGTGTCTTTATGTTGCGATAAACATTGATATACATGGTTTGTAATTTATGTGTTGTTATTAGACTTTATATTCTCCCTTACATTTCGGAGTTTCATACTTTTGTTGTCTCTTCCCGACTTTAAGTCAAGCGAATAATGGTCCAGAATTAGTAGGTATGAAGTTTTGGATGAACATAGTTAATGTTCTAAGAAGGAAATCGTAATGGTACGATCTTGATTTGGCAAATTACCAGAATATCCGAAAAGATAGAACTATCAAGAAGATATGTTCTTAATATGTTTGGAGATTTGGTAGAATGTAAGAGTCGTGTAAATGGCACATGATGACGGTATGTTCTGTGAATCATCACGTTCCATTAGAAACTCAGCATGAATTATGTAATATAATCACGTTGATCAAGTGTCATTATATTATACTAACTCATGCTTCAGTTCCCAACACTACTTCAAAACATTCATATTTGAATTTTTCAAAATTTAAAAACTAACACAGTTTCTTTTATGTTGCAGATATTACGGAGAGATAAATGATCTCAGATAAGAATAGTTGTGAAAATATCTCCAGAAATATGGAGAATATGTATAATGAGAGATATGAAGATATCTTATAATATTTAAGATAAGATGATGATGAAGAATAAGATCCGCAAAAGTTTAGAGTCAGGAGCAAGGTATTCGTTAATGACTTCGTCAGAAACAGAATCATCAAGATTCTTTAAATACAGACTTTGGTCCTTGTATTTGTCCTTGGTCTCCTTCACGGTCTGCTTAATCCATTGTTCAGTACCAACTCTTCTCTTTTTCTGGGCTTTACCAACACATTATTCTTTGTCATCAAACTTTTGACTGTTAAAGTCGTTTACAGTTTCTGCTGCTTCATTAGCATTTCGAGAACTAATTCACAGTTTGAGATGTTTTTCAGAAACTTCACATTCGAAGTGTGTAAGTTTAGGAGATAGACGTTATATGTATATATAACTAATGAAGTAGAAACGCTGCGAGATTTCAAAATACTGATTGCTGATTTTCAGTAATTGGTATGGCAATTCTTGTTGCAAGATGCGGATGAGTAAAAGATGGAGTTTCAATGAATAAGTATAGTGACTTTTCGGAGAGGTTTAAGTCGAAGGTTAATGAAGTTGTTGATAAGTTTACTGCTAATGTGGTGAGATATGAAAGGTTCTCCAGTAACGATGGTGAAAGGTCAGCGTATCTATCGAAGTTATAATAAAATTAGTTTTACTGAAAAGTCGAAGTTGACTTGTTGGAGCTGTGACAAAACTGGCTACTTTGAAAAGAATCGTAAGGTTGTTTTTGCTAATAAATTCTAAAGAATTCAACGCGGGTACGTGTTAAACTATGACTTTGGGTTCGAGAGTTTTTCAGGTACAAGACTTCAGGTAATGTGTGATTGGATCATCATCTCGATTTTTCCTTATTTGAAGTGTCTTCCGAAATTTCGAAGCGTTTTAAATGCAGCTTGTCATTGTCAATATCCAAAGGATAAATTCGTCATGAATCTCGATTAATTCTCGTATCCTTTTGAGTGTTACAATTAAAAGTGATGTTCTATCACAGTTTTGAAGTCAAAGTATAGCTTTGAAAAAATGTAAGGATCTAAGAGTGATGGTTTTGCTTATATCTCGAGTTGTATTCTGAGATTTCAAAAATCAGAATAGGTGATTGAATTTGAATGAGTATGGTTGTTTTGATTTCTTATAAAAGAAGGTATACTGTTGTGAAAATAGGGAGTATAGTTGATGATTTACTGAATTAGAATCGAAGAATGTAATATATTAGTTATGCATTTATATATCTCTCGGGTATTACCTACCTGTTAAAAAAATGTCACTAATAATATTTTGAACAAGAATTTTTCATTACAGTCTTTATGAAAATATATGTATGTATATTTTCTTCAGAAGTAATACAGATTTAATGAGTTAATATCATATTAAGCTCATTTGATTTTCGGCTTGGATTAGTAAAAAATAATCTCTAAAACATTAGAGATTACATAATCTTCGAGGAGTATTTCGCTAATGTAATCAATACTTCAATATTTATTCTTATAGATATTTCCTTAGTGAATTATGCTGATGCTCATAGAACTCTTGCTAACTTCACAAGATACGAATGTTGTTTTCCAGTAAGTTTCGAGTACATTGAAGATGAAAGTATAAAATTAAACATGTTATTGAATGATACACTTGGTTTATTATGAAACCGAATTTATTTAATTGAATCAAAGATTGTAGTTACGATGGTTAGGTTGTTAACGAAGGATGTACATCATAGCATATTAGTAATATGAATTTAACTGAGTAGTATCTACCCTTTTTCAATTCATATTCAATAGCTTAGTACGAAAGATTTTTATAGTTTCAGCATTCATATATATAAAATATATATATATATATATATATATATATATATATATATATATATATATATATATATATATATATATATATATATATATATATATATATATATATATATATATATATATAATTTCTTCAGAAGAATGAGTTAATACCTCATAACTCGTTGATACAAAATACTCGTTGTTGATCAATGATGACGTCCACGGCGATTCTTGAACTGACGGAACTTGTGATGTTATAGGTGCTGCTAGTGCTGATGATGCTGACAGTACTGACGGTGATGGTGGGGCTGACGATATTGTTGATGCTGATAATACTGCCGGTAACTGCTGGTGATGCTTGTATAGCAAGTCTAGCTTATAAATCGCTCACCATTCTTGTCAGGGTTTCGATTCTTCTCCCTATCATCTCTATCTATTCTACTCATCTGATTTATGGATAAGGCTGAAATAGATAATCCCTAAGACTTTAGAGATTACATTATCACCGCAGGATGTTTCTCCAATGAAGTTATGAATCAATACCTCATCGTTTGTTGTTGTTGGTATTCCTTGGTATCTATGGTGGGTGTGATGTTGATATCCGAGGTACAGATTGTGATGTTGAGGCGTGTGATGCGGATGTGATTGTTGGTGGTGGTACTGATCCTGTTGATGTTGATGGTGGTGGTGCTGTTGATGCCGGTGATGCTGCTGAAGCTTGTGGTATTGAGGCTTGCAATGTGGATGTTACTGGCGGTATTGGTTATGCTGCTGATGGTGTTTGTAATCCTTGCACCATGTGTTCCAAAGCCACTACTCGGGCACGAAGTTCGTTAATTTCTGCTAGTACACCGGGATGATTGACGGTTGGAACGAGCGGATGAATAAGATTCGCAATATGGAATAGTATATAATCATGACGAGATACTCTAGCAATGATGAGAAAATGGTGTCTCGAACAGGTTCGCCGGTAAGTGCTTCAGGTTCATCGCCAAGAGGGCAATGTGGTGGATGGAAGGGATCACCTTTTTCTTGTCTCCAATGGTTGAGTAGACTACGGACCCATCCCCAATTCATCCAAAATAGATGATGGGAAATTGGTTGATCCATTCCGGTTGTAGCGACCCGACAAAATCGTCATTGACGGCGCCGTCTACTTAGGTCCCGTTACGTGGTCATAAGACTTTAAAACAACGTTTGACCAAAGGATATGTCGTATTCATTTCAAATGTAAAGATTGTTCAAAGTTTATAAGAATTGTTCCACCACAAGTTACGTTACAAAGTTATAAGTACAAATGAAACTTATGCGATATAATTTAAAAGTAGCCAAAAGACGCTCCATGTATGCATATATACTCGACATCCAATGCAAGTATCAAAATAATGAGCGGAAGCATGTATCACAAAACGTTCAGGGACCTGAGAAAAATATAGAAATCTGTCAACGAAAACGTTGGTGAAATCATAGGTTTAAGTAAGTAAGTGAGTAAAAGTAAGTCGAACCACAAGATTTACATCAAAGATAAAATAGTAATACATTCTAAAAGTTAATATTCACGAGCACCCAATTATCAAGGCTTAACATTCCGTCCGTTGATACCCCATTCATAGTGCTAGAACAACACTGTTTCTAGAAAATATATTTCATCTGTGGACGGTAGCGAACCGTCCGAGATGAGGGTTTGTCAAACCCATATGGCCATACAACATAAGTTCACGCCTACACTTACACCCTGCAAGTGTAACTAATGATAATCGAATTGAGGATTTCATTCTAAACTCGTATGTAGAATGTTTGTTTTCCTGTACTTGTGTTCACTTAGTAAAAGAAATGTTTATGTTTTCTCATCCCAAATATAAGTTCAAAAAGTGTAAAAGTGGGACTATGATCTCACCTTGAGTGCACGAGTAGTAAAGTACTTCAACAATTAAACGTGTGCAAAGAACAATGCTAGTCTTGACCTAAACAATAGGTTGTATCAATAACGGTATACACGATAGGTCAAAGATGTTCAATTAGTCCTATGGCTCGTTAAGACTCGATCATAATAGCATGTGAATCAAATTGTCATGTTTCATGCAAGGTACAAGTATAAAATCATGTTAGAACGATTGCACAAACATTTGGTTAAGTTTGATTAAAAGTCAACTTAGGTCGGGTCAAAGTCAACAAAAAGTCAACACGTTCGGGTCGGGTCCCGAACTATTTTTCTGAGGTTTTTAATCATATATGAGCATGTTAGAACAAGTTTCATGTGAATCGGAGGTCCATAGCATAGCAAACATTTTTCGTAAAATGACCAACGAAGACAGAGGCCTGCCAGTGTATCTGGACGGCGTCCAGATTTTCTGGACGGCGTCCAGCTTTGAAGGCTGGGACGGCGTCCAAAGATCTGGACGGCGTCCAGATTGGTATTCCAGTCTGATGCAGTAAGTTTCTAAGTACACGAACCAAAAACCAAATAAACACAATTTATGATCCGCAAACAATCAAGTCAAGTATTTTATACCGTTGGGATGGTAATTTGACGAGGAAGACAACTAAACACATTTCAACAAGTAATTTAACACCTACAACAACCCAAAACCGCATTAAACGTTCATAATCAAAGGTTCAAGTTCTAAAAACGCATTTCATGATTCGGGTAACCAATTTACATGTATGATATGCTGTTTCGAAGGTAATCAAACACACGTTGCAACAAAACACTTATCAACAATATTTCATAGCATTTGATACATCAAAAGTTCATATAAAGCTTATCAAACCCTAAGCAAAATTTCAAAACCAATAATCATGTTAATGTAAGGTTTTCATGTCAATCAACACACCAAAACGAAGTTAATGAAGTAACTAACAGTTTGAGCATACAAACATTAACATCTAAACACATTTCATCATTCAAAATCAAAGATTTAACAAACACTTTTTCAAGTTCATGCTAGTTATGTCAAATCACAAGATCGAGCATACAAATTACATATACGACATCACAATGAGCCATAGACACTAATTAACACACTTTTAAGTCAAGAACACTAAGATTATGAAATTTAGAGTTTTTAGAAAGTTACCCAATCGAGATAAAATTAGTATCAAAACGTAAAGAATGAAGAGAGGATTCCAAATATGTAATTTGTTTTGATGTTAGCCTCCAAAATCGGATTTAGATGATGATTGAATGAATTTGGTAAATGGGTGTGTGTTCTTGCTAGAGAGAAAGAGAGAGATGGAGATGATTGAATGGCGGTGATTGGGGTGGACTAGTTGACCTAGTCAACTAGTTTGCCCCGTGTCAATTTTAGTCCCTCAAGTTTGAATCGGGTGCGTGAATTACCTAATCGAGATAATTTAAAACGCGTATTAACGAAAGATGTTATAAATATATAACGGACTTTAAAATAGTTAAACGGAAAGTAATCGGAAAAAGGCGGGATGTTACATTACCTACTCCTTAAAAGAAATTTCGTCCCGAAATTTAAGTAGGCGTAGTAGTCGTTGTTCCTTCCTCGAGATCTTGCGTTTCCGAATTTACGAATAGATGAGGATACTTCCTTTGCATTTGATCTTGTATTTCCCAAGTAAACTCGGGTCCCCTTTTGGCATTCCAACGGACCTTGACAATTGGAATTCGGCTTTGTTTTAACGTTTTGACGGAGGTGTCCACAATTTCAACCGGTTCCTCCACAAAATGAAGTTTGTCATCGATAGTAAGCTCCTCGAGAGGGATGACGAGTTCGGGTTCGGCTAAACACTTTTTCAAGTTAGATACATGGAAAGTAGGATGAACGGAACTCAGTTGAGGCGGAAGATCTAAACGATAAGCAACGGTTCCAACACGCTCCAAGATTTCGAAAGGGCCAATATACCGCGGATTTAGCTTCCCGCATTTCCCAAAGTGGATTACACCTTTCCAAGGTGCGACTTTTAACATTACCCGGTCACCGATTTGAAATTCGAGGTCGTTGCGTCGTTTGTCGATATAACTCTTTTGACGACTCCGGGCCGTCCTAAGCCTATCTCGGATTTGAACGATCTTCTCGGTTGTTTCATGAATAAGTTCGGGACCGGTGATTTGTTTGTCGCCTACTTCGGCCCAACAAAGAGGAGAACGACATTTTCAGCCATATAATGCTTCGAATGGTGCGGCGTTAATACTCGCGTGATAACTATTGTTGTAGGAGAATTCGGCGAGAGGCAAGTGCTTATCCCAAGCTTTTCCAAAGTCGACAACGCAAGCTCGTAGCATGTCTTCCAAGGTTTGAATTGTGCGTTCCCTTTGTCCGTCGGTTTGTGGGTGATATGCGGTGCTCATGTCTAAACGCGTTCCCAATGCTTCTTGCAAAGTACGCCAAAATCTAGAAACAAAACGGCCATCTCGGTCGGAGATAATCGATAAGGGTACACCGTGTCGGGCTACAATTTCTTTGATGTAGAGTTGTGCGAGTTTCTCCATGTTGTCGGTTTCCTTCATGGCTAGGAAGTGCGCGGATTTGGTGAGTCGGTCAACAATGACCCAAATAGTATCATAACCGCCAACCGTCTTTGGTAGTTTGGTGATAAAATCCATCGTTATCCTTTCCCATTTCCATTGCGGGATTTCGGGTTGTTGAAGTAGTCCGGACGGTCTTTGATGTTCGGCTTTGACTTTGGAGCAAGTTAGGCACTTTCCAACGTAAGTAGCGACGTCCCTTTTAATGTTCGGCCACCAATATTGTTCTTTGAGGTCGTGGAACATCTTATTGGCACCGGGGTGAATCGAATACCTTGACTTATGGGCTTCGTCTAAAATAAGGCTTCGCAAGTCCCCATAACTAAGTACCCAAATTCTTCCGGCGACATATCGGAGTCCGGTTTCTTTAACTTCGAATCGAGAGGTGAGGACGTTCAAGTGTTCGAGAGAGATGTTTTCGTCCTTGAGAGCCTCATCTTGGGCTACACGAATTTGACTATTGAGGTTGGTGTGAATGGTGATGTTTAAAGCTCGGACACGAAGAGGCACCGCTCTTTCTTTTCGACTTAAGGCATCGGCTACTACGTTTGCCTTCCCGGGATGGTAACGTGTAGTGACCCGAACTTTTCCATGTTTATATATATTAATTGAGATTGATATTTACATGATTAAATGTTTCCAACATGTTAAGCAATCAAACTTGTTAAGACTTGATTAATTGAAATATGTTTCATATAGACAATTGACCACCCAAGTTGACCGGTGATTCACGAACGTTAAAACTTGTAAAAACTATATGATGACATATATATGGATATATATATAGTTAACATGATACTATGATAAGTAAACATATCATTAAGTATATTAACAATGAACTACATATGTAAAAACAAGACTACTAACTTAATGATTTTTAAACGAGACATATATGTAACGATTATCGTTGTAAAGACATTTAATGTATATATATCATATTAAGAGATATTCATACATGATAATATCATGATAATATAATAATTTAAAATCTCATTTGATATTATAAACATTGGGTTAACAACATTTAACAAGATCGTTAACCTAAAGGTTTCAAAACAACACTTACATGTAACGACTAACGATGACTTAACGACTCAGTTAAAATGTATATACATGTAGTGTTTTAATATGTATTTATACACTTTTGAAAGACTTCAATACACTTATCAAAATACTTCTACTTAACAAAAATGCTTACAATTACATCCTCGTTCAGTTTCATCAACAATTCTACTCGTATGCACCCGTATTCGTACTCGTACAATACACAGCTTTTAGATGTATGTACTATTGGTATATACACTCCAATGATCAGCTCTTAGCAGCCCATGTGAGTCACCTAACACATGTGGGAACCATCATTTGGCAACTAGCATGAAATATCTCATAAAATTACAAAAATATGAGTAATCATTCATGACTTATTTACATGAAAACAAAATTACATATCCTTTATATCTAATCCATACACCAACGACCAAAAACACCTACAAACACTTTCATTCTTCAATTTTCTTCATCTAATTGATCTCTCTCAAGTTCTATCTTCAAGTTCTAAGTGTTCTTCATAAATTCCAAAAGTTCTAGTTTCATAAAATCAAGAATACTTTCAAGTTTGCTAGCTCACTTCCAATCTTGTAAGGTGATCATCCAACCTCAAGAAATCTTTGTTTCTTACAGTAGGTTATCATTCTAATACAAGGTAATAATCATATTCAAACTTTGGTTCAATTTCTATAACTATAACAATCTTATTTCAAGTGATGATCTTACTTGAACTTGTTTTCGTGTCATGATTCTGCTTCAAGAACTTCGAGCCATCCAAGGATCCATTGAAGCTAGATCCATTTTTCTCTTTTCCAGTAGGTTTATCCAAGGAACTTAAGGTAGTAATGATGTTCATAACATCATTCGATTCATACATATAAAGCTATCTTATTCGAAGGTTTAAACTTGTAATCACTAGAACATAGTTTAGTTAATTCTAAACTTGTTCGCAAAAAAAAGTTAATCCTTCTAACTTGACTTTTAAAATCAACTAAACACATGTTCTATATCTATATGATATGCTAACTTAATGATTTAAAACCTGGAAACACGAAAAACACCGTAAAACCGGATTTACGCCGTCGTAGTAACACCGCGGGCTGTTTTGGGTTAGTTAATTAAAAACTATGATAAACTTTGATTTTAAAGTTGTTATTCTGAGAAAATGATTTTTATTATGAACATGAAACTATATCCAAAAATTATGATTAAACTCAAAGTGGAAGTATGTTTTCTAAAATGGTCATCTAGACGTCGTTCTTTCGACTGAAATGACTACCTTTACAAAAACGACTTGTAACTTATTTTTCCGACTATAAACCTATACTTTTCTGTTTATATTCATAAAATAGAGTTCAATATGAAACCATAGCAATTTGATTCACTCAAAACGGATTTAAAATGAAGAAGTTATGGGTAAAACAAGATTGGATAATTTTTCTCATTTTAGCTACGTGAAAATTGGTAACAAATCTATTCCAACCATAACTTAATCAACTTGTATTGTATATTATGTAATCTTGAGATACCATAGACACGTATACAATGTTTCGACCTATCATGTCGACACATCTATATATATTTCGGAACAACCATAGACACTCTATATGTGAATGTTGGAGTTAGCTATACAGGGTTGAGGTTGATTCCAAAATATATATAGTTTGAGTTGTGATCAATACTGAGATACGTATACACTGGGTCGTGGATTGATTCAAGATAATATTTATCGATTTATTTCTGTACATCTAACTGTGGACAACTAGTTGTAGGTTACTAACGAGGACAGCTGACTTAATAAACTTAAAACATCAAAATATATTAAAAGTGTTGTAAATATATTTTGAACATACTTTGATATATATATATGTATATATTGTTATAGGTTCGTGAATCAACCAGTGGCCAAGTCTTACTTCCCGGCGAAGTAAAAATCTGTGAAAGTGAGTTATAGTCCCACTTTTAAGATCTAATATTTTTGGGATGAGAATACATGCAGGTTTTATAAATGATTTACAAAATAGGCACAAGTACGTGAAACTACATTCTATGGTTGAATTATCGAAATCGAATATGCCCTTTTTTATTAAGTCTGGTAATCTAAGAATTAGGGAACAGACACCCTAATTGACGCGAATCCTAAAGATAGATCTATCGGGCCCAACAAGCCCCATCCAAAGTACCGGATGCTTTAGTACTTCGAAATTTATATCATATCCGAAGGGTGTCCCGGAATGATGGGGATATTCTTATATATGCATCTTGTTATTGTCGGTTACCAGGTGTTCACCATATGAATGATTTTTATCTCTATGTATGGGATGTGTATTGAAATATGAAATCTTGTGGTCTATTGTTACGATTTGATATATATAGGTTAAACCTATAACTCACCAACATTTTTGTTGACGTTTAAAGCATGTTTATTCTCAGGTGAATATTAAGAGCTTCCGCTGTTGCATACTAAAATAAGGACAAGATTTGGAGTCCATGTTTGTATGATATTGTGTAAAAACTGCATTCAAGAAACTGATTTCGATGTAACATATTTGTATTGTAAACCATTATGTAATGGTCGTGTGTAAACAGGATATTTTAGATTATCATTATTTGATAATCTACGTAAAGCTTTTTAAACCTTTATTTATGAAATAAAGGTTATGGTTTGTTTTAAAAATGAATGCAGTCTTTGAAAAACGTCTCATATAGAGGTCAAAACCTCGCAACGAAATCAATTAATATGGAACGTTTTTAATCAATAAGAACGGGACATTTCAGTTGGTATCAGAGCGTTGGTCTTAGAGAACCAGAATTTTGCATTAGTGTGTCTTATCGAGTTTGTTAGGATGCATTAGTGAGTCTGGACTTCGACCGTGTTTACTTGAAAAATGATTGCTTAACAAATTTTGTTGGAAACTATATATTTTTAACATGTGAATATTATGTGATATATTAATCTCTTAACGCGTTTGATATTATGTGATAGATGTCTACCTCTAGAACAAGTCCCATTGACTCACCTAATAATAATGAAGAGTCAAATGTAAATTGGAATGATTCGTGGACTGATTCACAAGTTCCCGAAGAGGAACCGGAAGAAGAGTCGGAACCGGAAGAAGAATCGGAACCGGAAGAAGAATCGGAACCGGATGAAGAAATAGAACCGGTGGGGGAAATAATAAAACGGTTAAGTAAAAGAAAATCCTCAACCAACCGACCAAGGTTAATTATGGTCAATGGTGTTTCCGCCAAGGAAGCAAAATATTGAGAGGATTACCAATTCTCCGATGAATCGGATTCCGACGAGAATTCCGATGATGTTATAGAAATTACCCCAACTGAATTTAAAAAGGCAAAAGAAAATAATAAGGGAAAGGGCATAAAAATAGAGAAATCTAATTCCAACCCCGATGAACTTTATATGTATCGTCAACGCCCGAAGTCCTTAAGTTGTAACAATGACCCGGGAACCTCTAAACCACCAGGTTTTTCTAAACCAATGTGGACAACGACGGCTCGTATTAGGGGAACATCATATATCCCTAGAAACTTGGCAAAACGAACCAAAACCGAAGAAGAAGAAACGAGCGAGTCGGAATAAGATAGTTGTATTCGTGTGGTGTAATATATGTAATATAGTGTTCTTATGCTTTATGATATATGTAAAAATTGCTTGTATTAATAAGTATTTTTTTTATGAATCTAACTCTTGTCTATTTTACAGTTTAAAAACACAAAATGGATAGACAACCCAATATTTTAAGAGACCTACCCGGAGACATGATTGATGAAATCTTGTCTAGAGTCGGCCAGAATTCCTCGGCACAACTATTTAAGGCGAGATCAGTTTGTAAGACATTCGAAGAACGTTCCAAGAATGTCTTGGTTTATAAGAGACTTTCGTTTGAAAGATGGGGGATATCACATTGGGAAACCCATAAGTTACGATGTGTTTACTTTGACGCATATATTGCGGGGAACCCAAATGCTATTTTACGCAACGGGTTAAGAAATTATTTTGACTCAATATATCCGAATATTGGACTTCGTGATTTAGAAAAAGCGGCTAACATGCAACATAAAGAAGCATGTTATGCTTACAGATTAGTAATGTTCGCTTCTCACCAAAGTGAGAACAAGAACATCGGGCTACAACTATTAAACAAAACGTTTCCACAAGTGACGGAGTCGGTAATTGGGGTAAGAAATGAGGTTTTTAGATTATTACGGGACTGTTGGACATTACGTAACCCTCGTCCCTTTGACGACGTTACAACACGCTGTCTTATCAACGACCATAACGGTTATGTTGCACAAGACCAAGGATGGGAAGTAGTCCTAGTAAAACCAGAATGCATGACTTGTTTCTGGACGTATGAATTACGTGTCTTTATTGCCTTTGCTGAACGACTTGTGTACTAGCTAGAATTATCTCCACAACTATCTTGTATCAAAGTTATTGTGTGCTATATTTCATGCTTTATGTAAAATAAGCGGTATTGTAAGTTTGTAAAATATTGTATAAAAGTTTGAACGCGAAATATTATTATAATCAGTTTTTCATATAGAATTGTAGTAGTTGAATTGTATATTAGCTACTAAGTATGAACTTAACGGGTAGGTACTACCCGAATTTAAACTTATAAAACGCTAATATGAAGAAAAAGCTTTTATAAATGAGTTCATATTATGCTACGAAATACTATTAACTACTCTTAATATTCTGTATGATTAACTTGTTCCATTTAACTATTTTGAAGGAAATGGCACCGACTACTCGACACACCGTGAATATGAATGAAGAGGAATTCCGTACTTTTATAGCTTCAAACATAACCGCAGTACAGGCTGCGCTACATACCAACAATAACTTTGGATCTAGCAGTACAGGAAATCGTGTAGGATGCACCTACAAAGAATTCACTGCCTGCAAACCTTTGGAATTTGATGGAACCGAAGGACCGATCGGATTGAAACGGTGGACCGAGAAGGTCGAATCGGTGTTTGCCATAAGTAAGTGTACTGAAGAGGACAAAGTAAAGTACGCTACGCATACCTTCACAGGTTCTGCGTTAACATGGTGGAATACCTATCTAGAGCAAGTGGGACAAGACGATGCGTACGCACTACCGTGGTCAGCATTCAAGCACTTGATGAACGAGAAGTACCGTCCCAGAACCGAGGTCAATAAGCTCAAGACAGAACTTAGAGGGTTACGAACCCAAGGATTTGATATTACCACGTACGAAAGACGATTCACAGAATTGTGCCTATTGTGTCCGGGAGCATTCGAAGATGAGGAAGAGAAGATCGACGCGTTTGTGAAAGGATTACCGGAAAGAATCCAAGAAGATATAAGTTCACACGAGCCCGCCTCCATACAACAGGCATGTAGAATGGCTCACAAACTCGTGAACCAAATTGAAGAAAGAATTAAAGAACAGACTGCTGAAGAGGCCAATGTGAAGCAAGTCAAAAGAAAGTGGGAGGAAAACGGTGATAAGAATCACCAATACAACAACAACAGCAATTACAACAATAATCGCAACAATTATCCCAACAATCGCAACATCAATCGCAACTACAACAAACGGCCCAACAACAACAACAACAACAACAACTACAACAATCATCCCAACAACAATAATAACCGCAACAACAACAACAATCAGAAGCAGCTATGCCAAAGGTGTGAAAAGAATCACTCGGGGTTCTGCACCAAATTTTGCAACAAGTGTAAAAGAAATGGTCATAGCGCGGCGAAGTGTGAGGTCTACGGACCAGGGGTTAATAGAACGAAAGGAACAAATGGTGTCGGAACGAGTAATGGCGGAGCAAGTAGTGTCGGAGCAAGTTATGCCAATGTAGTTTGTTATAAATGTGGAAAACCGGGCCACATTATTAGAAATTGCCCGAACCAGGAGAACACGAATGGACAAGGCCGTGGAAGAGTTTTCAATATTAATGCGGCAGAGGCACAGGAAGACCCGGAGCTTGTTACGGGTACGTTTCTTATTGACAATAAATCTTCTTACGTTTTATTTGATTCGGGTGCGGATAGAAGCTATATGAGTAGAGATTTTTGTGCTAAATTAAGTTGTCCATTGACGCCTTTGGATAGTAAATTTTTACTCGAATTAGCAAATGGTAAATTAATTTCAGCAGATAATATATGTCGGAATCGAGAAATTAAACTGGTTAGCGAAACATTTAAGATTGATTTGATACCAGTAGAGTTAGGGAGTTTTGATGTGATAATCGGTATGGACTAGTTGAAAGAAGTGAAAGAGGAGATCGTTTGTTACAAAAATGTAATTCGCATTATACGAGAAAAAGGAAAACCCTTAATGGTGTACGGAGAAAAGGGCAACACGAAGCTACATCTTATTAGTAATTTGAAGGCACAAAAACTAATAAGAAAAGGTTGCTATGCTGTTCTAGCACACGTCGAGAAAGTACAAACTGAAGAAAAGAGCATCAATGATGTTCCCGTCGCAAAAGAATTTCCTGATGTATTTCCGAAAGAATTACCGGGATTACCCCCACATCGATCCGTTGAATTTCAAATAGATCTTGTACCAGGAGCTGCACCAATAGCTCGTGCTCCTTACAGACTCGCACCCAGCGAGATGAAAGAACTACAAAGCCAATTACAAGAACTTTTAGAGCGTGGTTTCATTCGACCAAGCACATCACCGTGGGGAGCTCCTGTTTTGTTTGTCAAGAAGAAAGATGGTACATTCAGGTTGTGTATCGACTACCGAGAGTTGAACAAACTTACCATCAAGAACCGCTACCCACTACCGAGAATCGATGACTTATTTGATCAACTACAAGGCTCGTCTGTTTATTCAAAGATTGACTTACGTTCCGGGTATCATCAAATGCGGGTGAAAGAAGATGATATTCCAAAGACTGCTTTCAGAAGACGTTACGGTCATTACGAGTTTATGGTCATGCCGTTTGGTTTAACTAATGCACCAGCTGTGTTCATGGACCTTATGAACCGAGTGTGTGGACCATACCTTGACAAGTTTGTCATTGTTTTCATTGATGACATACTTATTTACTCAAAGAATGACCAAGAACACGGTGAACATTTGAGAAAGGTGTTAGAAGTATTGAGGAAGGAAGAATTGTACGCTAAGTTTTCAAAGTGTGCATTTTGGTTGGAAGAAGTTCAATTCCTCGGTCACATAGTGAACAAAGAAGGTATTAAGGTGGATCCGGCAAAGATAGAAACTGTTGAAAAGTGGGAAACCCCGAAAACTCCGAAACACATACGCCAGTTTTTAGGACTAGCTGGTTACTACAGAAGGTTCATCAAAGACTTTTCCAGAATAGCAAAACCCTTGACTGCATTAACGCATAAAGGGAAGAAATTTGAATGGAATGATGAACAAGAGAAAGCGTTTCAGTTATTGAAGAAAAAGCTAACTACGGCACCTATATTGTCATTGCCTGAAGGGAATGATGATTTTGTGATTTATTGTGATGCATCAAAGCAAGGTCTCGGTTGTATATTAATGCAACGAACGAAGGTGATTGCTTATGCGTCTAGACAATTGAAGATTCACGAACAAAATTATATGACGCATGATTTGGAATTAGGCGCGGTTGTTTTTGTATTAAAGACTTGGTGGCACTACTTATATGGGGTCAAAAGTATTATATATACCGACCACAAAAGTCTTCAACACATATTTAATCAGAAACAACTGAATATGAGGCAGCGTAGGTGGATTGAATTATTGAATGATTACGACTTTGAGATTCGTTACCACCCGGGGAAGGCAAATGTGGTAGCCGATGCCTTGAGCAGGAAGGACAGAGAACCCATTCGAGTAAAATCTATGAATATAATGATTCATAATAACATTACTACTCAAATAAAGGAGGCGCAAAAAGGAGTTTTAAAAGAGGGAAATTTAAAGGATGAAATACCCAAAGGATCGGAGAAGCATCTTAATATTCGGGAAGACGGAACCCGGTATAGGGCTGAAAGGATTTGGGTACCAAAATTTGGAGATATGAGAGAAATGGTACTTAGAGAAGCTCATAAAACCAGATACTCAATACATCCTGGAACGGGGAAGATGTACAAGGATCTCAAGAAACATTTTTGGTGGCCGGGTATGAAAGCCGATGTTGCTAAATACGTAGGAGAATGTTTGACGTGTTCTAAGGTCAAAGCTGAGCATCAGAAACCATCAGGTCTACTTCAACAACCCGAAATCCCGGAATGGAAATGGGAAAACATTACCATGGATTTCATCACTAAATTGCCAAGGACTGCAAGTGGTTTTGATACTATTTGGGTAATAGTTGACCGTCTCACCAAATCAGCACACTTCTTGCCAATAAGAGAAGATGACAAGATGGAGAAGTTAGCACGACTGTATTTGAAGGAAGTCATCTCCAGACATGGAATACCAATCTCTATTATCTCTGATAGGGATGGCAGATTTATTTCAAGATTCTGGCAGACATTACAGCAAGCATTAGGAACTCGTCTAGACATGAGTACTGCCTATCATCCACAAACTGATGGGCAGAGCGAAAGGACGATACAAACGCTTGAAGACATGCTACGAGCATGTGTTATTGATTTCAGAAACAGTTGGGATCGACATCTACCGTTAGCAGAATTTTCCTACAACAACAGCTACCATTCAAGCATTGAGATGGCGCCGTTTGAAGCACTTTATGGTAGAAAGTGCAGGTCTCCGATTTGTTGGAGTGAAGTGGGGGATAAACAGATTACGGGTCCGGAGATTATACAAGAAACTACCTAGAAGATCATCCAAATTCAACAACGGTTGAAAACCGCCCAAAGTCGACAAAAGAGCTACGCTGACATTAAAAGAAAAGATATAGAATTTGAAATTGGAGAGATGGTCATGCTTAAAGTTGCACCTTGGAAAGGCGTTGTTCGATTTGGTAAACGAGGGAAATTAAATCCAAGGTATATTGGACCATTCAAGATTATTGATCGTATCGGACCAGTAGCTTACCGACTAGAGTTACCTCAACAACTCGCGGCTGTACATAACACTTTCCACGTCTCGAATTTAAAGAAATGTTTTGCTAAAGAAGATCTCACTATTCCGTTAGATGAAATCCAAATCAACGAAAAACTTCAATTAATCGAAGAACCCGTCGAAATAATGGATCGTGAGGTTAAAAGACTTAAGCAAAACAAGATACCAATTGTTAAGGTTCGATGGAATGCTCGTAGAGGACCCGAGTTCACCTGGGAGCGTGAAGATTAGATGAAGAAGAAATACCCGCATCTATTTCCAGAAGATTCGTCAACACCTTCAACAGCTTAAAATTTCGGGACGAAATTTATTTAACGGGTAGGTACTGTAGTGACCCGAACTTTTGCATGTTTATATATATTAATTGAGATTGATATTTACATGATTAAATGTTTCCAACATGTTAAGCAATCAAACTTGTTAAGACTTGATTAATTGAAATATGTTTCATATAGACAATTGACCACCCAAGTTGACCGGTGATTCACGAACGTTAAAACTTGTAAAAACTATATGATGACATATATATGGATATATATATAGTTAACATGATACTATGATAAGTAAACATATCATTAAGTATATTAACAATGAACTACATATGTAAAAACAAGACTACTAACTTAATGATTTTTAAACGAGACATATATGTAACGATTATCGTTGTAAAGACATTTAATGTATATATATCATATTAAGAGATATTCATACATGATAATATCATGATAATATAATAATTTAAAATCTCATTTGATATTATAAACATTGGGTTAACAACATTTAACAAGATCGTTAACCTAAAGGTTTCAAAACAACACTTACATGTAACGACTAACGATGACTTAACGACTCAGTTAAAATGTATATACATGTAGTGTTTTAATATGTATTTATACACTTTTGAAAGACTTCAATACACTTATCAAAATACTTCTACTTAACAAAAATGCTTACAATTACATCCTCGTTCAGTTTCATGTATGCACCTGTATTCGTACTCGTACAATACACAGCTTTTAGATGTATGTACTATTGGTATATACACTCCAATGATCAGCTCTTAGCAGCCCATGTGAGTCACCTAACACATGTGGGAACCATCATTTGGAAACTAGCATGAAATATCTCATAAAATTACAAAAATATGAGTAATCATTCATGACTTATTTACATGAAAACAAAATTACATATCCTTTATATCTAATCCATACACCAACGACCAAAAACACCTACAAACACTTTCATTCTTCAATTTTCTTCATCTAATTGATCTCTCTCAAGTTCTATCTTCAAGTTCTAAGTGTTCTTCATAAATTCCAAAAGTTCTAGTTTCATAAAATCAAGAATACTTTCAAGTTTGCTAGCTCACTTCCAATCTTGTAAGGTGATCATCCAACCTCAAGAAATCTTTGTTTCTTACAGTAGGTTATCATTCTAATACAAGGTAATAATCATATTCAAACTTTGGTTCAATTTCTATAACTATAACAATCTTATTTCAAGTGATGATCTTACTTGAACTTGTTTTCGTGTCATGATTCTGCTTCAAGAACTTCGAGCCATCCAAGGATCCATTGAAGCTAGATCCATTTTTCTCTTTTCCAGTAGGTTTATCCAAGGAACTTAAGGTAGTAATGATGTTCATAACATCATTCGATTCATACATATAAAGCTATCTTATTCGAAGGTTTAAACTTGTAATCACTAGAACATAGTTTAGTTAATTCTAAACTTGTTCGCAAACAAAAGTTAATCCTTCTAACTTGACTTTTAAAATCAACTAAACACATGTTCTATATCTATATGATATGCTAACTTAATGATTTAAAACCTGGAAACACGAAAAACACCGTAAAACCGGATTTACGCCGTCGTAGTAACACCGCGGGCTGTTTTGGGTTAGTTAATTAAAAACTATGATAAACTTTGATTTTAAAGTTGTTATTCTGAGAAAATGATTTTTATTATGAACATGAAACTATATCCAAAAATTATGATTAAACTCAAAGTGGAAGTATGTTTTCTAAAATGGTCATCTAGACGTCGTTCTTTCGACTGAAATGACTACCTTTACAAAAACGACTTGTAACTTATTTTTCCGACTATAAACCTATACTTTTCTGTTTAGATTCATAAAATAGAGTTCAATATGAAACCATAGCAATTTGATTCACTCAAAACGGATTTAAAATGAAGAAGTTATGGGTAAAACAAGATTGGATAATTTTTCTCATTTTAGCTACGTGAAAATTGGTAACAAATCTATTCCAACCATAACTTAATCAACTTGTATTGTATATTATGTAATCTTGAGATACCATAGACACGTATACAATGTTTTGACCTATCATGTCGACACATCTATATATATTTCGGAACAACCATAGACACTCTATATGTGAATGTTGGAGTTAGCTATACAGGGTTGAGGTTGATTCCAAAATATATATAGTTTGAGTTGTGATCAATACTGAGATACGTATACACTGGGTCGTGGATTGATTCAAGATAATATTTATCGATTTATTTCTGTACATCTTGTAACATCCCACCTTTTTCCGTTTACTTTTCCGTTATACTAATATAAAGTCCGTTACATGTTTATAACATCTCCCGTTGATACGCGTTTTAAATTATCTCGTTTAGGTAATTCCCGCACCCGAACGAAAGTTGAGGGACTAAACTTGACAAGGGATCAAACCCTTGACTAGGTCAAAGGGTCAAACCCCTTTCACCCATTCATTTTCATCTCCATCTCTCTCTTTCTCTCTAGCAAGAACACACACCCAATTATCCAAATTCATTCAATCATCATCTAAATTCGATCTAGGAGGCTTACAACAAAATAAATTACATATTCGTGATCCTCTCTTCATCCTCTTCATTTTGGTACCAACTTCATCTCATTTGGGTAACTTTCTAAAATCACTAGATTTTGTGTTCTTGATGTTTTTAACTTATAAAAGTGTTAATTAGTGTCTATGGCTCAAGTCTAACATGAATATATAATTTATATGCTCGATCTCGTTGTTTTAGTGTAACTAGCATGAACTTGAATTTTGGTGTGTTGTTCTTGAAGTTTGGATGATCATATGTTGTTAGATGTTAAAAGTTCATGTTCTAATTGTGTTCCTTGTATCACTAGCTTCAATTTGATGTGTAGGTTGCCTTAGAAAACTTCATGAACTTGATTATTGATTTTGGTGAATTTGGGTTAGGGTTTGATGAATTTGAAATGGACTTTTGATGCATTGAATGCCATGGATTATTATTGGTAAGTGTTTAGTTGGATTGTATGCTTGATTACCTTCGAAACGGCATATCATTCATGTAAATTGGTTGCCCGAATCATTGAATTGCATTTATGAACTTGTATGCGGTTAATGTTAAGCATTAGATGCGGTTTTGGTTGTTGTAATAGGTAGATTGATTGATGAAATGTGTTTAGTTGTTTTCCTCGTCAAATTACCTTCCCAACGGTATAAGATACTTGTCTTGATTGTTTGCGGATCATAAATGGTGATTGTTTGAAGTTAGGTTCGTGCATAAAACTTAAAAACTGCCAGAATTCTCTGCACAGGTAATGGCGCGGCGCGCCATATACCCGCGCGGCGCGCCATTCTGGTCTGTCCAACTTGGTCAATTTTTGAATAATGTTTGCTATGCTACGCACCTCCGATTCACATGTAACTTGTCCTAACATGCTCATACATGATTAAAAACCTCAGAAAAATAGTTCGGGACACGACCCGAACGTGTTGACTTTTTCGTTGACTTTGACCGACCAAAGTTTGACTTTTTGTCAAACTTAACCAAATGATTATGTAACCTTCCTAACTTGTTTATATACTTGTATCTTGCATGAAACTTGACAATTTGATTTCACATGCTAAATAATCGAGTCGTAACGAGCCATAGGACTAATTGAACATCCTTGACTTATCGTGTTTACCGTTATTGATACGACCTATTTGTTTAGGTCAAGACTAGCACTATCCTTCGCACACGTTACTTTGTGAAGTACTTTTCATACGTGCACTCAAGGTGAGATCATAGTCCCACTTTTTACTCTTTTGAACTTACTTTTGGGATGAGAAAACATAAACGATTCTTTTGAACTAAGTGAACACAAGAACGGGAAAACAAACATTCTACATACGAGTTTAGAACAAAATCCTCAATTCGATTATCATTAGTTACACTTGCCGGGTGTAAGCGAGAACTTATGTTATATGGCCATATGGGTTTGACAGCCCTCATCCTTGACGGTTCGCTACCGTCTACGGATGAAATATATTTTCGAGAATCAGTGTTTGTTCTAGCACTATGGATGGGGTATACAATGGATGGAATGTTAAGCTTTGATAATTGGGTGCTCGTGAAACAAACTTTTGGAATGTATTACTATTATTTCATTGATGCTAATCTTGTGGTCCACTTGTACTTACTTACTTAAACCTATGATTTCACCAACGTTTTCGTTGACAGATTTCTATGTTTTTCTCAGGTCCTTGAACGATACATGATACATGCTTCCGCTCATTATTTTGATACTTGCATTGGATGTCGAGTATACATGCATACATGGAGCGTCTTTTGGATACTTTTAAATTGTGTCGCATAAGTTTCATTTGTACTTAAAACTTTGTATCGTAACTTGTGGTGGAACTATTCTTGTAAAACTTGAACAACCTTTACATTTGAAATGAATGCGACATATCTTTTGGTCAAACGTTGTTTTAAAGACTTATGACCACGTAACGGGACCTAAGTAGACGGCGCCGTCAATGACGATTTGGTCGGGTCGCTACAGATGGTATCAGAGCGTTGGTTGTAGGGATTTAGAGTTCATTAGTGTCAACCCCGAGTCATAGGGTACATTGGTGAGTCTAGACTACAACCGGCATATAGACTTGAAGTAGGAATTACTTGACTACTTGTGCATTTATACTCGAACGCTTCTACTCATATCTACTCTTAGTTCATCTTAATCTCACGTTGTTTAATTTGATTGACGCGCCACCTTGACTATATGAAATGATGTCGAATGCACATATGAATCAGGGTAATATAATTTCCGGGATTATATTACGGTGACTCATATGAACGTTCCGACATTATGACATAAAGAATTTAAGGCGAGTCGAGGAAAAACTTCTCTTTATCTTTATTCTATATCACGGTTAGTATTATTGAGAATACTAATCAATGATATTCTTGTGTCTTGAAGGAACAATGGCTCCTCGTCGTGTACGCCGCAATGAAACTCCCGAACAAGCTCTCGAACGGATGATAGCCACCGCCGTAGATGCGGCCATGGCCGGTCACTCATCCAACAACAATAATAATAACAACCACAACAACAACAACAACAACAACCAAGGAGCCGGTAACTCTAGCGAAGGGTGCTCCTACAAAGCTTTCATGGGGTGCAAACCCCACACTTATGATGGAACCGGGGGACCGGTTGTGCTTACTCGTTGGTTTGAACAAACCGAGGCCGTCTTTAGCATAAGCGGTTGCCGGGATCAAGACAAGGTCAAATACTCCACTCACACTTTCTCCGGAATTGCTCTAACATGGTGGAACACCTATGTTCAATCGGTGGGTACCGATGAAGCTCATGCCCTCTCTTGGGCCGATCTAAAGGAAAAGATGATTGTTGAATATTTTCCGCGCGAAGAAACCCGAAAGCTTGAGGAAGAACTAAGAGCTTTGAAAGCGGTCGGAAACGATCTTAAAGCTTATAATCAACGCTTCGCCGAACTATCCTTGATGTGTCCTAATCTTGTTAACCCCGAATCTCAAAGGATTGAGCTCTACATGCTCGGTCTCCCAAAAAGCATCAAACAAGGGGTGATGTCATCCAAACCCACTACTCATCAAGCCGCTATGAACATGGCTCGCCAACTAATTGAAACGGTTGACGAAATCGTAGTTCCGGCACCTAAGGCCGAGGATAAATCGGGCGGCAACAAAAGAAAGTGGGAACCCTCTCAATCAAGCAATAACAACTTTGCTAAGAAGCCTTACACCTCCGACGGCAAGAAAGGTTATGCCGGGAACCAACCTCTTTGCAACAAATGCAACAAACATCACTTTGGCGAATGTAGTAAGTTAATTTGCCACCGGTGCCAAGGAGTTGGTCATAAGGCCAACGATTGTAAAAGTGCCACTCCCGTCGCTCGAAAGTGGCCCAATGCACCAAAGACGGGCACTTGTTACGAATGTGGCCAAACGGGTCATTATAGAAATGCATGCCCAAAGAAGAAAGATAACCCCAATACGCGCGGCCGAGCTTTCAACATAAACACCGAGGAAGCCCGGGATGACACTGAACTAGTCACGGGTACGTTTCTTCTCAACAATTCTTATGTCTCTTGCTTATTCGATTCAGGTGCCGATAAATGCTTTGTATCCAAGACTTTGACTCATTCTTTTAACACTCCACCTCTTCCATTAGATACCACTTATACCATTGAAGTGGCTAACGGGAAACTATTAAGTGCCGACACATATTACCGGGGGTGTACGATAAACATTTTGGGTAAGGAATTTGAAATTGATTTGATACCCACGGAACTAGGAAGCTTTGATGTAATAATCGGTATGAATTGGTTAGTCAAAACGAAATCTCATATTCTTTGTGATCTTAACGCAATCCGAATTCCTATCGAGAATGGTGAACCTTTGATCGTCTATGGCGATAAGAGTTGCACCGGACTCAACCTCGTTTCGTGTGTTAAAGTTAGAAAACTACTCCGTAAGGGTTGTTTTGCGATCCTTGCTCACGTTAAGAAAGTCGAGTCCGATGAGAAGCACATCGATGATGTGCCAATTGTTAGTGACTATTCCGATGTATTTCCCGACGAATTGCCGGGTCTTCCGCCTCATCGACCGGTTGAATTCCAAATCGATCTTATTCCGGGAGCCGCACCCGTAGCGCGTGCACCATATAGACTCGCTCCATCTGAAATGCAAGAATTGCAAAGTCAAATCCAAGAACTACTTGATCGTGGTTTTATCCAACCTAGCCATTCACCTTGGGGCGCTCCGATTTTGTTTGTTAAAAAGAAAGACGGATCCCTACGAATGTGCATTGATTATCGTGAACTAAATAAATTGACGGTTAAGAACCGATATCCTCTTCCTCGCATCGATGACCTCTTTGATCAACTACAAGGGTCTTGTGTATATTCGAAAATCGATCTCCGCTCGGGTTATCATCAATTGAGGGTTAAGGGGGAAGATGTCTCCAAAACCGCTTTCCGAACTCGTTATGGTAGTTATGAATTCCTTGTCATGCCATTTGGTCTCACTAACGCACCGACGGTGTTCATGGATCTTATGAACCGCGTGTGCAAACCGTATCTCGATAAATTCGTTATTGTGTTCATCGATGACATATTGATTTATTCTAAAAACGAAGAAGAGCACGAACAACATCTCCGACTTGTGCTTGAACTTTTAAGACAAGAACAACTCTATGCCAAATTCTCCAAGTGTGAATTTTGGTTAAAGGAAGTTCAATTTCTTGGTCATGTTGTAAGTGACCAAGGTATTAAAGTCGATCCAACGAAAATCGAAGCCATTAGCAAATGGGAGACTCCTACTACTCCTACTCACATTCGTCAATTTTTGGGTCTCGCCGGGTACTATCGTAGATTCATCGAAAATTTCTCTTTGATTGCACGTCCTCTAACCGCATTGACTCACAAGGGAAAGAAATTCATTTGGGCGACCGAACATGAATCCGCATTCCAAATCTTGAAAACGAAGCTAACCACCGCTCCTATCTTGTCACTTCCCGAAGGCAATGATGACTTTGTTGTATATTGCGATGCCTCAAAACATGGTTTTGGGTGTGTATTGATGCAACGAACGAAAGTCATTGCTTATGCTTCTCGACAACTCAAAATTCATGAACGAAACTATACGACACATGATCTCGAACTCGGAGCCGTTGTCTTTGCACTTAAAATGTGGAGACACTATCTTTATGGAACCAAGAGTACTATCTTTACCGACCACAAAAGTCTCCAACACATTTTCGATCAAAAGCAACTAAACATGAGACAACGAAGGTGGATTGAAACCTTAAACGATTACGATTGCGAGCTTCGTTACCATCCCGGGAAGGCAAATGTAGTAGCCGATGCCTTAAGTCGAAAAGAAAGAGTGGTGCCTCTTCGTGTCCGAGCCTTAAACATCACCATCCACACAAACCTTAATAGCCAAATTCGGGTAGCCCAAGATGAGGCTCTCAAGGATGAAAACATCTCTCTCGAACACTTGAACGTCCTCACCTCTCGATTCGAAGTTAAAGAAACCGGACTCCGATATTTCGCCGGAAGGATTTGGGTGCCTAGTTATGGGGACCTACGAAGCCTTATTTTAGATGAAGCCCATAAGTCACGATACTCGATTCACCCCGGTGCCAATAAGATGTACCACGACCTTAAACAGCTATATTGGTGGCCGAACATCAAAAGGGACGTAGCTACTTATGTTTCCAAGTGTTTGACATGTTCCAAAGTCAAAGCCGAACACCAAAGACCGTCCGGACTACTTCGACAACCCGAGATCCCGCAATGGAAGTGGGAAAGGATAACGATGGATTTTATAACCAAACTACCAAAAACGACGGGCGGTTATGATACCATTTGGGTTGTTGTTGACCGTCTCACCAAATCCGCACACTTCCTTGCCATGAAAGAAACGGACAAAATGGAGAAACTTGCACAACTTTACATTAAGGAGATCGTAGCCCGACACGGTGTACCTTTATCGATTATCTCCGACCGAGATGGCCGTTTCGTTTCTAGATTTTGGCGTACATTGCAAGAAGCGTTGGGAACGCGTTTAGACATGAGCACCGCATATCATCCTCAAACCGATGGACAAAGTGAACGTACAATTCAAACCTTAGAGGACATGTTACGAGCTTGCGTGGTTGATTTTGGAAAAGCTTGGGACAAGCACTTACCTCTCGCCGAGTTCTCTTACAACAATAGTTATCACGCGAGTATTAAAGCCGCACCTTTTGAAGCGCTATATGGCCACAAATGTCGTTCACCTCTTTGTTGGGCCGAGGTAGGCGACGTGCAAATCACCGGACCCGAACTCATTCACGAAACCACCGAGAAAATCGTTCAAATCCGAGATAGGCTTAGGACGGCCCGAAGTCGTCAAAAGAGCTATACCGACAAACGACGCAACGATCTTGAATTTCAAGTCGGTGACCGAGTAATGTTAAAAGTCGCACCTTGGAAGGGTGTAATCCGTTTTGGGAAACGCGGGAAGCTAAATCCGCGGTATATTGGTCCTTTCGAAATCTTGGAGCGTATTGGAACCGTTGCTTATCGTTTAGATCTTCCGCCTCAATTGAACTCCGTTCATCCTACCTTCCATGTATCTAACTTGAAAAAGTGTCTTGCCGAACCCGATATCGTCATCCCTCTCGAAGAACTTACTATTGATGACAAACTTCATTTTGTGGAGGAACCGGTTGAAATTGTGGACACCTCCGTCAAGACATTGAAACAAAGCCGAATCCCGATTGTCAAGGTTCGTTGGAATGCCAAAAGAGGACCCGAGTTTACTTGGGAAAGACAAGATCAAATGCAAAGGAAGTATCCTCATCTATTTGTGAATTCAGAAACGCAAGATCTCGAGGAAGAAACAACGACTACTACGCCTACTTAAATTTCGGGACGAAATTTCTTTTAAGGAGTAGGTAATGTAACATCCCACCTTTTTCCGTTTACTTTTCCGTTATACTAATATAAAGTCCGTTACATGTTTATAACATCTCCTGTTGATACGCGTTTTAAATTATCTCGTTTAGGTAATTCCCGCACCCGAACGAAAGTTGAGGGACTAAACTTGACAAGGGATCAAACCCTTGACTAGGTCAAAGGGTCAAACCCCTTTCACCCATTCATTTTCATCTCCATCTCTCTCTTTCTCTCTAGCAAGAACACACACCCAATTATCCAAATTCATTCAATCATCATCTAAATTCGATCTAGGAGGCTTACAACAAAATAAATTACATATTCGTGATCCTCTCTTCATCCTCTTCATTTTGGTACCAACTTCATCTCATTTGGGTAACTTTCTAAAATCACTAGATTTTGTGTTCTTGATGTTTTTAACTTATAAAAGTGTTAATTAGTGTCTATGGCTCAAGTCTAACATGAATATATAATTTATATGCTCGATCTCGTTGTTTTAGTGTAACTAGCATGAACTTGAATTTTGGTGTGTTGTTCTTGAAGTTTGGATGATCATATGTTGTTAGATGTTAAAAGTTCATGTTCTAATTGTGTTCCTTGTATCACTAGCTTCAATTTGATGTGTAGGTTGCCTTAGAAAACTTCATGAACTTGATTATTGATTTTGGTGAATTTGGGTTAGGGTTTGATGAATTTGAAATGGACTTTTGATGCATTGAATGCCATGGATTATTATTGGTAAGTGTTTAGTTGGATTGTATGCTTGATTACCTTCGAAACGGCATATCATTCATGTAAATTGGTTGCCCGAATCATTGAATTGCATTTATGAACTTGTATGCGGTTAATGTTAAGCATTAGATGCGGTTTTGGTTGTTGTAATAGGTAGATTGATTGATGAAATGTGTTTAGTTGTTTTCCTCGTCAAATTACCTTCCCAACGGTATAAGATACTTGTCTTGATTGTTTGCGGATCATAAATGGTGATTGTTTGAAGTTAGGTTCGTGCATAAAACTTAAAAACTGCCAGAATTCTCTGCACAGGTAATGGCGCGGCGCGCCATATACCCGCGCGTCGCGCCATTCTGGTCTGTCCAACTTGGTCAATTTTTGAATAATGTTTGCTATGCTACGCACCTCCGATTCACATGTAACTTGTCCTAACATGCTCATACATGATTAAAAACCTCAGAAAAATAGTTCGGGACACGACCCGAACGTGTTGACTTTTTCGTTGACTTTGACCGACCAAAGTTTGACTTTTTGTCAAACTTAACCAAATGATTATGTAACCTTCCTAACTTGTTTATATACTTGTATCTTGCATGAAACTTGACAATTTGATTTCACATGCTAAATAATCGAGTCGTAACGAGCCATAGGACTAATTGAACATCCTTGACTTATCGTGTTTACCGTTATTGATACGACCTATTTGTTTAGGTCAAGACTAGCACTATCCTTCGCACACGTTACTTTGTGAAGTACTTTTCATACGTGCACTCAAGGTGAGATCATAGTCCCACTTTTTACTCTTTTGAACTTACTTTTGGGATGAGAAAACATAAACGATTCTTTTGAACTAAGTGAACACAAGAACGGGAAAACAAACATTCTACATACGAGTTTAGAACAAAATCCTCAATTCGATTATCATTAGTTACACTTGCCGGGTGTAAGCGAGAACTTATGTTATATGGCCATATGGGTTTGACAGCCCTCATCCTTGACGGTTCGCTACCGTCTACGGATGAAATATATTTTCGAGAATCAGTGTTTGTTCTAGCACTATGGATGGGGTATACAATGGATGGAATGTTAAGCTTTGATAATTGGGTGCTCGTGAAACAAACTTTTGGAATGTATTACTATTATTTCATTGATGCAAATCTTGTGGTCCACTTGTACTTACTTACTTAAACCTATGATTTCACCAACGTTTTCGTTGACAGATTTCTATGTTTTTCTCAGGTCCTTGAACGATACATGATACATGCTTCCGCTCATTATTTTGATACTTGCATTGGATGTCGAGTATACATGCATACATGGAGCGTCTTTTGGATACTTTTAAATTGTGTCGCATAAGTTTCATTTGTACTTAAAACTTTGTATCGTAACTTGTGGTGGAACTATTCTTGTAAAACTTGAACAACCTTTACATTTGAAATGAATGCGACATATCTTTTGGTCAAACGTTGTTTTAAAGACTTATGACCACGTAACGGGACCTAAGTAGACGGCGCCGTCAATGACGATTTGGTCGGGTCGCTACACATCTAACTGTGGATAACTAGTTGTAGGTTACTAACGAGGACAGCTGACTTAATAAACTTAAAACATCAAAATATATTAAAAGTGTTGTAAATATATTTTGAACATACTTTGATATATATATGTATATATTGTTATAGGTTCGTGAATCAACCAGTGGCCAAGTCTTACTTCCCGACAAAGTGAAAATCTGTGAAAGTGAGTTATAGTCCCACTTTTAAGATCTAATATTTTTGGGATGAGAATACATGCAGGTTTTATAAATGATTTACAAAATAGGCACAAGTACGTGAAACTACATTCTATGGTTGAATTATCGAAATCGAATATGCCCCTTTTTATTAAGTCTGGTAATCTAAGAATTAGGGAACATACACCCTAATTGACGCGAATCCTAAAGATAGATCTATCGGGCCCAACAAGCCCCATCCAAAGTACCGGATGCTTTAGTACTTCGAAATTTATATCATATCCGAAGGGTGTCCCGGAATGATGGGGATATTCTTATATATGCATCTTGTTAATGTCGGTTACCAGGTGTTCACCATATGAATGATTTTTATCTCTATGTATGGGATGTGTATTGAAATATGAAATCTTGTGGTCTATTGTTACGATTTGATATATATAGGTTAAACCTATAACTCACCAACATTTTTGTTGACGTTTAAAGCATGTTTATTCTCAGGTGAATATTAAGAGCTTCCGCTGTTGCATACTAAAATAAGGACAAGATTTGGAGTCCATGTTTGTATGATATTGTGTAAAAACTGCATTCAAGAAACTGATTTCGATGTAACATATTTGTATTGTAAACCATTATGTAATGGTCGTGTGTAAACAGGATATTTTAGATTATCATTATTTGATAATCTACGTAAAGCTTTTTAAACCTTTATTTATGAAATAAAGGTTATGGTTTGTTTTAAAAATGAATGCAGTCTTTGAAAAACGTCTCATATAGAGGTCAAAACCTCGCAACGAAATCAATTTATATGGAACGTTTTTAATCAATAAGAACGGGACATTTCATAACGAAGCTCGCAATCGTAATCGTTCAAAGTTTCAATCCACCGTCGTTGTCTCATGTTTAGTTGCTTTTGATCAAAGATGTGTTGAAGGCTTTTGTGATCGGTGAAGATGGTACTCTGGGTTCCATAAAGATAGTGTCTCCACATTTTAAGTGCAAAGACAACGGCTCCGAGTTCGATATCATGAGTCGTGTAATTCCGTTCATGAATTTTTAGTTGTCGAGAGGCATAAGCAATGACTTTCTTCCGTTGCATCAATACACACCCAAAACCATGTTTCAAGGCATCGCAATATACAACAAAATCATCATTGCCTTCGGGAAGTGACAAGATAGGAGCGGTGGTTAGCTTTGTCTTCAAGATTTGAAACGCGGATTCTTGCTCGGTCGCCCAATTGAATTTCTTTCCCTTGTGAGTTAAAGCGGTTAGAGGACGAGCAACCAAAGAAAAATCCTTGATGAATCTACGATAGTATCCGGCGAGACCCAAGAATTTACGAATGTGAGTAGGAGTAGTAGGAGTCTCCCATTTACTAATGGCTTCGATTTTCGTGGGATCGACTTTAATACCTTGATCACTTACAACATGACCAAGAAATTGAACTTCCTTCAACCAAAATTCACACTTGGAGAATTTGGCATAAAGTCGTTCTTGTCTCAAGAGTTCAAGCACAAGTCGGAGATTTTGTTCGTGCTCTTCTTCATATTTAGAATAGATCAATATGTCATCGATGAATACAATAACGAATTTATCGAGATACGGTTTGCACACGCGGTTCATAAGATCCATGAACACCGCCGGTGCGTTAGTGAGACCAAATGGCATGACAAGGAATTCATAACTACCATAACGAGTTTGGAAAGCGGTTTTGGAGACATCTTCCCCCTTAACCCTTAATTGATGATAACCCGAGCGAAGATCGATTTTTGAATATACACAAGACCCTTGTAATTGATCAAAGAGGTCATCGATGCGAGGAAGAGGATATCGGTTCTTAACCGTCAATTTGTTTAGTTCACGATAGTCAATGCACATTCGTAGGGATCCGTCTTTCTTTTTAACAAACAAAATCGGAGCGCCCCAAGGTGAATGGCTAGGTTGGATAAAACCACGATCAAGTAGTTCTTGGATTTGACTTTGCAATTCTTGCATTTCGGATGGAGCGAGTCTATATGGTGCACGTGCTACGGGTGCGGCTCCCGGAATAAGATCGATTTGGAATTCAACCGGTCGATGAGGTGGAAGACCCGGCAATTCGTCGGGAAATACATCGGAATAGTCACTAACAATTGGCACATCATCGATGTGCTTCTCATCGGACTCGACTTTCTTAACGTGTGCAAGGATCGCAAAACAACCCTTACGGAGTAGTTTTCTAACTTTAATACACGAAACGAGGTTGAGTCCGGTGCAACTCTTATCGCCATAGACGATCAAAGGTTCACCATTCTCGATAGGGATTCGGATTGCGTTAAGATCACAAAGGATGTGAGATTTCGTTTTGGCTAGCCAATTCATACCGATTATTACATCGAAGCTACCTAGTTCCATGGGTATCAAGTCGATTTCAAACTCATTACCCAAAATGTTTAACGTACACCCCCGGTAATATGTGTCGGCACTCAATAGTTTTCTGTTGGCCACTTCAATGGTATAAGTGGTATCTAGTGGACGTGGTGGAGTATTAAAAGAATGAGTCAAAGTCTTGGATACAAAACTCTTATCGCCACCCGAATCGAATAAACAAGTAACATAAGTGTTGTTGAGAAGAAACGTACCCGTGACTAATTCATTATCATCTCGGGCTTCCTCGGTGTTGATGTTGAAAGCTCGGCCACGCGTATTGGGGTTATCTTTCCTCTTCGGGCATGCATTTCTATAATGGCCCGTTTGGCCACATTCATAACAAGTGACCGTTTTTGGAGGATTGGGCCCCTTTCGAGCGATGGGGGCGGCGCTTGTGCAATTGTTGGCCTTATGACCAACTCCTTGGCACCGGTGGCAAATTAGCTTGCCGCATTCACCCGAGTGGTGCTTGTGACATTTGTTGCAAAAAGGTTGAGTTCCGGCATAACCTTTCTTGCCGTCGTTGTTGAAAGGCTTTTTGGTGAAGGTATTGTTGTTGTAGTTACTTGATGGAGTGGCTTCCCATTTTCTTTTGTTGTTACCCGACTTATCCTCGGCTTTAGGTGCCGGTACTACGATTTCGTCCACCGTCTCTATCAATTTGCGGGCCATGTTCAAAGCTTCTTGATGATTAGGGGGTTTGGATGACATTACTCCGTGTTTGATGCTCTTTGGAAGACCATCCATGTAAAGTTCAACCCTTAAAGACTCGGGGTTCACAAGGTTTGGGCACATCAAGGCTAGTTCAGAAAATCGTTGATTATAGGCCTTGAGATTGTTTCCGACCGCTTTTAGAGTTCTTAGCTCTTGTTCGAGCTTTCGGGTTTCCTCGCGCGGAAAGTATTCGGTGATCATCTTTCCTTTCAAATCGGACCAAGAGAGAGCGTGGGCTTCATCGGTACCCACTGATTGTACATAGGTGTTCCACCAAGTGAGAGTGATGCCGGAGAAAGTGTGAGTGGAGTACTTGACCTTGTCTTGGTCCCGACAACCGCTTATGCTGAAAACGGCTTCCGTTTGCTCAAACCATCGAGTGAGAGCAACCGGTCCTCCGGTTCCATCGAAAGTGTGAGGTTTGCACCCCATGAAAGCTTTATAGGAGCATCCCTCATTTGAGTTACCGGCTCCATTGTTGTTGTTGTTGTTGTTGTGGTTGTTATTATTATTGTTGTTGGATGAGTGACCGGCCATGACCGCATCTACGGCGGTGGCTATCATGCGTTGTAGAGCTTGTTCGGGAGTTTCACGACGTGGCGCACGGCGAAGAGGCATTGTTCCTTCAAAACAAAAGAATACCGTTGGTTAGTATTCTAAATAATACTAACTGTGATATGGAATAATGATAGAGAGAAAATTTTCCTTGACTCGCCTTAAATTCTTTATGCCACAATGTCGGAACGTTCATATGAGTCACCGTAATATAATCCCAGAAATTATATTACCCTGATTCATATGTGCATTCGACATCATTTCATATAGTCAAGGTGGCGTGTCAATCAAATTAAACAACGTGAGATTAAGATGAACTAAGAGTAGATATGAGTAGAAGCGTTCGAGTATAAATGCACAAGTAGTCAAATAATTCCTACTTCAAGTCTATATGCCAGTTGTAGTCTAGACTCACCAATGTACCCTATGACTTGAGGTTGACACCAATGAACTCTAAATCCCTACAACCAACGCTCTGATACCATCTGTAGCGACCCGACAAAATCGTCATTGACGGCGCCGTCTACTTAGGTCCCGTTACGTGGTCATAAGTCTTTAAAACAACGTTTGACCAAAGGATATGTCGCATTCATTTCAAATGTAAAGATTGTTCAAAGTTTATAAGAATTGTTCCACCACAAGTTACGTTACAAAGTTATAAGTACAAATGAAACTTATGCGACATAATTTAAAAGTAGCCAAAAGACGCTCCATGTATGCATATATACTTGACATCCAATGCAAGTATCAAAATAATGAGCGGAAGCATGTATCACAAAACGTTCAGGGACCTGAGAAAAACATAGAAATCTGTCAACGAAAACGTTGGTGAAATCATAGGTTTAAGTAAGTAAGTGAGTAAAAGTAAGTCGAACCACAAGATTTACATCAAAGATAAAATAGTAATACATTCTAAAAGTTAATATTCACGAGCACCCAATTATCAAGGCTTAACATTCCGTCCGTTGATACCCCATTCATAGTGCTAGAACAACACTGTTTCTCGAAAATATATTTCATCTGTGGACGGTAGCGAACCGTCCGAGATGAGGGTTTGTCAAACCCATATGGCCATACAACATAAGTTCACGCCTACACTTACACCCTGCAAGTGTAACTAATGATAATCGAATTGAGGATTTCGTTCTAAACTCGTATGTAGAATGTTTGTTTTCCTGTACTTGTGTTCACTTAGTAAAAGAAATGTTTATGTTTTCTCATCCCAAATATAAGTTCAAAAAGAGTAAAAGTGGGACTATGATCTCACCTTGAGTGCACGAGTAGTAAAGTACTTCAACAAGTAAACGTGTGCAAAGAACAATGCTAGTCTTGACCTAAACAATAGGTTGTATCAATAACGGTATACACGATAGGTCAAAGATGTTCAATTAGTCCTATGGCTCGTTAAGACTCGATCATAATAGCATGTGAATCAAATTGTCATGTTTCATGCAAGGTACAAGTATAAAAGCATGTTAGAACGATTGCACAAACATTTGGTTAAGTTTGATTAAAAGTCAACTTAGGTCGGGTCAAAGTCAACAAAAAGTCAACACGTTCGGGTCGGGTCCCGAACTATTTTTCTGAGGTTTTTAATCATATATGAGCATGTTAGAACAAGTTTCATGTGAATCGGAGGTCCATAGCATAGCAAACATTTTTCGTAAAATGACCAACGAAGACAGAGGCCTGCCAGTGTATCTGGACGGCGTCCAGATTTTCTAGACGGCGTCCAGCTTTGAAGGCTGGGACGGCGTCCAAAGATCTGGACGGCGTCCAGATTGGTATTCCAGTCTGATGCAGTAAGTTTCTAAGTACACGAACCAAAAACCAAATAAACACAATTTATGATCCGCAAACAATCAAGTCAAGTATTTTATACCGTTGGGATGGTAATTTGACGAGGAAGACAACTAAACACATTTCAACAAGTAATTTAACACCTACAACAACCCAAAACCGCATTAAACGTTCATAATCAAAGGTTCAAGTTCTAAAAATGCATTTCATGATTCGGGTAACCAATTTACATGTATGATATGCCGTTTCGAAGGTAATCAAACACACGTTGCAACAAAACACTTATCAACAATATTTCATAGCATTTGATACATCAAAAGTTCATATAAAGCTTATCAAACCCTAACCAAAATCTCAAAACCAATAATCATGTTAATGTAAGGTTTTCATGTCAATCAACACACCAAAATGAAGTTAATGAAGTAACTAACACTTTGAACATACAAACATTAACATCTAAACACATTTCATCATTCAAAATCAAAGATTTAACAAACACTTTTTCAAGTTCATGCTAGTTATGTCAAATCACAAGATCGAGCATACAAATTACATATACGACATCACAATGAGCCATAGACACTAATTAACACACTTTTAAGTCAAGAACACTAAGATTATGAAATTTAGAGTTTTTAGAAAGTTACCCAATCGAGATGAAATTAGTATCAAAACGTAGAGAATGAAGAGAGGATTCCAAATATGTAATTTGTTTTGATGTTAGCCTCCAAAATCGAATTTAGATGATGATTGAATGAATTTGGTAAATGGGTGTGTGTTCTTGCTAGAGAGAAAGAGAGAGATGGAGATGATTGAATGGTGGTGATTGGGGTGGACTAGTTGACCTAGTCAACTAGTTTGCCCCGTGTCAATTTTAGTCCCTCAAGTTTGAATCGGGTGCGTGAATTACCTAATCGAGATAATTTAAAACGCGTATTAACGAAAGATGTTATAAATATATAACGGACTTTAAAATAGTTAAACGGAAAGTAACCGGAAAAAGGCGGGATGTTACACCGGTGACGCTACTTTCGGAGCTCAGGTAGATATCCATATCGGAATAGCTGTCGGAATCTGAGGAATTCGAACTGATTGAGGGATCCATCTCGTAGGATCAGGGAAAGAATTTTTGGTATGAAATAGATTGTAGAATTTAGATTTGGTATTCTTCAATTACATAATTTGCATATGTATATATAATACCAAAATCCCGTAAATTACAGAGAATCTTTGAAAAGATGTCAGTCAAAGTTCACAGTAATAGATGTGCTAAGATAAGAATTCGTCTATACACTATTATGCAATAAATGCAGGAAAACGCGTCTAGACTTAAGATGATAAGCAGGTAATTTCCTAAAGATGATAAGTAGATGATTTCTGACTAGAATTGATAAGCAAACTTTTTGACATGCAGACACGGTCGAAGTCCAGACTCACTAATGCATCTTAACAACTATCAGTTAGACACACTAATGTAAGACCTGGTTCGCTAAGACCACCGCTCTGATACCAACTGAAAGGACCCATTCATATACATTATAAATGATTCACAATAGTTGATTACATCGCGAGGTATTTGACCTCTATATGATACATTTTACAAACATTGCATTCGTTTTTAAAAGACAAACTTTTTTTACATCAAAAATTGATGGCGTGCATACCATTTCATATTACATCCAACTATTATTGACTTAATATTAATCTTGATGAACTCAACGACTCGAATGCAACGTCTTTCAAAGTATGTCATGAATGACTCCAAGTAATATCCTTAAAATAAGCTAATGCACAGCGGGAGATTTATTTGATACCTGAGAATAAACATGCTTTAAAGTGTCAACCAAAAGGTTGGTGAGTTCATTAGTTTATCATAATCAATCATTTCCGTAATAGTAATAGACCACAAGATTTCATATACATAAACGTTTTAATAAAAATATTCTAAGTGTTTGAGCACTTGGTAACCATACTTAACATTTAATCAACGTCGCATAATCCCTTTATTATGAAATCTCACTACACAGTACCAAGTGTAGTCACTGGAACGAAGTACTGTGCAACCGTTGAATACTGGTCGTCCAGTCCGGTTGGGGTTGTCAGGCCCGATAGATCTATCAACAGGATTCGCGTTTACAATACCACATGTAAATAGTAGTTACCAAGCTATTAGGGAAGATATGCAGGGTGGTACAACTCAACGTAGAATATATTTTAAGTACTTGTGTCTATCTCGTAAATATTTATAAAAGCAGCGCATGTATTCTCAGCCCAAAAATATATATTGCAAAAGCAATTAAAAGGGGAGCAAATGAAACTCACAATACTGTATTTCGTAGCAATTATATATATGATGACACTGAACAAGTGCAGGGTTTGTCTCAGATTCACTGAACAAGTGCAGGAAAGTACGTAGACGCAACGAAAATGATAAACGTTAGGTTGACCTCACGAGCAATACCCTCGAACAATACCCATAACCTCCATAGCTATAACCCATAATTTCCTTAGCTCTATTCCGTTTGAAAACTTATTTTGAAATCGTCTGAATATAACTCCGTCGTAGTATTTTATGTATACTAATAATATCTTGAAGTAATACTAAGTAAATATATATATGTAATTCGATTGAGAGAGTTTAGAGAAATATATTTTCAAGTTTTCTATGAAATAATAAAACCTATTGAATTCTATTTATAATAGATTTTTGAATTATTAAAGTGAATTATTAAAGTATGAATTATTAAAGTGAATTATTAAAGTGAATTATTAAAGTATGAATTATTAAAGTGAATTATTAAAGTATGAATTATTAAAGTGAATTATTAAAGTATGAATTATTAAAGTATGAATTATTAAAGTTAAAGTAAAGTAAAAGTAAAGTAAAGGTAAAGTTAAAGTATAGTAAAAGTATAAAACTATGTACGTATAATACGCGTATAAATATATTTAATATTAATTTAAATCGTTATAATAAAACTTTTTAGAAAAGTAGAATTATATATATTCATAATAGGTTTCAAGTTTTTAAATTATAGTCTGTTGGTGAAGCATGGGATAAAGTCCAAAGGTTAAATAAACGTATGAAATCATCTTAATGAAAAATGTCGAGTTACTTAACTTGTCGATATCCAACATGTAACATCCCGCGTTTTTCCGTTAAATTTAATTTTAACACCGTCTTTTTTTTAAAACATAATCTTTCGTATTTAAATTAATAGTTTCCGTGAGTAACGTTCATTATATTCCCGCTATTTAATTTTGACATCACCCGTTACTCGAGCGTTTTAAAATATTCGTTTGGTTAATTACCGCACCCGCTTTGAAACTTGAGGGACCAATCTCGTCACTTGGCCAAATTGGGGCAACTAGCCACCACCTCCCCACCTTCCTCACCATTCAATCACCTCCATCTCTCTCTCTTTCTCTCTAACAAGAACACACACACAAACACCCAATTCAAACATTCATCATCTAAATTCGGATCGGGAAGCAAACTTCAAAACAAATTACATATTCGTGATCCTCTCTTCATCCTCTACATTTTGATACCAATTTCATCAAGTTTGGGTAACTTTCTAAAAACTCTAGATTTCTATAAATTCGTGTTTTTGACTTGAAATTGTGTTGGTTAGTGTCTATGGCTCGTGTATAACATGAATATATGATTTGTATTCTCGATCTTGATGTTTTGGTGTAACTAGCTTGAAAATGAAAAGTGTATGCTTAATCCTTGATTTTGGATGATCAAATGTTGTTAGATTGTTAAAGTGCATGTTTTAAAAGTGTTACTAGTATCATTAGCTTCATTTTGATGTATAGGTTGATTAAGGAAACTCCAAAAACATGATTATTGATTTTGAGATGTTTGACTAGGGTTTGATAGTTCTTGACATGAATTTTTGGATGCTTGAATGCCATGAAATGTTAATTGTTAGTGTTTAGTAGTAATGTATGCTTCATTACTTTCGAAACGGCATATCGTATGTGTAAATTGGATTCCCGAATCATAAAATACGTTTTACGAACTTGAAACTTTGAAAATAAACCTTTCTTGATCAATTGACGAGTTTTCGGTTATTGTAAATGATGTTTTTGTTTGATGATATGTGGTTAGTTGTATTGCTCGTCAAAATACCTTTCCAACGGTATAAGATACGTCTTCTAGTTGTTTACGGTTTGAGTTTTGCGTTTGTTTGAAAATTGACCAAGTCTTGAACAAGTGAAACAGGCCTGGGACCAGGCCACGGCCATTGTCGCGGCGCGACAGGCCTGGCCGCGGCGCGGCATAAGCCGTGCCCAGCTTCTGTCTCCAATGTCCGTTTCACGTGAAATGTTTGCCATGTTTTAGACTTCCAATTCGCATGCAACTTGTTCTAACATGCTTATATATGAATAACTAGCATAGAAAATTTGTCCGAGACCCGACCCGAACATGTTGACTTTTTCGTTGACTTTGACCAAGTTTGACTTTTTGTCAAACTTAACCAAACTTTTATACAATCATTCTAACATGCTTTTATACTTGTTTCTTGTATGAAACTTGACAACGTGATTCACATGCTATATTTAATCGAGTCGTATTGAGCCATAGGACTAATTGAACACATTTCACCCGACCTTGTGTCGTAACCGGTTAATTGATATAACTTACTTGTTTAGGTCAAGGCTAAGCAACTTTCATGCACACGTTTACTTGTTGAAGTACCTTTATACTCGTGCACTCGAGGTGAGATCATAGTCCCACCTTTTCAACAACTTTTATACTTTTAAATCGTGGGCTGAGAAAACATATACTTTGTTACATCTCGTACTACTTACTTTTATGTTTTGAACACAAGTGTGAAAACAAACATTCCACGTGCGAGTTAGAACAAAAATGCCTCAATTCTATTATCATTAGTTACACTTGCAGGGTGTAAGCGAGAACTTATATTGTGTGGCCATACGGGTTTAACAAACCCTCATTCGGACGGTTCGCTACCGTTATGCGGATGAAATATATTTTTGTGTTTTAGTGCGGGTTCTAGCACTGTGTGATGGGGTAACGTTGGTTAAGTTTTGATAATTGAGTGCTCGCGTATAACAACACTTTTGGAATGCAAATGATTTGGATAATCTACGTTATGGAAATACAAAATCTTGTGGTTCAAAAACAACGTTTAATACTTACTAAACCTATGATTTCACCAACGTTTTCGTTGACAGATTTCTCTATGTTTTTCTCAGGTCTTGCACGATATGTGATACATGCTCCCGCTCACTATTTGATACTTGCATTGGATGTCGAGTATACATGCATTATTTGGAGCGTCTTTTGACTTTACTTTAAACCGTGTCGCCTAGATTTCAAATGTACTTATAACCTTATAACTTAACTTTTGGTTGAACAATTCTTGTAAACTTTGAAAACAATCTTTATTTGAATATGAGGGCAACATATTTTGGTCAAACATTGTCATAAAGACTTATGACCAGGAAATGGGACCCACGTAGTCGACGCCGTCACTTGACGATTTGTCGGGGTCGCTACAAGTGGTATCAGAGCCTTGGTTGTAGGGATTTAGAGTTCATTTGTGTCCACCCCGAGTCATAGGGTACATAGGTGAATCTAGACTACAACCGGCATATAGACTGCAGTAGGAATTACTTGACTATTTGTGCATTTATACTCGAACTCTTCTATCATATCTAACTCGTATTCGATCTTGATCTTACGTTGATAAATTTTGTTGACGCGCCACCTTGACTTTTTGAAGTAATGTTAAATGCACATGAGAATCAGGGTAATATAATTTCCGGGATTATATTACGGTGATTCATATGGACATTCCGACATTATGACATAAAGAATTTAAGGCGAGTCAAGGAAAATTTTCTCTACATCATCATTCCATATCATGATTAGTATTATTGAGAATACTAATCAACGATATTCTTGTGTCTTGAAGGAACAATGCCTCCCCGTCGCGGGCCACGTAATGAAACTTCCGAACAAGCTTTTCAACGCATGATAGCCACCGCCATAGGTGCGGCTATGGCTAGTATCTCCTCCGACATCAATAACAACCACAACCACAACAACCATGGAGCCGGTAATTCAAACGAGAGTTGCTCCTACAAAACTTTCATGGGGTGCAAACCTCACACCTTCGATGGGACCGGAGGACCGGTTGTGCTCACCCGATGGTTTGAGCAAACAGAAGCCGTTTTTAGCATAAGCGGTTGTCGGGACCAGGACAAAGTCAAATATTCCACCCACACTTTTGCCGGTATCGCCCTCACATGGTGGAATACGTATGTGCTGTCGGTGGGTATCGATGAAGCCCACACACTCTCATGGGCCGACTTAAAGAAAAAGATGATCACCGAATACTTCCCGCGCGAAGAGACCCGTAAGCTCGAACACGAACTAAGAACTTTAAAAGCGGTCGGGAATGACCTAAAGGCATATAATCAACGATTTTCTGAGCTATCCTTGATGTGCCCAAACCTCGTGACCCCCGAACCTCTAAGGGTTGAACTTTACATGGATGGTCTTCCCAAGAGCATCAAACAAGGAGTAATGTCATCCAAACCCAGTAATCACCAAGAGGCCCTGAATATGGCCCGTCAATTGATCGAAACGGTAGACGAGATTGAAGTGCCGGCACCTAAAGCCGAGGATGAGTCGGGTGACAACAAAAGAAAATGGGAAGCCCCCCAATCGAGTAACTACAACAACAACCTTTCCAAGGAACCTCTCACCCCCGTCGGCAAGAAAAGTTATGCCGGGACACGACCTTTTTGCAACAAATGCCACAAGCATCATTTTGGTGAATGTGGCAAGCTAATTTGCCATCGGTGCCAAGGTAGTGGTCATATTGCCAAGTATTGTGGAAGTACCGCCCCCGTCACTCAAAAGGGGCCCGACGCACCAAAGCCGAGTATTTGCTACAAATGCGGCCAATCGGGTCATTTTAGGAATGAATGCCCAAAGAATAAAGCAAAAACCAACGCGCGCCGTTGAACTTTCAACATCAACACCTAGGATGCCCGAGACGACGATGGACTAGTCACGGGTATGTTTCTTCTCGAAATTCTCACGTTTCATGTTTATTCGATTCGGTTACCGTTAGACGTTTTATAAACAAGGCTCTGACTCATACTCTTTGCACTTCACCTTTTTTTCCCCTAGATACTACTTAGACGATTTAAGTGACCGGCGGAAAATATTGGGTGCCTATAAATTTTATTGGAGGATATACGTTAAGACTTTTGACTTGACACCTATAGAACTAGGGAGCTCGGAACCTATTCGTAAAAAAAAAAAAAAAAAAAAAAAAAAAAAAATGTTTCCCCATCATCTTGTATAGATTATTGTGAACTGAGTAATTTTCGGTTGGAAACCGATACCCTCTCCCTCGCATCCATGACCTTATGATTATTTGCACGAATCCCGTATGTTCCAAATCGACCTCCGTTCCGGTTATCATCAATTGGGGGTTAAGTGAGACGATGTCTCCTAAGCTACTTTCCGAACTCGCAACGTTAGTTGTAAAACTCTCTTAGTACCGTTTGATTTATTTAGGGCTCGCCCGTATCCATAAACCTCTTGAACCGCGTATGCAAATTCATATAGACTAATCTGTTATCGTATTTATAGATGACATCTTAACTTATTTAAGTAAAGAAGGAAAACGAACAACATCACCATCTTACGCTCGAACTTTTGAGAAAAGAGCAACTTTATATCAAATTCTCCGAGTGAGAATTTCTGTTGAACGAAGTCCAATTTTCTAGACCATGATGTTAATGGTCAAGGCATTACAATCAATCTCGAAATCAAGCCACATGTAATCAGGAAACTCTCCCAACTCAGACTTGTATTCGTAAAATCTTAGATCTCGCCTGTTATCACCGAAGATTCATTTCTGACTTTTCTCGTGTTACCCGACTTTTACACTCGTTAACTCACTAAGGGAAAACTTTAAACCTCTCCGTGTTCGAACCTTGAGCGTGATTCTTCACACCAACATTTCTAGTTAAAATCGTATAGCAACAGATGGAACTCAAACATGGAAATATTTCTACATGAACGCAGAAAGGCATACTCTCCCGACTCAAAATTAACGTAACTAAAATTCGTTATTTTGCACGAAGAATTCGAATATTAAACTGTAGATCCGATCAACTTTCTCGTCATCACGTACCACACACATACCTCTGTTATTTCACCGTTACTGTCTGATATTACTGGAATTTAAGATAACACATAATCCAACGATACTTCACTCTTCTTTGACTTAACGTCCTTGTGTTTCTGATAATCGGCCAACTATTATTCAACCCCGAACTATACAACTACGTGTACTATCTTGTTTCTCTTCCAGACTTCAATTTTCGACAACTAGAGGCGCGTTATGGCAACCTCGAGATGTAAGCTCATCCTATTCTCAGTCCTCATTTCACCCCTATCTTTATCGCTCGCATTTCCGTTTAAAGAAACTCCTTGTAACATTTCTCCATGGACAGAGAAATTCCTCATATTACATTAGTATTCGCCACGAGGGTGGATAGCCCTAACGAACACTTACGAACCCTAACTATCTTGTTCAAGCACATCTTAAAGAGATTCTATTCCAACACGGTGTATCTTTGTCAATTATCCCGTATCGAAATACTCGCTTCACTTCTAGAAATCTTGGAGACCCGCTTAGACATGAGTACCGCGTACCACCACAAACCGACGAACCGAGAAAACAAACGATTTATGTCTTGGAAAGACATGTCACAAACTCGTATTGTCACCTTTAGTAGATCACTCTTACAACAGTAGTTACCACTCGTGTGTTCACACGCACTTTCCGAAACCCCATATGACCGCTAATGTCATACCCTGTTCATTTAACCAAAGCATCAACCACCGAAATCTGAACTCCATCAAGAAACAACAATTGAGATAATCCAAGTCCGAGAAGGGCTCGAGACGACCCGTAGTCGCCCAAAAGAGTCATACCAAACTTAGATGAAAACCTCACAAATCCCAGTGTGTAACCGCGTAATATTGAGAAACCGCACCTTGGAAAGGTGTAATCCAATTTGGGAAATCGAGAAAGGCTATATCCGCAATATCGAACCTTTTGAAACCTTGGGGCGTATTGGAACCGCTTCCTATCGTTTGGAACTTCAGACTCAATTAAGTTTCCGTTTACCCTACATTTCGTGTAACAAACTTAGAAACGTGTCCTGTGGAATAGGAACGTGCAATCCTGCTAGGTACATCAACTATCGATGACAAACTTCTCTTCATAGGAAAACCAGTTGAAATCGGGGATCGTAAAACCAAACTTTAATACAACGTAAAACCCTGACTATCCAAATTCATGAGAACACTCAAGGACGTACCTACACTTATTCATATTATGAACAACGTAAAGTCTCGAGTAAGAGATATCGACTACTACTTCCAACTAAATTTCGGGACGAAATTTCTTTTGAGGTGTGGATAATGTAACATCCCGCGTTTTTCCGTTAAATTTAATTTTAACACCGTCTTTTTTTTAAAACATAATCTTTCGTATTTAAATTAATAGTTTCCGTGAGTAACGTTCATTATATTCCCGCTATTTAATTTTGACATCACCCGTTACTCGAGCGTTTTAAAATATTCGTTTGGTTAATTACCGCACCCGCTTTGAAACTTGAGGGACCAATCTCGTCACTTGGCCAAATTGGGGCAACTAGCCACCACCTCCCCACCTTCCTCACCATTCAATCACCTCCATCTCTCTCTCTTTCTCTCTAACAAGAACACACACACAAACACCCAATTCAAACATTCATCATCTAAATTCGGATCGGGAAGCAAACTTCAAAACAAATTACATATTCGTGATCCTCTCTTCATCCTCTACATTTTGATACCAATTTCATCAAGTTTGGGTAACTTTCTAAAAACTCTAGATTTCTATAAATTCGTGTTTTTGACTTGAAATTGTGTTGGTTAGTGTCTATGGCTCGTGTATAACATGAATATATGATTTGTATTCTCGATCTTGATGTTTTGGTGTAACTAGCTTGAAAATGAAAAGTGTATGCTTAATCCTTGATTTTGGATGATCAAATGTTGTTAGATTGTTAAAGTGCATGTTTTAAAAGTGTTACTAGTATCATTAGCTTCATTTTGATGTATAGGTTGATTAAGGAAACTCCAAAACCATGATTATTGATTTTGAGATGTTTGACTAGGGTTTGATAGTTCTTGACATGAATTTTTGGATGCTTGAATGCCATGAAATGTTAATTGTTAGTGTTTAGTAGTAATGTATGCTTCATTACTTTCGAAACGGCATATCGTATGTGTAAATTGGATTCCCGAATCATAAAATACGTTTTACGAACTTGAAACTTTGAAAATAAACCTTTCTTGATCAATTGACGAGTTTTCGGTTATTGTAAATGATGTTTTTGTTTGATGATATGTGGTTAGTTGTATTGCTCGTCAAAATACCTTTCCAACGGTATAAGATACGTCTTCTAGTTGTTTACGGTTTGAGTTTTGCGTTTGTTTGAAAATTGACCAAGTCTTGAACAAGTGAAACAGGCCTGGGACCAGGCCACGGCCATTGTCGCGGCGCGACAGGCCTGGCCGCGGCGCGGCATAAGCCGTGCCCAGCTTCTGTCTCCAATGTCCGTTTCACGTGAAATGTTTGCCATGTTTTAGACTTCCAATTCGCATGCAACTTGTTCTAACATGCTTATATATGAATAACTAGCATAGAAAATTTGTCCGAGACCCGACCCGAACATGTTGACTTTTTCGTTGACTTTGACCAAGTTTGACTTTTTGTCAAACTTAACCAAACTTTTATACAATCATTCTAACATGCTTTTATACTTGTTTCTTGTATGAAACTTGACAACGTGATTCACATGCTATATTTAATCGAGTCGTATTGAGCCATAGGACTAATTGAACACATTTCACCCGACCTTGTGTCGTAACCGGTTAATTGATATAACTTACTTGTTTAGGTCAAGGCTAAGCAACTTTCATGCACACGTTTACTTGTTGAAGTACCTTTATACTCGTGCACTCGAGGTGAGATCATAGTCCCACCTTTTCAACAACTTTTATACTTTTAAATCGTGGGCTGAGAAAACATATACTTTGTTACATCTCGTACTACTTACTTTTATGTTTTGAACACAAGTGTGAAAACAAACATTCCACGTGCGAGTTAGAACAAAAATGCCTCAATTCGATTATCATTAGTTACACTTGCAGGGTGTAAGCGAGAACTTATATTGTGTGGCCATACGGGTTTAACAAACCCTCATTCGGACGGTTCGCTACCGTTATGCGGATGAAATATATTTTTGTGTTTTAGTGCGGGTTCTAGCACTGTGTGATGGGGTAACGTTGGTTAAGTTTTGATAATTGAGTGCTCGCGTATAACAACACTTTTGGAATGCAAATGATTTGGATAATCTACGTTATGGAAATACAAAATCTTGTGGTTCAAAAACAACGTTTAATACTTACTAAACCTATGATTTCACCAACGTTTTCATTGACAGATTTCTCTATGTTTTTCTCAGGTCTTGCACGATATGTGATACATGCTCCCGCTCACTATTTGATACTTGCATTGGATGTCGAGTATACATGCATTATTTGGAGCGTCTTTTGACTTTACTTTAAACCGTGTCGCCTAGATTTCAAATGTACTTATAACCTTATAACTTAACTTTTGGTTGAACAATTCTTGTAAACTTTGAAAACAATCTTTATTTGAATATGAGGGCAACATATTTTGGTCAAACATTGTCATAAAGACTTATGACCAGGAAATGGGACCCACGTAGTCGACGCCGTCACTTGACGATTTGTCGGGGTCGCTACACAACATCTAAGTTATTTACACTCCAAGTTCTTACTTTCATATTAAATAAAATGAAAGTTAACATAGTTATCTTATCAAGGTCACTAGGAAAATATTATAAAACATGCCTTGAAAATTAAACAGGAATTTCCACTAACCCTTGTCTAGTTCCCGTTAATTGACACATTTGTTCTTACTTATAAATCACTTTACCATTTTCCGAATATTGTCAAAAAGAATAGATTTCTTAAATCATAGTGGACCTCATAACATAGGCCCGTAATCATATCATAATGTATCTGATAATTCAATCATTTGATATTATTTCTTAATTCTGTCGATAAATATATCGAAACAATTACGTTCATGTAATGTATCATATATCTAATACTTTGTTAATGTTTTCAGTTAATATTATATATTATATATACATTTCTATATACACATAATTGTTCGTGAATCGTCGAACACGGTCAAAGGGTAACTGATTACATGAATGTTGTTCCAAACTTTTTGAGATTCAACATTACAAATTCTGCTTATCGTGTCGGAAACATATAAAGGTTAAGTTTAAATTTGGTAGGAAATTTCCGGGTCGTTACAACTTTCTAGTTATAACTTCAAACACTTATGAAAGATCTAAGTTTCTATAGCTTATGGTCTACTTTTTTTTTGTCATAAACAAAAGCTTGTAAGCTTACATACACTTTACAAGATGAAAATCTAAGTTTTGTAACTTATGGTTTCATTAAAGTAAAGATTCAAGTATTATTACTTAGGATTTAACTTAATAACTTTAGATCTAGACCTTTGGGTCTTGGATCTTCAAGATCTAACTAAGAACTATGTTCTACATCTTAATATCTTGATTAGTTAGTTTACTTTCAAGTTTGTAGTTCAATATTACTTTTATAGTTCATGTATGTGTCGGATCTAAGATTTTGATGTAACTTTGGTTCATCAAGCTACTTGCAACACTTAAATGAGTTGTGCTACATGTCTTAGACTTACACAAGTGTTATTATGGTAAAACCTTGGTTAAGATGATGCAAACACATCAACGAGTTGTACACTTGAAGCTATATGCATCAAGGATGAGAACCGTGATAAGCATCGAGCACCAAGAACCCACCGGAACCAACTGTTTACTATTTTCTGGATCAGACCCGAATACCTGGGCTACTGTAAAGTTTATTTTCAGTTATCTCTGTTCGAGTAGATAATTTTTCGTTTAAGACTCGTCTTAATCCGAGTTACGGTTTAGGATCTATGGCCCTCCGAGTGTCACTATGTCCTTTAACGTTGTGTTGAAAATTCTGACCTACTCGCACTTAGACCGTCGCCACGGTCAAACGAAGATGATTTTGCTTATGGAATTTTTACCATAACTAAAGGACTCATATACGGAGCCATGGCCACTGGTCTCACCTTATTTTAGTAGGTATAGAGACCGTGGTGACTGATCGAAGTCAGCCTTTGTTTTAAACTCTTTTCTAGAATGAAACTTACTTTACACCTTTTGTTTAATGATGAATGATGATGACCCTTAAGACCTAATTTACATACATTTAAACCTATTGGGATGATTTACTGACTTAGTACTATTTGACTTAGGTTGAGGACTTTCCGGACCTACGTACTTGCTTACTTCCCGACTCGACTTTACCACTACTTTACCACTGTGAGTTATAGCATCCCTTTTTACTTTAACTACTTGGGACTGAGAATACATGCGTGTTTTACATTTTACATACTAGGCACGAGTACTTAAACTTTATATATGTCTGGGTTATACAACGACATAAACATTCCCTTTAGCTCGGTAATGTTTAGTCATTGGTTTTTGAACCGGTGAACGCGAATCTTAGATATGGATCCATAGGGTTTGATATCCCCACTCGGGCTAGTAGCGCTAGCATTTAACGGGTGTTTAATACTTCGTAAACATACGCACTTGCCAAATGTACTTTCAGGGGGTTATAAACGTTAAGTTAGTTACCAAGTGCCCACGGTTAAACATATACTTTACCATACTGTTTTGAAACGCTCTTTGTAGCACTGAAATCTCGTGGCCTACCTTACATACTGTTATACTTAACTATAGCTCACCAACCTTTGTGTTGACGTTTTTAAGCATATTTTTCTCAGGTGCTTAAGGTTGCTTCCGCTGTTGTACTAGTCTTGCTGTAGACACCCGCTGCTTTAGAGATGTCACTGCATGAACGTTTATCTTGCATTCATAAACATTATTACTTTTGAAACTATGATTTGTAACGACCTAAGGGTCACGCACTGTTATCTTTGCTTCTATTCATAGAAGCATACTTTTGATGTAAAACATTCGACGTTAGTTATGACGTCACCTTTTATCATGAATGCAAACATATTTTGTAACAGCATATAGTGTTTGGCCTTGTAATGATCTTGTTGTTGATGATTCGTACACGATGGTTTTGTACGGGGCATCACATTTTGAATTAATACGACGTATTATATTATATAACATTTTAAGTGTTGGTAAAAAGTAAAATAATTAAGCGCATTTTATTAGTTCTTTTTTAAACATATTTTAAAGTGCTCTAATCACATGAAAAGTATTGAGAAATCTATAATTATAAGTCGGTAAAAAAGGTTTATTAAAATATGCCTAAGAGTAACCTATCAATGAAAGTCCCGTGGGCGTGTTATTGTGACACCGGTAATGTGGCATTGACCGCATGGGTGTATTTTGTTAAATCTACGACGTCTCCTTTTGATTACCCGGTAGTTGGTACGAGCTCTTTGTTATTTTATTTTAATGGGAGAGGAATGAGATAAAATAACACGTTTATGTATATATGATACAAAATAAGTGAATGTCTAGCTTCTACAACCATTTCAATCCTCATTAATGGTTCTCTCACTTAACAATTGTAACACCCCGTTTTTCTAAACATGACGCTTGTGGCGTCCTACGGAGTCCAAGAATGAGTATTTGATAGTTTGGATGTAATGAGTTGACTACGTTTGACTTTGGGATGTTTTAAAAGTGAAATTGGAGTACATCAGGTAAACTATCGAGTTTGAAGGGGGTTTGTCGCGTCCTGGGGTGTCGCGATCCGTGACAGACAGGGCCAAAACGCGACAACTTCTGATGCATGACTTCTGTCTTTTTGTCGCGTTTGAATGATGTGTATCGCATCCTGGTGTCGCGAAACGTGACGTAGTGTCGCGAAACGCGACAATTGTCGCTGTAATGTCATTTTTAACCCATTTTAATGGAATCTTTTGAGGGTGTTTTGGTAATTTCACTTATGGACGGGTTTTATACCCCAAATCAGTTTCAAGGCTTATCTTATCTTCATTTTCACACATCAAAACTCTCATCTTCAAACCCTAGAGAGAGATGAGAGAGTTTAGAGAGAGAGAGAGAGAGAGAGATAGAGAGAGCTCCATTTGGAGAAGAAGAAGGGTGTTTCGGGTCAAACCTCAAGTATATAAGTTGTTCTACTCGTCAACGGCATCATTTTGGTAGTATTGGTAAGTTCTAACTCCGAGTTTCATTGTTTTATTTGAGATTCAATGTTAGGGTTTTGAGATTGTTAGTTGTAAAACCCATTTAGATGATGAAGAGGGTTTATGGAAACTTGTTATTGTTGATACTTGGCGGGTTTTGGGTTGGTTAATGATTTAACCATGTTTAAGGCTTGTAAATGGTGTATAATCACTAGTGTTAGTGATTATGGAAGTATTGGAAACCATTTGGGTGTATTTGGGTGTATTTGGGTTGACTAATTTTGAAATGGGTCAAAATTAGGGTTTAGGTGTCATTTTGGGCAAGATTTGGTGTTTAACACTTATGATTGGGTTTAATTGGCGTATTATGACCATTCTCAATTGTGTTAGTGATTATTGGTTAGTTTGGGCGTGGTTTGAGCTTGGAAGTGCAATTGGGTCGAATTTGCAGTAGTTGTCAATATGGGTTGGTTTGTAATCCACCCTAATTGTGTTATTTGTTATGTGAAAATAGAATAGGTACGTTCCATTGGCGTTTGCGGATTTTGGTTTGGCATCCATCAAGACTTCAAGGTGAGTGTTAATATACTATGTGCATATGTATGTATAGGATGGGTGCGGGTCGAGTGAAGGGATTCTCGACTATAGAGCTCACTTCACATATAGGTGGATTTGATGGACTTGTGTATAGGTCCAATGGGCACGGTTGTGCATCTTGGTTGACCACCTTTGGCGAGGTGCACACTTTGTGTGTACGTTATCACATGGACTTGTGATGTGGAGTTATATAATCCCGATGTAGTGGGATTGGTATTGAGTTGAGGTTGAGTAACCCTGATGATGTGGGTTTTGATTTAGGAAGTGAATTACATGTGGATGCGGATTCACGATGACGCGTGTAGTTCGGTCATCTTATTGCGGTAGTGATCTCGTGTGGATGCGGATTCACTAAGGCTCGTGTAGTTCGGCTAACCTCGATGTTGTTGTGGTATTGAAGATAGTAATCTCGTGTGGATGCAGATTTACTAAGGCTCGTGTAGTTCAGCCAATCTACACTTTGGTATTTTGGTAATTGACTTTTGGTATTGGGTTAAGGGGTTAACCTTGGGCGTTTTACGCTTTATTGTTATATATATATCGTCGTATTGGTGATGTAGCTAGCCCTCCGGGTGTAGCTTGATGGCGTTGTTCATATCGTTGTTGGTGAACTTATATTGTTGATGTTATTAGCTTGTTGTATAGCTATCGTACGGTATGCTTAGATTAGCTTGCCTTTACGCTTGGATGCTCCGGTATGTGCTATTTGTTTATTATCGTGTAGCATGTCCATTTTATGCATATATACGTATGTAGTATACTTTCACTCACTAAGCGTTAGCTTACCCTCTCGTTGTTTACATTTTTATAGGTTTACAAGGTGGCGGCTTGGGTAAGCATGGGGACTAGTGCTTTGCGGGTTGCTTTAGAAGATTGTGCTTTAGACTTTTTATTAGGATTGGGTAGCGTCCCCAATCACCATGCTCGTTGTGTTGAAAAGTAAACTAGTCGGGTCAAAGTTTATCTTTTGGTTATGTCAAACGGGTCTTGGGTAGTATGCCCGTTTTGTGATTCAACTATTGTAACGTATGTTTTAAAGTTGGTTTAACTTACTATTGTAATGAAGATGTTCTTGGAAACATAATTGGGACCTAAATGTTAATGATATTAATGTATTATAAAGAAAAAAAATATAGGCCGGTTTAAATACGGGTTGAGTTGTTACAACAATTCACCCCTAGAAGAGGTGTAAGGCAAGACGATCGTCTTTCTCTGTTCCCTTAATATTATTGTTAGTGAAGGTGTCAAATGCCTCTTTAATTTAGCTGTTAAAAACAATATTATCAATGTGGTTGAAGTGGAAAAAAGCAATGTCCAAATCTCTCATCTCTAAATGGGGATGATACAATTATTTTCGGTAAATGGAACAAACTTGAGGTGCGTAATACTCTTAAAATCCTAGAATGCTTCGAAGACCTATCGGGACTAAAAGTAAACTTAAACAAAAGTTGTGTCTTCGATATTAGAACTGCAAAAAATGAACTCTCCATGCTTGCCTCTTGGTTTGGATGTAACGAGTGATCATTTCCTTTCACATACTTAGGTCTCCCAATTGGAGCTAACATGATAAATCAACAAAATTAGACCCCGAAAATGAGAAGCTCAACAAGCAACTAACGTATTAGAAAGGCAAAAAATGTGTCATTCGGAGGGAGGCTAATGCTAATAAAGTCGTTACTGAGCTCTCTCCCTTTATATTATTTTTCACTTTTCAAAGCACCAATTGATATATTTAATAAATTGGAAAGTATTCACAATGTTTTTTTTGGTGGTTCTTTAGATCAAAAGAAAATGGCATGGATGAAATGAGACAATATTTTGCTCCCGTACGAGTCAGGTGGTTTAAACGTTGGCTTACTCAAATTTGAAAATATTTGGCTCTTTTGAGAAAATGGTGGTCGCGCTTTCTAAATGAACAAAAATTTATTATGGGTCCGGGTTATAAAAAAACATATATGGAGAATCAGGAGACTTGGTATTATATAATCAAACATCGACCACCTTAATTAAAGAATCACCAGTAGAACTTGGTCCAATATTATTAATCTTTGGCCCACCCTAAACAAGTTAAGGAAAGATTTTTGCTAACTCTTTCATTAAAGTGATAGGCAAAGGAAACGAGACGAGAATTTGGCACGACCATGGTGTGGTGTTATCACTAAAAGATAGATTTCCAAGATCATACAGAATTGAAATGAACAAATGTTCTACGGTTTCCAAACGAGTGAAATGGATAACTCAAGATGTAGAGTTTACGTGGAATTGCTCTGTTACTCCCAAATGGCGCACTAATGACGACCTCATTCATCTAACAACATTAATTAAAGCAATCTCAATCTCAGATAAAGAATTTGATTTCTGGGTATGGTCATTCGGATCAAATGAACAATTCTTCACTAAAAGCCTTAACTCATTCATTGTTGACTCAACTAAACCGAGTAATACCTGGACCATCCCAACAATGATCAACAATTTGATACCTCAAAAAATCCGAATCTTCATTTGGCGTGCAAAACAAAACAGGTTGCCCGTTAAAAATGAACCCCACAAACGTGGGATTGATCTTCACTCGGTTAGATGCCCCGTTTGCGACGACGGTATCAAGATTATAGAACACTCTTTACTGATATGTAAAATAGTAGCAGAGGTGTGGGATCGTATTCAAAAATGGTGGTCATCACCTAGCATTGACACTTCTGACTACTTTCAAGGGTAAAATCAATGATATCAAAAACGCCCCTCGGTACATATTTCTGGCAAGCTATCACTTGGATTACGGGATACACACTATGGAAAAACTGAAATGCATGTGTTTTTGGCAAAGAAAAACGTATCAGTGCATCAATGGCTAATGATATTCAACTAACAGCTTCAAGTGGATTTCATGTCATCGAGTGGCTAACTTGGTTTTCAAACCCGAGAGCATATGATGTTTCATCTCTTGAAGAAGCTGGAAATGGCTTAATAGATCGTCATGAATACAATATCCTTTACTAAAATTTCGAATATGTATTATGTCGCATATTCATATGGTTATGTTTATGAAGTTAGTTATACCATGTACAGTATTGATCCTGAACAAGATTATGAGGTAAACGCCCTTTGCGGCAGTGAAATTTTTGCAATACTGATTTGGAGTGTTTTATGGAGGTTGTAAGTAACTAGGGGGGTGAATAGTTACTTAATACGTCTTTAAAACTTTTTCGATTGATCACTAAACTTGATTAACTATGATCGACCAATTTAACTCAAACTTGATGTGTGTGGTGTTTATGTTCAAAATGATAAGTAAAGTAATGTAAAGAACATAGACACAGGGATTTATAGTGGTTCGGGTGGATGTTAACTAGTCCACCTTAATCCACTCCCCTATTACACTAATCAGGATTTCTTGCTTCACTAAGCACTTTTCTCCAAACTCGGAGGAGATCCGATTTACAAGTCTTCAACTTATCCGGTAGACAACAAACTCAATCTTTCTAACCCTTTGAAAGACCAACTCCAACCTAGCTCAACTTGTCTTCAACTTGGACAAGTATTAATCTCCAATTAAAATTAATCAACTTCCTAAGTCCCTTTAAGAAAGTAGATAACTAAGCTAGCCTATGCTTCTACTAACTGAAGTTACAAGACTCATACAACTAGATATGATAATCCTAAGACAATTCTAGGACATACATCAAACTAAGTAAACTCACAAGATAAATAAATTTGATTAGTAAGTTTACAACAACCAAATTCTATATCTATAAGATCATAGAATCTTCTCTTGCTTGATCACATTTGAGTAGTAATTAAAGCCCTTGTGATCTCTGGAAATATGCCTTTGAAATGTGCAAGAGGGCCAGGTTAAAATGCTCTCCAATACTTGCTATTTATAGTGGAATTCAAAAACTAGTCGTTGCCACACGGTCACTGTCACGGTCGACAGTGGTTCGACCGTGCGCGTCTGTGTCCAAAATTTGTATCCGCTGTATAGCCGTATGACTCAGATTTGACCACCATATTTTGGAATATTTACTTCATTTAGCACCTGCAAAAGAAACCCAATAACCTATACAAGTACTACATGCATTAAGTGTGTGTGATTTGGTCTTATTGTATGAAAATGACATAACACTCCAAATGTGGTAAACTCAACATTCTTGGAGAAGTGTTTTGATTATTATTTTGGGTGTTTGGTCAAGACTTAGTTAGGTTCATTAATGCATTTGGTTCAATCTTAAAGACTAGTCAAATATCATTAACTTCCTAGTTTTAATTAATCACAAATCATATTCATTTTAAGATTAAGTAAAGATTAAATGAATAATGTTTTTCTAAGTTAAACATTGAGTGCAAGTTGTACTTGGACATGTTACACAATGTCTGTTACTAGACAAGACCAAATAGATTAATGACCATTATTATTTGTGAACCATGCTACACTTAATTTCTTGAAGTAAACTAGTTATTTGAATTCCAGTGTTCTAAGTTTATAACACATAGCAAGTTTAAGAGCATGTTAACAAGTTAGCAAATTTATGAGTATCAACCATATTAGCAAGTAGCAAGTAATACTCACATATAGCAAGAGATAGTTATTCTAATATCAATCATATAGATATTTGCACAACAATATGGTTTAAGCTTTAGCAAGCTTACTTGCAATATAACACATTGCATGATTAATATGTAAGCACACATTAATGTCCAACACATGTACAAGGGAAGAGCAATCTCTAGTTGGGACTTGGTTACCATCCTAAATGTATCTAAGTGTACTTTAGGATTATAAGTCTTTACTAGTTACACTTTAAAATGTTGTTCTTCATATAGCCTTAATTTGTCACTAAGTAATCTTTGATTGCAATTAGTATTCTAGTGACATTAGCTTATGTGTGTTGGTACTTGGTGATCATCCTAAGAATTTCTAGACAAGTTTTAAGATCACAAGTTATTAATTAACACTAATGTGTTATGCTTAATCGTGGTTAAATTGTCATTAAGGTGCAATTAAGCGTGATTAACCAAGATTAGCGTTTTTATGACCAAAACTCAATTGAGTATGGATGAGGCATCTATTCTAAGCGTGTTGAGAAAGGTTTGATGAATTATAGATGTCGGGAAGTGGTCAAACTAAATTTGGTCAAAAATGGTGACAGTGAATTCTACGGTCGCACTGCGGTTGACCGTGGTGACGACCGTGCAACTTGTTTTCACAAAACCGCGTTGCAGATTCAGTCTGGGCTTCTACGGTCAGGTATACGGTCGATCGTACCTTTGACCGTGTAGCTTTAATGATCTTTATTTTCATTCTAAATTTTGTTTGATTTGATCATTTGCAAGATCAAGTATGAATTAGTGAACTTGCGTGTTTTATGTTAAGATGTCGATCATTACTTATACATATGTATGTGTCATCATCAAAACATATTCTTTGATTAAGCATCAAACTTAGCTTTGTTAGTCCATTAACCAACATTCAATCAACAGAGGTATATTGTTTAATTTACATATATTATATTAGTTATATATTTGCAAGAAACGGTGTGACATAAATTTTACATATATGAGATCTTTTTTTTAACAAAATATAAAAAATCATATTAGTACAAAATATATTTTAATCGAAAATGGTAAAAAAAACAAACCCATTTTATTCTATCTTTAACATTTACTCCACTCACAAGCTAGCATAGACTATTTCATAAAGTAACAAACAAATTTTAGAAAAATGATAAACGAAAAAGATCGTTTAAAAATAGATTAATAAATTTTGTTTAAAAAGGGAAAAAAGAGTTGGAACTTTGACTTAGAATAATGATACAACAACAACAACAACAAAATTCAATCTCACAAAAGTGAGACATGTGAGAGGTAAGATGTAGACAATATTTCTCATATTGTAGAATAGAGTGAATAAAGGTAAGTTATGTTATTATTTTTATTTATTTATATAATTATTATCAGTTAAGACAATTAAAAATAAAATACTAAACTATGAATATGATACGAAAGAATAACAGAGGTTGTATGTGTTCATAGATATCCCATCCACTTTTTTCAAGTGATAAAAACAAAGAAAAGGTTAAAATTACAAGAAATTGCGAATGATAGTGATAAAGACGAAAAGGGAGAAGGTTAAAAAAAATTGTGAATAGTAACGATGTCAATTAGGGAGCTCAATTCTATTTTGTCGTTACTATATATGTTAATATCAATAAAAGTTATTGGTGTTATAATATATAAATATATATATATAAATGGATAGTCAATTATTGATACACAAAAGTAATATTATTGTATTACCTAAACTTGTGATATTTTTGTTATAAATAGCCATGAATGCAAGCATTAAACTTGCACCATTTCTCACACTTACAAAGTGTTTCTTTCTTTCTCTCCATTATCATCTTTGTTCTTACACTTCATTATTAGTATTCTAAATCAAGAATCAAATCACTAAAGGTAGTTATAAGCCTACTGAATTATAACATCAAGAATCAAACCACTAAAGGTAGTTATAAGCCTACTGAATTATAACACGTTATCAGCACGATAATCTTAATACTAATTATGGTTGGCTCTGCCACCTAAATGATATATGGTCGGTTATACCACCTGAATAATATATGGTTGACACTGTCGTCTAATTATCACTTATGTTACTAACATTTATATTTCAATTATCTAACATTTATATGGCCGACACTGTCGTCTAATTATCACTTATGTTACTAACATTTATATTTCAATTATCTAACATTTATATGGCCGACACTGTCGCCTAATTATCATTTATGTTACTAACATTTATATTTCAATTATCTAACATTTATATGGCCGATACTGTCGCCTAATTATCATTTATGTTACTAACATTTATATTTCTATTATCTAACATTTATATGGCCGACACTGTCGCCTAATTATCATTTATGTTTACTAATATTTATATTTATGTTATATAACATTTATTAATGATTGCTTACATATGGTCGACACTGTCACCTACTTATCATTTATGTTATATTAAATTTATGTTTAATTTTTATATACTTATGAATATAAAGTGACTATAATTTATCATGTTGTTTGTTTTAATAGAAAATGTCGAATCTGGAAAAGCTTAAATTTACTCCTTTAGAATCAACTGGAAACAACTACATGCCATGGGTTATAAAAGTAAAAATGCATCTTAAATCAATGGGTATTCTTGAAGCCATAAATGAAAACAACACTTGTTCTGAAAAAGAACAAGCAACGGCATGTTGCTTTATTCATCAACATATTGATGAATGCTTACAAAATAATTATGTGACTGTAGAAGATCCTCATGTTTTATGGGAAGGTCTCAAAAGCAGATTCAATAATCAAAGAGAAATTTTACTTCCAGCTGCTATGGAACAATGGAGAACATTAAGGTTCCAAGACTTTAAGAAAGTAAATGAATATAGCTCAGCTCTGTATAATACATGTTCACAACTTAAATTCTGTGGACATGAAATAAGTGATGCAGACATGATGGAGAAAACTTTCTCCACAATGAATGCTGCAAACATCACAGTGCAAAGAAATTTGAGAATGCTAAAGTTCAAAACATATCCTGAACTTAATTCATATCTCTTAGTTGCAGAGCAAAATGATGAGCTATTAATGAAAAATCAGCAATCCCGTCCTACTGGTACACTTGCAATCCCTGAAGCAAATACTGCAAATAATTATAAACAGGGACAAGGACGCGGGCAAGGTCGTGGTTATAATAACCATCACCATCATCATGCCAAAAGCCATAACTATGGTAGAAACCATCCTTATGGTAATGGTAATGGGCGAGGACATGGTCGTGGTCGTTGCCGTGGTGGTCAAAGAAATAATAATCCACGAAAATATAAATATCAACCACAAAACAAGCCCACTAAACAAGATGTTGAAGAAAATTCTTCTAAAAATTCTGAAGAATCTTGCTACAGATGTGGTAGAATGGGCCACTGGGCTAATACTTGCCGAACATCTAAACATCTTGTTAAGATGTATCAGGATTCGCTGAAAGATAAAGAAAAGGAAGTAAACTTTGTGGATAACGTCGATCCAACAGTCACTGAGAAACCATCTGATTTATATGAAGATTTCTTGAATGTTTAAGTTGTGTGTCTTTCGAAAAATAAACGATTTAATATCGTCTGTCTTTGTCATTATGTTTGCTAAATGTTTCAGTACTATCTATTTGCGTTTAAAATATTGTGTAATATTAATGTACTCACTATTTATTTCTTATATATGAAGTTCAATATGAATTTTGCTGGAATACAACATCAATCAAGTGGTGGAGATCTCTGTATAGCAGACAGTGGAACTACACACACTATACTTAAATCCGAGAAATATTTTATTGATCTAAAACCAACGGAAGGAACTATACATACAATATCAGGACCTGCTAACTTGATAAAAGGGATAGGAAGGGCAAATTTCATACTACCAAATGGTACAAAATTTTTAATAAACGATGCCTTATTTTCTCCCAAGTCAAGCAGAAATTTATTGAGTTTCTCCGACATATACCTTAACGGGTATGATTATCAGTCAGTGACAACAGAAAATGAGAAATATTTAAGTATCACTGACAAGAGTCATGTGGTTGAAAAACTGCCAAGACTTAGTTCTGGATTACATTATACACATATAAATGTACCAGAAATACATATGGTAGTTAACGAAAAATATATTGATCCTGGTGTATTCAGTTTATGGCATAACAGATTAGGCCATCCAGGATCAACAATGATGAAAAGGATTATTGAATGTACTCATGGACATCCACTAAAGGATAGAAAAATCCATCATGATACAATGGTTCCATGTACATCTTGCTCTCTTGGAAAATTGATAACTAGACCCTCACCACTTAAGGTTGAGAAAGAATCACCAATGTTTCTTGAAAGAATTCAAGGTGATATATGTGGACCAATTCATCCACCATGTGGACCATTTAGATATTTCATGGTTCTAATAGACGCATCTAGCAGATGGTCTCATGTTTGTCTGTTATCAAGCCGTAATGTGGCATTTGCAAAATTTCTTGCCCAAATTATTAAATTGAGAGCTCATTTTCCTGATTACACCATTAAAAGGGTGAGACTTGATAATGCTGGTGAATTTACATCTCAAGCATTTAATGACTATTGCATGTCTATAGGAATTGTTGTTGAACATTCTGTTGCTCATGTGCATACACAAAATGGTTTAGCCGAGTCATTGATTAAACGTTTACAGTTAATCGCTAGACCATTGATAATGAGAACAAAACTCCCTGTATCTATATGGGGTCATGCAATTTTACATGCTGCTGCATTGATTCGCATCAGACCAAGTGCAAGTCATAAATATTCCCCCCTACAACTTGCTTTTGGTCAAGAGCCAAATATTTCCCATCTTAGAACATTTGGTTGTGCAGTGTATGTTCCAATTGCGACACCACAACGTACAAAAATGGGTCCTCAAAGGAGGTTGGTAATATATGTTGGATATGAAACATCTTCAATATTAAGGTATATTGAACCTATGACAGGTGACGTTTTTACAGCACGTTTTGCTGATTGTCATTTTAATGAAACATTGTTCCCTAGATTAGGGGGAGAAATGAAAAATAAAGAAAATGATGTTTCATGGTGTGAACCTCAATTAAAGTATCTTGATCCTCGCACAAAAGAATGCGAGACAGAAGTTCAAAAGATAATGCATATACAAGAACTTGCAAATCAATTGCCTGATGCATTTACAGATACAAAAACGGTGACAAAATCATATATACCAGCAGTAAATACTCCAGCTCGAATTGAAATTCCAAAAGCTGGCAATAACGTCACTCATGAATCTTTGCCACGTCAGAAACGTGAAAGACCAATTGGTTCAAAGGATAAAAATCCGTGAAAAAGAAAATCAGCTGATAATGAAGTAAAAGAAAGTGTTCAAGAAGAACCACAAATCAGTACTCCTACTGCAGAGGAGATTGATGATGTCAATACAAAAATTGCAATCAATTATGCATATTCAAAAATATTATGGAACCGAAATGAAATGAAAAATCTTGATGAGAAATTTTCATTTAATGTTGCATATGACATCATGAATAATGATGATGATCCAGAACCAACATCTATGGTTGAATGTCAAAATAGACATGATTGGGCTCAATGGAAAGAAGCAATACGAGCTGAATTAGAATCACTCAATAAAAGAAAAGTTTTCGGATCCATCATTCTCACTCCTAAAGATGTGAAACCTGTAGGATACAGATGGATTTTTGTCCGAAAAAGAAATGAGAAAAATGAAGTTACAAGGTATAAAGCTAGACTTGTAGCTCAAGGTTTTTCTCAAAGACCGGGAATTGATTATGAAGAAACTTATTCCCCTGTTATGGATGCAATTACTTTTAGGTACTTAATCAGTCTGGCAGTTTCTAAAAATTTAGAAATGCATCTCATGGATGTTGTGACTGCTTACCTATATGGATCACTTGATAGTGATATATATATGAAGATACCTGAAGGATTTAAGGTACCAGAAGCATCAAATGCAAAACCCAAAGAAATGTATTCGATTAAATTACAAAGATCTTTATATGGGTTAAAACAATCGGGACGTATGTGGTATAACCGATTAAGTGATTACTTGATAAGCAAAGGGTATACAAATAACCTTACTTGCCCTTGTGTTTTCATTAAGAAAACAACATCCGGATATGTGATCATAGCTGTTTATGTTGATGATCTTAACATCATAGGTACAAATAAAGAGATCTATGAAGCCATTCAACTTCTAAAGAAAGAATTTGAAATGAAAGATCTCGGAAAAACCAAGTATTGCCTTGGTTTACAAATTGAGCATATGCCTAATGGTTTACTTGTACATCAAACAACATATACTGAAAAGATTTTGAAACGTTTCAATATGGACAAGGCAAAACCATTAAGTACTCCTATGGTTGTTAGATCACTCAATGTTGAAACTGATCCATTTCGTCCATGTGAAGATCATGAAGATATTCTTGGACCAGAAGTACCATATCTTAGTGCAATTGGAGCTCTTATGTATCTTACAAATTGTACAAGACCTGACATTTCTTTTGCAGTTAATTTGTTGGCAAGGTTCAGCTCTGCTCCTACCAAAAGACACTGGAATGGGATCAAACACATATTTCGATACCTTCGAGGAACTACTGATTTAGGATTATTTTATTCTAACGAATCAAAACAAGATTTGGTTGGTTATGCTGATGCAGGTTATTTATCTGATCCACATAAAGCTAAATCTCAAACTGGATATGTATTCCTAAATGGAGGTACTGCAATATCATGGCGTTCTCAAAAACAAACACTTGTTGCTACATCATCAAATCATGCCGAAGTGATTGCATTACATGAAGCTACTCGGGAATGTTTTTGGTTGAGATCAATGACACAAATCATTACTGATTCTTGTGGACTAGAACGCGATAAAAGTCCAACAATTATCTATGAAGATAATGCAGCTTGCATAGCACAGATGAAAGAAGGGTATATCAAAAGTGACCGAACCAAACACATACCTCCTAGATTCTTCTCATACACTCAAAATCTCATTAAGGACAACGAGATTGAAATGAGATATGTTCAATCCAACAAAAACTCTGCTGATCTTTTCACGAAAGCACTTCCAACTGCTATTTTCAGAACACACGTTCATAACATTGGCATGAGACATGTTCAAAAGATGTAACAACCGAAGCGATGTCTACTTGAGGGGGAGTCAACTCCATGCTGCACTCTTTTTCCCTTAGCTAAAGTTTTTCCCACTGGGTTTTCTTTAGCAAGGTTTTTAACGAGGCAGTAACTTACAGTTGATCTTCAACAAACAAAATTGTTATCCAAGGGGGAGTGTTATAATATATAAATATATATATATAAATGGATAGTCAATTATTGATACACAAAAGTAATATTATTGTATTACCTAAACTTGTGATATTTTTGTTATAAATAGCCATGAATGCAAGCATTAAACTTGCACCATTTCTCACACTTACAAAGTGTTTCTTTCTTTCTCTCCATTATCATCTTTGTTCTTACACTTCATTATTAGTATTCTAAATCAAGAATCAAATCACTAAAGGTAGTTATAAGCCTACTGAATTATAACATCAAGAATCAAACCACTAAAGGTAGTTATAAGCCTACTGAATTATAACAATTGGTTGCTTTTTAAAAGACTGAAAATAATAATAATATTAAGACAAAATTACGCTCGTCGTCCCTGAACTTGTATCCAGCCTTTTCGGGTCATCCTTAATTTTTTTTTGTTGCTGGTGTCGTCCCTGAACTTGTACTTTGTAACTCCGGTCGTCCCTCCGTCTATATTCCATCCCATTTTTCTGTTATCTCATCCCATGTGCAAGACACATGAGGGTATTTTAGTCTTTATACCAAGTTTTGGTGTCCCCATCTTCATCTTCAACAAAACATTTAACCAAATACTTTTGAAACCAAAATCAAATCAATCTAATCTAATCTAAATTAGATTAATATAAAAAAACAAATCAAAACTATAAGCAATTGAAAAAAAAACATCAATCGAACTCATTTTATGCCACCATCTATCAACCGTAATGAGATTGTGAACATAACAAAAATATAGATTATAAACTAAAAATACAATGAATAAGATATAGATATAGATGTTATATGTAAAAGTCCCATGTAGACTTAAGAACAATATTACTAAGGTACCGATAAGAATGATCCATCCGCCACGAACAATTTATAAATTATAAATTAATATAAATTAGAATAAGCTGACATGGGATGGAACTCACGCAAATTGGTAAAAAAAAAATTGCATTTGTGTTTGCAGATGCAGACATGGGTATTTTCATGGACCACACTCAATGAGAATTTGGTATGATATCAAGTCATAAAGAGAGTGGATACAACTGTATATAAACGGATACATTACAACTTGCTTCACCTTCAACATCTGAGCATACCTTCAACATTGTCATCATCGCTAAAGCCAGATCTGAAATTTGCTTCACCTTCGATTAAATCATCTGAGCAAACCTTCGATTAAATCACGAACGATTTGCTTCACCTTCAACATCGCCATCATCACAAAAGCCAGATTTGAAATTTAACACCCAGATCTGAGATTGAACAAAACCCAGATATGAATGCGAAGAAATCAGGCGGTGGTGGCGGCGGCTCAGATTCCGGTGGTTGATGGTTGCTTGTGGTGGTAAGAATGCAATGATTTATTGAATTTTTATTGTTCATAAGTTGTACAAAGGATTTTAGGGATGATTTTGTATTTATGAAATGGTACAAGAATTTTTTAAAAGAAATTGTTTTTGACTAAGACATTGTTCATATGTTTTTTAATTTGTTGGAGAAATTAATTTTAATTTGTAATTGATTAGGGTTTATAATTTGGGATAGAATGAAATTGAGAATGTCAAAGATGAATAAAAGGTGAATGAAGTTGGTAGGAATGAGAAAGAAGGTGGTTAAAGTTTAAAATCAAAATTACCCTCACATGTATTGCACATGGGATGAGATAACAGAATAATTGGACGGAATATAGACGAAGGGACGACCGGAGTTACAAAGTACAAGTTAAGGGATGACGCTAGCAAAAAAAAAGTTTAAGGATAACATGAGAAGGCTGGATACAAGTTCAGGGACGACGAGCGTAATTTTGTCTAATATTAATAATAATAATTATAATAATAATTTTTTTAAAGGCATAATGATAATAATAATAAATTAATTAATTAGATAAATAAATAAAATGAGTATGAATATGCGTCCCGGCATAGTATGCCTTCCTGTAAGTTTCCCATCTCCACGATTATCGTATACCCAGGTTATTAATTCATTTCCCCGGAGAGCTTTTTTTCATTATATTTTTAATATAATAAAATAATTAAATTAAAATTGTGATCCAACCACAATATTGTCGGACTTTTCACCATACTTGCAAAACGACAAAACGTTGTTGGTGCTTGTAAGCGTAGACCGTCCTTAATAATTTGATTACATGTATTTGCTTTTACATGTTAAAAAAATATAAAGGTATTAATTTATTAATATAATATTTTTTATTTTGTCTGAGGTTATAATCTTAGAGGATATTATTATTTGCATTTACATGTTAAAAAAGTATAAGGGTATTAATTTATTAAAATAAAATTTTGATTTTTGTCTGAGGTTATAATGTTAAAGGATATTATTTTTCATTATTTTAATTCATCTACACCTTTCATCTTCCTTATATTAATAAATTAATAATATTGCAATTTGGATTCATGGAATAGAGACCGATCTTTATTCTATAGTAGATTTTGGCTCTTAAAGGGTCATCAATTATAATTATTTCAATATTATGTGTGTATCTATCTTCTATCTTCTTTTCTTGAACATGTTATGAGTCATTAAAAGAGTTCATAAGTCATTCAATTAGACTATTCCTAACCCTAACTGTGACGTTAGAGTCGGATTGTGCACTTTTTGGTGAAAAAGTGGGTTTTTGACTGTGACTGTATCTGACCCCCGTTAACTCAAAATGTCAAGTTTTTATGTCAAATATTTGGAGGGTGAGGTGGTAAAATCTGATTGGAAATTGGAGAAGAAAAAAAGAAATTAAATAATAAATATAAATAGTGAAAGCTGTGATTGACTGGTCTTTGATCTCACGCTCAACTCCTTTCCGTCAATTATCTAACCTACACCTGAAAGCGTCAAAAACTGACGCGGCTTTATTGGCCGTCACACTCCGTCACCTCGATCAACGTTATTTGACGAAATTGATTTCACGTCGGGTTATATTCAGCCTTATATCCAGACTACGAGTCAAAAGGAAATGCTAAATTAATTGTTAAGAAAGCATAATCCAAAAAAAATTCTTATAAGAATATTAAATTAACTGCGCATAAGGCACAATCTGAAAATGATTCCCCTAAATTTGAACCATCGAACCCATAAAATCAGTATATCCGAGGTACCACTGCTTTGTTTTCAAAAGTTGTTATCTTTTATCTTCTCTGTATGTGGGAATTATTAGGATGTGCTCTAAATGCATAAGTGTTGATAAATGATTTACCATTTCCATTTTACACACTACATAATAATAAGGGCAAGTGGCCTGAAAAAGTAATCTATGTTATCTAATTTGACAATCAAAATAACCCTCAATTTACACAAGCCCAAAAAAGAATGCAATTTAATTTTTGCTCAATAAAGGATTATGTGCTCAAAATTTTAAAATTGAGGTAATACGTGTTAAAAATTATTAAAATTGAGGTAATCGTCGTTAAATGCATTAACGGTCGTTAGTCAAAAACATAAAATTGGTCCCTGAAGTTCGAGAAAAAATTGCACCATATGTCATGTACTCAAATTGATCCTTATACAAAATTGATCCCTGTACAATACAAAAATACAAATCATCTTCATTTTCAGGACTCATCTTCATTACTCCATCAAACTTTTAAGTTTCGAGCAATTAACATCACTCATCTTCTGATTATGCAACCACTTACATGAATCATCCTAAAAGTATATTTATTTCCTTTTGTTTAGTGAAGAGTTAATTAGGGTTTATGAAGTTAATCATCAAATTTGGCTCAGAAACGTTGATATACTAACAATTTTCACAACTCATAGCTCAGGAATTATATGAAGCTTGGAATCTGTTGTAACTTGCTCTACAAGCAGCGATTCACACAGGTTGACTTTTACAAACACAAACACAAACACAAACACAAAACAACAGGTACTTTTACAAACACAAACCTGTTTTGATAGGGTTTTGATTCATTTTTCATTCTGAAAAATTCCATTTAAATTCGATTTGTTGTGCGAATTTGGTTTTGATTTTCGGAAAATTAAAATTGCATACGTGTTTAGATTCATCTCACGCTACTTTATTCAAAGTTTCAGTTGTTAATTTCATGTTTTGACCAATTTTCAATTATAGCCGCCACAAACACCGTGAGCCGCCATCTGGATGCCGGAAACTGATTTTCTTATGGCTTTCTTAAATGCTAAACACTACTATTGATTATGGCTTTCCTAAATGTTTAAACGAATACTATTGAATTGCCCAAAAACTTGTGATTGATTTGGTTCATAGCTTCAGATCTGGTGCAATCTTATTGTTAATGATGATGATGAAAAGGACTAGTGGTGCAATCTTTTAAAAACTTCAGGGACCAATCATGTATTTTTAACTAACGATCGTTAATAAATTTGACGATATTACCTTTTCGGGCATAAACTAAAAATCGTAATCCTTTTCGAGCTTGTGCAAATTTGGAGTTACATTGATTGTCAAATTGAATAAATTTGATTATCTTTTCGGCCTATTTGCCCTAATAATAATAACTAGCATTTAAGTTTTTGTTTGTTTATTCTATTTACTCCCTTTCTTTTATTAATTTTCTCGATTTTTAACATAATAATAATAATAATAATAATAATAATAATAATAATAATAATAATAATAATAATAATTTCTATATTTAATTGAATTGTGTGCATCCATCTCTTTTGACGTATTCATATTATCTTGATTTTGCATCACTATTTAGTTGATACATATATTTATTTTGTTAAATGAATATGAATGCATCATATAGATGATTGCTGTTCGACGAATTCTTTTAATATATTTGTTGTTTGTTTTTAAAAAATCATTATTATAATAAGTGAAATAACTTTAAATTTTTTTTAATATTTATAAATTCTATTAAATCACTAAAATGACGATGTCATAAAAGAGGAATACACAACCTTAAAAAAAATTCAAAAATAAAGAGTAAAAATTCTAAGCCACCCATGATGATGTCATAAAATAATTAATTATTTATTTAATAAAAATTTTAACATGTTAATTGTGCAGTATGAGAGGCATTATGTAGAACCTTATGGTAAAATATCCTCATGATCATATGTACAATATTTGAAGCATTATGTACAACCAAATGGTAAAATACCCTTATGGCTAAATGTACAATATTTAAAGCATTAAGTACAACCTTATAATAAAACACTTTAATGACCATATATATATATATATATATATATATATATATATATATATATATATATATATATATATATATATATATATATATATATATATATATATATATATATATATATATATATATATATATATATATATATATATATCCAATTTTTAAAATAAATTGTATAATTGTTTATAAAGAACCTCATGAACACATGTACAAACTTTGAAACATATTGTACAACCTTCATATAATAATTGTATTTTTTTAAATCTAGAGTCATTTTTAATACTAATAATTATTACTCCGTATTACAAATATAAATATTCTTAAGCAAACTTTATAATTATAATTATAATTATTATTTTATTATTGGTCAAAATAGGTTCTTTTTACAGGATTAAATACGCTACATATGTATGTGAAATACATGTCTTAATAAAATGTTGTAATGTAGGCTTTTATGACAAGGAAAATAGTAACTGTGATGAAAATTAGAAGATGGTGGTGGAAGAATGAACGTAGTTCATTTATTCTATCTAATATTTTTGTAGTTTAACTTTGATACATATATACAATCTTTAAAATAAATTGTACATTCATCTACAAAATAACGTATAAACACATATAAAAACTTTGAAGCATAACCTTCATATAATAATTGTATTTTAATTTAAAAAAATATGAAATAAATTGTTTTACTAATAATTATTATTAAAAATATATGTAAGTAACTAGGGGGTGAATAGTTACTTAATACGTTTTTACCAATTTTTCGATTGATCACCAAATTCGATTTTACTTTGATCAACCAACTCAACTCAAACTTGATGTGTGTAGTGTATATGTTCAAATGATAAATGAAGTAATGTAAAGAACATAGACACAAGGATTTATAGTGGTTCGGGTGGATGTTAACTAATCCACTCCCCGATTACGCTAATCGGGATTTGTTGCTTCACTAAGCACTTTTCTCCAAACCCGGTGGAGATCCGATTTACAAGTCTTCAATCTTCTTTAGTAGACAACAAACCTAATTTTTCTATCCCTTTGAAAGATCAACTCCAACCTAGATCAACTTGTCTTCACCTTGGACAAGTATTAATCCCCAAATAAGATTAATCAACTTCCTAAGTCCCTTTAAGGAAGTAGATCACTAAGCTAGCCTATGCTTCCACTAATTGAAGTTACAAGACTTATACACTCTGCAATGATGATCCTAACACAATACTAGGACACACATTACATTAAGTAAACTCACAAGATAAATGATTTTGATTAGTAAGTTTACAACAACCCAATTCTATATCTATAAGATCATAGAATCTTCTCTTGCTTGATCACATTTGAGTAGTAGTTGATGCACTTGTGATCACTGGAGATAAGCCTTTGAAATATGCAAGAGGGTCAGCTTCAAATGCTCTTAAATGTTTGCCTTTTATAGTGGGATTCAAAAAATAGCAGTTGACACACGGTTGCGACCATGCGTGCTCCAGTCCAAAATTGGTATCCGTGGTATAGCCATTTGACTCAGATTTGAACACCACATTTTGGCACCTTTACTCCTTCTAGCACCTGCAAAAGAAACCAAACATCCTATACAAGTACTATATGCATTACGTGTGTGAGATTTGGTCTTATTGCATGAAAGTGACTAATCATTCCAAAAGTGGCAAACTCAACATTCTTGGAGAAGTGTCTTGATTGATATTTAGGGAAATTTCAGTTTAGTCAAGACTTAGTTAGTCACATTAATGCTCTTGGTTCAATTCTAAAGGCTAGTCACTATATAATGAACTTCCTAGTTCCAATTAATCACAAGTCATGTTTCATTTGAGTTTAGTTAGGGATTAATTGAATAATGTCTCTATAAGATAATCATGAAGTATGTAGAGACATTAAGGTTAAGTTATTCTTGAACAAGCAATCACACTTAGTTACTTAGACTAGACCAAATAGACAATTGACTATAGTTTCATTGTGAACCATTTTACACTTAATCTATTGGAGTAGATTAGTTACTTGAATCCTAACTAATGAGCACATGGCAAACATATTAATCAAGTTGACAAGTTTATGAGTATTAAGCATTATTAGCAAGTAGCAAGTAATACTCACATAGCAAGAGATAGTTATTCTAGGATTAATCATATAGATACTTGCACAACTTATAATTCAAGCACTTAATAAGTTTAATGTGTAATATAACACATTACATGATTAATGTGTAAGCACACATTAATGTCCAACACATGCACAAGGGAAGAGCAATCTCTAGTTGGGGCTTGGTGACCATCCTAAATGTATCTAAGTGTGTTTTAGGATTACAAGTCATTTCTAGTTTAATCTTGAGAGCATGGTTCTTCATTTAGCCTTAATTAATCACTAAGTCATTTCTAATAGCAATTATTGTTCTAGTGATATTGGTTTAAGTGTGTTGGTACTTGATGATCATACTAAGGATATCTAGATAAGAATTAAGATCACAAGTTGTTAATTAACACTTATGTGTTATGCCTAATCTTGGTTAATTTGTCATTAAGATGTCATTAGGCGTAATTAATTACAATTGGTGTTTTATGACCAAAACTCAATTGAGTATAGAGAAGACATCTATTCTAAGCATGTTGAGAAAGGTTTCATGAATTATAGATGTCGGAAACTAGTCAAACTTTATTTGGTCAAAAATGGTGACAGAAGAAAATGCGGTCGGACTACGGTTGACCGTGGTGGCGACCGTGCAACTTGTTTTCACAAAACTACGTTGCAATTCAGTTTGGGGTTTCACGGTTGACTATGCGGTCGACCGTACCTCGACCGTGTGTTTTCCTGAACTTTTAATTTCATTCTTAATCCTATGTTTGACTTGGTCGTTTGCAAGATAAAGTATGGATTAGTGACCTTGCGTGTTTTATGTTAAGATGTCAGTCATCACTTATGTGTATGTATGTGTCATCATCAAAACATATTCTTTGGTTAATTACACTTTGCTTAATCATACTTAAGTTTATTGTTTAGTGTATTAACCCACATTTAACCAACAATATAAATATTAAATTCTTAAGCAATCTTTATAATTATTATTTATGATTATAAGTATAATTATAATTATTAATTTATTATTATTATTCAAATATAGGTTCTGTTGACTAGATTAAATACGTTACATATGTATGCGAAATATATGCTCATTAAAAGGTTGTAATGCAGAATTTTATGACAAGGAAAATAGTAATTGATGAACATTAGAAGAGGGTGGCGGGAGAATGAAGGTAGTTCATTTATTTTGTCAAATATGTTTGTAGTTTATCTTTTATTACCTCGGAATGTTATGGGCAAAATATTTGTGGTACGCTTTCATTGTAAGTATTTGTTATATGCATTTTATAAGATTCAATGATTTGGTTTTTTTTTATAATGGTTTGGTAAGTATTCTCGATAAAAGAATGTTGAAACTTAAATTATTTAATAAACCCGTAATTTTACGGGTCTTTTTACTAGTTTATTGTTTATGTTGAGATGCAAGTAATGTTTTAATCTTTGAAGTGACAAGGATGTAAAAATATCAAATACAAATAATATATGATCAAATTTATTTATATGTCACATAAATAGATAAACCATATTTAAAATGATGCAACCATCATTCCGAATAAATTTCTATTGCTACATCTATACTTTTTGCATTAAAAAATTAGTCATTTCGTGCATCCATATTGTTTGCATCCATAAATTTGTCATTCCATTTATTTATGTATTTGTTAAATAAAAAAATACATTATCTCTGGATTCTCTTTATTCTTGAATCATATACACACACACACACACACACACACACACACACACACACACACACACACACACACACACACATATATATATATATATATATATATATATATATATATATATATATATATATATATATATATATATATATAACTTGTGATTTTTAGTATATCTTTAGTTCTTCAAATCTGATTAAAAATTTTTATGGGAAATTCATTGTGTAGATTCAGAAAATATATATATTCCTTTCGTCCCAAATCTATTGTCCACTATTCTTTTTTTAGATGTCCCAAATTAATTGTCTACTTCCATAAATGAAAATAAATAATGTGATAAATTTCTTTTGTGCCACTACTTTATGCATGTAAGACATTAAGATAGGTAAAAAGTAAGAGGTAAAAATGAAAAGTTAATAAAAAATACACGTGTCAGGTACTTTTTTATTAAACTGTGTATTTTTTATCTGAGGACAATAGATTTGAGATTTAGGGAGTATATTTTTTTTAACAGGCTTGTTAACATACATGTGATGTATGTTAACAGCCGTTCATACACCATATGTATGATAACTAAAAAAAATGAAAAAATGACTTCTGATTAATGAAAAACAATGTTTATGGCTTAGTAATTAGGGTTTAGAAACCAGGGTTTAAAAATTAGAGTTTAGATTGATTTTTTAACACGAACAATTTAGAGTTTAAGGTTTAGGGGTTAGTGTTTAGGAATAAACATCTATTCATATATATAAATTAAAAAGGTTTTTGCTAACGTGTCATTTTGTGATTAATTTAAATTAATTAATTATATATATATATATATATATATATATATATATATATATATATATATATATATATATATATATATATATATATATTGTTGAGATTTTTTTATTTTATTTTATTTTTGTCTTTTCCTTTAAATTTACAATTTATTTGCCTCACACTTGGGTACTAATTGTAATTTATCACGGGTATAAAATACCACTTCAGAGTTATAAAAGGTAAATTCACTATTTAATATAACTCACCAAACAAAATCCACCAATTTTTTTAATGGATTTATCTTTCTGTTCGCCGCGAGTTAGGTTCCACCGCCATCACCGTTCAACTCGAAATAATTTTACAAACTAATTGCAATAAATATTATTCGACACGAGCTTCGATGCACTATCATCAAAGCATTTCATTTTAGCAATAAATATGAATGTGATTTGAATTTACAGTTTAAGTCCTTAAAATATTTATGAACACACAAATATAACTATTATAATATTAATTATATACGATGACCCTTCCGAGTACCATTATTTTGCTGAAATGATTAACAACTTTTCTAAAATTAAACTCGCGGGTTACACTTTTATTCAAAAAATAATTGTATATAATAATTCTAAAATAATGATGCTAAAAATGTGGTGATTGAACCTGAGCTGACACCAATACATGAAGATGTAATTGAGAATGTGATAGGTCAGATCATGTTGAGATTGAAAGATGAGACAAGTTAGAATGAGATTCGGTAAGTAAGAAGGAGACTCGGTATGAGAGAGAATCGGTAAAATTTACATTCCACAGCTTCTAGAACTCAGTTACAATGCAATGGCTATCTAATTAGGACTACATAGGTTCCTTATATAGCCCTCTTCTAACGAACCTTCATTTAAACATGTTTCACATTAACACTATACAACTTCGGGGTCCTAACAATCTCCCCCTTAGTGTTAAATGTGAAATTTACAATATAATCCTATTTGAAGCATTTAAAGGAACTTTGTTCCTCTGAAATGAATCTTTGATTTAAATCCTTTGAGACTCTCATATCTTCGTATGTTCACTCTTGTTTTGAGACGACTCTTCAATCTCGTGAAAATGTATTTGACTATCTCACTATCTTCAGTTGAATATCAATTGTTGATCAGTCTCCATCTTAAGTAATTGAAAGCATACATCAACGTTCCGTCTGAGTATCTTATGAAGTCTGAAACTCTGATGAAGATCTTTGTATAGTGAGAATTGACAAATGCAAACCCATAAGGACAGTCACTTACTTCAAGTAAGGACATATATCTTAGCTCTTCAATCACTTGATTTGACAGTTTGATTCCGAGCTTTTTGTGTCTAGATTCTAACCCCATCTAAAAATCGTGAACATACATCCATCTCATTGAGTCAAGAATAAATCTGTAGACTGCCTTCATTACAGTAGCATGATAAATTATTGCAGATTCATTCAAGTCTATCAAGTAATTGTAGATGAAGATAATGTCGTCCATCTTTAATCTATCAAAATCCGCTTCTGAGAATTGATAATCCTCATCATCCATTCTTGTCACTTAAAATAATGGCATCTTCACTCCATCCTTGTTAATCATCAAAACCTTATTAATGCTTTTAATTTCCGAATTCCGTTGTTCTTGAAGTTTCTCTTCATTCTTCAATTTAAATTTGTCGCAAATACTCAGATAAGCTTTGAGATATTCCAGTTTCTTATGATGTTTCCATGCACCTAGAACACTCATTGATGCAGAAAGGACGAGATCAGAATCATCATAGATTCTATAAGCTTGTTGTTCTATGAATGGTGAACGAAGAATCATCTTCTCTTCATCCTTATCAAGTTGGTAATCAACATCACGCTCAAGAACAATCTCTGCAATTTGAAATGGAACATTAAGATCAGGAGGAGTCGTAGTGTCTTCTTTGCCATTTGAGAAAATCTCATTTTCAAAGTGTATTCTAAATTCATCGATTGGAGATGTCAAGTTGACAAATTGATGTTCATTGAATTCATTGGCAATACTTGACGACCCCTTCAAAATATTTTCAATATTATCAAAATTTCAATTGTCCTCTGGAGTTGACTTGTTTTCTGATTGTCCACCTGAATCCATAATCATTAGCATCCCTGAGTTACCCTCTCTCCGAACTTTCGATTCATCTAGAAAACTTTCACATTGAATTTCCTCAATTTCTTCACTTGCAGAATCAGATATTTCAACAACATCGTGATCCCATGTTGAATAGATGAACCAGCTTCATGAGTTGATCTTTGAAAACCACTGAACCGATAACCACCTTGTCTATTCTCCCCCTCATGAAGATTATCGGGATCGAAATCGTCATGGTCAGGCATGTGAATTGGTCCAGGTGACTTACATGGAGATAAAGGATATACTATTCTTGCTTGCTCAAGATAAATCATCATAGTCTCACGAACTTCATCAAGATCAGTTCGTTTAGCAAACTCAACAAGATATAGCTCCTCCACCTCATTGTCAGGGAGATATTTAAGTCCATATCTGTTTGAAATACGAAAAGGTGACCCAGTTGGTGAAACAACGGTATAACCATGAGCATCATCAGCATCAACAGCAACTGTTGAAGGCGATGTTGGTGGAAGTGTTTGAGTTGCCGTGAGGGCAGGTAAGGATAAGTGTGCGGTATTATTCTTATATGTAGGGCTTTACATACTACTAGTCAGATTCGTGATATCCCCTTATGATGGAGGTTGGGTAACAACCGGAGTTGTCACCGGTGAAGATTCTTTCGAATCACCCTCCTTCATGACTTTAGTCTCATGGAACTCTGACAAAGTAGCAGAACTACCCGCTGGTTTAGCTCTCGCAGAGATATTTCTATCTTCGACTCCTAAAATCATTGATATACCATGAGGTGGCACATCTCTTTCAGTTAACGACTCTTCCTCCGGACCCTGAGATTCAGAATCCAGAAGAGAAGTGGTTTGAACCAATGGATCAATTTCTTGAACCAAAGGAACAGTCTGCTGGAAGTCTGATAAATATCCGGAAGGATTGTCATGTTGACTCGTTTCCATGGGACACGGCAGATCTCCCTCATCAAGATAAGCCGGACCTCTAAACCCTGTTGTACGTTGAGGCACAAGAGGATTTCCAGCCGATACGCAAGGTGCCTTTTCAAGATTTTTCGGCTCCCCTTCGGCCGTTCTGGACTTCAATGATTGATTTTCCTCAATCGATTGAGTCAACGCAGACTTTACTGCAGAGGAAGACTTTACTTCCTTAGATGCCGGAGCATCTTTTTGGGTAAGATTTATTGTTAAGTCCTGTTTAGATTGGATGGGCTGATTGGTCTTTTTACCATCCGTGCGTTTAGCTCTCTTGCCTACTGAAGCTTGCGCTTCATTTAGTATAGGGCTTACTGTTATTGTTGGATGTGATACGGAGATAGGTGAAGGTGACCTAATAGGCTCTAGGTCTTGGTCCATATCACCAATGGTTGGAGTAATTGTTCGGCGTACGATAGGAATCGTAGTCCTAGATCTAGTTACTCGTAGGGTTGGCGGAGTCTGAATCATCTCATCAGGCATATATCGTGTTCTCTTTGGAGAATGTTCGGGAGATGATTCAGTTGCTGAAGAATCGGTGTCACTGCTTCCCTCAAGTGTTGTGGAAAGGGTTGGTTCAATCCTAGGAGAACTATGTTCCCAGATCCTCACGGGTTGAGCTTGGTGAACTACCCTAGAACGTTTGAGGTTTATCCTAAGTGGAGGATTAGCTGGGCCGGGTGGTTGAACTACAGGTTCCTCTACAACCTTTGGGGCTAGAACCGCGGCGGGTTCAACTTGTACTTGTTGTACTGGGTTCGGGAGAGGTATTCCTACAGCCTCAAAATAAGAACGCATTCGAGCGTCTTGGGGTTCAGCTAACCTCACTAGCCAATTTGGGATTGGCGCAGTGAATTGATTAGCGGAAATCACCGGGGTATTTGATAGTGCTCCAATTGAACATATATTTAGGCGCAATATCATCCTAATATGTAAAGCTTTTAGTTACTATTGTTCTATTTTTATGTAACAATCGTTTAAATAAATAAGTGCGAAGATAAAAGACGAAAATGAAGATTTGAAGATGCAAATGACCAAAAAGCTCAAATGTACAAGATATAATTCAAGTGGTTCCATTTATTGATAAGAAACGTCTAAAAATGATAAGAGTACAAGCCGCGAAATGCAAAGTACAAGATATCTAAGCGTACGAAAAGACGTTCAAAAATCCGGAATCGAGACATAAACCGAGCATCAACGCGCGAGATAACGGAGCTAAAATTATAAGTCAACTATGTACAATAATATAATATAATATATATATAATTATATAAAAAAATATATATATTATATTATGTATTAAAATAAAATGTCGACGAATTAGAGAACAAAAGACATGTGAGATGAGACAGGCGGCCATGCGATCGCATGGCCAGAAGGAACAAATCCCATGCGATGGCATGGCTATCAGAAGCAGGTCGGGTTCTATAAATTGGCCAGTTTTTCAAACGAGTAAACACACCTTAATTTCTTTCTTTCTCTCTATATGTAATATATATTTATATTATAATTTTAATTTAAGTTAATTTTAAATATAAAGTTATGGTTTAGTTGGGTTATTGTAAGAAATGTTTTACGAGTTTTAAAGTCGAAACTCTATCCATGTAACGCTACGCGATAAATAATCACTGTAAGCTATGTTCTTCCTTTTTAAATTAATATCTCGTAACTAAATTATTATTATGCTTATTTAAGCCGAAGTAATCGTGATGTTAGACTAAATATTAAAGACGGGGTTATTGAATTTTGTACCATAATTAGGGTTTGGACAAAAGACCGACACTTGTGGACATTGGACTATGGACCATTAATAGATGGGGGGTATTGTCTAATCGAATGACAACTCATTGGAATTTGTCGAACCTATCTTCAAATTAGTTAATCTAATAATTATTAAATGATTATGCATTTCCTATTTAGTGACGTATATATGACATCTTTTACAATCATTTAATTAATTATTCAGGTTGGGTAATTGATTATTCAAACTGATCAAGTGGGTAAATTAATATTCATATCTCATTAAAACAGGGGTGGATTACATACAAGGGTAATGGGTGGATTTGTTAACAAAGTATTAAAACCTTAGATTACACGTAGTCGATAACCTGGTGTAATTATTAATAAAATATTAAAACCTTGTTACAGTTTGAATCCCTAATTAGTTGGAATATTTGACTTCGGGAATAAGGTTAATTTGATGAGCATTTTATAATTATGACCGATGGACTATTATGGGCAAAAACCAGATAGGTTTCAAATAATCCAGGACAATGGACAGTTAACCCAGAATAATGAATTAAAATCAAAACGTCAAACATCATGATTACGGAAGTTTAAATAAGCATAATTCTTTTATTGTATTTCTCATCGTACTTTTATTTTCTGTCATTTTATTTATTGTCATTTTATTTCTTATCGCAATTTTAATTATCGTAACTTTAAATATTGTTATTTATTTTACGCACTTTAATTATCGTCATTTATCTTTACGCTTAAAATATAAAATCGACAAACCGGTCATTAAACGGTAAAACCCCTTTTTTATATATTATTATTACTATATATAATTATATATATTTTATATAAATATAGTTGTTAAAAATATAGTACGTAATCACTAGCTCCCTGTGAAACGAACCGGACTTACTAAAAACTACACTACTCTACGATTAGGTACACTGCCTATAGTGTTGTAGCAAGGTTTAGGTATATCCCATTCCATAAATAATTAAAACTTGTGTAAATTGTACTGTATTTCATATTAAAAATAATAGTATTTCGTACACCTCCGCTCGCACATCAAGTTTTTGGTGCCGCTGCGGGGGACGCCAGAAAAACGCTATATTTTTGTAAAGTATATTTGTGTAAAATAAATATATACTTTTATTTTGTAAAAATATATCATTTTTATAAAATTTATCTATCTATTATTCTAAAAATATATATATATATATATATATATATATATATATATATATATATATATATATATATATATATATATATATATATATATATATATATATATATATATATATATATATATATATATATATATAAGTGTTTAAAAATATATATATTTATTATTTTTAAGAATTTTTTTTATATAAAAAAATATTTTTATTTTTAGATTTTTAAAATATAAGTTTTTTATATTATATAAATATTTTATTTAAATCAAAATAATAATAATAATAATTAAAATCTAAGATTGGGCCGAAGCCTGTCAAAGCCCAACAACAGGCCTGGTATACGATCTCATGCGACCGCATGAAAATATAACTCTCCACCCATGCGATCGCATGAGCTGCTTTGACAGCTGAACCTCATACAACATTTATTACGGATTAGGGTTTTTAAATTTTTAATAATTATTATTAGGGTTTAATTATTTAATTAGTTTATATTTCTAGTTTTAATTTATATTTTGTAATATTAAGTTAAATTATTATTGTTAAATATATAAATTAATATTTTTATTAAATAATAATATAAAAATATATATATATATATATATATATTTTATATAAAACTTTATAAATTGTATATTTTAAACATTTGTATATTTATCGTTCGTAATTAGTTTTAAAGTTAGTTTTTGCCGTAGTTATTTTATATTTCTAGATTTTTAGGCTTTGCTGTAAAATCTCTTAAGTGCTTTTTCTTTAGATTAAGATTTAGGCGCTTTAGAATTTTGCGACGCAGTTTATTAATTTTAGTGCCTTTTTAAGTTATTGCCGTTTTCCTTTTAGAATTCATTTTAAGCTTTAATACCTTTAGACGTATGCTTTAATTTTTAGTTTTTAGACTTTTAAGTTCCGACGCTTTACTTTCTTATTATTATTATTATTTTTTTTGACTTTTTGTTTTTCGACGTTTGTTTTTCGACTTCTTGTTTTTTGACGCTCTTTTCTTTCTCATTTCAACGCTCTAGTTTTTAGGACATAGATTTTTATTTCAAAATTTCGACGACAAATTATTGTAAGCGATTAAATTAATAGACATCCAAATTTTCTGGTTCGTAGTAATAGTTGGATTTGTTAGTGGTGAGTTGTGAATTTTCCGATTTAAAGGATCCTGGCTACCTGCTGCATCTATTGACTATTCAAAACGTGGGCAAAATCAGAAAAGTCTATTAATTTGATAACTTTAATAATTTTTATATTTATAACTAATAGGATATTCAGTGAATGCACCGAGCAAAACGTTCACCACCTTTCATACGTTCACCACCTGTGTAACCATATCAAGACATCTAGCTAATATTGCCGCTGTTGATTTTTCTTTAGAATCATCATCTAGTCGAACAAGTACTCAAATTCAAATTTCCGATAATCTATTTTTTGAACCCAACTTCACAATTGAGAACCCGGAGGATATTCTAGGACAATTCCAAGATCCTGAACCACTAATCATTCCTCCTGAACCACAAACCGTTAAATCAGAATCCTCTAGTGATTCGTATTCAACAAATTAAATTATGGAAGTAACGGAACCTCAAAGTATGGAAGACCGAATGAGAGCCACACGCACTGGCCAAGGTCACGCCATTATTCGGCCAGATGTTAATGCGCCAGATTATGAAATCAAAGGAAAAATTCTACACATGGTAACTAATCAATGCCAATATAGTGGTACGCCAAAAGAAGATCCAAACGAACATCTTTGAACTTTTAATAGGATCTGTACTCTATTCAAAATCATAGAAGTTGAGGATGAACAGATCTATCTCATGTTGTTTCCCTGGACTTTAAAGGGAGAAGTCGAAGATTGGTTAGAATCGTTACCTGAAGGAGCGACTGACACATGGGATGTTTTAGTTGAGAAATTTCTTAAAAGATTCTTTCCGGCATCTAAAGCCGTAAGACTTCAAGGAGAAATTGCCACGTTCATGCAAAAGAATGAAACATTATATGAAGCGTGGACAAGATTCGGAAGGATGTTGAGAGGATGTCCTCAACACACTTTAGATACTTTTCAAATAGTGCAAATCTTCTATAAAGGCGTCGACGTCACCACACAAAAAGACTTCGACACAACAGCTGGTGGTTCCATTATGAAGAAAACCGCAACCGAAGCTCACAAGATAATTGATAATACAGCATCCCACTCTCATGAGTGGCATTAGGAAAAAGATATTTTTCATTCATTTAAAGCGGTTAGAGCCGATTCTAGCCATGACTTTGATTCCGTTTCCGTAAAAATAGATGCTTTCGAGAGACGAATGGAAAAGATGACTAAAGATATTCATGCAATACTAATCAGTAGTGAGCAATGCGGTGGACCAAACTTAACGAAAGATTGTCACATTGAACAAACGATGGAACAACGTGAGAATGTTTCCTACATAAACCAAAGGCTGGGAAATAATTATCAAAATAATTATCAACCGCCAAGGCCAAAATTCAATCGAAATCAAAACATTCTTTACAATTCAAATGGACCCAACAATAACTCGTATAACTAACAAGGTCCGAATAACCAACCAACTCAAATCAACACTTTCAATCAACAAAGACCTGACTTGTATAAATTACCACAACAAATCGAAGAGAAAAAGCCAAATCTGGAAGAAATGATGGCAAAGCTAATGGAATCTTAAACACAATTTATTACATCTCAAACCCAAACAAATGAGAGGTTTGTTCAGTCATTAAGAACTCAACAAGCTTCCATTTTGAATCTAAAAAAACACGTAGGTACTCTTGCTAGCATGATGAGTGAGAGGGAACAAGGAAAGCTACCGAGTGATACTGAAGTAAATCCTCGGAATGAGAATATTAATAAAGTGTCAACAAATTCTGAAAAACCAGCACAAGAAGATGGAAAGGTTTTAGATGTGAGTAACAATGAAGAAGTTACACCACCACCACCCGAATATGTAAAGCCAGTGGTGGCACCATACAGACCACCCATCCTGTTTCCAAGAAAAGGAGTTGAGTATGAGCAAGTAATAGGTAATAAAGTTTGTGATACATTTGGAAAGAAGAAGAAGAAGAATAAGAAGGTACAAGAAACAAAAACCATAAAAATAAACCCGGTGATGAGAGTTCCACCAAAACTTCCTCCCAGGTTGGGTGATCCGGGTGAATTTATTGTTCCTTGTCTACTTAGTGATTGTGTCATGTATGATGCACTAGCAGATTTAGGTGCAAGTGTGAGTGTTATGCCTCTTTCATTATATAAGAGATTAGGTGTAGGTGAGTTAAGTCCAACGGAAATGAGTGTTCGACTCTTTGATCAAACCATTAGGCACCCAGTTGGAATTGCTGACAACCTACCCGTTCAAGTAGGTAATTTAACCTTTCTAGTCGAATTTATTATCATTGACATAGAAGAGGACTCAAACATTCTTCTAATTTTAGGTCGACCATTCTTAGCATCCACCGGGGCGTTTATTGATGTAAGAGAGGGTAGAATGACACTTAGTGATGGTGACAAATCGGTCATCTTTGTGATTCGAAAGTCTAAATCTCCACCAACCAAAACTGTTGAACCAATAAAAACAATTGGTAAGAACTATGTTGTTTTACCAACTCCAACGGTAGTGCTTAACAATAATAAAATGCCTAAGTGTGGGAAAGATGAAGTAACACCTAATGATGACTTGATAACAAAGAACCCCGTTGTTGATACGAAATTAAATGACCCCGTTATTAACAGTTCAATGAAGAAACTTATTAAGCGGATTCGTGATGCTAGAACCAAGGGGAACTTTAAGTTATGTAACAGGTTAATATCCAATCTGTCGCCTAAAAAAAGGCGAAACTAGTTGAATTTGTGGATATTACACAGGAATCCGACCAATGGCTTAAAGCAAAAGTTACAGATATGCAAGTTGATTATGGTCCAAGAGAAATTGACGATGAAGTTAATCACAATTTCGACATCGCAACTACCTAAGTGTGGGGAGATTCAATTGTTCTAAGAAAAAAAATGATTTCTAGAGTTAGTTGTTCTGTTCTCGTGTAGTTCCGAGAATGAAATCCGATTGGTCTTTTCCACTAGCAGACATTAAAGAACTAGTTTTCTTCCCCCATTCTGATTTTTTTTTTGTTTTGTAGGTTTTATATGAAATTAATATGCATTTTAAATTAAAGTTTTGTGTGAATTTAAAAACAAAATTTACTTTATTTCATTAAGTTTAAAAAATGATTTCTAAAATTTGTCGTGAGTTAAACACTAGGTCGTAAAACCGAAATTGCTTTACCCAAGGACGGGGCGAAAATTTTTTTATCATTATTTTAATATTATTGATCTAAAGTATGCCAAAAATATTATATGAATGTGGGGTAATATACCCAACTTCAAAAATATGTATATATGTTTGTAGTTTATGTTATGTACAAAACAGGGTAAAACAGCGCAATTTTAAAGACTGGCATTAAGTTCAGCAAAAGCTACTAATTTTGACGACAAGACGCAAAACATGTGTGAAATAACAAACAACATGTGTGAAAACTCGGTATTTTTAATCATTTTTCTATGCTAATCACCCTCATGAATATAAATTTTTACTGATTTCTTGCAAATGAGGGCATTGCAAGATCTCAAGTGTGGGGATAGGGTTATAAATTCTCTCGGGTTTACACTTGGTTTAATTGTCAAATTTTGTGAAAATTTGAAAAAATTTCAACTAAATGAACTCAAAATCATGTTTATACATATTTATAAACGATAAAACTAGGTGATAATACCGAAATTATTGTTACCTCGGAAAGGACATAAATTGAGAAATGTAACATCCTGTTTTCTTCATACGTGTCTTAAGGTACTTATTTAATCGTTAGAACGTTTATAATTCGCTTGTTTATGTGATTAAACGATTTAAAGTGTTAACTTGATGTATACGAGATATATTTATATATTACGTTTGAGATTGGATGCATGTATAAGTATATGCATGGGTTTTGATAGTGTTAAGTCATGTGAGACTTAAAGACGAAGTTCAAATGAATATAGGAAGCGTGAACGAGGTGTACAAGTCGAGTAAATCAATGTTGATTTAAAATAGTTGAAATGGTCAGTTGCAGCACAACGTCGCACCGCGATGGAGTGGGCTGCGCCGCGGCATCTCACGTAAATCAGAGTCAGGAGGCGGGCTAAAGAGGATCTGATTTCCTTTAATTGTCGCGCCGCGACGATATGGGCCGCGCCGTGGTAGACCTGCCAGTCTGACTCCGAATTCAGTTTTAAAAAGGGTTAATATGAGGGTATTTTCATCTTTTTGCGTTTGGATCAGATTTGTGGCTCAAATGTAAACCACATATCTCATTTAATTCATTTTCATTTCCCTTTTCTTTCCAATTTCTCTTCCAAAACACAAAACCCTTTTAGATTAAAAGTGAGATTCGAAGGTGAAGACTTGTGATTCGATCTTTGGAGCAAATAGGAAATTTGTTCTCCTCGTTCATAGCTACGACTTGATAGTGTTGGTAAGTTTTAACTCCGTGTTTTGAGTTTTAGTTAATTTATGGCTAGGGTTTAGGTCATTTGAGGCTTGTAAGACCCATTTGGGAATTTAATGGGTGAATTTGGGTTATATTGATGTAAGAAAACCCTAATAGCTATAATCTAGGGTTTGGTCATGTAAATCGAGATTTTTAAGTGTTAAATTGTGTCGGTAGTCACTAATGTACTTGTAAATTGATGAAAGACTTGTTAATGGGTTCGTGTTTGACCAACTAGCGAGTCTAAGTGTCAAAATGGGTCAAAAGGGGTAATGTTGACCTAGTTGGGCAAAGATGGGTATGAAAATACCCTAAAAGGTGGTAGTTATTGTTATTGGACTATAATCACTACTTTTTAGTGATTGATGATGAGTCTTGGCCATTAATGGGCGGTCTTGGAGTAAATGGGTTATTTAATGCAAATGGGTCATTAAATGCTTAAGTGATAAATGTTGGTGTCAAGTCCAACTAGTTTGGTGTATTGAAATTGTACTTATTGTATTAGGTACTTCACTTTGAAGCTTGCGATGTTGTTAATTCATCGCCTAGTCTATAAGGTGAGTGGAGTAATTATACGTATGTGTATATGACGTATTTAATTGTGAATGTTATGAACCATCGAGCCAGTAGTGCCATAACATGTATGTGACAAGTGTCAAAGTGTGAACCATCGAGCTGGTAGCACTATAAACTAAGGCGTGAACCATCGAGCCGGTAGTGCCGAAGTGTGAACCAAAGAGCCAGTAGCACTATAAAATCATGATGTGAACCATCGAGTCGGTAGCATCAAGTGTGAACGATCGAGTCGGTAGCACTATAAAACAAAGTGTGAACCACGAGCCGGTAGCACTATAAAAGAGTATGACTCAAATGCATATGGTGTGAACCATCGAGCCGGTAGCACCATAGCGTTTATGGTTAACCATATGGGGGTTTATTGATTGGTAGCATATTATATATATAGATTGTGATGAGGATATGCTAATGCGGTTTCGTGATATTGTACAACTTGTTAGTATTACGAGTATGATGACATGCTATTTGAGTTACAAGTTTGTATACGATATTTTGTAAGTGGTTGCAAGTAAGTAGGTTATATATGTATATGTATAACTATTGCACTCACTAAGCTTTAGCTTACCCTCTCGTTGTTTACATTTTTAGGTGCGAACGCGGAGAAAGGAAAAAGGGTTATTGGGCATTAGATTCCCATGATGCTTGCTAGTTAAAGCTTTTGGAAGATGACCTAGTGTTTTTGGGTAGTTTAACCTCAAACCATGCTCGGGTGTAGTTTGGATTAAAACTATCATTTCAAATGGGTCGAACTTGTAATACATTTGATTAATGGCCTTAGTGCCTTTTGTAAACATTAAACTTGTTGTACGTTTTAATGGGTTGTATGGAATGGTTTATATCATTCCAATGGCACGTTAATGATCGTTACTATAAAAAAAATTTTATCCGGTTGAATACGGGTTGGGTTGTTTCAAGTGGTATCAGAGCATGGTCTAAGGGATTTAGGCGACTTGAGATATGTGCCTAGACTTAGACTTTATTGTGTATGCATTGTATGCGGGACTTGTAGGAGACGGGTCGGACCGGGTGTGGTTAGTGCTAGGTTATGTGATCTAACCTTGTACTAATTGTTTTGTGTTGTGTCTTGAAATCATCAAGCAAGATAGACGTTGTACTAGCGAGTTAATGTGACGTGCTCGCATAACAATGATTAGCTACCATTGTTACGGGTTCAAGTCGTGTCAAGCAAGCGATGTACGATGATTGTTGAGCAAGATGGAGCGGTGTGGTATATTTATGATTTGTCCTTCGTTTCGTTGTTTAACCCATTCTGCTTTGTAGAATGAAGATGAGAAATGGTCATGATACCGAAAATGGAGGCCCGAGCGAGGACTCCGAATTCACGGCCAAGGTCGAGGCCATCAATAAAAAGAAAAGAGCGGAATTCCTTGAGGATGTCCGAAAGGTTTTCCAAGAATCGGTTGATGGGCAAGTAACCGAGTTAATAAATGAACGAATGAATGCCGCGATCGAAGAGGCATTAGAAGCTAGAAATATTCATCCTCGGGGCGAAGGGGGTGATGGTAATGGTGGAAATGGGAGGCGAGACTTCCATTAAAAAAATTTCAAGGATGCTCAACCTCCTATGTTTAATGGAGTGAGAGATCCATTAAAAAGCACATGTTGGATCTCCGACATCGAGGGGGCTTTTCGTATCGCCGAATGTCCTCCCGAGAAGAAGACGAGATACGGTTCTAGTATGTTGCGTGAAGAAGCTAAGTTGTGGTGGGACGATAAAATTAAGTTTTATGGTGAAGAGCAATGCATGAGCTTGACGTGGGAAGAGTTCAAAAAGGAATTTTTCAAAGAATACCGAACTTCTTCCGACCTTGATAAAATCCGGGCCGAGTTGCACAATTTGCAACAAGGTTCAATGGACTTGGTTACCCTCAAGTCGACCTTTTTGGCAAAGACTCGTTTTTGCCCGGAGTATGTTGGCGATGATCACAAATTGATGCTAGATTTTTATTGTACACTAAGTGATGAATTAAAGCGTAAGATTAGTCGGGGAATGGCTAAGTCTTTTGAGGAATTGTTTGAGTTAGCCCGGGGCTTCAAACCGGAAGTTCCATAGCAAAGCGATTTATCTTTTTGTAAGAGAAAATTTGAAGGTTCGAGTGATTCGAACTTTTCGAACAAAAAGAGCAAGAAGGGTTTCGAAAGTGCTAATAGCGTGAAGAAAGGTGGTTATTTGAGTTATGGACCCACGTGTTTCAATTGTAATCAAAAGGGGCACTTGGCCCGTGATTGTACCAAAGCGCCGAGTAAAATTACTTGTTATAATTGTGGTAAAGAAGGGCACCGAAGGCCGAAGTGTCCCGATTTGAACACCGATCATGTTAAACGGTTAAAAAAGGTGGCGGGTACGGCTAGGGGACGCAATTATTTGATGACTAATGATGAGGCCAAGCAATCCAACGAAGTTGTCTCAGGTACTTTCATGGTTAACTCTAATCCAGCAAGGATCCTATTTATAGCGGTGCTAATTTATCGTTTGTTTCTCCAAAATTTGTGCCTAAACTTAATAAGCCGCTAGCTAAGTTAAGTCATCCGGTAGAAGTTGAAATAGCGGATGGTAAGACGGTGCTAGGGGTTGATGTTTGTAATGATTGTGATATTGTGTTCGGTTCCGAAACATTTAAAATTGATCTCATTCCGATGACTTTGGGTGAGTTTGATGTTGTCGTTGATATGGATTGGCTCGATCGTTATAGAGCCGATATTGCATGCCATGAAAAGTCTATTAGGGTAATGACCCCAAGTGGGGGAGAACTAATTATTCATGGTGAGGGACGGAGAAGACTTGTGCCGATATGCACTCTTGCACGGGCACGTCGTTTTCTTAATACTGGTGGTATGGCTTTTCTTGCCCATGTAGTTGATACTCGTGAAGAGCCACCATCCATTCATGAAATTTTAGTGGTTAGTGAATTCGAAGACGTTTTTCCGGACGAATTACCGGGTGTTTCAGCGGAATGACAAGTTGAATTTCGCATTGAGTTGGTTCCGGGTGCTACTGCCATTGCTAAAACTCCTTATCGTTTAGCGCCGACCGAAATGCAAGAATTGTTAAATCAAACCCAAGAGTTACTTGAGAAGGGTTTTATTCGACCGAGTGCTTCGCCATGGGGCGCTCCGGTTTTATTCGTGAAAAAGAAGGATGGTAGTATGCGGATGTGCATCGATTATCGGGAGTTGAATAAAGTGACGATAAAGAATCGTTATACATTGCCTCGGATAGACGATTTGTTTGACCAACTCCAAGGTGCAACTTATTTCTCTAAGATCGACCTACGATCCGGCTATCACCAAATGAGGGTCCGTGAGGAAGATATTGAGAAAACGGCCTTTCGAATGCGTTACGGGCATTTTGAGTTTGTAGTTATGCCTTTTGGTCTTATGAATGCACCGGCGGCATTTATGAATCTTATGAACCGAGTGTGCCAACCAATGTTGGACAAGTCGGTAATTGTGTTCATTGACGACATACTTGTCTATTCGAAGAGTATGAAGGAACATGAACATCATTTGCGTGGTGTGTTGAAGACGTTGCGAAAGGAGAAGTTATATGCAAAATTCTCCAAATGTGAATTTTGGCTAATGGAAGTTCAATTCCTTGGCCATATTGTGAACAAAGATGGTATTCAAGTAGATCCGGGGAAGATTGAGACGGTGAAAAGTTGGGAACGACCGACTACGCCTACGAAAATTCGAAGTTTTCTCGGATTGGCCGATTATTACCGTCGGTTTATCCAAGACTTTTCTAAGATCGCTTCCCCATTGATGAAATTGACAAGAAAGAACGCGAGATTTAATTGGGAAACAGAGCAAGAAATTGCTTTTCAATTATTAAAAGAGAAGTTGTGTCAAGCTCCGGTGTTAGTGTTGCCGGAAGGTGTAGAAGACATGACGATCTATTGTGATGCTTAATTAAATGGGCTCGGTTGTGTTCTAATGTAAAGAGGTAAAGTCATCGATTATGCCTCTCGACAATTAAAGGAACACGAAACGAGATATCCGACTCATGATCTTGAGTTGGAGACGGTGGTACACGCGTTGAAAATTTAGCGCCATTACTTGTATGGTGTTATGTGTACGATTTATTCAGATCATAAGAGTTTGAAACATCTTTTTGATCAACGAGATTTGAATTATCGTCAACGTAGATGGATGGATGTGGTAAAAGATTACGATTGTGAAATACTTTATCATCCGGGCAAGGCGAATGTGGTCGCGGATGCGTTGAGTTGAAAGAGTCAACATCCGGCAATACGAGTAGGATCGTTACGCATGATTATTATGAACGATTTCCTTGTAAAGCTCGGTGAGATTAAAATTGAAGCTTATGTTAATAATAAGCATGAAGAACGAATCGTGGGGAAAACGGAGTCTATTACCTTAGGCCCGCATGGTATGTTATCCTTTCAAGGACGGGTATGGGTGCCTAAAATAGGTGATAATCGACGAGTGCTACTTGATGAAGCTCATAAGTCAAAGTATTCCATTCACCCGGGCGCAACGAAAATGTATCTTGATTTGAGAAAGGAGTATTGGTAGCCGGGCATGAAACGTGATGTTTTTAAGTATGTTGAACAATGCGTCACGTGTTTTTAAGTTAAGGCCGAACACCAAAAGCCGTATGGTATGTTACAACCGTTAGAAATCCCGAAATGGAAATGGGAGCACATTACCATGGATTTCATTACAAAGTTACCAAAGACGGCGAGAACCCAATTTGATTCGATTTGGGTGATTGTTGATCGGTTGATGAAGAGTGCCTTATTTCTTCCCATTCGGGAAGCGATATCATCAGAGACTTTGGCTAAGTTGTTCATCAAGGAAGTGATGGGGTTCTTATATCTATTATTTCGGATCAAGATACTTGTTTCACATCTCGGTTTTGGGAAAAGTTTCATGAAGATATGGGTACACAATTGAAATTGAGCACAGCGTACCATCCTCAAACGGACGGTCAAACCGAATGTACGAATCAAACATTGGAAGATATGTTACGGGCGTGTATTATCGATTTCGGTGGTAGTTGGGATGAGCACTTACCCTTGGTGGAATTCTCGTACAATAATAGCTATCATGCTAGTATTGGAATGCCACCCTACGAGATGCTTTATGGGCGTAGGTGTCGAACCCCAATTTGTTGAGGTGAAGTGGGTTAAAGAGAAATCGAGAGTACCGATTTGGTTTTAGAGATGAATAGCAAAATTGATATGATTTAAGTGGTTCAATTTATTGATAAGAAACATCTAAAAATGACAAGAGTACAAGCCGCGAAATGCAAAGTACAAGATATCTAAGCGTACGAAAAGACGTTCAAAAATCCAGAACCGAGACATAAACTGAGCATCAACGCGCGAGACAACGGAGCTAAAATTACAAGTCAACTATGCACAAGAATATAATATAATATATATATAATTATATAAAAATATATATATTATATTATATATTAAAATAAAACGTCGACAAATTAGAGAACAAAAGACATGTGAGCTGAGATAGGTGGCCATGCGATCGCATGGCCAGAAGGAACAAATCCCATGCGATCGCATGGCTATCAGAAGCTGGCCGGGATCTATAAATTGGCCAGTTTTTCAAACGAGTAAACACACCTTAATTTCTTTCTTTCTCTCTATACGTAATATATATTTATATTATAATTTTAATTTAAGTTAATTTTAATAATAAAGTTATGGTTTAGTTGGGTTATTGTAAGAAATGTTTTACGGATTTTAAAGTCAAAACTCTGTCCGTGTAACGCTACGCGATAAATAATCACTGTAAGCTATGTTCTTCCTTTTTAAATTAATATCTCGTAACAAATTATTATTATGCTTATTTAAGCCGAAGTAATCGTGATGTTATACTAAATATTAAATACGGGGTTATTGGATTTTGTACCATAATTAGGGTTTGGATAAAAGACCGACACTTGTGGACATTGGACTATGGACCATTAATAGATGGGGGGTATTGTCTAATCGAATGACAACTCATTGGAATCTGTCGAACCTATCTTCAAATTAGTTTATCTAATAATTATTAAATGATTATGCATTTCCTATTTAGTGATGTTTAGATGACATCTTTTACAATCATTTAATTAATTATTCGGGTTGGGTAATTGATTATTCAAACTGATCAAGTGGGTAAATTAATATTCATATCTCATTAAAACAGGGGTGGATTACATACAAGGGTAATTGGTTTAATTGTTAACAAAGTATTAAAACCTTAGATTACACGCAGTCGATAACCTGGTGTAATCATTAACAAAGTATTAAAACCTTGTTACAGTTTGAATCCCTAATTAGTTGGAATATTTGACTTCGGGAATAAGGTTAATTTGATGAGCATTTTATAATTATGACCGATGGACTATTATGGGCAAAAACCAGATAGGTTTCAAATAATCCAGGACAATGGACAGTTAACCCAGAATAATGAATTAAAATCAAAACGTCAAACATCATGATTACGGAAGTTTAAATAATCATAATTCTTTTATTGTATTTCTCATCGTACTTTTATTTTCTGTCATTTTATTTATTGTCATTTTATTTCTTATCGCAATTTTAATTATCGCAACTTTAAATATTGTTATTTATTTTACGCACTTTAATTATCGTCATTTATCTTTACGCTTAAAATATAAAATCGACAAACCGGTCATTAAACGGTAAAACCCCCTTTTTATATATTATTATTACTATATAAAATTATATATATTTTATATAAATATAGTTGTTAAAAATATAGCACGTAATCACTAGCTCCCTGTGGAACGAACCGGTCTTACTAAAAACTACACTACTCTACGATTAGGTACACTGCCTATAGTGTTGTAGCAAGGTTTAGGTATATCCCATTCTATAAATAATTAAAACTTGTGTAAATTGTACCGTATTTCATATTAAAACAAATAGTATTTCGTACACCTCCGTTCGCACATCAGTATTCATCTTCAACTCCCCAAATCTCTTCATCTGTAATCCATGTGTACCTGGTACAAAAATATTTGCATTTCCACAAGCATTTATAGCATCATGGATAAAGATACAGAAAAACCTTTCACAAGGGATGTATGAACCCCTTGGTTTATCAACTTGTGCTTGAACCAAATCCCACAAGAGTTCTGTATAATCCGAAGTTTCCACTCTTGTGAATGAGTAGAACAGCTTGAGCATTGGCACAGTTAGGCTGTCAGATCCACTCCGTGTCATCAGCAAGCATCTGTTGATGATCGAGAAGATCACGTACCATCGAGAGTGCAAATATTTATTCTGAAACTTAGCTGGTGGAACATTAGTAGCTCCAACATATCCAAGCTAGAAGATTGAGTTCATCACTTGCTGAGTAGCAGGGAAAGCAGGAGCATTCTGTACAAGAGGAAGCTGAAAGATCCTCCTGAAGTCAGCTTTGGTGATACTCCTGAATCCTTGTACCCCTCTCAGCTCAAATTCGAATTTAGCTTGTTCTCCCTGTAGATTGGCAGCTGTAGGTTGTGTAGCCTCCACAAACCTAATTGTTCTATTAAGAAGCTCTAAGTCTGTGACTGGCACACTAACTGTTGAGCTTAGAGCAGGCCATAAAGTATGCCTTTCTAGAATAGCAGTCAGTAATTGCAAGGGATGTTGGTTTCAGAATTGATGAAGTGATTGTTCGCCATTTAGCTGTATGAATAAGAAATAGAAGACCACAAGATGTTATCATAAAACACATATCTCTATTCTTATTTCCTTTGAAAACCTTTGTATTTTTTAGATTTTATAATTTTTATGGTTTTTCTAAATTATAAAAATCATCTATTCCAAATACAAACAAACATTTGACAAACATGACATTCATACGATATTCATCACATTACAAAATCATCATGCATAATCAAATATGTAGCAGAAAGAATCAGAACAACACTTAGTCAATTATTCAGCACAATTCAAGCAGATTCGGTATTTATGAAAACTTCAGATTCGGTAACCAAATAAGCTTGAGTTTTCAATTCAAAGATTTAGATAAAACATGTTAAGTGTTTCAAGTGAAAAGTTAAATTATTTTAAAGTACCAAATAGCAGACTCGGTATCAAGCCAAGAACAGATTCGGTATCTTCAAAAATCACAGATAATCACTCAAACATGTATATTTAGTCTCATATCATGCAAAATCATAATCATAACCAATTAACCACTCAATAAAATCAGGAAAACATGTTAATCATTTGAACAGACTCGGTACTGTAGCAAGAACACATTCGGTATATATAGAATCTATCAAATAGTCAATTAAACATGTAATCCGACTCGGTCAATTGATAGATCAACTAATTTAACATAGATTTGACAAGATTTCATGTTAATTATCCTAATCATATGAGTTTAATCTAAGATTCAAGATATTCGACTCAGATTTGGTATAATCAACACTTTTTCAAAATTAAGTATCACAATCTTGTTATTTGTAATCTTTTCTTGTTTATAAGCATTCAATTATCTCAGATCTACAATATGTGCATCTTAGATTTGATTAAAACAAAGAAATACCAAGAATTTGATACAGAAGACTGGACTCGGTAGATTAGGCAGACTCGGTAAGTTAAGGCAGATTCGGTATGCAATTAATACAAGGTGAGAGAAAGTTTGACTTTGAACCTCCTATTTATAGATATCGAAGGATTTTGAAAAACATGGGCCTTATCGAATGAGCCTATTTTACCGAATGAGTCCATTTTCAAAATTCAACAAATTAACTTCAAATTTTGACATATCTGTCATACCCCCAAATAGGGCCGGGGAAATATGACTTCACAATATCACAACACAAGTATGTATAAACGAGAACGACTCTAAATGAGATGTTTTATAACAAAATTTAAATTTGCAGCGGAAACATAATAAGGTTTTACATAATGAAATTCATATGTAAATAACAAATGATAAGTCTAATATGTGGACTCCAATGCAACAGCTAACTAAGCATCATAGGGCAGCACACAAGCTAATCGTCACCTAAGATAAACATGCTTAAAATGTCAACATAAAGGTTGAGTGAACATCATAGGTTTAACAATCATATTAAGTTTTAGACCACAAGATTTAGTTCAAAATATCAGAATATTCGATATGCCATGAGTTATAATATCGAACTAGACATTAACCCCTGACACTGTACGGGTGTCGGCAATCATTATTATGTACCCCCTTGACGATCACGCCAATGGGTAGAGATGTCACTCTCAATAGGCCTACTCACAATAATTAAGCTTGCAAAATTTCAATTCCAGCAATTAACGATATTATGGTGGGAATTTGCATGTAACAATAAATACATGTTTAATAAAAGTCTCATGAACATATCAAATAGTTAAGGTACTTGTGTCTAAATTGTAAATCATTTTAAAGCAAGCATGTGTCTCACCCCAAAAGTTGTAAAACAGTTAATAAATAGTAAAAAGCGGGGCTATGAAGTTCACCTTAGTAGCAAGTAAGTAATTCCACGCAAGGAGTATGAACAGAGTATGTAATCGGAGATCTCAACCTAGAGATATAACCTTTGATTAGTTAATGTCTAACAGACATAAAGTTAGTTTATTAATATAGCAAGCTGTATTAACAGTGACGGTTTTCGAGAAAAGTTCCTATTTCTCAAAAGTTTCTATTTTTGGAAACCTACTATTTATGGAAAGCTTCCACTTATAGTAAGCTTCTAGTTTAAGAAGTTTGGGTTATAATTCTTAACAAAGATGTACAATCTTGCCCAAACTTCGTTGCTAACATGCAAGTCACTCGAATTATCTATTGTTACCGGGCGCCCAGGATTCTTGACCAGAATCTAAGTCATGGCATTCGAAATCCACAAGCGGTTCCCATAATGGCAACAAGGACCACCCTAGGCCACATGTAGTGGTGATGTTTGTAGTCTTTGTACGGTATCTTTAATTATAACCTTCACGTTATAGGTATACACATAACAATTTATTAATGTACTTATTAATTATATATATATATATATATATATATATATATATATATATATATATATATATATATATATATATATATATATATATATATATATATATATATATATATATATATATATATATATATATATATAAGGTGATAATATACTTAGTGTAATTAAGTGTTACCATATAGATAGGTTTATAAGTTATAATAATAATAATAATAGTATTATTCTTTAATTAATCAACTATTAAGTAAACTTATCATTATATGTTATATGTTATATATATATATATATATATATATATATATATATATATATATATATATATATATATATATATATATATATATATATATATATATATATATATATATATATATATATCCATATCTACACGTTATATATACATATAATCTTTATTATTATATTTTGTATATGTTTGTAGCTATACTACTTATGTATATATTTAATGTATGTGTTACATATACATTAGTATAAAAGTGATACATATATATTCATATAACTACTTATCATCTTTAGTAACTTCTTATAATATATACATGATACATATACACACTCATACATACACACACACATATATCTACAATGTATACATGTACATACATACGTTTGCATGCATGCATGTGCATCATTATCATTATTATTTACTAATCTTCACTCATGTACATAAAATCATAAACCAATAACATTATCTTATTAATCATCACTAACTCATTAATCTTTACCTACATATTTAACAACTTAATCTCAATAATCAATAATCTTCCACGCACCATTACTTATGATCATACACCTTTAATCATTATTCAACTTACTTAAACTTATTGATCACAAGCATCATCTATAATCTTTTAACCTTATTACAAGTTCAATCTTATTAATCACATTCATAATCTAGTTCATATTTTATTCATAATCATAATCATAATTCCACATCCTTAACTTATTAATCATATTCATTATCATTATTCCTATTCTTATTAATCTTCAACACAATCTCATTAACCAACTTTTATCAATCTTTTTAACCTTATTCATAATACTTCATGATCATACATAATTCATAATACTTTTAATGTTGTTCATACATAAATATATTAACTAACTCATGTCATTATTATTATTATTCATTAACTTAATCTTTTATAATACTTACAATACATCTTAATTCACATCATAATACTTATAACTTAATCCTTATAATCAACTTAAAAGTAATTGATTTAAAAGCAAGATTAAACTAGGTTTTAGGGATACCTTAATAGGAGATTAATAACAAGAACAAGATGATGATTATGGGAAACAAAACAGCAGGCAGATTCAGCAACAATAACACGATCAAACAAGAGCTTTCTTGGGCTGTTATGGTTCGCAGATACAGCAAGAAAACCCAAAAGGAAAGCGCAGCAACAATGGTTGATTAGGGGCTGTTTGATCACGCAAAAACAGAAGAATAATGAGGCTGTTATGGTGTCAATTTGCATCTGAAACAAACAGGTTTCATGGTGTGTTGGGCTGCAACAATGGCTGCAGTTGGTGGTCGAATAGAGGGCTGTTACATCAGCTCCAGGGTGGCAAAAAAGGCTGTTTTGAGGGGTTATTGGTGAGTCGATGCAGGAGGGTTTAAAGGGCTATTTGGGTGTCGACAGGAAGAGGGAAAACATCAGCAACAATGGTAGATGATGATGGTTGTGGGCTGCGTAAGAGGGCAGCAAGTGGGTGTGTAGTTCGGTTGCTAAAAACCAAAGGTGGGAGGTGAGGTGGTGATGGTTTACGTAGGTAAGAGCAAGGGAGGAGAAGAGAACTTGGTTGTGATTTGTAAATGTGGAGAATGGATCCTAAGGGGTCTATTTATAGTTGCATTTAGGAGCCCTAGTCTTGTTAGGATTGATGAAGACAAACTTGGAGAATAAGATTAGCTTGAGGATTAAGATGAAAGGAGTTAGATTTGGTTTAGGAGTAGGAGATGAACTAGTCTTAGTCTTGATCTATCCCATTTCCTTTTTTTTATATAATATGGGCCGATTCCCTCTAATATATATATATATATATATATATATATATATATATATATATATATATATATATATATATATATATATATATATATATATATATATATATATATATATATATATATTTACGGATTATGTATATATATTATATACTTATATATATATATATATATATATATATATATATATATATATATATATATATATATATATATATATATATATATATTACTATTAGGGTTACATTTTATTTAAGTTACATTTTATTTAATTATCATAATAACATTAATAATAATAATAGTTATTAGGGTTTGGGTTTAATATTTTATATTAAATGGTATTAGGGTTTTGTATTTAATGTATAGGGTTTTAAATAATATTAGGGTTTTAGTATTAATTACTCCATTTACTATACACGGATAACAACCCTAGTGCTAACACACAGAATATGAAAATGAAACCCTAAGGGCAATTTAGTAAATTCAGAATGGAAATGTGTGGGTTGTTATAATATCTTTATCAAGGATTTTCCAAGATTATCACATTTTCATTGAAAAACATTTCTGAGACAATTTTTAAAAATTTTTAACTTACCGAATTTGTGATGTTGGTTGTCAGATTCGGTATGATGCTAAAATTAGCATTTATTCAGAAAAATTCAAATCTTTTTTAATTTTAACTTTTCCAATTTTTATGAATTTTCTCAAAATAAGATTTGTACTTAGAAAAACTTTGAATTATGTACAAAGTACAAATCTTCAGTGATACCAATTGTTAAAACGGGTTGCATACTGAGATGTGTGCAAGCCTTAGTGAATCATTTCAGATATTAAACAAAAGGTTTATGAATTCACTTTTGAAAATCAATTTTCTTTTCATTTTCTCCCCCTCAAAATGTGATATACAGGAAATTAAATCAACATTTTGATATGTTCCCAAAAAAAATGAATTAACTCCCCCTTGAAACATGATATCAATGAATTACCACCCCTTTCGTAACCATTGAAAAAATACACCCAGGAAGTTAACAGAAATTTAAAGGCTCCCCCTTGAAAGATAATATCTAAAGCAGAAGAAATCAGTTGCTCCCCCTAGAAAGTATGTACTCCCCATAAACACATGATCCCAGTTATAAGTCCCAATAGAGCGAAGGAAAGTTAAGCACTATACTCTACCATGCCAATCTCTTTGATCAAGAACTTTAGCCTAATTTTATCTAAGGGTTTAGTGAACATGTCAGCTAATTTCACTTTGGTAGGCACAAAATATAACTCTACATCTCCTTTTTCTATAAGGTCCTTAATGAAATGATAACGAATATCTATGTGTTTAGTCTTAGAAAGTAGAGGCAATTTATCACACAAAGCAAGCATTTGTTCTAATGATTGACACTTAAGTTGCAAATCAACATTTTCCTTTTCCAGTATAGCTACTATACGTTTCAAGTTTCATACAGCAGGTATGTTTGCATAAAATTCATTCATAGGATCAATTGTTACATTAAAGTCTATCAAATTTTCAACAAAAGGTTCTTCTCGAGGTTCTACTTTTACATCTAAAGAAGTTTGACCTAGGGATTCTGTCTCAAAGAAGACAGTTAATTCATGTGCTAGGTCTTCACAGAAGACATCATCAGAACATGCAAGTAAGGCCGGTAGAATTGGTTTCACATTAAAAGTTGGTTCATCAAACACCTCATCTATGGTAATAATGCTAGAACTAGGTTTGTTAAACACTTCATTCTCAAGCATTAAAATGTATTTCTCTAGCATGAGTGTAGGGATATAAACCAGTCTATGCTTAGGCACATAATTTTCACGTTGCATATTCTTTTCAGTTTCAACAAGTTCCTTCAAGAAATCAGGATTTGATTTACCCATTTTAGCATTAATTTTCTCACACATTAAGCTAATTTGATGGTATTTTCTAGATTTGCGATTAACAATAATATCATCAAAATCAGCATCAGAAGCATGCACAAAATGAGATGGTAAACCAGCTTGAAAGTAATCAGAATGATATAATCCTTGAATCTTTTTGGAAGCATTATCTAAAATCTTAGGATCTTCATAACCCAACCCCTACTTTTCACCATGAATCGTTTTTAGTCTATTCATGAATATTGTTTGTTTTGAAAGTTCCATATCAATGATAGCTTTAGATTGCTTTGTATGATGGAGTTTTTCCTCATATCGAGCAAGTTAAGCTTTCTGATATTGCTCTAAACATACATATTATTCGACGCAATATCAGTCATATTTCATCAGCTTTTATCATTTAAAAGACATTCAACGTATAATATTCAAGAAAAACAACAAAAGTGGACAAGAGCTTGAAGTTTGAAGAAACGATGATAAAACGATAGTTTTAACCAAATTTATATCAAGAAACGTTTATCCGAATGAAAGTACATGATAGATGAAGAAAAGAGTTCAAATGGAAAGTGCCAAGTCAGTACACGTCAATACGGGATCAACAAAGAACAAACGAAAAAGAAAAATAAAGGAAACTGTCATTAACACATACGCGAATCGTGTAGGTCTACACGATACGCGTAGTAATTTGTTCTTACGCGAATCGTGTAACCATACACGAAACGCGTAGTTTTAGGCCAAGATTAATCATGAAACACAAAATGGGACGGTGGCTTTTTCTTTAAAAATCAATTCTTTTCTCAAATGAGATACAGCAAGGAAACCAATAAACAAGTTGAAGCCTACCTACTACTAGTTCAATGTTAAATACGGAGTACTATCAACAGAATCAAGGACACACATTTTTTAGACGAAAGATATCAAAGAACACAATTACTATATTACTGTAAATTAATTTTAGTACTCCGTATTATTTTCATTCAGTTTCAATATTTAATATTTAGGATAGTTTCAAATATTTAGGGTGTATTGTTCGTGATTAAGGGTAATATTGTACGCGTGAAAAGGGTGTTATTATTGTAATTTTTCTACCGTTTGAAGTTAATGAAAGTGAAGAATTTTTAGTAAGTTTACTCTGTTAAAATTATCGTTGTTATTATGTTTGCATATCTATATTTTTATGTTTACCCTAGTGTAATGAATAGCTAAATTTCCTTAGTGTTTGCTTAGATGTAGAGCCCCTAGTGAAATGGATTGTTATCAATTGTAAAAGTTAAAATGTAACTTTAGTATTTTTAATATTGAGCCTAGTTAAAAGAACCATTATTGTGTAATTAGGTATTTAACCCTTGTCACTTAATTTATTAAATTTAAATAACGAAAGTTGTTTTTATTTATATAAATTAAGCTTCAACATTAAAATGATCTAGACGAATTTATGGATAAATTATTAACACCAATTTAGAAATAAACTCCGGTGGTTTGGGTAATATCAATAATTATATGATAGTGAAATTGTAAAAAGGGAAACCGTTACGATTTGGGTATTGGCGAAAGTCAAAACTAGGCTAGGTCTCAATTTAAATACTTAGGGAATAGTAGCTATCTAAATAGAATCCGATGAAAATTAGATTTATTTTAGTTAGTCGTAACCTTATATTTATTCGAAAGAAAAATATAAAGTTTAATACTAAAACATTTTAATAAGGCTTAAAACTCAAATCAATCCATGGACCTAGGGGTGACACAATTAAGTAAACACTCTCATTTATCCCATATATATTTCTTATAAAAGTATTATTATCATTATTTACGAATTATTATTTTAAAATATAAAAAAAATACATAAAAACATTTAAATTTCGTAACAGACTATTTGTCACAGTTTATATATCATACGCGTATCGTGTATGGTATACGCGAAACGCGTATGCCTGTAATTCAAACTGTACGACCAGATTCACACAATTCGCGTAGGTTTTAAATTATACGCGATACGCGTATAAATACGCGAAACGCGTATGTACAAGACACGGCTACAGTACCAGTTAGGGCAAAATTAGGGTTTTAGTTATTTTAATTATTATATTTAAGTTATTATTACATCCTAATTAGTATAATCTCATTTAGTTCCTCTTTAAGTTAATTATTGTAATCTTGTAATTTTATTTATGAAATTAGTTAGGTTATTTTCTATTACTGTTATATTATAAATTCCTAATCCAAAACCCCCTTTAAATAAGTTTGACATCAAAGACTATTAAAAACCATTAAACACTCCATCTCCCTGTGGAACGAATCGGATTTACCAACAAACTAAACTACACGGATAGGACTAGTTGCCTATATATGTGTGAAATCAACCTGAATTCAATAAAATACCACATATACAATAAATCAATTCGTGTAACAAAACAACTCAAATCCGTTCATAAATAAAGGTTACGTTTCGCAACATCAACTTTTTGGCGCCGCTGCCGGGGAGTTGGCAGTTAAATAAATAGATAATTTTTCTGATTCGTAGTAGTAGTTGGATTTGTACGTGGACCGGGTTGTTGGATCACCAATTTTATTGGTCAATAGAAGGATCCTGCCCCTCTGCTGCATCTTTTGGCTATTTGAAACGTGGGCAAAATCAGAAGGATAATCTGTTTGTTTAAAGGTTTTTATCATTGTTTAATGTATGAACTTACGTTCCTCCAACGCTGAATTAACTCCTTCACATCCTGAACCCGAAATAAAATTCCACGAATGCTTAAGAGCTCAAGAAGTAGAATCTCTTGCTAAAAATTTAGAGTCACTTTCCTTAGAATCCGACTCTGAACCAATAATTCAACCAATCATAGAGCCGATTATTAAAGAAGAAGAAGAAATGGCTGATACAAATCAAACGATGGAAGCATTAATGAAGGCCACAAGAAAAGGTCAAGGCCACGCAATCATCCAACCCACGATGAGTGATGGCTTTGAAATAAAAGGTCAATTTTTACACATGGTGACTAATACATGTCAATTCGGTGGAGCCCCAAATGAGGATGCTAACGAGCATCTTCGTAAGTTTGTAAGCATTTGCAAGCTTTTCAAAATCAAAGATGTCACCGATGAAGTTGCATGTTTAAAAATCTTTCCATGGTCCTTAAAAGATGATGCAAGAGATTGGCTAGACTCATTACCAGAAGGTTATATTGAAAACTGGAATGATATGATGGATAAGTTTTTGTCAGAATTCTTTCCTGCTTCAAAAGCAGCAAAATTGCAAAGTGATATAAATCACTTTATGCAAAAGCCTAATGAAACTCTTTATGAAGCTTGGACCCGATTCAACAAAATGCTTAGGGTATGTCCTCAACACGGGTTGAATACATTCCAAAAGGTCCAAATATTCTATAAAGGAGTCAATGTGGCAACTAGAAAAGATATAGATGTTGCAGCCGGAGGTTCGATCATGAAGAAAACACCTGAAGACGCTCACACAATCATTGCTGATTTAGCTTCCCATTCCCATAATTGGCATCAAGAAATAGAATTCTCTAGATCATCAAATGTTGCTAGTATTGAAAGCAATGATGAAATTGCTTCTTTAAAAGTTCAAATAGCAAATCAAGCAAGGCAAATCGAGAAAGTAACCAAGGAAATGCATGCTATCAGAGTAGGATGTGAACTATGCCAAGGTCCCCATCTTACTAGAGATTGTGATCAAAGTACAATGGAAGAGCAAGCAAATTTCTTAGGTTAATTACGAAAAGGTGAAATGAACTTCAGTGATTTTCCAGCTATAGAAGCAAACAACCGAAAATATCCTCCTATGAACAGCTATCAAGTAGGAGGACCTTCAGGATCAAATAATAATAACTATCAAAATAATAATAACTATCAAGGAGGAAATCCAGGTTACCAAAATAACCAGAATTTCCCAAATCAAAATCAAAGAAATCCGCCACCAGGTTATAATAACCGAAATCAACCTCAACGAAATTATCAAAATAATTTCCAACACAATCAACCACAACCACTAGCACTTATGCAACCACAACCTGAGAGGAAATCTGGTTTAGAAGATCTCTTAAGAGATTTTATGGTTAAGCACGAGCAAAATGCAGAGCTCCAAACTCAGCAAATCCGAAATCAACAAGCCACAATACAAAACTTAGAAAGGGATGTTGGAAGGATATCACAGTTACTATCAGAGAGACCACCAGGTACTCTCCCCTCAAATACTCAAGTGAATCCCAACAACCCCCAAACAAGGAACGAGCATGTAAATGCTATAACTACTAGAAGTGGTTTAACTACTAAACTGGAGACTCTTAAGTCCCCGGAAGTTCCTTTATGTCCTTCTGTTTTACAAATACCGGTTGATGAAAATGAGCAAGTTGACAAACAACAAGAGAAAGATGATCCACCTGAGGTCATACCAAAGAAAAGTGAAGAACCAACAGTAAAGGTGCATAAGGAACCCATTCCATACCCAAAAGCATTAAAGAAAGACAGACTCGCAAGGCGGTATGAGAAATTTGCGGACATGATTAAGCAAATTAGCATTAACATGCCACTCGCGGAGGTTCTTAGGGATATGCCCAATTACGGGAAGTTTTTAAAGGATCTCATATCCTCGAAGGGTAAATACCACGACGTTTCTGCCACATTCCTCCATGAGGAATGTTCGGCCATCTTAAAGAAACAAAATGTACCTCCAAAATTAGGAGACCCTGGTAGTTTTATCATACCATGTATGATGGGTGATTCGGTGGTGTACGATGCACTAGCCAACCTAGGTGCAAGTGTTAACCTAATGCCTTACTCATTATATTTAAAACTTGACTTAGGAGACTTAAAACCAACCCGGATGGGTATTCGATTAGCAAACCAATCATTTGATACTCCCATAGGTATAGCCGAGGATATACTTGTAAAAGTTGGCTCACTTATCTTTCCCGTCGACTTTGTTATTCTAGAAATGCAAGAGGACACAAAAGTTCCTATCATTTTAGGACGTCCTTTCCTAAACACTGTAGATGCTATCATTAATGTCCAAAAAGAACAATTGAGTCTAGGTGTGGGAAACGAGAGAATAATTTGTCACATTGACAAAGCCATGAAAAGACCCACTTCTACCGATGACTCTTGTTTTCAAATTGATGTTATAGATCTTTGTGTCGAGAATGAATTGAAGGAGCTACTTGAAATTGATATCCCGGGGTTAGCCCCGGTAAGTGAGAATGAATACTTCAATATTGATAAAGATTTTGATGAGTTGATGAAGGTGGTCACGGATGACGAGACCATAATAGAAGAAATTCCCATGGAAGAGGAATCGTTTGAGGAAATAAAAAATGAAGATAGATTTCGTATAAAAAATTCCTTAGAAGAACCACCCGTACTAGAGCTTAAAGAGCTACCCAAACACTTGGAGTATGCTTATCTCGAAGGTACATCTCAATTACCAGTAATTATTGCTTCACATCTTTCAGATAATGAGAAGGATAAACTAATTTCTGTATTAAAAACCCATAAAAAGGCTATAGCCTGGAAAACAACCGACATTCCGGGAATAAACCCGTCTTATTGTACACATAAAATTCTCCTTGAGAATGACTACAAACCCGTAGTACAAAGACAACGCAGGCTAAACCCCAACATGAAAGAGGTTGTTAAAAAGGAGGTCGTCAAGCTTCTTGACGCCGGGTTAATCTACCCCATCTCCGATAGTCCATGGGTTAGTCCAGTACAAGTAGTACCCAAAAAGGGGGGTACAACCGTTATATTAAATGAAAAGGACGAACTCGTCCCAACTAGAACAGTTACCGGCTGGAGAGTCTGTATTGATTACAGACGTCTAAATGATGCCACTAGAAAGGATCATTTCCCGTTACCTTTTATTGATCAAATGCTTGAACGATTAGCGGGAAAAGAATATTATTGCTTTTTAGACGGTTTCTCCGGTTACTTCCAAATTCCAATTGATCCCAACGACCAAGAAAAGACCACATTCACTTGTCCTTTCGGTACCTTTGCCTATCGCCGCATGCCGTTTGGTTTATGCAATGTACCCGGAACCTTTCAAAGGTGCATGATGGCAATCTTTGATGATATGGTAGAGGATTGTATGGAAGTCTTCATGGATGACTTTTCCGTGTTTGGAGACTCCTTTGAATCGTGTCTTTTCAACCTTGAACGTATGCTTATCCGATGTGAGAAAGCAAACTTGGTCCTAAATTGGGAAAAATGCCACTTCATGGTGAAAGAGGGCATTGTACTTGGTCACAAAATATCTCGTGCGGGAATAGAGGTAGATAAAGCTAAAATTGAAGTTATCTCTAAGCTACCTAAACCATCAAATGTTAAAGCAATTAGAAGCTTTCTTGGTCACGCAGGATTCTATAGGCGATTTATCAAAGATTTTTCTAAAATCGCCCGCCCATTGACCAAACTTCTTGAAAAGGATGCTCCATTTGACTTCGATTCTAATTGCGAGAATGCATTCTCGATTCTAAAGTCAAAACTCACACAAGCTCCAATTATGGTATCTCCGGATTGGTGTATGCCATTTGAGCTAATGTGTGACGCAAGCGACAATGCTTTAGGTGCTGTTTTAGGACAACGTCCCGATAATCATTTTCTTCCGATTTATTATGCAAGTAAAACTCTAACGGGAGCCCAAATTAATTATACTACCACGGAAAAAGAACTCCTAGCGGTTGTTTATGCATTTGATAAATTTCGGTCATATTTGGTGTTGTCCAAGACCATTGTTTACACGGACCATTCGGCACTTAGGTATTTATTCTCGAAACTAGATGCAAAACATCGTCTCATACGTTGGGTTCTTTTACTTCAAGAATTTGACATTGAGATACGTGATAAGAAAGGAGCCGAGAATCTAGCTGCCGATCATTTATCCCGACTTGAAAACCCCGAATTAGGTAAACTTGATGATACAATCATCAAAGATACATTTCCTGACGAATCTCTAATGAGGGTTGAAAAAGAATCTGAAATCCCATGGTTTGCCCATTTTGCAAACTATCTTGCTTCAGACATTCTACAAAAAGGACTTACTTATCAGCAAAAGAAGAAATTCTTTGCAGATTTGAAGTCATATTTCTGGGAATACCCAGACCTATTTCGTGTTGGTGCGGATCAAATAATTCGCCGTTGTGTGTACGGACAAGAAGCTCAACAAATTCTTGAGCATTGCCATCAAGGGCCAACCGGCGGTCATTTCGGACCAAAGCACACTACAAGAAAAATCCTTGAATCGGGCTTTTATTGGCCCACGATCTTTAAAGATGCCCATGATTTCGTTCGGACTTGTAACGCATGCCAACGAACGGGTAACATCACGAAAAAGGATGAGATGCCTCAAACCGGCATCCAAGTTTGTGAAATCTTTGACATTTGGGGAATTGATTTCATGGGACCCTTTCCAAGTTCACATAAGTGCAAGTACATACTAGTAGCCGTTGACTATGTATCCAAGTGGGCTGAAGCAAAAGCTTTACCTACAAATGATGCTAGGGTGGTGGTAAACTTCTTGAAAAATCTCTTCTCACGCTTCGGAATCCCAAAAGCGCTCATATCCGACCGAGGAACACATTTTACCAACAACCTTCTTGAAAAGGTGTTGAAGAAGTATGGCGTAACTCATCGTTTCTCTACTCCGTACCACCCGCAAACAAGTGGTCAAGTAGAGAACACAAATCGTGCCTTAAAACGCATACTTGAGAAGACGGTTAATAACAACCCTAAAATCTGGCAACGCAAGTTAGATGACGCGTTGTGGGCTTTTAGGACCGCATATAAAACACCAATAGGTACCACACCATTTAGACTTGTATACGGTAAAGCGTGTCATCTACCTGTTGAAGTTGAACACAAGGCATACTGGGCTATGAGAGAATGTAATACTGACCTTGTACAAGCCGGAGAAAATAGGTTATTACAACTTAACGAACTAGATGAATTAAGATTACAAGCCTACGAAAATTCTAAAACATATAAAGAAAAAACTAAAGTATGGCACGATGCACGATTAAAAAAGAAAGAATTTGAACAAGGGGATAAAGTATTGGTATTCCAATCACGTTTCAAGTTTTCACCTGGTAAACTTAGATCCCGATGGACTGGGCCATATATAATAAAACAGGTTTTTCCATCTGGATATGCAGAGTTGCATGGTAAAGACGGTGGAACTTTCAAAGTGAACGGACACAGACTCAAGTTATACTTTGAAGAAATCAATACTACGGAAAGAGACGAAATCACCTTCTACCCTAAGGACAAATAAATTCAGGGTAACTCTAAGGTTTTAAACTCCATTCTCGATTTTTATTCTTATCTTTAAGAGTGGGGTTAGATTGGTCTTTCCCTAGCAGACCCTAAAGAACTAGTCTTCTCCCTCCATTCTACCTTTTTAATTTCTTTTTATTTTTATTGTGTAATTTCAAGATGCGCAGTCAGTATATCTACAACCCTTTCATTTTAAAGTGCGATAAGATTTTACCGAGGGATGTGGTGTTAGATATTAAGAAAAGATGCGATAAGGCGAGGAAAGAAGAAAGACAGAAACTAAATGAGACAAACTATGCAAGAGGAAAATCTAAATCAGCTAAAAGGCGTCGAGCACGTCATTTGGGTAAATGTGTGAAATGTGGAAAACCGACTCACTCCGGAGATTGCCCAAAGAACCAAACGGACTCTAATTACGAGTACGTAACCTTATGCCGAGAAGGGCCTTTAAAATGTGCAGAAGAAAACCTCTTAAACCAGCGAGGTTACGCCTACGAAGCAATGGGGAGCGAAATAATGCGACTCCACTACGAGGCGAGCCAACGAGGCTTCACTCTTTTAATCTTTTTCTCGCCAATTGTGTGTTTGTGCATTTTTGTGTGTAATGTTTTGGTGTGTTTGGTTTGTTTGTTTGTTGTATGTTCTATTAAAACGGTCTACCATTTAAAAGTGATGAACCTTGAGTTCAATATGTTTTCATTGAAAACGATAAATGTTAAGTGTTACAACTGAATTATCGTTTTCAAATTGCACGAAATTTCTTGTTGGATTCATAAGATATCTGTTAAATAGTAAACCACGAAAACAAAAAAAAAAAAAAAAAAAAATCCTTTCTACTAAATTGAAGGTGAAACGCCTTGAGTTTAACTTGTTTCTTTGAAAATGAAAATGTTTAGGTATCACAACTGAATTTTCATTCTTCAAATTGCACAAAATTTTTTGTTAAATTCTAAAAGTCTACAGTAGATTGCAAAATATACCTTTTTATCAATAACCGTAAAAATATATAACTTGTAAATCTTTGTCGTGGATAATGATAGGTTTGACGACCGAATTTATCTCTACCTAATCGATAGGAAACAAAGTTTTAAGTTTGAAAATTAGTTGATTTAGGGGTATACAAAAAAATAGAGTGTATTTTAATTTGTGTAATTTTTATTTTTCATGTACTTGTTCTAAAAATTAAAAATGTTAATATTTTTAACACAAAAAAATAAAGTGTTTTTATTTTATTTTAAATTTGTTTTCGAAAAAGTTTAAAAACTTTAACTTTTAATGGATTGAATTTTATAAATTGAAATTACAAATTTATAAACGGATTAAGATCAGGTGTAACAACCGAATTTCCGTTAAAAATATAAATTTATAAAAGATATTTTAAAAATTCAATTGATTTTAAGTTATACAAAAAAAAAAAAAAAATTACAGACAAAGCATACGCGTAACGTGTGGGGGTACACGAAACGCGTGGAATTCAAAGTATACGCGAAACGCGTATACCTACGCGAAACGCGTAGGGTTAAAAATCAGAAAATATAACTGATCGATCAGGAGCCTGTTCTTCACACTCTCTTCTCAATTTTTTTTCTGTGGACGAGAGAAAAAACCAAAAATCCCAAAAATCACACCCAAATACTAAATTAACACTTCCAATCTTCCCCAATTCTTACATCTTTCAACATGCCTAGAGCGGTAAGGGTCCTCAACCCGTTTTACCTCGTGTTCTTCAAGTTTTTCATTAATTATTTTTATGGCTTTAATCCGAATTATATGCATGTTATTGTCGAATTCTACTTGATTATTGCAATATTTATGTTGTTAGTATGATATTAAACCCGATTAGCATGAAAATTTGATGTTTAATTGATTATTGAAAAATTAGGGTTTATACAAATTGGGGATAATTAAGAAATTGCTACTGAGGTGTGTTATTTTGGTTGTAATTAGATGTTTTTAACTGTTTTGTTAGTAGTTAGAACTCTTGAACATAATTTTGATTGTTTGATTTTGTGATTTTTAATTTTAGTCTAAAATTTGATAGTTTTTGCCATTTTCATGAATCAAGTATGAACTTTAATGTTGTTAAGGATTATTTAGAAGCTGAAATACATGCAATGTGATTGAATTAAATTCGATATACTTAGATAAATTGCATGTTTTCACTTATGAATTAGACTTTGTATATGAAACTTGATTTTTGATTTATGATTTTTGGTTTGTTTCTGCTTTGTTTTGAATCATAAAACTAAAAATTCCAATGTTGCTGAAACAAGTTGATTCCTGTGTTGATTGAAAACAAGCTTGTATGTTGAATTTAGACTCTTTGCTAACATTAACACATCCTATTGGGATGATTTTCTTGATTTAAAATGTTATGCAGGGACCAATTAGAATGAGGGCATTTAACCAACAACAAGCAAAAAATCAGGTTACACCCGAAATGGAACAACAACTCTTGAACCTACACCCAATCCTGCAATTTCCTAACGAATTACATCAAAGGGTACAAAAGGTTAAGGATTTACTCATTCTGGTAAATAGAACCATCTCTCCAGTTTACGTTGTTGATTGGGATCCCCTAGGAGACCCAGTCAATTTAGATACACCGATAAGGGAAATTTTAACCCAAAGTTTCACGGATGAATTTGGGGTAATTACGTATTATAATGACGTTGAGAGATTGTTTAGGTTGAATTCTCCTGTATATAGAGAATTGTGTTTGGAATTCTATTCTACCGTCAGGATGAATATACACCCTGAAAATATCGAAGATACTAGATTTCTACAATTTCGACTGGGTGGGGTAGATAGAGAAATGTCCCTAGGTGACATGACTTTGGCTTTAGGAATTTACGACGGTAATCAGATAAATGCTCCAGGTTTTTGGGAATATATTTTTACAGGAGCTAGGTATACAGGAGAGTATGATTCTTTAAGTGTCTGGCGTTCTTTTTCCCAAAAGAATACTTATGTGGCAGGCCTGGAATCATACCTTAAGATCAATGATGTTCGCTATCGCATAATTCATAAATTTATAGCGAACACAATTAACCAAAGGGCATTCCTTAATACAGATAAGATTAATTATGTGGACCTTTGGTATTTGGATGCAATTAGAGATAGGGATGCGTTTATTAGTATACCCTATGGAGTGGCCTACTTTTTGGCCCATATAGGTAAGGGTGCTCGAGGATCCAGTGACATGTCGGGAGGTCACTATATCACGTGTTTGGCAGCCTGGTTCGGTCTCAACCCGAACGAATTAGATCCTCCAATCCAGCCGATAGATCAACGGGTTCGTACTTTAGGATTGGAGGTGTATAAGACAGCTAAGGCTATACGTGTGAGGGGTGGGGTACGTAGTTTAAGGCAACAGGAAGTTGCTGCTCACGCACCTATGGAAGAGGATGATGAACCCGCGAGGGAAGCTAGGAGGAGACGCAGAGAGACAGATCAGGCTAGCTCGTCTCATACAGGTACTTCTGATTTCGATATGCTCCAAAATTCTTTTAACACATTGAGTTTAGATGTACGTAACTCATATCAAAACTGGGGAGTGAGATCAGAAGACCAGTATACTGCTTTGTCTCGACAATTAGGGGATATTAGGCATACCCAACTAGATCAGTATAATATTCTGTCTAACATCCGATACGATCAGGGGGGTCAGGGAGCACAATTAGAGTGGGCGCATCATCAGGCATATTTATACGCGTCTAACCCGCAGAATTACGCACCCTCAGCCTATCCTTCATACCCCCAATGGCAGACACCCAATGACCCTCTACCTCCACCATATGACCATAACGCCGCCATAGCCGCGAGTCAGGATGCATATAGGCGTTTCTACGAGGAACAACGCCTAAACGAACAACGGCAGCGACAACAACAGGAAGAAGGCGAACAGGGAGGCCCGTTTTGGAATCCATTTAACTAGTTCTATTCTTTAAAACATTTTTTATTTTTTTTTTATTTTTTATGGTTTGTAATAACATAATTGTATGGTGTGTATTGATACTTTTTATGTTTCTTATGTTTTATTATATATTAGTAAGAAAGTAGTGTGGGGTAAAAATTGTTTTGTACGATTGAAGTACAACCCCATGTTTTATATGTTTTTAACATGGTTTTGACAGGTACAGAAGAAAATGCAATTAGACGAAATGAAACATCGAATTACATTGTGATACAAACATTGGATATAATCATAGGTAAAACAATTTGAAAATCCAAAACGGTTAACAAAGGAAGTTCCAAATACTTCACACTTTTTGTACTCTCAAATTTATACATTATTATCTGATTTTATGTAATGAGGGCATTACATAATCTTAAGTGTGGGGTGGGAATATATAAATTCTCGAGAACTTATAATTTGGTGATTTTTATCAAAGTTTATAAAATTTTTAAACAAATGTATCAAATACATTTTTAAGGTAACTACGAGCGATTAAAGCATAGGTGTCAAAAACCGAAATTATCGTCTCAATACATTAAAAACGCATAAGTTTATTTGTTTAAAACCTATAAAAGAAAACCAATTATAACAAGAATTTATAATACCTTATGTTGAGAACCATATATCACATGTTTCTATGAAGTTATTGCAGATATCATTGCTTTGGAACGTATAAACCTGAATATTCCATTATTACGAGTAATAGAGGATGAATCAAGTCCATCCCGTAAGGAAGTAAAGTCTTCCAAATTGACACACTTGCTAACTTATGTTAGAAGATGTAGTCCAGAACAGCTGTAGGTTGACGAAAAATCTTGAAAAGTCATCCCTAAAATCGGCTGGAAATCCACCTAACCTCAGCATCAAACAGGGTTTTTGGTGGTCAGACTTATCCTAACCATGAGATGGATCTGTCTCGTACAATGGGGGGGGGGGGCACAATGCAAATTAGCTTTTAAGACTAATGAATCTAATCCCCAGATGGATGATCTCCGTAAAGATCAACTGCATCTATGTCAACATACATATGCCATAACAAATTGAGGTGTACAAACTCATGGTTCACCGATGATATTTGGACACGATATAATTTTGTTCTAAAACTCATGCTATTTTATGAATTATATTTGTGTAAAACCATTTTTTGGACATTCGGCTTCAAGTTCCATGATACTACAATCATGGGGGCGAATAGCTTGCTAATCACCGACTGAGACTTCGGTTTTCAGTTACCCTCAACCGGAATTTGAGGTTAAAACCGGAAAACGTGTCTAGTGTAAAAACTAGCATGACATTTTGTAAAATCATAAAACGTTTTCACAAGGTCCAATTTTTCCCTAAGGATCCAAATTTTTAAACCCTAATCACGAGTTTCATGTTTGTTTCTGTTGTCAGAATTTCGTTTCGTGTGGTGTGCGTGTGATTCAATAAAAATTGTGTAGTGTTTCCAAACTATTCCATATAGCGTGTGTTCATTTCGTGTAGTGTGTGTTGTGATCTAAATGTTCAATAAGGAAAAATATATAATGTTCTAATTCTGTTAAAAGATGTAATTGCTTGAGGACAAGCAACGTTCAAGTGTGGGGTATTTTGATATTGCTCTAAACATACATATTATTCGACGCAATATCAGTCATATTTCATCAGCTTTTATCATTTAAAAGACATTCAACGTATAATATTCAAGAAAAACGACAAAAGTGGACAAGAGCTTGAAGTTTGAAGAAACGATGATAAAACGATAGTTTTAACCAAATTTATATCAAGAAACGTTTATCCGAATGAAAGTACAAGATAGATGAAGAAAAGAGTTCAAATGGAAAGTGCCAAGTCAGTACACGTCAATACGGGATCAACAAAGAACAAACGAAAAAGAAAAATAAAGGAAACTGTCATTAACACATACGCGAATCGTGTAGGTCTACACGATACGCGTAGTAATTTGTTCTTACGCGAATCGTGTAACCATACACGAAACGCGTAGTTTTAGGCCAAGATTAATCATGAAACACAAAATGGGACGGTGGCTTTTTCTTTAAAAATCAATTCTTTTCTCAAATGAGATACAGCAAGGAAACCAATAAACAAGTTGAAGCCTACCTACTACTAGTTCAATGTTAAATACGGAGTACTATCAACAGAATCAAGGACACACATTTTTTAGACAAAAGATATCAAAGAACACAATTACTATATTACTGTAAATTAATTTTAGTACTCCGTATTATTTTCATTCAGTTTCAATATTTAATATTTAGGATAGTTTCAAATATTTAGGGTGTATTGTTCGTGATTAAGGGTAATATTGTACGCGTGAAAAGGGTGTTATTATTGTAATTTTTCTACCGTTTGAAGTTAATGAAAGTGAAGAATTTTTAGTAAGTTTACTCTGTTAAAATTATCGTTGTTATTATGTTTGCATATCTATATTTTTATGTTTACCCTAGTGTAATGAATAGCTAAATTTCCTTAGTGTTTGCTTAGATGTAGAGCCCCTAGTGAAATGAATTGTTATCAATTGTAAAAGTTAAAATGTAACTTTAGTATTTTTAATATTGAGCCTAGTTAAAAGAACCATTATTGTGTAATTAGGTATTTAACCCTTGTCACTTAATTTATTAAATTTAAATAACGAAAGTTGTTTTTATTTATATAAATTAAGCTTCAACATTAAAATGATCTAGACGAATTTATGGATAAATTATTAACACCAATTTAGAAATAAACTTCGGTGGTTTGGGTAATATCAATAATTATATGATAGTGAAATTGTAAAAAGGGAAACCGTTACGATTTGGGTATTGGCGAAAGTCAAAACTAGGCTAGGTCTCAATTTAAATACTTAGGGAATAGTAGCTATCTAAATAGAATCCGATGAAAATTAGATTTATTTTAGTTAGTCGTAACCTTATATTTATTCGAAAGAAAAATATAAAGTTTAATACTAAAACATTTTAATAAGTCTTAAAACTCAAATCAATCCATGGACCTAGGGGTGACACAATTAAGTAAACACTCTCATTTATCCCATATATATTTCTTATAAAAGTATTATTATCATTATTTACGAATTATTATTTTAAAATATAAAAAAAATACATAAAAACATTTAAATTTCGTAACAGACTATTTGTCACAGTTTATATATCATACGTGTATCGTGTATGGTATACGCGAAATGCGTATGCCTGTAATTCAAACTGTACGACCAGATTCACACAATTCGCGTAGGTTTTAAATTATACGCGATACACGTATAAATACGCGAAACACGTATGTACAAGACACGGCTACAGTACCAGTTAGGGCAAAATTAGGGTTTTAGTTATTTTAATTATTATATTTAAGTTATTATTACATAATTTATATTACTTATTATAAAATACTTTAATACATGTTTAAAACCTACTAATTAGTGTTAATTATTATGAGTTTATAATTTGTAATTAGTTTATAATTAGTTAATTATTTCAATTCCTATTAATTTGTATTAATCTTATTAAAAATATCATTTAGTTAATTTAAATAAATTTATATTATAATTACTCAAAACAAAATTCTAAACATATAGTTTTATTAAAAATTACTATTTTACTAATTACCCTTTAGTAATAAAATATTCGCATCCTAATTAGTATAATCTCATTTAGTTCCTCTTTAAGTTAATTATTGTAATCTTGTAATTTTATTTATGAAATTAGTTAGGTTATTTTCTATTACTGTTATATTATAAATTCCTAATCCAAAACCCCCTTTAAATAAGTTTGACATCAAAGACTATTAAATACCATTAAACACTCCATCTCCCTGTGGAACGAATCGGATTTACCAACAAACTAAACTACACGGATAGGACTAGTTGCCTATATATGTGTGAAATCAACCTGAATTCAATAAAATACCACATATACAATAAATCAATTCGTGTAACAAAACAACTCAAATCCGTTCATAAATAAAGGTTACGTTTCGCAACATCACTTTCATTTGAAGAGACTCATTTGACAATGAAGAAATTTCAGTGTTCTTCTCAATTATGGTGTTTTCCAATTGAATAATTTTCTTCTTTAGCTTTGAAAGTGTGGGTTCATGTTGAGTTTTCAAATCAGAAAGATCTTTTTTAAAAAATTGAACTTTTTTTGCAAGTCGTTCTGATTTTAGACGATAATCAGTCCTTTCGACTTTAATTGAATGAATTATCTTTTTGAGATCTTCCAACTCAGTTTTCGTAGAGCTGAGTTGGACTTTCAATCTTTGCAACTCTGATTGTAATTTAGATGATGAAGATTTGGTCTCATTAAGTTTGATTTTATCTTTCAAAACCTTGTTTTCAGATTTTAAACCTTTAACTTCTTTTGACATTGAGACCAAGTTCTTCATCAGATCATTTTGCATTTTGATAAAATCAGTTGAGATTTCATTTGATTGTACCTCCTCATCATCAGATATTGAGTCAGAATTCTCCATTGCTTCCTTTGCTTTGATGAGCTTGGTCACCTTGCAAACATTTGCATGTTTCACATCTGAATCCGAATCATCAGTCCAGTTAAACCAAGTATCATCAACCGGTTTCAGCTCTCCTCCTGTTTCCACAATCTTTGCCATCAACATTTTCTTCTTGTAGTAAGCTGCATCCTTTTTCTTAGGCATCTTGCACTCACGAGAGTAATGACCAGCTTTGCCATAATTGAAACAGATTGAATCATCCTTCTTGGAATCATCAGCACGTTGTTGTTTTGATTGATCAGGTTCTTGTAGTGGGAGGATAAAGATGAGTTCTTGCGTTGATTGCTTGATTTGCCTTTGAACTTGTGTTTGTTCAAGGCTTTGGTGAACATGGCTGACATCCTGACTAATTCAAGGTGGGAATCATCAACATCAGAAAGATTCAGCTCTTCAGAATCAGTTGATTCTTCAACAAGCACTTTCTTGGATAAGCTTTTGGAAGTTGTAAATGATTTGCTCTTCTTTTTGGTAATGAGAGCAAGAGGACCATTTGGAGATGACTCTTTCCTTCCCTCTTGAAGTTTAGACACCTCTGGTTGATAATGCAGAAGAATTCCAACAAGCTCATGAATAGTCATCTTATCAATCTCTATGGTAGATCGAACAATGGTTCCATAAGGAAGCCAATCATCATTGAGCTTTTGAGGAACTTCATGTTGACTTCAGCATTCACTTTTATGATCTTGCACCCTTTCAACTCATTGAGAACACCATTGAAACGACGATAGGTATCCTTGAGTTGTTCTTCGGGTTCCTGCTTGAAATCTTCATAATATCCAAGAGCCTATTTCAGTTTAGCAACATCTGACATGTCATATGAAATGTCCCGTTCATATTGATTATAAACGTTCCATATTAATTGATTTTGTCGCGAGGTTTTGACCTCTATATGAGACGTTTTTCAAAGACTGCATTCATTTTTAAAACAACCATAACCTTTATTTTATCGATAAAGGTTTAAAAAGAATTACGTAGATAATCAAATAATGATAATCTAAAATATACCATTTACACACGACCATTACATAATGGTTTACAATAAGAATATATTATATCAAAAATAAGTTTCTTGAATGCAGTTTTTACATAATATCATACAAGCATGGACTCCAAATCTTGTCCTTATTTTAACTGAGTAGATAAGTCATCGTTAGTCGTTACATGTAAATGTTGTTTTGAAACCTTTAGGTTAACGATCTTGTTAAATGTTGTTAACCATTGTTTATTATATCTAAAGAGATGTTAAATTATTAAATTATCATGATATTATGATATATTAATATATCTTAGTATGATATATATACAGTTAAATGTTGTTACAACGATAATCGTTACATATATGTCTCGTTTCGAAATTATTAGGTTAGTAGTCTTGTTTTTACATATGTTGTTCATTGTAAATACACTTAATGACATGTTTACTTATCATTTATCATGATTAAACATAGTGTATCAATATCTTAATATGATTCATATGTATTTAGTAAGACGGAGTTATAACGATAATCGTTATATATATCGTTTCGAGTTTCTTAATTCAATAAACTCAATTTTATGTATATAACTCATTGTTAAAATATCTGATGAGATACTTACTTATCATAATATCATGTTAACTATATATATAATCATATATATGTCATCATATAGTTTTTACAAGTTTTAACATTCGTGAATCACCGGTCAACTTGGGTGGTCAATTGTCTATATGAAACCTATTTAAATTAATCAAGTCTTAACAAGTTTGATTGCTTAACATGTTGGAAACACTTAATCATGTAAATAAATATTTCATTTAATATATATAAACATGGAAAAGTTCGGGTCACTACAGTACCTACCCGTTAAATAAATTTCGTCCCGAAATTTTAAGCAGTTGGAGGTGTTGACATATCTTCTGGAAATAAGTGCGGGTACTTCTTCTTCATCTGATCTTCTTGTTCCCAGGTAAACTCGGGTCCTCTACGAGCATTCCATCGAACCTTAACAATTGGTATCTTGTTTTGCTTAAGTCTTTAAACCTCACGATCCATTATTTCGACGGGTTCTTCGACGAATTGAAGTTTTTCGTTGATTTGAATTTCGTCTAACGGAATAGTGAGATCTTCTTTAGCAAAATATTTCTTCAAATTTGAGACGTGGAAAGTGTTATGTACAGTCGCGAGTTGTTGTGGTAATTCAAGTCAGTAAGCAACTGGTCCGACACGATCAATAATCTTGAATGGTCCAATATACCTTGGATTTAATTTCCCCCGTTTACCAAATCGAACAACACCTTTCCAAGGTGCAACTTTAAGCATGACCATCTCTCCAATTTCAAATTCCATATCTTTTCTTTTAATGACGACGTAGCTCTTTTGTCGACTTTGTGCGGTTTTCAACCGTTGTTGAATTTGGATATCTTCTCGGTAGTTTCTTGTATTATCTCCGGACTCGTAATCTGTCTATCCCCCACTTCACTCCAACAAATCGGAGACCTGCACTTTCTACCATAAAGTGCTTCAAACGGCGCCATCTCAATGCTTGAATGATAGCTGTTGTTGTAGGAAAATTCTGCTAACGGAAGGTGTCGATCCCAACTGTTTCTGAAATCAATAACACATACTCGTAGCATGTCTTCAAGCGTTTGTATCATCCTTTCACTCTGCCCATCAGTTTGTGGATGATAGGCAGTACTCATGTTTAGACGAGTTCCTAATGCTTGCTCTAATGTCTGCCAGAATCTTGAAATAAATCTGCCATCCATATTAGAGATAATAGAGATTGGTATTCCATGTCTGGAGACGACTTCCTTCAAATACAGTCGTGCTAACTTCTCCATATTGTCATCTTCTCTTATTGGCAGTAAGTGTGCTAATTTGGTGAGCCGATCAACTATTACCCAAATAGTATCAAAACCACTTGCATTCCTTGGCAATTTAGTGATGAAATCCATGGTAATGTTTTCCCATTTCCATTCCAGGATTTCGGGTTGTTGAAGTAGATCTGATGGTTTCTGATGCTCAGCTTTGACCTTAGAACACGTCAAACATTCTCCTACATATTTAGCAACATCGGCTTTCATACCTGGCCACCAAAAATGTTTCTTAAGATCCTTGTACATCTTTCCCGTTCCAGGATGTATTGAGTATCTGGTTTTATGAGCTTCTCTAAGTACCATTTCTCTCATATCTCCAAATTTTGGTACCCAAATTCTTTCAGCCCTATACCGGTTTCTGTCTTCCCGAATATTAAGATGCTTCTCCGATCCTTTGGGTATTTCATCCCTTAAGTTTCCCTCTTTTAAAACTCCTTGTTGTGCCTCCTTTATTTGAGTAGTAAGGTTAGTGTGAATCATTATTCATAGCTTTTATTCGAATAGGTTCTCTGTCCTTTCTGCTCAAGGCGTCGGCTACCACATTTGCCTTCCCCGGGTGGTTACGAATCTTAAAGTCGTAATCATTCAACAATTCAATCCATCTGCGCTGCCTCATGTTCAGTTGTTTCTGATTAAATATGTGTTGAAGACTTTTGTGGTCGGTATATATAATACTTTTGATCCCATATAAGTAGTGCCTCCAAGTCTTTAATGCAAAAATAACCGCGCCTAATTCCAAATCATGCGTCATATAATTCTGCTCGTGAATCTTCAATTGTCTAGACGCATAAGCAATTACCTTCGTTCGTTGCATTAATACACAACTGAGACCTTGCTTTGAAGCATCACAATATATCACAAAATCATCATTCCCTTCAGGTAATGACAATATAGGTACCGTAGTTAACTTTTTCTTTAACAATTGAAACGCTTTCTCTTGTTCATCCTTCCATTCAAATTTCCTCCCTTTATGCGTTAATGCAGTCAAGGGTTTTGCTATTCTGGAAAAATCTTGGATGAACCTTCTGTAGTAACCAGCTAGTCCTAAAAAATTGGCGTATATGCTTCGGAGTTTTCGGGGTTTCCCATTTTTCAACGGTTTCAATCTTTGCTGGATCCACCTGAATACCTTCTTTGTTCACTATGTGATCGAGGAATTGAACTTCTTCCAACCAAAATGCACACTTTAAAAACTTACCGTACAGTTTTTCTTTTCTCAGCAACTCTAGCACTTTTCTTAATTGTTATTCATGCTCTTGATTATTCTTCGAGTAAATAAGTATGTCATCGATGAAAACAATGACAAACTTGTCAAGATATGGCCCACACACTCGGTTCATGAGGTCCATGAACATAGCTGGTGCTTTCGTCAATCCAAACAGCATAACCATAAACTCGTAATGACCATAACGCGTCCTAAAAGCAGTCTTTGGAATATCATCCTCCTTCACCCGCATTTGATGATACTCAGAACGTAAATCAATCTTCGAATAAACCGACGAGCCTTGTAGTTGATCAAATAAGTCATCGATTCTTGGTAGTGGGTAGCGGTTCTTGATGGTAAGTTTGTTCAACTCTCGGTAGTCGATACACAACCTAAATGTACCATCTTTCTTCTTGACAAACAAAACAGGAGCTCCCCACGGTGATGTGCTTGGTTGAATGAAACCACGCTCTAAAATTTCTTGTAATTGGCTCTGAAGTTCCTTCATTTCGCTAGGTGCGAGTCTGTATGGAGCACGAGCTATTGGTTCAGCTCCCGGTACAAGGTCTATTTGAAATTCAACGGATCGGTGTGGAGGTAGTCCCGGTAATTCTTTCAGAAATACATCGGGAAATTCTTTTGCGACTGGAACATCATTGATGTTCTTTTCTTCGGAATTGACTTTCTCGACGTGTGCTAGCACAAAATAGCAACCTTTTCTTATTAGTTTTTGTGCCTTCAGGTTACTAATAAGATTTAACTTCGCGTTGCTCTTTTCTCCGTACACCATTAAGGGTTTTCCTTTTTCTCGTATAATGCGAATTGCGTTTTTGTAACAAATGATCTATGCTTTTACTTCTTTCAACCAGTCCATACCGATTATCACATCAAAACTCCCTAACTTTACTGGTATCAAGTCAATATTAAATGTTTCGCTAACCAGTGTAATTTCTCGATTCTGACATATGTTATCTGCTGTAATTAATTTACCGTTTGCTAATTCGAGTAAAAATTTATTATCCAAGGGCGTCGATGAACAACTTAGTTTAGCACAAAAATCTCTACTCATATAGCTTCTATCCGCATCCGAATCAAATAAAACATAAGCAGATTTGTTGTCAATGAGAAACGTACCTGTAACAAGCTCCGGGTCTTCCTGCGCTTCTGCCGTATTAATATTGAGAACTTTTCTGCGTCCTTGCCCATTAGAATTCCCCTGATTCGGGCAATTTCTACTAAAGTGGCCCGGTTTTCTACATCCAAAACAAACTATGGCGGTATTATTTGTTCCGACATTATTTGTTCCTTTAGTTCTGTTATGCATTGGTCCGTAGATTTTGCACTTCTTCGCGCTATGACCATTTCTTTTACACCTGTTGCAAAATGTCGTGCAGAACCCCAGGTGACGCTCTTCACATCTTTGACATGGCTATTTTTGGTTTTTGTTGCCATTGTTGTTATTGAGATTGTTGTTGGGATTTTTATTGTTGCTGCTGTTGTTGTTGTTGTTGTTGTTGTTGTTATTGTTGTTGGGCCAGTTATTGTAGTTGTTGTTGGGACATTTGTTGAAGTTGTTGTTGCGATTGATGTTGCGGTTATTGGGATAGTTGTTGTGATTTTGGTTGTGATTGTTGTTGTTGTTGTATTGGTGACTCTTGTCATTGGTTTCTTCCCACTTTCTCTTGACTTGTTTCATGTTAACCTCTTCGGTCGCCTGCTCTTTAATCCTTCCTTCAATCTGGTTCACTAATTTGTGAGCCATTCGACTTGCCTTTTTGTATGGAGGCGGGCTCGTGTGAACTTACATCTTCTTGAATTCTTTCCGGTAACCCTTTTACAAATGCGTCGATCTTCTCTTCTTCAGCTTCAAACGTTCTGGGACACAATAGGCACAATTTTGTGAATCGTCATTCGTACGTGGAGATATCAAAACCTTGCGTTCATAATCCTCTAAGCTCTACCTTGAGCTTATTGACCTCGTTCCTGGGATGATACTGCTCGTTCATCAATTGCTTGAATGCTGACCATGGTAGTGCGTAAGCAACATCTTGTCCTACCTGCTCGAGATAGTATTCCACCACGTTAACGCCGTACCTGTGAAGGTATGCGTAGCGTACTTAACTTTGTCCTCTTCAGTACACTTACTTATGGCAAACACCAATTCGACCTTCTCGGTCCACCGTTTCAATCCAATTGGTCTTTCGGTTCCATCAAATTCCAAAGGTTTGCAGGCAGTGAATTCTTTGTAGGAGCATCCTACACGATTTCTTGTGGATTTAGTTCCACTGCTAGATCCAGAGTTATTGTTATTTTGCATTGCAGCCTGTATTGCGGTTATGTTCGTAGCAAGTAAAACACGGAAGTCTTCCTCACTCATGTTCAAGTTCTGACGAGTCGCCGGTGCCATTCCCTTCAAAATAGCCAAAATAATTAAGTTAATCATATAGAATTTAAGAGTAGTCAATAGTATTTCTTAGCATAATATGAACTTATTTATAAAAGCTTTTTCTTCATATTAGCATTTTATAGTTTTAATTTGGGTAGTACCTACCCGTTAATTCATACGTAGCAGCTATTATACAATTCAACTACTACGATTCTATATGAAAAACTTATTACAATAATATTTCGCGTTCAAACTTTATACAATATTTTACAAACTTACAATACCGTTATAATACATATAGGATGAAATATAGCACATAATAACTTTGCTACTCGGCAGCTATGAATGCAATTCTAGTTAATACGCAAGTTGTTCAGCAAAAGAAATAAAGACACGTAATTCATAAGTCCAGAAACAAGTCATGCATTCAGGTTTTACTAACATGACTTCCCATCCTTGATCTTGTGGAAAATAACCGTTATGACCATTGGCTAGGCAGCATGTTGTAATGTCGTCAAAAGGATGAGGGTTTCCTAATGTCCAACAGCCCCGTAATAATCTAAAAACCTTGTTTCTCACCCCAACTACTGAATCCGTCTCTTGTGCAAATGTTTTATTTAAAAGCTGCAATCCGATGTTCTTTTTCTCACTTTGGTAAGAAGCGAACATCACTAACCCGTAAGCATAACATGCTTCTTTATGTTGCATGTTAGAAGCTCTTTCTAATTCACGAAATCCTATGTTGGGATATGTTGAGTCAAAATAGGTTCTTAACCCGTAGCGTAAAATTGCATTTGGGTTCCCCGCATTTAACACTTTAAAGAAAACACGGCGTAACTTACGGTCTCCCCAATGTGATATACCCCACCTATCAAAGGAAAGCCTTTTATAAACTAAGGCATTTCTGGAAAGTCTTTCAAATGTTTGACAAGTTAATTTCGCCATAACTAAATGTGCTGATGAATTCTGACCGACTCTAGACAAGATTTCCTCAATCATATCCTCTGGTAGGTCTTCTAAAATATTCGGTTGTCTACCCTTAAGGTCCATTTTGTTTTTATACTGTAAAATAGACAAGGATTAGATTCGTAAAAGATAATTAACAAACAATACAAGCAATTTTTACATAGAAAATAAAAGTACAAGCACACTACGATACATATAATACACAACATGATTACAACCCTCTAATCTGAATCACTGGTTTCTTCTTCTACGGGCTTGGTTCGTTTTCCTAATTTTCTAGGAATATATGGTGTTCCTCTAATACGAGCCGTCGTTTTCCACAATGGTTTAGAAAAACCCGGTGGTTTAGAGGTTTCCGGGTCATTGTTACATTTTAGGAAATACGGATGTTGCCGATACATATAAAGTTCATCGGGTTTGGAATCGGGTTTCTCTATTTTTATACCCTTTCCCTTATTATTTTCTTTCGCTTTATTAAATTGGGTCGAGGTAATTTCTATAACATCATCGGAATCCTCATCGGGATTCGATTCATCGGAAAATTGATAATATTCCCAATATTTTGCTTCCTCGGTTGAAACACCATTGACCATTATTAACTTTGGTCCGTTGGTTGAGGATTTTCTTTTATTTAATCGATTTACTATAGGTATCAATATTTCTTCCTCCGGAACCTCTTCTTCTTCCGGTTCCTCCTCTTCCGGTTCCTCTTCTTTCGGTTCCTCTTCGGGAATTTGTGAATCTTCCTAAAATATATCCGACTCTTCATTATTATTAGGTGAATCGATAGGATTTGTACTAGTGGTAGACATCTATCACACAATATCAAACACATTAAGAGGTTAATATATCACATAATATTTACATGTTAATAATATATAGTTTCCAACAAAAGTGTTAAGCAATCATTTTTAAAGAAAACACGGTCGAAGTCCAGACTCACTAATGTATCCTAACAAACTCGATAAGACACACTAATGCAAATTTCTGGTTCTCTAAGACCAACCCTTAGATACCAACTGAAATGTCCTGTTCATATTGATTATAAACGTTCCATATTAATTGATTTCGTCGCGAGGTTTTGACCTCTATATGAGACATTTTTCAAAGACTGCATTCATTTTTAAAACAACCATAACCTTTATTTTATCGATAAAGGTTTAAAAAGAATTACGTAGATTATCAAATAATGATAATCTAAAATATACCATTTACACACGACCATTACATAATGGTTTATAATAAGAATATATTACATCAAAAATAAGTTTCTTGAATGCAGTTTTTACATAATATCATACAAGCATGGACTCCAAATCTTGTCCTTATTTTAGTATGCAACAGCGGAAGCTCTTAATAATCATCTGAGAATAAACATGCTTAAAACGTTAACAAAAAATGTTGGTGAGTTATAGGTTTAACCTATATATTATCAAATCATAATAATAGACCACAAGATTTCATATTTCAATACATCCCATACATAGAGATAAAAATCATTCATACGGTGAACACCTAGTAACAGACATTAACAAGATGCATATAAGAATATCCCCATCATTCCGGGACATCCATCGGACATGATATAAAAACTCGAAGTACTAAAGCATCCACTATAACGAATGAGGTTTGTTGGGCCCAATAGATCTATCTTTAGGATTCGCGTCAATTAGTAGACTGGTTTACTAATTCTTAGGTTACTAAGTAAAAGGGGCATATTCGGCTTCGATCGTTCAACCATAGAAAGTAGTTTCATGTACTTGTGTCTATTTTGTAAAACATTTATAAAGCTGCATGTATTCTCATCCCAAAAATATTAGATTTTAAAAGTGGGACTATAACTCACTTTCACAGATTTTTACTTCGTCGGGAAGTAAGACTTGGCCACTTGTCGATTCACGAACCTATAACAAATATGTACATATATATCGAAGTATTTTCAAAATATATTTACAACATTTCTAATACGTTTTAATGTTTTAAGTTTATTAAGTCAGCTGTCCTCGTTAGTAACCTACAACTAGTTGTCCATAGTTAGATGTACAGAAATAAATTGATATATATTATCTTGACCCAATCCACGACCCAGTGTATACACGTCTCAGGCTAGATCACAGCTCAAAGTATATATATTTTTAGAATCAACCTCAACCCTGTATAGCTAACTCCAACATTACTGCATATAGAGTGTCTATGGTTGTTCCAAATAATATATATAGATGGATCGATATGATATGTCAAAACATTTGCATACGTGTCTATGGTATCCCAAGATTACATAATATATTAGAATATATGTATTATACAATATAAGCTAGCTAGGATATGATTAATATAGATTTGTTACCAATTTTCACGTAGATACAACAAGTAAAAATATCCAATCTTGTTTTACCCATAACTTCTTCGTTTTAAATCCGTTTTGAGTGAATCCAATTGCTATGATTTCATATTGAACTTAAGTTTATGAACCTATACAGAAAATATATAAGTTTATAGTCGGAAATACAGGTTACAAGTCATTTTTGTAAAGGTAGTCATTTCAGTCAAAAGAATGACGTCTAGATGATCATTTTGGAAAACATACTTCCACTTTGAGTTTAATCATGATTTTTGGATATAGTTTAATGTTTATAAGAAAAATAATTTTCCCAGAAGAACAACTTTTAAATCAATGTTTATCATAGTTTTTAATTAACTAACCCAAAACAGCCCGCGGTGTTACTACGATGGCGTATATCCAGTTTTACGGTGTTTTTCGTGTTTTCAGGTTTTAAATCATTAAGTTAACATATCATATGGATATAGAACATGTGTCTAGTTGATTTTAAAAGTCAAGTTAGAAGGATTAACGTTTGTTTGCGAACAAGTTTAGAATTAACTAAACTATGTTCTAGTGATTTCAAGTTTAAACCTTCGAATAAAGTAGTTTTATATATATGAATCGAATGATGTTATGAACATCATTACTACCTCAAGTTTTATGGATAAACCTACTGGAAATGAGAAAAATAGATTTAGCTTCAAAGGATCCTTGGATGGCTTGAAAGTTCTTGAAGCAGAATCATGACACGAAAACAAGTTCAAGTAAGATTTCCACTCGAAATAAGATTGTTATAGTTATAGAAATTGAATCAAAGTTTAAATATGAGTATTACCTTGTATTAGAAAGATATCTTACTATAAATAAGAAAGATTTCTTGAGGTTGGATGATCACTTTACAAGATTGGAAGTAAGCTAGCAAACTTGGAAGTATTCTTGATTTTATGAAACTAGAACTTATAGAATTTATGAAGAACACTTAGAACTTGAAGATAGAACTTGAGAGAGATCAATTTGATGAAGAAAATTGAATAATGAAAGTGTTTGTAGGTGTTTTTGGTCATTGGTATATGGATTAGATATAAAGGATGTGTAATTTTGTTTACATGTAAATAAGTCATGAATGATTACTAATATTTTTGTAATTTTATGAGATATTTCATGCTAGTTGCCAAATTACGGTTCCCGCATGTGTTAGGTGACTCACATGGGCTGCTAAGAGCTGATCATTGGAGTGTATATACCAATAGTACATACATCTAAAAGCTGTGTATTGTACGAGTACGAATACGGGTGCATACGAGTAGAATTGTTGATGAAACTGAACGAGGATGTAATTGTAAGCATTTTTGTTAAGTAGAAGTATTTTGATAAGTGTCTTGAAGTCTTTAAAAAGTTTATGAATACATATTAAAACACTACATGTAAATACATTTTAACTGAGTCGTTAAGTCATCGTTAGTCGTTACATGTAAATGTTGTTTTGAAACCTTTAGGTTAACGATCTTGTTAAATGTTGTTAACCCATTGTTTATTATATCTAAAGAGATGTTAAATTATTACATTATCATGATATTATGATATATTAATATATCTTAGTATGATATATATACAGTTAAATGTTGTTACAACGATAATCGTTACATATATGTCTCGTTTCGAAATCATTAAGTTAGTAGTCTTGTTTTTACATATGTAGTTCATTGTTAATACACTTAATGACATGTTTACTTATCATTTATCATGATTAAACATAGTGTATCAATATCTTAATAAGATTCATATGTATTTAGTAAGACGTTGTTATAACGATAATCGTTATATATATCGTTTTGAGTTTCTTAATTCAATAAACTCAATTTTATGTATATAACTCATTGTTAAAATATCTAATGAGATACTTACTTATCATAATATCATGTTAACTATATATATAATCATATATATGTCATCATATAGTTTTTACAAGTTTTAACGTTCGTGAATCACCGGTCAACTTGGGTACCTATTTAAATTAATCAAGTCTTAACAAGTTTGATTGCTTAATCATGTAAATAAAAATTTCATTTAATATATATAAACATGGAAAAGTTCGGGTCACTACATCATAACCTTCTTGCTGTCGTTTGATCTCATCCCATATGTTTTTTGCTGTAGTGTTGCTATCAACATTTTCAAACAACTCATACGGGATGGCTTGCATAACAATGTTCTTTGCCTCTATGTCACCCTGAGCTCTCTCACGTCTATCACCAGAAAGTTCATAGACTGGAATTGGCATACCAGTATCCATCTATCAGAGAAGCCCATATGTACTTTGCTTTCTTACCCTTGTAGTCTATATACTGAGTGATACGATGAAGCCACTGAGTGTACTTGCCATCAAACAACACTGGAGGTCGGGAATCTGAACCAATGATCAAAGTATCTTATGTAGACATCTTGAAATTGAGGTAGATTCGGTAAAGATTTGGTATTACACAAATCTAGGATAAAGGTTCACAAAAATCTAACAAAATGTCAGATTCGGTATCTAGTTCTGTCATAACCCGTCCTTAACCATAAGAACGTGTTAGATAACGTATGATTTCATTGCGAGGTATTGACCTCTATATGCGACATTTTTAAAAAGGAAAACTGCATATATTATACATTACAAACCAAACCATTATTTTTGTTACAAGCTTTAGACAATAAAAAGATGATTATCGTTTAACGATAATCTTCGACTTACAAACTTTACAAATGATAATAACAACACGATTTCTAGCATATTTTACAACACACGTCCTCGGATATGCAGTTTTATTTTTGACACAAATATGAGTACGCATGATCCTGCTTAGATTCAACATAATGCAGCGGAAGCTTTAATTATCACCTGAGAATAAACATGTTTAAAAACGTCAACATAAAGTTGGTGAGATATAGGTTTAGTGCGCAGCAATATATATATATAGACCACAAGATTTCGTATATAAACATTTCAATAAAAATATTCTAAGTGGTTGAGCACTTGGTAACCATACTTAACAATTAATCACGTCGCATATTCCCTTTAATATGAAATCTTACTACACTGTACCAAGTGTAGTCACGAAACGAAGTACTGTGCAACCGTTGAATACTGGTCGTCCAGTCCGGTTGGGGTTGTCAGGCCCGATAGATCTATCAACAGGATTCGCGTTTACAATACCGCTGTAAATAACAGTTACCAAGCTACAGGGAAGTATGCCAGTGGTACAACTCAACGTAGAATATATTTTTCAGTTACTTGTGTCCATAACGTAAAACATAAAATACATGTATTCTCATCCCGAAATATTTAGAGTTTAAAAGTGGGACTATATACTCACTCTTGTCTTGATGATATATATATTTTGACTCGGTCTTCCGGTTGATATCACGAACCTATCCATATATAATATATCAATATGTTTTCATTTTAAAACAAACATTATATATATATATACTTGTTATACTTTTAATATTTTGAATATTTCCTTAGTCCGTAGTTAGCATTCCGATGTTAGTAATTCAATTTTTAATGGTTCATTTTTAGATGTTTAATATACCCGCAATAAATAAAACCCCCAACGAAATAAATAAAACCCCAACGTATATGTATTGGTCGAGATTAATCTTGACCCATGGTACCGGTGTTGTCAAATGACGTGTTGCGTACATAAAGTACCGGTGTTGTCAAATGACGTGTTGCGTACAATCATGGGATCTTATGATTAATCTTCTCGTGTTGTTTACGGGTGATCCTGAACCATATAAAATTGAATTATAAGTACATATATATAAAATATCATGTTATCTTAGAAATATGTGATTTATATCATTTTTTTCCAATTGATCCCGTAGTTGAAATGGTCTAGGATAACCAATTTTGTTTCGGTCATAGTTTCTTCGTTACAAATCCGTTTTCGTTGATTCAAATTGCCATCTTCTTGGATCGAGTTCTTCTTTAAGACTATGAACTGTAAATACCTTGGTTTGTATTCAAAATCATACGGCATAAGTGAAACATTAGTGAAACATATGAAGTTAAACATTTTTGTTACAACAAAATCATTTAATGACCATTTTTCTAAAAATACTTATACTTTGAAAAACCAAGTTTTACCTTGTTAAATTAGTATATACATAAGTTATATTACAGGTCTTGAAGTATTTTAAAAGTTAAGTTAGAAGGATCTATTTAGTTTGCAAACAAGTTTGAAAACATTCAAACTATGTTCTTGTTGTTAAACTTTTGTACCACAAAATAAGATAGCTATATATATATGAATCGAATAAGGTTATGAACATAGATTCTACCTCAAGTTCCTTGGATAAGTTTGCTGTAAAAGAGGAGTAAGAAGCTAGAATCAAAAGGGTGATAGAAGTGGATGAAAGATTGGAAGTAAGTTGGTGTTCTTGGAGGGTTTTCTTGAAGTGTTTTTGTATGGTTTTCTTATGGTGTTTTAGTATGGTTTTTGAAGCTAGATCTTCAAGGTAAGTTGCTGAATTGTTATGGAGTTTAAGACTCTTGAATGTGTGTGTGTTTTTAGCTAGAGAATGGAAGTAAAAATGAACTAAAATGATGATACATATATACACCATAAAAACGTGTTTCATGGGCATACATGGACAAATTTTAGTTTGTAATCTTGCTAATTAGTCTTGCAATCATACAAAAGTAATTACCTAGCTCTAAGGGCATGAATAATGGCTGGTTAGGTGGTGATTTTGATGTGTATTTACTATTTGTAAATACGTATAGGAGCTAGGTATGATACGAGTACAAATACTCTAGGTATACGTATAGAAATTTTGTGAAAAATGAAATGAGGATTCAAATATAGCTATCTTTTGTGAATACACTTATATGGTTTTATGTATTTAAGTTCTTTAAAAGTAATTAAATACATTACTTATACAATATATGTATAACATTATAAGTCTTAAGTATATATGTCAAATAACGTTACGTATTGTTATCGTTTTGAAAACTTAAGTTAGTAGTTTCAAAATACACATATAACTTGTTGTTATTAATATAAAATGAGGTATTAAATCATTCTTTAATCATGTTAAATATGTATATATACATATATATACACAGACGTATAATTATCATATATTGTATAGTTCGTGATATCATCGGTCAAACTAGACGGTCAAACGTTGTATAAAACTCTTTTCGGAAATATAAGTCTCAACAATTTGGATTACTTATCATGTTGGCAAGGTTTAATTTATATAAATATTAATCTTATAAGTATAGTATGATCGAAAAAGTGCGGGTCGTTACATTACCTCCCCGTTAAATAAATTTCGTCCCGAAATTTTAAAATTGTACCTATTTTGCGTTATCGAGAAACAAGTGTGGATACTTTCGTTTCATCTGATCCTCGCGTTCCCAAGTAAACTCGGGACCTCTTCTAGCATTCCAACGAACCTTAACAATCGGTATATTACTCTGTTTGAGCTGTTTAACTTCACGGTCCATGATTTCGATTGGTTCTTCAACGAATTGTAGTTTCTCGTCAACATGAATTTCTTCAAGAGGAATGGTGAGGTCTTCCTTTGCAAGACACTTCTTAAGGTTTGAGACGTGAAAGGTATTATGTACTCCGGCGAGTTGTTGCGGTAACTCGAGTCGATAAGCTACCGGTCCAATGCGTTCGATGATCTTGAACGGGCCTACGTACCTTGGGTTCAGTTTACCCCTTTTGCCGAAACGTATTACACCTTTCCAAGGTGACACCTTTAGCATAACCATGTCCCCGACCTGAAACTCTAATGGTTTCCTTCGAACATCGGCGTAGCTCTTTTGGCGACTACGGGCTGTTTTCAATCTCTCCTTGATTTGCACTATCTTCTCAGTCGTTTCATGTATGATCTCGGGACCAGTTAAATGTCGATCTCCTACTTCATTCCAACAGATAGGAGATCTACACTTCCTTCCGTACAATGCTTCGAATGGCGCAGCTCCAATGCTCGCATGATAACTATTATTATACGAGAATTCTGCTAACGGTAGATATTTATCCCATCCGTTTCCAAAATCGATCACACATGCCCTGAGCATGTCTTCGAGAGTCTGAATCGTTCTTTCACTCTGTCCATCGGTTTGTGGATGATATGCGGTACTCATATCCAACCGAGTTCCTAGTGCCTCCTGTAGTGATTGCCAAAATTTTGAAGTAAATCTACTATCACGATCGGATATAATGGAAATAGGTATTCCATGCCTTGAAACTATTTCCTTTATATATAATCGTAATAATTTCTCCATTCTATCTGTTTCCTTTATAGGCAAGAAATGTGCAGATTTGGTAAGACGATCAACAATTACCCAAATGGTGTCGTATCCCCAGGCAGTCTTTGGTAACTTCGTGATGAAATCCATGGTAATACCGTCCCATTTCCATTCTGGAATTTCTGGTTGTTGAAGTAACCCTGACGGCTTCTGGTGTTCTGCTTTGACTTTGGAACAAGTTAAACATTCCCCAACATATGTTGCAACGTCTGTCTTCAAATTAGGCCACCAATAATGCGTCTTAAGATCTTGGTACATCTTTCCAACTCCAGGATGTATCGAATATCTTGTCTTATGTGCCTCGTTCAATATCAACTTCCTTAATCCACCCAACTTCGGTACCCAAATACGATTTGCAAAATATCGAATTCCATCTTCCCGCATAACGAGTTGCTTCGCATACTTCTTCATTATTTCATTTCCTATATTTTCTTTAGTAAGTGCTTCTCGTTGAACTTCTTTGATTTGTGAGTTGAGATTCATGCGAATTTTTATGTTCATCGCTCGTACTCGAATTGGTTCTCGTTCCTTTCTGCTTAGAGCATCGGCCACCACGTTCGCCTTCCCGGGATGATAACGAATTTCACAATCATAGTCGTTTATCAGCTCGACCCACCTACGTTGCCTCATGTTCAGCTGTTTTTGATCGAAAATATGTTGAAGGCTTTTATGATCAGTAAACACAGTGAATTTAACCCCATACAAGTAGTGTCTCCACATCTTCAATGCAAACACGACTGCTCCTAATTCTAGATCATGCGTCGTATAATTTCGCTCGTGAATCTTCAATTGTCGGGATGCGAATGCAATAACTTTCTTCCGTTGCATAAGAACACAACCAAAACCTTGTCGCGAAGCGTCACAATATATTTCGAAATCATCGTTCCCTTCTGGTAACGATAATATAGGTGCCGTAGTTAACTTCTTCTTCAGTATTTGAAATGCGTTCTCCTGCTCCGAGGTCCATTCGTATTTCTTCCCTTTTTGCGTTAATGCTGTCAACGGCTTAGCTATTCGAGAAAAATCTTGAATAAACCTTCTATAATAACCGGCTAAACCCAAAAATTGGCGTATCTGCATTGGTGTCTTAGGAGTCTCCCATTTTTCAATGGCTTCAATTTTTGCTGGATCAACCTGAATTCCTTTGCTACTAACAACGTGGCCAAGAAATTGTACTTCTTTCAACCAGAAAGCACACTTAGAAAATTTAGCATATAGCTGTTCTTTTCTCAACAACTCTAATATCAACCTTAAATGCTGCTCATGCTCTTGCTCACTCTTGGAATAGATAAGAATATCATCAATGAAAACGATAACAAACTTATCTAAATACGGACTACAAACTCGATTCATGAGGTCCATGAATACAGCTGGCGCATTCGTCAATCCAAACGGCATAACCAAAAATTCGTAATGACCATAACGTGTCCGAAAAGCAGTTTTCGGAATATCCTCTTCTTTGACGCGTAGTTGATGATAGCCCGATCTTAAGTCGATTTTTGAATAAACACATGATCCTTGCAATTGATCAAATAAGTCATCAATTCTCGGTAGTGGATACCGATTCTTGATAGTTAACTTATTTAATTCACGATAGTCTATACACATCCTAAAAGATCCATCTTTCTTCTTAACAAACAAAATTGGAGCTCCCCACGGTGAAGTACTCGGTCGTATGAATCCACGGTCCAGTAATTCTTTTAACTGACTTTGAAGTTCTTTTAACTCGGACGGTGCAAGTCTATATGGAGCACGAGCCACTGGTGCAGCTCCTGGTACTAAATCTATTTGAAATTCTACCGATCTAAATGGAGGTAATCCCAGCAATTCTTCCGGAAAAACTTCAGGAAAATCTCTTGCCACAGGCACGTCGTTGATGCACTTTTCTTTCTTTTCGACTTTATTAACATGTGCTAAAATAGCGTAACATCCCTTTTCTAAACACTTCTTGGCTTTCAAACAGCTAATGAGTTTTAGCTTTGAATCACCCTTCTCTCCGTAAATCATCACCGGCATTTTATCCTTACCAGGAATACGAATTGCCTTCTTGGCACAAACAACTTCCGCTCCTATTTTGGACATCCAGTCCATGCCAACTATTACATCAAAACCTCCTAATTCTACGGGTATTAAGTCGATTTTAAACGTTTCTCCGGCTAGATTTATTTCACAATCACGACAAATTTTATCGGCTTTAATTAGCTTACCATTAGCTAACTCAATCAAGTACTTAGCATCTAGAGGTAATGATGAACAATTCAATTTAGTGTAAAAATTTCTACACACATAACTTCTATCGGCGCCAGTATCAAATAAAATAGATGCTGATAAGTTATTAATGGTAAACGTACCCGTAACAAGCTCCGTGTCTTCTCGTGCCTCTCTAGCATTAATAACAAACGCTCTTCCACGTGCAGGTCCGCCATTCTGATTCGGGCACTGGCTCTTATAATGACCTTGTTTTCCACACCCAAAACAAGTAATGTTAGCCAAAGCAGTTCTATTTGCGTTGGTGGCAGGAGTCTTGTTACCATTTGCATTTGTAACGAGAGCCTTACAATCTTCAGCAAGATGTCCCTGTCTATTGCATTTAGTGCACAACACACTACAGTAACCAAAATGATGTTTGTGACAACGGTTGCATAAAGGACTTTGTCCTTTGTAACCAAAGCCTGAACCGCTACCCGCACCTTTCGTGGTTTCTTGTTTCTTATAAGGTTGTTGTTGGTTACCTTGATCATAACCTCCATTCCACTTTTTCTTGTTCCCCAATACCTTCACCTCAGTATTGAATGCTTTCTTGTCCAAAATGACCTGATCCATTAGCTCGTTTGCCATGGTTATAGCTTCATGAATTGTCTTAGGTTTCGATGCTGTAACGTTTGCCTTGACCTTTTTGGGCAAACCACCTTTGTACATTTCAATCTTCCGTGCTTCGGTTGGAACCAATTCAGGACATAGCAAAACTAATTCCATGAATCGCTGGTTGTAGTTGGTGATTTCAGTACCAACCACCTTCAAACTTCGTAACTCATCTTCTAACTTAATAACCTCATTCCTTGGACAATACTCGGTGATTATCATTGCTTTGAATTCTTCCCATGGAGTATCATAAGCTACATCTCCTCCTACCGCCTTCACATAATTCTTCCACCATGTGAGTGCACTATCTTGTAAAGTGCACGATGCAAACTTGGTCATGTCTTTTTCATCACAACCGCTGATTTTGAACACCGTCTCCATCTTTTCTATCCATCGGGTTAAACCGATAGGTCCTTCCGTTCCACTGAATGATGATGGCTTGCAAGCTTGAAACGTCTTGTAGGAGCATCCTACACGAGGATTTGGATTAACTGCAGCAGCTCTTGCAGCCTCAACCCATAACATTCTGTCGTTCACTCGCTGGTTGATGAGTTCCTCGAGTTCTTGTTCCGTCATTCGATTCAATCGCGCCATTTCCTAATGAAAGAAAATAATTATTCACATGGATTATTATAGATGTAGTGTGTATTTATAGTACATTATAGCTTATTAATAATATGAACTAGGTATTATTATAAAAGCCTTTTCTTCTTATTAGCGTTTTATAATTATATCTTGGGTAGTACCTACCCGTTAATGTTCATACTTAATAGCTTAGTACAGAATCAATTACTACAATCTAAATAATACTTAACCATGGAAAATTATTGCATTTCATACTTCAATATTTTACATATGCTTATCTTACATCGAACATTAAGCAAACCACACTATTAATATTATACAAAACATTATTCGGTTCCATGGTTTGACACAGCAGCGCATCGTTTGATCTATTTTCTAGGACGTTTAGACACAAAGATTTGCTTAACGCTTATCCTAACTGTCTGCCTATATTTTGGCTGTGGGACTGAAGAACTGGATGCCGGGACAGAACGAATAGGAATAGCGGGGATAGGGGTGGTAGTGTTGAGTGGAATTGGTGCCACATCATTCTCATTAAACTCGGGATTTGGATTTTCTAATTCATTAGCCTTTCGTTTCTTTCCTAGTTCGAACTCGTCTTTTGTAATTTCCTGTATTTCTTCCTCGGGTTCACTTTCCTCCTCGGGTTCACTTTCCTCCTCGGGTTCACTTTCCTCCTCGGGTTCACTTTCCGATATTTCTATAGTTGGTTCATCCGGAAATTGTGAGTCTTCCCCAAGGATATCATTTTCGTCATCGGACAGGTTAATGACTGGAACGCCATCTGAAGATTCTGATTCGGAGTCGTTGATTGTGATAACAATTTTTGAGCTCGACATCTATCACACAACAACTAACCCATTAGTACTTATATAATATTTACATATAAATTTTAACCAACAGTGATAAGCAATGGTTTTTTTTTTTTTTAAATCAGACCCGGTCAAAGTCCAGACTTACTAATGTATCCTAACGGCTTCTCGGTTAGACACACTAATGCAGACCTGGTTCGCTAAGACCAACGCTCTGATACCACATGTCATAACCCGTCCTTAACCATAAGAACGTGTTAGATAACGTATGATTTCATTGCGAGGTATTGACCTCTATATGCGACATTTTTAAAAAGGAAAACTGCATATATTATACATTACAAACCAAACCATTATTTTTGTTACAAGCTTTAGACAATAAAAAGATGATTATCGTTTAACGATAATCTTCGACTTACAAACTTTACAAATGATAATAACAACACGATTTCTAGCATATTTTACAACACACGTCCTCGGATATGCAGTTTTATTTTTGACACAAATATGAGTACGCATGATCCTGCTTAGATTCAACATAATGCAGCGGAAGCTTTAATTATCACCTGAGAATAAACATGTTTAAAAACGTCAACATAAAGTTGGTGAGATATAGGTTTAGTGCGCAGCAATATATATATATAGACCACAAGATTTCGTATATAAACATTTCAATAAAAATATTCTAAGTGGTTGAGCACTTGGTAACCATACTTAACAATTAATCACGTCGCATATTCCCTTTAATATGAAATCTTACTACACTGTACCAAGTGTAGTCACGAAACGAAGTACTGTGCAACCGTTGAATACTGGTCGTCCAGTCCGGTTGGGGTTGTCAGGCCCGATAGATCTATCAACAGGATTCGCGTTTACAATACCGCTGTAAATAACAGTTACCAAGCTACAGGGAAGTATGCCAGTGGTACAACTCAACGTAGAATATATTTTTCAGTTACTTGTGTCCATAACGTAAAACATAAAATACATGTATTCTCATCCCGAAATATTTAGAGTTTAAAAGTGGGACTATATACTCACTCTTGTCTTGATGATATATATATTTTGACTCGGTCTTCCGGTTGATATCACGAACCTATCCATATATAATATATCAATATGTTTTCATTTTAAAACAAACGTTATATATATATATACTTGTTATACTTTTAATATTTTGAATATTTCCTTAGTCCGTAGTTAGCATTCCGATGTTAGTAATTCAATTTTTAATGGTTCATTTTTAGATGTTTAATATACCCGCAATAAATAAAACCCCCAACGAAATAAATAAAACCCCAACGTATATGTATTGGTCGAGATTAATCTTGACCCATGGTACCGGTGTTGTCAAATGACGTGTTGCGTACATAAAGTACCGGTGTTGTCAAATGACGTGTTGCGTACAATCATGGGATCTTATGATTAATCTTCTCGTGTTGTTTACGGGTGATCCTGAACCATATAAAATTGAATTATAAGTACATATATATAAAATATCATGTTATCTTAGAAATATGTGATTTATATCATTTTTTTCCAATTGATCCCGTAGTTGAAATGGTCTAGGATAACCAATTTTGTTTCGGTCATAGTTTCTTCGTTACAAATCCGTTTTCGTTGATTCAAATTGCCATCTTCTTGGATCGAGTTCTTCTTTAAGACTATGAACTGTAAATACCTTGGTTTGTATTCAAAATCATACGGCATAAGTGAAACATTAGTGAAACATATGAAGTTAAACATTTTTGTTACAACAAAATCATTTAATGACCATTTTTCTAAAAATACTTATACTTTGAAAAACCAAGTTTTACCTTGTTAAATTAGTATATACATAAGTTATATTACAGGTCTTGAAGTATTTTAAAAGTTAAGTTAGAAGGATCTATTTAGTTTGCAAACAAGTTTGAAAACATTCAAACTATGTTCTTGTTGTTAAACTTTTGTACCACAAAATAAGATAGCTATATATATATGAATCGAATAAGGTTATGAACATAGATTCTACCTCAAGTTCCTTGGATAAGTTTGCTGTAAAAGAGGAGTAAGAAGCTAGAATCAAAAGGGTGATAGAAGTGGATGAAAGATTGGAAGTAAGTTGGTGTTCTTGGAGGGTTTTCTTGAAGTGTTTTTGTATGGTTTTCTTATGGTGTTTTAGTATGGTTTTTGAAGCTAGATCTTCAAGGTAAGTTGCTGAATTGTTATGGAGTTTAAGACTCTTGAATGTGTGTGTGTTTTTAGCTAGAGAATGGAAGTAAAAATGAACTAAAATGATGATACATATATACACCATAAAAACGTGTTTCATGGGCATACATGGACAAATTTTAGTTTGTAATCTTGCTAATTAGTCTTGCAATCATACAAAAGTAATTACCTAGCTCTAAGGGCATGAATAATGGCTGGTTAGGTGGTGATTTTGATGTGTATTTACTATTAGTAAATACGTATAGGAGCTAGGTATGATACGAGTACAAATACTCTAGGTATACGTATAGAAATTTTGTGAAAAATGAAATGAGGATTCAAATATAGCTATCTTTTGTGAATACACTTATATGGTTTTATGTATTTAAGTTCTTTAAAAGTAATTAAATACATTACTTATACAATATATGTATAACATTATAAGTCTTAAGTATATATGTCAAATAACGTTACGTATTGTTATCGTTTTGAAAACTTAAGTTAGTAGTTTCAAAATACACATATAACTTGTTGTTATTAATATAAAATGAGGTATTAAATCATTCTTTAATCATGTTAAATATGTATATATACATATATATACACAGACGTATAATTATCATATATTGTATAGTTCGTGATATCATCGGTCAAACTAGACGGTCAAACGTTGTATAAAACTCTTTTCGGAAATATAAGTCTCAACAATTTGGATTACTTATCATGTTGGCAAGGTTTAATTTATGTAAATATTAATCTTATAAGTATAGTATGATCGAAAAAGTGCGGGTCGTTACAAGTTCGGTACTGTAGCAAATTCGGTAAAGATTCGGTAAACCAGATTCTGTATCAAAAACTGATCAGTAACACAAGTAACACACCCAGATTCGGTAAAGATTCAGTAACCACAAGATTTGATGCCTTAGAACACTTAAAACCAACGAATTAAGTGATACCGAGACTCTGGTTTGGTATTTGACTCGGTAGTCAAATTCTGTAAACTTTTGAATGCAAACACAATCCAATTCCTTTGAATTAGATTCAGTAACCTTGCTGCACAAGGAAATAAGTTAGTATACTGAATGTATAGGATACCGAGTGTCAACTGTAGCAGTTGACAATACTGAGTCTAAGTATAGATTCTTAGAAAACAATCGAATCATTTCTCAAACCACACCAATTAGCTGCGTATGATCAAACCGAATGTGAGAGAATCACAAACACACCACAATCTGCAACACTTAACACGAATTATTAACTTTAAAGTAGATTCGGTATGGCAGTTAAGATACCGAGAGTTGATTGAATCTTCAACACTTGAAGAATTGATGAAATTGAACCATCAAAAACTTGATTAATCACCTTACGAACACAACTGAAACCTCAAATCTTCACTAAAATACAGAATCAAGCTAGAATTGATCAATACCGAGAGTTTTAGCCACGAACTCTAAAAATCAACTTGATTCTTCATAATTGTTGTTCAAAAGCTGTAATGATGATCGATACTCTTTCTAATCAACCTAATACACCTTCTTTGAACTTATCACAAGAATCTGAACGTCAGATTATCAGATTCGAATATACCGAATCTGATTCAGTATACCAAGAGTGTACAGATTCTGTAATCTTCAATCTCTGGATCGATCTAGTGATGTAATATCACTCTCTGGAAGCTCTGATACCAAATGATAGGTCAGATCATGTTGAGATTGAAAGATGAGACAAGTTAGAATGAGATTCGGTAAGTAAGAAGGAGACTCGGTATGAGAGAGAATCGGTAAAATTTACATTCCACAGCTTCTAGAACTCAGCTACAATGCAATGGCTATCTTATTAGGACTACATAGGTTCCTTATATAGCCCTCTTCTAAGGAACCTTCATTTAAGCATGTTTCACATTAACACTATACAACTTCGGGGTCCTAACAGAATGAAGAGTCTGAACGGGTGTCTACTTCGATGGTTGATCAAAATCTAAATGAAGTTGTGAATGGACCGTTTGATGAGGATTCTGATTTTAGTAACTTCTATTTGGAAGAGACCGATGATGATGGATTTGTTGTACTCAGTACACTATCTTCATTATCTGCAATACCTGATGATGTATAGATTGCCGATGAAGAGAATCTAGAGCCTGTAGTGGTGATGAGGATGATTCTTCAGATGAGGATGGCTAAAATCAATATAAAAATCTGAATGTAGATAATATCTTTGATCATATTGAGGAAGAATACGTTCAAACAGAAAATCCATCAAATTCTTCAGAGCAAACAACACAAACCTTGAATGTCAACGAAGCTTCAACTTTTGACTCTTCAACATCAACATCAAAAGTTAATTCGTGGTTCAAATTCAACAACGGTTTATTCTTCAAGAATCGGGAAAATAGAAAGAAGCAAACGAGCCAGGGAAAGAAAGGAGAGAGAGAACTACTATTCAAAGAAGGTGAATCGCTACTTCTTGTTGTGCCGACACCCGAGAAGACTAATTAGAGATTTGCTAAGAAATAGTTGCTTAGTCGAGTGAACGAAGCGTGGGCGTACAGCATCAAGTGGAGGCGCCGAATCCTTGCAAGAGGGGGGCAGGCCGCCCCTTGCCTTGAAAGAATTCACACGCGCCACCAGCTTTCCCAAAATAAGGGGGAATCACTTCAATTGGGAGTTGAACATGATTTCTTTACGTTGAGAAACGCTTTAGTTGAAGAAAATGCTTATACAATCTTCCGCGTCAACGAGATCCCAGGAGTGAAAGATTTACATATATTGGTTAACAATTGCTTCCAGAAAATGAAAGAAATTGGTATCGTTGGATGTGGAGGAGACATAAAATCAAGAATGAAGATGATTTATGGCTTCAATGAAAATATCGACTGAAAGAAGTGATGGATATCAAACAACTTGGGGAGAGCATTAGTACAAGAATAGATGTCTTAAGTCAGTTCCACATTGTACGAGAAGATGAGAATAATTACAAGTTTTCTGGCACCGACTTCCCAAATCTTAACATGATAGATATCATCTACATCTAAAATTATCTCGGTATCATTTCCAAACGTCCTTATGCTAAGACTCGGGCATTAGAAGCTATAAAGAGATACATGATGGAAACGATTGAAATGATGAGAAGAGAAGACTTTCAAGTAGGTCTTGAAGCAAACAGGAAAAAGATTTGGGTTACATCTCTGGATCAATCTCTAGAAGGACTTGAGAACATGACGATTTTCCAAAAATTATTTGAACCTGAAGGTTTTGTATTCATCAATTTTCAGAAAGAAAAGGTGTTCATTAGAACAAGGAACTTCACAAATATTCTAATGGAACACTCAAAGCTGCGTATAAATATTTCAAGTATCGACAAAACAAGGTTTGACGATGTAGACATGAAAATGAGCATTGGGGAATTTGTCAAGCATATCAGAGATCATTTCAAACTACGAATTCATACAAGACACTTTGAGATTCTTCGTGGGAAAAGAAAATGAAGGCTAGTTAACGAAATGTCTGAATATCTGGCCTTTCCAGGTGATCCAAGGAAAATGTGGTAACCATGGCTACCGTCAGAGAAGATTTCAGATAATGTAGTTAATGCATATGGTACAAGATGGAGAGCTACATATGGACCACTGAAAATTACTGATTAAAATTACTTTGTAAAATTCACTTTTAACACTTAGGGGGAGATTGTTAGGACCCCAGAATATGACAGTGTTTAAGTAAATATGTTTAGAATATAAGGTTCTATAAACGAGGACCGTATATAGAATCTATGTATTCCTAACTCAATAGCAATTTTACTTCAACTGAGTTTAAAAAGATATGGAATATAATCTTGATTATTTTCTCTCTTTTCAAATCTCTTTCTTCCTGTCCGTATCTCATTCTACACCTTCACACTCTTTAATTCTTGGTGATTCAACCATGACTTGACCTATCAAATAATATTGTAATACCCTAACTAACTAAGGTAATATTTTATATAAATTATTATTGATACATTTTATGTAGGTATTATTTATGTATTATAATCGGTTAATATTTAAAGCTTGTTAGTTAAAGATAAGAGGGACTAAGTGTGCAAAGTTAGTTTAAGGACCTTCCATTTTATGGTTTTGGTGGGGAGGGTAGAAAGTGCAAATTAGTCAAAGATAATTAAATTAAAGTGGTAAAATGCTAGAAATTCTTATCAGTTGCAAAATCCAGAAAATTAGTGTGTGTGTGTGTGTGTGTGTGTGTGTGTGTGTGTGTGTATGTCGACTAGCACCAAGAGGAGAGGAGAAATTATTAAATTGGAAGATTTAAGCACATGCAAGTAGAAATTCATGTAATGTAGTGTGCCTTGATCATCATAGCAAGTTGCAATCCTTCAATCTCTTCTCCATTTGTGCACAATTAGGGTTCATGAATCCCAAAAGACAAGGTATGAACTTCTAAGTCTTATGTATCACTAAAGTGGGTGTTCTAAGTGAATCTCAAGCTTATAAGTTGTTATATGTTGTGAGTGTGCACATTTTCATGATTAAAAACGAATTTTAAATGATGTTTAGATGTAAGTTCATGTATGAACTTGCTATTTGAAAGTGTGAAATGAAAATGGTGAATTTGATGTTGCTAGTAGTCTAGAATCAAGTCATGCACACTAGGTGTTTGATGAAATGCCTCAATGAAGGTGAGTATGAGATTTAGCTAAATTGTGAAAAGAGAGTTTATGTTTTGAATTGTTGAAATTGTTATAACTATTTGTTGTTAAGAATGATAAGTTCTTAATTATATGGATTAATTAGAGAACTAGAGTATTGAGGAAAAAATGATGCATTATGAATGTTCATGTACTATTAAAATAAGGAGAATTAAGAAAGGTTAAGTTCAAATGTGTAAGTTTATGAAAGTGATGTATGCATTCGAAAGATGTGAATTCGTTTGAATTATGTTAATGACGAGATTAGCTCATGTATAGGTGCTAATCAAGGCAAAGGAACTTCAAGTGACCAAGGAATTTCATTTAACCAAGGTGAGTTTATAGAGAGTAATTTGGGCAGGTCAAAAGTGGCTTAGTGTTCCCGGATTGCATCCGTGCAAGAGGGCGACGACTAAGTGCACGAGATAGTTAGCTTAGATAGGATTATTAGGCATGCCTAATAATTGTATCTATGGTTGATGATTAGCTTAGGCAAGGTCATAAAGCTTGCTTAATGATCTTGTCTATGGTATGACTTAGCTTAGACACTTTGGGTGTCTATGTATGTATGCATTGTAATTAAGGTTAGCTTAGGCATATGCGTATGCCTTTGGTCATGTTTAGCTTAGGCATAATTACTAGGATTGACCTTAGTAAGTTGTGTCTATGGCAAGAAATGGAATCGGAACTGATAGTAAGTAAGCAACCTTCAGGTTGGAAGGGTTAAGTAATGCATTGTTCATGTTTAATGTTATGCGTTCTCTTATTCACCTATAACTCACTAAGCATAAAGCTTACCCCTATGTTATGTTTATGTTTAATAGGAACGAAAGGACACCGAGAAGGTAAGGAGCCTATTTGAAGATAGTGGAGCATTGGACATATAGTAAATGGTAATGCAAGTCCCTATTTTGAATCTAGCTCTAATGATACCGCTTATCGATGCAAAGGCTTTTGTACTCATATACTATGTTTATCTTGAAATTTAGGAAAAAATGTTATGTTGAAGTTATGTAAATGTGTCGTGCATGACTAAATGATTTTCGTAACACTTAATGATGTATGAAACTGTTTAGCTAAGTTTGTTAATGTATTATGTTGTTAAAATGGTGTTGTGTGAGGTTATAAATGGTGAAATTGTGATTTTAAAGCAAGTTAAGGTTCAGCATCAGCAACAGCACAGGGCCGCGTCGCGGGTCCCTTAGCCGCATCGCGTCTTTTAGTGTATTTCGGTAACAGGAGATTTGAGAAAACTGACCTGCATTTCTATGGTCTGGCCACGCCGCGCCCAGTCTAGCCGCGCCGCGGCTTATTCCTGGGCTAGGTGGTCAACTTATAAAAAAAATATATCATTTAAGGGCGTTAAAAGTTGGTATCAGAGTTATGGTTTAAGGGACTTGGATAATCCACTATAGGGAATTATATAGGCTTAAACCATCATTGATAGTAGATAAGCGGTTTAGGACTTGTATGATAGATAAGTTTAAAGGGTTATGCCATGCTCCATAGGAAAGAGTTTATTTACGAGACCTATAGTGTAATACTAGGATTATGAATGTTTTGAACAAGGAGTTTAATGCTCATTAACCATGTGTCATGTATGATCAAATGCGTAATAGGATGGTGTGATGACGATCGGCCATCACCATTACATCATTATAGTACGCATGAACATCTACTATGGTCATGGTGAAATGAGATGGGAATTCATTCGGTCACTTAAGTTATGCTCAATTGTTGATATATGTGTTTGAACTAATGGGTTGGACATATTATTTCAGAATGGCTATTATATCTCCTAATAGAAGCAATGAAGAGGACGATGAGTACGTCTACACCCCGTCAAGAGAGTCCGTCGAAGACTAGCAATCTGAATCTGATGAAGCTCCAATGACAAATGATCTTTAGGGGCAAATAGGGCAAGCCTTGGTGCGATACACCCCAACTCTTCTAGAAAAGATAAAGAAATTGATTAATGAGCAATTAGACGAAAAATTTAAGATTCTAATGATGAATAATCCCATGTTAAGAGGAGAAGGGGGAAGTGGGGTAAGACGAGAGGAAGTAGAAGTCCCGAAAAAGAAGGATGAGCGTTTTGAATTCAAAAATTTTTAAAACTGTCATCCACCGGAATTTCATGGTAAAGTTGATCCGATTGTTAGTCAAAGATGGATCGACGAGATAGAAGAAACTTTCATGTTGTGTGAATGTCCTGAACACCTAAAGGTAATTTACGCGGCACACCAAATGAAGGGCAGTGGTTATGAGTGGTGGAATTTTATAGTTAAGTCACATGGACGAAATGTGGTGACAAGCTTTCCGTGGGAAAAATTTCGTGAAATGTTTATGGATCAATTCGCCCCACTCGCCGAAGTTAGTAGGTTAAAGTACGAATTCATGAATATTGAACATGGGAATAAATTCGTGACCGGGTTCAATGCCGAGTTTAATGATAAGTCTCGTTTTTGCCCAGATTTTGTTTCAATCCTAAGTTAATGATGGACCACTATCATGAGAAGTTAAATCCCGAAATAAGTGAATTTATTGATAAGGGTACGTATAAGACCTTAGTCAAAATGATGAACAAGGCTCATGTGAGGGAACATGAACTTAAGAAGAAAGTCGCGTTTAAACGAAAGTTGGATCAAGATTCAAAGTCGATGCAAAATATGAGCTCGAAGAAAAGTAAGTTTTATTCCGACTCCCCACAAAAGTCAAAAGGGGGTTTCGCACCGGGGAAAGGTAGTGGTAAAGAAGTAAAAATGTGTAATAGGTGTGGTAAAAATCATACGGGCGAGTGTAAAGAGGGTACTACCGATTGTTACTCATGTGGGAAACCGGGTCATAAAGCCACCGTATGTCCTAAGAAAGGAAAACAGTGTTATTATTGTTTTGAAAAGGGCCATTTTCAAGCTGAATGCTCAGAGTATAAGAAGGATTTAGCAAGTGGTGGTGTTAAGAAAGAGGTTAAAATGGAACCAAAGACGAATGATAACCGACCAAGAGGCCGAGCACATCAGATTACCGCTCTCGAAGTGAAGGAATCCCAAAATTTGGTGTCAGGTACCTTCATTGTAAACTCTTTACCTGCGCATGTTGTGTTTGATTCTGGTGCTACGCGGTCGTTTGTTTCTTATTCTTTTTGTAAACATTTTGACATGACTCCAAGTATGTTAGAGCATCCTCTAGAGGTAGAGATAGCAGACAATAAAATCGTTATGGTGCATAGTATCTTAAAGGGATGTGAAATTATTTTAGATGATGAGGAATTTGTTATAGATTTAATACCCATGCACATGGGAGAATTTCAAGTAATTGTAGGAATGGATTGGCTTGATGACAATGAAGGAATAATTTTATGCCGAAAGAAAATAGTATTAGTTCAAGCACCACGCGGAAAGGTTATTTGGATTTATGGAGAACGGGCTAGATGTGATATTCCTATATGTACGTATGCTAGAGCCAAACGATTTTTGTCCCGTGGGTGTTGTGCGTTTTTGGCACATGTGATAGTATTCAAAAATGATATTTTGGTGTATCTTAAGGGAGAAGAGGATCATGCGGTACATTTAAGACAAGTGTTAGAAACCTTAAGGAAGGAAAGACTATTTTCTAAGTTCTTAAAGTGTGAATTTTGGCTTCGTGAAGTTCAATTTTTAGGACATGTCATTAATAACGAGGGTATTTGTGTTGATCCGACGAAGATTGAAGCGATAATGAGATGGGAACCGCCTATGAATCCCACCGAAGTTAGAAGTTTTCTAGGCTTAGTGGGGTATTATCGACGGTTCATACAAGATTTTTCTAGAATAGCCACCCCACTCACAAAGTTAACCCGTAAGAATGTGCAATGGAAATTTTAACGACCCGTCAAAGTACACTTGACGACCATCGTTATCTTGGTCCCACATCTTGATCATAACTCTATATGAATTTAATAAATAACCTTGCATTCTTTGTTTAAAAATGATTTCCTATAAAGGAAATCTACCAAAATATGCAAGTTTAGAAAAATCATACATTATTACTTAACCAAAAGTTACCAAAACAAAGTCAACAACATCCACTATTAAATGTATCAAAATAGAATGCAAGTTATTGTTTAACAAAAGCTGCCATCATAAATATGCAGACTCTCTAAGCACAGCGGAAGCAATCAATCATGAACCTGAGAATAAAACATGCGAGTGACTGTCAACAAAAATGTTGAGTGAATTATAGGTTTCATATTGCAAACAATATTTAATTTAAACCATAAAAATATATGTTTGAAAACATAAAATCCCCTTTTTGGACCACAAATTATATGCTAGAAAACATATAAAAACATTATTCCATTTTCCGTGAGCCACCTGGTAACCACTTAACCATTAATTTACCCTTGCCAAACATAATAAATAATATACACCGAACAAGTGTATCTTCAACTAAATACGAAGTACTAAATATTCTGATTATAAATTGCTAGCGCGACTAGCTCGAAATGAGGTTGTCAAACCTGATAGATCTATCCATAAGATTCGCGTTCACCAGTAGAAACCAGTGATTACAATTACCAGATTAGAGAATATTTTTGTTCGACTCACAATGAATAATTTAAACCAACTTTCACTTGTGTCCAACATATAAAATAAATTGCATGTATTCTCATCCCAAAAGATTTAAAATAGAAAAATGGGACTATAACTCACCTTAATAGCAAACGAAGTAACCATACAAATAAGCGAACATCAATCGAAGTAAAGTGATCAGGAAGGATCACAACGCCGACCTATAAATAAAGCAGGTCAATATAAATAACTAATTTAGGTCAAGTCTTAGTATGACAGCTATTGTACATGTTGCAAGTAGACATAGAACAATACTCGACATGCATCGGTTTGATCGGAACAGCGTACGGACACACAGTTTCTATTTTTAGAAAGTTTCTATTTTTAGCAGGTTTCCATTTTTGGAAAGTTTCTATTTTTGGAAAGTTTCTATTTTTGGAAAGTTTCTATTTTTGGAAAGTTTCTATTTTAAAAAAGTTTCTATTTTTGGAAAGTTTCTAAATTTAGAAAGTTTCTATTTTTAGAATGTTTTAAGTTAGGAAAGTTTCCTTATTTTGAAAGTCAACAAAAGTCAACTGAAAGTCAACTCAAAAGTCAACCTCGGTCAAACATAGTCAACATTAATTTTAAAAGTATAAGTTATAATAATAATATAAGTTATAATGTTAATTAAAGTTAAATATGTATAATCATGTCATAACATAAGTTTAATTAAATTAAAATGAATTATTAAAATTAACCTAAGTTTAAATGATATATTTAATATAACATAAGTATTTAATTAATTAATTAAATATTAGTCATAATATAAGTATTATTAATTAATAATAAAATTTAAATCATATCATAAGTATTATTAATTAATAATGAATTATTAATCATATCATAAGTTTCTAATTATAATTATTAAATCATAAGTATTTAATAAGTAAATTATAATTAAATAATAACTAAGCCTTATAATAATTAAATAATTAATTAATCCTTATTATAAGTCTTATTATAATAATTTCATAATATAAGTTTAATACTTATCATAAGTATTTTTCATTAATAATAAAAGTATTATTAATCATCAGTTTAATTAAAAGTTTAATTAAATCATAAGTAATCATTAAATGATATAATAAATATATATCATTAGTCTTAAATTATAATAATTACTTTTTATATCATAAGTAATTTAATAATAGTGAAAATCATTATTTATATCATAAGTTTTATTTAATAAGTTTTAATCAAAAGATCATCGGGTCATAACTTGAGCCCCGGGAATCAGTTTTCGGCGAGCCTTATATATATCTTCGCCTAACCAACCCACCCGACACATTAGTGTGCTCAAGAACATCCCAAGAACAGTCACCAAGTCGTGACTTACTGCTCTTAATCAGTTTGGACCTTTAATCCGCTCGAAAACGTGTTTTAGTCATAACGGGTGATACGTGGCTCGGATTTCGATGACCCGAACATGAAAGTTCCTCCCATCATCAATCCTAACACACTAGTACACCCTAAAGACCCTAAAATGGTCACAAAGTCGGACCAAACCTGGTTCAATTCGTTTTCATTGTTTAATCTCCACATAACACCATTTTAATCATATCTTAAGCTCCGGGAATCGAAATGACATGAATCCGGAGTCTAAAATTAATGTCTTGATGAGAGGAACTCATCAAGGTACTTTAATTTCACTTTTATATCAGTTACATAATCAGAAATGAACGAAAATGCTGCTGTCCCAATTCAATCAAACCGAAAACATATATATTTGAGCATTTCTACGCATACAATCATCAATACAATAACATGTAGTCATCATACTATAAATATAACATCAAAATACAGAAAATATAAGAAAAATTAAAAATCTAAGGTTAGGGTTTATACCTTAATCAAGAATCAAAAGATGTAGTCGCGTAGAGAACGAAGAGTAGAATCCGATTATACAAGAAGCCCTTTGATCCAAGCTATAATTGAATGAAGATGATGATGAGAAGTAGTGGTGTAGGTGACGGCTAAGGATGGGCGAGGAGAGGAGAAGATGAGAAAAAAAAATGATTAGGTTTACAAATGAGGGAAGTAGTGAGGTATTATGATCTAATGCCTCAAGTTTAGCCAAAATGCACCAAACACCCCTCCCCATGGATGTGTTAGCCAAAATTTTGGTAGGATGGGCCCCTTAGTGGGCCAAATTTGATGAATGCTCAATAACTTGTGGCCCGAATGTCCGAACGAAGCCCGAAACGCGAAAACACCGCTACGCGATTGATTTTTCGGAGAGATAACAAATATGCGACGAATAAAATATATAAACACTAAATATAAACATATGACATTAAAATATCATATTTAAAATAATTAGGACTAAAAAATCCCAAAAGCTTGCCCGTTGGTTTGAAAACCGAAAAGATTCGCCTGATAGAAATTCGCGACACGTAGAAACGTATAACTTGAAATATGAATAAAAATATTCATATAACACATAATAATTAATATATTATTACTAAAATAATAATATAGATCATAGAAATGACGTGGAACGAATAACAATTAACGGTCGTTAAATAATTAACGGTAAAAGATAACGGAAAAAGTAGGGTCGTTACAGTACCTTCCCGCTACGGAAATTTCGTCCCGAAATTTAAGCAGGTGCAGGGGTTGACTCGGCATCTGAGAACAAATGCAGGTACTTCTGCCTCATCTAATCTTCACGCTCTCCAGTGAACCCGGGACCGCGTCTGGCGTTCCATCTAACTCGAACAATAGGAATTCTGTTCTGCTTGAGAGTCTTAACATCTCGACCCATAATTTCAACAGGTTCCTCAATAAAATGTAATTGCTTAACAATATGAAGCTCCTCCAGAGGAATAGTCTTATTGGCCTCGACCAAACACTTCTTTAAATTTGATACATGAAAAACGTCATGAACAGCACTGAGTTCTTGTGGCAATTTCAAACGATAAGCCACGGGTCTAACTCTCTCAATAATCTCAAACGGTCCAACAAAATGAGGACTCAACTTTCCCCTTTTACCAAAACGTATTACGCCCTTTCAAGGTGATACCCTCAACATAACACGATCACCAACCTGAAATTCAATATCGTTCCTTCTCTTATTAGCATAACTCTTTCCCCGACTTCTGGCGGTTCTCAACATTCCCTTAATCTGTACGATCTTCTCGGTAGTCTCATGAATAATTTCTGGACCTGCGAGTTGAGCATCCCCAACCTCATTCCAGCAGACAGGAGACATACACTTTCTACCATACAGCACTTCAAAAGGTGCGGCATAATACTTGCATGATAACTGTTATTATAAGAAAATTCAGCCAGTGCCAAGTACTTATCCAAACCATTACCAAAATCAATGATACATGCTCGTAACATGTCTTCCAACGTTTGAATGGTCCTCTCACTCTGTTCATCTGACCATGGATGATAAGCAGTGTTCATATCCAATTTAGTTCCCAAAGCATCTTGTAAGGACTGCCAAAACCTCGATGTAAATCAACTGTCTCGGTCCGAAATAATCGATACGGGAACACCATGTCTCGAAACAATCTCCTTCAAATACAAACGAGTAAGCTTCTTCATTGAATCTGTTTCCTTAATTGGCAAGAAATGAGTTGACTTAGTGAGTTGGTCAACAATCACCCAAATGGTACCATAACCACCCATAACTCTTGGTAACTTCGTAATAAAGTCCATCGTAATACCTTCCCACTTCCACTCAGGAATTTCAGGTTGCACCAAAAGTCCTGACGGTTCTGATGTTCAGCTTTAACCTTAGCACAGGTCAAACACTTAGCCACATACGTAGCCACATCAGCCTTCAAATGAGACTGCCAATACAACTCCTTAAGATGAATAGAGTACCTAGACTTATGAGCCTCATCTAAAACAAGTTGTCGCAGATCACCAAACTTCGGAACCCAAAGGCGTCCCGTAAAATACCGAGTACCATCGGTTCGTACCTCTAACTGTTTACACAAGCCTCGGACCTTCCCGTTACAAAATTCTCCTCCTTCAAGTCTTCTTGTTGTGCCTCAAGAATCTGCCTTGCGAGGTTTGTTCGAATGGTCATATTTAAGGCCCTAAACCTATGAGGTTCAGTCCTCTCTTTACGACTTAACGTATCGGCCTCAACATTAGCCTTCCCCGGATGATATAAAAGTTCACAATCAAAATCATTCAACGTCTCAATCCATCTTCGTTGCCTCATATTCAACTGTTTCTGATCAAGGATATGTTGAAGACTTTTGTGATCAGTGTACATAGTACTTTTGACCCCATATAAGTAATGTCTCCAATTCTTGAGTGCGAACACAACAGCTCCCAATTCTACATCCTGGGTTGTATAATTATGTTCATAAATCTTCAACTGACGTGACACGTAAACAATGACTTTCTTTCGTTACATCAAAACACAACCAAAGTCTTGACACGAAGCATCACAATAGATAACAAGATCATCACTACCCTCAGGTAGTGATAATATAGGTGCAGAAGTTAACTTCTTCTTCAGAGTTTGGAAAGCAGACTCTTGTTCACTCTTCCACTCGTACTTCTTCCCCTTATGCGTTAAAGCAGTCATAGGTTTCGCTACTCGTGAAAAATCTTGAATGAACCTTCTATAATAGCCTGCTAATCCTAGAAACTGGCGAATATGAGTAGGAGTTTTCGAAAATTTCCCATTTCCCAATTGCCTCAATCTTAGCAGGATCAACTTGTGTTTAATAACAACGTGCCCAAGGAATTGAACTTCTTTCAACCAGAATGCACATTTAGAAAAATTCAGCATACATCTCTTCTTTTCTTAACAAATCAAGCACTTATCTTCGTACTCTTGATCACTTCTTGGAATAGATAAGGATACCATCGATGAAAACGTTAACGAATTTATCCAGATATGAGCTACACACACGGTTCATGAGGTCCATGAACACAGCAGGTGTGTTAGTCAATCTGGACGGCATAACAAGAAATTCACAGTGACCATAACGGGTACGAAAAGTGGTTTTTGGAATATCAGTTTCTTTAGTCCGCAGCAGGTGATAACCGGAATGAAGGTCAATCTTAGAATAAACGGACGAACCTTGAAGTTGATCGAACATATCATCAATTCTCGGAAGAGGGTAAAGCTCCTTAAATGTAAGCTTGTTCAACTCGCGATAATCAATACAACATCGGAACGAACCACCTTTCTTCTTAACAAACAAAACAGGAGCTCCCCAAGGGGACGAACTGGGACGAATGAAATGTAGTTGCAACAATGAAGGAAGAAATATATGGTTTATTCACATCGGTGGCATAGGTATTTAAGGCAATTCTCTCAAAGGAGATAATGAGGATCATGGACTTCAAAGAAAATTTTCATTACATTTCCGATAGGAAGACGTATGAAAGGTGTGATATTTCAACGAGAGTGAACTTCCTTGTACAATGAGCGAGGAAATCTAGGATTCATCCATATTCTTAAATTTATGTGCGGATGAAAGAACGCCAATCATGGGTTATAAAGAATGGTCGACTCCAGGTGAGATGAATCGCCAAAAATAATTTCATGTACCTCAAAGTATTGAATCCTAGGATTGATGTTTACGAGGGTGTTGCGGTTAACAACGAATTTTGAGAGTAGAAACTCCTCAAACGGTCTAGTGTAATATATATCCAAGATACCCACTATACAACAGTTGGGGTAGAAACCCACCTAGCGCCTTTTCTATAATAGGGTAACCACCAAGTGTACCCCAGAAAATTGATTTATCGATCCGCATTTCGGCCATGTCCAACCATAAGAGGGAAAATTTTATGAGCGCAAAGACTTTCCAACAAATTTTATAAACCGGCATCCAAAGTGGCGTAAGAGTTTCTATCAATGAACTTAATGGTAAGTTTCATCCTTAAATGGAGGATGAGAAGAACTGTGATCCAGACACTTTGTAGGGTAATGCGAAAAGTTGATAAAATTAATCAAAGGAGTTTTGAAAAAGCTTTAAACGTTTGATGTGACAACATAAATGGAATGAAGTTCTTAGTAATTTAAAAGTATGTACAATGTGTACCTTTTTATATAAAATAATTTGACTTAATTAAACAACTCAATAAAGGCGTGGTTTTAAAATAATTTTGAAGGTATAATTTAGTATGTACTAATCAAAATAGGTTAAGGTAAACTTATTCATTTGAATCCATACGTACATATATGATTTTATAAATTGTATACATGACAAAATATTTCATTACTTCTATTCGCCCATAAATCCGTGAGAACCACCCAATTAAACAAATGTGTAAAACTCCCGATGATAAACAGAGTATCTGTATTTCAGAGGTTACAAGTTGAAGTAAGATCGTGAAAGATCAAGTAAATGACTTGAATTGTCGTGCGACATTTGACCAACAAATGTTATGAGGTCATGAAAACCAATAAGTTAAATGTTGTTTTGACTATTATCAGGACATAAGTCCTTGGGCCAAAACTGTTCCCGAGCGAAGCTGTTGCTAACAAGCGAGTTATGAAAGGGTAGAGCATGAGATAGATAATCTAGTTAAGACGAGCTCCTCGTATATCAACAAATAAGATAATGAATATTTTCCCTACCCATGTAATACATCGGAATTTCTAAATGAGTAGTGTAAAAATTTTCTGTGACTCGCTTTCTATTCCTCATGTCACAATATTGGGACTTCTTTATAAATTAACGTAATATAATCACGTTGGCCTGACCCTATTATATTTCACTAATTCATAGTTCCATTCCAATAGCACTACATGAGCTCAGGACACAGGATCAACCTCGAATTTCCACACACTTTCTCTAAAACAATTTCTTAAACAGTGTGCTAAGGATAGCACAAGAGACAAAAACATCAAAAGTAATGGATAGGAGTAACGATGACATAAAAATGCCTTCGAAGTACCAAGAATCTCTAAAAGTCAAGAATGACGTCTTTCGGTTCAAAAACTAAAGCAAATAGGCACAACGGCACAAAGGCACGTAATATAACAAGAATGTTATATACCTAAACATAATAGCTGACATTGAAATGCCGAACCTTTAGAAGTCAAAAATGACATCTCATGTAATATAATTCAAACGTTATATACATAACCATAATAGATGACATAGAAATGTCGAAAATTCCAGAAGTCAAGAATGGCGTTCCTCGGTTTCACTAACCGACCTGTTCTTATAAAAGATAAACTCGCATGAGTCGGAGGATACGTTTAAATCAGAATGGAAGTTCCTCCCGGATTCAGAACATATGAAGGAGATGTACGCATATGAAAACTATATACATACCAATATGATACAAATAATCACATATAATAATATATTATAGGCCGGGCTGTAGACTAGACTCACTAATGCACCCTATTGACTCGGGTAACGACATCAATGCAGCCTAATTCCCTACAACCAACGCTCTGATACCAACTTTAACGACCCGTCAAAGTACACTTGATGACCATCGTTATCTTGGTCCCACAGCTTGATCATAACTCTATATGAATTTAATAAATAACCTTGCATTCTTTGTTTAAAAATGATTTCCTATAAAGGAAATCTACTAAAATATGTAAGTTTAGAAAAATCATACATTATTACTTAACCAAAAGTTGACCAAAACAAAGTCAACAACATCCACTATTAAATGTATCAAAATAGAATGCAAGTTATTGTTTAACAAAAGCTGCCATCATAAATATGCAGACTCTCTAAGCACAGCAGAAGCAATCAATCATGAACCTGAGAATAAAACATGCGAGTAACTGTCAACAAAAATGTTGAGTGAATTACAGGTTTCATATTGCAAACAATATTTAATTTAAACCATAAAAATTTATGTTTGAAAACATAAAAACCCCCTTTTGGACCACAAATTATATGCTAGAAAACATATAAAAACATTATTCCATTTTCCGTGAGCCACCTGGTAACCACTTAACCAGTTATTTACCCTTGCCAAATACAATAAATAATATACACCGAACAAGTGTATCTTCAACTAAATACGAAGTACTAAACATTCCGATTATAAATTGCTAGCGCGACTAGCTCGAAATGGGGTTGTCAAACCCGATAGATCTATCCATAGGATTCGTGTTCACCAGTAGAAACCAGTGATTACAATTACCAGATTAGGGAATATTTTTGTTCGACTCACAATGAATAATTTAAACCAACTTCCACTTGTGTCCAACATATAAAATAAATTTCATGTATTCTCATCCCAAAAGATTTAAAATAGAAAAATGGGACTATAACTCACCTTAATAGCAAACGAAGTAACCATACAAATAAGCGAACATCAATCGAAGTAAAGTGATCAGGAATGATCACAACGCCGACCTATAAATAAAGCAGGTCAATATAAATAACTAACTTAGGTCAAGTCTTAGTATGATAGCTATTGTACATGTTGCAAGTAGACATAGAACAATACTCGACATGCATCGGTTTGATCGGAACAGCGTACGGACACACAGTTTCTATTTTTAGAAAGTTTCTATTTTTAGCAGGTTTCCATTTTTGGAAAGTTTCTATTTTTGGAAAGTTTCTATTTTTGGAAAGTTTCTATTTTTGGAAAGTTTCTATTTTTGGAAAGTTTCTATTTTAGGAAAGTTTCTATTTTTGGAAAGTTTCCAAATTTAGAAAGTTTCTATTTTTAGAATGTTTTAAGTTAGGAAAGTTTCCTTATTTAGAAAGTCAACAAAAGTCAACTGAAAGTCAAAGTCAACCGAAAGTCAACTCAAAAGTCAACCTCGGTCAAACATAGTCAACATTAATTTTAAAAGTATAAGTTATAATAATAATATAAGTTATAATGTTAATTAAAGTTAAATATGTATAATCATGTCATAACATAAGTTTAATTAAATTAAAATGAATTATTAAAGTTAACATAAGTTTAAATGATATATTTAATATAACATAAGTATTTTATTAATTAATTAAATATTAGTCATAATATAAGTATTATTAATTAATAATAAAATTTAAATCATATCATAAGTTTTATTAATTAATAATAAATTATTAATCATATCATAAGTTTCTAATTATAATTATTAAATCATAAGTATTTAATAATTAAATTATAATTAAATAATAACTAAGCCTTATAATAATTAAATAATTAATTAATCCTTATTATAAGTCTTATTATAATAATTTCATAATATAAGTTTAAAACTTATCATAAGTATTTTTCATTAATAATAAAAGTATTATTAATTATCAGTTTAATTAAAAGTTTAATTAAATCATAAGTAATAATTAAATGATATAATAAATATATATCATTAGTCTTAAATTATAATAATTACTTTTTATATCATAAGTAATTTAATAATAATGAAAATCATTATTTATATCATAAGTTTTATTTAATAAGTTTTAATAAAAAGTTCATCGGGTCATAACCTGAGCCCCGGGAATCAGTTTTCGGCGAACCTTATATATATCTTCGCCTAACCAACCCACCTGACACATTAGTGTGCTCAAGAACATCCCAAGAACAGTCACCAAGTCGTGACTTACAGCTCTTAATCAGTTTGGACCTTTAATCCGCTCGAAAACGTGTTTTAGTCATAACGGGTGATACGTGGCTCGGATTTCGATGACCCGAACATGAAAGTTCATCCCATCATCAATCCTAACATACTAGTACACCCTAAAGACCCTAAAAATGGTCACAAAGTCGGACCAAACCTGGTTCAATTCGTTTTCATAGTTTAATATCCACATAACACCATTTTAATCATATCTTAAGCTCCGGGAATCGAAATGACATGAATCTGGAGTCTAAAATTAATGTATTGATGAGAAGAACTCATCTAGATACTTTAATTTCACTTTTATATCAGTTACATAATCAGAAATGAACGAAAATGCTGCTGTCCCAATTCAATCAAACCGAAAACATATATATTTGAGCATTTCTACGCATACAATCATCAATACAATAACATGTAATCATCATACTATAAATATAACATAAAAATACAGAAAATATAAGAAAAATTAAAAATCTAGGGTTAGGGTTTATACCCTAATCAAGAATCAAAAGATGTAGTGGCGTAGAGAACGAAGAGTAGAATCCGATTATACAAGAAGCCCTTTGATCCAAGCTATAATTGAATGAAGATGATGATGAGAAGTAGTGGTGTAGGTGACAGCTAAGGATGGGAGAGGAGAGGAGAAGATGAGAAAAAAAATGATTAGGTTTACAAATGAGGGAAGTAGTGAGGTATTATGATCTAATGCCTCAAGTTTAGCCAAAATGCACCAAACACCCCTCCCCATGGATGTGTTGGCCGAAATTTTGGTAGGATGGGCCCCTTAGTGGGACAAATTTGATAAATGCTCAATAACTTGTGGCCCGAATGTCCGAACGAAGCCCGAAACGCGAAAACACCGCTACTCGATTGATTTTTCGGAGAGATAACAAATACGCGACGAATAAAATATATAAACACTTAATATAAACATATGACATTAAAATATCATATTTAAAATAATTAGGACTAAAAAATCCCAAAATCTTGCCCGTTGGTTTGAAAACCGAAAAGATTCGCCGGATAGAAATCCGCGACACGTAGAAACGTATAACTTGAAATATGAATACAAATATTCATATAACACATAATAATTAATATATTATTACTAAAATAATAATATAGATCATAGAAATGACGTGGAACGAATAACAATTAACGGTCGTTAAATAATTAACGGTAAAAGATAACGGAAAAAGTAGGGTCGTTACAGAAATGGGAAGAAAAGAAAGAACAAGCGTTTCAACTCCTTAAAGAGAAATTTTTTCAAGCTCCTATACTTGTTTTACCAGAAGGGAATGAGAACATGACGGTTTATTGTGATGCTTCTAAGAAAGGCTTGGGATGTGTGCTAATGCAAAAAGGGAGAGTTATAGCTTATGCTTCTCGACAATTAAAAATACATGAAAAGCGTTATCCCCCCATGATTTAGAATTAGCGGCCGTGGTTTTTGCCTTGAAAATATGGTGTCATTATCTTTATGGTGTGAAGTTCTCCATCTACACCGATCATGAAACTTAAAATACTTGTTTGACCAAAGAGATTTAAATGATAGGCAAAGGAGAGGGCTCGACTTGGTGAAAGATTACGATTGTGAAATTTTGTACCATCCCGGGAAGGCTAATGTGGTGGCGGATGCTCTTAGTAGGAAGTCGAGTCATCAACCAATTAAGGTAACGAGTTTAGTCATGGTATTATCACCCTAAATATTTGATAGTATTTGAGCAGCGCAAGACGAAGCATTAACCCCCGAAAACGTGAGAAAAGAAAGGATTAAAGGGCAAGTGGATGATTTTATGGTAGATTCCCGTGGTCTAAGGCTTGGATATGGAATAATTTGGGTACCTTTACAAAGCGGTGCTAGAAGTGAGCTCCTTGACTCAGCTCACAAATCTAAGTATTCGATTCACCCCGGTGCTACAAAAATGTATATGGACCTAAAGAGAGATTATTGGTGGCCAGGAATGAAGAGAGATATAGTATAGTATGTTCATAAGTGTCTTACTTGCCTCCAGGTAAAGGCCGATCATCAAATGTCGTATGGTAAACTGTAACCACTAGAGGTACCAGTATGGAAATGGGAGTATATCACGATGGATTTAGTAACTAAGTTGCCTAAGACCCCTCGGCAACATGACGGCATTTGGGTTATTGTCAATAGACTGACTAAGAGCGCGTTATTTTTGGCAATAAGAGAAGCTTCATCAACAAAATTAATGTCTAAGTTATATATAAAGAAGGTTGTTGCAAGACATGGAGTGCCGGTTTCCATTGTTTCGGACCGTGAAACCCAATTTACCTCGCAATATTGGAGGAAATTTTAAGAAGAGATGGGCACCAAGTTGCATGTAAGCACAGCGTTTCACCCACAAACGGATGGCCAAAGTGAGGATATGTTGAGGGCATGTGTCATTGATTTTGGTGGTAGTTGGGATACACATCTACCTTTAGTTGAATTTTCGTACAATAATAGTTATCATTCTACCATCGAAATGGCACCTTATGAGATGTTGTATGGGAGAAAGTGTAGGACCCCAATATGTTGGGGTGAAGTGGGTCAAAGAGAATTAGGAAGCACGGAAATAGTGCAACAAACAATCGAAATGATAGATCAAATTCATGAAAGAATGAAAGCGGCACAAGATCGACAAAAATTGTATGCAGATAAGAGAAGGAAGCCGATAGAATATCAAGTGGGCGATAAGGTAATGCTTAAGGTTTCCAAGATTTGTGGGACCATTTGAAATAGTTGCGAGAGTCGGGAAGATAGCCTACCGTTTGGCTTTGCCTGACAAATTGAGTAACATACATGACACGTTTCACGTGTCACAATTAAGAAAGTGTTTAGGGGATGATAATACTAAAAACGAACACATATTTCATAGCATTGTCATTCAAGAAAGACAAGCTTTTAGTTACAATTTGAAATATCCCGTTCATATTGATTATAAACGTTCCATATTAATTGATTTCGTTGCGAGGTTTTGACCTCTATATGAGACGTTTTTCAAAGACTGCATTCATTTTTAAAAACAACCAAAACCTTTATTTTATCAATAAAGGTTTTAAAAACATTATGTAGATTATCAAATAATGATAATCTAAAATATACTGTTTACACACGACCATTACATAATGGTTTACAATAGAAATATATTACATCAACATATATTTCTTGAATGCAGTTTTTACACAATATCATACAAATATGGACTCCAAATCTTGTAATTATTTTAGTATGCAACAGCGGAAGCTCTTAGTATTCACCTGAGAATAAACATGCTTTAAACGTCAACAAAAATTTTGGTGAGTTATAGGTTTAACCTATATATATCATATCGTAACAATAGACCACAAGATTTCATATTTCAATACACATCCCATACATAGAGATAAAAATCATTCATATGGTGAACACCTGGTAACCGACATTAACTAGATGCATATATAAGAATATCCCCATCATTCCGGGACACCCTTCGGATATGATATAAATTTCGAAGTACTAAAGCATCCGGTACTTTGGATGGGGTTTGTTAGGCCCAATAGATCTATCTTTAGGATTCGTGTCAATTAGGGTGTCTGTTCCCTAATTCTTAGATTACCAGACTTAATAAAAAGGGGCATATTCGATTTCGATAATTCAACCATAGAATGTAGTTTCACGTACTTGTGTCTATTTTGTAAATCATTTATAAAACCTGCATGTATTCTCATCCCAAAAATATTAGATTTTAAAAGTGGGACTATAACTCACTTTCACAGATATTTCCTTCCTCGGAAATAAGACTTGGCCACGGATCGATTCACGAACCTATACAAATATGTACATATATATCAAAGTATGATCAAAATATAATTACAACCATTTTTATTATGTTTTAAAGATTTGAGTGTATTAAGTCAGCTGCCCTCGTTAGTAACCTACAACTAGTTGTCCACAGTTAGATGTACAGAAATAAATCGATATATATTATCTTGAATCAATCCACGACCCAATGTATACACGTCTCAAGCTAGATCACAACTCAAAGTATATATATTTTTGGAATCAACCTCAACCCTGTATAGCTAACTCCAACATTACTGCATATAGAGTGTCTATGGTTGTTCCAAATAATATATATACATGGGTCGATATGATATGTCAAAACATTTGCATGCATGTCTATGGTATTCCAAGATTACATAATATACTAGAATACATGTATAATACAATATAAGTTAGCTAGGATATGATTTGTATAGATTTGGTAAACATTTCCCGTAGCTAAAAAGATCAAAAATATCCAATCTTGTTTTACCCATAACTTCTTCATTTTAAATCCGTTTTGAGTGAATCAAATTGGTATGGTTTCATATTGAACTCTAATTTAAGAATCCAAACAGAAAAATTATAGGTTTATAGTCGGAAATTTAAGCTACATGTCAATTACTAAAGAGGTAGTCATTTTCGTCGAAAGAACGACATCTTGATGACCATTTTGAAAAACATACTTTCACTTTGAGTTTAACCAAGATTTTTGGATATAGTTTCATGTTCATATGAAAAATCATTTTCCCAGAAGAACAAATTTTAAATCAAAGTTTATCATAGTTTTTAATTATCCAAACCAAAACAGCCCCCGGTTTCACTACGACGGCGTATTTCCGATTTTATGGTGTTCATCGTATTTCCAGGTTTTAAATCATTAAGTTAGCATATCATATAGATATAGAACATGTGTTTAGTTGATTTTAAAAGTCAAGTTAGAAGGATTAACTTTTGTTTGCGAATAAGTTTAGAATTAACTAAACTATATTCTAGTGATTACAACATGTATATACATTCTAATGGAGTCGTTAAGTCTTCGTTAGTCGTTACATGTAAGTGTTTTTTTGAAACCTTTAAGTTAACGATCTCAATTAATGTTGTTAACCCAATGTTTATTATATCAAATGAGATGTTAAATTATTATATTATCATGATATTATGATGTATGAATATCTCTTAATATGATATATACATTAAAATATCGTTACAACGATAATCGTTACATATAAGTCTCGTTTCGTAATTCTTGAGTTAGTAGTCTTGTTTTTACATATATAGTTCATTGTTAACACACTTAATGATATATTTAAATATCATTTTATCATGTTAAATATAGTGTATCAATATCTAAATATGATACATATATATTTAGTAGATGTTATCATAACGATAATCGTTATATATATCATTTCAAGTTTCTTAACTTAGTAATCTCTTTTCTTATGTATATCACCCATTGTTAATATACTTAGTGAGATACTTACTCATCATAATCTCATGTCAACCATATATATATATATATATATATATATATATATATATATATATATATATATATATATATATATATATATATATATATATATATATATATATATATATATATATATATATATATATATACACCACAATATGTAGTTTTCACAATTTTGTAACGTTCGTGAATCGCCGGTCAACTTGGGTGATCAATTGTCTATATGAAACTTATTTCATTTAATCAAGTCTTAACAACTTTGATTGCTTAACACGTTGGAAACATTTATTCATGTAAATATCAATCTCAATTAATATATATAAACATGGAAAAGTTCGGGTCCTTACAGTACCTACCCGTTAAATAAATTTCGTCCCGAAATTTTAAGCTGTTGAAGGTGTTGACGAATCTTCTGGAAATAGATGCGGGTATTTCTTCTTTATCTGATCTTCATGCTCCCAGGTGAACTCGGATCCTCTAAGAGCATTCCATCGAACCTTAACAATCGGTATCTTGTTTTGCTTAAGTCTCTTAACCTCACGATCCATTATTTCGACGGGTTCTTCAATGAATTGAAGTTTTTCATTGATTTGGATTTCGTCCAACGGAATAGTGAGATCTTCTTTAGCAAAACATTTCTTCAAATTCGAGACGTGGAAATTGTTATGTACAGCCACGAGTTGTTGAGGTAGCTCCAGTTGGTAAGCTACTGGTCCGACACGATCTATAATCTTGAATGGTCCAATGTACCTTGGATTTAGTTTCCCCCATTTACCAAATCGAACAACACCTTTCCAAGGTGAAACCTTAAGCATGACCATTTCTCCAATTTCAAACTCTATATCTTTTCTTTTACTGTCCGCGTAGCTCTTTTGTCGACTATGGGCGGTTTTCAATCATTGTTGAATTTGGATGATTTTCTCGGTAGTTTCTTGTATTATCTCCGGACCCGTAATCTGTCTATCCCCCACTTCATTCCAACAAATCGGAGACCTGCACTTTCTACCATAAAGTGCCTCAAACGGCGCCATCTCAATACTAGAATGATAACTGTTGTTGTAGGAAAATTCTGCTAACGGTAGGTGTCGATCCCAACTGTTTTCGAAATCAATAACACATGCTCGTAGCATGTCTTCAAGCGTTTGTATTGTCCTTTCGCTCTACCCATCAGTTTGTGGATGATAGGCAGTACTCATGTCTAGATGAGTCCCCAATGCTTGTTGCAACATCTGCCAGAACCTTGAAACAAATCTACCATCCATATCAGAGATAATAGAGATGGGTATTCCATGTCTGGAGACAACCTCCTTCAAATACAATCGCTCCAACTTCTCCATTTTGTCATCTTCTCTCATTGGCAGGAAGTGTGCTGACTTGGTGAGACAATCAACTATTACCCAAATAGTATCATAACCACTTGCAGTCCTTGGCAATTTAGTAATGAAATCCATGGTAATGTTTTCCCATTTCCATTCTGGGATTTCAGGTTGTTGTAGTAGACCTGATGGTTTCTGATGTTCAGCTTTGACCTTAGAACACGTCGAACATTCTCCTACATATTTAGCAATATCGGCTTTCATACCCGGCTACCAAAAGTGTTTCTTGAGATCTTTATACATCTTCCCCGCTCCGGGATGTATTGAATATCTGGTTTTATGTACTTCTTTAAGTACCATTTCTCTCACATCTCCAAACCTTGGTACCCAAATTCTATCAGCCCTATATCGGGTTCCGTCTTCCCGAATATTAATATGTTTCTCTGATCCTTTGGGTATCTCATTCTTCAACTTTCCTTCTTTTACAACCCCCTGTTGCGCCTCCTTTATTTGAGTAGTAAGGTTAGTATGAATAATTATATTCATAGCTTTTACCCGTTTAGGTTCTCTGTCCTTTCTACTCAAAGCGTCAGCTACCACATTCGCCTTCCCCGGGTGGTATCGAATCTCAAAATCATAATCATTCAACAGTTCAATCCACCTGCGTTGTCTCATATTTAGTTGCTTCTGATTAAATATATGTTGGAGACTTTTGTGGTCGGTATATATAATACTTTTGACCCCATATAAATAATGCCTCCAAGTCTTTAATGCAAAAACAACAGCACCCAATTCCAAATCGTGAGTTGTATTATTTTGCTCGTGAATCTTCAATTGTCTAGACGCATAAGCAATCACCTTCGTTCGTTGCATTAATACACAACCGAGACCTTGCTTTGATGCATCACAATAAATCACAAAATCATCATTCCCTTCAGGCAATGACAATATAGGTGCCGTAGTTAGCTTTTTCTTCAATAACTAAAACGCCTTCTCTTGTTCATCCTTCCATTCAAATTTCTTCCCTTTATGCGTTAATGCAGTCAAGGGTTTTCTATTTTGGAGAAATCTTGGATGAATCTTCTGTAGTAACCGGCAAATCTTAAAAATTGATGTATATGCTTCGGAGTTTTTGGGGTTTCCCACTTTTCAACGGTTTCGATCTTTGCCGGGTCCACCTAGATACTTTCTTTGTTCACTATGTGACCGAGGAATTGAACTTCTTCCAACCAAAATGCACACTTTGAAAACTTAGCGTACAGTTTTTCTTTCCTCAATACTTCTAGCACTTTTCTCAAATGTTCTTCGTGCTCTTAATCATTCTTTGAGTAAATAAGTATGTCATCGATGAAAACAATGACAAACTTGTCAAGATATAGCCCACACACTCGGTTCATAAGGTCCATGAACACAGCTGGTGCGTTAGTCAATCCAAACGGCATAACCATAAACTCGTAATGACCATAACGCGTCCTAAAAGCAGTTTTTGGAATATCATCCTCCTTTACTCGCATTTGATGATATCCAGAACGTAAATGGATTTTCGAATAAACCGACGAGCCTTGTAGTTGATCAAATAAGTCGTAAATTCTCGGTAGTGGATAACGGTTTTTGATGGTAAGTTTATTCAACTCTCTGTAGTTAATACACAGCCTAAATGTACCATCCTTCTTCTTGACAAACAAAACAGGAGCTCCCCATGGTGATGTTCTTGGTCGAATGAAACCACGTTCTAATAGTTCTTGCAGTTGGCTTTGCAGTTCTTTCATCTCACTGGGTGCGAGTCTGTAAGGAGCACGAGCTATTGGTGCAGCTCCTGGTACAAGATCTATTTGAAATTCAACAGATCGATGTGGAGGTAGTCCCGGTAATTCTTTCGGAAATACATCGGGAAATTCTTTTGCGACGGGAACATCATTGATGCTCTTTTCTTCAGTTTGTACTTTCTCGACGTGTGCTAGAATAGTATAGCAACCTTTTCTTATTAGTTTTTGTGCCTTCAAATTACTAATAAGATGTAGCTTCGTGTTGCCCTTTTCTCCATACACCATTAAGGGTTCTCCTTCTTCTCGTACAATGCGAATTGTATTTTTGTATCATACGATCTCTGCTTTCATCTCCTTCAGCCAGTCCATGCCAACTATTACATCAAAACTCCCTAACTCTACTGGTATCAAATCAATCTTAAATATTTCGCTACCCAGTTTAATTTCTCGATTACGGCATATATAATCTGCTGAAATTAATTTACCGTTTGCTAATTCGAGTAAAAATTTACTATCCAACGGCGTCAATGGACAACTTAATTTAGCACAAAAATCTCTACTCATATAGCTTTTATCCGCACCCGAATCAAATAAAACGTAAGCAGATTTATTGTCAATAAGAAACGTACCCGTAACAAGCTCCGGGTCTTCCTGTACCTCTGCCGCATTAATATTGAAAACTCTTTCGTGGCCTTGTCCATTCGTGTTCTCCTGGTTCGGGCAATTTCTAATAATGTGGCCCGGTTTTCCACATTTATAACAAACTACATTGGCATAACTTGCTCCGACACTACTTGCTCCGTCATTACTCGTTCCGACACCATTTGTTCCTTTCGTTCTGTTAACCCCTGGTCCGTAGACCTCACACTTCGCCGTGCTATGACCATTTCTTTTACACTTATTGAAAAATTTGGTGCAGAACCCCGAGTGATACTTTTCACACCTTTGGCATAGCTGCTTCTGATTGTTGTTGTTGTTGCGATTGTTATTGTTGTTGGGATGATTGTTGTAGTTGTTGTTGTTGTTGTTGTTGTTGTGCCGTTTGTTGTAGTTGCGATTGATGTTGCGATTGTTGGGATAGTTGTTGTTGTTTTGGTGACTCTTATCACCATTTTCCTCCCACTTTCTTTTGACTAACTTCACGTTGGCCTCTTCGGCCGCCTGTTCTTTAATTCTTCCCTCAATCTGGTTCACCAGTTTGTGAGCCATTCTACATGCCTTTTGTATGGAGGCAGGCTCGTGTGAACTTATATCTTCTTGGATTCTCTCCGGTAACCCATTCACAAACGCGTCGATCTTCTCTTCCTCATCTTCGAACGCTCTCGGATACAATAGGTACAATTTCGTGAATCGTCTTTTGTATGAAGTAATATTGAATCCCTGTGTTCGTAACCCTCTAAGTTCTGACTTGAGCTTATTGACCTCGGTTCTGGGACGGTACTTCTCGTTCATCAAGTGCTTGAATGCTGACCACGGTAGCGCGTAAGCAGCATCTTGTCCCACTTGCTCTAGATAGGTATTCCACCATGTTAACGCAATACCTGTGAAGCTATGCGTAGCGTACTTCACTTTGTCTCCTTCAGCACACTTACTTATGGCAAACACCAATTCAACTTTCTTGGTCCACCGTTTCAATCCGATTGGTCCTTCGGTCCCATCAAATTCTGAAGGTTTGCAGGCAGTGAATTCCTTGTAGGAGCATCCTACACGATTTCTTGCGCCGTTAGCTGTATTGCTAGATTCAGAGTTATAGTTGGTATGTAGCGCGGCCTGTACTGCGGCTATGTTTGAAGCAAGAAAGGCACGAAATTCCTCTTCGCTCATATTCAAGGTGTGTCGAGTAGTCGGTGCCATTTCCTTCAAAATAGTCAAATGAAACAATTTAATCATACAGAATATTAAGAGTAGTCAATAGTATCTCGTAGCATAATATGAACTCATTTATAAAAGCTTTTTCTTCATATTAGAGTTTTATAAATTTAAATTCGGGTACTACCTACCCGTTAAGTTCATACTTAGTAGCTAATATACAATTCAACTACTACAATTCCATATGAAAAATTGATTATAATAATATATCATATACAAATATTCTTCAAACTTACAACTTCGCTATATTACATATAACATGAAATATAGTACACTATGAAACAGGACAGTTTTGAAGATAAATATAGTTAATACGCAAGTTGTTCAGCAAAGGAAATAAAGACACGTAATTCATAAGTCCAGAAACAAGTCATGCATTCTGGTTTTACTAAGATGACTTCCCATCCTTGGTATTATGGAAAATAGCCGTTATGACCATTAGCTAGGCAGCATGTTGTAATGTCGTCAAAAGGACGAGGGTTTCGTAATGTCCAACAGCCCCGTAATAATCTAAAAACCTTGTTTCTCACCCCAACTACTGAATCTGTCACTTGTGGGAAAGTTTTATTTAAAAGCTACAATCCGATGTTCTTTTTCTCACTTTGGTAAGAAGCGAACATCACTAACCCGTAAGCATAACATGCTTCTTTATGTTGCATGTTAGAAGCTCTTTCTAATTCACGAAATCCTATGTTGGGATATGTTGAGTCAAAATAGGTTCTTAACCCATAGCGTAAAATTGCATTTGGGTTCCCCGCATTTAACGCTTTAAAGAAAACACGGCGTAACTTAAAGTCTCCCCAATGTGATATACCCCACCTATCAAAGGAAAGCCTTTTATAAACTAAGGCATTTCTGGAAAGTCTTTCAAATGTTTGACAAGTTAATTTCGCCATAACTAAATGTGCTGATGAATTCTGACCGACTCTAGACAAGATTTCCTCAATCATATCCTCTGGTAGGTCTTCTAAAATATTCGGTTGTCTACCCTTAACGTCCATTTTGTTTTTATACTGTAAAATAGACAAGGATTAGATTCGTAATAACAAACAATACAAGCAATTTTTACATAGAACATAAAAGTACAAGCACACTACAATACATTTATTACACAACATGCTCACACCCCTCTAATCTGAATCACTGGTTTCTTCTTCTTCAGACTTGGTTCTTTTTCCTAATCTTCTAGGGATATATGATGTTCCTCTAATACAAGTCATCGTTTTCCACACTGGTTTAGAAAAACCTGGTGGTTTAGAGGTTCCCGGGTTATTGTCACGATATTGAAAATACGGGTGTTGACGGTACATATAAAGTTCATCGGGGTCGGAATCAGATTTCTCTATTTTGATGCCTTTTCCCTTATTATTTTCTTTTGCCTCATTAAATTGGGTTGGGGTAATTTCTATAACATCATCGGAATCCTCATCAGGATCCGATTCATCAGAAAATTGGTAATTTTCCCAATATTTTGCTTCCTTAGCGGAAACACCATTGACCATTATTAACTTTGGTCCATTGGTTGAGGATTTTCTTTTATTTGACCGGTTTTCTGTGGTTCCTACTATTCCCCCCTCCAGAACCTCTTCTTCTTCCGGTTCCTCTTCTTCTGGTTCCTCTTCTTCCGGTTCTGTTTCCTCTTCTTCCGGTTCTTCGGGAACTTGTGAATCTTGCCAATATATATTCGACTCTTCGTTATTATTAGGTGAGTCAATGGAATTTGTGCTAGAGGTAGACATCTATCACACAATATCAAACATGTTAAGAGATTAATATATCACATAATATTTACATGTTAATAATATATAGTTTCCAACAAAAATGTTAAGCAATCATTTTTAAAGAAAACACGGTCGAAGTCCAGACTCACTAATGCATCCTAACAAACTCGATAAGACACACTAATACAAATTTTCTGGTTCTCTAAGACCAACGCTCGGATACCAACTGAAATGTCCCGTTCATATTGATTATAAACCTTCCATATTAATTGATTTCGTTGCGAGGTTTTGACCTCTATATGAGACGTTTTTCAAAGATTGCATTCATTTTTAAAAACAACCATAACCTTTATTTTATCAATAAAGGTTTTAAAAACATTACGTAGATTATCAAATAATGATAATCTAAAATATACTGTTTACACACGACCATTACATAATGGTTTACAATAGAAATATATTACATCGACATATATTTCTTGCATGCAGTTTTTACACAATATCATACGAGCATGGACTCCAAATCTTGTCCATATTTTAGTATGCAACAGCGGAAGCTCTTAGTATTCACCAGAGAATAAACATGCTTTAAACGTCAACAAAAATGTTGGTGAGTTATAGGTTTAACCTATATATATCAAATCGTAACAATAGACCATAAGATTTCATATTTCAATACACATCCCATACATAGAGATAAAAATCATTCATATGGTGAACACCTGGTAACCGACATTAACAAGATGCATATATAAGAATATCCCCATCATTCTGGGACACCCTTCGGATATGATATAAATTTCAAAGTACTAAAGCATCCGGTTCTTTGGATGGGGTTTGTTAGGCCCAATAGATCTATCTTTAGGATTCGCGTCAATTAGGGTATCTGTTCTCTAATTCTTAGATTACCAGACTTAATAAAAAGGCGCATATTCGATTTCGATAATTTAACCATAGAATGTTGTTTCACGTACTTGTGTCTATTTTGTAAATCATTTATAAAACCTGCATGTATTCTCATCCCAAAAATATTAGATTTTAAAAGTGGGACTATAACTCACTTTCACAGATATTTCCTTCCTCGGAAATAAGACTTGGCCACGGATCAATTCACGAACCTATACAAATATGTACATATATATCAAAGTATGATCAAAATATAATTACAACCATTTTTATTATGTTTTAAAGATTTGAGTGTATTAAGTTAGCTGTCCTCGTTAGTAACCTACAACTAGTTGTCCACAGTTAGATGTACAGAAATAAATCGATATATATATTATCTTGAATCAACCCACGACCCAGTGTATACACGTCTCAGGCTAGATCACAACTCAAAGTATATATATTTCTGGAATCAACCTCAACCCTGTATAGCTAACCCCAACATTACTGCATATAGAGTGTCTATGGTTGTTCCAAATAATATATATACATGGGTCGATATGATATGTCAAAACATTTGCATACGTGTCTATGGTATTCCAAGATTACATAATATACTAGAATACATGTATAATACAATATAAGTTAGCTAGGATATGATTTGTATAGATTTGTTAAACATTTCCCGTAGCTAAAAAGATCAAAAATATCCAATCTTGTTTTACCCATAACTTCTTCATTTTAAATCCGTTTTGAGTGAATCAAATTGTTATGGTTTCATATTGAACTCTAATTTAAGAATCCAAACAGAAAAATTATAGGTTTATAGTCAGAAATTTAAGTTACATGTCAATTACTAAAGAGGTAGTCATTTCCGTCGAAAGAACGACATCTTGATGACCATTTTGAAAAACATACTTTCACTTTGAGTTTAACCAAGATTTTTGGATATAGTTTCATGTTCATATGAAAAATCATTTTCCCAGAAGAACAACTTTTAAATCAAAGTTTATCATAGTTTTTAATTATCCAAACCAAAACAGCCACCGGTTTCACTACGACGGCGTATTTCCGATTTTATGGTGTTCATCGTGTTTCCAGGTTTTAAATCATTAAGTTAGCATATCATATAGATATAGAACATATGTTTAGTTGATTTTAAAAGTCAAGTTAGAAGGATTAACTTTTGTTTGCGAACAAGTTTAGAATTAACTAAACTATATTCTAGTGATTACAAGTTTAAACCTTCGAATAAGATAGCTTTATATGTATGAATCGAATGATGTTATGAACATCATTACTACCTCAAGTTTTCTGGATAAAACTACTGGAAATGAGAAAAATAGATCTAGCTTCAAAGGATCCTTGGATGGCTTGAAAGTTCTTGAAGCAGAATCATGACACGAAAACAGTTCAAGTAAGATTTTCACTCGAAATAAGATTGTTATAGTTGTAGAAATTGAATCAAAGTTTGAATATGAATATTACCTTGAATTAAAAAAAAACCTACTATAAATAACAAAGGTTCCTTGATCTTATATGATTACTTGGAATGGATTAGAAAGCTTGGAAGTAAACTTGCAAACTTGGTAGTATTCTTGATTTTTATGAAACTATACGTATGGAATTTATGAAGAACACTTAGAACTTGAAGATGGAACTTGAGAGAGATCAATTAGATAAAGAAAATTGAAGAATTAAAGAGTTTGTAGGTATTTTTGGTCGTTGGTATATGGATTAGATATAAAGGATATGTAATTTTGTTTTCATGTAAATAAGTCATGAATGATTACTAATATTTTTGTAATTTTATGAGATATTTCATGCTAATTGCCAAATGATGGTTCCCACATGTGTTAGGTGACTCACATGGGCTGCTAAGAGCTGATTATTGGAGTGTATATACCAATAGTACATACATCTAAAAGCTGTGTATTGTACGAGTACGAATACGGGTGCATACGAGTAGAATTGTTGATGAAACTGAACGAGGATGTAATTGTAAGCATTTTTGTTAAGTAGAAGTACTTTTATATGTGTCTTGAAGTCTTTCAAAATTGTAAGAATACATATAAAAACACAACATGTATATACATTCTAATGGAGTCGTTAAGTCTTCGTTAGTCGTTACATGTAAGTGTTGTTTTGAAACCTTTAAGTTAACGATCTCAATTAATGTTGTTAACCCAATGTTTATTATATCAAATGAGATGTTAAATTATTATATTATCATGATATTATGATGTATGAATATCTCTTAATATGATATATACATTAAAATATCGTTACAACGATAATCGTTACATATAAGTCTCGTTTCGTAATTCTTGAGTTAGTAGTCTTGTTTTTACATATGTAGTTCATTGTTAACACACTTAATGATATATTTAAATATCATTTTATCATGTTAAATATAGTGTATCAATATCTAAATATGATACATATATATTTAGTTGACGTTATCATAACGATAATCGTTATATATATCATTTCGAGTTTCTTAACTTAGTAATCTCATTTCTTATGTATATCACACATTGTTAATATACTTAGTGAGATACTTACTCATCATAATCTCATGTCAACCATATATATATATATATATATATATATATATATATATATATATATATATATATATATATATATATATATATATATATATATATATATATATATATATATATATATATATATATATATATATATATATTTATATATATATATTTATATATATACACACAATAACATGTAGTTTTCACAATTTTGTAACGTTCGTGAATCGCCGGTCAACTTGGGTGATCAATTGTCTATATGAAACTTATTTCATTTAATCAAGTCTTAACAAGTTTGATTGCTTAACACGTTGGAAACATTTAGTCATGTAAATATCAATCTCAATTAATATATATAAACATGGAAAAGTGCGGGTCACTACACAATTGTTCTATTTACAAGTGATATTCGTTTAAATAATAAAAGGTGAAGACAAAAGACAGATTCGACGATTTGAAGACGCAAGCGACCAAAATGCTAAAAAGTACAAAGTACAATCCAAGTGGTTCAATTTATTGATGAGAAATGTCTAAAAGTTACAAGAGTACGAGCCGCGAAACATAAAGTACAAGATATTAAATTATACGAAAAGGCGTTCGGAAATTTGGAACTGAGACATGAACCAACTATCAACGCGCGACGCAACGTACCTAAAATTACAATTCAACTATGCACAAGAATATAATATAATATATATAATTATATTAAATTATATATATTATATTATATAATAAATAAATCAAGAGCCGCCCACATTTTGGACACAATTGGAGCTCGACAGCCTGTCCATGCGATCACATGGCCAGGAGCCTTATAACCCATGCGATCGCATGGCCTGAAAAGTGAGGCCAAGTCCTATAAATTGCAACGTTTTCTGCCGAATTGTGTACACCTTATTCACTGATCTCCCTCACTCTCTCAATATATATTTATATTTATTTTATAATTATAATTTTAATATTAAGTTAATAATAATAATAAGGTTATAGTAGCGAATGCTTTAAGTTTGTAAGTCGAAACTCTGTACGTGTAACACTACGTGATTAATACTCATTGTAAGTTATGTTCAAAATTTTTACATTAATGTCTCATAGCTAAGTTATTATTATGCTTATTTAAGTCGAAGTAATCGTGATGTTGGACTAAATATTAAAGATGGGGTTATTGGGCTTTGGACCATAATTGGGGTTTGGACAAAAGACCGACACTTGTGGAAATTGGACTATGGGCTATTAATGGGCTTTATATTTGTTTAACTGAATGATAGTTTGTTAATTTAATATGGAGATTTACAATTTGACGTGTAACACCAGTGTTACATCTGTCCCACATCGGTTGGAGAGGGGAACGAAGCATGCCTTATAAGGGTGTGGAGACCTTTCCTAGTATGACGCGTTTTGGGACCACAAGCGCAGCAGATCCCATGAGAACTCTGCAGTTAAGCGTGCTCAGGCGAGAGCACTACCAGGATGGGTGACCTCCTGGGAAAGTGCTCGTCGTGTTTAGTCGCCAAGAAAAATCCGTGAGCAACCTACGGGGGAGACAAGGGTACGTCCCTATCTCTGCAAAGCGGACAGTATCATGCTACGGGGAATGTTTTACCTGGGGTGTTACAGATGGTATCAGAGCCAGGCCCCGGACCAAACGTGCACAGCGAGGACGCTGTGTCCCATTAGGGGGGAGGATTGTAACACCCGTGCTACATCTGTCCCACATCGGTTGGAGAGGGGAACGAAGCATGCCTTATAAGGGTGTGGAGACCTTTCCTAGCATGACGCGTTTTGGGACCACAAGCGCAGCAGATCCCATGAGAACTCTGCAGTTAAGCGTGCTCAGGCGAGAGCACTACCAGGATGGGTGACCTCCTGGGAAAGTGCTCGTCGTGTTTAGTCGCCAAGAAAAATCCGTGAGCAACCTACGGGGGAGACAAGGGTACGTCCCTATCTCTGCAAAGCGGACAGTATCATGCTACGGGGAACGTTTTACCTGGGGTGTTACAGATCCATAGGGACGAATACAATAACATATGATTAGATCGCGAGGCATTTGACCTTTATATGATACGTTTTATAAACATTGCATTCTTTTGAAAAGATATACCATAAATGAATATTTAAAATTCAATGTTTTCGACATCTGATGATTTATACATATAGACAATCACCGTAAATAACAGTTTACATGAATACTTCCGTTGACAATGCAGTCAAAATAAATACACGGTGATGATTTTGTGAATGCAATGCTTCTTCGAATAAAACATGTATGACTCCATGCACATGGTTTCTCTAACATATATTCAAACTGCGGAAGACTTCTAGGAACCTGAGAATAAACATGCTTTAAACGTCAACATAAAGTTGGTGAGATATAGGTTTAATGCTAGCAGCGTTATAAATATAGACCACAAAATTTCATATACATAAACGTTTTAATAAAAATATTCTAAGTTGTTGAGCACTTGATAACCATACTTAACATTTAATCAACGTCGCATATTCCATTTATTATGAAATCTTACTACACCGTATCAAGTGTAGTCACCGAAACGAAGTAATGTGCAACCGTTGAATACTGGTCGTCCAGTCCGGTTGGGGTTGTCAGGCCCGATAGATCTATCAACAGGATTCGCGTTTACAATACCTCATGTAAATAGTAGTTACCAAGTTACAGGGAAGTATGCCAGTGGTACAACTCAACGTAGAATATATATTTTTAATCACTTGTGTCCATAACGTAAATCATAAAATGCATATATTCTCATCCCGAAATATTTAGAGTTTAAAAGTGGGACTATATACTCACTTTTGCCTTGAAGGTATTTAACTCGACTTGGTCTCCGATAGATATCACGAACCTAACCATATATATATAATATATCAACATATTTTCTTTTCAAATAATCGTTACATATATATATACTTATAATACTTTTAATATTTTCTTAGTCCGTAGTTAGCAGTCCGATGTTAGTGGTCCACAATTATTTGCTCAATAAAATAAATAAAGACCCCATCATATTCGTATTGATCAGAATTAATCTCGACCCATGGTACCATGTTGTCAAATGACGTGTTGCGTACATAAAGTACCGTGTTGTCAAATGACGTGTTGCGTACAATCATGAGGTCTTATGATTAATCTTCTCGTGTTGTTTACGGGTGGTCCTAAAATATATAAAATCAAATCATAAGTAATTATATATAAAATATCATATTAATTAGAAAAGATATGATTAATTTACTTTATCTCCAAATATTTTCGTAGCTAAACTAGCTTCGGATACCCAATCTTGTTTTAGTCGTAGTTTCTTCATTACAACTCCGTTTTTGTTGGTTCAAATTGCCACTTCCTTGGATCGAGTCAAATTTTAAGAATATGAACTGAAATTACCTTAGTTTGTATTCAGAATCACAGGTTATAGGTCAAACTTTGGTAAAACTTATGAAAGTGATCATTTTCCATCATAAAAACAATATTTAATGATCATTTTTCTAAAAATACTTACACTTTGAGTTAAACCATGAAGTTTTTATGTGTTAACATATTCATAAGAAATATAATTTTTCCAGAACATGAACTTCCAATTCAAAGTTCAAGATGGTTTTTAATTATCCAACCCAAAACAGCCCCCGGTTGCACTCCGACGACGTAGATTCAGTTTTTAAGGTGTTCTTTATAAAACCAAGTTATATCTTATTAAGTTAGCATATCATTATGATATATTACAGGTCTTGAAGTGTTTTAAAAGTTAAGTTAGAAGGATCTATTTAGTTTGCAAACAAGTTTGAAATCATTCAAACTATGTTCTTGTTGTTAAAATTTTACAACATAAAATAAGATAGCTATATAATTATGAATCGAACAAGATTATGAAAAAGGTTACTACCTCAAGTTACTTGGACAAAGTTACTGTAAGAGATAAGAAAAAATTTTGGAATCAAAGAGTGGTGGAGTTAGATCAAAAGGTTGGAAGTATACTTCTTCAAATGGGTGGTTATTTTGATATATTCTTGAAAGAGTTTTCTTATGGTGTTTAAGGCTTGTAATTGAAGCTAAATGATGGGAAAAATGCTTGGAGATGATCAAGTATGAAGTTAGGAGTATTTTGAGAGAGAAATGAGGGTGTAGGTATGAGAAAATGGAGTGAAGAGATGGTGTTCATTCATAAAAACGTTTTTAGTTTTTAAAGAAAGAAAAGGATTCCTAATTTTGTTTTCTTACTAATAATTCATGCTACTTGACAAATCCTAGTTACCTCATATCTAGGGCAGTAATAATGTTGATTAGGATGTTGATTTTATGTGTATATACCAATAGTAAATACATATAGAAGCTGGGTATGATACGGGTACATATACCCTAGATATACGTGTAGAAATCTTGAGGAAACGGAATGAGAATTCAAATATAGCTATCTTTTGTGAATATACTTATATTGTTTTATGTATTTAAGTCCTTAAAAAGTGATTAAATACATTATATATACGATACATGTATAAGCATTATAGGTTATAAGTATATATATCAAAGAATGTTACGTATAGTTATCGTTTTGAAAACTTAAGTTAGTAGTTTCAAAATATACTTATAACTCATTGTCATTAGTACTCAATGAGATGTTAAATCATCCTTAGATCATGTTAAATATATATAAATACATATATATACACAAACGTATAATTATCGTATGTTATATAGTTCGTGATATCATCGGTCAAATTGGACGGTCAAATGTTGTGTAAAAATCTTTTCAAAAACACAAGTCTCAACAATTTGGATTGCTTATCATGTTGGTAAGGTTTAATTTATGTAAATATTAATCTCATAAGTATAAAACGATTGGAAAAATCCGGGTCGTTACAGTACCTACCCGTTAAATAAATTTCGTCCCGAAATTTGAATGGGATGGTCATGGCTGACAATAAGTATGTTTTCATGACGTATACGAGTTGGAAATTAGAGTTTTATTATCATCAAGTAATATTGATAAAGCAATTTGATTTTTGTGAAGAGTACGAGTGAGGCTATCACCAAAGGGTGAAATGAGTAGGTATAGATTCGTCATATCTTTTGACGTAGATAGGATTGATTTCCAAGTTCAAGAGATTTGGTGTAAAATCTTCATAATGAGATTTGATTCTTCGATAATCAAGGAAATTAGAATCCGCTTTAAATGCGATCATCTATTTTGATTGCTCTGTCGGATCTTTTACTATAAATCCACCTCCCTTCATTTCCTTACAACTCATACCTTCTATTCTTCCTCCCTCAATTCATACTTTAAAACATTTATCAGTATGCTTCATCCAGTACTGATCCTGGATATACTCTTAACTTTCATCTCTGTCATTCTTCTTTTTCATCTACCTCCGGAGGATTTTATTTATTTCTACTATTACCTTGGGGTTATAGTATTGTTAATTATCCCGTGCCTTTACGTTGCAATACGTATTGATATACACGGTTTGTAATTTATTTGTTGTTGTCGAGCTTTATATTTTCTTTTATATTCAACAGTTCCATACTTCTGTTTCCTCTTCCCGACTTCGAGTCAAGCGAATAATGGTCCGGAATTCGTAGGTATGGATTTTGAAATAAACATAGTTAATGTTCTAAGAAGAAAATAGTAATTGCACGATCTTGATTTGGTAAGTTACCAGAATGTCCGAAAAGATAGAATTATCAAGGAGATATGTTCTTAATATGTTTGGAGATTGGTTAGAATGTAAGAGTTGTGTAACATGGCACATGATGACGTTATGATCTGTGAATCATTATGTTCCATTTAGAAACTCAGCATGAATTACTGTAATATAATCACGTTGATCAAGTGTCATTATATTATACTAATTCATGCTTCAGTTTCCAACACTACTTCAAAACATTCATATTTTAAACTCGAATTTTTCAGAATTTAGAAACTAACACAGTTTCTTTTATGTTGTAACGCAAATATTGTGAAGAGATAAATGATTTTTGATGAGGATAGTTGGGAATATATCTTCAGGAATATCGGAGATATTTATAATGAAAAATACGATGATATCTTAGAATATCTAAGATCAGGGAATGACACAGAAAATCTGTCTGTGAAGGTTTAGAGTAAGGTTCTTACTAACGGTTTCAGCAGACACTGAATCATTTGAATCCTTTGAAGGTAGATTTCGTCATTATGATTTGTCCACGACCTCCTTTATACTTTGCACAATCCGTTTTCCAGTACCAAATTTTTCGTTCGAACTTTTCCAATCTATTATTCTTTATTGTCAAACTTCTGACCGTAATTGTTGTCTACTGTCTTTACCACTTTATCAGTCTTTTCCAAAACTTCATAGCACTAATTCGTAGACTGAAGCATTTTTCAGAAACTTCACATTTGAAATATGTAATTCTTGGGGATAGACGTTGTATATATATATATATATATATATATATATATATATATATATATATATATATATATATATATATATATATATATATAACTGCTGAAATAGAAACGCTGCGAGATTTCAAAATACCCATTGTTGATTCTGCCAAAGGGGTAACGACTTGCTGGTACATCTGCTGATAATGTCGTGGAATATAAAAGGTTCCCTGGTAACAAAAGGGTAATCGTATGTATTACAGGTTATAATAAGGCTACTTCGAATGGAAAGTCGAGGTTGACTTGCTGAAACTGTGACAAAATTGGCTATTTTGAAAAGGAATCTCAAAGTTATTTTTGCTAATAAATGCTAAAAGATTTAACGCGGATACGTGTTAAATTATGTCCTTGGTTTCGAGAGCTTTTCAGGTGCAAGACTGCGGGTAATGTGTGATTGGATCATCATCTCGATTGTCCATTATTTGAAGTGTCTTCAGGAATTTCGAAGGGTTTGATCATAGATTGTAATTGTTAATATACATATGATGTTTTAGGACTTTGAATGATACAAATACTTTTCTGGGTTCCAAGAATTGAATGATGTTCTAGCATAGTTTTGAAGTCAAAGTATAGTTTTGAAAGATGTAAGAGTCCTAAGAGTGATGTCTTCTATTAAGTCTTGACTTGGATTTCGTTATGTTGTAATCAAATTTGGATGAAAATGGTTGTTTTGATTTCTATGAAAGAATGTATATTATTGTGAAGGTAGTGAGTATAGTTGATGATTGTTGAATCAGAGTCGAAGAATATAATCATATTAATCGTGAATTTATATATCTCTCGGGTATTACCTACCCGTTAAAAAAAATTTCCCAAGTAATGTTTTGTACCAGAGAATTTTATTACAATCTTTATGAAAATATATGTACATATATATCTTCTTCAGATGTAATCATGAATTTAATAAGTCAATATAATATTAGACTCATTTGATTTTCGGTTTGAGCTAGAATAAGTAATCTATAAAACGATTAGGAACCACATATTCTTCACATAATATTAATGAAGTTATGGATCAATACTTCATTATTTATTCTTATATATATTTCCTTAGTGAATCATGCTGATACTCATTGAACTCTTGCTAACTTCGCAAGATATGAATGTTGTTTCCCAGTAAGTTTCGAGTACATTGAAGATGAAAGTGTAAAATCAAACATATTATTGAATAATACACTTGGTTTATTATAAAACGAAATTCATTGAATTGAAACAGGGATTGTAGTTAACGATGATTAAGTTGCTGACGAAGGACGTACATCATTGCATATTCGTAGTATGAATTTAAACGAGTAGTATCTACCCTTTTTCAATTCATACTTAATAGCTTAGTACGAAAAGATTTATTTTGATTTCCGAATTCATATATATAAAATATTTATATAAATTCTTCAGAAGAATGAGTTAATACTTCATAACTCGTTGATGCAATATACGCGTTATTGATGATGTCCACGGTGATTCTTGAACTGGTGGAGCTTGTGATGCTAAAGTTGCTGACGATTCTAACGATGTTGACAGCACTGACTGTGTTGGTGAGGCTAAGGGTACTGCTGATACTGTTGGTAAAACAAGTCTAGCTTGTACCTTACGCATCATTCTTCTCGGGGTTTCTACTCTTTCTTTTATCATTTCTGTCCACTCATCTGATTTATGGTTAAGGCAGAAATAGGTAATCTCTATGTCTTTAGGGATTACATAATCACCATAGAATGTTTCTCCGATGAGGTTATGAATCAATACTTCATCGTTTGTTGTTGTTGGTACTTCTTGGTATCTATGGTGCGTGTGACGTTGATATCTGAGGTACGGATGGTGATATTGAGGCGTGTGATGCGGATGTGATTGTTGGTGGTGGTAATGATCCTGTTGATGTTGATGATGGTGATAACGTTGATGCTGGTGATGCTGCTGGTGCTTAGGGTATTGAGGCTTGCGATGTTGATGTTATTGACGGTACTAGTTATGCTGTTGATGCTGCTGATGGTGTTTGTAACCTTCGTACTGTATTCTCCAAAGCCACTACCCGAGTGCGAAGCTCGTTGACTTCTTCTATTACACCGGGGTGATTGTCGGTTCGGACGAGTGGATAAATAAAATCTAGAATTTGATGTAGTATATAATCGTGACGAGATACTCTTGAAATGAGAGAGAAAATGGTTTTTCGAACAGGTTCGCCGGTAAGTGCTTCAGGTTCATCGTCAAGAGGGATATTTGGTGGATGGAATGGATCACCTTCTTCGTGTCTCCAATAATTAAGGAGGCTACGAACCCATCCCCAATCCATCCAAAATAGATGATGACTGATTGGTTGATCCATTCCGGTCACACTGCTTTCGGAGCTTGAGTGGTATTCCATATCGGAATCCGAGGGACTTCAACTAGTGACGAGTTCCATTTCGTATGATTGAATAAAGGATTTTTCGATATGAAATGATTTTCCAGCTATCGGGTGGTATTCTAATTATATAGAATATCCACATATATAGAACAAAAGATCTCGTAGATTACGGAGGGATTTACCCAATATGTCAGACAAAGTTACAGTAACAGATATGCGTAGATATGAATTAGCAAATACGCTAAGATATGAATTTTGTCTATACATCATTCATGCAATGAATGCAGTAAGACGCGTTTAGACTTAAGATGATAAGAAGGTAATTTCCTACGGATGATAAGTAGATGATTTTCGACACAAAATGACAAGCAAAATTTTGACATGCAGACACGGTCGAAGTCCAGACTCACTAATGCAACCTAACAACTTATCAGTTAGACACACTAATGCAGACCTGGTTCGCTAAGACCACCGCTCTGATACCACATGAAAGGACTCGTCCTAATCCACCTGGACGAAGTCATCAACATTTGGTCCCATTGCGATGATCGGCTCCAAGTAATGTCCTTATATTGAGCAAATGCACAGCGGAAGACTTAATTCGTACCTGAGAATAAACATGCTTTAAAGTGTCAACCAAAAGGTTGGTGAGTTCATAGGTTTATCATAACAATCATTTCAATATGTTAATAGACCACAAGATTTCATAATCATAAACATAATACACTCGCAAGTGTATGTAAAGCATTCTAAGTGGTTGAGCACTTGGTAACCATACTTAACATTTAATCAACGTCACATATTCCCTTTATTATGAAATCTCACTACACCGTACCAAGTGTAGTCACCAAAAAGAAGTACTGTGCAACCGTTAAATACTGGTCGTCCAGTCCAGTTGGGGTTGTCAGGCCTGATAGATCTATCAACAGGATTCGCGTTTACAATACCCATGTAAATAATAGTTACCAAGCTACAGGGAAATATGCCAGTGGTACAACTCAACGTAGAATATATTTTTAAGTACTTGTGTCTATTTTGTAAACATTTATAAAAGCAGCGCATGTATTCTCAGCCCAAAAATATATATTGCAAAAGCAATTAAAAAGGGAGCAAATGAAACTCACTTTTGCCTTGAAGGTATTTAATTCGACTTGGTCTCCGATAGATATCACGAACCTAACCATATATATAATATATCAACATATTTTCTTTTTAAGTAATCGTTACATATATATATATATATATATATATATATATATATATATATATATATATATATATATATATATATATATATATATATATATATATATATATATATATATATATATATATATATATATATATACTTTTAATATTTTTAATATTTTCTTAGTCCGTAGTTAGCAGTCCGATGTTAGTGGTCCACAATTAGTTGCTTAAATAAAATAAATAAAGACCCTATCGTATTCGTATTGATCAGAATTAATCTCGACCCATGGTACCATGTTGTCAAATGACGTGTTGCGTACATAAAGTACCGTGATGTCAAATGACGTGTTGCGTACAATCATGATGTCTTATGATTAATCTTCTCGTGTTGTTTACGGGTGGTCCTGAAATATATAAAATCAAATCATAAGTAATTATATATAAAATATCATATTAATTAGAAAAGATATGATTAATTTACTTTTTCTCCAAATATTTTCGTAGCTAAACTAGCTTCGGATACCCAATCTTGTTTTAGTCGTAGTTTCTTCATTACAACTCCGTTTTTGTTGGTTCAACTTGCCACTTCCTTGGATTGAGTCAAATTTTAAGAATATGAACTGAAAATACCTTAGTTTGTATTCGAAATAATAGGTTATAGGTCAAACTTTGGTGAAACTTATGAAAGTGATCATTTTCCAGCATAAAAACAACATTTAATGATCATTTATCTAAAAATACTTACACTTTGAGTTAAACCATGAAATTTTTATGTGTTAACATATTCATAACAAATATCATTTTTCGAGAACATGAACTTCCAATTCAAAGTTCAAGATGGTTTTTAATTATCCAACCCAAAACAGCCCCCCGGTTGCACTCCGACAACGTAGATTCAGTTTTTAAGATGTTCTTTGTAAAACCAAGTTATATCTTGTTAGGTTAGCATATCATTATGATATATTACAGGTCTTGAAGTGTTTTAAAAGTCAAGTTAGAAGGATCTATTTAGTTTGCGAACAAGTTTGAAATCATTCAAACTATGTTCTTGTTGTTAAAATTTTATACCACAAAATAAGATAGCTATATGAATATGAATTGAATAAGATTATGAACAAGGTTACTACCTCAAGTTACTTGTACAAAGTTACTACAAAATATAAGAAATAATCTTGGAATCAAAGAGTTGTGGAGTTAGATCAAAAGGTTGGAAGTAAACTTCTTCAAATGGGTGGTTATTTTGATATGTTCTTGAAAGAGTTTTCTTATGGTGTTTAAGGCTTGTAATTGAAGCTAAATGATGGGGAAAATGCTTGGAGATGATCAAGTATGAAGTTAGGAGTATTTTGAGAGAGAAATGAGGGTGTAGGTATGAGAAAATGGAGTGAAGAAATGGTGTTCATTTATAAAAACATTTTTAGTTTATAAAGAAAGAAAAGGATTCCTAATTTTGTTGTCTTACTAATAATTCAAAGTACTTGACAAATTCTAGTTACCTCATATCTAGGACAGTAATAATGTTGACTAGTATGTTGATTTGATGTGTATATACCAATAGTAAATACGTATAGAAGCTGGGTATGATACGGGTACATATACCCTAGATATACGTATAGAAATCTTGAGGAAACGGAACGAGAATTCAAATATAGCTATCTTTTGTGAATATACTTATATTGTTTTATGTATTTAAGTCCTTAAAAAGTGATTAAATACATTATATATACGATACATGTATAAGCATTATAGATTATAAGTATATATATCAAAGAATGTTACGTATAGTTATCGTTTTGAAAACTTAAGTTAGTAGTTTCAAAATATACTTATAACTCATTGTCATTAGTACACAATGAGATGTTAAACCATCCTTAGATCATGTTAAATATATATATATATATATATACATATATATACTCAAACGTATAATTATCGTATGTTATATAGTTCGTGATATCATCGGTCATATTGGACGGTCAAACGTTGTGTAAAACTCTTTTCAAAAACACAAGTCTCAACAATTTGGATTGCTTATCATGTTGGTATGGTTTAATTTATGTAAATATTAATCTCATAAGTATAATTTGGTCGGAAAATTCTGGGTCATTACAGTACTTACCCGTTAAAGAAATTTCGTCCCCGAAATTTGATAGAGGTTGTTATGGATAACAATAAGAAGGTTTTCATGACAAATATAAGGTGATAATGGAGTTTTATCATCATTGAGTAATGTAGATAAAACGATTCGATTATGCGAAGAATATAAATGAGACTATCTTAAAAGAGTGAGATGAGTAAAATATATTCGTCTTAACCGATGACGTAGTTATGATTGATTTCCGGGATTTAAGGGATTTAAAGAGAATCTTACGTAATAAGATTTGGTTCTTTGGTGATTAAGGAAATCAGAATCTTCTTTGATTATATGCATTAATCTGTTTCGATTGCTCTGTCGGATATTTCACTATAAATTCACCCCTTCGTTTCCTTATTTTCCGCGACTCACACCTTCTATTCTTTCTCCCTTGATTCTTACTTTAAAGCATTCATCAATATGCTCCATCCAGTCCTGATTCTTGATATACTCCTAACTTTTATATCTGTCATTCTTCTTTTTCATCTACCACCAGAAGAATCTATTTACTTCTACTATACTCTTGTGTTTATAGTGTTTCTAATTCTCCCGTGTCTCTATATTGCTATCTGCATCGATATACACGGTTTGTAATTTCGGGGTTATTATCGAAGTTTATATTCTTCATTATTTTTTTGGAGCTTCATGCTTTCGTTTTCTCTTCCCGACTTCGAGTCAAGCGAGTAATGGTCCGGAATTCGTAGATATGAAATTCAGAATGAACATAGCTAATGCTCTAAGAAGAAAATGGTAATAGAACGATTTTTATTTGTTAAATTACCAGAATACCCTGGAGAAGACCGAGTCATCCAGAAAAATATTCTCTTGATATGTTTAGAGATTAGATAGAATGTAAGAGTCATGTAAATGGCACATGATGACGGTACTGTGAATCATCATGCTTCATTAGAAACTCAGTATGACTTACTGTAATATAATGACGTTGATCAAGTGTCATTATATTATACTAATCCATGCTTCAGTTCCCAACACTACTTCAAAACATTCATATTTTAAACTCGAAGGTTTCAGAATTTAGAAACTAACACAGTTTCTTTTATGTTGCAGATATTACGCAGAGATAAATGATCTCAGATAAGAATAGTTGTGAAAATATCGCCAGAAATATGGAGGATATTTATAATAGAACATACGAGAATATCTTAGAATTTCTAATATCAATGGATGATGAAGAAGATTTGTCTGTGAAGGTTTAGAATGAGAAATAAGATGTTTGCTAACGATTTCAGCAGGCAAAGAATCATTTGAATTCTTTGAAGGCAAACTTATTCTTTGTGATTTGTCCACGGCTTTCTTCATAGTTTCACATAATCCGCTTTTCGGTACTAAATTTTCTATCGAGCGTTCCTAACACTCCTTTCTTTATCATTAAACTTTTGGCCATTAAGATCATCTACAACATGCTGCTTCGTCAGCATTTTCAAAGTTAACTGATCTGGGTCATCGGTTATCAAACCGAGGTAGTTTCAGGAGAATTGTGTTTTTAGAATGATTAATCGCTGAATAAAGAGTACGCATATATATCGCGGTTATAATAAAGTTGTTTCGGATGAAAAGTCGGAGTTGACTTGCTGGAGCTGTGACAAAATTAGCTACTTTGGAAAGGGATTGCAAAACGATCTTCGGTAATAACAATGTCAAAGGAACTATAACAGATACGTGTCAAACGTTTACTCAGTTTTCGAGGGTTTTTTAGGTGCATAACTATATGCATCAATCTTTTCTTCCGTAGATGAAGTGCGGTTGGTTTATCCTCTCGATTGAGGTGTTTTTAAGAATCATGATAGATTTGAACGCTGATTGTAATCGTCGAGATACAATGAGGTTTAAGATGAAATCAAGTGGCAATCTTGAAGAAATGTTTAGTTTCATATGTTATAATCAATATTTTAATTTATTTTAATTGTCCAATGTCATTAGTCCACAGTCGATAGTCCACAGTAACAGTCCAATAATTCATATATAGTTTAATATATAATATACAAATTAATTAATACGTGTCGTGACCCGTATACCTCTCAGACTCGATCACAACTCAAACTATATATATTATTGTAGAATCAACCTCAACCCTGTATAGAGAACTCAATCATTACTGCATATAGAGTGTCTATGGTGATTCCAAATAATATATATAGATGCGTCGATATGATATGTCAAAACATTGTATACGTGTCCCGATATTTAAAGTGCGTAAAATAATTACAGAAATTAAATGACGATAAATAAAAGTGCGATAATTAAATTGCGATAAATAAACTGCGATAAATAAAATGTAATCAGTTAGCTAGGAACAGTTAGCTGGAACAATTAGCGTGGATTCTTAACAAAAATTTTCATAGTTAATTTGTTTGTTTCTAACAGATTTTATTTTGTCATATGTTTTCTTCATATGCCACTTGTTGGATTCTGGGAAGTCAAAATCCAAATATGAAATTGAATGAAAATGGTTATTCTGCGGTGAACGGATACGTATATCGGTGGTTGTAAGTAGGATAGTAAATGACTGTTGAATCAGCTTCGACGAATATACAATGTAACTTATTAAGATGAAATCTAATTATTCCTCGGGTATTACCTACCCGTTAAAAAAAAATTTCACCATTAATATTTTGTACAAAAGAACTTTTAATTACAATCTTTATGAAAACATATATACAAATATATTTTCTTCAGATGAAATCATGAATTTAATGAGTTAATATGATATTAATCTCATTTGCTTTTCGGTTTGAGCTAGAGTAAGAAATCTCTAAAAATTTTTGAAACCACATATTCTTCGCAGAATATCAATGAAGTTATGGATCAATACTTCATCGTTCATTATTGTTGGTACTCCTTGGTATCTATGGTGCGTATGATGTTGATGTTTGTGGGACAGATTATGATGTCGAGACGTGTGATGCGGATGTTGTTTGTTAGTGGTGATGATGGTATTGTTGATGTTATTGATGGTGGTGCTGATTATGCTGCTGGTGCTGCTGCTGGTGTTTGCAACCTTCGCACCATGTTCTCCAAAGCCGTCACGCGAGCGCGAAGTTCGTTAACTTCTGCTAGTACACCGGGATGATTGGCGGTTGGAGCGAGCGAATGAACAAGATTTGTAATATGGGATAGTATATAATCGTGACGAGATACTCTAGAAATGAGAGAGAAAATGGTGTTTCGAATAGGTTCGCCGGTAAGTGCTTCAGGTTCATCGCCAAGAGGGCAATTTGGTGGATGGAATGGATCACCTTCTTCTTGTCTCCAGTGATTTAGTATATTACGAACCCATCCCCAATTCATCCAGAATAGATGATGGGAAATTGGTTGATCCATTCCGGTGATGCTGCTTTCGGAGCCCGAATGGAAATCCATATCGGCATAACTGTCGGAATCTGAAGAATTCGAACTAGATGCGGAATCCATCTTGTATAATGGGGAAAATGAATTTTTGGTATGGAATAGATTATAGGAGTTAGATTTGGTACTCTTCAATACATAATTTACATATGTATATATAATACCAAAATCCCGTAAATTACGGAGAATCTTTGAAAAGATATCAGTCAAAGTTCGCAATAACAGATATGCTAAGATAAGAATTCGTCTATACACTATCAATGCAGTAAATGCAGAAAAACGTGTCTAGACTTATGAATGATAAGCAGGTAATTTCCTAAGGATGATAAGCAGATGATTTCCGACTAGAAATGATAAGCAAAACTTTTGACATGTAGACACGGTCGAAGTCCAGACTCATTAATGCATCCTAACAACTACTAGTTAGACACACTAATGCAAGACCTGGTTCGCTACGACCACCGCTCTGATACCAACTGAAAGGACCCGTCCTAATCCACCTGGACGAAGTCATCAACATTTGGTCCCATTGCGATGATCGGCTCCAAGTAATGTCCTTATATTGAGCAAATGCACAGCGGAAGACTTAATTCGTACCTGAGAATAAACATGCTTTAAAGTGTCAACCAAAAGGTTGGTGAGTTCATAGGTTTATCATAACAATCATTTCAATATGTTAATAGACCACAAGATTTCATAATGATAAACATAATACACTTGCAAGTGTATGTAAAGCATTCTAAGTGGTTGAGCACTTGGTAACCATACTTAACATTTAATCAACGTCGCATATTCCATTTATTATGAAATCTCACTACACCATACCAAGTGTAGTCACCAAAACAAAGTACTGTGCAACCGTTAAATACTGGTCGTCCAGTCCGGTTGGGGTTGTCAGGCCTGATAGATCTATCAACAGGATTCGCGTTTACAATACCCATGTAAATAATAGTTACCAAGCTACAGGGAAATATGCCAGTGGTACAACTCAACGTAGAATATATTTTTAAGTACTTGTGTCTATTTTGGAAACATTTATAAAAGCAGCGCATGTATTCTCAGCCCAAAAATATATATTGCAAAAGCAATTAAAAAGGGAGCAAATGAAACTCACTTTTGCCTTGAAGGTATTTAATTCGACTTGGTCTCCGATAGATATCACGAACCTAACCATATATATAATATATCAACATATTTTCTTTTTAAGTAATCGTTACATATATATATATATATATATATATATATATATATATATATATATATATATATATATATATATATATATATATATATATATATATATATATATATATACTTTTAATATTTTCTTAGTCCGTAGTTAGCAGACCGATGTTAGTGGTCCACAATTAGTTGCTTAAATAAAATAAATAAAGACCCCATCGTATTCGTATTGATCAGAATTAATCTCGACCCATGGTACCATGTTGTCAAATGACGTGTTGCGTACATAAAGTACCGTGTTGTTAAATGACGTGTTGCGTACAATCATGAGGTCTTATGATTAATCTTCTCGTGTTGTTTACGGGTGGTCCTGAAATATATAAAATCAAATCATAAGTAATTATATATAAAATATCATATTAATTAGAAAAGATATGATTAATTTACTTTTTCTCCAAATATTTTCGTAGCGAAACTAGCTTCGGATACCCAATCTTGTTTTAGTCGTAGTTTCTTCATTACAACTCCGTTTTTGTTGGTTCAACTTGCCACTTCCTTGGATCGAGTCAAAATTTAAGAATATGAACTGAAAATACCTTAGTTTGTATTCGAAATCATAGGTTATAGGTCAAACTTTGGTGAAACTTATGAAAGTGATCATTTTCCAGCATAAAAACAACATTTAATGATCATTTTTCTAAAACTACTTACACTTTGAGTTAAACCATGAAATTTTTATGTGTTAACATATTCATAACAAATATCATTTTTCCAGAACATGAACTTCCAATTCAAAGTTCAAGATGGTTTTTAATTATCCAACCCAAAACAGCCCCCGGTTGCACTCCGACAACGTAGATTCAGTTTTTAAGATGTTCTTTGTAAAACCAAGTTATATCTTGTTAGGTTAGCATATCATTATGATATATTACAGGTCTTGAAGTGTTTTAAAAGTCAAGTTAGAAGGATCTATTTAGTTTGCGAACAAGTTTGAAATCATTCAAACTATGTTCTTGTTGTTAAAATTTTATACCACAAAATAAGATAGCTATATGAATATGAATTGAATAAGATTATGAACAAGGTTACTACCTCAAGTTACTTGGACAAAGTTACTGCAAAAGATAAGAAATAATCTTGGAATCAAAGAGTTGTGGAGTTAGACCAAAAGGTTGGAAGTAAACTTCTTCAAATGGGTGGTTATTTTGATATGTTCTTGAAAGAGTTTTCTAATGGTGTTTAAGGCTTGTAACTGAAGCTAAATGATGGGGAAAATGCTTGGAGATGATCAAGTATGAAGTTAGGAGTATTTTGAGAGAGAAATGAGGGTGTAGGTATGAGAAAATGGAGTGAAGAAATGGTGTTCATTTATAAAAACGTTTTTAGTTTATAAAGAAAGAAAAGGATTCCTAATTTTGTTTTCTTACTAATAACTCATACTACTTGACAAATTATAGTTATCTCATATCTAGGGCAGTAATAATGTTGATTAGGATGTTGATTTGATGTGTATATACTAATAGTAAATACGTATAGAAGCTGGGTATGATACGGGTACATATACCCTAGATATACGTATAGAAATCTCGAGGAAACGGAACGAGAATTCAAATATAACTATGTTTTGTGAATATACTTATATTGTTTTATGTATTTAAGTCCTTAAAAAGTGATTAAATACATTATATATATGATACATGTATAAGCATTATAGATTATAAGTATATATATCAAAGAATGTTACGTATAGTTACTGTTTTGAAAACTTAAGTTAGTAGTTTTAAAATATACTTATAACTCATTGTCATTAGTACACAATGAGATGTTAAACCATCCTTAGATCATGTTAAATATATATATATACATATATATACACAAACATATAATTATCGTATGTTATATAGTTCGTGATATCATCGGTCATATTAGACGGTCAAACGTTGTGTAAAACTTTTTTCAAAAACACAAGTCTCAACAATTTGGATTGCTTATCATGTTGGTATGGTTTAATTTATGTAAATATTAATCTCATAAGTATAATTTGGATTGATTTATCCTTAATCTCGCATATAAAAGCTAGATTAAAAACAAGATTTCATAATCATAAACATAATACACTCGCAAGTGTATGTAAAGCATTCTAAGTGGTTGAGCACTTGGTAACCATACTTAACATTTAATCAACGTCGCATATTCCCTTTATTATGAAATCTCACTACACCGTACCAAGTGTAGTCACCAAAACGAAGTACTGTGCAACCGTTGAATACTGGTCGTCCAGTCCGGTTAGGGTTGTCAGGCCTGATAGATCTATCAACAGGATTCGCATTTACAATACCCATGTAAATAGTAGTTACCAAGCTACAGGGAAATATGCCAGTGGTACAACTTAACGTAGAATATATTTTTAAGTACTTGTTGGTGATAATACTATTAGTATATAATCTTTTCTTAACACTAATGCCAATGGGACTATATTTTTAACATCTTGTATAATCCATCCACCAAATTGCCCTGTTGACGATGAACCTGAAGCACTTACCGGTGAACCTGTTCGAGAAACCATTTTCTCTCTCATTTCTAGAGTATCTCGTCACGATTATATACTACATCAAATTCTAGATTTTATTTATCCGCTCGTCCGAACCGACAATCACCCCGGTGTAATAGAAGTAGTCAACAAGCTTCGCACTCGGGTAGTGGCTTTGGAGAATACGGTACGAAGGTTACAAACACCATCTGCAGCATCAGCAGCATAACCAGTACCGTCAATAACATCGACATCGCAAGCCTCAATACCCTAAGCACCAGCAGCATCACCAACATCAACGTTATCACCATCATCAACATCAACAGGATCATTACCACCACCAACAATCACATCCGCATCACACGCCTCAATATCACCATCCGTACCTCAGATATCAACGTCACACGCACCATAAATACCAAGAAGTACCAACAACAACAAACGATGAAGTATTGATTCATAACTTCATCGGAGAAACATTCTATGGTGATTATGTAATCTCTAAAGACATAGAGATTACCTATTTCTGCCTTAACCATAAATCAGATGAGTGGACAGAAATGATAAAAGGAAGAGTAGAAACCCCGACAAGAATGATGCATAAGGTACAAGCTCGACTTGTTTTACCAACAGCATCAGCAGTACCCTTAGCCTCACCAACACAGTCAGTGCTGTCAACATCGTTAAAATAGTCAGCAACTTTAACATCACAAGCTCCACCAGTTCAAGAATCACCATGGACATCATCAATAACGCGTATATTGCATCAACGAGTTATGAAGTATTAACTCATTCTTCTGAAGAATTTATATAAATATTTTATATATATGAATTCGGAAACCAAAATAAATCTTTTCGTACTAAGCTATTAAGTATGAACTGAAAAAGGGTAGATACTACTCGTTTAAATTCATACTACAAATATGCAATGATGTACGTCCTTCGTCAGCAACTTAATCATCGTTAACTACAATCCCTGTTTCAATTCAATGAATTCCGTTTTATAATAAACCAAGTGTATTATTCAATAATATGTTTGATTTTACACTTTCATCTTCAATGTACTCGAAGCTTACTGGGAAACAACATTCATATCTTGCGAAGTTAGCGAGAGTTCAATGAGTATCAGCATGATTCACTAAGGAAATATATATAAGAATAAATAATGAAGTATTGATCCATAACTTCATTAATATTCTGTGAAGAATATGTGGTTCCTAATCGTTTTAGAGATTACTTATTCTAGCTCAAACCGAAAATCAAATGAGTCTAATATTATATTGACTTATTAAATTCATGATTACATCTGAAGAAGATATATATGTACATATATTTTGATAAAGATTGTAATAAAATTCTCTGGTACAAAACATTACTTGTGAAATTTTTTTTAACGGGTAGGTAATACCCGAGAGATATATAAATTCACAATTAATATGATTATATTCTTCGACTCTGATTCAACAATCATCAACTATACTCACTACCTTCACAATAATATACATTCTTTCATAGAAATTAAAACAACCATTCTCATCCAAATTTGATTAAGGCAAAACGAAATCCAAGTCAAGACATAACAGAAGACATCACTCTTAGGACTCTTACATCTTTCAAAACTATACTTTGACTTCAAAACTATGCTAGAACATCATTCGATTCTTGGAACCCAGAAAAATATTTGTATCATTCAAAGTCCTAAAACATCATATGTATATTAACAATTACAATCTATGATCAAACCCTTCGAAATTACTGAAGACACCTCAAATAATGGACAATCGAGATGATGATCCAACCACACATTACCCGCAGTCTTGCACCTGAAAAGCTCTCGAAACCAAGGACATAATTTAACACGTATCCGCGTTAAATCTTTTAGCATTTATTAGCAAAAATAACTTTGCAATTCCTTTTCAAAATAGCAAATTTTGTCACAGTTTCAGCAAGTCAACCTCGACTTTCCATTCGAAGTAGCCTTATTATAACCTGTAATACATACGATTACCCTTTTGTTACCAGGGAACCTTTTATATTCCACGACATTATCATCAGATGTACCAGCAACTCGTTACCCCTTTGGCGGAATCAACAATTGGTATTTTGAAATCTCGCAGCATTTCTATTTCGGCAGTTATATATATATATATATATATATATATATATATATATATATATATATATATATATATATATATATATACAACGTCTATCCCCAAGAATTACATATTTCAAATGTGAAGTTTCTGAAAAATGCTCCAGTCTACGAATTAGTGCTATTAAGTTTTGGAAAAGACTGATAAAGTGGTAAAGACAGTAGACAACAATTACGGTCAGAAGTTTGACAATAAAGAATAATAGATTAGAAAAGCTCGAACGAAAAATTTGGTACTGGAAAACGGATTGAGCAAAGTATAAAGGAAGTCGTGGACAAATCACAATGATGAAATCTACCTTCAAAGGATTCAAATGATTCAGTGTCTGCTGAAACCGTTAGTAAGAACCTTACTCCTTATTCTAAACCTTCACAGACAGATTTTCCGCGTCATTCCCTGATCTTAGATATTCTAAGATATCATCGTATTTTTTATTATAAATATCTCCGATATTCCTGAAGATATATTCCCAACTATCCTCATCAAAAATCATTTATCTCTTCACAATATTTGCGTTACAACATAAAAGAAACTATGTTAGTTTCTAAATTCTGAAAAATTCGAGTTTAAAATATGAATGTTTTGAAGTAGTGTTGGAAACTGAAGCATGAATTAGTATAATATAATGACACTTGATCAACGTGATTATATTACAGTAATTCATGCTAAGTTTCTAAATGGAACATAATGATTCACAGATCATAACGTCATCATGTGCCATGTTACACAACTCTTACATTCTACCCAATCTCCAAACATATTAAGAACATATTTCCTTGATAATTCTATCTTTTCGGACATTCTGGTAACTTACCAAATCAAGATCGTGCAATTACTATTTCCTTCTTATAAAATTAACTATGTTTATTTCAAAATCCATACCTACGAATTCCGGACCATTATTCGCTTGACTCGAAGTCGGGAAGAGGAAACAGAAGTATGGAACTGTTGAATATAAAAGAAAATATAAAGCTCGACAACAACAAATAAATTACAAACCGTGTATATCAATACGTATTGCAACGTAAAGGCACGGGAGAATTAACAATACTATAACCCCAAGGTAATAGTAGAAATAAATAAAATCCTCCGGAGGTAGATGAAAAAGAAGAATGACAGATATGAAAGTTAAGAGTATATTCAGGATCAGTACTGGATGAAGCATACTGATAAATGTTTTAAAGTATGAATTGAGGGAGGAAGAATAGAAGGTATGAGTTGTAAGGAAATGAAGGGAGGTGGATTTATAGTGAAAGATCCGACAGAGCAATCAAAATAGATGATCGCATTTAAAGCGGATTCTAATTTCCTTGATTATCGAAGAATCAAATCTCATTATGAAGATTTTACTCCAAATCTCTTGAACTTGGAAATCAATCCTATCTACGTCAAAAGATATGACGAATCTATACCTACTCATTTCACCCTTTGGTGATATCCTCACTCGTACTCTTCACAAAAATCAAATTGCTTTATCAATATTACTTGATGATAATAAAACCCTAATTTCCAACTCGTATACGTCATGAAAACATACTTATTTTCAGCCATGATCATCCCATTCAAATTTCGGGACGAAATTTATTTAACGGGTAGGTACTGTAACGACCCGGATTTTTCCAATCGTTTTATACTTATGAGATTAATATTTGCATAAATTAAACCTTACCAACATGATAAGCAATCCAAATTGTTGAGACTTGTGTTTTTGAAAAGAGTTTTACACAATGTTTGACCGTCCAATTTGACCGATGATATCACGAACTATATAACATACGATAATTATACGTTTATGTATATATATGTATTTATATATATTTAACATGATCTAAGGATGGTTTAACATCTCATTGTGTACTAATGACAATGAGTTATAAGTATATTTTGAAACTACTAACTTAAGTTTTCAAAACGATAACTATACGTAACATTCTTTGATATATATACTTATAAACTATAATGCTTATACATGTATCGTATATATAATGTATTTAATCACTTTTTAAGGACTTAAATACATAAAACAATATAAGTATATTCACAAAAGATAGCTATATTTGAATTCTCAATCCGTTTCCTCAAGATTTCTATACGTATATCTAGGGTATATGTACCCGTATCATACCCAGCTTCTATATGTATTTACTATTGGTATATACACATCCTAATCAACATTATTACTGCCCTAGATATGAGGTAACTAGGATTTGTCAAGTAGCATGAATTATTAGTAAGAAAACAAAATTAGGAATCTTTTTCTTTCTTTATAAACTACAAACGTTTTTATGAATGAACACCATTTCTTCACTCCATTTTCTCATACCTACACCCTCATTTCTCTCTCAAAATACTCCTAACTTCATACTTTATCATCTCCAAGCATTTTTCCCATCGTTTAGCTTCAATTACAAGCCTTAAACACCATAAGAAAACTCTTTCAAGAACATATCAAAATAACCACCCATTTGAAGAAGTATACTTCCAACCTTTTGATCTAACTCCACCACTCTTTGATTCCAAGATTTTTTCTTATCTCTTACAGTAACTTTGTCCAAGTAACTTGAGGTAGTAACCTTGTTCATAATCTTGTTCGATTCATAATTATATAGCTATCTTATTTTATGTTGTAAAATTTTAACAACAAGAACATAGTTTGAATGATTTCAAACTTGTTTGCAAACTAAATAGATCCTTCTAACTTAACTTTTAAAACACTTCAAGACCTGTAATATATCATAATAATACGCTAACTTAACAAGATATAACTTGGTTTTACAAAAAACACCTTAAAACTGAATCTACGTCGTCGGAGTGCAACCGGGGCCTATTTTGGGTTGGATAATTAAAAACCATCTTGAACTTTGAATTGGAAGTTCATGTTCTGGAAAAATGATATTACTTATGAATATGTTAACACATAAAAATTTCATGGTTTAACTCAAAGTGTAAGTATTTTTAGAAAAATGATCATTAAATGTTGTTTTTATGATGGAAAATGATCACTTTCATAAGTTTTACCAAAGTTTGACCTATAACCTGTGATTTCGAATACAAACTAAGGTATTTTCAGTTCATACTCTTAAAATTTGACTCGATCCAAGGAAGTGGCAAGTTGAACCAACAAAAACGGAGTTGTAATGAAGAAACTACGACTAAAACAAGATTGGGTATCCGAAGCTAGTTTAGCTACGAAAATATTTGGAGATAAAGTAAATTAATCATATCTTTTCTAATTAATATGATATTTTATATATAATTACTTATGATTTGATTTTATATATTTTAGGACCACCCGTAAACAACACGAGAAGATTAATCATAAGACCTCATGATTGTACGCAACACGTCATTTGACAACACGGTACTTTATGTACGCAACACGTCATTTGACAACATGGTACCATGGGTCGAGATTAATTCTGATCAATACGAATACGATGGGGTCTTTATTTATTTTATTGAGCAACTAATTGTGGACCACTAACATCGGACTACTAACTACGGACTAAGAAAATATTAAAAGTATTATAAGTATATATATATGTAACGATTACTTGAAAAGAAAATATGTTGATATATTATATATATATGGTTAGGTTCGTGATATCTATCGGAGACCAAGTCGAGTTAAATACCTTCAAGGCAAAAGTGAGTATATAGTCCCACTTTTAAACTCTAAATATTTCGGGATGAAAATACATGCATTTTATAATTTACGTTATGGACACAAGTGATAAAAAATATATTCTACGTTGAGTTGTACCACTGGCATACTTCCCTGTAGCTTGGTAACTACTATTTACATGTGGTATTTTAAACGTGAATCCTGTTGATAGATCTATCGGGCCTGACAACCCCAACCGGACTGGACGACCAGTATTCAACGGTTGCACAGTACTTCGTTTCGGTGACTACACTTGGTACAGTGCAGTGAGATTTCATAATAAAGGGAATATGCGACGTTGATTAAATGTTAAGTATGGTTATCAAGTGCTCAACCACTTAGAATATTTTTATTAAAACGTTTATGTATATGAAATCTTGTGGTCTATATTTATAACGCTGCTAGCATTAAACCTGTATCTCACCAACTTTATGTTGACGTTTAAAGCATGTTTATTCTCAGGTTCCTAGAAGTCTTCCGCTGTTTGAATATATGTTAGAGAAACCATGTGCATGGAGTCATACATGTTTTATTCGAGGAAGCATTGCATTCACAAAATCATCACCGTGTATTTATTTTGACTGCATTGTCAATGGAAGTATTCTTGTAAACTGTTAATTTACGGTGATTGTCTATATGTAGAAATCTTCAGATGTCGAAAACATTGAATTTTAAATATTCATTTATGGTATATCTTTTCAAAAGAATGCAATGTTTATAAAACGTATCATATAGAGGTCAAATGCCTCGCGATGTAATCATATGTTATTGTATTCGTCCCTATGGATTGGGTCAGGTCGTTTCATGTGGTATCAGAGTGGTGGTCTTAGCGAACCAGGTCTGCATTAGTGTGTCTAACTGATAAGTCGTTAGGTTGCATTAGTGAGTCTGGACTTAGACCGTGTCTGCATGTCAAAATTTTGCTTATCATTTTGTGTCGAAAATCATCTACTTATCATCCGTAGGAAATTACCTGCTTATCATCTTAAGTCTAAACGCGTCTTACTGCATTCATTGCATGAATGGTGTATAGACAAAATTCATATCTTAGCTTATTTGCTAATTCATATCTACGCGTATCTGTTACTGTAAACTTTGTCTGACATATTCCGTAAATCCCTCCGTAATCTACGAGATCTTTTGTTCTATATATGTGGATATTCTATATAATTAGAATACCACCTGATAGCCAGAAAATCATTTCATATCGAAAAATCCTTTATTCAATCATACGAAATGGAACTCATCACTAGTTGAAGTCCCTCGGATTCCGATATGGAATACCACTCAAGCTCCGAAAGCAGTGTGACCGGAATGGATCAACCAATCAATCATCATCTATTTTGGATGGATTACGGATGGGTTCGTAGCCTCCTCAATCATTGGAGACAAGAAGAAGGTGATCCCTTTATTATGAAATCTCACTACACCGTACCAAGTGTAGTCACCAAAACGAAGTACTGTGCAACCGTTGAATACTGGTCGTCCAGTCCGGTTGGGGTTGTCAGGCCCGATAGATCTATCAACAGGATTTGCGTTTACAATACCCATGTAAATAGTAGTTACCAAGCTACAGGGAAATATGCCAGAGGTACAACTCAACGTAGAATATATTTTTAAGTACTTGTGTCTATTTTGTAAACATTTATAAAAGCAGCGCATGTATTCTCAGCCCAAAAATATATATTGCAAAAGCAATTAAAAAGGGAGCAAATGAAACTCACTTTTTACTTGAAGGTATTTAATTCGACTTGGTCTCCGATAGATATCACGAACCTAACTATATATATAATATATCAACATATTTTCTTTTTAAGTAATCGTTACATATATATATACTTTTAATATTTTCTTAGTCCGTAGTTAGCAGTCCGATGTTAGTGGTCCACAATTAGTTGCTCAATAAAATAAATAAAGACCCCATCATATTCGTTTTGATCAGAATTAATCTCGACCCATGGTACCATGTTGTCAAATGACGTGTTGCGTACATAAAGTACCGTGTTGTCAAATGACGTGTTGAGTACAATCATGAGGTCTTATGATTAATCTTCTCGTGTTGTTTACGGGTGGTCCTGAAATATATAAAATCAAATCATAAGTAATTATATATAAAATATCATGTTAATTAGAAAAGATATGATTAATTTACTTTTTCTCCAAATATTTTCGTAGCTAAACTAGCTTCGGATACCCAATCTTGTTTTAGTCGTAGTTTCTTCATTACGACTCCGTTTTTGTTGGTTCAACTTGCCACTTCCTTGGATCGAGTCAAATTTTAAGAATATGAACTGAAAATACCTTAGTTTGTATTCGAAATCACAAGTTATAGGTCAAACTTTGGTAAAACTTATGAAAGTGATCATTTTCCATCATAAAAACAACATTTAATGATCATTTTTCTAAAAATACTTACACTTTGAGTTAAACCATGAAATTTTTATGTGTTAACATATTCATAAGAAATATCATTTTTCCAAAACATGAACTTCCAATTCAAAGTTCAAGATGGTTTTTAATTATCCAGCCCAAAACAGCCCCCGGTTGCACTCCGACGACGTAGATTCAGTTTTTAAGGTGTTCTTTGTAAAACCAAGTTATATCTTGTTAAGTTAGCATATAATTATGATATATTACAGGTCTTGAAGTGTTTTAAAAGTTAAGTTAGAAGGATTTATTTAGTTTGCAACAAGTTTGAAATCATTCAAACTATGTTCTTGTTGTTAAAATTTTACAACATAAAATAAGATAGCTATATAATTATGAATCGAACAAGATTATGAACAAGGTTACTACCTTAAGTTACTTGGACAAAGTTACTGTAAGAGATAAGAAAAAATTTTGGAATCAAAGAGTGGTGGAGTTAGATCAAAAGGTTGGAAGTATACTTCTTCAAATGGGTGGTTATTTTGATATGTTCTTGAAAGAGTTTTCTTATGGTGTTTAAGGCTTGTAATTGAAGCTAAATGATGGGGAAAATGCTTGGATATGATCAAGTATGAAGTTAGGAGTATTTTGAGAGAGAAATGAGGGTGTAGGTATGAGAAAATGGAGTGAAGAAATGGTGTTCATTCATAAAAACGTTTTTAGTTTATAAAGAAAGAAAAGGATTCCTAATTTTGTTTTCTTACTAATAATTCATGCTACTTGACAAATCCTAGTTACCTCATATCTAGGGCAGTAATAATGTTGATTAGGATGTTGATTTGATGTGTATATACCAATAGTAAATACATATAGAAGCTGGGTATGATACGGGTACATATACCCTAGATATACGTATAGAAATCTTGAGGAAACGGAATAAGAATTCAGATATAGCTATCTTTTGTGAACATACTTATATTGTTTTATGTATTTAAGTCCTTAAAAAGTGATTAAATACATTATATATACGATACATGTATAAGCATTATAGGTTATAAGTATATATATCAAAGAATGTTACGTATAGTTATCGTTTTGAAAACTTAAGTTAGTAGTTTCAAAATATACTTATAACTCATTGTCATTAGTACACAATGAGATGTTAAACCATCCTTAGATCATGTTAAATATATATATATATATATATAAATACATATATATACACAAACGTATAATTATCGTATGTTATATAGTTCGTGATATCATCGGTCAAATTGGACTGTCAAACGTTGTGTAAAACTCTTTTCAAAAACATAAGTCTCAACAATTTGGATTGCTTATCATGTTGGTAAGGTTTAATTTATGTAAATATTAATCTCATAAGTATAAAACGATTGGAAAAATCCGTGTCGTTACAGTACCTACCCGTTAAATAAATTTTGTCCCGAAATTTGAATGGGATGGTCATGGCTGACAATAAGTATGTTTTCATGACGTATACGAGTTGGAAATTAGAGTTTTATTATCATCAAGTAATATTGATAAAGCAATTTGATTTTTGTGAAGAGTACGAGTGAGGCTATCACCAAAGGGTGAAATGAGTAGGTATAGATTCGTCATATCTTTTGACGTAGATAGAATTGATTTCCAAGTTCAAGAGATTTGGAGTAAAATCTTCATACTGAGATTTGATTCTTCGATAATCAAGGAAATTAGAATCCACTTTAAATGCGATCATCTATTTTGATTGCTCTGTCGGATCTTTTACTATAAATCCACCTCCCTTCATTCCCTTACAACTCATACCTTCTATTCTTCCTCCCTCAATTCATACTTTAAAATATTTATCAGTATGCTTCATCCAGTACTGATCCTGGATATACTCTTAACTTTCATCTCTGTCATTCTTCTTTTTCATCTACCTCCGGAGGATTTTATTTATTTCTACTATTACCTTAGGGTTATAGTATTGTTAATTCTCCCGCGCCTTTACGTTGCAATACGTATTGATATACACGGTTTGTAATTTATTTATTGTTGTCGAGCTTTATATTTTCTTTTATATTCAACAGTTCCATACTTCTGTTTCCTCTTCCCGACTTCGAGTCAAGCGAATAATGGTACGGAATTCGTAGGTATGGATTTTGAAATAAACATAGTTAATGTTCTAAGAAGAAAATAGTAATTGAACGATCTTGATTTGGTAAGTTACCAGAATGTCCGAAAAGATAGAATTATCAAGGAGATATGTTCTTAATATGTTTGGAGATTGGGTAGAATGTAAGAGTTGTGTAACATGGCACATGATGACGTTATGATCTGTGAATCATTATGTTCCATTTAGAAACTCAGCATGAATTACTGTAATATAATCACGTTGATCAAGTGTCATTATATTATACTAATTCATGCTTCAGTTTCCAACACTACTTCAAAACCTTCATATTTTAAACTCGAATTTTTCAGAATTTAGAAACTAACACAGTTTCTTTTATGTTGTAACGCAAATATTGTGAAGAGATAAATGATTTTTGAGGAGGATAGTTGAGAATATATCTTCAGGAATATCAGAGATATTTATAATGAAAAATATGATGATATCTTAGAATATCTAAGATCAGGGAATGACGCGGAAAATCTGTCTGTGAAGGTTTAGAATAAGGAGTAAGGTTCTTACTAACGGTTTCAGCAGACACTGAATCATTTGAATCCTTTGAAGGTAGATTTCGTCATTGTGATTTTTCCACGACCTCCTTTATACTTTGCTCAATCCGTTTTCCAGTACCAAATTTTTCGTTCGAGCTTTTTCAATCTATTATTTATCAAACTTCTGACTGTAATTGTTGTCTACTGTCTTTACCACTTTATCAGTCTTTTCCAAAACTTAATAGCACGAATTCGTAGACTGGAGCATTTTTCAGAAACTTCACATTTGAAATATGTAATTCTTGGGGATAGACGTTGTATATATATATAACTGCCAAAATAGAAATGCTGCGAGATTTCAAAATACCAATTGTTGATTCCGCCAAAGGGGTAACGAGTTGCTGGTACATCTGCTGATAATGTCGTGGAATATAAAAGGTTCACTGGTAACAAAAGGGTAATCGTATGTATTACAGGTTATAATAAGGCTACTTTGAATGGAAAGTCGAGGTTGACTTGCTGAAACTGTGACAAAATTTGCTATTTTGAAAAGGAATCGCAAAGGTATTTTTGCTAATAAATGCTAAAAGATTTAACGCGGATACGTGTTAAATTATGTCCTTGGTTTCGAGAGCTTTTCAGGTGCAAGACTGCAGGTAATGTGTGGTTGGATCATCATCTCGATTGTCCATTATTTGAAGTGTCTTCAGGAATTTCGAAGGGTTTGATCATAGATTGTAATTGTTAATATACATATGATGTTTTAGGACTTTGAATGATACAAATATTTTTCTGGGTTCCAAGAATCGAATGATGTTCTAGCATAGTTTTGAAGTCAAAGTATAGTTTTGAAAGATGTAAGAGTCCTAAGAGTGATGTCTTCTGTTAAGTCTTGACTTGAATTTCGTTTTGTGTTAATCAAATTTGGATGAGAATGGTTGTTTTGATTTCTATGAAAGAATGTATATTATTGTGAATGTAGTGAGTATAGTTGATGATTGTTGAATCAGAGTTGAAGAATATAATCATATTAATTGTGAATTTATATATCTCTCGGGTATTACCTACCCGTTAAAAAAAATTTCACAAGTAATGTTTTGTACCAGAGAATTTTATTACAATCTTTATGAAAATATATGTACATATATATCTTCTTCAGATGTAATCATGAATTTAATAAGTCAATATAATATTAGACTCATTTGATTTTCGGTTTGAGCTAGAATAAGTAATCTCTAAAACGATTAGAAATCACATATTCTTCACAGAATATTAATGAAGTTATGGATCAATACTTCATTATTTATTCTTATATATATTTCCTTAGTGAATCATGCTGATACTCATTGAACTCTTGCTAACTTCGCAAGATATGAATGTTGTTTCCCAGTAAGCTTCGAGTACATTGAAGATGATAGTGTAAAATCAAACATATTATTGAATAATACACTTGGTTTATTATAAAACAAAATTCATTGAATTGAAACAGGGATTGTAGTTAACGATGATTAAGTTGATGACGAAGGACGTACATCATTGCATATTTATAGTATGAATTTAAACGAGTAGTATCTACCCTTTTTCAATTCATACTTAATAGCTTAGTACGAAAAGATTTATTTTGGTTTCCGAATTCATATATATAAAATATTTATATAAATTCTTCAGAAGAATGAGTTAATACTTCATAACTCGTTGATGCAATATACGCATTATTGATGATGTCCAAGGTGATTCTTGAACTGGTGGAGCTTGTGATGTTAAAGTTGCTGATAATTCTAACGATGTTGACAACACTGACTGTGTTGGTGAGGCTAAGGGTACTGCTGATGCTGTTGGTAAAACAAGTCTAGCTTGAACCTTACGCATCATTCTTGTCGGGGTTTTTACATAATTACCATAGAATGTTTCTCCGATGAAGTTATGAATCAATACTTCATCGTTTGTTGTTGTTGGTACTTCTTGGTATCTATTGTGTGTGTGACGTTGATATCCGAGGTACGGATGGTGATATTGAGGCGTGTGATGCGGATGTGATTGTTGGTGGTGGTAATGATCCTGTTGATGTTGATGATGGTGATAACGTTGGTGCTGGTGATGCTGCTGGTGCTTAGGGTATTGAGGCTTGCGATGTTGATGTTATTGACGGTACTGGTTATGCTGCTGATGCTGCTGATGGTGTTTGTAACCTTCGTACCGTATTCTCCAAAGCCACTACCCGAGTGCGAAGCTCGTTGACTTCTTCTATTACACCGGGGTGATTGTCGGTTCGGACGAGCGGATAAATAAAATCTAGAATTTGATGTAGTATATAATCGTGACGAGATACTCTGGAAATGAGAGAGAAAATGGTTTCTCGAACAGGTTCGCCGGTAAGTGCTTCAGGTTCATCGTCAAGAGGGCAATTTGGTGGATGGAAGGGATCACCTTCTTCTTGTCTCCAATGATTAAGGAGGCTACGAACCCATCCCCAATCCATCCAAAATAGATGATGACTGATTGGTTGATCCATTCCAGTCACACTGCTTTCGGGGCTTGAGTGGTATTCCATATCGGAATTCGAGGGACTTCAACTAGTGACGAGTTCCATTTCGTATGATTGAATAAAGGATTTTTCGATATGAAATGATTTTCCGGCTATCGGTTGGTATTCTAATTATATAGAATATCCACATATATAGAACAAAAGATCTCATAGATTACGGAGGGATTTACGGAATATGTCAGACAAAGTTTACATTAACAGATACGCGTAGATATGAATTAGCAAATACGCTAAGATATGAATTTTATCTATACACCATTCATGCAATGAATGCAGTAAGATGCGTTTAGACTTAAGATGATAAGCAGGTAATTTCCTACAGATGATAAGTAGATGATTTTCGACACAAAATGATAAGCAAAATTTTGACATGCAGACACGGTCGAAGTCCAGACTCACTAATGCAACCTAACGACTTATCAGTTAGACACACTAATGCAGACCTGGTTCGCTAAGACCACCGCTCTGATACCACATGAAATACTTTTATAAATGTTTGACGGGATAGACACAAGCAAGACATTCCTCGAATGAATTATTATGCAGACAGAAGTTCTGCGGATTATTATTGAATTATGTGGACATGATAATTGCCACCGTTGAATTATGTGGACATGATAATTACCACCGTTGAATTATGTGGACATGATAATTGCCACCAATTGATGTGAATGTTATGTATCGAGAGAATGATTTTTATACACAGGTTATGTGTATTATATTTTGTGCACGAGATATGTGTACGGTTACTAAGATTTATGAAAAATGGATTTCGTACACGAGAAAGGTGTACTGTATTTAAAAGATATCGCATGTACATTACAGGTGGGTGTAGGATTCGGGCCCATTTGTACCATGCAGCATTTAAATCTTGTGGTCTATCAAAATGATGAATTTTATTGTTTTATGATAAACTTATGAAATTGTAACATCCGTGTTACATCCGTCCCACATCGGTTGGAGAGGGGAACGAAGCATGCCTTATAAGGGTGTGGAGACCTTTCCTAGCATGACGCGTTTTGGGACCACAAGCGCAGCAGATCCCATGAGAACTCTGCAGTTAAGCGTGCTCAGGCAAGAGCACTACCAGGATGGGTGACCTACTGGGAAAGTGCTAGTCGTGTTTGGTCGCCAAGAAAAATCCGTGAGCAACCTACGGGAGAGACAAGGGTACGTCCCTATCTCTACAAAGCGGACAATATCATGCTACGGGAAACGTTTTACCTGGGGTGTTACATGACGTATTTATAAATAACCACATACACTCGATCGGATACGATGGGCTGGATATTTATAAGTACTAATAATCGTTCATTTGACCGGACACGGGAATGGATTAATAGTCAATTAACTCATTAAAACAGGGGTGAATTACGTACAAGGAAAATTGGTGTAATTGTTAACAATGTATTAAAACCTTGGATTACACACAGTCGATAACCTGGTATAATCATTAACAGAGTATTAAGATCTTGTTACAGTTTAAGTCCCCAATTAGTTGGAATATTTGACTTCGGGTATAAGGGTAATTTGACGAGGACACTCGCACTTTATATTTATGACCGATGGACTATTATGGACAAAAACCAGATGGACGTATCGAATAATCCAGGACAAAGGACAATTAACCCATGGTAATAAATTAAAATCAACACGTCAAACATCATGATTACGGAAGTTTAAATAAGCATAATTCCTTTATTTTATATCTCATCGCACTTTTATTTATCGTCATTTTATTTATTGTACTTTAAATTATAGCACTTTTAATTATCGTACTTTTAACGTCATTTACTTTACGCTTTAAATTAAGTCATATTTATATTTAATATTTTACATTAGGTTTTAATTGTGATTTAAGTTCTAAAATCGACAAACCGATCATTAAACGGTAAAAACCCCATTTTTAATAATAATAAGTACTACATATATATATATATATATATATATATATATATATATATATATATATATATATATATATATATATATATATATATATATATATATATATATATATATATATATATATATATATATATATATGTATATATATATGTATATATGTATATGTATATATATATGTATATATATATATATATAGTTTTTAAAATAAATATAGCGTTAAACTTAGCCAGCTCCATGTGGAACAAACCGGACTTACTAAAAACTACACTACTCTACGATTAGGTACACTGCCTATAAGTGTTGTAGCAAGGTTTAGGTATATCCATTCAATAAATAAATAAATAACTTGTGTAAAATTGTATCGTATTTAATAGTATTTCATAGTAAAATATAATCTATTTCGTACTACACCTCACACACATCAAGTGTTTTTGGCACTGCCGCCGGGGAAGAAAAGCGAAACGCTATATATAAATTTTTTTTTTGTAAAAATATAATAAGTTTTACAGATAAAAATACAAAAATATATAAAATATATATCTAGTTATTTAAGTGTTTAAGTAAAAAGAAAATATATTAAATATAATTTATATAAAGGTATAAAACTATTATTTTTAGTTCTTAAAAATATAAATTTATTTAAATAAATATTACTTATATTTTATTTTTAATCAAATAAAAATTAAAATAAATAAGTAAACGGGCTGGTTATTGTAGCAGCCCAAGAAGTGGCCTGGATCTATACACCATGCGAACGCATGGATTTAAAACCCTCAACTCATGCGATCGCATGAGCTGAGGTGACATGTCAGTTACCTCAGACGAACAGATTAGGGTTAGGGTTAATAATAATTATAATTAATTAATTAGTTAATTAGGGTTTCAATTTAATATATTTAGTTTAGTTTAATTATAATTTGTTATAATTAGTTTTATTAATTATAAAATTAGTACTTTTATAAAATAATAATATAAAAATAATATCCTTATAAAAATTAGTAATTTTATCATTTTTAGTTTCTTTTAATATTTTTTATCATTTAATTCGTAATTTGTATATTTATCGTTCGTAATTAGTTTTAAACTTAGTATTTTGGCATAGTTATTGTTTATTTCTAGATTTTTAAGCTTTGCTGTAAAATCCCTTAAGTGCTTTTTCTTTAGATTAAGATTTAGGTGCTTTAGAATTTTGCGACGCCGTTTTAAGATTTTAGTGCCTAATTAAGTTATTGCCGTTTTGGATATAGAATTCCTTTTAAGCTTTAATACCTTTAGACGCAAGTTTTAATATTTAGTTTTTTGACTTCTAAGTTTCGACGCTTTACTTTCTTATTATTATTTTTCGACCTTTTATTTTTCGACGTTTTTCGACGCGCTCTTTTTCTTTCTCATTTCTACGCTCTAGTTTTTAAGACATAGAATTTTCAAAGTTTTCTTTTAATCTCGACGAAAAATTATTTTAAGCGGTTAAATTGATAGACATCCAAAATTTTCTGGTTCGTAGTAATAGTTGGATTTGTTAGTGGCGAGTTGTGGGCTTCCGATTTAAAGGGTCCTGGCTACCTGCTGCATCTATTGGCTATTCGAAATGTGGGCAAAATCAGAAAAGTCTATTAATTTGATAACTTATATAATTTTTATCTTTATAACTAATAGGATATTCAGTGAATGCACCGAGCAAAACGTTCACCACCTTTCATACGTTCACCTCCTGTAACTCAATCAAGACATCTAGCCAATATTGTCGCCGTTGATTTTTCTTTAGAATCGTCATCTAGTCGACCAAGTACTCCAATTCAAATTTTCGATAATCCATTTTTTGAACCCGACCTCATAATTGAGAACCCGGAGGATATTCAAGGACAATTCAGAGATCCTGAACCACTAATCATTCCTCCTGAACCACAAATTACTCATCCAGAGATTGTTGAGGAAGAAACCATTAAATCAGAATCCTCTAGTGATTCAGATTCAACAAACTCAATCATGGAAAATCAGGAACCTCTAAGTATGGAAGATCGAATGAGAGCCACACGCACTGGCCAAGGTTATGCCATTACTCAACCAGACATTAATGTGCCTGATTATGAAATCAAGGGACAAATCCTACACATGGTAACTAATCAATGCCAATTTAGTGGTACACCAAAAGAAGATCCAAACGAACATCTTCGAACCTTTAATAGGATCTGTACTCTATTTAAAATCAGAGAAGTTGAGGATGAACAGATCTATCTCATGTTGTTTCCCTGGAATTTAAAGGGATAAGCCAAAGATTGGTTAGAATCGTTACCTGAAGGAGCGATTGATACATGGGATGTCTTAGTTGAGAAATTTCTTAAAAGATTCTTTCCGGCATCTAAAGCCGTGAGACTTCAAGGAGAAATTGTTACGTTTACGCAGAAGCCAAATGAAACTCTATATGAGGCGTGGACAAGATTCGAAAATTTGTTGAGAGGATGTCCTCAACACGGTTTAGACATTTATCAAGTAGTGCAAATATTCTACCAAGGATGCGACGTTGCTACACGAAAATACATCGACACAGCAGCTGGTGGTTCCATTATGAAGAAAACCGCAACTGAAGCTCACAAAATTATTGATAACACAGCCTCCCACTCACATGAGTGGCACCAGGAAAAAGATATCCTTCGTTCATCTAAAGCGGCTAGAGCCAATTCTAGCCATGACTTTGATTCCATTTCCGCAAAGTTAGATGCTTTCGAGAGACGAATGGAAAAGATGACTAAAGATATTCATGCAATACGAATTAAGTGTGAGGAATGTGGAGGACCACATTTGAAAAAAGATTGTCTCAGTGTTGAACAAACAATGGAACAAAGAGAGAATGTTTCATACATGAACCAAAGGCCTGGAAATAATTATCAACCGCCAAGACCAAACTACAATCAAAATCAGAATTATAACCGAAATATTCCATACAACAACCAACAAGGTCCTAGCAATCAACAAGTATCCAATAATACTTACAACCAGCAAAGACCTATTTTTCCAAATAAACCACCACAAACCGATGATAAAAAGCCAAATTTAGAAGATATGATGTCAAAGCTAGTTGAATCTCAAACTCAGTTTTTCACATCTTAGAAACAAACTAATGAACAAAATGCTCAAGCATTTAGAAATAAACAAGCTACTATTCAAAATCTGGAACAAGAAGTGAGCAACCTAGCAAGGTTAATAGGAGAAAAAAAACGGGGAGTCTACCTAGCGATACAAATGCTAACCCCCGAAATGAAACAGCTAAAGCCATTACCACAAGAAGTAGTATTACACTCAAACCACCTAAAATACCTGTAATTTCTAATGACTCTATTCCTACTACACAGGCACCACAGCCTGAGCAAGATAAGGAAACAGAACCGGTAGTTGAAAAGGTTAATGAAGAAAACGCAGTTAAGGCAAAGCCTTATGTTAAACCATTACAACCACCGCTTACTTACCCGAGTAAAATGAGAAAAGAAAGACTTGAAGCCGAGCAATCCAAATTCTTGGGTATGTTTAAACAAATAAATGTCAATCTTCCTTTCATTGATGTGATTTCAGGAATGCCAAGATATACTAAATTCCTGAAAGATCTAATCACAAATAGAAAGAAAATAGAAGAACTCTCGGCTGTTACAATGAATGCTAATTGTTCTATAGTGCTATTGAATAAACTACCAGAAAAATTATCAGATCCAGGAAGTTTCACAATTCCATGTTTTCTGGGTAGTCTTAGTTCAATAGAAGCATTTGCAGACTTAGGTGCTAGTATAAATTTAATGTCGTATTTACTATACGCTAAACTAGATCTTGGAGAATTGAAACCAACACGAATAAGCATACAACTAGTAGACCGGTCAGTAATATATCCTAGAGGGATAATGGAGAATATGCTAGTTAAAGTTGGTACTTTAGTATTTCCAGTAGACTTTATTATTCTGGACATGGAAGAAGATTCTCGAGTTCCTCTTATATTAAAAAGACCATTCTTAAACACGTCTAAAGCAATAATAGACGTGTTTGGTAAGAAACTGACCCTAAGTATAGAGGACGAGAGTGTTACCTTTTCTGTTGATAGAGCCATGCAACAACCGCAATATGCAGACACTACATGTTATTATATTCAAACTATAGATTCACAAGCAGAATTGTTACAACAATTTCCTGAATTACAAGGAACAAGAGAGTGTTCTTTAGGAGAAGGAATTGAACCAATTGATGAAGCTGAAATTTTAGCTACACTCATGGCTAATGAATACGAACCAACAACAGAAGAACTTCAAATGTTAAAAGAAGAAGACAGATATCGATACAAATCATCGATAGAAGAACCACCGATATTAGAGTTAAAGCCACTTCCAAACTATTTGGAATACGCTTATTTACATGGTGAATCTGAATTACCTGTAATAATATCGTCTTCTCTTACGAAAAATGAAAATTCTCAACTCATTTATGTACTAAAAGCTCATAAACCAGCTATTGCATGGAAGATTCATAATATTAAAGGCATAAGTCCTTTGTATTGCACACATAAAATCCTTATGGAAGAAGGTCATAAAACATATGTGCAACACCAACGAAGACTAAATCCAAATATGTAAGATATTATTAAGAAAGAAATTATTAAACTGCTCGATGCAGGTTTAATTTATCCAATCTCTGATAGTCCATTGGTAAGCCCAGTTCAATGTGTACCTAAGAAGGGTGGCATGACTGTCATCACAAATGAAAAAGATGAGCTTATTCCTAATAGGACCGTAACAAGATGGCGAGTTTGTATTGATTATTGAAAATTAAATGACGCCACCAGAAAAGATCACTTTCCCTTACCTTTCATTGATCAAATGTTGGAAAGGTTAACCGAAAATAGTTACTATTGTTTTCTTGACGGTTTCTATGGATACTTTCAATTTCCAATAGCACCCGAGGACCAAGAGAAAACCACCTTCACGTGCCCTTATGGTACTTTTGCTTACAAACGCATGCCATTTGGACTTTGCAATGCCCCTGCAACCTTTCAAAGGTGCATGATGGCAATTTTTCACGACATGATAGAAGAATGCATGGAAGTTTTCATGGATGAGTTTTCAATCTTCGGTGATACTTTTGAAACATGTCTAGTTAATCTTGAACGAATGCTTATTAGATGCGAGTAATCAAATCTAGTTCTTAATTGGGAGAAATGCCATTTCATGGTTAAAGAAGGCATCGTTCTTGGTTATAAAATTTCAAAGGAAGGAATTGAAGTAGATAGAGCTAAAGTATATGTAATTGCTAAACTTTCACATCCCACCAATGTTAGAGGAGTTAGGAGTTTGCTAGGGCATGCCGGTTTTTACCGACGTTTCATAAAAGATTTTTCTAAAATTGCCACTCCTATGAATAAACTCCTTGAAAAGGATGCTCCATTGATCTTTTCGGATGAATGCATCAAATCTTTTAAAATTCTTAAAGAAAAACTCACTAATGCGCCGATCATGATAACCCCAAATTGGAATCTACCATTTGAAATCATGTGCGATGCAAGTGATTTTGCAATGGGAGCCGTTTTAGGACAAAGGATTGAAAAACGATTTCAACCTATATATTACGCTAGTAAGACGTTACAAGGAGCACATACGAATTACACAACTACTGAAAAAGAACTCCTTGTTATTGTCTTTGCTTTTGACAAATTTCGTTTATATCTCGTTCTAGCAAAAACGGTGGTCTATACCGACCATTCTGCTCTTAGATACCTATTTTCAAAACAAGATGCCAAACCACGATTAATCCGTTGGATATTACTCTTACAAGAGTTTGATATTGAAATCCGAGACAAAAAAGGGAGTAGAAAATCTCGCCGCTGATCATCTTTCTCGTCTTGAAAATCCCGAATTAGAAGTTATAAATGAATCGGCTATACAAGACAACTTCCCTGATGAATATCTCTTGAAAATCGATTATAATGAAATTCCATGGTTTGCAGACTATGCACACTACTTAGTATGTGGATTCCTTGAAAAAGGATTGTCATACTAAAAACGAAAAAAATTCTTTAGTGATATAAAACACTATTTTTGGGAAGATCCATATTTGTTTAAAAGTTGTCCCGATGGAATAATACGCCGATGCGTAATAAAAACGAAAAAAATTCCTTAGTGATATAAAACACTATTTTTGGGAAGATCCACATTTGTTTAAAAGTTGTCCCGATGGAATAATACGCCGATGCATATTCGGAGAAGAAGCTAGCTAAATCTTAAACCATTGTCATACAGGACCAACAGGAGGGCATTATGGGCCTCAACTCACAGCAAGAAAAGTTTATGACGCTGGATTCTATTGGCCTACAATTTTCAAAGATGCACACCTTCTTTGTAAATTCTGTGATGCATGTCAAAGGGCCGGAAAAATAAGTCAACGTGATGAAATGCCACAAAATGTCATTCAAGTATGTGAAGTATTTGACGTTTGGGGTATTGACTTTATGGATCCATTTCCAAAATCTCATAATAATATCTACATTCTCGTTGCCATTGATTATGTATCTAAATGGGCGGAAGCACAAGCTCTCCCAACTAACGATGCACGAGTTGTAGTCAACTTCTTAAAACGTCTTTTTGCAAGGTTCGGAACACCGAAAGCTTTAATAAGTGATCGAGGTACTCATTTCTGTAATAATCAACATGAGAAAGTTCTCAAAAGATATGGAGTAACTCATAAAATCTCAACTGCTTATCATCCACAAACAAGTGGACAAGTTGAAAATACCAACCGAGCTTTAAAACGTATTCTAGAGAAAACCGTAGGATCAAATCCAAAGGAATGGTCCACGAAATTGGAGGATGCACTCTGGGCTTTTAGAACAGCCTACAAAACTCCAATTGGAACCACACCATTTAAACTCGTTTACAGAAAAGCATGTCGTCTTTTAGTAGAAATTGAACACAAAGCATTTTGGGCTTTGAAGACACGTAATCTTGATTTGAATGAAGCTGGACGTCTACGGTTAAGTCAACTAAAAGAATTAGAAGAATTAAGGCATGATGCATATGAAAATTTGTTCATCTATAAGGAAAGAACGAAGAAATGGCATGATAAAAGAATCAGAAGTTCAAAAGAATTTAAGGAAGGAGACAGAGTTCTTCTTTTCAATTCACGATTCAAGCTATTTCGTGGAAAATTGAAATCAAGATGGTCTGGACCATTCGTAGTCAAAAGAGTTTTCCCATACGGAACAATAGAGTTGATAAATTCAAATGGGATTGAATTTAAAGTTAATGGTCACAGAGTTAAACATTACATAGATAGTCCGATGGAAGTTGACAATGAAGTTAATCACAAATTCGATACCACAGCTAACTAAGTGTGGGGAGATTCTAATGTTTTAAAGGATAATTTAATGATGTCTAGAGTTAGATTTTATGTTTTCGTGTAGTTCTCGAAAATAGAATCCGAATGGTCTTTCCCTAGCAAACCCTAAAGAACTAGTCTTCTCCCTCCATTCTAAATTTTTGTGTTTTTAGGTTTTACGAGATGAAGATTTCCTTTGATCTGAACCATAGTCTACTACAACATGCTATGATTACTAAACGTAATAATAACATCTTCCCGAGTGAACTGGTATCATTCATAAGAGGCAAAATGGACGAAGTAAGGAAAGAACTCAGGAAGAATCATAATAAGACACATTTTGGTAAAGGAAAATCAAAATCCGCAACAAAAAGAAGAGCACGACACCTTGAAAGATGTCATAAATGCGGAAAATGGTCACACGAAGGGAAATGTTCGAACAATCAAACACATTCTAATTCTGAATTCGTTACTCTATGCAGAGAACGACTGTTCATATGTTTAGAAGAAAAGTTATTGAAAAATCCAGGTTACGCTTATGTAGCAATGGAAAACCAAATCGAACGACTCTCCTATGAGTCAACTAAAGCAGGTCTCTGAGAATTCTATCTTACAAGTAAGTATGTACAGTTTTTATTTTATTTTTATTTATTGATTTTAACCTTTTGATAATAAATGCTGAATCGTTCGCTATAAAGTATTAAATTGATATTCAATAAAATTAGGTATAATAAACCGAAATTATTGATATCAAACAAAAATTTAATTCATCACTACGAAATTTACCGTTTATTCATAAGGTACAAATATCTTTAATCAATCAATTCAAAATATTTCAGAAATTCGTCAGGAGTAAAACAAGGTAATATAGCCGAAATTACTTTACCCAAAAGAGGGACGTATATTTTTGTTAATATTTGATTGATTAAAGTGGGATAAAGGACTAAAAAGATTTTTATTTTTATTTTTACCTTGTTTTTAAAAGTAATATATAACTATATTTTTTTAAATGTAAAATTGTAACATTAATGTATATAAATATTAATAATATTTATATGAAATTTTATGCATTTTAAATTTAAGTTTGGTGTGAATTTAAAAAATAAAAATGTACTTTATTTCATTAAGTTAAAAAAATTGATTTCTAAAATTCATCGTGAGTTGAAGACTAGATCGTTGAACCAAAATTGCTTTACCCGAGGGCGGGACGAGAAATTTTGTTATCATTATTTTTAATTTTATTGATCTAAAGTATGCCAAAAAAATTAAAAAAAACTCAAAAATCTTTGCTTTTAAAACAATCGCTTTAAAAATGACAAATTCAAAATCTTGTCAAGGGACGAACTAGGTAAACGTACCGAAACGACCTCATTCTAATTATCAAGGAAAACAAAATTTTAAAATTAATCAATTTTTGTTTACAAGTTAAAGGTTTTTATTTACAAAAAAAAGTGTGTGTATATATATATATATATATATATATATATATACACACTCTATAATAATAAATCAAATAATATATAAATTATAAATTTGGGCCGAGTCAGTTTAACAAGCTCAAATAATTTCTGAATTGCTGGGCCATGCGATCGCATGAGCCCACAGCCTAATAACCATGCGATCGCATGGTAGGTCTGGGCAGGTCAGATTACAAGTTCCAGTCGACTGGTTCTGTTTCACTCATAATACACACAAATACACGAACACACACACGTAAACACCCCTAAAATCATCATTTTTTCACCAATATTCACCAAATTTCTTGCTATAATCCGCTCTAATCATGCGTTTGTTCAGAAGTTTTTCAAAGAAGGTAACGATTCTACCCCTAAAACTCTTTAAATTCGAATTATTGTGTTCTTCAGCAAACTTTTACCTAATTTGATTTCGATAATTTCTAGTGTAATTAGAGTTAAATTATTCATATATTATGCTTGTATAACCTAGATTGATTCTATTTAACATGATTAGAAGCTTTAAACTTCAAATTTTTAACAATCTAGGGTTTGTGTTCTTGAGCAATTTGGGGCTTTTTGATATAAACAGGTTATGGCCGATTTTTGTTTTGAATTATTGCTAAATTAAGTAGTGTAACATGTTTAAGTTGCTAAATGATCCAAACCTTGATCCTAAACATGATTTTTAAGCATCAAAGTGGATTTTTAAGTCTAAATATCATGAACTTGATTATTTTGATATAAATGCCATTTGAAATTTGTTTAATTGCTAGTAATGGTTATTTTAACATGTTATTTGAGTTGAATGCTTATGAACTTTATATACCTTTTCATATATGCTTATTTGAAAAATTGTAGAATGATAAAAATATGAAAATGAGTATAAGTTTAATATGGATTAAACATGTTATTGTAATTGTTTTAATTGTTATTCTGCTAACACTAATGTATATTTGGATGCACAATTTTGTGTTTAATGTGTTTTACAGAGAAATACCGATACTGACGGTGCATCATCGTCTAGACAACCGGAACAAGAACCACAGCCAGAGATGCAGCCTGGACCACAACCTGAACAACAACATAACTATGATCAACACCTACCATATTATGAACCGAATCTATAATTTGTTAATGCCTACGTACAATTTCTGCTTCATCACTTAATAATAAACTCAAGAGTTCATGAACAGGAATTACATCCCAATCTGAGGTTTGAGCGACGTACCAAAGTAACAAATTTAAGCTTTACACCACAAATGTAGAGGTACCAAGGGTGATAGATTGGAGACCTTTGGAAGAAGTCAACCTAGCTAACTCAGTTAGGCTGTTACTAATTAAAAGGTATGGGAACTCTTCTTTTCCTGACTGGGAACATTTGTTTACCACTCGTAGACCTGTATATAAGGAGTGGTGTGTTGAATTAATGAGTACTATAGCATTAAATAGGGATGTAGATAACGTAGAAGATAGGAGCTTTCTTAGATTTTTACTTGGAGGTAGGATGTAAAGGATGTCCATGCTGGACATGGCTAGGGCTTTATAGATTTACACCTCCGCTGAATTATAATCACCTGATTGTACAGCTTTGATTCAGGAAGGTGAGAGGGTAGATAGAGATTTTGATGCTAATGCCATATGGAGGCGTATGTCAAAATTTAATAAGTTTAGGCGGGGTGGAACACACTCCTATTTAGATATTAACAAAGCAGAGCTGTGCATAATTCATAGGTTTTTAGAAAATTCGATTACACAATGAGGTAAAAATAAGGAGAAAATAACCCTAAACGATTTATTCTACCTCAAGTTTATTCGAAACCCTAGAAGCTTTGTTAATATCCCCTACTGTGTTGGTTATTATCTATCCAAAATGGTGGAAGGAATACAGGAGGGGGGAATAATAGGAGGAGGCATTTTTGTTACTCTCATTGGAGAGTATTTAGGTGTAGATAAATATCGAGGGGGTCCGATGGTCGAGATTGATGGATAAGCCGAGACTATAGGTCTATCGGTTTATCAAGGTGCAAAGGTACTAACTCGGAAACACAATAGGCCACTACCATATTAGGGCACCCATCCACAGGTAGAGAGGGGTTCGGATGAGGAGATGGAGGAAGCAGATGACATTAGGGATGTCATTAGGGATAGTTATACTAATGTCTTCCAGCATGTAGATGAGGTAGAAATGAATAACCAGGTTAGGCATCGTCAGTATGAGCAGTGGAGAGCCGCGGATGAGTATGAGCAATCCAGGCGACGCCAGCATGATAGTTGGGTAGTTCATCAACAGCAGATCATGAGCCAGCTATCATATCAGGTACCACATAACTACATCCCGACTCGGCCTGCTTTTTATCCACCACGTCAGCCTGACATCCGACCACCCTTTAACCAGTACGACCCCAATCAAGCCTATCAGGACACCTATCACCAACCATGGAACCCGAGCGATGATATGAACTGGAATCCATATCCAAAAAAAAGTCACCAAAACGCGACCAAAACCACCAGAATGCGACAGAATGATCAGAACGGACCCCATAGGTTATCGCGTTTCAACCTAACTTATCGCGTTTGAATTGGGTTTGTCACGTAACATGACACCTTATCGCGAAACGCGACACGTTCAGCAGATCGGGGTATTTTAAGGGTTACAGCCTGATTCATCACCACCACTCTTCTATTTTTTATCTATCTCGTATTTTCTGCTCTCAATTGGCCATAACCCATCAATTAAACCTTCGATTTACTCACGAATCTTCATCTAATTGACATTCACATCATGGCTAGGGTATGATTTAACATTTTCTTGCTTGTTTTTCTTAATTTCTCATGATTAAATTCGAATTTCATTAGGGTTTAAGTGAAAAAACAAGTGTGGGGGTGTGTTTATGTGTTATTGTTTGATTTTTATTGGAGATTATGTATGCTTAACATGATATTACTTCGATTTCATGCCTATTGTTCTATAATTTCATTCTTTGATTTCTAAGAGGTTCTTAGGTATGATTAATTGGGGGTTTTGAATTTATGAGTTAAATTGATATGTTTTGCATGTTGTACGATTGTTAGTTGAGTATGATTACCATGAATGCATGTTTAAATTGTCTAGATTTTGATTTTGAATTCTAGGGTTCATGTGTAATTAGGGATTTTGACTTGATTGACTGGGTTTGACTCAGTTTGACTTTTGGATTGTGTTTAACATGTGCTGATGATATGTATGCTTTGATTACGTGTTTGGATTGTTGATTTACTTAGTTAAAGTTGCATATGTTACTAAGAGGACGATGTTAGTAGATTGATTTGTGTTGATTTAATTTGACATCCATGCTTTGTATTGTTTATAACTGTGAGGATTAGTATGATGATTAAGGATGATACTTGGGAATTTGTTATAAGCGCATGACAGTTGTTGGAGTCTTATATGATCTATGCTTTTGACATGTTTTTACGTGACCATTGACATTGTGTGCCTTAAGTTTACTTTTGAAGGAATGCATGGTATAGCTAACGCTAACATGTCCTTTCGGATATATCTTTTTGGTTTGTTATTATGTTTGTTTTTCAGACAGGAGGACGTGCTAGTGCTAGGGGTGCTTCAAGTTCCGGTACTGCGGCCGGTGCAGCTCAGGAGGTTGAACCGCAACCTCCAATTGCTCAATCAGAGTTACATGTTAACTTAAGGTTTAATGGTCGATCCGAGGTAATTAAACAGAGAAAGGCGGATGTGTAAGAATTGATTCGGAAAGAATTTGAACCACACCGGGTGGTTGATTGGAATGTTTTACAACGGGGTGGTTTACATGCTACGGTTATGGAGTATTTGCAATTGGAATGGCGCGGTAATGTGTATAATGATTGGGTTGCTTTCTTTGGTATTCATGAAACAGTTTACCGGGAGTTGGTTATTGAGTTTTACGCTACATATGTGATGAATCTTCACCCTGAAAACGTTGATGATCCAACGTTTATGACTTTTCGATTAGGTGGGGTTAACCGCTCTATGTCATTATTTCAATTGGCTATTTGTTTGGGAATTTATACCGATGAAGAACGCACACGAGTTAGTTTTCGAGATTATCTTTGGAGTGCTGAAAGAGTTATTGATATGATTGATCCTCGTGAATTTGTTGCAGCTAGAGTTTGGGGGGATATTGCTTCTGATTCTGAATGGAGCCCGAGTAACTGCCCTTGTGTTCATATCATGGATCTCGCTCTTCGTGTAATTCAACGAATGGTTGCGCATACTATTACACATAGAAGAAGTGGGAACGAGAAGGTCTCTTTACCGGACCTTTGGTATGTGAACCAATTTCGAACCAAAACACCTACTTCGGTTGCTTATGGAGTGGCTTATTTTCTTAAACATCAGGGTAGTGGACTTCGTTCTGCGGGAAGTCCGATTCGAGGTGGTCATTTTATCACGAGGATTGCATCGGTTTTTGAGATTGATAGATCAGATATGGAACGAAATATTACTGAGCCGGTTGTGTTAGGAGAAAGTGTTTTTCGAGGAGCAAGAGTTATATCTATTGAGCACGGTCAGGTTATTTCGTATAGGGTTCGTCGTCGCCATCCCCGAGATGCGCAAGGGGCACAGGAGGAGGATGAAGAGATGACCGAGGGTGGTCAAGATGCAGGTCATGGTGTCGGGGGTCAGAGGTTTACCAACCGGGATTTAATGGAACAGATGCGTACTATGCAGCTCTATAATGAGGAAACCCGAGCACGCTCGGAAAGTTAGATTGCATATGGCATTAGTGAGGTTACGTATCATCATGATTGGCATTGACACAACATGGAGCTTGTTTCTCCTAATACCATCTTTACTCCTTATGGTACTCGTGTTCCATGGACTCCGGAGTCGACGGGTCCTTATCGGGTTTATGATCGCACAGCAGCTCAGGAAGTTTGGGAGGATATGGTCAGACGAAGAGGAGCAGGTTCTAGTTCTCAGTATGATGAAGGAAACCAGGGAGGTCAGTCAGGTGGTGGAGGTCCTTATGGAGGGCAGTATGATGGCTCTTATGGAGGGTATAACCCTTGGTGATTGGATGCGGTGGTGGTAAGCAAAACAAACATTTTTTTTAATATCGTTTATTTGTTTTTATTTTGGATGACTGTAATCTTAATTAGGATGATGGTAGTTGTTAGTGTTTAAACTTAATACTTTGGATTTTAAATGGGGCGTTTCGGTACCGTGGTGGTACCACCCCATTCATTGTGGTTGTGGTATGTATGTTTTCATTTCAGGTTTCACGGTGGTTGTGCTTTATTATTTTTCAAAGTCTGGCAGTAAGTTCAGCACCTTACTTGATTATGATGTTTTGGTGATCGAGTGGATACCGATGTTCTTATGCTGGCAGTAAGTTCAGCGCCATCGTGCACTGTCTTTCCGCGATCTACGGATCTAAAAATCCGGGTTTCTCTTTTCTTTTCTTTTCCCTTTTTCACTATTTTGTCCTCTCGAATTTATTTTTGATTTTCTGATTTCATGTAAATGAGGGCATTACATGATCTTAAGTGTGGGGGAGAGAGATATAAATTCTCGCGGATGTAATTCACTTGGCTTGAGTCTTATTTTTGATTAAATTATTGAAAAATTTGAGAAATGTTAAAATTTTTGACTCATTCAAAAAGCCAAGTGTAGTTGTTTTATGAAAGCAAATGTTATCACTTTTGTAAGTTAAAATTGTAGGATGATTCAAGTGCATCCATGAAGGAAGTCAAGTCTTCTGAATGCCCGTCTTACTTGGTGTAGGAGACTTCCTAATCTACATCATTTCATACTGACATTGGTTAATACTTCATTTCACGATGTATTACACCGATGTATCGTACTGTGGGAAGAGGAGCCTTGAGCTTCAACCGTGCTGTCTTTTTATGTAAGAGCAATGCCTTCGTGTAGCGTTTGCTTAGACAACGCACACCATGGCCAAAAGCCATGGTAACCTTTAAAATACGGGAATGTAGTATCTGCTTCCTACATTTTCTTAAAATTAGCATAAAAGCTAAGATGCGTGGGAAGTGGGGTCCAAGGACCTTAAATAAAATTAACCAAGTGTTTAAACACTTTTGGGAGAATCGAGTCCTCCCATGTTGTTCTTAGGAAGTAAAGTCTTCCGAACTTGTAAGTAAAGTCTTACAAGTAAAGTTTGTTTCAAAAGACCATTGCTTGAAAGTAAAGTCTTTCAGGTTTTGTGCAATAGACCCTCCGAAAAATTTACACCCAAGGTAGTTCGCTTCAGTGCAACTACCCGTGCGGCTGTCCCATAATTGGGAAGGCTTGTATGCACACCGGATTTTGAGTCAAATCATGGAATTGATGGACCTCTTAATTAGCCACGTGGGGCACTAATTCCATGAACCTCCGTCAATGCTTTCGCCCTACTATGAGAGAAACCATAGAGTTGTGATAGAAAGCTTGATGAGTGCCGGTCATCCTGTGCCCGGATTGACCATAAAGATAGGGGTAACCAGTCCCCTACGCTTTGGCGCACCCACCTTAACCTAATTTTTGGAATTGACGATTTTATATGGAATTGACAAATCATTGGTGTTTTGGGGGCATGGAGGTGAAAGAGGGATAGCCATAGCGGGTTGGTGTAAGAAGCATACTTTTTGAAGGCTTGAACCTTGCGATTGCTTGTTGAAGATCACCACACATTGGTTTTATTTGCTCATGAAGATAGTATTGGTGTATCTTGCTTCCTATTATTGTTGAAGACGCTTCGGGTATGTTTGCTCTTACATTGGATTTTACTATTTTGAAGATAAGCTTACTTGAGGACAAGCAAGGTTCAAGTGTGGAGGATTTTGATAACGCCATTTTCATACATATATTTTGGGCGTTATCTTGGTCCATTTGTTGATATTTTAAAGACTTTGATGGAGATATCGAGTTATTTGAGCTTAATATGAAGAAAGTGTCAAGTTATGGTTCGTTGGCTCATTAACGATGATTTTTATTGAAGATATAGCCAAAACGGAGTTAGAGTTGAAGATAAACGCGTCTCGGGTGAAAAAGTCAGTTTTCATCGCTTCAGGATGATGTTTATCGCGTTTTGGTCATCGTGATACGTGACAAAGTGCATCAGAACACGACATGGAAAAAGGGTGTTCTGATCAATCTATCGCGTTTAAACAACCTTTGTCGCGTCCTGGTCATCGCGGAACGTGATGAGCTGGTCGCGGATCGCGATGGTTTGTCGCGGAACGCGACCTGAGTCGGTTTCAGCTGTTTTCCAGATTCTATAAATAGACGAATTTTACCCCAATTTAGGGTATCCAGTTTTATTTTACGAATTTTCTTCCACAGCAATTTTAGTTACGAATTTCTTTGTCTTTCTTCATTGTTTTACAAGGGTTTAAGCTACAATATCATTCTTGGTTAGTTTAATCTTTGTATTAACTTCTATTACTTTTATTAATTTGTTCTTCATTCAATTCAATGATTATGTTTAATTCTTTTTCTTATTTATTTGTTCTTTGTTTTGCCATGAGTAGCTAAATATTTAGTATTCACTTAGATGCATGAACCTAGGTGATGGATTGCGATATTTTGGTTAATAACAATTAATTAAAATTACACAAGGTTAATGTCTAGCTAAGATCCACTGTTATTAAAGTTTATTGATTGTTAAATCACAGAAGTTATTAATTAACTAACGACAGTTAAATTGATTAATAGCTTTTACTAGATTATTGAACGTGAATAATTTAGGAATACGTGAGATTTTATGAGGGACACCGATAATAAAATTAATCGTATAGTGGTTGAACTTGAAATTAGATGCAATAATTGTGAGGTTGTAAGGGACACCAAACCAACCTAAGTTAGATTATAATTTTGAGTAATATCATTGTGAATTGGGTAGTAACTCTAGGTTAACGACAATTATACTTAGGTTATTAGTCTTAAACTGTAGGAATCGACAGATAAATACAGTGTCACATCATTGTAATTGTTTACTTAACGAGTTTAAACGAGCAATCCTAGCCTAGGGAATTGTAGCTAAGTGGATACCCTTGCTTCTTATTGAATTAAGTTTAATTTACTTTCGCGTTTAATCAATTTTACAACAAAACCCTTTTAAATCTTAGAATAATTAATAGTTCAAGTTTTCAATTACCTGCTCTCTGTGGAACGAATTGGTCAAATACTTGTTTAATTACTACACGAACTAGTTATAGTTGCCTGTATTGTGTGATAATCGATAGGTATTTAGCTAATAATTTAGAGTACGAAATTACACATCAGTTCCATTGGTGATTTCTTATCTTTTATTATTTTTATCTATTTATGTTAAACATTTAACATTTTGATACTTTTATGTAATGTTTAACATTTTTATTATTTTGTACTAATATTTCATTTTTGTAATTTGAAAGTGGGATATTAAGTCCCATTTCAAAATGACATGCATGTTTATATTTGTATTGTATGTATTTTATCTCATATACACAACAGGGTAAAACAACGCATTTTCAAAGACTGGTATTAAATTCAGCAAAAGCAACTAATTTTGACTACAAGATGCAAAATATATGTGAAATAACGACTGCAGGAATGAACAAATGATGTGCACCATTTATCATTTAAACAAACAACAATATGTTTGGAAACTTTGGTAAAATTTAATCATTTTTCTACGCTAATCACCCTCAATAATTTAAATTGTTACTGATTTCTTGCAAATGCGGGCATTGCAAGATCTTAAGTGTGGGAAGGGATTAAATTCTTTCGGTTTTAAAAATTTGACTTATACACTTAGTTTAATAGCCACCGTTAAACTTTACTAGTAACGTATTAGTTGTATTAGAATCTAGTGCTCTCTAATAATAAAGAATAGCTCTAGTCTTATATACTGACTACCCACTTCTAGTAAAAATTTTAAAAAAATTTCAACTAAATGAACTCAAAATCATGTTTTTACATATTTATGAACGATAAAACTAGGTGTTAACACCGAAATTATTGTTACTTCGAAAAGGACATAAATTGAGAAACAACCCAAAATACTTGAATTCATTTAAAATAGAATAGAAGAGAATAAAAAGGCAAAGAAAGAAAAATAAAAGCCAAGTGTGGGAAAAATTTACCAAGTTATTTAAAACATATATCACATATTTTTGTACAAATAATTGAAGATACTTTTGTTTTGGACGATATTAATCAGTTTTACCCAGTTTATTGTAATATAAATGGAATTTAAAAGGAAGTAAAGTCTTTCGAAAAAAAGACATGCGCTTCTTGATTTAGGTCAGGAAGTTGTCGTCCAGACCAGTTGTAGAGTCTACGAAAAACCTTGAAAAGTTTTCTCGAAAATCAGCTGCAAATCCACGGACCTCAGCATCAAACAGGGTCGCCATGTGGTCAGACTTATCCTAACCATGAGAGGATCTGTCTCGTACAATGGGGGCACCGTGCAAATTAGCTTATAAGACTAATGAATCAGATCCCCAGAATGGATAATCTCCTTAAAGATCAAAAATCAGCATTTAAGCCTGATATTACTCAATCCTTGAGATTGACTTTAAAAGATTGAGAATTACAAACTCATGGAATTCGATGATATCTAAACTCGAGCTTGAATGAGAAAATATTTTGATCAAAATTACAAACCGATTTGTTTTCTGTAAACCTATTTTCAATGTGTTCATTACCATTGAACGTAAAAATCCTAAGAATTCACCGTAATTCATTAGGTCACATGAACCAAATCGGGTGTCAACCGTAAGAACGGTGGTTGCATAGAATGGTCGAAGACAGGACCTTGTGCCAGACCGAAATAACTATAGGGTGATCTTTACTATTGCTCATACAAAGGATAGTAATTGCATCTGACACGTTGTGGACCATGAACATCAGCATGTCATTAGACATTATCTTAACAGTTGCTTGTTCAACGCTTTCCTTTACAACCTGACGGTAGTTTACTGAAAGGTAATATACGTGACAAGTAAACTGGACGTGTTGCTTTCCTAATACAAGGTTAACAAGTGGGTGACACAAAACCGCAAGTTTTGAGCTAAAATTTTCAAATCTGAAACCCACAAAACCCACAAAAATATTTTGCAAACATCGGTGAAGGGTTATTCCGGAAAACTTATCTTGGGTAAAAGCTAGATTGAATTTTCAAAAGATCAAATGTTTTCATAAAGATCCAATTTCCTAACGGATCTAAATTTTTATAGTCATGTGGGACTGTAAACCACAACGCTACTATCATTGTTAATACCACCGTACAAAATCACTGATGTACAAAGTGTGAAGAATAAAGAAGTGATTCTAGTAAAGTTTATATTCAAGTTCTATATTGCTTGAGGACAAACAACGCTCAAGTGTGGGAATATTTGATAATGCTAAAAACGAACACATATTTCATAGCATTATCCTTCAAGAAAGACAAGCTTTTAGTTGCAATTGTTCTATTTACAAGTGATATTCGTTTAAATAATAAAAGGTAAAGACAAAAGACAGATTCGACGATTTGAAGACGCAAACGACCAAAATGCTAAAAAGTACAAAGTACAATCCAAGTGGTTCAATTTATTGATGAGAAACGTCTAAAAGTTACAAGAGTAGGAGCCGCGAAATGCAAAGTACAAGATATTAAATTATACGAAAAGGCGTTCGAAAATCCGGAAACGAGACATGAACCAACTATCAACGCGCGACGCAACGGACCTAAAATTACAAGTCAATTATGCACAAGAATATAATATATATATATATATATATATATATATATATATATATATATATATATATATATATATATATATATATATATATATATATATATATATATATATATATATATATATATATAAAACATTATATACATTATATTATATAATAAATAAATCAAGAGCCGCCCACGTTTTGGTCACAATTGGAGCTGGACAGCCTGTCCATGCGATCGCATGGCCAGGGGCCTTATAACCCATGCGATCGCATGGCCTGAAAAGTGAGGCCAAGTCCTATAAATTGCAACGTTTTCTGCCAAATTGTGTACACCTTATTCACTGATCTCCCTCACTCTCTCAATATATGTTTATATTTATTTAAACATATTTATTTTATAATTATAATTTTAATATTAAGTTAATAATAATAATAAGGTTATAGTAGCGAATGTCTTAAGTTTGTAAGTCGAAACTCTGTCCGTGTAACACTATGCGATTAATACTCATTGTAAGTTGTGTTCAACATTTTTACATTAATGTCTCGTAGCTAAGTTATTATTATACTTATTTAAGCCGAAGTAATCGTGATGTTGGACTAAATATTAAAGACGGGGTTATTGTGCTTTGGACCATAATTGGGGGTTGGACAAAAGACCGACACTTGTGGAAATTGGACTATGGGCTATTAATGGGCTTTATATTTGTTTAACTGAATGATAGTTCGTTAATTTAATATGGAGATTTACAATTTGACGTATTTATAAATAACCACATACACTCAATCGGATACGATGGGCGGGATATTTATAAGTACTAACAATCGTTCATTTGACCGGACACGGTAATGGATTAATAGTCAATGGACTCATTAAAACAGGGGTGAATTACATACAAGGAAAATTGGTGTAATTGTTAACAATGTATTAAAACCTTGGATTACACACAGTCGATAACCTGGTATAATCATTAACAGAGTATTAAGATCTTGTTACAGTTTAAGTCCCCAATTAGTTGGAATATTTGACTTCGGGTATAAGGGTAATTTGACGAGGACACTCGCACTTTATATTTATGACCGATGGACTATTATGGACAAAAACCAGATGGACGTATCGAATAATCCAGGACAAAGGATAATTAACCCATGGTAATAAATTAAAATCAACACGTCAAACATCATGATAACGGAAGTTTAAATAAGCATAATTCCTTTATTTTATATCTCATCGCACTTTTATTTATCGTCATTTTATTTATCGTACTTTAAATTATAGCACTTTTAATTATCGTACTTTTATCGTCATTTACTTTACGCTTTAAATTAAGTCATATTTATATTTAATATTTTACATTAGGTTTTAATTATGATTTAATTTCTAAAATCGACAAACCGGTCATTAAACGGTAAAAACCCCCTTTTTAATAATAAAAAGTACTACTTATATATATATATATATATATATATATATATATATATATATATATATATATATATATATATATATATATATATATATATATATATATATATATATATATATATATAGTTTTTAAAATAAATATAGCGTTAAACTTAGCCAGCTCCCTGTGGAACGAACCAGACTTACTAAAAACTACACTACTCTACGATTAGGTACACTGCCTATAAGTGTTGTAGCAAGGTTTAGGTATATCCATTCAATAAATAAATAAATAACTTGTGTAAAATTGTATCGTATTTAATAGTATTTCGTAGTAAAATATAATCTATTTCGTACTACACCCCGCATACATCAGCGGATGAATCAACGTATATCCCACTAAATGAAATTGAGGTTGACGATAAGTTAAGATATGCGGAAAAGCCAATAAAAATTTTGGATCAAAAGGTTAAGCAATTAAGAAATAAGTCGGTGACATTGTTGAAAGTTCTATGGCAATTTAGAAAGGGTTCCGAATGTACGCGGGAACCCAAAGAATGGCTTATGAAGTATTATCCATCGTTGCACCAAGAGTGGTTCGCGAGGACGCGAACGATCTAACGGGGGTGGGGTGAGTTGTAACACCCCAACTAACTAAGGTAATATTTTATATAAATTATTATTGATACATTTTATGTAGGTATTATTTATGTATTATAATCGGTTAATATTTGAAGCTTGTCAGTTAAAGATAAGAGGGACTAAGTGTACAAAGTTAGTTTAAGGACCTCCCATATTATGGTTTTGGTGGGGAGGGTAGAAAGTGCAAATAAGGCAAAGATAATTAAATTAAAGTGGTAAAATACTAGAAATTCTTATCAGTTACAAAATCTAGAAAATTAGTGTGTGTGTGTGTGTGTGTGTATGTCGACTAGCACCAAGAGGAGAGGAGAAACTCTTAAATTGGAAGATTTAAGCACATGCAAGTAGAAATTCATGTAATCTAGTGTGCTTTGATCATCATAGCAAGTTGCAATCGTTCAATCTCTTCTCCATTTGTGCACAATTAGGGTTCATAAATCTCAAAAGACATGGTATGAACTTCTAAGTCTTATGTATCACTAAAGTGGGTGTTCTAAGTGAATCTCAAGCTTATAAGTTGTTATATGTTGTGAGTGTGCACATTTGCATGATTAAAAATGAATTTTAAATGATGTTTAGATGTTAGTTCATGTATGAACTTGCTATTTGAAAGTGTGAAATGAAAATGGTGAATTTATTGTTGCTAGTAGTCTAGAATCAAGTCATGCACACTAGGTGTTTGATGAAATGCCTCAATGAAGGTGAGTATGAGATTTAGCTAAATTGTGAAAAGAGAGTTTATGTTTTGAATTGTTGAAATTGTTATAACTATTTGTTGTTAAGAATGATAAGTTCTTAATTGTATGGATTAATTAGAGAACTTGAGTATTGAGGAAAAAAATGATGCATTATGAATGTTCATGTACTATTAAAATAAGGAGAATTAAGAAAGGTTAAGTTCAAATGTGTAAGTTTATGAAAGTGATGTATGCATTCGAAAGATGTGAATTCGTTTGAATTATGTTAATGACGAGATTAGCTCATGTATAGGTGCTAATCAAGGCAAAGGAACTTCAAGCGGCCAAGGAAATTCATTTAACCAAAGTGAGTTTATAGGGGGTAATTTGGGCGGGTCAAAAGTGGCTTAGTGTTCCCGGATTGCATCCGTGCAAGAGGGCGACGACTAAGTGCACGAGATAGTTAGCTTAGATAGGATTATTAAGCATGCCTAATAATTATATCTATGGTTGATGATTAGCTTAGACAAGGTCATAAAACTTGCTTAATAATCTTGTCTACGGTATGACTTAGCTTAGACACTTTGGGTGTCTATGTATGTATGCATTGTAATTAAGGTTAGCTTAGGCATATGCGTATGCCTTTGGTCATGTTTAGCTTAGGCACAATTACTAGGATTGACCTTTGTAAGTTGTGTCTATGGCAAGAAATGGAATCGGAACTGATAGTAAGTAAGCAACCTTCGGGTTGGAAGGGTTAAGTAATGCATTGTTCATGTTTAATGTTATGCGTTCTCTTATTCACCTATAACTCATTAAGCATAAAGCTTACCCCTATGTTATGTTTAATAGGAACGAAAGGACACGGAGAAGGTAAGGAGCCTATTTGAAGATAGTGGAGCATTGGACATATAGTAAGTGGTAATGCAAGTCCCTATTTTGAATCTAGCTCTAATGATACCTCTTATCGACGCAAAGGCTTTTGTACTCATAAACTATGTTTATCTTAAAATTTGGGACAAAATGTTATGTTGAAGTTATGTAAATGTGTCGTGCATGACTAAATGATTTTTGTAACACTTAATGATGTGTGAAACTGTTTAGCTAAGTTTGTTAATGTATTATGTTGTTAAAATGGTGTTGTATGAGGTTATAAATGGTGAAATTGTGATTTTAAAGCATGTTAAGGTTCAGCATCAGCAACAACACAGGGCCGCATCGCTGGTCCCTTAGCCGCGTCGCGCCTTTTAGTGTATTTCGGTAACATGAGATTTGAGAAAACTGACCTGCATTTCTATGGTCTGGCCGCGCCGCGGCTTATTCCTGGGCTGGGTGGTCAACTTATAAAAAAAAAAAAAGTTATTGTTTAAGGGCGTTAAAAATATAACTTAGACTTTACTAACGTTACGTTCCATGACAAATTTTCTGTGTACTCATATTTTCTCTAAATATTACGTAGTATATAAATTATATAATTTAAAAGATATTTATGGTTTGAAAAAAAATTAGTAGATATTAAGTTACTAACACCACTCAAAACCACTTTTAAAATTTATCAACACCACGGGCTCTTAAACTCAAAGGAATTTTTAAAATTTGTCAACACCACGGTCTCTTAAACTCAAAAGAATAATTGTTTGAAAAAAGCAATTAACTTTGCACGATTATTTTACCCACCGTGCAACGCAAAACTTTTAAAATTTGTCGACACCACATGCTCTTAAATAATTCTTATACTTTTTCTATATATTTAGAATCACTATTTACATACCAATATGAACTGCAAATTACTTTTTTTGCATGGATAATTACACCCGTGCAACGCACGGCTCAATAAACCTAGTGTGACACCGCTAATTTTTTTTAAATACGTGGCGGAAACATTTATTTATTAATTACAAAATAAACAATAACTATTGTTAATTACGGTACAACCGGCGTTACGTGTCATTTCAACAAAATACATGTTTATACGGAGAAGACATATTTACAATATGTTTACAAAATATCACAGTATAAAATAAATCAAGACAACATCAGAGTTGACTCCTGTCAAACATAACATCACCATGCCCGTCTTCTCCCCAAAAAGCATCACTTACGAATACTAACAACCTACAGGGACAGGATGGAGGGGAATTAGCATGAAGCTAAGTGAGTAAGACTAACTACAGGCAATAGTATACAGGAACCGTCATACTAATCATGTCACAAAGGCTAACACACAAACATCACCTAAGTGCCGTCTACAGAGACTCTGGCGGTTCGGCTAAACCATTAACCACCAGCTGATCGGACTGGGGCTTACCAGAAGTTCCTTCACCACCGTGTGTATATATATAATCCACACACGACGGACACGTCATTCACATATATATACACCTCGATTGTCTAGGCTACCACATGAGGAACCCAACCCGCAGGTTGATCTCTCCTACCGAGGCGACCACACAATAGGGACGCACTAAGCTCCAACAGACAAGCATCAACTAACATGCAGTCATCACAATGTACTAACTAACACAACAGTAAGTATATCTAACAAGCATGGCAATCATAATATAACATGCTACTCTATACTATGTTCTCCAGTTAGTCCCACTCACCAAATACCAGCAACCAGCTCAGATAATCTACTACTGAGCGGCTTCCTTATCCTTGTCACCTGAACATAAGGAAAATCTAGTTAGTTACTGTCCGTTAACACCAAATAACACATTACAGAAATTTTGTATCAAAAAGCGTCCGCTAAATTTTTTTTCTTAACACTTATGCATTTTCAAAATTTACATCCTGGTCATCGATAAATAAATGGGCAGCATAACGGCTAGGAAACAGCTAAATTTCACTATAATGCATTACTGATCTACATCCGTACGGTTACAACCTCCATCCGTACGGTTACAATATGTAACCGTGCAGTTGCATGTTTCTGGCCCGGTTGCACAACATTGTTGCATCCGTACGGTTACACTTGCATCCGTATGGTTGCACCACACAACCGTGCGGTTGCAACCTGCAACCGTGCGGTTGTGTTCATCGAGCAGCAGTAGCAGAAAACTGACGGGTTTCAAGCATAAATCACCAATTCTTATTCTAGAGCTCGTTTTTAACATCCAAATTACCCACAACTCGACAACAACATAGTTTAGACTATAAACCCACAATTTTGACATCAAAACAACATCAATTTAAAGATTTTTGACCCAAATTCACACTTTCAACTAACGAGCTTGATAGAGCATGAAATGTTATGATTCTTACCTTGATAGAATCAGTAATTCACGGAGAACAAGAAGATATGATTAATTTGAGATCAAGAACAAGATCTAGCAATTAGAGTTTGATGGGTGTAAGAGTGTAGGTACGGTTGTTGAGTGGAAGTTTCAAGAAAATGGTAGAAATAAGCTGAATCTTGCTTATATATTTATGTTAAATAAAATACCCCATCGCATACGGGTAAATACCAGTTATCTAATAACTTTCTACATCATTTGGCAACCCAAACGAAGTCCAAAATAAATAAACAAACCTGTTCTGTGACCCTTGTCACAAACTGTTCCTAACCACATCAATAAATAATAATAAATATTAAATAAAAATAAAAGCATATAGTAACACAATACTAACTAAAGGGCAATATAGTAATCTTACAGCTAGGCCCAATTGAGGATGTTACACCTAGTACATATATGTATATGTATATGTATATATATATATATATATATATATATATATATATATATATATATATATATATATATATATATATATATATGTAACACCGTACTTTTTTTTATATTCACAGTGGAATACTCTATAAATCATATCATATATATTAATTACACAAAATATACGATTATATAATATCACTGATGTTACTTATTACAGACCAAGCATATTGATAGTTTAAACAAAACATCAGAGTATATAATAGTGTCAAAACATCACTTAGTTCCTTGTTATACCGATCCCAAAAGCATGTTGTACGTCACCTGCAGGGAAAGAACACTGTAAAGGAATTAGTGCACAACTAAGTGAATGAAAATATCTAAATAGACATCACAAACACAGCTTAAGTCACTAATCACATAGTATCACAAGAGGAACGAAGACTTGTATGGGCCATTAACTACTAGCTGATCGGGCTAGAGTTTATCGATAGTCCCTATTACTAAACCACTGGTATAGTCCTTCTGACGCGACACACTCGTCACTTAAACTGTACCACAAATCAGTAATACTTGGACCCAACACTTCCCTCATAAAAGCACCATGAAGGAAGGGTTGACCACTTCCGTCCGAAAACACCAAGATGGTATCATTGGGTGTACACATAGTCACATAGATTCACCGCACTGGTCACAGACTCACTATACAATCTAATTATAAGCATGGCATGGGTCATTATACTTGTAACTGTATAAGCATATCTATAAAGATAATCATACTCACCTGGAAACACAAGAACTCAGTAGTCTTATTTCATTGAGCCTTCACCTTTTCCTTTGTCACCTAAGAATATAATTTCTCGAGTTAGTAAAATTTTCTCAATTATATATTCTATCATTAGAATACTTTATAGCATTCCAATACATCACATGGATCAAGATGACACTTAAACCATTCATAGAACCGAGTCCCACACACTAGACATTTGGTACGCGCAGATAACCCGACACACATTAAAATTGTCATTTAATCATAATTATATGTTATATTTGGTTTTGCCTGCCAAAAGAATCATTAAACGCATGTACGAACCTCAAATCGCACGAGTAGCGTTTCACGGGCATGCTACAAATCTCATAATTGTGGCTGAAAGGTCACACTTATGGGATGAAAAGAGTGAGCCCTCAACCGCGTGGTTGAGCACTCACTCGTACGGTTGAGCAGTCACTCACACGGTTGAGCTCACTCGTGTGGTTGAGCTCACTCGCGTGGTTAAGATCATTCACGTGGTAAAATGCGTTGTTGAGCTGTCAAACGCGTGGTCATTCGTGTGGTTAAGCTGTCAACTGCGTGGGAGATGAAGAACCACACCAGTTCGCTATTTTTGGATTTTTTACACCCAAAACTCAATTTCTGCTTGTTTTGGTCAAATTAAATGGCTCCATAATAACATATAACACATATAGAATCAATTTCTAACCCCAGTCAAGCACAACACTTAATATCAAGAATCAAGCATCAAGCATCAAAAACTCACTTTTACAAAACCTACTTAAAACTCATTTTAATTCATCAAAATCTAAGATTCTTACCTTGTTTTGATCCTTGAAACTAATAGAATCAGATACACGAATTCACAAGCTTTGATTTGCACTTTTTGATTTCAAGATTTGAGAGCAGTAAGGAGTGTTTAGGGTTTAAATCTTCTTAAAATAGTAAGTAAAAAAACGAGCAATGTACCTCATTAGAGAGCACTAGGGTTTAAATCTTCTTAAAACAGTGAGGAAACCACACTCCCCATTTTACATGGGTATTTACTAGTTATCTAAAACACAATGTACCTCATTAAGCGGTCCTAACGAGGTCCATTTCACATAACAAAATATATTATGTGACCCTTGTCACAAAATGAATTTAACCAATCACACAATTAAGTATAAGTAAAAAATTAAAATTTCATTAATATTAATAAACATTAACTAAGGGTAAATGGGTCATTGTCACTAGGACCAAGTCAAGATTCTTATAGATCTACCCTGCTTAAGAAGATTCGTCCTTGGAATTCTTAATATTATTATTATTGTTGTTATTGTTATTATTATGATTGTTATTATTATTGTTATGTATTATTAGTTATTGTTATTAATTCAAGTATTATTGTTATTTTTATTATTATTAGCATTATTATTTAGAAATTATTAGTATTAACATTATTATTATTATAGGTATTATTATTATTATTATTAATATTATTGTTAATATTAGTTATTATTATTATTATTATCATTATTGCTAATAAAAGTTATTATTTATTTTTACTAATACAATTAAAAATTACAATTATGACTACTATTATTATCATTACCACTAGTATTATTATTAAGTAATAATCTTATTAATATTATCAGTTGTATAGTTATAAGTAGTATTAATATTATAAATCGTACGATTTTAGTATTATTATAAATATTATGATTATGACTAACATTGATAATGTTATTATAAAAGTGAAACGAGTTATTAGTACTTTCATAAATATTAGTATTATTATCAATTATATATATAGTAGAACTATTATTGTTAACATAAGTATATTAATAATGTTACTATCATTATTTTTATCTTTACTAATATTAACTTAGTATAATTAGAACTACGGTTTTGATAAACAAAAGAAATATATATACATAAATATATAACACTTACAACATAACAAAGTATTTTTATATGAAACCTAAATATATTATTAATGTAAAAATGATATAATTAATAAGTTATAAAATAATGTTTATTCTCAGGTATGAAAGAAATCTTCCGATGTGCATTAGCTCATATTAGAGACATTACTTGGAGTCATTCATGACATATTTCAAAAGATGTTGCATTCGAGTCGTTGAGTTCATCAAGATTATTATTAAGTCAATTATAGTTGGATATATTATGAAATGGTATGCATGCCGTCAACTTTCGATGTAAAGTAAATTTGTCTTTTAAAAACGAATGCAATGTTTGTAAAATGTATCATATAGAGGTCAAGTACCTCGCGATGTAATCAACTATTGTGAATCGTTTGTAATCGATATGGACTTCATCCAGATGGATTAGGACGAGTCCTTTCAGTTGGTATCAGAGTGATGGTCTTAGCGAACCAGGTCTTGCATTAGTGTGTCTAACTGATAGCTGTTTAGATGCATTAGTGGGTCTGGACTTCGACCGTGTCTGCATGTCAAAAGTTTTGCTTATCATTTTGTGTCGAAATCTACCTGCTTATCATTCTTAGTCTAGACACATCTTACTGCATTGATTGCATGAATAGTGTATAGACAAAATTCATATCTTAGTGTATCTGCTAAATCATATCTTAGCGTATTTGTTACTGTAAACCTTGCCTGACATATTCCTTAAATTTCTCCGTAATCTATGGGATCTTTTGTACTATAGATAGGTATTCTATGTAATTAGCATATCATCCGATATCCGAAGATCATTTCATATCGAAAACCCTTTATCGAACCGTACAAGACAGAACTCGCAACTAGTTCAAGTCCCTCGAATCCCGACAGCTATTCTGATATGGAGTTTCACCTAAGCTCTGAAAGCAGTGTCACCAAAATAAATCAACCAATCAGCCATCCCTAATTCATCTGATGGGTTCGTAGCCTACTTAATAATTGGAGACAAGAAGAAGGCGATCCCTTCCATCCACCGTATTGCCTTCTCGGTGAATAATCTGAGGCACTAACCGGTGAACCTGTTCGAAACACCATTTTCTCTCTCATTTCCAGAGTATCTCGTCACGATTATATACTATTCAAAATTCTAGATCTTATTCACCCGCTCGTCAGAACCGACAATCATCCTGGTGTAATAGAAGAAGTCAACGAGCTTCGCGCTCGGGTAGTGGCTTTGGAGAATATGGTATGAAGGTTACAAACACCAGCAGCAGCACCAACAGCATAAATAGTACCACCATCAGCAACATCAACAATACCACCTCCATCTAGCAACAGCAATAGCAACATCCGCATCACACACCTCAAATTCACAATCTGTCCCACGAACATCAACATCATACACACCATAGATACCAAGGAGTACCAACAATAATAACCGCTGAAGTATTGATCCATAACTTCATTAATATTCTGTGAAGAATATGTGATTCCTAATAGTTAACGATGAAGTATTGACCCATAACTTCATTAATATTCTGCGAAGAATATGTAGTTCCTAATAGTCTTAGAGATTACTTATTCTAGCTCAAACTGAAAATCATATGAGTTTAATATCATATTAACTCATTAAATCTATGATTACATCTGAAGAAAATATATATATATATATATATATATATATATATATATATATATATATATATATATATATATATATATATATATATATATATATATATATATATATATATATATATATATATATATATGTTTTCATAAAGATTGTAATTAAAAATTCTTTCGTACAAACTGTTAATGGTGAAAATATTTTAACGGGTAGGTAATACCCGAGGAATATTAAGATTTCACATTAATAAGTTACATTGTACATTCTTCGAATCTGATTCAACAGTCATTTACTACCCTAATTACATTCACCGATATACGAATCTGTTCACCACAAAATAACCATTTTTATTCGATTTCATAATTGGATTTTGACTTATCAGAATCCAACAAGTGGCATAATGAAGAAAACATTGGAAAAATAAAATTTGTTAGAAACAAACAATTTAACTATGAGAAGAATTTTGTTAAGAATCCACGCTAACTGTTCCTAACTAACTGTTCCTAGCTAACTGATTACATTTTATTTATCGCAATTTACATTCTCGCAATTTTATTTATCGTCATTTAATTTCTGGTATTTATTTTACGCGCTTTAAATATCGGGACACGTATACAAGGTTTTGACATATCATATCGACGCATGTATATATATTATTTAGAATAACCATAGACACTCTATATGCTGTAATGTTCGAGTTCGCTATACAGGGTTGAGGTTGATTCTACAATAATATATATACCTTGAGTTGTGATCGAGTCTGAGATCTGTACACGGGTCACGATACGTATTATTTAATTCGAGTATTATATATTAAACTATATATGAATTATTGAATTGCTAACTGTGGACTATCAACTGAGGATCAACATTGGACAATTAAAATTAATTAAAATATTGATTATAACATATGAAACTAAATAATTCTTCAAGTTTGCTACTTGATTTCATTTTAAACCTCATTTGTATCTTAATGATTACAATCTACGTCCAAACCTTTCCTGATTCTTGAAAACACCTCAATCGAGAGGATGAACCAACCGCACTTCATCTACGAAAGAAAAGATTGATGTATATAGTTATGCACCTGAAAACACTCGGAACTTGAGTAAACGTTTAACACGTATCTGTGCTAGCTTCTTTGGCATTATTATTACCCAAAATAAGTTTACAATCCCTTCTTAAGGTAGCAAATTTTGTCACAGCTCCAGCAAGTCAACTTCAACTTTTCGTTCGAAACAACCTCATTATAACCTTGATGTATACGACTGCCCCTTCGTCATCGTTACCGGGGAACCGTTTATATTCCACCACATTAGTAGTAAACCTACCAACAACTTCATTACCCATTGGCTTCAATCTCTCCGACAAATCACTATATTTATCTATTGAAGTCTTATCATATACTCATCCGCATCTTGTAACAAGAATTTCCATACCAATTATCGGAAATCAGCAAGCAATATTTTGAATCTCGTAGTGTTTCTACATCGACAGTTATATGTATACATATAAACCTTATCTCTTAGAATTTTGATCACCCATTCTGAAATTCTGAAAATCACTCAGCCTACGAATCAATACAGTGAACTTTGAAAAAGTTGAATACAGCAGCAAAAACTGTACAAGCTAAATACAGTAGAAAAAACTGTACAAGCTGAATACAGCAGCAAAAACTGTACATGACCATAACCGTCGAAGGTATAAAGATAAAGAATAGTATGTTGGCAAAGCTTAGAAAATTTGGAACTGAAAAACAGATTGAGCGAACCATGAAGGAGACTCTGAACAAATTAGAAGGACTAAACTTGTACATAAAAAAATCCATATGATTCCGTTTCTAATGAAATCTTTAGCGAATACCTTACTCCTTAACCACTTTAAATCATCGTAAATGAATTTCCTCATCACAATTTAATTCCGAAATCCTAAGATATCATCGTACCTTACTTTATTAATATCCTCAATATTTCTGAAGATATCTTCATAAATATTCTCGTCCGATATTAATTATCTCTCCGCGCTATCTGTATTACATCATAAAAGGAAACTGTTTTAGTTTCCATATTCCGTGAACCTTCGAATTTAAGCTATGAATGATTTTTGAAGTAGTGTTGGGAACTGAAGCATGAGTTAGTATAATATAATGTCACTTGATCAACGTGATTATATTACAGTAAGTCATGCTGAGTTTCTAATGGAACGTGATGATTCATAGATCATAACGTCATCATGTGCCATGTTACATGACTCTTACATTCTACCTCGTCTCTAAACATATAAAGAACGTATTCTCTTGATAGTCCAATCTTTCTCTTAAATTCTAGTAATTTAACCAATAAAGATCATACTATTACAATTTCTCTCTTAGAACGTTAGCTATGTTCATTTCGAATTTCATATCTATGAATTTTGGATCATTTTTCGGTTGACTTAAAGTCAGGAAGAGAAAACAAAAGTATGAAACTCCAAAATATAAAGGAAATGAAGAGAGTAGATTTATAGCGAAATATCCGACAGAGAAATTAAAACAGATTATCGCATTTAACCAAAGAAGATCTTATTTCCTTAATTACCGTAGAATCAAATCTTATATAGATTTCGAAGATTTTCTTTAATTCCTTGAATTTCGGAAATCCACCGTGACTACATCAAAAGTTAAATTTTTATCTCAGTCTTTTGTGACAGCTTCACTCGTACGTTTCACATAATCGAATCGTTTTAGTCAATAATGATAAAACTCTATTTATGAACTCATATGTGTCATGAAAACATACTTATTGTCAGCTATAACCATCCTAATTTAATTTCGGGCCGAAATTTCTTTAACGGGTAGGTACTGTGATGACCAGCAAATTTCCGACCAAATTTAAACTTTATTCTTATATGAATTCGACACAATAAGCAAAATCTATAATGTTGAGTCTAAAAATGTTTGGAACTGTTTACATGAATGCAATTAACCTTTGACCAATTCCCGACGATTCAAGAACAAGTGTTAAAAATAAATATAAATATATATACTGAAACTATAAATATTATATATTATAAATATATATAATATATGAATATTAACTACTCAGTAAAAGCCATCACATAATATAATAATACATAAATAATAAATGATATTGTATTAAAATACAAGTTTGAATATAAGTTATATGTTAATATTATTATCATTAATTTCATCATTATTATTATTATTGTTAATATTCACATTAATATTTGTATTAGCTATACTATTAGTTTCAATATATAATTTATATACATATATATGAAAATTTATATATTTAATTTGTTATATCACTAATATTATTGTTATCATAAGTAGTACAAAAATTATAAACTTAGTTATTATTATTATTATTATTATTATTATTATTATTATTATTATTATTATTATTATTATTATTATTATTAAAATCATTATTAATATTATAAATATTAATATAAAAATAACACAATTTGTTATTATTATCATTAGTAATATCATTTATAATATTGTTATTAATAATTATTAGTATCATTATTATTAATAATATATTTATTATTTATATAAATTTTATAAAAAATTGAACATCGTACAAAACTGGTTACCTGTATCTATCCTTCTGTATCTTAATTTGTCTCAAGCCTTTGATCTAATTACAAACCGAATATAAACTCAGCTACACAACAAATTTAATAAGACTTTGCAAACAAACTTTATTTATTTTCCTCCTATACTGTGATGTTCGAACGACTCCTGTCTCCATTCAGTGATCCATCGATTTCAATACTCACTAAACAACAACAATCAGATATAGTGTTTCAATGATTTGATTAATATCCTTATTATCGATTGTGTAGTTACTGATAAAAAAAACCTGAAAATGAGAACACCCCTAGTTTTCTCTGCTCGCCAAACCTCAAATGCAAGGTCTCCAATTCGATTAGCTATTCAAGAAGTAAAAATGCAATTTTGTTAGAAATTCTATAGCCAAACTACCTGAAAAGTTTCAATTTCCAATTCTTCTTAACAAGTTCTAATTTCGAAGTCAAACATTTTGAAATAAAAAGTCAACATTTTTGTTCTTGTGAAATTCAAACTTGTTTTGATGTTTCTGTTTCAATTAACGATTTAGGAAGTTTCTAATTACGATTGTAAACCTTTTTCATGAAGGAATTGAAGTCTAAAAACACTCCAATATCAAAATCAAACTTTGTGTTCTTTGAGTTTTTATTATTATTTTTATTTCTCGTACAGTTACTGCTATTTTTTTAGTTTTTATATATATTTTTTTGTTACTGTTAACTTCAATCAATTCCAATAAATTGTTTCTGATGTCTTTAACCCGAAAATCCCTTTCAGTGTTTTGATTGTCATGATCGATTAGTGTTGGTCGTTTGAGTTTTTAAGGAAGAAGAGGAGGAACAGATAGATATTTCGAATATATAGATTTAGGATGAGTATTCAATCAGAAAAACAGGAGATGGGTCAATGGTTAGGGATGTTTGTGTTGAAGCGAGAGGTCACGGGTTCGAGTCTCGGCTTGGGCGGTTTACCATTTTTTTTTAAAAACCTTTAAAGGTAGTTCACTTATTATTAGTTTTATTATTCTTATTATTATTATTATTATTATTATTATTATTATTATTATTATTATTATTATTATTATTATTATTGTTATTGTTATTATTATGATTATTATTATGATTGTTATGTATTATTAGTTATTGTTATTAATTCAAGTATAATTGTTATTTTTATTATTATTAGCATTATTATTTAGAAATTATTAGTATTAACATTATTATTATTATAGGTATTATTATTATTATTAATATTATTGTTAATATTAGTTATTATTATTATTATCATTATTACTAATAAAAGTTAATATTTATTTTTACTAATACAATTAAAAATTACAATTATGACTACTATTATTATCATTACCACTAGTATTATTATTAAGTAATAATATTATTAATATTATCAGTTGTATAGTTATAAGTAGTATTAATATTATAAATCGTACGATTTAAGTATTATTATAAATATTATGATTATGACTAACATTGATAATATTATTACAAAAGTGAAACGAGTTATTAGTACTTTCATAAATATTAGTATTATTATCAATTATATATATAGTAGAACTATTATTGTTAACATAAGTATATTAATAACGTTACTATCATTATTTTTATCTTTACTAATATTAACTTAGTATAATTAGAACTACGGTTTTGATAAACAAAAGAAATATATATACATAAATATATTTAACACATACAACATAACAAAGTATTTTTATTTGAAACCTAAATATATTATTAATGTAAAAATGATATAATTAATAAGTTATATATATATATATATATATATATATATATATATATACATATATATATATATATATATATATATATATATAAACTTATTCGATTACGATTATGAGTATTGATAAATATACAAATGATATAGGTTCGTGAATCAGAGGCCAACCTGCATTGTTCAATATAGTCATATGTATTTTTACTACAAAGTACATTAGGTGAGTTCATTTGATTCCCTTTTACTCTTTACATTTTTGGAACTGAGAATACATGCGCTACTTTTACAACTGTTTTATTAAATGCTTTTGAAATACATTTTGAACTGCGAATACATGAAATGCTTTTATAAATATTTGACGAGATAGACACAAGCAAAACATTCCTCGAATGAATTATGTAGACGTGATAATTGCCACCATTGAATTATGTGGACGTGATAATTGCCACAATTGATATGAATATTTTTCCCCTGATTATTATTGCTTGGTAACCTAAGAATTAGGGAACATCACTAATTTTGAGAATTAGTGCACGCCTAATTGACGCGAATCCTAAAGGTAGCTACCGGGTTTAACACCCCCACCCAGAATGTTTACTAGACAGAAGGGATAGTGGGCGTGGTGTTTAGTACTTTAAGTTTATATGAGATTATTTTACAGACGAGATGTTCTGTTTTGGGGATATTATTATGCGCATTATATGTTAAGGTCGGTTACCAAGCCAAGCTATGAAAGCAATGAAAAGTGAATATTATGTATCGAGAGAATGATTTTATACAAAGGTTATGTGTATGTTATTTTTGTGCACAAGATATGTGTACGGTTACTAAGATTTATGAAAGATGATTTTCGTACACGAGAAAGGTGTACTGTATTTAAAAGATATCGCATGTACATTACAGGTGGGTATAGGATTCGGGCCCATTTGTACCATGCAGCATTTAAATCTTGTGGTCTATCAAAATGATAAATTTTTACTGTTTATGATAAACTTATGAACTCACCAACCTTTTGGTTGACACTTGAAAGCATATTTATTCTCAGGTATGAAAGAAATCTTCCGATGTGCATTAGCTCATATTAGAGACATTACTTGGAGTCATTCATGACATATTTCAAAAAACGTTGCATTCGAGTCGTTGAGTTCATCAAGATTATTATTAAGTCAATTATAGTTGGATATATTATGAAATGGTATGCATGCCGTCAACTTTCGATGTAAAGCAAGTTTGTCTTTTAAAAATGAATGCAATGTTTGTAAAATGTATCATATAGAGGTCAAGTACCTCGCGATGTAATCAACTATTGTGAATCGTTTGTAATCGATATGGACTTCGTCCAGATGGATTAGGACGGGTCCTTTCATAATGCAGGCCTGATTAATATGTTTGAGTTGTAGACGTTCTATTTTTCTATGTTGTTTCTGGTGCTATAGTCGTTAAAAAGCAGTGTTGTAAAACATGTATTTGTAATACATTGTAGAACATGTATCTGTAATAAATTTCATGGGCTGGGCCGTGCATCTGCACGGACAGAGTCAAACTAGTGTGTGTGTGTGTGTGTGTGTGTGTGTGTATATATATATATATATATATATATATATATATATATATATATATATATATATATGAGAAAATTACATTACATATTTATGTTAGTAAATGAAAAACATCATATTAGAATATTAGAATGTGGTTACAAAATTATGATATTAAAAAACGCATTGATTTTAACGAAATGACTTGATAATATGTTATAATGTACAAAAATTAAAATATATATGTAATATGTTGAGTCTACTGAAAGGCTCTAGAACCGGCCATAAGTGAATTTAACAAAACATCCTCAAAAGATTCCATTAAAATGGGTTAATAATGTCATTACAGCGACATTTGTCGCGTTTCGCGACACCTTGTCGCGTTTCGCGACACCAATACGCGACACACAACACTCAAACGCGACAAAGTGGACAAAAATCACCATCAGAAGTTGTCTCGTTTCAAGCATGTTAGTCACGGAACGCGACGCACCAGAACGCGACAAACTGCAATCAAACTCGACAGTTTACCTGATGTACTCCAATTTCACTTTTAAAACATTCCAAAGTCAATCGTGGTCAATGCATTACATCCAAAATATTAAATAATCATTCTTGGACTTCAAATGACGCCCCGAGCGTCATGTTTAGAAAAAAGGGTGTTACAACTCTCCCCCACTTAAATTCGATCACGTCCTCGTGATCCTAATCACTTAATCAATCCAAACCGACACACTACGGTTCTCAACAAACGTTTCAATCTGACTTTCATCACATTACTCATTAACCCAAGGACTAATCCATTAACTAAAACACACACTTGCACACATTCTGAGCCGTGCAATACACGCAACAACCGAAGTTTACAACAATCACTTAGAATACAAGGAATCACCATGTATTCTTCTAACTCCTCTAGGTAATCCTTCTCAAAGAGTTACCCTTAACAACTAAATCGTCACCTGCGATTTATCAAGTCCACAATTCCGAGCACTAACACTAACTCAATCCCTCACATCGGGAAAAACTCAACCAATCTCGTACCGAGATATCAACTTCTAGCGTACTATGCCAAGTACATCGCTAGTAACAACCACAAGCCAAAATAAAGTCAACCATCAAACCGAAGAAGACTGAATAAAAGCGAATCCTTACGGATAACACTTACCACTTAACATCCCTTGTAGTGCGCAATACGACCAATACGCAACTAACGCACCATCATAAACAAACGGCTAGAACCGATAGCTTCCAAAACGACTATGGCAACGCTAATCCAAAGGTGAACAAGATCGACTATCGTCACACCCGTAACAACATGTGAGCGAAACACGGCTATCGCATCACTAATCATACAACATGGTCCTCACGACCCCACCATCGGTGTATAAAACAACCAATAGATCACACCACACGGTCCTTACAACCCCACCATCGGTGTATAAAACAACCGATAGATCACACAACACGAAGGTTGGCCGAAAACCACACGCGCCTTAGTGAATCCAAACTACACGCGACTCACTGCCTTCCTCGCAACAACAATCGGGATTGGCCGAACTACACGCGCCTTAGTGAATCCGAACTACACGAGAGTTACTATCCCAAAAGAATGACCGCAACCACACGCGTCACTTGTGAATCCGAACTACACGAGATTCACTCCTCAATACAATGACCGAAACCACACGAGTCATTTGTGAATCCGAACTACACGAGATTCACTTCCACAATAAGATGACCGAAACCACACGCGTCATCGTGAATCCGAAACCACACGCGATCCACTACCATGATGAAGTCAGCGGACCCTGAAGGTCATGCTTCACCAATCTCAACACCGGATGAAGTCAGCGGACCCCGAAAGTCATGCTTCACCGATATAGCACTACGCCTATGATGAAGTCAGCGGACCCCGAAGGTCATGCTCCACCAATCACGTACTCCCATGATGAAGTTAGCGGACCCCGAAGGTCATGCTTCACCAATCAACAATACCATAATGAAGTCAGCGGACCCCGAAGGTCATGCTTCACCAATCAACGCCCTCTTGGCCTCGAACAACGAGTAGCGTAACATCGCGCTCTGCCACGCCATAGTGAATCCTAACGGATACCACTAACCATTCCCACAATCGAGCAAGAACCACCTATATCAAACATAGGTATAAAACAATAATTCTCTAAAAGAGAATCTACCACGCACATCCCTGAACTGAGGGATTTCACCTTGCTCGTCAACCACGTCCATTATCTCTCAACGAGATTACCACATTATCACCTCGGTAACAATTTACATCCAAAACCATAAGTACAATTTAACCGAAATTGTACTCTCCCACAAATCGACCAAAACTAGGTCCCAACACAAGTTTCGGATCTACCATAAGCATTATCCGAATTCTCACCCTAAGGTCTCCTCGTGCGGGAGTGTAACTCCCCCACTTGGAACTACGCTCCATATCCATAACTCGTACAACCGTACAACGCTACCAAAGGCAGACTTTACCAATCAATTGGGCTCACACGACCCATCACCACATCTTGCTCCAACCTTGAGCACACGAAGGATTTCAACCAATCCCTAAACACTTTGAACGAAGAGTCCATCACCACTACGCAAACTTTACTCTCGCAATCATCCAATTGCTATAGTTTGTCAAATTCCACCCGTTCACTCATGTACCTAGGGGTTTCACTTCGGTACCCCAAGTACAATGTAACCGCAACACAATCGGAGTTGAACACCACGCTAGTAGGTATAAAAGAGGCACCTAATGTCGCGTCACGTAGACTCCTTTACCAACATACATCGAGATCAAACACTCGATCTTTTTCGGGTTCCAATCCACCCGACGAACCTCATGGTTCATCAACTTCCACATTATAGCGAACACGCGCTTAACAATTGAACACCAAAACCCATTTCCATGGCTTGGTAGAAACATTTCCAAATACTAAGGAATGTTTGGTTGCACCAAGTCTTACGCCCTTCGCCCATTAATCAAAACATCACCATAGGGTACTTCCATTAGGAACGTCACCCATAACAACAATATGCACAACACAAGGCATTTTACAAACTCAAATTCAACGGCACTTAATAAATAATCAAAGGACATATTTATTAAAACGAAACGTACCTTAACGTCTCCTTGCCGCACCCATCCTCGCTAACTTGGGACATTCCGACTTACGATGTCCTTCTTCTTGGCAATTGAAGCACACCATGCCATTACTCTTTGGTACCGAACATTCCCAAGACTTGTGACCCCTCATGCCACAATTGTAACATCTAGACGCACTAGAATCCGGTATACCCGTCCGTGTACCACCCGTGCTCACACTCGGACCCTTAGTCCTCTTACTCGGAGCACCATACGAAACGACCCTTCTCTCACTCGAAGGTTCACCCTTCTTGAATCGCGAGTACGACTCGAAACCTCTAGCCAAGTCGAATAATTCCGCAAACAATTTCGCTTGACCCCGGCTAATTTTACTCTTCAAGTCATCATTCAAGGTCCGATAGAAATCCCCCATCAATAAACGATCATTCCCCAAATACTCCGGACAAAAACGAGCCTTCGCCATAAAGGTCGTCTTGAGAGTATTCAAATCCATAGATCCTTGTCGCAAATTTCTCAACTCATTACGCAACTCCCACAAATCGGCTAAAGTCCGGAACTCCTCGAAGAATTTCTCCTTAAATTCGTCCCACGACAAAGCCATAAACGTTTCACCACCGACAAGGTCAATCTTACCATCCAACCAATCCCTCGCCCTACCCCGCAACAAACTATTAGTGAGCCTCGTCTTTTTCTCGGGAGGGCATTCAATAGTACGAAAACACCCTTCGACATCCGAGATCCATGTGGTGCTTACCAAAGGATCCGGTTTCCCATCATACATCGGGGGTTTAGTCCTCATGAAGCTCTTAAGACAACGCTCCATTTCACTACTACCCCGAAATTCAGAATACTTCCTATCAATTTCTTCTCGAAACGCACTCATTTGCTCCGCAACGGTGGCCGCAACTCTAGAGTTAAACTCCTCATCATTCGTCTCGATCTCATTTCGCGTCGTCATTCTAAAGAATGCAAAACGATTAGTCCACGAACGTATAAAACAACACGCATAACACCGCCCCATCTTGCTCAACACTCGTCGTACATCACTTGTTAGACACGATTTGCACCCGTAATAAGGTTTGCAAGTCCTTATTACGCACACACGTCGTCTCAACTCGTTAGTACAACGACCGCCTCGCTCGATGATATAACCAACACAACGACAATTCCACGCGATATAAACACACGCAAGGGAATAGCATCACAACACAAGCCAAAAATCCTAGTTAGTCCACCTACAAACAAGGCACTAACTATAACCCGTTCCGACCCGTTCACCTACAAGTCCCGCAACAAATAAGCACACACAAAAGTCTAAGTCTAGGCACCTATCTCAAGTCGCCTAAATCCCTTAGACCATGCTCTGATACCACTTGAAACAACCCAACCCGTATTAAAATCGGCCCATAAAAATTTTTCCTTTTAATACGCGTTAAATAATACCTTAGGTCCCATTACACAAGTTCCAAAACATATTTGTTACCAAAGTAAGTTCAACGAACTTAAAACATACATTAATAATTTAAACTCCCTAATGCAATGGTTCATTAATTAAATCGTAAACCGGTTATAATCATTATGACCCGACTAGTTACGTTTACACAAAACCGAGCATGGTGATTTGGGACTACGCTACCCAAATCCTAATCGAGTCCAAAAGCAAGATCTTCTAAAGCAACCTAGTCAAGATCTCTAATCCCCCATGCTCACCCGTGCCGCAAAGCATGCGAACCTATAAAAATGTAAACAACGAGAGGGTAAGCTAACGCTTAGTGAGTGAAAATATACTACATACATATATATGCATAAGATGGCCACGCTACAACAATAATCAAATACCGCATACCGGAGCATCCAAGCATAAAGGCAAGCTAGTCTAAGCATACCGTACCATCACTAAGCAACGAGCTAAAGATACATCAACAAAATATAAGTTCACCAACGACGATGTGAACAACGCCAATGAGATACACCCGGAGGGTTAGCTACACGAGCCTTAGTAAATTCGCATCCACACGAGACTACTATCTTCAATAACACAACAACATCGAGGTTGGCCGAACTACACGAGCCGTAGTGAATCCGAACTACATGAGATCACTACCTCAACAAGATGATCGAACTACACGCGTCATCGTGAATCCGAACTACACGAGATTCACTTTCACAATTCAATAAGATGACCGAAACTACACGCGTCATCGTGAATCCGAACTACACGTGATTCACTGCTCAACATCAAAACCCTTCGCCATTGGGGTTATATCGTCCACATCACAACCACATGTGATAATGTACACACAAACGTGTACCTCGCCAAAGGTGGTCAACTAAATGCACAACCGTGCCAATTAGACCTATACATAAGTCCATCAATCCACCTATATGTGAAGTGAGCTCTGTAATCGAGAACCACTTCACCCGACCCGCACCCATCCTACACATACATATGCACATAGGATATTAACACTTACCTTTTTGCCTTGATGAATGCAACTGAATAATCCGCAACACGCCAATGGAAAGTACCTATTCCATTAATCACATAACAAACAACACAATTAGGGTGGATTTACAAATCAACCCAAATTGACAACTAGTGCAATTTCGACCCAATTGCACTTCCAAGCTCAAACCGCGCCCAAACTAACCAATAATCACTAACACAAGTGAGAATGGTCCTAATACACCAACTAAACCAAAGCATAGGTGTTAAACACCAATCTTGCCCAATATGACACCTTAACCCTAATTTTGACCCAAAATAAAAGTCAAGTTTCCAACAACACCCATTTGGGTTCTTTCAACAATAAAATCACTAATCATAGTGATCATACGCAATTTAAAGCCCTAATCATGGTTAAATCATCAACCAACCCAAAACCCGCCAAGTATCAACAATAACACGTTTCCATAAACCCACTTCATCATCTAAACGGGTTTTACAACTAACAAGCTCGAAACTCTAACATTGAATCTCAAATCAAACAATGAAACTCGGAGTTAGAACTTACCAAAACCGCCAAAATGATGCCGTTGACGAGTAGAACAACTTTAATACTTGAGGTTTGACCCGAAACACAGTTCTTCTTCTCCAAATGGAGCTCTCTCTCTCTCTAAATCTCTCCTCTCTCTCTAGGGTTTGAAGATGAGAGTGTTGGTGAGTGAAAATGAGGATAATATGAGCCTTGAATCAGTCTTATGGCTCTAGAACCGGCCATAAGTGAATTTACCAAAACACCCTCAAAAGATTCCATTAAAATGGGTTAATAATGTCATTACAGCGACATTTGTCGCATTTCGCGACACCTTGTCACGTTTCGCGACACCAATACGCGACACACAACACTCAAACGCGACAAAGTGGACAGAAATCACCATCAGAAGTTGTCTCGTTTCAAGCATGTTTGTCACGGAACGCGACGCACCAGAACGCGACAAACTTCACTCAAACTCGACAGTTTACCTGATGTACTCCAATTTCACTTTTAAAACATCCCAAAGTCAATCGTGGTCAATGCATTACATCCAAACTATTAAATAATCATTCTTGGACTTCAAATGACGCCCCGAGCGTCATGTTTAGAAAAATGGGGTGTTACATTCACCATTTTGGCCATATATCCTTTATACGAACTTCGATTTGGTTAATTCAAAAGTCAAACATTCGTAACTCAGATAACTACATATCCTAGTACTTACCTAAATTATTAGGGTTTCCACAATCCTCCTTTCTCCCTTGATCGTTCCACCCTTGACATCACGTAAAACGTAACACTTTTGTACTTTAATTATTCTAATGAATATTTCTACAAAATAACTTCACTTTTTGATATATTTTTTACACAACCATCAAAGATAATCTTTGTGGTTTGTAACATAATAACTTCTAGTTCTCATACTATTTTTTAATCAAGTATTGTCTTATACGTAGTAGTTTGTTGATAATGCTAAAAACGAACATATATTTCATAGCATTATTCCTCAAAAAAGATAAGCTTTTAGTTGCAATTGTTCTATTTACAAGTGATATTCGTTTAAATAATAAAAGGTGAAGACAAAAGACAGATTCGACGAATTGAAGACGCGAACGACCAAAAAGCTCAAAAGTACAAAATACAATCAAAGAGGTTCCAATTATTGATAAGAAACTTCTCGAAATTACAAGAGTACAAGATTTAAAACGCAAAGTACAAGATATTAAATTGTACGCAAGGACGTTCGAAAATCCGAAACCGGGACCAGAGTCAACTCTCAACGCTCGACGCAACGGACCGAAAGTTATAAATTAATTATGTATATAAATATAATATAATATATAATTAATTATATAAATTATATATTTATATTATATTTATATATTAAATTCCGTCGGCAGATTAAAAGACAAAGATGTGTGGGCTGGAAATACGATCTCCGCAACTCGCGGAGTTTGAAGAAGAAAAGGGCCGCGAGTCGCGGAGCCCCAAATGTTGAAACTGCCTATAAAGCTCGCGCATTCTAATCGTAAATATATATTAATATATCCATCTCTCTCTATATGTAAACGTAAATATATATATATATAATTTATATTTTAATTTTAATTTTAATTTTAAATCCTAATAATAAGGGTATGTTAGCAAATGTTGTAAGGGTGTAAGTCAAAATTCTGTCCGTGTAACGCTACGCTATTTTTAATCATTGTAAGTTATGTTCAACCTTTTTAATTTAATGTCTCGTAGCTAAGTTATTATTATGCTTATTTAATCCGAAGTAATCATGATGTTGGGCTAAAAATATTAAAATTGGGTAATTGGGCTTTGTACCATAATTGGGGTTTGGACAAAAGAACGACACTTGTGGAAATTAGACTATGGGCTATTAATGGGCTTTATATTTGTTTAACTAAATGATAGTTTGTTAATGTTAATATAAAGATTTACAATTGGGCGTCCCTATAAATAACCATTTACACTCGATCGGACACGATGAGCGGGGTATTTATATGTACGAATAATCGTTCATTTAACCGGACACGGGAATGGATTAATAGCCACTAGAATTATTAAAACATGGGTGAAATTATGTACAAGGACACTTGGCATAATTGATAACAAAGTATTAAAACCTTGGGTTACACTCAGTCGACATCCTGGTGTAATTATTAAACAAAGTATTAAAATCTTGTTACAGTTTAAGTCCCCAATTAGTTGGAATATTTGACTTCGGGTATAAGGATAATTTGACGATGACACTCGCACTTTATATTTATGACTGATGGACTGTTATGGACAAAAACCAGACGGACATATTAAATAATCTAGGACAAAGGACAATTAACCCATGGGCATAAAACTAAAATCAACACGTCAAACATCATGATTACGGAAGTTTAAATAAGCATAATTCTTTTATTTCATATTTAATTTCCTTTATTTTATATTTAATTGCACTTCTAATTATAGCACTTTTATTTATTGTTATTGTATTTAATTACACTTTTAATTATCGTACTTTTTAATTATCGCAAGTTTATTTTATCGCACTTTTATTATTCGCAATTTCATTATCGTTATTTACTTTACGCTTTAAATTAAGTCTTTTATTTATTTAATATTTTACATTTTGTTTTAACTGTGACTAAAGTTTTAAAATCGACAAACCGGTCATTAAAAGGTAAAAACCCCCCTTTATAATAATAATATTACTTATATATATATTTGTATTTTTATAAATTAAACTAATATAGCGTTAAGCTTTGATTAAAAGATTTTTCTTGTGGAACAAACCGGACTTACTAAAAACTACACTACTGTACGATTAGGTACACTACCTATAAGTGTTGTAGCAAGGTTTAAGTATATCCATTCTCTAAATAAATAAATATCTTGTGTAAAATTGTATCGTATTTAATAGTATTTCCTTGTAAAATTTAATAGTATTTTATACCCCTTAGCTTCACACATCAAGTATTTTTGGCGCCGCTGCCGGAGAACTCAATTTCTTGCTTAAACGCCGGGAGCGCAACGCTAATATAATATAAATTTTTTTTTTTATTTTTAGTTTACTTTTATAAAAAAAATACGTTTTTGTAAAAATACTTTTTAAATATTCAAAAATATAAAAAGAAAACAAAAATATAAATATTTTTAAGAGTTTGTTAAATATTTAAGTTTTATAAAGTTTCTTTATTTTTATTTTATAAAAAAATATAAGTTTTATTTAAATATTTTGTGTTTATTTAAAATATAAAAAATTTAAAAAAAATCGAAAAAAAAAATAAATATATATAAATCTATTTTTTTAGATTGTTATTTTTATAAAATTATAAAGTATTTCTATTTTTATTTTAGTTTTTAAAACATAAGTTTTTATTTAGTTTTTATAAATATTTTATTTAAATATTTAAACAGAAAAAAAAAATAAAAAAAAAAGTAAAACGTCGAATTTAAATCAGCCTATCAACTGAAATTCCAAACCCCGCGACTTACGGCGTTTGTAGCCACGAGGCACCGCGACTCGCGGAGCCGTCTGACACGGGCCACACAGAAACCCTAACAGCATTTATTACGGTGTAATTATTATTTATTATTATTATTAACCCTAATTACTTAATTATTATTATAATTAGTTTTAAATTTTTAAAATAAATTGTATTTTAAATTTTAATTAGTTTAATTAGTTTATAAAATTAATAGTTTTATAAAAATTATATTTTTATAAAAATTGTACTTTTTACAACTTTTAGTATATTTTTATATTTTGTCCCTTTTTAATTGTTTTAGCGTAATATTTATGTTTTTCGCTAGTTTTTAGTTTTAAACTTAGTTTTTGCCATAGTTATTTTTACTTCAAGATTTTTAGACTTTGCCGTAAAATTCCTTAAGTGCTTTTTCTTTAGACTAAGATTTAGGTGCTTTAGAATTTTGCGACGCCTTTTTAAGATTTAATACCTTTTTAAGTTATTTCCATTTGGGATATAGTTTTACTTGTAAGCTTTAATATTTTTAGACGCAACTTTTAGTTTTAAATTTTTAGTTCCTTTTTAAGTTTAGACGCGCTATTTTCTTATTTCTCGACGCCTTTTACCTATGTATCAATTATCACTCCAATTAGTAATCTCAATTTGCGATTATAATTTTAAGTTAGTGATAGTAATAAGGTTGGGTTAGTCGAGTGTTTTTAAGTTCTATAAGTCATTTCTTTTTATTTCTTATTTTCCGACGCCTTTTATTTTTCAACCCTTTTCTTTTTTTTTTCTTTTTCGACGCGCTCTTTTTCTTTCTTATTTCTCGCTATTCTAGTTTTTAGGACATAGATTTTTATTCTACTTCTTATCTAAATTTCTTAAAATTACGAAAATTTATTTTAAGTGGTTAAATTGATAGACATCAAAATTTTCTGGTTCGTAGTAATAGTTGGATTTGTACGTGGACCGGGTTATTGGAGCCAAACAGTCCTCAATTATATTGAGACCAAACGAATCCTGCCCCTCTGCTGCATCTTTTGGCTATTCGAAACGTGGGCAAAATCAGAAAAGTCTATTAATTGGATAACTTATATAATTTTTCTTTCCTTTTAAAAACTAATAGGATATTCAGTGAATGCGCCGAGCAAGACGTTCACCACCTTTTGTACGTTCACCACCTGTAACTAGATCAAAACATTTAGCAAATATTACCGCCGTTGATTTTTTCTTTAGAATCGTCATCCAGTCGACCAAGTACTCCAATTCAAATTTCTGATAATCCATTTTTTGAACCCGACCTCACAATTGAGAATCCGGAGAATATTCAGGGACGATTCATAGATCATGAACCATTAAATTTTCCTCCGGAACCACCAATCATTCAAACAGAGATTGTTGAGGAACGAACCATTAAATCAGAATCCTCTAGTGATTCTGATTCAACAAATTCAATTATGGAGAATCTGGAACTTTTAAGTATGGAAGACCGAATGAGAGCTAAATGCACTGGCCAAGGTCACGCAATTACTCATCCAGACATTAATGCGCCAGATTATGAAATCAAAGGACAAATTCTACATATGGTGACTAATCAATGCCAATTTAGTGGTGCGCCGAAGGAAGATCCAAATGAACATCTTCGTACCTTTAATAGGATCTGCACTCTATTTAAAATCCTAGAAGTTGAGGATGAACAGATATATCTCATGTTATTTCCCTGGACTTTAAAGGGAGAAGCCAAAGATTGGTTGGAATCGTTACCTGAAGGAGCGATCGATACATGGGACGTTTTAGTTGAAAAATTTCTTAAACAATTCTTTCCGGCATCTAAAGCCGTAAGACTTCAAGGAGAAATTGTTACGTTCACACAGAAGCCGAATGAAACTCTATATGAGGCGTGGACAAGATTTGGAAAGTTATTAAGAGGATGTCCGCAAAATGGTTTAAACACCTGTCAAATAGTACAAATATTCTACCAAGGATGCGACATCACTACAAGAAAAGACATCGATATAGCAGCTGGTGGTTCCATTATGAAGAAAACTGAAACTGATGCTTATAAAATTATTGATAACACTGCTTCCCACTCACATGAGTGGCACCAAGAAAAAGATATCGTTAGATCATCTAAAGCAGCTAGAGCCGATTTTGGCCATGACTTAGATTCCATTTCTGCAAAGATAGATGCTGTTGAGAGACGAATGGAAAAGATGACTAAAGATATCCACTCAATACGAATTAGTTGTAAGCAGTGTGGAGGACCACATTTGACAAAAGATTGTCTCAGTATTGAATTAACAATGGAACAAAGAGAGAATATTTCATACATAAACCAAAGGCCTGGAAATAATTATCATAATAATTATCAACCGCCAAGACCGATTTACAATCAAAACCAGAATTATAATCGAAATATTCCATACAACAACCAACAAGGTCCTAGCAATCAACAAGTATCCAATAATACTTACAACCAGCAAAGACCTAATTTTCAAAACAAACCACCACAAACCGATGATAAAAAGCTGAATTTAGAAGATATGATGACGAAGCTAGTTGAAACTCAAACGCAGTTTTTCACATCTCAGAAACAAACTAATGAACAAAATGCTCAAGCATTTAGAAATCAACAAGCTTCTATTCAAAACTTGGAACAAGAAGTAAGTAACCTAGCAAGGTTAATAGGTGAAAGAAAACCGGGAAGTTTACCTAGTGATACAAATGCAAACCCCCGGAATGAAACAGCTAAAGCCATTACCATAAGAAGTGGTACAACACTTAAACCACCTGAAATACCTGTAACTTCTGATGAAGCTATTCCTACTCCACAAGAACCCCAACCTGAACAAGATAAGGAAAAAGAACCGTTAGTTGAAAAGGTTAATGAAGATAACAAAGTTAAGGATAAACCTTATGTTAAACCATACCAACCACCACTTCCTTACCCGAGTAAAATGAAGAAAGAGAAGCTTGAAGCTGAGCAATCCAAATTATTGGATATGTTTAAACAGATAAATGTCAATCTTCCTTTCATTGATGTGATTTCAGGAATGCCTAGATATGCTAAATTTCTGAAAGATCTAATCTCGAATAGAAAGAAAATGGAAGAACTCTCGGCTGTTACTATGAATGCTAATTGTTCAGCAGTGCTGTTGAATAAGATACCAGAAAAACTATCTGATCCAGGAAGTTTCACAATTTCATGTTTTCTGGGTAGTCTTAGTTCAATAGAAGCATTGGCAGACTTAGGTGCTAGTATAAATTTAATGCCGTATTCATTAAGCATACAACTAGCCGATCGATCAATAAAATATCCTAGAGGGATAATGGAGAACATGCTAGTTAAAGTTGGTACTTTAGTATTTCCAGTAGATTTCGTTGTTCTGGACATGGAAGAAGATTCTCAAGTTCCTCTCATATTAGGAAGACCATTCTTAAACACGGCTAAAGCAATGATAGACGTGTTTGGTAAGAAACTGACCCTAAGTATAGAGAACGAGAGTGTTACCTTTTCAGTTGATAGAGCAAAGCAACAACCGCAATCTGCAGATGATACATGTTATTATATTCAAACTATATACTCACATGCAGAATTGTTAGAAGAATTTCCAGAATTACAAGGAACAGGAGAATGTTCTTTAGGAGAAGGTAATGAACCAATTGATGAAGCTGAAATGTTAGCTACACTAATAGCTAATGGATATGAACCAACAACAGAAGAAATTCAAATGTTAAAAGAAGAAGACAGATATCGATACAAATCATCGATAGAAGAACCTCCGAAATTAGAGTTAAAGCCACTTCCAAACCATTTGGAATACGCTTATTTACATGGTGAATCTGAATTACCTGTAATAATATCGTCTTCTCTTACTGAAAATGAGAAATCACAACTCATTTCTGTGTTGAAAGCTCATAAACCAGCCATTGCATGGAAGATTCATGATATTAAAGGAATAAGTCCTTCGTATTGCACACATAAAATCCTTATGGAAGAAGGTCATAAAACGTATGTGCAACGCCAACGAAGACTAAATCCGAATATGCAAGATGTTGTTAAAAAAGAAATTATTAAACTGCTAGACGCAGGTCTAATTTATCCAATTTCTGATAGTCCATGGGTAAGCCCAGTTCAATGCGTGCCTAAGAAGGGTGGCATGACTGTCATTACAAATGAAAAAAAATGAGCTTATTCCTACAAGGACTGTAACAGGATGGCTTGTATGTATTGATTATAGAAAATTAAATGACGCCACCAGAAAAGATCACTTTCCCTTACCTTTCATTGATCAAATGTTGGAAAGATTAGCCAGAAATAGTTACTATTGTTTTCTTGATGGTTTTTCCGGATATTTTCAAATTCCAATAGCACCCGAAGATAAAGAGAAAACCACATTCACATGCCCTTATGGTACTTTTGCTTACAAACGCATGCCATTTGGACTTTGCAACGCCCCTGCAACCTTTCAAAGGTGTATGATGACGATTTTTCACGACATGATAGAAGAATGCATGGAAGTATTCATGGATGACTTTTCAGTCTTCGGTGATACATTTAAATCATGTCTAGTTAATCTGGAACGAATGCTAATTAGATGCGAAAAATCAAATCTAGTACTTAATTGGGAGAAATGCCATTTCATGGTTAAAGAAGGCATCGTTCTTGGACATAAAATTTCAAAAGAAGGAATTGAAGTGGATAGAGCTAAAGTAGATGTAATTGCTAAACTTCCACATCCCACAAATGTTAGAGGAGTTAGGAGTTTTCTAGGGCATGCCGGTTTTTACCGACGTTTCATAAAAGATTTTTCTAAAATTGCCACTCCCATGAATAAACTCCTAGAAAAGGATGCGCCATTCATCTTTTCAGATGAGTGTATCAAATCTTTTAATATTCTTAAAGAAAAACTCACTAATGCACCGATCATGATAACGCGAAATTGGAATCTACCATTTGAACTAATGTGCGATGCAAGTGATTTTGCAATGGGAGCCGTTTTAGGACAAAGGATTGAAAAACGATTTCAACCTATATACTATGCTAGTAAGACATTACAAGGAGCACAAACGAACTATACAACTACTGAAAAAGAACTCCTTGCTATTGTCTTTGCTTTTGACAAATTTCGATCATATCTCGTTCTAGCAAAAACGGTGGTCTATACCGACCATTCTGCTCTTAGATACCTATTTTCAAAACAAGATGCTAAACCAAGATTAATCAGTTGGATCTTACTCTTACAAGAGTTTGATATTGAAATCCGAGATAAAAGAGGAGCAGAAAATCTCGCCGCTGATCATCTTTCTCGTCTTGAAAATCCCGAATTAGAAGTTCTAAATGAATCGGCCATACAAGACAACTTTCCTGATGAATATCTATTGAAGATAGAATATAATGAAATTCCATGGTTTGCAGACTATGCAAACTACTTAGTATGTGGATTCCTTGAAAAAGGATTATCGTACCAAAAACGAAAGAAATTCTTCAGTGATATAAAACACTATTTTTGGGAAGATCCACATCTGTTTAAAAGTTGTCCAGATGGAATAATACGCCGATGTGTATTCGGAGATGAAGCTAGTAAAATTTTAAACCATTGTCACACAGGACCAACAGGAGGGCATTATGGGCCTCAACTAACAGCAAGAAAAGTTTATGATGCTGGATTCTATTGGCCTACAATTTACAAAGACGCACACCTTCTTTGCAAATCCTGTGATGCTTGTCAAAGGGCCGGAAAAATAAGTCTACGTGATGAAATGCCACAAAATGTCATTCAAGTATGCGAAGTATTTGACATTTGGGGTATTGACTTTATGGGTCCATTTCCAAAATCTCATAATAATCTCTATATTCTCGTAGCCATTGATTATGTATCTAAATGGGCGGAAGCACAAGCTCTCCCAACTAACGATGCACGAGTTGTAGTCAACTTTTTAAAACGTCTTTTTGCAAGGTTTGGAACACCGAAAGCTTTAATAAGTGATCGGGGTACTCATTTCTGTAATAATCAACTTGAGAAAGTTCTTAAAAGATATGGAGTAACTCATAAAATCTCCACCGCATATCATCCACAAACAAGTGGACAAGTTGAAAATACCAACCGAGCTTTAAAACGTATTCTAGAGAAAATCGTAGGATCAAATCCGAAGGAATGGTCCATTAAGTTGGAGGATGCACTCTGGGCTTTTGGAACAGCCTACAAAACTCCAATTGGAACCACACCTTTTAGACTCGTTTATGGAAAAGCATGTCATCTTCCAATAGAAATTGAACACAAAGCATTTTGGGCTTTGAAGACATGTAATCTTGATTTACATGAAGCTGGACGTCTACGGTTAGTCAACTAAACGAATTAGAAGAATTAAGACATGAAGCATACGAAAATTCGTTAATCTATAAGGAAAGAACGAAGAAATGGCATGATAAAAGAATCAGAAGTTTAAAAGAATTTAAAGAAGGAGACAGAGTTCTTCTTTTCAATTCACGATTCAAGCTATTTCCTGGAAAATTGAAATCAAGATGGTTTGGACCATTCATAGTCAAAAGAGTTTTCCCATACGGAACGATAGAATTAATAAATTCAAATGGAATTGAATTTAAGGTTAATGGTCACAGAGTTAAACACTACATAGAGAGTCCAATGGAAGTTGACAACGAAGTTAATCACAATTTTGATACCACAGCTAACTAAGTGTGGGGAGAATCAAGTCTTTAAAGGATAATATGTATTTTTGTTAGAGTTAGATTGTCTGTTTTCGTGTAGTTCTCGAAAATGGAACCCGAATGGTCTTTCCCTAGCAGACCCTAAAGAACTAGTCTTCTTCCCCCATTCTGAATTTTTATTTTTTTTAGGAAATGAAGACTGCCTGTGAACTAAACCATGGCCTAATGCTATACGCTTTGATCACTAAACGTAATAATGACACACTTCCGAGTGAAATAGTATCAGTAATCAGAGAAAGATTGGACGGAGTAAGAAAAGAATCCAGATGCGAAGATAATAAGTTACAATTTGGTAAAGGAAAATCAAAATCCGCAGCGAAAAGAAGAGCACGACACCTAGAAAGATGTCACAAATGCGGAAAATGGTCACATGGAGGTAAATGTTCAAATAATCAAACCTATTCAAATACCGAATTTGTTACTTTATGCAGAGACGGACCGTTCATATGTTTAGAAGAAAAAACACTGAATGCTCGAGGTTACGCCTATGTAGCTATGGAAAATCAATTAAACCGACTATCTTATGAATGGGATAGATCATATAACTAAGAATACTATCTCACAGGTAAGTCTGTACAGTTTTTTTTTTTTTTTTTAACCTTTTGATAATAAACGCTAATTTGTTCGCTATAAAGTATTAAATTGGTATTGAATAAAATTTGGTTTGGCGACCGAATTTATTGATATCATTCAAAAATTTATTACATCACTGCGAAATTTAACGTTTATTCTTAAGGTATAAATATCTTTAATCAATCAACCCAAAATATTTCAAAAATTCGTCATGAGTTAAATTAGGTCATGGAACCGAAATTACTTTACCGAAAAGAGGGGCGTATGTTTTTGATAATATTTGATTGATTAAAGTGGGATAAAAAGCCAAAAAGATTTTTAATTTTATTTTTACCATGTTTTAAAAAAATTAATATATAAATATTAAATTAATATTGTAAACTTTTTAAAATTAATATATTTAAAATTGTAAATATTTGAAAAATTAATCTTTTTAATATAAGTTTGTATGTTTAAAAACAAAAATATAATATAAGTTTGGTGTGAATTTTTAATTTTTATTATATGAATTCTTAATTTTATGCATTTTAAATTTAAGTTGTGTGAATTTAAAAACAAAAATTTACTTTATTTCGTTAAGTTAAAAATATGATTTTTAAAATTCGTCGTAAGTTGAAGACTAGGTCTTTGAACCGAAATTGCTTTACCCGAGGGAGGGACGAGAAATTTTATTATCATTATTTTTAATCTTATTGACTTAAAGTATGCCAAAAACATTTAAAAAACCCAAAAATCTTAGCTTTTAAAACAATCGCTTGAAAAAGACAAATTTTAAAATTTTGTCGAGGGACGGACTAGGACATCGTTCCGAAACGACCTCGTCCTAAATAACAAGGGAAACAAAATTTTAAAATTAATTACTTAATTGTTTTAATTAGTATAAGATGTTTAAAAAAAAATATACAAACTCCGCGACTCGCGGAGTTTGAAGGGTAAATATGCCGCGACTCGCGGAGCTTGCAAAATCCAAAAAAATAAAAAGCTGAACGAACAGATCAGTTTCACACACCCAACACAAAAATACTGCGAAAAAACCGAAAAAACACTCCCAAATTCGCAATTTTTGACCATTTTTCATCAAATCTTTTACTAAAATCATGTTAAGAAGGATGCTATCAAGGAATTACTCAAGAAAAACGGTAAATTTCTACACCTAAATACCATTTAATCCGAAAATTAGTGTTTTTGAGCAATTTTTTTTCCCAATTCGATTTTGATGCTTTTTAGTATAATTATGCTTAAATTGTTTATGTATTATGCTTGTATAACCTAGATTGATGCTATTTAACATGATTAGAAGCCTTAAACTTCAAATTTTGAGTAATCTAGGGTTTGTGTTCTTGAGCAATTTGGGGCGATATAAACAGGTTATGGCCGATTTTTGTCATGAATTATTGCTAAATTAAGTAGTGTAACATGTTTAGGTAGTTAAATGATCCAAACTTTGAGCCTAAACATGATTTTGAGAATTAAAGTGGACTTTTTCAAGTTTAAAATTCATGAACTTGATTTTTGAGAGATAATGCCATTTGAAACTTGTTTAATTGCTAGTAATGATTATTTTGACATGTTATTTGAGTTGAATGCTTATGAACTTGGTGAACATTTTCGTATATGCTTATTTGAAAAAGTGTAGATTTGATAAAAATATGAAAATGAGCTTATGTTTGATAAAAATTGAACATGTCATTGTAATTATTTTGATTGATGATTTTGCTGACACTAATGCATATTTGGATTCACAAAAATTGTGTTTGATGTGTTTTGCAGACTGAAAGGGGTGAATCTTCATCCCAAGCTCGCAATGCTCCTGCTGAGAATGCGGAACAACAGGAGGTGGATAACTACTACAAACAAGATATACCTCATCCAGTTATGACATTTTCAGATATGCACTTGGAAGATTTGCACCCGAACTTAAGATTTGACAGACGTTGGATAGATTATCCAAAATACCAAAGGGGCTTGCATACTCTTCATTCTAAAGCTGTTGAAGTACCTAGGGTAATAGAATGGGTACCGTTAGAAGCTGTAGAATTAGCCGGGCCAATTAGGGAATTACTTACACAGAGGTATGGTAATTCTACTTTTAACGATTGGGTACGTTTATTCAACATGCGTAGACCTGTATATAAAGTATGGTGTGAAGAATTATTGTGTAGTATAGAAATAAATGATCGGGTAGCTAGTTTAACCGATCGATCTTTTATTAGATTTTTGTTAGGAGGTTCGATGCGCCACATGTCTTTACTAGACATGGCTCAGGCTTTACGTATATATACGCCTGAGGAGTTAGCATCTGCCGATTGTAGAGGGTTGATACTAAATGGTAGAAAGATAGACGAAAATTTTGATACGCATGGTGTATGGAGTCAAATGACTAGCCATCACCGATTTAAAGGGGGAAATTACTCTTATTTGGATATAGATAGAGCAGAGTTAAGAGTAATTCATAGGTTTTTAGCCAATTCGATTACACAACGAGGTAAGAACAAGGAAAAGGTAAATGAACAGGATTTGTTTTACCACATGTGTATTCGAGACCCACAAAGCGCTGTAAATATACCTTATTGTGTGGGTTATTATTTATCAGCTATGGTTAGGGGGATGAGACCGCATAGCATAATAGGAGGTGGTATATTTATTACTTTGATTGCTGAATATCTCGGTGTGGATATAAGTCGGGGGGGATTATTAGTCGAAGAACCAGAACCCCGCGATACAATAGGTTTAAATGTATACCATGGTGCGAAGGTTTTGAAGAGGCGAAATAACGCCGCAGTACAATATCATGGTAGACATCCACAGGTTGAGAGAAACCAACAGCCAGGTAATGTGGGAGGAGGAAATGAAATGACAGAAATGCAAAGGTTTATAGCTTCACAAGAGTACGAAAATGCTAGACATCGAGCATTTGAATATTGGCAAGTTCATCAAAACCAAATCATAGCTTATTGCCAACAAATAGGTAGAAACTATATTCCTACTCCATCGCCCGTATTTCCTCCCTGGTCTATAAAGATCCAACCACCGTATCCTACGTATAACCCAGCCGAAGCATTTTATAACACATATGGTTATGCATGGAACCCCTACTGGTATCAGTATCATCCCTAGTTTACTTAGTTTTATTTATTTTATTATTTGTAATGTTGATACATTTAATACTTATGTTAATATTGTAATAGTTTTTATAATTTTCTAACTTTTATTTTTAGATTTTAATAATTTTTGAATGTGGGGTAATATACCAAACTTCAAAAATATGTATATATGTTTGCAGTTTATCTTATGTACACAACAGGGTAAAACAATGCATTTTCAAAGACTGGCATTAAGTTCAGCAAAAGCAACTAATTTTGACGACAAGATGCAAAATATATGTGAAATAACAACAAGACGGAATGAACAAATGATGTGCACCATTAATCATTCAACACAAACACAATATGTTTGGAAACTTTGGTAAAGTTTAATCATTTTCACACAAATCACCCTCAATAATTTAAATTGTTACTGATTTCTTGCAAATGAGGGCATTACAAGATCTTAAGTGTGGGAAGGGGTTAAATTCTTACGGATTTTAAAATTTTTACTTTATACACTTGGTTACCATTAGAAATACTAGTAAAGTAATAGTTGTATTAGAATCTAGTGCTCTCTGATAATAAAGAACAGCCCTAGTCTTATATACTGACTACCCAATTCTAGTAAAAATTTTCAAAATTTTCAATTAAATGAACTCAAAATCATGTTTATACATATTTATGAATGATAAAACTAGGTTTTAACACCGAAATTATTGTTACCTCGGAAAGGACATAAATTGAGAAACAAACCAAAATGTTAAAATTCATTTAAAATAGAATAGAGGACAATAAAAAGGAAAATAAAAGCCAAGTGTGAAAAAATTTACCAAGATATTTTAAACATATGTCACATATTTCTGTAACAAATAATTGAAAATACTTTTGTTTTGGACTAAATTAACTGTTTTACCCGATTTACTGTAAAGAAGAGATGGATCTACACGATGAATCAATTCCATCATTAAAAGGAAGTAAAGTCTTCCGAAAAAGAAACGCGCTTCTTGATTTAGGTCCGGAAGTTGTCGTCCAGACCAGCTGTAGGTTGACGAAAAATCTAGAAAAGTCATCACTAAAATCAGCAGGAAATCCACGGACCTCAGCATAAAACAGGGTTGCAAAGTGGTCAGATTTATCCTAACCATGAGAAGGATTTATCTCGTAAAATGGGGGGCACCGTGCAAATTAGCTTGATAAGACTAATAAATCAGATCCCCAGAAAGGATAATCTTCTTAAAAGATCAAAAATCAGCTTTTAAGCCTGATATTACTCAATCCTAGAGATTGACCTTAAAGATTGAGAATTACAAACTCATGGAATTCAACGATATCTAAACTCGAGCTTGAACGAGAAAATATTTTGATCAAAATTACAAACCGATTTGTTTTCTGAAAACCCATTTTCAATGCGTTCATTACCATTGAACGTAAAATCCTAGGAATTCACTTGGAATTCGTTAGGTCACCTGAACCAAATCGGGTGTCATCCGTAAGAACGGTGGTTGCATAGCATGGTCAAAGACAGGACCTTGTGCCAGACCGATAAATTATAAGGGTGAGCTTTACTATTGCTCCTACAAAGGATAGTAATTGCGTCCGACACGTTATATACCATAATTAAAAGCATGTCAGGGGACATTGCCTTAACAGTTGCTTGTTCAACGCTTTACTTTACAACCGGACGGTAGTTTACCGAAAGGTAATATACGGAGCAAGTATACTGGACGTGTTGCTTTCCTAATACAAGGTTAGCAAGTGGGTGACACAAAACCACAAGTTTTGAGCTAAAATTTTCAAATCTGAAACCCACCAAACCCACAAAAATATTTTGCAAACACCGGTGAAGGGTTATTCTGAAAAACTTATCTAAGGTAAAAGCTAGATTAAAATTTTCAAAAGATCAAATATTTTCATAAAGATCCAATTTCCTTAATGGATCTAAATTTTATAGTCATGTGGGACTGTAAACCATATCGTTACTACCATTGTTTATACCGCCGTATAGAAATCACTGATGTACAAAGTGTGAAGAATAAAGAAGTGATTCTAGTATTTCAAGACTATATTGCTTGAGGACAAGCAACGCTCAAGTGTGGGAATATTTGATAATGCTAAAAATGAACATATATTTCATAGCATTATTCCTCAAGAAAGACAAGCTTTTTGTTGCAATTGTTCTATTTATAAGTGATATTAGTTTAAATAATAAAAGGTGAAGACAAAAGACAGATTCGACGAATTGAAGACGCAAACGACAAAAAAGCTCAAAAGTACAAAATACAATCAAAGAGGTTCCAATTATTGATAAGAAACGTCTCGAAATTACAAGAGTACAAGATTCAAAACGCAAAGTACAAGATATTAAATTGTACGCAAGGACGTTCGAAAATCCGAAACCGGGACCAGAGTCAACTCTCAACGCTCGACACAACGGACCGAAAGTTATAAATTAATTATGTATATAAATATAATATAATATATAATTAATTATATAAATTATATATTTATATTATATTTATATATTAAATTATGTCGGCAGATTAAAAGACAAAGATGTGTGGGCTGGAAATACGATCTCCGCGACTCGCGGAGTTTGAAGAAGAAAAGGGCCGCGAGTCGCGGAGCCCCAAATGTTGAAACTGCCTATAAAGCTCGCGCATTCTGATCGTAAATATATATCAATATATCCATCTCTCTCTATATGTAAACGTAAATATATATATATATATATATATATAATTTATATTTTAATTTTAATTTTAATTTTAATTTTAAATCCTAATAATAAGGGTATGTTAGCAAATGTTTTAAGGGTGTAAGTCGAAATTCTGTCCGTGTAACGCTACGCTATTTTTAATCATTGTAAGTTATGTTCAACCTTTTTAATTTAATGTCTCGTAGCTAAGTTATTATTATGCTTATTTAATCCGAAGTAATTATGATGTTGGGCTAAAAATATTAAAATTGGGTAATTGGGCTTTGTACCATAATTGGGGTTTGGACAAAAGAACGACACTTGTGGAAATTAGACTATGGGCTATTAATGGGCTTTATATTTGTTTAACTAAATGATAGTTTGTTAATGTTAATATAAAGATTTACAATTAGGCGTCCCTATAAATAACCATTTACACTCGATCGGACACGATGGGCGGGGTATTTATATGTACGAATAATCGTTCATTTAACCGAACACGGGAATGGATTAATAGCCACTAGAATTATTAAAACAGGGGTGAAATTATGTACAAGGACACTTGGCATAATTGATAACAAAGTATTAAAACCTTGGGTTACACTCAGTCGACATCCTGGTGTAATTATTAAACAAAGTATTAAAATCTTGTTACAGTTTAAGTCCCCAATTAGTTGGAATATTTGACTTCGGGTATAAGGATAATTTGAGGAGGACACTCGCACTTTATATTTATGACTGATGGACTGTTATGGACAAAAACCAGACGGACATATTAAATAATCCAGGACAAAGGACAATTAACCCATGGCCATAAAACTAAAATCAACACGTCAAACATCATGATTACGGAAGTTTAAATAAGCATAATTCTTTTATTTCATATTTAATTTCCTTTATTTTATATTTAGTTGCACTTCTAATTATAGCACTTTTATTTATTGTTATTGTATTTAATTACACTTTTAATTATCGTACTTTTTAATTATCGCAAGTTTATTTTATCGCACTTTTATTATTCGCAATTTCATTATCGTTATTTACTTTACGCTTTAAATTAAGTCTTTTATTTATTTAATATTTTACATTTTGTTTTAACTGTGACTAAAGTTTTAAAATCGACAAACCGGTCATTAAACGGTAAAAACCCCCCTTTATAATAATAATATTACTTATATATATATATTTGTATTTTTATAAATTAAACTAATATAGCGTTAAGCTTTGATTAAAAGATTTTCCCTGTGGAACGAACCGGACTTACTAAAAACTACACTACTGTACGATTAGGTACACTGCCTATAAGTGTTGTAGCAAGGTTTAAGTATATCCATTCTCTAAATAAATAAATATCTTGTGTAAAATTGTATCGTATTTAATAGTATTTCCTTGTAAAATTTAATAGTATTTTATACCCCTTAGCTTCACACATCATTTGTACTCCAATCAACGATATCTTTTTAACTAATGAACATTAACTATTTTCGTGAAATACAGCCATTTGTGAGGGTATTTTTGTATTCTACCTTTCTCTTATTCTTTTCACCTCCTCCATCGTTGTCACATCTTCATTATCTTAAATCGCCATCAACATCTAAATTCTAAATCTAAACCAATAAAAAAAGACACCCTAAATCATCATCATCATCATCATCATCATCATCTAATAACAATAAAAAGGAACACCATTAATCATCGTCATCTTAAATCGTCAGATCTGGTTCGCATCGATAACCCTATTCTCCATTTCGTACCACCACCAGATCTGATTCGCACCAACGGAGAACAAATCTGCAAACTGAAAGTTGGAGTTCGTAACCTAGATGGTGAGGAAGAGACAACCGAAGTATTTTGGAGGTAGTCGGAGTTACCAACAGGTTGCAGTGGTGGATCTCATTCGCAACCATCTAAAGCGCAACCGGCTGAGCCGCCACCGAAATCTGGGCGTGTTTAGTTTTTATGTATATATATTTATCTTTTTCAATAACTAAATGGTAGGTCTATTCGTGTTAGTTTAACCAAATGGTAGGTATGTTCACAAAACATATACTTAATCCATATTAACGTATAATGTCACGCAAGAACTACGGAGTATTAGATTTCTCAATCAAATTATATTTGATTTGTAATTAAACTGCATATGTTTATCCTCGATAAATTAAGTAATTTGATTATAATTTTAAGTTTTTTGTTAGGGATGAAGATCAAATAAAGATGAAGATGAAAGCATTTCAATACCAACGGATCTTCGGTCCAGCGGTACCGCGGTTACAGTTGTGTACTCGCAGGGCTAGAGGTCTCGGGTTCGAACCTCGTCACCCGCTCTAGGAATTGAAATATATTCCTTGAAGGTGGCCCAAAGGGAAGGTTTTACCGACCCGCTCCGGGACTAAGGTCCGGCCCGCCTACCCCTCGGGATGGTTTAAGGGTCGGATCCTCAGAGTGTGGTTCGGGTTTCCTGCCCGAAAGCGCGTGTGTGTGAAAATGATGAGTGTCGTTGAAATAAATGATACGCTGATGCAAGCTTGCCTTTAAAAAAAAATAGATAAGAGAAATGTAAAAATACCAAAATATCTTCACATGTTCGGCATATGACTGGATTTATCGAAAATAGTTAACGTTCGTTAATGAGACAGACTATCGTTGATTGAAGTGAAAGCCACATAACTATCTTTGATTTAAAAATAAAAAAATTACAAGTAGTAGTGATTTTGATTATAAATAAATCACATGGACTATCTTTGATGTGATCTCTATGTTTTTTACATTTAAGTTTTTGTTCAATGTAAGTAATAAAATTTGTCTTTTTTAATATTTGATAAAAACTAGTTATCGAACCCTCGTTTCGCGCCGGGGGTTCGGTTTTCAATGTATTTTATGCGTTTAGTAAAATTATTTTGTGGCTAACAATGATGTCGTTGAAGCGCAACTCGAGTCGAACTAAAAGATATAACCCATGAGAGATTTAAATGTTTTTTTAAATTAACAATATATGTGCATCTCCGCGTTTCGCTATGGAATTGTCGACTGTTAAAAATTTAACGCAAAATCAACGTGTATGAAAAGTACCCCAAATATTTAGCGTTTTTAAAAAAGCGTCCGTTTTGCGTATAACTAGTGACATTGTGTTCCTAAAATTATTTCGAGTTTAACGATGGTGTCGGAAAAATTTAACTCGTTGCGACCGAGAAGATATGACCCGTTGAATATTTGGGTGGAGTTTATATAAGAATTTTATGAAAATGGTTTTTTAACACTTTAACCCCCTGTTTGGGAGGTCGATTTGAATTTTTCAAAAAAGTGTGGGGTGCGTTGTTGGTAAAATAAAATTTAGTTAAAATTAAAAAAAAAAGGTGAAAAGTCAAAAATACCTCTGGTTACTATTCATAGCTTTTTTCTATTAATTAATATGTAAATTATAGCAAATGAAAACACATATAAAACTTAATTTAATCATTTAAAGTTTTATTTTAATCATTTAAAATTTATCAAATATTGTATAACACACAAAATTTATTTAACGTCAAAGTTAATAAATAAAAAGGAAAGTTAATATATCACTATTAATTTGGAACGGAATGAACATTCTAAAATTTATTAAAAAAAAAACTATTTTGGATCTAATAATAAAATAATATATAGATATATAGATTAGAAGATTAGATTGAATTGATTAAATTTAAATGTAATATTAATATAGATACTTTTCACAATGAAATATGATACGAATTTTTGTTGTATTATTGATAGAATGTTAAAGTTTATAGGTGAGGGGGCCTTGTTTCCGACAACCATATTTGAGAGAAAGATTTCGTCGGTGATCTGAATGGAAGCTGTCAACATACCAAATATTATTTACTATCGTCAAATATCGCCAATTCCGTTACTACATATATTAACATCGGAGATTCAGGCTTTGATATTTTTTATTTATATATATACTAGTGAAATAACCCGTGAAATCACGGGTTTGTTAAAACGAAAAATTTTAATGATATGTTTTAGGTATTAAGTAAATGTAAATGCTAAAGTCATTTATTTTAATGACCCGTTTGACTAAAAAACTTGTCGTTGTTTTTACAAATATATAAAGACATGTATTTTTGCATACATATGTAACGTAATTAATTTTGTAAAAAAAAATCTATATAATGATTATAATTATAATTATTATATTAAAAGTAAATAATAATAATAAAGTTCGCTTAAAGTTGACTATTTATATTTTTAATAATAATAATAATTATTTGTAATAATAAATAAATTTTTTTATAAAATTAAAATTACAATTTAGGAGAAAATTGGTATTTCCTTTTATAAAAGATTTTGTATTATTTTTTAATTAAATTAATATATAATTATGACATTATCATTATAAAAATTAAAGGGTAATTAGCTTAATGATGACATCATCATTTTAGAGCTTTATAGAACTATATAGATAGATTTTAATTACATTTTGTTCGTAAAAACAGATTTTAATAAGTAATTTGCATTTTAAAATGTTACTACCTTCGTCTCAAATCTACTGTACACTATTCTATTTTGAGATGTTCCAAATTAATTTTCCACTCCTATAAATGAATTCGGCTCTATTTTCGAGTCAACAACAAGTGTCGATTTATTGGCATCTTAGAATGTCGTTTAAAGTCTAAATTGAATTCCAGGCAGGATTTAAAACCATGGAAATTTGATTCTACCATTTTCATGGCGTCTTAATTTTATTTTAAAAAAATTCCTACTTATTGGCCAGAGGTCCACTCGGAAGCAATCTATTTTTCTGTCGAATAGAGAGAGGGATGACTTTCTCTACTTTTGAGAGTGTTTCACTCTCGATGGAGAAATGATTTGTTTTTATTCTCGAATAGAGGAAAGATTGTCTACATCTCACATCTTCATAAACCACGCATGTGGTATTGAGTTTTGTTGTTGTTGTTGTTGTCCCGTAAATGAATAAGAATAATGTGATAAAAATATTTTGTGCATCTACTTTATTCATGTAGGACAAAAATATAGGTAAAAAGTAAGTGGTAAGACTGAAAAGTTAACAAAAAAGTATAGGTGATAAGTTTGTTGGAGTGCGAAACGAGTTAAACAAGGTTTCGAAAAAAAAAGAAAGAGTTCGGTTCGCTAGACAAGGCGCGCCGCGGCCTCTCCTAGGCGCGACGCGGCCTAGAGTTTGAACAGGGGTTGAGCTGAAGAAAGTTTCTGTTTCGAGTTTTGCTGTAGAGACGCGGCGCGACCCTATTTAGACGCGACGCGGCTATGCGTATCGGGCAAGTTTCTAAAAACGCGTTTTCTTGTTCCCAAAGCTATTTCCTTGTTGAGTTTTGCCTATTTAAGCATCTTATTGTAACACATACATGTATCCACGAAATTCATCAATAAAAGAACTCTCTTTGGTGGTCGAGGATTAAAGTAATCATTCGTGATTACATATAACCTTGTTAAATTCTATTGTCTTTATCATTTTTGCTAGTTTTTTCATAAACATCAATTATTTTCGTTTATTGTAAGTGGGTTTGATAACCTAGGGTTATCTAGTCTTGTTAGGGCTCATGTGCTTTATTCCTAACAAGTGGTATCAGAGCTTAGGTTCGATTTCACGGGAACAATGGCGGAAAAGAGTGATGTGAAGATTGATAAGTTTGATGGGAATGATTTTAGCTTTTGGAAGATGCAAATTGAAGATGTGCTCTATCAAAAGAAGCTTTACCAACCGTTGAAGGGTGTTAAGCCGGAAGAGATAATTCAAGGCGAGTGGGAGTTGTTGGATAGGCAAACCCAAGGAGTTGTTCGACTTTCTCTGGCCAAGAACGTTGCTTACAACATCGTGGGTGAAACCACAATGGTGGGTGTACTTACGTCTTTATCTAACATGTATGAAAAGCCATCCGCTTTGAATAAAGTTTTCTTGATTCGGCAATTGGTGAATGCTAGGATGATGGAGGGTTCCTCGGCGGCGAATAATGTTAACGAATTTAATTCGATCTTAACTCGTTTGAAGTCGGTGAATATTAAATTCGATGATGAGCTTGAGGCGTTATTTTTGCTATCTTCATTGCCCGAGAGTTGGGCCGGTACGGTTACGGCGGTTAGTGGTTCAACCAGAACTACTAAGTTAACTTTTGAAGGAATCCGGGATTTGATTCTTAGCGAAGGTATTCGTAGGAAAGATTCGAATGGAAGTTTGGGTTCGGCTCTAAGTGTTAGTCGGGGAAGAGCTAGGTCAAGAAGTCCGTCAAGGAGCAAGAACATGGTATGTTGAAATTGTCAACAAATTGGTCACTATAAGTCAAAGTGTCCGAGTCTTAAGTTGGGTGGGAGCGTATCGACTATGGTGATCGAAGATGCGTTGATGTGCCAAAAAGAGGTTCTTGACGAATCTTGGGTTTTAGATTCGGGTGCCTCGTATCATGTTACCCCATTCATGAACGAGATGGTGAACTTCAAGGAATACTCCGGTAAGGTTTGAGTTGCGAATGTGAGTGCACTTGAAATTGCGAGTATTGGTGATCTCGTGTTTAGACATTTGAATTATGCTTGGATCTTGAGGAATGTGTGGTTCGTTCCAAAGCTCAAGAGTGGGTTAATTTCGTTTGGGCAATTGGATGACGATAATTGTCATGTCCTATTTGGAGATCAAAAGTGGGTAGTGTTTAAGGGAGATTATGTGGTTGCTCGCGGGTTTAAAAGGGGAACCATGTATATGGTTGAAGTTCCTAAGGAGGAATGGCTAGGTGATTTTGTGGAGGTTCAAAGTCCTAGCATGCTAATGCTTTTCGGAATTGTTGAGGGATCTTGTTTGAGTGGGAGCTCAAAGAAAGTTGAAGCTAGTGAAAATTCGGGTCGAATTGGGTACACTAGAGCTTTCGGTACTTCGGGTAGATCTTCTCAAATGTCAACTTTGTTGTGGTCGACCGAGGAAGATGAACAAGAGATTTTCCTAAGAGTCATGATTGATGATACATCCGTACAATGGGAGTTGGCTCGGGATGGAAAATCGAGTTTGTCAAAAGATGTGCGCACGTATGTGGTTGGTGTTCCAATGGTGAAAGCAAAGACGGTTATGTGGAAGATCAAGGTTGTGATTGCGTTCTCATACGGCTGCCTTGATGGTATTGTCCACATGTTTGATCTACCAGCGGGTTTATTCTTTGTTGAAAAGTTGAATCGGGTGGATGATATTGTATACGGGTGAATCGCTTGGGCAATGGGGTTAATTGGGTCGGGTTTGACTCAAACTACCCATTATATCCAAAACTAAGGAGGTATGTGCCATAGCCAAAGAGAGGTTCTTGTTTCCCAAGATAGTAACAAAAGGATCAAATTATAGCTCAGCGGTAATTTTTGGTGTCGAAAGACTTCACTTGTTCGAAGGTTATCGAATGAAGTGCGACGTGATTTGGGTGCAAATCCGGCGGTATCAAAAGGAGGTATAATTAGCGGGTCAAAGTTGTTATTGTGGGATGATGATGAAGTTGATGATGTTAGGTTAAGTTAGATGCTGTTTAACGTCTCTTCGAGTGGGAGATTGTTGGAGTGCGAAGAGAGTTAAACAAGGTTTCGAAAAAAAAGAAAGAGTTCAGTTCGCCAGACAAGGCGTGCCGCGGCCTCTCCTGTGATGCCCCGTACAAAACCATCGTGTACGATTCATCAACAACAGGATTATTACAAGGTCAAACACTATATGCTGTTTCAAAACAAGTTTGCATTCATGAATAAAGGTGACGTTTTAACCAACGTCGAATGTTTAACAACCAAAAGTATGCTTCTACGAATAGCAAGCAATAATAGTACGTGACCCGTAGGTCATTACAAATACATCGTTTCAAAAATAATAAAGTTTGAATGCAAGATAAAATGTTTCATGCGGTGACAGCTCTAGTAAGCACAGCGGAAGTCTACAAGGCATGACTAGTATAACAGCGGAAGCAAGCAACCTTAAGCACCTGAGAAAAACATGCTTAAAAACGTCAACACAAAGGTTGGTGAGCTATAGTTTAAGTATAACAGTAATGTAAGGTAGGCCACGAGATTTCAGTGTTTCAACAGCGTTTCAAAACAGTATGTAAAGTATATGTTTAACCGTGGGCACTTGGTAACTAACTTAACGTTTATAACCTCCTGAAAGTACACTTGACGAGTGCGTATGTTTACGAAGTATTAAACACCCGTTAAATGCTAGCGCTACTAGCCCGAGTGGGGATGTCAAACCCTATGGATCCATATCTAAGATTCGCGTTCACCGGTTCAAAGACCAATGACTAAACGTTACCGAGCTAAGGGGAAAGTTTATGCCGTTGTATAACCCACACATATATAAAGTTTAAGTACTCATGTCTAGTATGTAAAACGTAAAACGCACATGTATTCTCAGTTCCCAAAATAGTTAAAGTAAAAAGGGATGCTATAACTCACAGTGGTAAAGTGGTAGTAAAGTTGGTTCGGGAAAGTAAGCAAGTATGTAGGTCCGAAAAGTCCTCAACCTAAGTCAAAAGTTACTAAGTCAGTAAATCGTCCCAATAGATTTAGATGTATGTAAATTAGGTCTTAAGTATCATCATCATTCATCATCAAACAAAAAGTGTAAAGTAAGTTTCATTCTAGAAAAGAGTTTAAATCAAAGGCTGATTTCGATCAGTCGCCACGACCTCTATACAAACTGAATTGAGGTGGGACCAGTGGCCATGGCTCCGTATATGAGTCCTTTAGTTGCTTTAAAAATTCCAGAACCAAACTCGTCTTCGTTTGACCGTGGCGACGGTTTAAGTGCGAGTAGGTCAGAATTTTCAGCACAACGTTAAAAGGACATAGTGACGTTCGGAGGGCCATAGATCCTAAACCGTAACTCGGATTAAGATGAGTCTTAAACGAAAAATTATCTAATCGAATAGAGATAACTGAAAATCAACTTTAAAGTAGCCCAGGTATTCTGATCAGACCCGAAAAAAAGTAGGTTTAGTGTTCTGGTGGGTTCTTGGTGCTCGATGCTCATCACGGTTCTCATCCTTGATGCATATAGCTTCAAGTGTACAACTCGTTGATGTGTTTGCATCATATTTACCAATTTGTGACCATCATAACACAAGTGTAAGTCTAAGATAAGTAGCACAACTCAATTAAGTGTATCAAGTAGTTTGATGAACCAAAGTTACATCAAGATCTTAGACCCGACACATACATGAACTCTAAAAGTAACATTAAGCTACAAACTTGAAAGTAAACTAAATAATCAAGATCTTAAGTTATAGAACATAGTTCTTAGTTAGATCTTGAAGATTCAAGACCCAAAAGTCAAGATCTAAAGTTACTAAGTTAGATCCTAAGTTACAAAACTTGGATCTACACTTTAATGAAACCATAAGTTATGAAACTTAGATTTTTCAACTTGAAACATGTATGTAAGATTGTAAGCTCTTATTTACAACAAAATTAGAAGACCATAAGCTATAGAAATTTAGATCCAACACAAGTATATGAAGTTATAACTAGAAAGTTATACTTCCATGTTCTTGAACTTACAAAGTTAACTTTGGTTCAAGAAAAATGAGATCAAGATTAACTAGTAATACTTGACCAATTTAACAACATTTCATCTTTAAAGTACATAAAATGAAGAAATAAATTAAATCTACAAGTAACAAGTTCATGGTTGTTCATACTTTAAAGATTCAAGCCAAGGCTTTGATCTTTAAGAAAGTAAACCTTAAGTTTACAAACATGGATACAAGTATTGATTTTACAACTCATGAACTTTCTTTCTTTCAAACATTAAGTGTAGAACCATAAACTAGAAAGTTTAGGTTCTTGTTTGTTCTTGAAATAATAAGATAATATGAAGAATAAACTAGATAGTTTGATTTTTACAACTAGTGAGTAACAAACAACAAACAACAAGTAACTTAAACAACAACAAAGAACAAGTATTAAAACAAGCAAATGATGATGATGATGATGATGATGATGATGTATGTATATTTTGGTTTTGGAAGAGAAAAAGAAGAGAGGAATTGTTCATGTTACTTACAATATTTGAGAGAAAATGAGAGAAAAAGAATGCAAGTATTATGTGTGTGTAAATGTGAAATGAAGACAAGTGAATATGTAACTCAAAAAAAAATTGAACCCCTCCCTTTACCCACCCATAGTCGACGGTCATGGCACCAAAGGGGTAGTGTCAAAAGTCAACTTTCAAACATGGGGGAAAGGTGTGAGCTAGAAGTAGTAATAAAGCTAAATGACATGGGAATGGGGTGTAAATGTGTAAGTAACTAGATTCCTTTCACTTAATTAATCTTAGTTAAGCCTTAAAGCATCATTAACATAATGTTGGGCTAATTAGTCCATTAAGATAAGTAGGGTGGGCTTCTAAGTCCATTAACACAAGCCCAAGTCCAAATAAGTAATAATCTAAATAAAAGTCCAAGTAATTAACTAGTAACCTTAGTTAATTAAAAATGATTAATAAAAATTAATCATGAATGCAAATAATATTCTAAATATTATTCGTGAAAAGTTCGTGTGTCACAAAGACGTGTCGGGCATTTAAAAGTCATGTACGGTAACAAGTAAATGTAATAAAATACATTCATTAACACGCAAGCATTAATAATAATTATTATTAATTAAAAGTTGGAAAATTCCGGGTTGTTACATCTCCTAGGCGCGACGCGGCCTATAGTGTGAACAGGGGTCGAGCTGAAGAAAGTTTCTGTTTCGAGTTTTGCTGTGGAGGCGCGGCGCGGCCCTATTTAGGCGCGGCGCGGCTATGCCTGTCGGGCAAGTTTCTAAAAACGTGTTTTCTTGTTCCCAAAGCTATTTTCTTGTTGAGTTTTACCTATTTAAGCATCTTATTGTAACTCATACATGTATCCACGAAATTTATCAATAAAAGAACTCTCTTTGGTGGCCGAGGATTAAAGTAATCATTCGTGATTACATATAACCTCGTTAAATTCTATTGTCTTTATCGTTTTTGCTAGTTTCTTCATAAACATCAATTATTTTCGTTTATTGTAAGTGGGTTTGATAACCTAGGGTTATCTAGTCTTGTTAGGGCTCACGTGCTTTATTCCTAACAAAGTTTTTTTTCTTCTTAAACTGTGCGTCTTTAATCATTTTTTTTTTCCAATTCCGTTTGATTACTGTTAATACACACAAAACAATATAAACTGATTTTTATTTGTTACTTGTTTGTATTTTATAGTGTTAATACACACAAAACAATATAAACTGATTTTTATTTGTTACTTGTATGTATTTTATAGGTACAACAACCATTCTTGTGAATAACTCGATTGCTTCCAATTAATTCTTGATTACACTTTTTTAAGAATATGGTATTCCGATTTTTCAAAATCCATTTAATTAATTGATCAACGTCGGTTAACGAGTCCAAATCGAATATGTTAATCAAAGTCTGTCAGAATTAAAATTGACCAACATTTTAACATGAATTCAAACTAGAAATTTTAGATGATAGTCTCGTGTTTCTCATCTTGTAACATAACGTTAAATGAGAGTCTCGTTCTTGCTCGTGTGTTATGTATTTTTTTTTTGTTGATTGCTCGAGAAGCTAATCAAAATTTTAATTGCCTGTCAAGAATAGAAAAAAAATTAGAATTTTAGAGTTTTGAAATGGAATGGTAGATTTTATGTAATTATATTAGAGTGTATGTTTATATTTATGACTTTCTTTTATATTAATACATATAACATAAATTTATTATTTAAATGTATTAAAAACAATCCGATTAATCTCCGAATTGCCGATTACACCTTCTAAAGTTATGACCGATTACTCCCGAGTAGCTTAGCGAGTTTTTCAACCTTGGGTACAAATATATAATATAATTAATAATTAATTAATATTATAGATGCAAATATATAATTAATTATGTAAGTACCTGCTTTTCGGAAAATATAAAAAACACTAGTATATAAGTATCTTAATCTACATCTACATTTATGATCAATATATTCTTTTGCTTTTCCAAAAAAATAAAAATATTCATAAGACTAATAATATCATTTTTGCTAGTATCATTATGCTCTAAGATACTCAAATACATATAGAAAAAGCTTTATAGAATGTCGAGTTTTGAAATCCTCATAAATAATCTCATAATTAAACTTACTAGCATCATACGGAGTATCTTATAATAATATATCTTAGGTGTCCAGATAAAAATTCAGAAACAATCTTAAATTAACTCGTTTAAGGCCGTATATATCAAAGTAAATATAGTCGACTCCATTTGTATTTTTCCCTTATGTGTTAATGTATAAGAAAACGTCATATTAGAGTTGTGCATGGCTCACAATCTGATCAAACTAGCTCAATTCAGTTATTTCTCAAGTCCCAATTTGCAGCACAAAGTCAGATCGAGTACCTGACAATATACTACCTGTTTGGTTCATTTCGATTCTAGAATCCTTAAGTTTGGTTTTGTCAAAAGAATCGACATGCTTCATCAAAACATAACATTTAAAGTTTGTAAACGTAAACATAAATCAAATTAATAAATTTATATCAGATTATTTTTTTTTTTTTGAACGGCAAGATTGCATTAGTCCGGACCGAAGCCTAGTCATCATTTGCACACACACACACGTTCGGGCAGGAAACCCGAACCACGATCACAGGGATCCGAACCCTTAAACCATCCCGAGGGGCAGGCGGGCCGGACCTTAGTCCCGGATCGGGTCGGTAAAACCTTCCCTTTGGGCTGACCTCAATGGAACCTATTTCAGTCCATGTTTAATTTGGTCATTCAGAAGCCAGGTTCGAACCCTGGACCTCTTACCCGGCGAGGGTGTTAAACACCACCGCATACCACTCAGGCATGAAAGTGTATTTATAATGGCGGAACTTAAACCCGGATACATATGAGACGGGTGTAAAAATTTAATAAATTTTTCATTGTCAGCTATGATAAACACTAAAAAAAATATTATTCTTTGGGAAAAAAAAAAAATTTTAGCGTACATTTTTTTTTTTCCGTTAAATTCAAATAGGTCAAATACCCCCTATAGTAAAACTATGTTCCCCCTGGTCGCTAAGTATATACTGTACTTATTCAAGTAATAACGTATGATACACAAACGATAATATGCTTTCAATCTATTCAAATCTATGTGATTGTGTTATAATAGGATGACTATGTCACTAAGCAACTTATTATATAGTACCTTTTAAAAATTACTAGTAGTATATACTACTCCGTATATGAGTATATGATTTTACGTAATCAAATCGAGTTACGATCAACTTCCTACATAGTGTTAATTTTTTTTATTTTATTAAAACACATGGTTGGATATCGAGACGTGCAATGTATGAAATCGTAAATGGCACAATATTCAAAAGGTTAAAAAATATAGCTCAAATTACATATCTAAGTCCATTTATTTGTTAATGATTTAAAACTTAAAACTTAAAAATTAAAAATACTTAAATATAGCTAATGAATGGAAAACATTTTTATATATAAAAACATTCGTATGTAAATGGCCTATCTTATTTTTTTTTTTGAAAAGCCAACTTTGTATTAAAACTCTCAACAGAATACAATCTTTTTGAAGCGTATAGCTTCTCAAACACACCCACTATATACATTCATACATCACACACTATACACAGACTATATACATATACATTAATGTTGATCCGATATTAATACACACGGACTATTTAACCCGGATCAATATTGTGAACACGAGGAAAGCTTAGACTACTCGGATGAAGTAACCATTGTTGCCAACCCATGTATAGCAAGTTAGAACGGTTTTTAATCCACTCGAACGATTGGGTTTGAATTTCATTGATAATCTTTGGTGACGCCCAATTGTCATTTGAGAAAACCTTTAAGTTTCTATTTTTCCAAATGCTATATCCCGTTATCCATTCAATTGCTTGCCATATCCGCTTTTCATTCGTTGATCTCCCACCAATATTTGTGCCACGGAACGCATTCTCAATTCCCACGTTGATACTCGGACTCACCTCCCACCATTTAAGTATCCCATCCCAAACCATCTTGGCATGGTCACATTCGAAAATTGCATGCTCCACTGTCTCAATCTCTTTGTTGCATAAGGGACAAAGTAACGAATCGATGTGAACACCTCGTTTTTCTAGCTCTACTCTAGTCGGTAGTCTATTTTTCAAAGCCCTCCACACGAATATCCCTAATTTTTGCGGAATAAGATTATTTCGTAACGTTTCGGGCTCGGAAGAATTACCTCCAAGAAGTAGAGCATCGATCGACGAGGCAACAGATTTTGAGCAATACGTTTCTTTGCCGCTCGGTTTGAAGACCCACTTGCATTCTCCTTCGGTCAGGCTTGCAGTAGATTTAATCATGTCTTCAAGCCTTGATAACTCGCCATGTAATCGACCCCTTAAACCTCTAGCCCAATTCCACATGAACACCCACTCGCTTCCGCTCATTTTAACCCTATCACTGACCCGCACGCCTGCATCAGACTCGAGACGATATAGTCTCGGGAAGACTTGCATAAGTGTATTTCCACCAACCCAAGCGTCGTTCCAGAAGCTTATATCATTCCCGTCCCCAATTCTTTGTTCAAAATAGTCTTCCACATTGATGCCTAGCTTATGAAAATCGGACCTGATCTTGATAATGTTCCACCACACTGAACGATGCTTGACACAAGAACGATTAGTAATACACCCCAACCCCCCGTCCCGCCCATATATGCTTTTAATTATATTAACCCATAATGAATTGTTCTCAACTTTGAATCTCCACCACCATTTAGCTAAAAGAGAAAGATTTTTTGCTTTTAACGACCCGACATTTAACCCGCCCTTATCGTATGGTTTAAGAATTGAACAATGCCCGCAAAATTGACCAGACGGACCTGTTTATATATCATTAACTAGTAGCATATAATACACAACAACAATATCCAATCTCACATGTGTGTGGTATGAGAGAGGTGAGACGTAGATAATCCTTTCTATAACCTAGAATAAAAAGAAGTCATTTCTCCACCTCGAATGAAACACTCCAAGAATGGGGAAAGTCCTCCCTCTCTATTTTCGACATATATAATCTCTACATTAATAAAAAAATACGAAAAATAATACTCCGCATCTATTCTATAAAAACGAATGAAGCAGAGGCCGCACATTGTTGTGGGAAAAAAATTTGTGTGATAACTTAAACACATTTTTTCAATAGTATAACATTGTAACGTGAAATCATTTGTAGCAGTATATAGTCATGTGTAACACCTTTTCTTATTAAATCAGAGTGAAAGTAATATAAATAAGTCATGGCATATTATGTATTAAACACAAATCATTAATACATATTATCATTGAATTTGTGTTACGTTATACAAACAATTTTACAATACGCCGACTGACATCAAAGTTCAAGAACTGTCAAACGTATGTTAAGCCAACCAATCTTCACCCAAAATACTGACATGCAAAAGGATCATAAACATGCATGGAAAGATGTGTGAGATTAGCACGAAGGTAAGTGAATGAAACTAATGAACAGATATAACGCACAACATCAAATCATATATCACTAGTATCTCAATTCTAACACCTAACACAATTACAACCATAAGAGGATCGGCGACTTGTACGGCCTAGCAACCACTAGCTGACCGGGCTAGGGTTTATTTATAGCCCATACTACCGAATTAACAGTATAGTCTCTCAAACGCAACACATGCGTCTTACCATTTTATACTACACAAACAGTAGTCATTAGACCCAACCTTTCCGACTCAGTTGACCTCTTTATCGTCCAGGTGACCACATGACGGATTTTCAACATGTGCACATAAATCACGTAACACAAACATATCAACAATATTCTACTTCATGACAAACAGTCTAACATATGGTAATCTAAATAAGCAATAGCACCACAGTAGCATCATTTGCTACTCGATGCTATTTACGAAAGATAGTTCCACTCACCGATTAACAACACTAGGAAATACTAAGAGTTCTTATATTACTAAGCCTTCTTCATATCTTTATCACCCGAGAATAATACAATACGAGTCATTTAACACAAATATATTATTTATTTATTTCTGAAAAAATATATACAACGGAATATCATTTATCAAACCAGGGTATAAGTACATATTAAACATGTTATTGATATACTTTACAGTTCAACTGGTGTTACTTTACAAAACGGTTAAGCATAGTTATATCAAGCATCAAAGTTCTTCAGTGTGCCAAACATAACCAGAGTACGACTATCTTCTCCCGTTTCTAGCATGCAAAACAATATAACCTCCAGGGGAGAAAATATTTGAGATTAGCACAACGCTGAGTGAATGAGATATCCCAACATATATTAATATAAAGTATCAAGCCTAGCCTTTAGGGATCATGCATCTGGTCACGAGCATAAGGACATAGCGTTACACAGCTATCACATAATATAGCATTACACAACTATATCATACAGTGCTAGGCAATGGTTCAAGTAACAGAGTAGCTGTAGCATCAGCTAGCCATTTACTAGAGGCACCAAAGGTACTAGACTAACATAGTGTAGTGACCCGTCCTAATCCACCCGGACGAAGTCCATATCGATTATAAACGATTCACAATAGTTGATTACATCGCGAGGTACTTGACCTCTATATGATACATTTTACAAACATTGCATTCATTTTTGAAAAGACAAACTTTCATTACATCGAAAGTTGAAGGCATGCATACCATTTCATAATATATCCAACTATAATTGACTTAATAATAATCTTGATGAACTCAACGACTCAAATGCAATGTCTTTTGAAATATGTCATGAATGACTTCAAGTAATATCTCTAAAATGAGCAAATGCACAGCGGAAGGTTTCTTTCATACCTAAGAATAAACATGCTTTAAAGTGTCAACCAAAAGGTTGGTGAGTTCATAGATTTATCATAACAATCATTTCAAAATATTAATAGACAACAAGATTTCCGTTTATAAATATATGTACACTCGCAAGTGTATAAAAGTATTCTATAAGTTGTTGAGCGCTTCGATAACCATACTTAACTATTAATGTGGCATATTCCATTTATTATGAAATCTATCTACACTCGCAAGTGTAGAAAAACAAAATACTATGCAACCGTTTACGATACTAGAGCGACTAGCCCGGTTGGGGTGGTCAAACCCGATAGATCTATCAATAGGATTCGCGCTTACATGTTCTTCCAACATGTAAATATTAGTTACCAAGCTATTAGGGAAAAATATGCAAAGTGGTACAACTCAACGTAGAATATGTTTTTAGTACTTGTGTCCATTTCGTAAAATAGTTATAAAACAGAGCATGTATTCTCAGCCCAAAAATATATATATAAAGGGAGTAATGAAACTCACTATACTGTATTTTGTAGTAAAAATACATATGACGACATTGAACAATTGTAGGGTTGGACTCGGATTCATGAACCTATATCATTTGGATATTTATTAATACACATAATCGCAATCGAATAAGTTTATATATATAATTTGCTAATTATATCATTTTTTTATATTAATAGTATATATATATATATATACGTCTCATATATTCATTTTGTATATAAAACTAGAAATTTTGTTATGTTATATGTTTTAGATATATTTTTATAAGTATATATATATATCATTTGTTTGTTAAAAATAGTATTGATAATAATACTAAAATTATATTAATATTGATATAAATAATAATAATAATAATAATAAAGATATTCATGATAATAATATTATAGTTTTAAATTTAATAGTAATATCATAATTAATACTTATGAGAATAATAATAATAATTGATATAATACTTATAATTACGATAATAATAATAATAACAATTATAATACTTTTTAAAAATAATAATAACTAATAATAGTAATAATAACAACAACAAAAACAATAATAATAATAATAATCATAACAATACTAATAATAATAATACTTGGTTAAAATTTAAAACTACCTTTCACTGAAAAAGGCTAAAAAAATGCACCATCAGGGATTTGAACCCGTGACCTTCTGTTAACACAACACCCTCCTAAACCATGGAACCGTTTCTGATTTTTTGATATTAAACCCACCCATTTAAATATAACCCGCCTCCTGTTTCATCTTCTCCTTCATCTTCTTCAACAAAAAAATCAATCGACCCAAACACATTAATAGCTATAATTACGAGTTTGTTGATTCGTTTAAGACTTGAAAACGATTGTAAACATATAACTTGTGTTTTTGATTAACAAAAAAAAAATTAAATTTTTTTTTAATCAGAATTGCTTCCGTCGCTGCTATGAATAAATAAAAAAAAATAATGTTCTCATTTTTAAGATCATAATAGACAAAGTTTATAATACAAAATATATTTCAAATCAAACTTATAAACTTTCTGTAAGCTTAATTGAATCCAACACATTGAATTGAACTTGAATTTCGTGAAGAACAATTTCTGTTGACTTTTTATTTTTGAAGTTTGACTCTAAAATTCGTGCTAAATAAAAAGATTTGAGAATTGAAACTTTGCAGAAACAATCACTAGAGTATTCTAACGCAATTGCATTTTTAGATTTTTGAAATGAATTTGAATTTGAGTTTTTGACTACAAAGTTAAAGAACAGAGATATATATCGTGTTTTATATATATATTTTTTTTTATTTTCAGTTTTCCTTTGTTTAACAACACAGAGTAAGATATATAGAACATAAGCTTGCTGTTTTCAATTGTGATTGAGAGGAACTCGTAACAAATTGGGGACAGTCAGATTCATTCCACCAAGAAACAGATAAAAAAAATAATAAAAAAGTACAAAGGGGATGGTGACCCTCAACTGACTTGGAATTCTGTATATTTGATGGAATTGATCAGATAGTGAAAGGAATTTTAACATTACATGATATATATAACAGTTTCATCTATCTGTATTTATATTTCAGTATATTACATATATTTGTATATATATATATATATATATATATATATATATATATATATATATATATATATATATATATATATATAATGATAATAAAACAATAGTGATAAAAATGACAATAATAATAATAGTAATAATAATTATTACTAGTAATAACTTTTAATCATAATAAATAAAAATGATGATATTAATAATAATCATAATATAATTAATAATCATGATAATTAATTTGGATGATAATTAAAATGATAACAATACTAAAATAAATTACATGTATCTAATTTTACATCTATATATCCATTATTGAAAACAATAACATTATTAATACCGATATTAACATTAATTTTAATATTAACAAAAATAATGAAAGTAATAATATTGATATAACAATTATATTTTAACTTGTAATTTAATATATTAGTATTACCTATCATTGATTATGTAACATTTAGTAATTATATTATGTATATTATATAATAATCTATATTGAGTATTAAATCTTTATATATTTTAATATACATCACAATATACATAAGATAATAAATATGTATAGAAATCATATATGTTTATATTTAGATTTACATAATAACAACATTATTATTTTGCATATTATTTTACATACATGATTCTAATGTTTCAGTTATATCTTATTATTTCTAATTATTATATATACATACATTTATATATACATATACATATTTATCTACAAACAATTGTTCGTGAATCGTCGAGAATGGTCAAAGTCAAATGATTGTGCAAAAGTAGTTCAAAATTTTGAGACTTGGTTTAATAGGCTTTACTTATCATGCCGAAATCATATAGAATAAAGTTTAAATTTGGTTGGAAATGTCCGGGTCGTCACAGTACCTACCCGTTAAAGAAATTTCGTCCCGAAATTTGAATGGGATGGTCATGGTTGACATTAAGTATGTTTTCATGACTCATATGAGCTAGAATAAATAGAGTTTTATTATCATTGAGTAATAAGGATAAATTAATTCGATTATTCGAAGAGTACGAATGAAGCTATCACAAAGAGTGAGATGAGTAAATAGTGTTTCGTCAAATCTTTTGACGTAGATATGTTGATTTACGGAATTCAAGGAATTTAGAGAACATCGTCGATATCTGAAAGATTTGAATTCTTTGGTGAATAAAATCTCTTTAACTAAATGCGATTATCTGCCTCGATCTCTTTACTAGATATTTCACTATAAATTAACTTCTTCCGTTCCATTACTTTTATCACTCCTATACTCAATTCCCAAATTCAAAAGATTGTGAAAATGCTTAATCTAGTTCTAATCCTTGTCCTTATCCTTACTATCGCAACAATCATTCTCCTTTTCCAACTTTCACCGGAGGAATCTGTTTTCTTCTACTTCGCCCTTGGGGTTATAGTGTTTTTAATTCTCCTGTGTCTTTATGTTGCGATAAACATTGATATACACGGTTTGTAATTTCCGTGTTGTTATTGGGATTTATATCTTCTCTTATATTTTAGAGATCTTTACCTTTTTATTATCTTCTCGACCTCTATTATAGCGAGTAACGGTCTAGAATTCGTAAGTATGGAGTTTCGAATGAACTTAATGTTCTAAACAAGAATAAATGTAATAGCGTGATTTGATTTGTCAATTTACCAGAATCACTAAGGATAGAACTATCAAGAATATAGTTTCTTGATATTTTTCAAAATTTAAATAGAATGAAAGAGTTATGTAACATGACACATGATGACGTTATGGTCTGTGAATCATCATGTTTCATTTAGAAACTCAGCATGACTTACTGTAAATTAATCACATTGATCAAGTGTCATTATATTATACTAACTCATGCATTAATTTCCAACACTACTTCAAAAATATTCATATTTTAAATTTGAATTTTTCAGAATTTAGAAACTAAAACAGTTTCTTTTATAATATATCACAGATAGAGCGGAGAGATAATTAATATCGGATAAGAATATTTATGAAGATATCTTCAGAAATATGGAGGATATTAATAAAAAAGGATACGATGATATCTTAGAATTTCAGAATCAACTTGTGATGAAGAAATTCATTCACGATGATTTAGAGCGGTTAAGGAGTAAGGTATTCGCTAAAGATTTCATCAAAATCAGAATCATCGGGATTCTTTATGTACACGTTTAGTCCTTGTAATTTGTCCATCAGCCTCCTTCATAATTTTGCATAATCCGCTTTTCAGAATTTCGGAGTGAAAGATCATAATTCTAATAGATAAATGTTATATGTATACATATAACTGTTGATGTAGAATGTTGCGAGTTTTCAAAGTACTGATTGCTGAATCCCGATAATTGGTATGGTAGTTCTCGTTACAAGATGTGGATGAATATATGATAGGGTTTTAATGAATAATTATAATGGTTTTTCGTAGAGACTTAAGCCGTTGAATGATGAAGTTGCTGGTAAGTTTTCTGCTAATGGGGTGAGATATAAACGGTTCTTCGGTAACATTGACGAAAGGCAAACTTATATATCATGGTTATAATAAGGCTAATCCAAATGACAGTCGGAGTTGATCTGCTAGAGCTGTGACAAAATTGGTTACTTTGGAAAGGAATTGTAGGGCTATTTTCGGTAATAACAATGCCAAAGGAGCTAGCACATATACGTGTTAAACGTTTACTCAGATTTCAAGAGTTTTCAGGTGCATAACTATATGCATCCATCTTTTATTCTGTAGATGAAGTGTGGTTGGTTCATCCTCTCGATTTAGGTGTTTTCAATAATCATGAAAGGTTTGAACGCAGATCGTAATCGTCAAGATACAAATGAGGTTTAGGATAAAATCAAGTGGCAAACTTGAAGAATTGTTTAGTTTCATATGTTATAATCAATATTTTAATTCATTTTAATTGTCCAATATTGGTAGTCCACAGTTAGTAATTCAATAATTCATATATAGTTTAATATATAATATTTGAATTAATTAATACGTGTCGTGACCCGTGTACATGTCTCAGACTCGATCACAACTCAAAATATATATTATTGTAGAATCAACCTCAACCCTGTATAGCGAACTCGAGCATTACATCATATAGAGTGTCTATGGTTATTCCAAATAATATATATAGATGCGTCGATATGATATGTCAAAACCTTGCATACGTGTCCCGATATTTAAAGTGCGTAAAATAAATAACAGAAATCAAATGACGATAAATAAAATTGCGATAAATAAATGTAATCAGTTAGCTAGGAATAGGATTTTCGTTAGCGTGGATTCTTAACAAAATTTCTCATAGTTAATTTGTTTGTTTCTAACAAATTTTATTTTCTCAAATGTTTTCTTCATTATGCCACTTGTTGGATTCTGAGAAGTCAAAATCCAAATATGAAATTGAATGAAAATGGTTATTTTGTGGTGAACAGATTCGTATATCGGTGAATGTAAGTAGGATAGTAAATAACTGTTGAATCAGATTCGAAGAATGTACAGTGTAACTTATTAATGTGAAATCTAAATATTCCCCGGGTATTGCCTACCCGTTAAAATATTTTCACCCTTAACAGTTTGTACAAAAGAATTTTTAATTACAATCTTTATGTAAACATATATACATATATATTTTCTTCTGATGTAACGATGGATTTAATGAGTCAATATAATATTAGACTTATTTGATTTTTGGTTTGAGTTAGAATAATTAATCTCTAAAACTATTAGGAATCACATATTCTTCGCAGAATAATAATGAAGTTATGGATCAAAACTTCATCGTTCATTGTTGTTGGTACTCCTTGGTATCTGTGGTGCATATGACGTTGATGTTCGAGGTACAGATTGTGATGTTGAGGTGTGAGATGCGAATGTTGCTGTTGATGGATGGTGGTACTGTTTTTGCTGCTGGTGCTGCTGATGCTGTCGGTACTGCTGATGTGACAGTGCTGATGTTGATGGTTCTTATGTAATAAGTATAGCTTGTAAATCCCGCACCATTCTTGTCAAGGTTTCTATCCTACCCTCTATCATTTCTATCCACCCACTCATCTGATTCGATAGATCTTGATTATCAATTCGAAGTTCCCTAACTTCTTCTAATATTCCCCTTTGATTGGTATTCGGAAGTAGAGGTTGAATATTTTTTGAGATTGCAGTAATGCTACCTTCGAGGCAGAATATTTTGGCAAGTAGGGTGAAAACAGTGTTGCGCAGAGGTTCACCGGTGAGTACATCATTTTCTCCGATGTTAGGTGGTAAGTCTGATTCATGGTAGGGTTCGTCTTCTTCATTTCTCCATCGATTGAGTAAGTCCCGGACCCACCCCCATCTCCTCCAGAAAGAAAAATAGCTAAATGTTGGAGACACTTCGGGTTTATTGACTTCGGAGTCTACTTCAATACGCATATCGAAATCGCTTCCGAAACTAATGGAATCTAAGCTAGGTGTAGGATCCATCTTTAACGATCAGTAAGAGGATTTTGATATGAAATGATTTTCGGATATCGGATGATATTCTAATTGCATAGAATACGTATATATAGTACAGAAGATCCCGTGAATTACGGAGGAAATTAAGGAAACGTTGAAAGGACCCGTCCTAATCCATCCGGACGAAGTCCACATCGATTATAAACGATTCACAATAGTTGGTTACATCGCGAGGTACTTGACCTCTATATGATACATTTTACAAACATTGCATTCGTTTTTGAAAAGACAAACTTTTATTTGATTGAAAGATGACGACATGTATATCATTTCATAATACAACCAACTATAATTGACCTAATTATGATCTTTGATGAACTCGATGACTCGAATGCAACTTCTTTTGAAATATGTCATGAATGACTCCAAATAATGTCTCTAATATGAGCAAATGCACAGCGAAAGATTTCTTTCGTACCTGAAAATAAACATGCTTTAAAGTGTCAACCAAAAGGTTGGTGAGTTCATTTGTTTAACATAAATAATCATTTCATAAATTTAATAGACCACAAGATTTCATATTTCCATTTCTCATAAACATACGTCCCATGCATAGAGACAAAAATATCATTCATATGTATTGAACACCTGGTAACCGACATTCACAATATACATATAAGAATATCCCCATCATTCCGGGATCCTCTTTCGGACATGATATAAATTTTGAAGTACTAAAGCATCCGGTACTTTGGATTGGGCTTGTTGGGCCCGATAGATCTATCTTTAGGATTCGCGTCAATTAGGGTGTCTGTTCCCTAATTCTTAGATTACCAGACTAAAAGGGGTATATTCGATTTCGATCATTCAACCATATAACGTAGTTTCAATTACTTGTGTCTATTTCATAAAACAGTTTTAAAAGTTGCGCATGTATTCTCAGCCCAAAAATATAAAGGGTAAAAAGGCAAATGAAACTCACTTATTGTATTTTGTAGTAAAAATACATATGACGATATTGAACAAGTGTAGGGTTGACCTCAGATTCACGAACCTATATCAGTAATATATATTAAAACCTATAATCACATAATTCCATCTAATAATTATATAGTATTTATTTATTAAGTATTTTATAATACTCATACCCAATTCTAATTAAGATATATATATATATATATATATATATATATATATATATATATATATATATATATATATATATATATATATATATATATATACTTTACTTATATTATATTTTTAATTATGTTACATATACTTATTTTGTAAAATAATTAATATTCATACATATAACTATATTAATATATGTATATAAGTAATTATTAAAAATCAGTAGTTTGTTATATGTAATATTTATATTTTTATATAACTATTGTTTATTTGATAAAATATAAATAGTAAAAGTTGTATTATAGTAATGACAATAATAATATTAGTAATTCATTAAATTGTAACTTAATTGTAATTTTAATCATTTTCATAATAATATTTGTATCTATAATCTTTATATTTGTAATCATAATAATAATAATAATAATAATAATAATAATAATAATAATAATAATAATAATAATAATAATAATAATAATAATAATAATAATGTTAATAATGATAATAATAATGATAATAATATTAATAATAATAAAATATAAATATTAATAATGATACCAAAATAATATCATAATTATAATATTTATCATGTTTATATATTATCTTATACTTATTTTCATTTTCATCATTTTACCATTATCTTTTAAACCATGTCAACTTAATTTAACATCTTTTATCATTTAATCATAATCAAGATATTAATAATAATAATATTAATAACATAATAATAATAATAATAATAATAATAATAATAATAATAATTACTAATAACAATAATAAAAATAATAATAATAATAATAATAATAATAATATTAAGTAATAAGAAAACTACCTCAGAGAAGTATCCCTAAAAAAAATGCCCAAGTCCGGGTTTGAACCCGCGACGTCCCGCTAACCCGATAACATTCTCTTAAACCATTCCTCTATCCAATGCTATCTGTTTTAATTCACGAATTAATCTATGTAACACATTTATCCAGTTTTCTTCTTCTTCCACAAACTTAATCGTTTTTCACCATATATCATAATCATATTTCATCATTATAATGCACCATCGTCATCTATTATCATTATCAATCTCAGACGTCTTCCTTCTACTAACCCGTTTAAAAGAAACCCGTTTCGATTCATCATTTACCATAAACATTTATCATTTTATCTTCATTTATCATTACCATTATCATCATCCTAATTATCATTAACCTACTTAACTATCATCCTCATTTATCATTCGCTATCATCATCATCACACTTCATTTGCTTGTAAATCATCATTAACAAATGATAAACTTAATCAGACAAGGTAACATGAATTAACACGTTGCTGTGCAATTTTTATGAGGTGGTTTTCATGATATAGGCCCAAGTTAAATGGGTTTGGAGTAATCTGTCCAAGTTGAAACGTAAACGGCCCAATAATCATAACATAATCGGCCTAAAGCTACATCATTTAAGCCTACTTCAAAACCCAATTAACTATCTGATTTCCTTTTTCGTTAATAACTAATAGGTGGGGTTTTTAATTTAGGTTTGTCGGCCACAATATAAAGATAAAGAATATAAATAAAACAGCCATAATCAGTTCGATTCATCATCATCTATAGTCGGTGTAACAGAAACCAAGAATTAGAAAACGGTATCGACAAGTGAGGGTGGTGGGTTTCACTTCAAACAGAAACAGAAGATATATCAGCGGTATTAATGGTTTACGGTGGTGATGTATAGTGATTCGTAACAGGAACAAAATTTAGGAGAGAGAGAAAAGGAGGATAGAGAGAAAGGATATATGGAAGATGGTTTCATGGCTGCTAGTTCGGGTTCGACTGAAAACAGAAACGTAAATGAATTTAAATAGCAGCGATTTTATCACAGAAACTCGAGTAGTAGTAACAACCAACGAGGAAGAAAAATAAAATAGCAGTTTGATCGAATATGTAGAAACAGAAAACGTAAATAATGATGCATGGTGGATGTCTGGGTTTGAGTTCGAACAAGAACTGTAAGTAAATAGAAAGCAATCGTGTGTGTATATATGTATGTGATATGATGATGAATGTTTATGATGTTTAATGGTTATTCTCGAATAAGAGAGAGATATAGGTGACGGTTGGGCTCGATTGAAACAGAAAAACAGTCGCAGTGATGGTGGTTCGAATTGTAGCAACAACAGGAGGGACGAGTGGTGTTGTTCGAGCATTGAGGTGGTGGTTTCGTTGTCACAAGGAAGAATTGTAGAGAGAAAGAGAGATGTACAGCGGTTTAAGGGTGGCTCACGGTGGTGTTTATTTTGTAATTAAAACACGAGGAAGACACATGGTGGTGAAAGGTGTTAGTGTAAACGAGTTGAAGTGGGTGGTAATAGTGGTAACCGATGGTGGTTGTTGAGTGGATTGTGGTGATCCTTGTTCATTGCTGATGGTGTGTGTGGAGCTCGACAACATCAAGAAGGAAGTAGGAACAAAAGATAATTGAATGGTTTGTTGTTTGGTCCCTGTTAAATGGAGAAACCCTATCAATCTTAAGATAATAGTTGAACGTGTTCTTGATGGTTGAATGGTGGTTGTGATTATGGGTTGGGTATGACTTTGTTTAATGAGTTAATTGTTACTTTATCCCAAACTTATGTTGACAGAATATTTCTCCCAAGTAATAAAACAAAGAAAAAGGAATGGAGCAGATAATATCTATAGTTGATTCGTACCAATTAAGGACTTTGATGTCCAATTTGTTTTTATAAAGTGATGATTTAGACTTGTAATTAGAATGGAGACAGAAAACAAATTGATAAAGTTGATTGTAATATGTCACTGAATCTGTAATAATATACCTGCATTTATTAAATTTGTGTAATAATAATTAAGAGTACTAGTAATAATAATATAAATGTAATGTTGATAACATTAATAATAATTTCTATCAAAAATGATACTAGTACTAATAAGAATAAAAGTAATAAAAATGATAATGATAATATTATTATAGATATTAATAATTAATAATAATACCAATCATAATAATATTAGTAATAATAATTACATAACCATTTATATATATATATATATATATATATATATATATAGACATAATTATTTACACACAATTGTTCGTGAATCATCGGGCATAGTTAAATGGTAATTGATTACATGAATGTAGTTTCAAAACTTTCGAGACTCATCATTACAGATTATGCTTATCGTGTCGGAAACATATAAAGATTAAAGTTTAAATTTGATCGGAAATTTCCGGGTCATCACAGTACCTACCTGTTAAAAGAAATTTTGTCCTGAAATTTGATCGAGGTCGTCAAGGCTAACTATAGGAATGTTTTCATGACGAATATGAGTTGATAAATAAATTTTTATCATCATTGAGTAATATGGATAAAACTATTTGATTATACGAAGAGTATGAGTGAAGCTATCGCAAAAGAGTGAAATGAAAAAATTAAGTTTCGTCATATCTTTTGACGTAGATAGGATTGATTTCAGTAGTTCAAGGGATTTAGAGAAAATCTTCGTAATAAGATTTGATTCTTCGATAATCAAGGGAATTATGATCCGCTTTAAATGCGATCATCCGTTTTGATTGCTTTGTTGGATATTTTACTATAAATTCACCCCTTTCGTTTCTTATTTTCCACAACTCACTCCTTCTATTCTTTCTCCCAAATTTTATATTTTTAAAGCATTCGTCAATATGCTCCATCCAGTACTGATTCTTGATATACTCCTAACTTTCATATCTGTCATCCTTCTTTTTCATCTACCACCGGAGGATTTTATTTACTCTTACTATTACCTTAGGGTTATAGTGTTTTTAATTCTCCAGTGTCTGTACGTGGCAATACGTATTGATATGCACGGTTTGTAATTTATGTGTTGTTGTCGAGCTTTATATTTTCTTTTATATCCAAGGGTTCCATACTTCTGTTTCCTCTTCCCGACTTCAAGTCAAGCGAATAATGGTCCGGAATTCGTAGGTATGGATTTCGGAATGAACATAGTTAATGTTCTTTGAAGGAAATTGTAACAACCCTCACTTTTCGACTTCTAAATTACTGAATTAACCCTAGGGTTATATATCTAACTATATGTATTAAGGGTTGTTATATACAATTAAATATTGACCGAATAGTAATTTTTAGTCAACAATGTACGCTTAAATAAATAATATATTATTAATTTATATAATTTGACATAATTTAACTAAGTATATAAACTTTGTATCACTTTTATTATTTAGTTAATGTATTATATATTTAACTATATAATAAATCCAATTATATATAAATGTAATAATATTTACAAACTTACTAAAACTATAGTTTAATAATTAAAATCATAATTATTATTAAAAATACAAAATACCGAATTATTTATTATCTTTATGCAAAATTTGTATTTATTAATTAAATAAAACAAAAATAAAAAAAATAAAAATAAAATATTATTGACAAATATTCTTGGAAAAACATTAAATAAATTTATTTATTTACATAAAAAAAATCCTTAAAATAAATAAAAAATAAATAAAAAATAAATAAATAAATAAATTACTTTTTAATTAAAAATTTTAATGGAAAAACTACTTTTATTATTTTATTTTGTGCATTATCCCATGACCTAACATTTAATACTTTTTAATTTTAAAGTTCCATTAAGAATTAAATATTTCTTTTTCTTTTAATTATTTTATTCTTTTTACCTAATTTTTTCAAGTATAAATACCCCTCATTTCTCATTCAAACTCACACCAAAATTTCTCTCATTCTCTCTTTGAAGAATTACTACTAGTAAGTATTCTTTTCTTACTTTTTATTTTTTACTTTTTACTTTTTACTTTTTACTTCGGTTATTATTTTTACTGAAACATGTAAATAATGTTATAAATTATATGCAATTAAAAATAAAATAAATAACATGTATACACTATTACTATTACTAGCACCTATAACATACTACTTATATTGTAACATAAAAACATTTTGGGATATGTATTAGAGATGTATAGATCTTCGAACTTTCTTGACGAATGGTTTCTTTGAGATTCTAGGCAGAGGGTTTGGATTTCCGATTTAAAGGGTCCTATGGCTCAAGCCCCTAGATCTAAATTAGCCATTCGAAGGGAAAGGGGTGATTGGAAGCTTATCTAATACGACAAGTATCCCAAAATGGAAAACACTGATAAAAGTAGAAACTCTCTAGTCATAGAAACTTAGTAAAATAAGAAACTTTCTAAAAATGGAAACTTTATAAAAATAGTAACTTACTAGGAATAGAAACTTAGTAAAACAAACACATACTTAAACTTAAACATGGGCAAAACACTTAACTACTCTTAAATGTCAATAGGTTGACTTTTCTGCTCACTCGTTCAACTCTTTATTCCGAGGAATAACTCTCTCTCTACTTACTAAGGTGAATTCATAGCCCCTCTTTATTGCTAGCAAACTTACTTACTTTTACTTGGGGTGAGACACATGCTGTTTTTACTTTTTACACGTTAGACACAAGTACCAAACTGTTAAACTATGCTATACCCGGCTATGTCCGACTAAGTCCCTACAGTGATATTTTTAATTGCTGCGGCATGCTTAATTATTGGGGGTAGGCCTATCGGGAGTAATGTCCCCGATACATTTGACCAAGTCATTGTATTACTTAATAATGAAATTAAACCGACAAGGACAGACATAACTTGTCATGGGGCAAAAACTTGAACGTTTAGTCTAAATATCACGCATTGGCATAACTTTTTGATCCTGCGGGAGATCAACTTTACAAACTAAATCTTGTGGTCTAAAACAACGACAAACTTTTTGTTAAACCTATGAACTTCACTCAAACTTTTTGGTTGACACTTTAGCATGTTTTGTCTCAGGTACTGTTTGATTCAAGCTCTTATACTTACTGCTTATGTGATGCTACTTGGACATAGGATCAAGAGATATCGCATTTATTACTTCTGCATGTGAACATTTACGATATTGTTATTCCTGTCATTGTAACGATATTTCATTTTCCGCTGCGTACTCATTAAAGTTAAATTCATCATTTAGTATTGTTCTCATTTATTATAATATGTTGGTATGTTTTGATATTAGTGACGTTCCTTCCAGACCCTATTGGGAGGACGTTACAGAAATCGTAATGGTACGATCTTGATTTGTCAAATTATCAGAATATCCGGAAAGATAGTACTATCAAGAAGATATGTTCTTAATATGTTTGGAGATTGAGTAGAATGCAAGAGTCGTGTAAATGGCACATGATGATGGTACTAAGAATCATTACGTTTCATTAGAAACTCAGCATGAATTACTGTAATATAATCACGTTGATCAAGTGTCATTATATTATACTAACTCATGCATCAGTTCTCAACATTACTTCAATAACATTCATATTTTAAGCTCAAAAGTTTACAGAATATAGAAACTAACAGTTTCTATATGATGTAACACTGATAGCACGAAGAGATTAATGATTTCAGCTAAGAATAGTTATAAAAATATCTCCAGAAATATGGAGGATATTTATAATGAAAGATACGATAATATCTCGGAATATCTAAGATCAGAGGATGATAGAAACCATTATCTACAAGGGTTTAGAGTAAGGAGCAAGATATTCACTAAAGACTTTAGCAGGTATTGAATCATTTGGATTCTTTGAAGTCAAACTTATTCTTTGTGATTTGTCCACGGCTTCCTTCATAGTTTCGCATAATCCGTTTTCCAGTTCCAACTTTTCTGAGCTTTTCCAACTTACTATTCCTTATCATCAAACTTCCAGCGATTAAGGTCGTTTACGGTTGCCTACAATTTCTGCTGCTTCATTCAGCTTTTTCAAAGTTCAATGTATTAATTCGTAGGCTGGGTGCTTTTCAAAATTTCAGAATTGAAGATCGTAATTCTAGGATATAATTGTTATATGTATACCTATAACTATTAACGTAGAAATGCTACTAGATTCGAAATACTGATTGCTGATTCTCGGTAATTGGTATGGCAATTCTTGTTCCAAGATGCGGATAAATACATGATAGGGTTTTAACGAACAAATATAATGATTCTTCGTAGAACTTAAGTCGATGAGTAATGAAGTTGCTGATAAGTTTCTGTTAATGTGATGAAATATAAACAGTTCCTCAGTAATGATAATGAAAGGTAACTTATATATCACGATAATAATAAGGTTAATCTGAATGAAAGTCGAAGTTATCTTGCTGGAGCTATGAAAAAATTGTCTAATTTGGAGAGGGGTTATAAAGTTATTTTTGCTAATAAATGCCAAAGGATCTGACGCGGCTACATGTTAAACTTTTACTCAGTTGCCGAGATTTTCTCAGGTGCATAACTATATGCATAAATCTTTCCTTCTGTAGATGAAGTGCGGTTGGTTCATCCTCTCAATTGAGGTGTTTTCAAGAATCATGAAAGGTTTGAACGCAGATTGTAATCGTCAAGATACAAATGAGGTTTATGATGAAATCAAGTGGCAAACTTGAAGAATTGTTTAGTTTCATATGTTATAGTCAATATTTTAATTCATTTTAATTGTCCAATGTTGGTAGTCCACAGTTGATAGTCCACAGTTAGCAATTCAATAATTCATATATAGTTTAATATATAATATTCGAATTAATTAATACGTATCGTGACCCGTATTCGTCTCAGACTCGCTCACAACTCAAACTATATATATTATTGTAGAATCAACCTCAACCCTGTATAGAGAACTTGATCATTACTGTACATAGAGTCTATGGTGATTCTAAATAATATATATAGATGCGTCGATATGATATGTCAAAACCTTGTATACGTGTCCCGATATTTAAAGTGCGTAAAAATAAATAACAGAAATTAAATGACGATAAATAAAGTGCGTAAAGTAAATAACAGAAATTAAATGACGATAAATAAAATTGGAGAATGTAAATTGCGATAATTAAATTGCGATAAATATAATGTAATCAGTTAGCTAGGAACAATTAGCTAGGAACAGTTAGCGTGGATTCTTAACAAAATTCTCATAGTTAATTTGTTTGTTTCTAACAAATTTTATTTTTGTCCAATGTTTTTCTTCATTATGCCACTTGTTGGATTCTGATAGGTCAAAATCCCAATATAAAATTGAATGAAAATGGTTATTTTGTGGTGAACGGATTCGTATAGCTGTGGTTGTAAGTAGGATAGTAAATAACAGTTGAATCAGATTCGTAGAATGTACAGTGTAACTTATTAATGCGAAATCTAAATATTCCTCGGGTATTACCTACCCGTTAAAATATTTTCACCATTAACAGTTTGTACGAAAGAATTTTTAATCACAATCTTTATGAAAACATATATACATATATATTTTCCTCAGATGTAATCATGGATTCATTGAGTTAATATGATATTAAACTCATTTGGTTTATCGTTAGAACTAGAATATATAATCTCTAAAACATTAGAGATTACATAATCGTCATGAAGAACGAAGATAATTGATGTAAAATAATACGTAGAATGATGATTATGCTCGGGGTACATAATGAGATGTTGAGGCGTGTGATGTTGAAACTTGGGTTGTTGGTGATACTGGTATTGTTGTTGGTGATACTGTTGGTGCCGGTGATGCTGCTGAAGCTGGTACATTTTGCACCATATCCTCCAAATTGATTACTCGAGCGCGAAGTTCGTTGACTTCTTATATTATTCCGGGATGATCGTCGATAGGAATGAGCGAATGAATAAGGTTTAGAATTGTGGATAGAATATAATCGTGTCGAGCTACTCTGGAAATGAATGTGAGAATGGTGTCTCGAACAGGTTCGCCGGTAAACGCTTCAGGTTCATTGTCAAGAGGTGAATTCGGTTGGTGGAAGGGATCGCCTTCTTCACGTCTCCATTGATTAAGTCGACTACGAACCCATCAGATGAATTGGGGATGGCTGATTGATTGATTCATTCTGGTGACACCGCTTTTGGAGCTTAGGTGAATATCCATGTCGGAATAGCTGTCGGAATAACTATCGGAATAGCTATCGAAATCTGAGGGACTCGAACTGGTTGAGGGATTCATCTCGTACGATCAGATGAAGGATTTTCGATAAGAAATAGATTATAGGATGTAGATTAGTACCCTGCAATACATAATTTACATATGCATATATAATACTAAAATCCCATAAATTACGGAGGAATCTACGGAAGTTGTCAGGCAAAGTCTACAGTAACAGATATGCTAAGATAGGAATTAGTAGATACACTAACATACAAATTTTGTTTATACACTATTCATGCAATCCAGGAAGTAAGATATGTCTAGATTAAGAATGATAAGCAAGTGATTCCCTAAGAATGATAAGCAGGAAATTTTCGACACGAAATGATAAGCAAAACTTTTGACATGCAGACACGGTCGGAGTTCAGACTCACTAATGCATCCTAATGACTTATCAGTTAGACACACTAATGCAGATCAGGTTCGCTAAGACCACCGCTCTGATACCAACTGAAAGGACCCGTCCTAATCCATCCGGACGAAGTCCACATCGATTATAAACGATTCACAATAGTTGGTTACATCGCGAGGTACTTGACCTCTATATGATACATTTTACAAACATTGCATTCGTTTTTGAAAAGACAAACTTTCATTTCATTGAAAGATGACGACATGTATATCATTTCATAATACAACCAACTATAATTGACCTAATTATGATCTTTGATGAACTCGATGACTCGAATGCAACGTCTTTTGAAATATGTCATGAATGACTCCAAATAATGTCTCTAATATGAGCAAATGCACATCGGAAGATTTCTTTCGTACCTGAAAATAAACATGCGTTAAAGTGTCAACCAAAAGGTTGGTGAGTTCATTAGTTTAACATAAATAATCATTTCATAAATTTAATAGACCACAAGATTTCATATTTCCATTTCTCATAAACATACGTCCCATGCATAGAGACAAAAATATCATTCATATGGATTGAACACCTGGTAACCGACATTCACAATATACATATAAGAATATCCCCATCATTCCGGGATCCTCTTTCGGACATGATATAAATTTCGAAGTACTAAAGCATCAGGTACTTTGGATGGGGCTTGTTGGGCCCGATAGATCTATCTTTAGGATTCACGTCAATTAGGGTGTCTGTTCCCTAATTCTTAGATTACCAGACTAAAAGGGGCATATTCGATTTCGATCATTCAACCATATAACGTAGTTTCAATTACTTGTGTCTATTTCGTAAAACAGTTATAAAAGTTGTGCATGTATTCTCAGCCCAAAAATATAAAGGGTAAAAAGGCAAATGAAACTCACCTATTGTATTTTGTAGTAAAAATACATATGACGATATTGAACAAGTGTAGGGTATTAAAACCTATAATCACATAATTCCATCTAATAATTATATAGTATTTATTTATTAAGTATTTTATAATACTCATACCCAATTCTAATTAAGATATATATATATATATATATATATATATATATATATATATATATATATATATATATATATATACATATATATACTTTAATTATATTATATTTTTAATTATGTTACATATACTTATTTTGTAAAATAATTAATATTCATACATATAACTATATTAATATATGTATATAAGTAATTAGTAAAAATCAGTAGTTTGTTATATGTAATATTTATATTTTTATATAACTATTGTTTATTTGATAAAATATAAATAGTAAAAGTTGTATTATAGTAATGATAATAATAATATTAGTAATTCATTAAATTGTAACTTAATTGTAATTTTAATCATTTTCATAATAATATTTGTATCTATAATCTTTATATTTGTAATCATAATAATAATAATAATAATAATGATAATAATAATAATAATAATAAAATAATAATATTAATAATGATACCAAAATAATATCATAATTATAATATTTATCATGTTTATATATTATCTTATACTTATTTTCATTTTCATCATTTTACCATTATCTTTTAAACCATGTCAACTTAATTTAACATCTTTTATCATTTAATCATAATCAAGATATTAATAATAATAATATTAATAACATAATAATAATAATAATAATAATAATAATAATAATAATAATAATAATAATAATAATAATAATAATTACAAATAACAATAATAAAAATAATAATAAGTAATAATAATAATAATATTAAGTAATAAGAAAACTACCTCAGAGAAGTATCCCTAAAAAAAATGCCCAAGTTCGGGTTTGAACCCGCGACGTCCCGCTAACCCGATAACATTCTCTTAAACCATTCCTCTATCCAATGCTATCTGTTTTAATTCACGAATTAATCTATGTAACCCATTTATCCAGTTTTCTTCTTCTTCCACAAACTTAATCATTTTTCACCATATCTCATAATCATATTTCATCATTATAATGCACCATCGTCATATATTATCATTATCAATCTCAGACGTCTTCCTTCTACTAACCCGTTTAAAAGAAACCCGTTTCGATTCATCATTCACCATAAACATTTATCATTTTATCTTCATTTATCATTACCATTATCATCATCCTAATTATCATTAACCTACTTAACTATCATCCTCATCTATCATTCGCTATCATCATCATCACACTTCATTTGTTTGTAAATCATCATTAACAAATGATAAACTTAATCAGACAAGGTAACATGAATTAACACGTTGCTGTGCAATTTTTATGAGGTGGTTTTCATGATATAGGCCCAAGTTAAATGGGTTTGGAGTAATCTGTCCAAGTTGAAACGTAAACGGCCCAATAATCATAACATAATTGGCCCAAAGCTACATCATTTAAGCCTACTTCAAAACCCAATTAACTATCTGATTTCCTTTTTCGTTAATAACTAATAGGTGGGGTTTTTAATTTAGGTTTGTCGGCCATAATATAAAGATAAAGAATATAAATAAAACAGCCATAATCAGTTTGATTCATCATCATATATAGTCGGTGTAACAGAAACCAAGAATTAGAAAACGGTATCGACAAGTGAGGGTGGTGGGTTTCACTTCAAACAGAAACATAAGATATATCAGCGGTATTAATGGTTTACGGTGGTGATGTATAGTGATTCGTAACAGGAATAGAATTTAGGAGAGAGAGAGAAGGAGGATAGAGAAAAAGGATATATGGAAGATGGTTTCATGGCTGCTAGTTCGGGTTCGACTGAAAATAGAAACGTAAATGAATTTAAATAGCAGCGATTTTATCACAGAAACTCGAGTAGTAGTAACAACCAACGAGGAAGAAAAATAAAATAGCGGGTTGATCGAATATGTAGAAACAGAAAACATAAATAATGATGCATGGTGGATGTCTGGGTTTGAGTTCGAACAAGAACAACAAGTAAACAGAAAGCAATCGTGTGTGTATATATGTATGTGATATGATGATGAATGTTTATGATGTTTAATGGTTATTCTCGAACAAGAGAGAGATATAGGTGACGGTTGGGCTCGATTGAAACAGAAAAACAGTCGCAGTGATGGTGGTTCGAATTGTAGCAACAACAGGAGGGACGAGTGGTGTTGTTCGAGCATTGAGGTGGTGGTTTCATTGTCACAAGGAAGAATTGTAGAGAGAAAGAGAGATATACAGCGGTTTAAGGGTGGCTCACGGTGGTGTTTATTTTTTAATTAAAACACGAGGAAGACACATGGTGGTGAAAGGTGTTAGTGTAAACGAGTTGAAGTGGGTGGTAATAGTGGTAACCGATGGTGGTTGTTGAGTGGATTGTGGTGATCCTGGTTCATTGCTGATGGTGTGTGTGGAGCTCGACAACATCAAGAATGAAGTAGGAACAAAAGGTAATTGAATGGTTTGTTGTTTGGTCCCGGTTAAATGGAGAAACCCTATCAATCTTAAGATAATAGTTGAAGGTGTTCTTGATGGTTGAATGGTGGTTATGATTATGGGTTGGGTATGACTTTGTTTAATGAGTTAATTGTTGCTTTATCCCAAACTTATGTTGACAGAATATTTCTCCCAAGTAATAAAACAAAGAAAAAGGAATGGAGGAGATAATATCTATAGTTGATTCGTACCAATTAAGGACTTTGATGTCCAATTTGTTTTTATAAAGTGATGATTTAGACTTGTAATTAGAATGGAGACAGAAAACAAATTGATAAAGTTGATTGTAATATGTCACTGAATCTGTAATAATATACCTGCATTTATTAAATTTGTGTAATAATAATTAAGAGTACTAGTAATAATAATATAAATGTAATGTTGATAACATTAATAATAATTTCTATCAAAAATGATACTAGTACTAATAAGAATAAAAGTAATAAAAATGATAATGATAATATTATTATAGATATTAATAATTAATAATAATACCAATCATAATAATATTAGTAATAATAATTACATAACTATATATATATATATATATATATATATATATATATATATATATATATATATATATATATATATATATATATATATATATATATATATATATATATATATATATAGACATAATTATTTACACACAATTGTTCGTGAATCATCGGGCATAGTTAAATGGTAATTGATTAGATGAATGTAGTTTCAAAACTTTCGAGACTCATCATTACAGATTATGCTTATCGTGTCAGAAACATATAAAGATTAAAGTTTAAATTTGATCGGAAATTTCCGGGTCATCACAAACGTGTCAGACAAGATTTAATGTGATGTGATATGAATTTGTCTGTACACCACCTATGCAATAATTGCAATAAGTCGTGTCGAGACTGAAAATGATAGGTAGATATTTTTCGACAAAGAATGGTAATCAAAGCTTTTGACATGCAGACCAGGTTCAAGTCTAAACTCATTAATATAACCTAACAACTACTAGGTCGAAGTTCAGACTCACTAATGTATCCTAACAACTACCTGGTAGACACACTAATGCAAGACCTGGTTCGCTACGACCACCTCTCTGATACCAACTATAGTGACCCGTCCTAATCCACCCGGACGAAGTCCATATCGATTATAAATGATTCATAATAGTTGATTACATCGCGAGGTACTTGACCTCTATATGATACATTTTACAAACATTGCATTCGTTTTTGAAAAGACAAACTTTCATTACATCGAAAGGTGAAGGCATGCATACCATTTCATAATATATCCAACTATAATTGACTTAATAATAATCTTGATGAACTCAACGACTCAAATGAAACATCTTTTGAAATATGTCATGAATGACTTCAAGTAATATCTCTAAAATGAGCAAATGCACAGCGGAAGATTTCTTTCATACCTGAGAATAAACATGCTTTAAAGTATCAACCAAAAGGTTGGTGAGTTCATAGATTTATCATAACAATCATTTCAAAATATTAATAGACCACAAGATTTCCGTTTATAAATATATGTACACTCGCAAGTGTATAAAAGTATTCTATAAGTTGTTGAGCACTTCGGTAACCATACTTAACTATTAATGTGGCATATTCCCTTTATTATGAAATCTACCTACACTCGCAAGTGTAGAAAAACGAAATACTATGCAACCGTTTAAGATACTAGAGCGACTAGCCCGGTTGGGGTGGTCAAACCCGATAGATCTATCAATAGGATTCGCGCTTACATGTTCTTCCAACATGTAAATATTAGTTACCAAGCTATTAGGGAAAAATATGCAAAGTGGTACAACTCAACGTAGAATATGTTTTTAGTACTTGTGTCCATTTCATAAAACAGTTATAAAACAGCGCATGTATTCTCAGCCCAAAAATATATATAAAAAGGGAGTAATGAAACTCACCATACTGTATTTTGCAGTAAAAATACATATGACGACATTGAACAATTGTAGGGTTGGACTCGGATTCACGAACCTATATCATTTGGATATTTATTAATACACATAATCGCAATCGAATAAGTTTATATATATATAATTTGCTAATTATATCATTTTTTTATATTAATAATATATATATACGTCTCATATATTCATTTTGTATATAAACTGGAAATTTTGTTATGTTATATGTTTTAGATATATTTTTATAAGTATATATATATCATTTGTTTGTTAAAAATAGTATGGATAGTATTACTAAAATTATATTAATATTGATATAAATAATAATAATAATAAAGATATTCATGATAATAATATTATAGTTTTAAATTTAATAGTAATATCATAATTAATACTTATGAGAATAATAATAATAATTGATATAATACTTATAATTACGATAATAATAATAATAACAATTATAATACTTTTTAAAAATAATAATAACTAATAATAGTAATAATAACAACAACAACAACAACAACAATAATAATAATAATCATAACAATACTAATAATAATAATAATACTTGGTTAAAATTTAAAACTACCTTTCAATTAAAAAGGCTAAAAAAATGCACCATCAGGGATTTGAACCCGTGACCTTCTGTTAACACAACACCCTCCTAAACCATGGAACCGTTTCTGATTTTCTGATATTAAACCCACCCATTTAAATATAACCCGCCTCCTGTTTTATCTTCTCCTTCATCTTCTTCAACAAAAAAATCAATCGACCCAAACACATTAATAGCTATAATTACGAGTTTGTTGATTCGTTTAAGACTTGAAAACGATTGTAAACATATAATTTATGTTTTTGATTAACAAAAAAAAAAAAAAATTAATCAGAATTGCTTCCGTCGCTGCTATGAATAAAAAAAAATAATGTTTTCATTTTTAAGATCATAATAGACAATGTTTATAATACAAAATATATTTCAAATCAAACTTATAAACTTTATGTAAGCTTAATTAAATCCAACACATTGAATTGAACTTGAATTTGGTGAAGAACAATTTCTGTTGACTTTTTATTTTTGAAGTTTGACTCTAAAATTCGTGCTAAATAAAAAGATTTGAGAATTGAAACTTTGCAGAAACAATCACTAGAGTATTCCTAACGCAATTGCGTTTAGATTTTTGAAATGAATTTGAATTTGAGTTTTTGACTACAAAGTTAAAGAACAGAGATATATATATCATGTTTTATATATATTTTTTTATTTTTTTAGTTTTCCTTTGTTTAACAACACAGAGTAAGATATATAGAACATAAGGTTGCTGTTTTCAATTGTGATTGAGAGGAACTCGTAACAAATTGGGGACAGTCAGATTCATTCCACCAAGAAACAGATAAAAAAATAATAAAAAAATACAAAGGGGTTGGTGACCCTCAACTGAATTGGAATTCTGTATATTTGATGGAATTGATTAGATAGTGAAAGGAATTTTAACATTACACGATATATATAACAATTTCATCTATCTGTATTTATATTTTAGTATATTACATATATTTGTGTGTATATATATATATATATATATATATATATATATATATATATATATATATATATATATATATATATATCTCATAAATATATTAATAATATTAAATAATGATAATAAAACAATAGTGATAAAAATGACATTAATAATAATAGTAATAATAATTATTACTAGTAATAACTTTTAATCATAATAAATAAAAATGATGATATTAATAATAATCATAATATAATTAATATTCATGATAATTAATTTGGATGATAATTAAAATGACAACAATACTAAAATAAATTACATGTATCAAATTTTACATCTATATCCATTATTGAAAAAAATAACATTATTAATACTGATATTAACATTAATTTTAATATTAACAAAAATAATGAAAGTAATAGTAATGATATAACAATTATATTTTAACTTGTAATTTAATATATTAGTATTACCTATCATTGATTATATAACATTTAGTAATTATATTATGTATATTATATAATAATCTATATTGAGTATTAAATCTTTATATATTTTAATATACATCACAATATACATAAGATAATAAATATGTATAGAAATCATATATGTTTATATTTAGATTTACATAATAACAACATTTTTATTTTGCATATTATTTTACATACATGATTCTAATGTTTCAGTTATATCTTATTATTTCTAATTATTATATATACATACATTTATATATACATATACATATTTATCTACAAACAATTGTTCGTGAATCGTCGAGAATGGTCAAAGTCAAATGATTGTACAAAAGTAGTTCAAAATTTTGAGACTTGGTTTAACAGGCTTTGTTATCATGTTGAAATCATATAGAATAAAGTTTAAATTTGGTCAGAAATGTCCGGGTCATCACACATAGCCTTACATTGCTATATAATAAAGGTATCAATAGCTTTACACAGCTATTCATTCTCATAGCACTAAAGGCTATACATAGCACTAACGGCTATGCTTTAAAAAAAAAGCACTAACGGCTATAAATCTCAAGAGGATCGTTGACCCAGTCAGGTCTACAACTACTAGCTGATCAAGCTAGAGCAGTACCAATAGCTACAGTTATTGTCCCACAGTATACCTCTCGATTGACCTCTTCTGTCCTTTCTATACACAGATGATACTGTCCCTTCTATACATATACAGTTCCCATATGTGCACATAAACCACCTACAATCTCACCGTAGGTAACATCACTAATAGCAACATGGCACTCTAATCAGATATATCCTCCTGATTCAATTTAATCGGGAAAGTTGGTAACAGTAGTATAACCTACTACTTATCATACAGCAGTAATTAACATGCATACATAGATTATCATAATTAACATACATAGATTATCATAATCTGTATTAAGCATAACAACGGGTAGTAACTACACTTGTTACCCAACACCAATATCCATAAGGATAGTCCTACTCAGCGATTACCCGCAAACTCAGTGGTCTAATATTACTGAGTCTTCACTTCCACTTTATCACTTGAGAACATCATATATTAAGTTAGTATACCTTTACAATTTAAGTTACATCACTATAATAGTTTAAAACAATCAAACGTATCACATGGGTTAAGATTGCACTTGACTCGTTCATAGAACAAGGTCATTCAGGTGCGTGACAACTGGTACGCGCCAATGACCCGACACGCATATCAAAATCATATGTTATATTTTTTTACATGCAAAAGAATCATTATACGCACGTACGAGCCTCAAATTGCACGATTAGCACTTCGCGCGCGTGCTAAATATCTCACACTTGTGACTGACAAGAGTGAGCACCTCAACTGCATGGTTGAGCCCTCATCCGTGTGGTTGATCCCTCAACCGCGTGGTCAACCGCGTGATTGTACTTAGACGCGTGATCAAACGCGCGATTGAGCTGTCAAACGCGCGGTCACTCGGCACTTAAGATCAAGAATCAAACCCAAAAACTATCAAAACCCATTTTAACCCAAAACCCACTTTAATTTTACCAAAATCAGAGATAGTTACCTTGTTTTGATCCTTGAAAATACTAGAATATGATATACAAGATCACAAGCTTAATTCCACACTTTGATTGTTATAGATTTAGAGAGCAGTAAGTGTTTTAGGGTTTAAGTTTCTAAATGAGTAAGTGAAGGAACGTACGGTGTATATATCTATTTGGGGTTTCTTCATTATGTGGAAACCTCACTCCCCATTTCACAAGAGTATTTATCAGTTATCTGAAACACAATGTACCTCATTAGGCGGTCCTAACCAGGTCCAATTCACATAACGAAATATGTTCTGTGATCCTTGTCACAAAACACACTTTATCCCATACATCAATAATTATAAACACATAATTATTTAATCACTAACAATTCACATACAAGGAAAAAAGGTCAATTCCTACTAGGCCCAGTTGAGGGTGTTAAAAATCTACCCCCTTAAAAAGATTCCGTCCTCATAATCTGGCCAGTCACTATCACAAAAGTCACTTGCTCTTCACAATGTCTAATTTCTAATTCACATTCAAGTCCAAACGGTCATACCCAATTACTCTTACATAATCGGTTGAATCATTATTAGCGAACCTTCAATCGACAGATTACACATACTTACTTACAACAACAACAACAACAACAAAACCAAATACCACCTGAGTGGTGTATGGGGGAGGTGAGATGTAGACAATCCTTTCCCTACACGAGAATAAAAAACAAGTCATTTCTCCACCCAGAAAGTAGAGAAAGTCATCCCTCTCTTTATTCGACGGATAAAGAGATTGCTTCCGAGTGGACCTCCGGCCAAAAAGTAGGAATTTTTTTTATTACACATACTTACTTACTACGATCAATACTGAAATTTGACCCATTGTCATTCAAAACTTATCATTGTTCCTGACAAAATGCAAAGGATAGTCAATTTTTTACAACTAATCACTGTCCAAAACAATTACATTTACTTCAAACGTCGTTCTACTAACCACTAGTGCCCATACATTACGACGGTCAACTCATGAGTCAAGGTCTAAATCATGTCAGCATATCACTTGTACCATCAAATTCACCAAATTGTCATCAGGTTTAACTCTTTACACCGTAAATTCCCTCAAATTTCCAAGCAAAGGCAATTGAATTCATTTACTTCACTAAAATTTATACTTATGTTCACAAAATACGTCATGAATTTACTAAAATTGTTCAGGTTAGTCATTTCATGCTCAAATAATTCATTGTTCAAAAGTCAATCCACTGTTCATGCATAATTTGAGTCTTCTATATATCCTTCTGCTTCTCAGAATTCCTGTATGATTTACCACAATATACTTTCGTTGGCCAGAAGTGAGTATATTCTTCTAAATCATACAGTCGTTCAGAGTCACTCGATAAGGAAAGTCCTATATGGTTCACACATTGTTCATGGCACCCAATTTCCCGTTAAGCATTGGTTATAAGAAAATTTACTTAATCAGTCTCATCAGTCATATCCAAATCAATAATAGTCTATGTATTATCAATCCAATCCCGAAGGTTACAACCATTATATGTAAATACCACACGACCATTCAAGAATAGAAATTTATCAAGTCATGCCATTCTATCTTAATGATACACTAGTCACAATTCCAAACACTCTGCTCTATCTTCAAGTCATAACATACACTCGTTATCAATCACCACTCAGGTCAAGGCCTATCCTTTAAAAGACCACACATGGAATACTACCTATAATTCCTTTCTAAAGGTCGCCACAATTCACGCAAGTCTAAGGAAAGAAAAATAAATCCTTAAGATTTTACTACTGTCTCATGCATTTTAATCTAAGTAGGAATAGTATGCAATATAGTAGGGCCAACATCCTACATAATGTGCAAATCACATACACCCGGGGACAATATATACAGGGTTCAAGTCCTTTATCAATAAACAATGGGGCTAATAGCCTATTCCAATCCTTACGGGCCACTACATGTGTCCCTTAAATTCAAGAAATGGAAATACAATTCATATAAGCCATATCAATTTTGTCAGAGCATGCATAACACCATATCAAGTTCATCGTACCAGAAAAGTCTCATGCAATAACCGATACATCACCAAAAGCATAATACATTTATCTCATGCATTGCTTTTGACTAATTTCTGAAAACACATCGATCACAATCAAAAAGGGGCATGGTAAGTATATCATATGTATTACACTTGATAAGTCTCAACAAAATAAAGCAGTCACAAGAAATGTGGGTAGTAATCAAAGGGAATAGGACCACAAGAATATCAATAATAGCTCCAAATACAGATGATATATTTGGAGCTGTCGAACCACCCTCTACTTCTTCCTTATTAGGAAGATGCAATTATATCTCAACGATCATAGTCAATCAAACTAGACTATGGACACTTAAGGTAGTTGCCCACCATAAAACAGTACACTAATAAATTAAAAGTTTATCAAGAGCATACCTTTTAGATTCAAGATGATTTCTTCCTCTTCAGCCCCATCACTGAAACCGATGATCCTCTCGTCGAACCCTTAGCTGATCCTGACCTTGCCCGAGACCTTGATTCAGAATATGACTTTCTCTTGAATGGACACTGATCAGATCTATGACCTTCATTCTAACAATTCCAACATATATTATCCTTAAATGAACAAGAGAGACATCATGCCCTATTAAACCGCATCGGTAACATCAGAGCGTTCTTTCAAAATAATCTCCATCGTGAATTTCTCTACAGTGAACACACAACATTTTAAATTTCGACTTAGATACACCCCGAGTCTGTTTCCTTTTTTATCTTTTTCCAAAAAGACTTCTTTGATTTGGAACTAGATTGACTTATTGTTTGACTTTGCTACTGAAGACTTACATTCTCTTTTGTACGGTTAATTGCAGCTTTAATATCACCCTCAATCATTTTTGCCTTAATAAAAGTTTGAGATAAAGTGGTGACAGTTCTTGCCATAGTTCGGTATTCTGGCAATAACATTTCCACAAAATTATCAATTTTGGATCGTTCATCTGGAACCCATTGATGCGCAAACCTTAGTTTGTCAGTTTATTGATCAATCACATCGTCCATAGGCATTTTCTCAGCCATTTTCAATTCCATAAACTCTCTCCTTAACTATCCTATCTCGTACGGGGTACAATACTGTTCGCACACTTTTTAATAAAACTTCTCCTAAGTGATTTGATGAAATTATTCCTTTGATATATGGGTAATAACAGAATCCCACCATACCATAGCTTTATTCTTCAATAACTGACAAACAAAAGTAACTCTGAGTTCTGGTTCACGTTGACATGCTTCAAATACCAGATCCACTTCTCTCAACTAGTTTAATGTGTTATTCGGGTTAGAACCGCCTGAATACGTATGGGGATTACAATTTAAGAACTGTTTAAAAGTATACTTCTTCTTGGTTTCAATTGAGGATTATTGAAACATCTAATATGGATACAACGTCTGCGTTGGATTTGTATAATTAAACTGGAGTGGAATTTGTGATTGTGTTTGCGATTGTTGTGGTAATGCGCCTCTAATAGGAATAGACGCACTTTGCGATGTTGTAAAACCTGGAGGTATACATAGAATAGTTGTGAATGGAGCAACAATAGTTTTAACTGCCTGCGACTTTTGTTGTTTCAACTCTCATATTCTATCCCTCATTTCATTCAATTGACTTTTTAACTGAAAATTATACTTTGGTAAATCATCTTCTGCACTAAGCTCCTATGAGGACGCTCTTGTTAGTCTGGGGTCAAGGGGGTACCGACGACTCAAGTTTGATCAGCCATACCTGTTTTATCATAGCATCTCACAAAAACTTAGTGGATAATCGGTTAGTACCTATCAACTAACACGTATACCACCTATATTCACTTTCCCTTCCCCCACTAGTATGTTTGACACAAATCCAGTCAAGATTTGGAAACATGACATTCATCACAATGTATATGCTGCCAAACCTATGCTCTGATACCAAGTTTTAACACCAATATTTTTAAATAAATATGCACAGCAGAATATCATTTATCAAACCAGGGTATAAGTACATATTAAACATGCTATTAATACACTTTGCAGTTCAATTGGTGTTACTTTACAAAACGGTTAAATATAGTTATATCAAACATCAGATTTATTTAGTGTGCCAAACATAACCAGCGTACGACTATCTTCGTTCATTTCTAGCATGCAAAACAATATAACCTGCAGGGGAGAAAATGTGTGAATGAGATATCCCAATAGATACTAATATAAAGTATCAAGCCTAGCCTTTAGGGATCATGCATCTGGTCATAGGCATAAGGACATAACGTTACACAACTATCACATAATATATCATTACACTACTATATCATACAGAGATAGGCAATGGTTCAACTAAGATAACAGCTATAGTATCAGCTAGCCATTTACTAAAGGTATAAAAGGTACTAGAATAACATAGCCTTACACAGCAATACAATAAAGGTATCAATAGCTTTACACAACTATTCATTCTCATAACACTAATGGCTATACATATAACTAACGGCTATAAATCCCAAGAGGATCGTTGACCCTGTCAGGTCTACAACTACTAGCTGATCAAGCTAGAGTTGTACCGATAGCTCCAATTATTGTCCCACAGTATACCTCTCCTTACGTTTACATATGTCAAATGCAATATACTTCCCGTACGATAACCCTTGAGTCCAACCATTCTTTAAACGGTTGACCTCTTCCGTCCCTTTTATAATCAGACGATACTATCCATTCTATACACGGACAGTTCTCATATGTGCACATAAACTACCTATAATCTCACCGTAGGTAACATCACGAATAGCAACAAAGCACTCTAATCAGATATCCTCCTGATTCAATCTAATCGGGAAACCTGGTAACAATAGTATAACCTACTACTTATCATTACAAAAGTAATTATCATGCATACATAGATTATCATAATCTATATAAGCATAATAGCGGGTAGTAACTACACTTGTTACCCAATACCAATATCCATAAGGATAATCCCACTCAACGATTACACGCAAACTTAGTGGTCTAATATTACTGAGTCTTCACTTCCACTTTATCACCTGAGAACATCATATATTAAGTTAGTATACCTTTCTAATTCAAGTCACATCACTAGAATAGTTTAAAATAATCAAACGCATCACTTGTCAAGATTGCACCTGACTCGTTCATAGAACAAGGTCATTCAGGTGCGTGACAGCTGGTATGCACCAATGATCTGAAACGCATATCAAAATCATCATTTAATCATAACCATATGTTATATTTATTTTTACATGTAAAACGAATCATTATACGTACGTACGAGCCTCAAATTTAACAATTTGCGCTTCGCGGACGTGCTGAAAATCTCACACTTTTGACTGACAAGAGTGACACCTCAAACGCGTAGTTGAGCCCTCAACCGCATGGTTGATCCCTCAACCACATGGTCAAACGCGTGGTTGAGATTTCAAACGCATGGTCACTCGTGTGGTTGAGCTGTCAAACGCGTGGAAGTTGAAGAACAGCACCAGTTGGCTGATTTTTTTAGTATTTTGCACCCAAAACTCAATTTTTGATTGTTTTGGTCAATCCAAAGGCTTAATAATTGTAACATCCTCTATTGAGCCTAGATATAAGGTTACTAAATTGCCCTTAAGTTAGTATTGTGTTATTATATGCTTTTATTTTTATTTAATATTTACTATTAAATAATGATGTAGTTAGGACCAGTTTGTGACAAGGGTCACAGAACAGGTTTGTTTATTTATTTTGGACTTCGTTTGGGTTACCAAATGATGTACGAAAGATATCAGATAACTGATAAATACCCGTATATTGCACACTGTGGAAAATAACCTAACTTAATTGAGTAGTGACTGCCTTCTTTTTGTTTTGTTTCTAGAATTTTCACAAACACAAACACATCTCGTTCTTTATTTCTTCACCTAACAAAACCCTAGATCTAAATCCTTGTTCTTGAGCTCGAATCTTTCTTACTATCTTGTTCTTTGTGATTTACTGATTCTAACAAGGTAAGAATCATATCATTTCATGCTTTAATCTTTGAGAAATTTGAGTTTTTGTGTTAGTTTTTACAAAGTGTGTAATTTGGGTCAAAATGGTTAGATTTGATGTTGTTTGACTCCAAATCTTGTGGGTTTATATTTCTTCATGTTTAGTATCTTCGATTTGGTCAGTTTTGAGGTCATAATCGAGCTCTAGAGCAAGAATTGGTTAATTTTAGGTGAAACCCGTCACTTTGTTCTTTAGCTTCTGCAGATAAACCCAGTTGGCCGAGTGTCTCCTGACACTCGACCGACCGACTCGACCATCGACCGAGTGTGTTTGACCCACGGCCGAGTGTGTCTGTGAGAGACCATCGACCGAGTGACTAGACACTCGGTCGAGTGAGTGTAGACAGTTGGCCGACTGTCTGCCGACTGTCTTTGACAGTCGACCGAATGTCTTTGGCAGTGAAATATTTTACTAAGTGTTGATTTTTAGTCGTTATGCAGCCCGTTTGTATTTGATGATCATGATGTAAATTTTGAAAGTGCATAAAAAATTTTAGCGGACGCTTTTTGACACAAAAATTTCTGTACTGTGTTATTTGATGTTAATGGACATTAACTAACTTGATTTGCCTTATGTTCAGGTGATAAGGATAAAGAAGCCGCTAGTAGTATATTATCTGAGATGTTTGCTGGTAATTGGTGAGTGAGACTAACTGGAGAATATAGTATAGAGTAGCATGTTATATTATGATTGCCATGCTTGTTAGATATACTTACTGTTGTGGTTAGTTAGTACGTTGTGATGACTACATGTTAGTTGATGCTTGTCTACTGGAGCCCAGTGCATCCCTATTGTGTGGTAGCCTCGGTAGGAGAGATCAACCTGCGGGTTGGGTTCCTCATGTGGTAGCCTAGACAATCGAGGTGTATATATATGTGAATGATGCGTCCGTCGTGTGTGGATTATATATATACACACGATGGTGGAGGAACTTCTGGTAACCTCCAGTCCGATCAGCTGGTGGTTAATGGTTTGGTCGAGCCGCCAGAGTCTCTGTAGACGGCACTTGGGTGATGTTTGTGTGTTAGACTTTGTGACATGATTAGTATGACGCTTCCTGTATACTATTGCCTGTAGTTAGTCGTACTCACTTAGCTTCGTGCTGATTCCCCTCCATCCTCTCCCTGCAGGTTTTTAACTTTTGTAAGTGATGCGTTTTGGGGAGAAGACGGGCATGGTGATGTTATGTTTGACTATGAAGAAACTCTGATGTGTCTTTTCCTTTAAAACTGATTTTGGTTGTAATATCACGTGACACTAGAATCATTGTTTAATGTTAGCCGTCAAATGATTTGGATATGTAATTAAATATGTTTATGCTATTATAATGGTTAATTAATATTAATGCTTCCGCCACGTTTAAATTTTTTTTTTTTAGCAGTGTCACAAGTTGGTATCAGAGCATAGTTTGGCAGCATGCGCATTGTGATCTAAATGTCATGTTCCCAAACTTAGTAGAGTCATGTCAAACATAATATGCTGGGGATGGGTTAAGTGTGTATTAGGACAGGTTATGTGTTAGTTATTAGCACTAACAAAATTTATACTAAGCCTTGGTGTGAGTGTTGTAGTAGTGCAGTAATGGCAGATAATGAAGCAAACGCTACTGGCGTTAATGTCCCTGGAACTGGTACCTTCAGAGCTCCCGATGAAGATGGACATGTGTCATCGGAAGAGGAAACCTCCCAAGAAGTTATAAACCTAAAAGTTGATTACTAGAAGCTCAAGAGAAAATTAAAGAACTGGAACAAGAACAGGCAAGATGGAACCCTAATACGACTGCGTTGAACACAACTTTTCCTTCGAACCTTTATACTCAAGCCGGTGGCAGTTCCCAATCACAGTTTCCTCAAAACACCTATCAAAACCTCCAAATGCCATTCTCGTTTAAACTGTCGTTTCCAAATCAGATGATATACCCATTTCAAGTTCCCAAAATGAGAAAGAAGTGTTCATATAAACAGTTTCTGGATTGTAAACCGCCAGAGTACAGTGGTCACACAAACCCTACAATAACACTCAATTGGTTAAGAGAAGTAGAGCGAGCGTTGAAATCATGTTTCTGTGAGCCTGAATCTATGGTACTGTTTGCTAGTAGGCTTCTCAAAGGTGAAACAATGGAATGGTGGGACTCTATCACTGCGTATTTACCCAGAGAACAGATCAGCCAGATTACTTGGGAACAATTCACTGCTAAGGTTCGTGAGTAGTATTGTTCCGAGTATGAGATGGAAAGATTAAAGACGGAGTTTCTAAATTTGAGAATGACAGAAAGTATGACAATTGATGAGGTTTTCAAAGATTTTACATCGAAGCTAAGGTTTGTTCAACAATGGGTACCGACTGAGAAGGATAAGATTCATCATTTTATGCGGGTGATTAAGCCAGAGTTTAGAACAGTTGCGATATTTGCAACGACTTTGTCACAGGCTCATGAGATGGCTAAGATTACTGAGGGAGACATCAATGCAGCGAAAAGAGAAAGTTCGAGAGGTGGATCTTTTGGGGGAAAATCAGAAAGTCAAACCGGTGGTCAGTCTGTTCAGTAATCAAGTAAGCAATCAGGATTTTGTGGTAAGAAGTCAGGCTGGTTTAAAAAGAAAAGTAAGTCTGGTATTAGCGGATCGGGTTCAAGTCAGTCTGGGTGGTGTAATGTTTGTAAGTTGACCCATGTCAGTCCATGTTCTCCAATGACCAGAATGTGTTTGAAATGTGGAGTGTTAGGTCATGAATCAACAGATTGTTCTTTTAAGTCTAATGTTTGTTGGAGTTGCCATCAAGAGGGGCATAGATCTGCAAATTGTGCATCTGCGTCAAGAGCCGGTTCTGGGGGCAGGGTTGAAATGTCCCGTTCTTATTGATTAAAAACGTTCCATATTAATTGATTTCGTTGCGAGGTTTTGACCTCTATATGAGACGTTTTTCAAAGACTGCATTCATTTTAAAACAAACCATAACCTTTATTTCATCAATAAAGGTTTAAAAAAGCTTTACGTAGATTATCAAATAATGATAATCTAAAATATCCTGTTTACACACGACCATTACATAATAGTTTACAATACAAATATGTTACAACAAAATAAGTTTCTTGAATGCAGTTTTTACACAATATCATACAAGCATGGACTCCAAATCTCGTCCTTATTTAAGTATGCGACAGCGGAAGCTCTTAATAATCACCTGAGAATAAACATGCTTAAAACGTCAACAAAAATGTTGGTGAGTTATAGGTTTAACCTATATATATCAAATCATAATAATAGACCACAAGATTTCATATTTCAATACACATCCCATACATAGAGATAAAAATCAATTATATGGTGTACACCTGGTAACCGACATTAACAAGATGCATATATAAGAATATCCCCATCATTCCGGGACACCCTTCGGATATGATATAAATTTCGAAGTACTAAAGCATCCGGTACTTTGGATGGGGTTTGTTAGGCCCAATAGATCTATCTTTAGGATTCGCGTCAATTAGGGTGTCTATTCCCTAATTCTTAGATTACCAGACTTAATAAAAAGGGGCATATTCGATTTCGATAATTCAATCATAGAATGTAGTTTCACGTACTTGTGTCTATTTTGTAAATCATTTATAAAACCTGCATGTATTCTCATCCCAAAAATATTAGATTTTAAAAGTGGGACTATAACTCACTTTCACAGATTTTTACTTCGTCGGGAAGTAAGACTTGGCCACTGGTTGATTCACGAACCTATAACAATATATACATATATATCAAAGTATGTTCAAAATATATTTACAACACTTTTAATATATTTTGATGTTTTAAGTTTATTAAGTCAGCTGTCCTCGTTAGTAACCTACAACTAGTTGTTCACAGTTAGATGTACAGAAATAAATCGATAAAAATTATCTTGAATCAATCCACGACCCAGTGTATACGTATCTCAGTATTGATCACAACTCAAACTATATATATTTTGGAATCAACCTCAACCCTGTATAGCTAACTCCAACATTCACATATAGAGTGTCTATGGTTGTTCCGAAATATATATAGATGTGTCGACATGATAGGTCGAAACATTATATACATGTCTATGGTATCTCAAGATTACATAATATACAATACAAGTTGATTAAGTTATGGTTGGAATAGATTTGTTACCAATTTTCACGTAGCTAAAATGAGAAAAATTATCCAATCTTGTTTTACCCATAACTTCTTCATTTTAAATCCGTTTTGAGTGAATCAAATTGCTATGGTTTCATATTGAACTCTATTTTATGAATCTAAACATAAAAAGTATAGGTTTATAGTCAGAAAAATAAGTTACAAGTCGTTTTTGTAAAGGTAGTCATTTCAGTCGAAAGAACGACGTCTAGATGACCATTTTAGAAAACATACTTCCACTTTGAGTTTAACCATAATTTTTGGATATAGTTTCATGTTCATAATAACAATCATTTTCTCAGAATAACAACTTTTAAATCAAAATTTATCATAGTTTTTAATTAACTAACCCAAAACAGCCCGCGGTGTTACTACGACGGCGTAAATCCGGTTTTACGGTGTTTTTCGTGTTTCCAGGTTTTAAATCATAAGTTAGCATATCATATAGATATAGAACATGTGTTTAGTTTATTTTAAAAGTCAAGTTAGAAGGATTAACTTTTGTTTGCGAACAAGTTTAGAATTAACTAAACTATGTTCTAGTGATTACAAGTTTAAACCTTCGAATAAGATAGCTTTATATGTATGAATCGAATGATGTTATGAACATCATTACTACCTTAAGTTCCTTGGATAAACCTACTGGAAAAGAGAAAAATGGATCGAGCTTCAACGGATCCTTGGATGGCTCGAAGTTCTTGAAGCAGAATCATGACACGAAAACAAGTTCAAGTAAGATCATCACTTGAAATAAGATTGTTATAGTTATAGAAATTGAACCAAAGTTTGAATATGATTATTACCTTATATTAGAATGATAACCTACTGTAAGAAACAAAGATTTCTTGAGGTTGGATGATCACCTTACAAGATTGGAAGTGAGCTAGCAAACTTGAAAGTATTCTTGATTTTATGTAACTAGAACTTGTAGAATATATGAAGAACACTTAGAACTTGAAGATAGAACTTGAGAGAGATTAATTAGATGAAGAAAATTGAAGAATGAAAGTGTTTGTAGGTGTTTTTGGTCGTTGGTGTATGGATTAGATATAAAGGATATGTAATTTTGTTTTCATGTAAATAAGTCATGAATGATTACTCATATTTTTGTAATTTTATGAGATATTTCATGCTAGTTGCCAAATGATGGTTCCCACATGTTTTAGGTGACTCACATGGGCTGCTAAGATCTGATCATTGGAGTGTATATACCAATAGTACATACATCTAAAAGCTGTGTATTGTACGAGTACGAATACGGGTGCATACGAGTAGAATTGTTGATGAAACTGAACGAGGATGTAATTGTAAGCATTTTTGTTAAGTAGAAGTATTTTGATAAGTGTATTGAATTCTTTAAAAAGTGTATAAATACATATTAAAACACTACATGTATATACATTTTAACTGAGTCGTTAAGTCATCGTTAGTCGTTACATGTAAGTGTTGTTTTGAAACCTTTAGGTTAACGATCTTGTTAAATGTTGTTAACCCAATGTTTATAATATCAAATGAGATTTTAAATTATTATATTATCATGATATTATCATGTATGAATATCTCTTAATATGATATATATACATTAAATGTCTTTACAACGATAATCGTTACATATATGTCTCGTTTAAAAATCATTAAGTTAGTAGTCTTTATTTTACATATGTAGTTCATTGTTAATATACTTAATGATATGTTTACTTATCATAGTATCATGTTAACTATATATATATCCATATATATGTCATCATATAGTTTTTACAAGTTTTAACGTTCGTGAATCACCGGTCAACTTGGGTGGTCAATTGTCTATATGAAACATATTTCAATTAATCAAGTCTTAACAAGTTTGATTGCTTAACATGTTGGAAACATTTAATCATGTAAATATCAATCTCAATTAATATATATAAACATGGAAAAGTTCTGGTCACTACAGTACGTACCCGTTAAATAAATTTCGTCCCGAAATTTTAAGCTGTTGAAGGTGTTGACGAATCTTCTGGAAATAGATGCGGGTATTTCTTCTTCATCTGATCTTCACGCTCCCAGGTGAACTCGGGTCCTCTACGAGCATTCCATCGAACCTTAACAATTGGTATCTTGTTTTGCTTAAGTCTTTTAACCTCACGATCCATTATTTTGACGGGTTCTTCGATGAATTGAAGTTTTTCGTTGATTTGGATTTCATCTAAGGGAATAGTGAGATCTTCTTTAGCAAAACATTTCTTAAAATTCGAGATGTGGAAAGTGTTATGTACAGCCGCGAGTTGTTGAGGTAACTCAAGTCGGTAAGCTACTGGTCCTACACGATCAATAATCTTGAATGGTCCAATATACCTTGGATTTAATTTCCCTCATTTACCAAATCGAACAACGCCTTTCCAAGGTGCAACTTTAAGCATGACCATCTCTCCAATTTCAAATTCTATATCTTTTCTTTTAATGTCAGCGTAGCTCTTTTGTCGACTTTGGGCGGTTTTCAACCGTTGTTGAATTTGGATGATCTTCTCGGTAGTTTCTTGTATAATCTCCGGACCCGTAATCTGTCTATCCCCCACTTCACTCCAACAAATCGGAGACCTGCACTTTCTACCATAAAGGGCTTCAAACGGCGCCATCTCAATGCTTGAATGGTAGCTGTTGTTGTAGGAAAATTCTGTTAACGGTAGATTTCGATCCCAACTGTTTCCGAAATCAATAACACATGCTCGTAGCATGTCTTCAAGCGTTTGTATCGTCCTTTCACTCTGCCCATCAGTTTGTGGATGATAGGCAGTACTCATGTCTAGACGAGTTCCTAATGCTTGTTGTAATGTCTGCCAGAATCTTGAAATAAATCTGCCATCCCTATCAGAGATAATAGAGATTGGTATTCCATGTCTGGAGACGACTTCCTTCAAATACAGTCGTGCTAACTTCTCCATCTTGTCATCTTCTCTTATTGGCAGGAAATGTGCTGATTTGGTGAGACGATCAATTATTACCCAAATAGTATCAAAACCACTTGCAGTCCTTGGCAATTTAGTGATGAAATCCATGGTAATGTTTTCCCATTTCCATTCCGGGATTTCGGGTTGTTGAAGTAGACCTGATGGTTTCTGATGCTCAGCTTTGACCTTAGAACACGTCAAACATTCTCCTACGTATTTAGCAACATCGGCTTTCATACCCGGCCACCAAAAATGTTTCTTGAGATCCTTGTACATCTTCCCCGTTCCAGGATGTATTGAGTATCTGGTTTTATGAGCTTATCTAAGTACCATTTCTCTCATATCTCCAAATTTTGGTACCCAAATCCTTTCAGCCCTATACCGGGTTCCGTCTTTCCGAATATTAAGATGCTTCTCCGATCCTTTGGGTATTTCATCCTTTAAATTTCCCTCTTTTAAAACTCCTTGTTGCGCCTCCTTTATTTGAGTAGTAAGGTTATTATGAATCATTATATTCATAGATTTTACTCGAATGGGTTCTCTGTCCTTCCTGCTCAAGGCATCGGCTACCACATTTGCCTTCCCCGAGTGGTAACGAATCTCAAAGTCGTAATCATTCAATAATTCAATCCACCTACGCTGCCTCATATTCAGTTGTTTCTGATTAAATATGTGTTGAAGACTTTTGTGGTCGGTATATATAATACTTTTGACCCCATATAAGTAGTGCCTCCAAGTCTTTAATGCAAAAACAACCGCGCCTAATTCCAAATCATGCGTCGTATAATTTTGTTCGTGAATCTTCAATTGTCTAGACGCATAAGCAATCACCTTCATTCGTTGCATTAATACACAACCGAGACCTTGCTTTGATGCGTCACAATAAATCACAAAATCATCATTCCCTTCAGGCAATGACAATATAGGTGCCGTAGTTAGCTTTTTCTTCAATAACTGAAACGCTTTCTCTTGTTCATCATTCCATTCAAATTTCTTCCCTTTATGCGTTAATGCAGTCAAGAGTTTTGCTATTCTGGAAAAGTCTTGGATGAACCTTCTGTAGTAACCAGCTAGTCCTAAAAACTGGCGTATGTGTTTTGGAGTTTTCGGGGTTTCCCACTTTTCAACAGTTTCTATCTTTGCCGGATCCACCTTAATACCTTCTTTGTTCACTATGTGACCGATGAATTGAACTTCTTCCAACCAAAATGCACACTTTGAAAACTTAGCGTACAATTATTCCTTCCTCAATACTTCTAACACCTTTCTCAAATGTTCACCGTGTTCTTGGTCATTCTTTGAGTAAATAAGTATGTCATCAATGAAAACAATAACAAACTTGTCAAGGTATGGTCCACACACTCGGTTCATAAGGTCCATGAACACAGCTGGTGCATTAGTTAAAACAAACGGCATGACCATAAACTCGTAATGACCGTAACGTGTTCTGAAAGCAGTCTTTGGAATATCATCTTCTTTCACCCGCATTTGATGATACCCGGAACGTAAGTCAATCTTTGAATAAACAGAGGAGCCTTGTAGTTGATCAAATAAGTCGTCGATTCTCGGTAGTGGGTAGCGGTTCTTGATGGTAAGTTTGTTCAACTCTCGGTAGTCGATACACAACCTGAATGTACCATCTTTCTTCTTGACAAACAAAACAGGAGCTCCACACGGTGATGTGCTTGGTCGAACGAAACCACGCTCTAAAAGTTCTTGTAATTGGCTTTGCAGTTCTTTCATCTCGCTGGGTGCGAGTCTGTAAGGAGCACGAGCTATTGGTGCAGCTCATGGTACAAGATCTATTTGAAATTCAACGGATCGATGTGGGGGTAATCCCGGTAATTCTTTCGAAAATACATCGGGAAATTCTTTTGCAATGGGAACATCATTGATGCTCTTTTCTTCAGTTTGTACTTTCTCGACGTGTGCTAGAACAGCATAGCAACCTTTTCTTATTAGTTTTTGTGCCTTCAAATTACTAATAAGATGTAGCTTCGTGTTGCCCTTTTCTCCGTACACCATTAAGGGTTTTCCTTTTTCTCGTATAATGCGAATTGTATTTTTGTAACAAACGATCTCTGCTTTCACTTCTTTCAACCAGTCCATACCGATTATCACATCAAAACTCCCTAACTCTACTGGTATCAAATCAATCTTAAATGTTTCGCTAACCAGTTTAATTTCTCGATTCCGACATATATTATCTGCTGAAATTAATTTACCATTTGCTAATTCGAGTAAAAATTTACTATCCAAAGGCGTCAATGGACAACTTAATTTAGCACAAAAATCTCTACTCATATAGCTTCTATCCGCACCCGAATCAAATAAAACGTAAGCAGATTTATTGTCAATAAGAAACGTATCCGTAACAAGCTCCGGGTCTTCCTGTGCCTCTGACGCATTAATATTGAAAACTATTCCGTGGCCTTGTCCATTCGTGTTCTCCTGGTTCGGGCAATTTCTAATAATGTGGCCCAGTTTTCCACATTTATAACAAACTACATTGGCATAACTTGCTCCGACACTACTTGCTCCGCCATTACTCGTTCCGACACCATTTGTTCCTTTCGTTCTATTAACCCCTGGTCCGTAGACCTCACACTTCGCCGCGCTATGACCATTTCTTTTACACTTGTTGTAAAATTTGGTGTAGAACCCCGAGTGATACTTTTCACACCTTTGGCATAGCTGCTTCTGATTGTTGTTGTTGTTGCGGTTATTATTGTTGTTGGGATGATTGTTGTAGTTGTTGTTGTTGTTGTTGTTGTTGTTGTTGTTGTTTTTGTTTTTGTTGTTGGGCCGTTTGTTGTAGTTGCGATTGATGTTGCGATTGTTGGGATAATTGTTGCGATTATTGTTGTAATTGCTGTTGTTGTTGTATTGGTGATTCTTATCACCGTTTTCCTCCCACTTTCTTTTGACTTGCTTCACATTGGCCTCTTCAGCAGTCTGTTCTTTAATTCTTTCTTCAATCTGGTTCACTAGTTTGTGAGCCATTCTACATGCCTGTTGTATGGAGGCGGGCTCGTGTGAACTTATATCTTCTTGGATTCTTTCCGGTAATCCTTTCACAAACGCGTCGATATTCTCTTCCTCATCTTCGAATGCTCCCGGACACAATAGGCACAATTCTGTGAATCGTCTTTCATACGTGGTAATATCAAATCCTTGGGTTCGTAACCCTCTAAGTTCTGTCTTGAGCTTATTGACCTCGGTTCTGGGACGGTACTTCTCATTCATCAAGTGCTTGAATGCTGACCACGGTAGTGCGTACGCATCGTCTTGTCCCACTTGCTCTAGATAGGTATTCCACCATGTTAACGCAGAACCTGTGAAGGTATGCGTAGCGTACTTCACTTTGTCCTCTTCAGTACACTTACTTATGGCAAACACCGAGTCGACCTTCTCGGTCCACCGTTTCAATCCGATCGGTCCTTCGGTTCCATCAAATTCCAAAGGTTTGCAGGCAGTGAATTCTTTGTAGGTGCATCCTACACGATTTCCTATACTGCTAGATCCAAGGTTATTGTTGGTATGTAGCGCAGCCTGTACTGCGGCTATGTTTGAAGCTAGAAAAGTACGGAATTCCTCTTCATTCATATTCATGGTGTGTCGAGTAGTCGGTGCCATTTCCTTCAAAATAGTCAAATGGAACAAGTTAATCATACAGAATATTAAGAGTAGTTAATAGTATTTCGTAGCATAATATGAACTCATTTATAAAAGCTTTTTCTTCATATTAGCGTTTATAAGTTTAAATTCGGGTAGTACCTACCCGTTAAGTTCATACTTAGTAGCTAATATACAATTCAACTACTACAATTCTATATGAAAAACTGATTATAATAATATTTCGCGTTCAAACTTTTACACAATATTTTACAAACTTACAATACCGCTTATTTTACATATAGCATGAAATATAGCACACAATAAATTTGATACAAGATGGTTGTGAAGATACTTTTAGCTAGTACACAAGTCGTTCAGCAAAGGCAATAAAGACACGTAATTCATACGTCCAGAAACAAGTCATTCATTCTGGTTTTACTAGGATTACTTCCCATCCTTGGTCTTGTGGAACATAACCGTTATGACCGTTGATAAGACAGCGTGTTGTAACGTCGTCAAAGGGAAGAGGGTTACGTAATGTCCAACAGTCCCGTAACAATCTAAAAACCTCATTTCTTACCCCAATTACCGACTCCGTCACTTGTGGGAACGTTTTGTTTAATAGTTGTAGCCCGATGTTCTTGTTCTCACTTTGGTGAGAAGCGAACATTACTAATCCGTAAGCATAACATGCTTCTTTATGTTGCATGTTAGCCGCTTTTTCTAAATCATGAAGTCCAATATTCGGATATATTGAGTCAAAATAATTTCTTAACCCATTGCGTAAAATAGCATTTGGGTTCCCCGCAATATATGCGTCAAAGTAAACACATCGTAACTTATGGATTTCCCAATGTGATATCCCCCATCTTTCGAACGAAAGCCTTTTATAAACTAAGGCATTCTTGGAACGTTCTTCGAATGTCTTACAAACTGATCTCGCCTTAAATAGTTGTGCCGAAGAATTCTGACCGACTCTAGACAAGATTTCATCAATCATGTCTCCGGGTAGGTCTCCTAAAATATTGGGTTGTCTATCCATTTTGTGTTTTTATACTGTAAAATAGACAAGAGTTAGATTCATAAAAAAAATACTTATTAATACAAGCAATTTTTACATATATCATAAAGCATAAGCACACTATATTACATATATTACACCACATGAATACAACTATCTTATTCCGACTCGCTTGTTTCTTCTTCTTCAGTTTTGGTTCGTTTTGCCAAGTTTCTAGGGATATATGATGTTCCCCTAATACGAGCCGTCGTTTTCCACATTGGTTTAGAAAAACCCGGTGGTTTAGAGGTTCCCGGGTCATTGTTACAACTTAAGGACTTCGGGGGTTGACGATACATATAAAGTTCATCGGGGTTGAAATTAGATTTCTCTATTTTTATGCCCTTTCCCTTATTATTTTCTTTTTCCTTTTTAAATTCAGTTGGGGTAATTTCTATAACATCATCGGAATTCTCGTCGGAATCCGATTCATCGGAGAATTGGTAATCCTCCCAATATTTGCTTCCTTGGCGGAAACACCATTGACCATAATTAACCTTGGTCGGTTGGTTGAGGATTTTCTTTTACTTAACCGTTTTATTATTTCCCCCACCGGTTCTATTTCTTCACCCGGTTCCAATTCTTCTTCCAGTTCCGATTCTTCTTCCGGTTCCGACTCTTCTTCCGGTTCCTCTTCGGGAACTTGTGAATCAGTCCACGAATCATTCTAATTTACATTTGACTCTTCATTATTATTAGGTGAGTCAATGGGACTTGTTCTAGAGATAGACATTTATCACATAATATCAAACGCGTTAAGAGAGTAATATATCACATAATATTCACATGTTAAAAATATATAGTTTTCAACAAAATTTGTTAAGCAATCATTTTTCAAGTAAACACGGTCGAAGTCCAGACTCACTAATGCATCCTAACAAACTCGATAAGACACACTAATGCAAAATTCTGGTTCTCTAAGACCAACGCTCTGATACCAACTGAAATACAGTTGGGGACAACCACCGTCCCACCCAGTGCCTTCCCAGCTAACCGCCTGGTGACCACTGAGTGTACCTCAGATACTGATTTTAGGGCCTGCCTCTCGGCTACTGCCAACCCTCGTAAGGGATCGCAAGGAGTAAGAGCCAATGCTTCGTCACAGGTAACACTGTGAGAACCTCCTTTACGACTAACCCGCCACACATGGACGGCATTATACCAGCTCTGATACCAACTGAAATGTCCCGTTCTTATTGATTAAAAACGTTCCATATGAATTGATTTCGTTGCGAGGTTTTGACCTCTATATGAGACGTTTTTCAAAGACTGCATTCATTTTAAAACAAACCATAACCCTTATTTCATCAATAAAGGTTTAAAAAAGCTTTACGTAGATTATCAAATAATGATAATCTAAAATATCCTGTTTACACACGACCATTACATAATGGTTTACAATACAAATATGTTACAACAAAATAAGTTTCTTGAATGCAGTTTTTACACAATATCATACAAGCATGGACTCCAAATCTCGTCCTTATTTAAGTATGCGACAGCGGAAGCTCTTAATAATCACCTGAGAATAAACATGCTTAAAACGTCAACAAAAATGTTGGTGAGTTATAGGTTTAACCTATATATATCAAATCATAATAATAGACCACAAGATTTCATATTTCAATACACATCCCATACATAGTGATAAAAATCAATTATATGGTGAACACCTGGTAACCGACATTAACAAGATGCATATATAAGAATATCCCCATCATTCCGGGACACCCTTCGGATATGATATAAATTTCGAAGTACTAAAGCATCCGATACTTTGGATGGGGTTTGTTAGGCCCAATAGATCTATCTTTAGGATTCGCGTCAATTAGGGTGTCTATTCCCTAATTCTTAGATTACCAGACTTAATAAAAAGGGGCATATTCGATTTCGATAATTCAACCATAGAATGTAGTTTCACGTACTTGTGTCTATTTTGTAAATCATTTATAAAACCTGCATGTATTCTCATCCCAAAAATATTAGATTTTAAAAGTGGGACTATAACTCACTTTCACAGATTTTTACTTCGTCGGGAAGTAAGACTTGGCCACTGGTTGATTCACGAACCTATAACAATATATACATATATATCAAAGTATATTCAAAATATATTTACAACACTTTTAATATATTTTGATGTTTTAAGTTTATTAAGTCAGCTGTCCTCGTTAGTAACCTACAACTAGTTGTCCACAGTTAGATGTACAGAAATAAATCGATAAATATTATCTTGAATCAATCCACGACCCAGTGTATACGTATCTCAGTATTGATCACAACTCAAAGTATATATATTTTGGAATCAACCTCAACCCTGTATAGCTAACTCCAACATTCACATATAGAGTGTCTATGGTTGTTCCGAAATATATATAGATGTGTCGACATGATAGGTCAAAACATTGTATACGTGTCTATGGTATCTCAAGATTACATAATATACAATACAAGTTGATTAAGTTATGGTTGGAATAGATTTGTTACCAATTTTCACGTAGCTAAAATGAGAAAAATTATCAAATCTTGTTTTACCCATAACTTCTTCATTTTAAATCCGTTTTGAGTGAATCAAATTGCTATGGTTTCATATTGAACTCTATTTTATGAATCTAAACAGAAAAAGTATAGGTTTATAGTCGGAAAAATAAGTTACAAGTCATTTTTGTAAAGGTAGTCATTTCAGTCGAAAGAACGACGTCTAGATGACCATTTTAGAAAACATACTTCCACTTTGAGTTTAACCATAATTTTTGGATATAGTTTCATGTTCATAATAACAATCATTTTCTCAGAATAACAACTTTTAAATCAAAATTTATCATAGTTTTTAATTAACTAACCCAAAACAGCCCGCGGTGTTACTACGACGGCGTAAATCCGATTTTACGGTGTTTTTCGTGTTTCCAGGTTTTAAATCATTAAGTTAGCATATCATATAGATATAGAACATGTGTTTAGTTTATTTTAAAAGTCAAGTTAGAAGGATTAACTTTTGTTTGCGAACAAGTTTAGAATTAACTAAACTATGTTCTAGTGATTACAAGTTTAAACCTTCGAATAAGATAGCTTTATATGTATGAATCGAATGATGTTATGAACATCATTACTACCTTAAGTTCCTTGGATAAACCTACTGGAAAATAGAAAAATGGATCTAGCTTCAACGGATCCTTGGATGGCTCGAAGTTCTTGAAGCAGAATCATAACACGAAAACAAGTTCAAGTAAGATCATCACTTGAAATAAGATTGTTATAGTTATAGAAATTGAACCAAAGTTTGAATATGATTATTACGTTGTATTAGAATGATAACCTACTGTAAGAAACAAAGATTTCTTGAGGTTGGATGATCACCTTACAAGATTGGAAGTGAGCTAGCAAACTTGAAAGTATTCTTGATTTTATGTAACTAGAACTTGTAGAATATATGAAGAACACTTAGAACTTGAAGATAGAACTTGAGAGAGATTAATTAGATGAAGAAAATTGAAGAATGAAAGTGTTTGTAGGTGTTTTTGGTCGTTGGTGTATGGATTAGATATAAAGGATATGTAATTTTATTTTCATGTAAATAAGTCATGAATGATTACTCATATTTTTGTAATTTTATGAGATATTTCATGCTAGTTGCCAAATGATGGTTCCTACATGTGTTAGGTGACTCACATGGGCTGCTAAGACCTGATCATTGGAGTGTATATACCAATAGTACATACATCTAAAAGCTGTGTATTGTACGAGTACGAATACGGGTGCATACGAGTAGAATTGTTGATGAAACTGAACGAGGATGTAATTGTAAGCATTTTTGTTAAGTAGAATTATTTTGATAAGTGTATTAAAGTCTTTCAAAAGTGTATAAATACATATTAAAACACTACATGTATATACATTTTAACTGAGTCGTTAAGTCATCGTTAGTCGTTACATGTAAGTGTTGTTTTGAAACCTTTAGGTTAACGATCTTGTTAAATGTTGTTAACCCAATGTTTATAATATCAAATGAGATTTTAAATTATTATATTATCATGATATTATCATGTATGAATATCTCGTAATATGATATATATACATTAAATGTCTTTACAACGATAATCGTTACATATATGTCTCGTTTAAAAATCATTAAGTTAGTAGTCTTTATTTTACATATGTAGTTCATTGTTAATATACTTAATGATATGTTTACTTATCATAGTATCATGTTAACTATATATATATATATCCATATATATGTCATCATATAGTTTTTACAAGTTTTAACGTTCGTGAATCACCGGTCAACTTGGGTGGTCAATTGTCTATATGAAACATATTTCAATTAATCAAGTCTTAACAAGTTTGATTGCTTAACATGTTGGAAACATTTAATTATGTAAATATTAATCTCAATTAATATATATAAACGTGGAAAAGTTCGGGTCACTACAAGGGTCATGGGCTAGGTCAGTAACTTCTGGGGAATCTTCTGCTTCTACTGTCGGGCAGAAGAGAAAAAATCTCCCAACAGTAGAGGCAAGGGCGTTTCAGATGATGGTAGATGCTGCAACCGCTACCGATGACGTCATTACCAGTATGTTCTTGGTTAATTCCTTGCCAGCACGTGTGTTATTTGATTCAGGAGCGAATCGTTCTTTTATGTCGTTAGGCTTCTGTGATAAGTTGAAGTTACCTGTTAGGATGTTAGATGCGCCTCGGGGAATAGAAGTAGCTGATGGTAAAATGGTTCCATGCACATCATCTGTGTCTGGAGTTACCTTCGAAATCGACGGCCATTCCTTCCCATTAACCTGTTTGTTGATGCCTATACCTAGCTTTGATGTAGTCATAGGCATGAATTGGTTAAGAGCTAATAGGGCTAATATTAAGTGTGATAAGAATATGATTTCTTTTCGTTTAGCCCATAGATCCCGAGTGATTGCTAGGGGAGAGCGCAGTGGATTTAACTTCCCTATGGTTTCCCTAATGAAAGCTCAGAAGGCGATATCGAAAGGGTGTGATTCGTTCTTAGCTTACGTGATTGATGTTAAGAAAGAAAAGAAGCAGGTGACCGATATTCCCTTTGTGTCTGAATTTCCAGAAGTGTTTCTAGATGATTTACCAGGGTTACCTCCAGTACGTGAAGTAGAGTATAAAATTGATTTAGTTCCAGGCGCTATGCCAGTTGCAAAAGCTCCTTACAGATTAGCTCCGTCAGAAATCCGAGAAATGATGTCTCAGTTTCAGGTCCTATTAGATAAGGGGTTTATCCGACCAAGTTCTTCACCGCGGGGTGCTCCAGTTTTGTTTTTGAAAAAGAAAGATGGGTCGATTCGTATGTGTATAGATTATCGTGATTTAAACAAGAGAACAATAAAGAATAAGTATCCGATACCGAGAATAGATGATTTATTCGATCAGTTACAGGGTGCTTCCTACTTTTCAAAGATAGATTTACATTCAGGGTATCATCAGGTACGTGTTGCAGAGAACGATATACCGAAAACAACATTCAGAACTAGATATGGTCATTATGAAGGTTTAGTTATGCCATTCGGGTTAACAAACGCGCCAGCAGTGTTTATGGATTTAATGAATAGGGTGTGTCGTCAGTATCTTGACAAGTTTGTGATTGTCTTCATAGATGATATCTTGATATATTCGAAAACCGAGAAAGATCATGCTACGCATTTGAGGTTGGTGTTAGAACTTCTGAAACAGGAACAGTTGTACGCTAAGTTTTTCAAGTGTGAATTTTGGCTGCGGGAAGTACAGTTTCTGGGTCATGTGATTTGTGAATAGGGTATTAAAGTAGATCAGTCTAAGATAGAAGCTGTAATGAATTGGAACTCGCCGAAAACTCCAACAGAAATTAAGAGTTTTATGGGTTTAGCAGGTTATTACTGCAGATTTATTAAAGACTTTTCAAAAATAGCAGGTCCGCTGAATAAGTTAACCAGAAAAGATGTAGCCTTTCGATGGACTGATGAACAAGAAAAGGCCTTTCAAACTCTCAAACAGTTGTTATGTCAAGCACCGGTTTTAGCTTTACCAGAGGGATCAGAAGATTTTGTTGTTTATTATGATGCGTCACACGCAGGTCTGGGTTGTGTTTTGATGCAAAGAAATAAAGTCATAGCGTATGCTTCACGACGGTTGAAGAATCATGAACGAAATTACCCTACTCATGATTTAGAGTTAACTGCAGTTGTGTTTGCTTTGGAGCTTTGGAGACACTATTTGTATGGTACACATAGAATTGATTAAAGATTATGATTGTGAGATGTCGCAGATGCTCTGAGTCGAAAGAAAACCGTCGAAAATGTCAGATTTATGAGAATTGAGATAGTTTTAGACTTGATCGATCGATTGAAAACAGTTCATTTAGCAGCATTGAATGACGAAAATCTAAAGACTGAACAAATGACCAAAAGAAAATTTGACCTATGCAACGATTCTAGAGGATTAAAGACATATAAAGACCGAATTTGGGTGCCTATGCTTGAAGAATTGAGGGATTTAATCCTTACAAAAGCACATAAATCTAGATTGACAGTACATCCAGGTAGTACTAAGATGTAAAGAGATTTGAAAACATTGTATTGGTGGCCGACAATGAAAACAGATGTTGCAAATTTCGTCGAAAAATGTCATATATGTGCGCAAGTTAAAGCAGAACATCAGAAACCGTATGGATCTGTATGACAATTAGAAATTCCTCAGTGTAAATGGGATCATATAATGATAGATTTTGTAACCAAGTTACCCCGAACCCAGATAGGACATGACATGATCTGGGTGATAGTGGATCGTTTAACAATGAGTGCTCATTTTTTAGCTACACGTGAAACCGCTTCGTTGAGTGATTTAGCAGATTTATATTTGAAAGAGATCGTTAGTCGCCATGGTGTACCGTTGTCAATAGTTTCCAACATGGATACTAGGTTCGTATCAAACTTTTGGAACAATTTACAGCAGAATCTGGGTACGCGTGTGAATTTAAGTACAGCTTATCATCCACAAACAGACGGCCAGAGTGAATAAACTATTCAAACGTTAGAAGACATGTTGAGAGCGTGTTTCTTAGAATATGGTGGTTCTTGGGATTCACATCTTCCATTAATAGAATTTGCTTACAACAATTCGTATCATTCGAGTAATGGAATGCCGCTGTACGAAATGTTATATGATCGCAAGTGTAGAACTCCCACGTGTTGGTTAGAAGCAGGCGAGAAACAATTTGCAGGTCCCAAAATTGTTCAGATAACTGCAGAAAAGGTTGAAATTGCACGAGAGAAGTTAAAAGCGGCTAGATACCGACAAAAGATGTATGCTGATCCGCGTAAACGTCCAGTGACATTTAATGTAGGTGATCGTGTTTACTTGAAGGTTTTGCCATGGAAAGGGGTTATCAGATTTGGCAAACGTGGTTAGTTAGCACCAAGGTTCATTGGGCCTTTTCTGATCAGAGAAATTTTGAATGATCAAACCATTGTTTTAGAACTTCCTTTAGAGTTAGCAGGAATTCACAACATGTTCAATGTGTGTTATTTAAGAAAGTGTAAAGTAGATGACAAAAGTTTGATTCTTTCGCTGAAGGATTTGAAAGTGGATTTAAGTAAGAAGTTAGTAGAAGAGCTAATTCGAATAGTAGACAGGAAAGTCATCAAGTTAAGAAAGAAGCAGATTCTAATGGTATTAATAGAGTGACAACACAATTTAGGTTCTAACTTGACATGGGAAACCGAGGAGTTAATGAGAGCGCGCTATCCCCATTTGTTTGACCTTGACCAGACTCCGAGGATGGAATCTTCTTAAGGGGGTAGATTTGTAACATCCTCTACTGGGTCTAGATATAAGGTTACTAAATTGCCCTTAAGTTATTATTGTGTTATTATATGCTTTTATTTTTATGTAATATTTACTATTAAATAATGATGTGGTTAGGACCAGTTTGTGACAAGGGTCACAGAACATATTTGTTTATTTAATTTGGACTTCGTTTGGGTTACCAAATGATGTACGAAAGATATCAGATAACTGATAAATACCCGTGTATCGCACAGTGTGGAATATAACCTCACTTAAGTAAGTAGTGACTGCCTTCTTTTTGTTTTGTTTCTAGAATTTTCACACACACAAACACATCTCGTTCTTTATTTCTTCACCTAACAAAACCCTAGATCTAAATCCTTGTTCTTGAGCTCGAATCTTTCTTACTATCTTGTTCTTTACGATTTACTGATTCTAACAAGGTAAGAATCACAGCATTTCATGCTTTAATCTTTGACAAATTTGAGTTTTTGTGTTAGTTTTTACAAAGTGTGTAATTTGGGTCAAAATGGTTAGATTTGATGTTGTTTGACTCCAAATCTTGTGGGTTTATCTTTCTTCATGTTTAGTGTCTTTGATTTGGTCAGTTTTGAGGTCATAATTGAGCTCTAGAGCAAGAATTGGATGATTTTGGGTGAAACCCGTCACTCGATCGACCGACTCGTCCATCGACCGAGTGTGTTTGACCCACGGCCGAGTGTGTCTGTGAGAGACCATCGACCGAGAGACTAGACACTCGGCCGAGTGAGTGTAGACAGTCGGCCTGTATATATATGTGAATGACGCGTCCCTCGCCTGTGGATTATATATACACACACAATGGTTGAGGAACTTCTGGTAACCCCCAGTCCGATCAGCTGGTGGTTAATGGTTTGGCCGAGCTGCCAGAGTCTCTGTAGACGGCACTTGGGTGATGTTTGTGTGTTAGACTTTGTGACATGATTAGTATGACACTTTCTGTATACTATTATCCATAGTTAGTCGTACTCACTTAGCTTCGTGCTAATTCCCCTCCATCCTCTCCCTGCAGGTTGTTAACTTTTGTAAGTGATGCGTTTTGGGAAGAAGTCGGGCATGGTGATGTTATGTTTGACTATGAAGAAACTCTGATCTGTCTTTTCCTTTAAAACTGATTTTGGTTGTAATATCACGTGACACTAGAATCATTGTTTAATGTTAGTCGTCAAATGATTTGGATATGTAATTAAATATGTTTATGTTATTATAATGGTTAATTAATATTAATGCTTCCGCCACGTTTAAATTTTTTTTTTTTAGCAGTGTCACAATTTGGTATCAGAGCATAGTTTGGCAGCATGCACATTGTGATCAAAATATCATGTTCCCAAACTTAGTAGAGTCATGTCAAATATAACATGCTGGGGATGGGTTAAGTGAGTATTAGGACAAGTTATGTGTTAGCTATTAGTACTAACAGAATTTATACTAAGCTTTGGTGTGAGTGTTGTGGTAGTGCAGTAATAGCAGATAATGAAGCAAACGCTACTGGCCCTAATGTCCCTGGAACTGGTACCTTCAGAGCTCCCGATGAAGATGGACATGTGTCATCGGAAGAGAAAACCTCCCAAGAAGTTATAAACCTTCAAAGTTGATTACTAGAAGCTCAGGAAAAAATTAAAGAACTGGAACAAGAACGGGCAAGATGGAACCCTAATAGTTTGTGTCCGCGTAGATCTTTTGTCGACTTTGGGCGGTTTTCAACCGTTGTTGAATTTGAATGATTTTCTCGGTAGTTTCGTGGACAATTTCTGGACCCGTAATTTGTTTATCCCCCACCTCGCTCCAACAAATCAGAGACCTGCACTTCCTACCATAAAGTGTTTCGAATGGTGCCACATTAATACTCGAGTGGTAACTGTTGTTGTAAGAAAATTATGCTAATGGTAGATGTCGATCCTAACCATTTCCAAAAATAATAACACATGCTCGTAGCATGTCTTCAAGTGTCTGTATCATCCTTTCACTCTTCCCATAAGTTTGTGGATGATAGGCGGTACTCATGTCTAGACGAGTCCCCAATGCCTGCCGTAACGTCTGCCAAAACCTTGAAACAAATCTGCCATCCCTATCAGAGATAATAGAGATTGATATTCCATGTCTGGAGATGACTTCCTTCAAGTATAGTCGTGCCAACTTCTCCATTTTATCATCTTCTCTCATTGGTAGAAAGTGTGCTGACTTGGTAAAATGATCGACTATTACCCAAATTGTATCATAACTACTTGCAGTTCTTGGCAATTTAGTAATGAAATCCATGGTAATGTTTTCCCATTTCCATTCCGGGATTTCAGGTTGTTGAAGTAGACCTGATGTCCAGCTTTGACTTTAGAACAAGTCAAACATTCTCCTACATATGTAGCAATATCGGCTTTCATACCCGGCCATCAAAAGTGTTTCTTGAGATCTTGGTACATTTTTCCCACTCCAGGTTGTATTGAATATCTGGTTTTATGTGCTTCTCGAAGTACCATTTCTCTCGCATCCCCAAAATTTGGTACCCAAATTCTTTCTGCCAAATACCGGGTCCCGTCTTCCCGAATAGTAAGCTGTTTATCCAATCCTTTGGGTATTTCCTTTTCAAAACTACATTCTTTCAAAACCCCCTGTTGCGCCTCTTTTGTTCGAGTAGTAAGGTTAGTATGAATAATTATATTCATAGCTTTTACCCGCATAGGTTCTCTATCCTTTCTACTCAAAGCGTCGGCTACTACATTCGCCTTCTCCGGGTGGTAACGAATCTCACAGTCATAATCATTTAGTAGCTCCACCCACCTACGTTGCCTCATGTTTAGTTGTTTCTGATCAAATATGTGTTGGAGAATTTTGTGGTCGGTATATATGGTACATTTGACCCCATATATAGGTGCCGTAGTTAACTTTTTCTTCAACCGAGACCCTGCTTTAAAGCGTCACAATAAATCACAAAATCATCATTCCCTTCAGGCAATGACAATATAGGTGCTGTAGTTAGCTTTTTCTTCAATAACTGAAACACTTTCTCTTGTTCATCCTTCCATTCAAATTTCTTCCCTTTATGCGTTAATGCAGTCAAGGGTTTTGCTACTTTGGAAAAATCTTGGATGAATCTTTTGTAGTAACCAGCCAATCCTAAAAATTGGCGTATGCGCGTCGGAGTTTTTGGGGTTTCCCACTTTTCAACGGTTTCAATCTTTGTCGGATCAACCTGAATACTTTCTTTGTTTACTACGTGACTGAGGAATTGAACTTCTTTCAACCAAAATGCACACTTTGAAAACTTAGCGTACAGTTTTTCCTTCCTCAACAATTCTAGCACTTTTCTCAAATGTTCTCTGTGCTCTTGATCATTCTTTGAGTAAATAAGTATGTCATCGATGAAAACAATGACAAACTTGTCAAGATATGGTCCACACACTCGGTTCATGAGGTCCATGAACACAACTGGTGCGTTAGTCAATCCAAACGGCATAACCATAAACTCATAATGACCGTAACGCGTTCTAAAAGCAGTTTTTGGAATATCATCCTCCTTCACCCGCATTTGATGATAACCAGAACGTAAATCAATTTTTGAATAAACCGACGAACCTTGCAGTTGATCAAATAAGTCATCGATTCTTGGTAGTGGATAATGATTCTTAATGGTAAGTTTGTTCAACTCTCGATAGTCGATACACAACCTGAATGTACCATCCTTCTTTTTGACAAACAAAACAGGAGCTCCCCACGGTGATGTACTTGGTCGAATGAAACCATGCTCTAAAAGTTCTTGTAATTGGTTTGTAATTCCTTCATTTCACTGGGTGCGAGTCTGTAAGGAGCACGAGCTATTGGTGCAGCTCCTGGTATAAGGTCTATTTGAAATTCGACGGATCGGTGTGGAGGTAGTCCCGGTAATTCTTTCGGAAATACATCAGGAAATTCTTTTGCGAAGGGAACATCATTGATGCTCTTTTCTTCGGTTTGTACTTTCTCAACATGTGCTAGAACGGAATAGCAACCTTTTTTATTAGCTTATGTGCCTTCAAGATACTAATAAGATTTAGCTTTGCGTTGCTCTTTTCTCTGTACACCATTAGGGTTTTCCTTTTTCTTGCAAAATGCGAATCGCATTTTTGTAACAAATGACCTCTGCTCTCTCCTTTTTCAACCAGTCCATGCCAATTATCACAACAAAACTCCCTAACTCTACTAGTATTAAATTAATCTTAAACGTTTCGCCAACCAGTTTAATTTTTCGGTTCCGGCATATTTTATCGGCTTAATTAAATTACCGTTTTCTATTTTGAGTAAAAACTTATTATCCAAAGACGCTAAAGGGCAATTTAGTTTGTCACAAAAATCTCTACTCATATAGCTTCTATCCGCACCCGAATCAAATAAAACGTAAGCAGGTTTTTCATCAATAAGAAACGTACTCGTAACAAGCTCTGGGTCTTCCTGTGCTTCTGTTGCGTTGATGTTGAAGGCTCTTCCATGGCCTTGTCCATTAGCATTTCCGTGATTCGGACACTTACTCCTAATATGGCCCAGTTTTCCACAGCCATAACAGACAATGGCTACATTATTCGTTCTTACATTATTTGCTCCTGCATCCTTATTAGCCGTTGATCCGTAGATTTCACACTTTGCTGCACTATGACCACTTCTATTACACTTGGTACATACTGTCGTACAGAACGAATTCGGATGGTGCCCTTCACACCTTTGACATGGAATTTTCTGCCTCTTGTCATCATTGTTGTTATTGTTGTTGTTGGGATTATTGTTGTTGCGGTTGTTATTATGGTTGGGAAGGTTGTTGTAGTTGTTGTTGTTGTTGGGACGGTTGTTATAGTTGTTGTTGTTGGGATTACGATTGTTGTTGCGATTGTTGTTGCGATAAATGGTGCGATTGTAGTTCTGATTATTATTGTTGTTGTATTGGTGACTCTTGTCACTGGTTTCTTCCCACTTTCTCTTACCTATTTTTATTTTGACCTCCCCGGTCGCCAACTCTTTATTTCTTCTCTCAATCTGGCCTATGAGTTTGTGAGCCATTTGACTCGCTTTCTGTATTGAGGTAGACGTGGATGCACTTACATTTCCTGAATTCTAACCGACAGCCCTTTCACGAACGCGTCGATCTGTTCTTCCTCGTCCTCAAACATACCAGGACACATTAGAGACAGTTTTGTGAATCGTTTCTCATATGAGGTGATATCATACCCCTGAGTTTTTAATTCTCTAAGCTCCGCCTTGAGCTTATTGACTTCATTTCTGGGACGGTACTGCTCATTCAACATGTGTTTGAATGCGGGCCACGGTAGCGCGTAAGCAGTATTTTGTCCCACCTGCTCCAGATAGGTGTTCCACCAGGTTAACACAGTACATGTGAAAGTATGCGTGCATATTTCACCTTATCTTCTTCAGCACATTTGCTTATAGCAAACACAGATTCGACCTTCTCGGCCCATCGTTTCAATTCGACTGGTCCTTCAGTTCTGTTGAATTCCAGAGGTTTACAGGCTGCGAATTCCTTGTAGGAGCATCCTACACTATTTCTTGTGGAATTAGTTCCACTGCTAGATCCTAAGTTATTGTTGTTGTTTTGCATTGCAGCCTGTACTACGGCTATGTTTGCTGCACGAAAAACACATAAGTCTTCCTCGCTCATGTTCATGTTGTGTCGAGTAGTCGGTGCCATTTCCTTCAAAAATTTCCAAACGAATTAAGTTAATTGATAGGTCAGATCATGTTGAGATTAGAAGAAAAGACAAGTTAGAATGAGATTCGGTAAGTGTGAAGGAGATTCGGTATGAGAGAGAATCAGTAAGATTTACATTCCACAGCTTCTAGAACTCGTTTATAATGCAATGACTATCTAATTAGGACTACTTAGGTTCCTTATATTGCCCTCTTCTAAGGAACCATCATTTAAGCTTATTTCATATTAACACTATACAACTTCGGGGTCCTAACAATCTCCCCCTTAGTGTTAAATGTGAACTTTAGAATATAATCCTATTGAGTAATCTTGAGAGGTCCAAATGTTAGTTTCCATCGTGAGCCATCTGGTTTTGAAACTTCTACTTGATTTTCCAAAATTTGCTTAGAAGGTTTCCAGACGCCCCTCGCTTTTCTTGGATCTCCCTCATGTAATGGATATTCATCCATTTCTTTGAAATACCTTCTCTTTCTCTGGCCACGAAGAATCTCAAACTTTCTTCTACAGATCCGGAGCTTCAGACGATCTCTGATATGCTTTATAAACTCTCCAAGACCCATTTTCGTATCAATGTCATCAACCTTGCTTTGAAAAATCTTAAGATACTTCAGTGCAGCCTTAAGTGTTCCATCTGAATATTTGTTTAGCTCTTCAGTGCGGATGAACACCTTTTCTTTCTGAGAATTCACAAATACAAACCCTTCGGGTTCGAGTTGCATTTGAAACATTCTCATATCCTTCAGTCCCTCTGTGTAATGATTTGGACAGGCTATTCGAATCTTTTTCCTATTCGTTTCGAGACCAATTTGAAAATCTTCACGTCTCATCAGTTCAATTGTTTCCATCATGTATCTTTTCACAGCTTCCAAAGCTTGAGCCTTAGCAAAAGGTCGAATGGTGATGATACTGAGGTAGTTGTAGCTGTGAATGATGTCAAGCATATCTAGATTATGAAAATCTGCTTCTGTGAACTTGTATTCCTTCTCATCTTCTCTAATAATGTGGAACTGACTGATGACGTCTCTTTTCTCACTTATCTTTACTCTGACTCGAGTAATATTCAACACTTCTGAAATACGATACTTTCTTTGAAGCCACAAATCATCTTCGTCTTTGTTGATATGTTTCCTCCACATAAACTCATACCAGTTTCTTTCACTTGCTGGAAGCAATCGTAAACCTATATAAGTAAATCTTTTACTCCTTGGTGTTTCATTAATGCAGAAAATCTTGTACGCATTTTCTTCGATAAATGTGTTTCGTAAAGTTATGAAATCATGTTCAACTCCCAATAACAATCTTTGTTCCCGATTCTTAAAGAATATACCGTGGTTGTATTTGAATCTGGAATTCACTGTTTCACTTGATGTAGATGTACCAGAAGTTGAGCTTTCGTTAGCATTTGTTGGATTTAAACTTGATGATGGTGTAGAATTTGATGAATGATCGGTAGGAATTGTCGTATCATCTGTTGGAACATTATCATCTTCAATATATTCAAAGATATCATCATCATCTGGATTAACATAAAGATTGTCTTCATCGTTATCAGAAGAATCCATTTCATCATCACTTTCCGCTACTGGATCAGGATTCCTTTCGTCTACAATCTCTACATCTTCCGGAATTGAAGATACTGAAGATAACTTGCTTAGAATGTCAAACCCATCATCATTTGTTTCTTCAAGATAAAAATCACTTAAGTTCAAATCCTCATCTACTGGTCCACTATCAGCCTCAGTATGAACAATTGGAATTATAACTTGCTCAGGTTCTTTATCTTCAATTTCATCATGAGTAGAAACTATTTCTGATTCCGTCTGAACCTGTTGAGCTTGAGAAGCTGATGAAGACCTCACACCACCACCCTTAGTTAAAATGTTCACCGTTAGATATTCTCTATCTACTCCTATCTCCCCTCATGGTTATTCTGAGGATCAGAATCGTCATGTTCATCATCACGATGAGGACTTAGAGGAGAAGAGCAGGAAGTAAGTGGATATCGTAATCTAGCGCGAAACAATGCTTGAAGCGAAGTGCGTCGGAAAACATCAAGATTGACTCGAGAAAACATACGACTGAAATATTCTTGCTCCAAAGCATCATAGAAATTTGGTGAATGCGAGGGTGATGGTGGTAAAGTAACAAAAGGAACAGCAACAGTAGCATTGGTTGTAGGCGATGTCGGTGGAAGTGTGTGAGTTGCTGTGAGGGCAGGTAAGGATATACGTGCGGTATTATTCTTATATGTAGGGCTGTACATACTACTAGTCAGATTCGTAATATCCCCTTCTGATGGAGGTTGGGCAACAACCGGAGTTGTCGCCGGCGAAGTTTCCTTCGAAGCATCCGCCTCCATGACTTTAGTCTCATGGGACTCTGACAAAGTAGTAGAACTACCCGTCGGTTTAGTTCTCGCAGAGATATTGCTATCTCTGACTCCTGAAATAATTGATATACCATTAGGTGGCACATCTCTTTCAGTTAACGACTCTTCCTCCAAACCCTGAGAATCAGAATCCGGAAGAGAAGTGGTTTGAACCAATGGATCACTTTAATGAACTAAGGGATCAGTCTGCTGGAAGTCTGATAAATATCCTGAAGGATTGTCATGTTGACTCGTTTCCATGGGATGCGGCAGATCTCCCTCATCAAGATAAGCCGGACCTCCAGACCCTGTTGTACGTTGAGACACAAGAGGATTTACAGCCGATACGCAGGGTGCCTTTTCAAGACTTTTCGGCTCCCCTTCGGCCGTCCTGGACTTCCATGATTGAGTTTCCTCAATCGATTGAGTCAACACAGACTTTACTGCAGAGGAAGACTTTACTTCCTGAGATACCGAAGCATCTTGCTTTGTAGGATTTATTATTAAGTCCTGTTTAGATTGGATGGACAGATTGGTCTTTTTACCATATGTGTGTTTAGCTCTCTTGCCTACCTAAGCTTACGCTTCATTTAGTGTAGGGCTTACTGTTATTATTGGATGTGATACGGAGATGGGTGAAGGTGACCTAATAGGCTCTAGGTCTTGATCCGTATCACCAACGGTTGGAGTAACTGTTTGGCGGATGATAGGTGTTGAAGTCCTAGATCTAGTTACTCGTTGGGTTGGCAGAGTCTGAATCATCTCATCAGGCATAAATCGAGTTCCCTTAGGAGAATGTTCAGGAGATGATTTAGTTGCTGAAGAATCGGTATCATGCTCACTTCGGGTGTTGTGGAAAGGGTTGGTTCAATCCTAGATGATCTAGGTTCCCTGATCCTCACAGGTTGAGCTTGTTGTGCTACCCTAGAACGTTTAAGGTTTACCCTAAGTGGAGGATTAGCTGGCCCGGGTGGTTGTACTACAGGTTCCTCTACAACCTCTGGTGCTGGAACCGCGGCGGGTTCAACTTGTTCTTGTTTTACTGGGTTCGGAAGAGGTATTCCTGTAGCCTCAAAATATGAACGCATTCGAGCGTCTTGGGGTGCAGCTAGCCCCACTAGCCAATTTGGAATCAGCGCAGTGAATTGGTTGTCAGATACTATCGGGGTATTCATCTCGAGCTCCCCAAATCTTTTCATATGTAATCCATGTGTACCTGGTACAAATATATTTGCATTTCTATAAGCATTTATAGCATCGTGGATAAAGATACAGAAAAACCTTTCACAAGGGATGTATGAACCCCTTGGCTTATCAACTTGGGCCTGAACCAAATCCCATAGAAGTTCTGCATAGTCAGGAGTCTCTACTCTTGTAAAAGAGTAGAACATTCTCAGCATGGGCATAATCAAGCTGTCGGATCCACTCCTTGTCATCAGCAAGCAACTGTTAATGATTGAGAAGATCACATACCACCTTGAGTGTAGGCATTTCTTCTAAAACTTAGCCGGTGGAGCATTGATAGCTCCAACATAACCAAGATCAAAAATTGAAGTCATCATCTGCTGAGTAGCAGGGAAAGCAGGAGCATTATGTACAAGAGGAAGTCTAAAGATCCTCCTGAAGTCAGCCTTTGTGATACTCCTCATCCCTTGACCTCCTCTTAGCTCAAATTCAAAACGAGTTTGTGTTCCCTCTGGATTTGCAGCAGTAGGTTGTGTAGTTTCCACAAACCTAATAGTTCTGTTTAGTAGCTCCAGATCTATCACAGTCACATTGGCAGTTGAGCTTAGAGCAGGCCATAATGTATGCCTCTCTAGTATTGCAGTCCAGTAGTTGCAAGGAATGTTGGTTTCTGATATCGGGCAAAAAGTCACATTTTTATCCTCAATATTAAGCCCTAGAACAATAAAGATTTAAACTTTGTACGGAAAAATTACCCCTTTTTCAGTTGATTTTGTAGATTAAGTAATTACGAAGGCGATGCAAAAAGAATCAAGTAAAACAGAGCTAAAACGAAGATTCTTGAGCGAAAACGGTGAAAGACAAGAAATCAAGTTACGATCGAGTGAATCAAGGCTGACCAGGAACAAAAACATCCTGCCATACGGCTTGCCAGTATGGAAAATGGCCTGCCAAACGGTCAGACAAACGGTCTCGATAAACGGCTTGCCTAACAAACGGCCTGCCAAAAACGGCATGCCAAACGGCTTACCAGCCATTTGCAGGCAGAAATCTAGTCTATTTAAAGGGCCTTCTCCATCCATTTCAACACACACTCAATTTACAATTCATTTTATATTTTCAAGTTTTAGGTTAGTTTTTAGTAGTAGCTAGCTTAGCTTTTATTTTCTGGAGGATATCCCGACGAGTCCCTGCGATTTCGGGCAGATTTCTTCGGCCTTTTCAGGTTTTTATCCGAAACGCTTGTCTTTTGTATTAAACATGTACTCTTACCTTTTATGTTTAATAATGCGTTCCGATATTACCATGATAGCTTAATTAATCTGTATGTTGCCATGATAGAAGTTTGGGTTAGCATAATTATGTTAAATTAGTACGGTTATCGTTGTTATGCTGAACTAGGAAGTCTGATAGATTTGTATGCTAGCTTCTTAAGGATTGACCAACTGATAATGCTAAAAACGAACATATATTTCATAGCATTATCCTTCAAGAAAGCCAAGCTTTTTGTTGCAATTGTTCTATTTACAAGTGATATTCGTTTAAATAATAAAAGGTGAAGACAAAAGACAGAATCGACGAATTAAAGACGCAAACGACCAAAAAGATAAAAAGTACAAAGTACAATCCAAGTGGTTCAAATTATTGATGAGAAACGTCTAAAAGTTACAAGAGTACAAGCCGCAAAATGCAAAGTACAAGATATTAAATAGTACGAAAGGACGTTCGAAAATCCGAAACCGGGACCAGAGTCAACTCTCAACGCGCGACGCAACGGACTAAAAATTACAAGTCAACTACGCACATGAATATAATATAATATATAATTAATTCTTAAAATTATATATATATTATATTATCTATTAAAACCGTCGGCAAACAAGAAAAAAAAGCATTTGGGCTGGATCCAGCTAGCCATGCGATCGCATGGCCTGGAAGAACAAAACCCATGCGATCGCATGGCCCCAAAATTCTGGCCACATCTATAAATTTCGCGGGTTTTGGCCGACAATATTACTCCTTTTTCATCAATCTCTCTCTCACGATATATATATATATATATATATATATATATATATATATATATATATATATATATATATATATATATATATATATATATATATAGATTATAATTTTAAATTTAATTTAAGATTAATAATAATGAGGTTATGTTACCGAATGTTTTAAGTGTGTAAGTCAAAATTCTGTCCGTGTAACGCTACGCTATTATTAAACATTGTAAGTTATGTTCAACCTTTTTAAATTAATGTCTCGTAGCTAAGTTATTATTATGCTTTTTTAAGCCGAAATAATCGTGATGTTGGGCTAAATATTAAAGACGGGGTAATTGGGTTTTGTACCATAATCGGGGTTTGGACAAAAGAACGACACTTGTGGAAATTGGATGGGCTATTAATGGGCTTTATATTAACTAAACGATACCTCGTTAATTTAATATAAAGATTACAATTTGACGTATCTATATATAACCACATACGCTTAATCGGATACGGTGGGCGGGATATCTATAAATACGAATTATCGTTCATTTTACCGGACACGGTAATGGACTAATAGTTAATGGACTCATTAAAACAGGGGTGGATTACATTCAAGGGTAATTGGTGTAATTGTTAACAAAGTAGTAAAACCTTGGATTACACGCAGTCGATAACCTGGTGTATTCATTAAACAAAGTATTAAGACCTTGTTACAGTTCGAATCCCCAATTAGTTGGAATATTTGACTTCGGACATAAGATTAATTTGACGAAGACTCTCGCACTTTATAATTATGGCCGATGGACTATTATGGACAAAACCGTATGGACATATCGAATAATCCAGGACAAAGGAAAATTAACCCATGGTAATAAATTAAAATCAACACGTCGAACATCATGATTATGGAAGTTTAAATAAGCATAATTCCTTTATTTCATATTTTATCGCACTTTTATTTACTGTCATTTTATTTATTGCACTTTTAATTATCATACTTTTTAATTATCACAATTTTATTCATCGTACTTTTATTTATCGCACTTTAATTATTGTCATTTACTTTACGCTCTAAATTAAGTTATATTTATTTTTAATATTTTACATTAGGTTTTAACTGCGACTTAAGACATAAAATCGACAAACCGGTCATTAAACGGTAAAAACCCCTTTTTTATAATAATATATATATATATATATATATATATATATATATATATATATATATATATATATATATATATATATATATACACACACAAATATAGTTTTAAAAAAATTTAGCATTAAACTTGGCTAGCTCCCTGTGGAATGAACCGAACTTACTAAAAACTACACTACTGTACGATTAGGTACACTGCCTATAAGTGTTGTAGCAAGGTTTAGGTATATCCACTCTATAAATAAATAAATAACTTTTGTAAAATTGTATCGTATTTAATAATATTTCGCAATAAAAATATAACTATTTCGTATACACCTCTGCACACATAAAGTATTTTTGGTGCCGCTGCCGGGGAACAAACAACGCCGAAAGAGAAACGCTATAAAAAAAGATTTTTATTAAGTTTTAATTTCTTTTTTTAAAAATACGTTTTAAATATTAAAAATACAAAAATATAAAAAGAAAAACGAAATATATATATTTTTAAGAGTTTGTTTAAAATATAAAAGTTTTTCTATTTCTATTTTAGTTTTTAAAAATTAATTTTTTATTCATTTTATATAAATAAATTAAAAACAGAAAAATAAAAAAAAATTATAAAAAGTATTCGGGCTACACTGTAGCAGCCCAATTTGTGATCTGAATATCTGGGCCATGTGACCGCATGAACCCGTAGGCTAAAACTCATGCGACCACATGAGATTGTCTAACACGCAAGGATTGAACCTGGTACTGCATTAATTACGGAGTATAATTTAATTATTATTATTAGTAAACCCTAATTAGGGTTAATTATTATATTAATTAGTTTTAGTTTTATTTATTTTGTATTTTTAAGTAATAATTAGTTTTATTAATATAATAAATTAATACTTTTATAAAAATAATAATATAAAAATAATATTTTTGTAAAATTATATTTTTTTAAGTCTATTTTTATAAATTGTATATTTTAATCGTTTTTTTCGTAATTTGTAATTTTTCATTCTTATTTAATTTTAAACTTAGTATTTTTCCATAATTATTGTTTATATTTCTAGATTTTTAGACTTTGCAGTAAAATCCCTTAAGTGCTTTTTCTTTAGACTAAGATTTAGGTGCTTTAGAATTTTGCGACGCCGTTTTAAGTTTTAGTGCCTTTTTAAGTTATTGCCGTTTTGGATATAGAATTCCTTTAAGCTTTAATAACTTTCGACGTAAGTTTTAATTTTTAGTTTTTAGAATTCTAAGTTTCGACGCTTATTTTCTTATTTTTATTTTTCGATTTTTTATGATATATGGAGTAAAAGTCAAATATGGATGATAATTCTGTTTACATACGTATGCAGAGGAATAGTTATTTGCATAGTAAAATTATGAATTATTGATTATTATTTCACCTACTCTATAATTGAAGATGAAAACGAGTAATGTACAGTTAAGTTTTAGTATTATAAATACTCACTCAATTGTAAGGATATGTACACCATTCTTCAATAAGAATTTACTCTCTTCTTTATTCTTTCACATGAATTGAAAATAGGCCATTAAAGGTAGTTATATACTACTAAATTACAACACGTTATCAGCACGAAGAGCTCCCGTCGGCCACCGTCCTCTGCCGCTAAAACCGTCGGAAGATCTAGAAACCTTTGATGTGTCTTCTGATCAAGAATTTATCAGATTGGGTTCTTCCACCAGTGAGTTATACTCATCAGGTATTCCAAAAAGCTGTTGACGTTACAATTTACATTACTTTGACTTAATTAATTAACAAAGAATCCGTACCTCAAAACAATCCTCTTGTTTTCTTTATCAAATTGATATCTATCTACTTAATTGAAACGAGAAGAACAAAAAAAAAATTTGAATGTGAACTTTAAGTGGTGTTTGAATGAGTATGTCCTGGTGTTGTTTTCTGTCGACAACTTGCTTATGCTTTGTAGACTTGTACTCCATGCCTGTTGCTTGTACCTCTCGCTGGGTCTTATTTGTAGCTTTAAAAGTCTTGTACTTTTCACTTCTTCACTTATATTATCTTCCCACGGATTTAAAAAACCTTCGATAATTATAATATTATTTATTATTATTATACATATATATTATGGAGTAGTAATCTAAACATCACTAATAGATTTTAGTACATGATCTTCCTCATTTTCTAAGTCTTAAAAGTACAAAAATTTAGAAAAATACAAAACTCCAAAAGATGCACACCATCAGTGTGCAGTTAAAACCAACCCAAACTACAAAATATAAAACTCCAAAAGACAAATTAAAGATTATTTACATACATCAAATACTTTGTAGCACCAATTTGGAAAAATTGTAACTGCCTTGCTAACCACCAGAACATCTTGGATTATTTCTCCCGTCATCAAAGGTAGGCAGAGAGATTTTACTCCTCTTAGAGATCCAGAGATGTGTAAGAAATATATTGAGATTTGTAGTTTATTAAATTATTATAGTTATAAATTAACTACAGAGAAAGATAAAGATGATCGAAACTTTAAAGTTTTTTGGGTAAATGAAAGGACAGAATATAAATATATAATTAGTGATGTTAGGTAGGCAGAGAGATTTAACTACTTGGGTAAATGAAAGGACAGAATATAAATATATAAAAATTAGATATAAAATGCGCTAGTATAAATGGGATCAAAAAGTACTACATGGGCCGGACAGGTGTGTGGTTGTCATCCATTATATTACAAATGTGATTATTTGAGTAATTGTTTATAGTCACTTTAGGCAACGGCACCAATGTTCACAAATGACCCTACATGTCACGACAGATTACCCTCAAAGATTTTTTTTTTATCCTTAATGCTAGATCTCATGTTTTATTGAATTATTACGGAGTATTTCACTAAACTAACCCTAGTTAGCTGGTCTAATTGTTGGCTTAATCTCACATGCCATTTATCAAACTTACCTTTCGAAAGTAAGTCATCTTTTAAACATCTTTCACGAATCACGATTGACATGTGACACGTCACTATGATATAATGAGCTTCAATAATAAACTGTAGTACCTAGGATTCCTTATGTAACTAGTAAAATAAAATATTGATTGATTCGAGATGTTTTTCCACCTACTTATTATTATAATTTCAGATTTAGATTTAGACAAGTAGTAGTTTTGTTTTTAGCTTTAAGATAGTGGATCCACACATCATAGTTAATGAGATATTTGTGGTTGAATAAGTCGTTTTAATAAAGCTGCTTTTGTATATAATATTAATATTATATATACTTACCCCGTAATATAAAGTCCATTCGAAAAATGAATATTTATGTTCAGAGAACACATGGGCGTGAATGGGCCACCATCATTAATGATTTAAATATTTTGACATGTTTTCTTAAATAATATATTAAAAACTTGCATAAGGGGAGATAGATTATAAAATAATTGTTTTCAAAACATATTAATTAAGTTTATAATAATATTATGTATGTTGTTTTAAGTGTTTGTTGTATTGTATACAACAGAATAATGGTATGATTACAAATAATAAAATCACAAGGGCAGGATAGAATATAGGTTCATCCAGTGATATATTAACAACAATGATAAAAAGCGCAGCGCATATGATTAAAAGCCATATGATGAAAAGCGCATATGATGAAAAGCGCAGCGCATATGATTAAAAGCGCATATGGTGAAAAGGATATATTAATGAAAAGCGCATATGGTGATTAATGAAAAACACATATGGTGATTAATGAAAAAGCACATATGGTGATTAATGAAAAAGTAAATATGGTGATTAATGAAAAACACATATGGTGATTAATGAAAAGCACATATGGTAATTAATGAAAAGTATATTATATAGGAATCACAAATGTTTCTTGAAAGAATTCAAGGTGAAATATGTGAATAAATTCATCCACCATGTGGACCATTTAGACATTTCATGTTCTATAGACGCATTTGGTAGATGGTCTCATGTTTGTCTATTATCAAGCCGTAAAATGGCATTTGCATAGTTTCTTGCACAAATTATTAAATTAAGAGCACATTTTTCTGATTACACCATTAAAAGGATGCAAATTGATAATGCTGATGAGCTAACATCTCAAGCATTTAATGATTATTATATTTTTATAGGGATTGTTGTTGAACATCCTATTGCTCGTGTACATACAAAATTGGTTTAGCTGAATCAATAATTAAATGCTTGCAGCTAATAACTAGACCATTGAAAATGAATACCGAACTCTCAATATATATATGGGGACATGCAAATTTACATGCTGCGACATTAATTCATATTAGACAAAGTGCAAATCATACATATTCTCTCCGACAACTTGATTTTGGCCAAAAGCCAAATTTTTTCCCACCATTAGAACATTTGGTTGTGGAGTGTATGCTCTAGTTGCACCACCACAACTCACTAAATGAGCCCTCAAAGAAGGATGGGGATATGTATTGGATATAAAACATATTCAATTATAAGATATATTGAACCCATGAAGGGTGATGTTTTTACAGCACGTTTTGCTGATTGTCTTTTTAATGAAAAATTGGTCCCTATATTAGGGGGAGAAATGAAAAATAAAGAAATAGATGCTTCATGATGTGAACATCAATTAAGGTATATAGAACTCACACAAAAGAATGCGAAACGAAAGTTCAAAAATAATGCATATGCAAGAACTTGCAAATTAATTACTTTATGCATTTAAAGATACAAAAAGAGTGACTGATAATGCTAAAAACGAACATATATTTCATAGCATTATTCCTCAAGAAAGACAAGCTTTTAGTTGCAATTGTTCTATTTACAAGTGATATTCGTTTAAATAATAAAAGGTGAAGACAAAAGACAGATTCGACGAATTGAAGACGCAAACGACCAAAAAGCTCAAAAGTACAAAAGACAATCAAAGAGGTTCCAATTATTGATAAGAAACGTCTCGAAATTACAAGAGTACAAGATTCAAAACGCAAAATACAAAATATAAAATTGTACGCAAGGACGTTCAAAAATCCGGAACCGGGACCAGAGTCAACTCTTAACGCTCGACGCAACGGACTAAAAATTACAAGTTAACTATGTATATAAATATAATATAATATATAATTAATTATATTAATTATATATATATATTATATATATATATTATAAACCGTCGGCAGAGAAAGACTCCAAGGGTGTGAGCTGTAAATACATTCTCCGCGACTCGCGGAGTTTGAAGAGGTTTTCACCGCGAGTCGCGGAGCCCCAAAAATCAACTCTGGCTATAAAGCAAACCGAATTCTGATCATTTTTCATATTCTATTTCTCTCTTCTCTCATATATACGTAAAATATATATATATAATTTATATTTTAATTTTAATTTTAATTATAATTCTAATAATAAGGGTATGTTAGCGAATATTGTAAGGGTGTAAGTTGAAATTCTGTCCGTGTAACGCTACGCTATTTTTAATCATTGTAAGTTATGTTCAACCTTTTTATATTAATGTCTCGTAGCTAAGTTATTATTATGCTTATTTAAAACGAAGTAATCATGATGTTGGGCTAATTACTAAAATTGGGTAATTGAGCTTTGTACCATAATTGGGGTTTGGATAAAAGAACGACACTTGTGGAAATTAAACTATGGGCTATTAATGGGCTTTATATTTGTTTAACTAAATGATAGTTTGTTAATGTTAATATAAAGATTTACAATTGGGCGTCCCTATAAATTACCATATACACTCGATCGGACACGATGGGCGGGGTATTTATATGTACGAATAATCGTTCATTTAACCGGACACGGGAATGGATTAATAGCCACTAGAATAATTAAAACAGGGGTGAAATTACATTCAAGGGTAATTGGTGTAATTGTTAACAAAGTAGTAAAACCTTGGTTTACACGCAGTCGATAACCTGGTGTATTCATTAAACAAAGTATTAAAACCTTGTTACAATTCGAATCCCCAATTAGTTGGAATATTTAACTTCGGGTATAAGAATAATTTGACGAGGACACTTGCACTTTATATTTATGACTGATGGACTGTTATGGACAAAAACTAGACGGACATATTAAATAATCCAGGACAAAGGACAATTAACCCATGGGCATAAAACTAAAATCAACATGTCGAACATCATGATTACGGAAGTTTAAATAAGCATAATTCTTTTATTTCATATTTAATTTCCTTTATTTTATATTTAATTGCACTTCTAATTATCGCATTTTTTGTTATTTAATCGCACTTTTAATTATCGTACTTTTTAATTATCGCAATTTTATTTTATCGCACTTTTATTATTCGCAATTTCATTATCATTATTTACTTTACGCTTTAATTTAAGTCTTGTATTTATTTTATATTTTACATTAGGTTTTAACTGCGACTAAAGTTTTAAAATCGACAAACCGGTCATTAAACGGTAAAAACCCCCCTTTATAATAATAATATTACTTATATATATGTTTGTATTTTTATAAAAGTAAACTAATATAGCGTTGAGCTTTGTTTAAAGATTTCCCTGTGGAACGAACCGGACTTACTAAAAACTACACTACTGTACGATTAGGTACACTGCCTATAAGTGTTGTAGCAAGGTTTAAGTATATCCATTCTATAAATAAATAAATATCTTGTGTAAAATTGTATCGTATTTAATAGTGTTTTCTGCTAAAATTAATAACTATTTTATATACACCTCGCATAACATCAAGTATTTTTGGCGCCGCTGCCGGGGACTCTCTTAAACGCCGGAAGCGGAACGCTAATATAAAAAAAAAGATTTTTTGTTTACTTTTATTAAAATTCGTTTTTGTAAAAATACGTTTTAATTATTCAAATATATAAAAAGAAAAACAAAAATATAAGTATTTTTTTTAAATATTTAAGTTTTATAAGTTTCTTTATTTTTATTTTAATTTATAAAAATATAAGTTTTATTAAATATCTTTTATATATAGAAAAAAAACAGAAAACAGAAAATAAAAAAAATAAATAAAGAAAAAAAATGCGTTTTGAAACCTGTCAGCTGAAATTTGAATCCCCGCGACTCGCGGGGTTTGATGCAATAAATGCCGCGACTCGCGGAGACTTTCTGACAGGCGACAAAAAACCCTAATCGAGCATTAATTACGGTAATTATTAATTAATTATTATTAAACCCTAATAATTATTATTATTATTATTAGTTTTATTTTAACATTTACTTTTTATTTAATTTATGTATTTAGTATAAATTAGTTTAATTAAATTGTAAAATTAATAGTTTTATAAAATAAATAATATAAAAATAATATTTTTATAAAAATTGTACTTTTTACAACTTTTTGTATATTTTTATATTTTGTCTCTTTTTAATCGTTTTAGCGTAATATTTGTATTTTTCTCTCATTTTTAATTTTAAACTTAGTTTTTGCTATAGTTATTTTTACTCCTAGATTTTTAGGCTTTGCCGTAGAATTCCTTAAGTGCTTTTTCTTTAGACTAAGATTTAGGTGCTTTAAAATTTTGCGACGCCTTTTTAAGTTTTAGTTTCTTTTTAAGTTATTTCCATTTGGGATTTAGTTTTTCCTGTAAGCTTTAATATTTTTAGACCTTTTACTATGTATCAATTATCATTCCAATTAGTAATTTCAATTTGCGATTATAATTTTAAGTTAGTTATAGTAATAAGGTTAGGTTAATTAAGTATTTTTAAGTTTTGATAAGTTTCTTTTATTTTTCCGTCACCTTTTATTTTTCAACCATTTTTTCTTTTTCGACCTTTTGCGACGAACTCTTTTTCTCTCTTATTTCTCGCTATTCTAGTTTTTAGGACATAGATTTTTATTCTACTTCTTATCTAAATTTCTTAAAATTACGAAAATTTATTTTGAGTGGTTAAATTGATAGACATCAAAATTTTCTGGTTCGTAGTAATAGTTGGATTTGTACGTGGACCGGGTTATTGGAGCCAAACAGTCCTCAATTATATTGAGACCAAACGAATCCTGCCCCTCTGCTGCATCTTTTGGCTATTCGAAACGTGGGCAAAATCAGAAAAGTCTATTGATTGGATAACTTATTATAATTTTTCTTTCCTTTTTAAAACTAATAGGATATTCAGTGAATGCACCGAGCAAGACGTTCATCACCTTTTGTACGTTCACCACCTGTAACTAGATCAAGACATTTAGCAAATATAACCGCCGTTGATTTTTCTTTAGAATCGTCATCCAGTAGACCAAGTACTTCAGTTCAAATTTCCGATAATCCATTTTTTGAACCCGACCTCACAATTGAGAATCCGGAAAATATTCAGGAACGGTTCGTAGATCCTGAACCATTAAACTTTCCTCCGGAACCACCAATCATTCAAACAGAGATTGTTGAGAAACGAACCATTAAATCAGAATCATCTAGTGATACCGATTCAACAAATTCAATTATGGAGAATCTGGAACCTTTAAGTATGGAAGACCGAATGAGAGCTAAACGCACTGGCCAAGGTCACGCAATTACTCATCCAGACATTAATGCGCCAGATTATGAAATCAAAGGACAAATTCTACACATGGTGACTAATCAATGCCAATTTAGTGGTGCGCCGAAGGAAGATCCAAATGAACATCTACGTACCTTTAATAGGATCTGCACACTATTCAAAATCCGAGAAGTGGAGGATGAACAGATATATCTCATGTTATTTCCCTGGACTTTAAAGGGAGAAGCCAAAGATTGGTTGGAATCGTTACCTGAAGGGGCGATTGATACATGGGACGTTTTAATTGACAAATTTCTTAAACAATTCTTTCCTGCATCAAAAGCCGTAAGACTTCAAGCAGAAATTGTTACGTTCACACAAAAGCCAAATGAAACTCTATATGAGGCGTGGACAAGATATGGAAAGTTGTTAAGAGGATGTCCGCAACATGGTTTAGACACCTGTCAAATAGTACAAATATTCTACCAAGGATGCGACATCACTACAAGAAAAGACATAGATATAGCAGCTGGTGGTTCTATTATGAAGAAAACCGAAACTGATGCTTACAAAATTATTGATAACACTGCTTCCCACTCACATGAGTGGCACCAAGAAAAAGATATCATTAGATCATCTAAAGCAGCTAGAGCCGATTCTAGCCATGACTTGGATTCCATTTACGCAAAGATAGATGCTGTGGAGAGACGAATGGAAAAGATGACTAAAGATATTCACTCAATACGAATTAGTTGTGAGCAGTGTGGAGGACCACATTTGATAAAAGATTGTCTCAGTATTGAATTAACAATGGAACAAAGAGAGAATATTTCATACATAAACCAAAGGCCTGGAAATAATTATCAGAATAATTATCAACCGCCAAGACCGATTTACAATCAAAACCAAAATTATAACCGAAATATTCCATACAACAACCAACAAGGTCCTAGCAATCAACAAGTATCCAATAATACTTACAATCAGCAAAGACCGAATTTTCAAAACAAACCACCACAACAAACCGATGATAAAAAACCAAATTTAGAAGATATGATGACGAAGCTAGTTGAAACTCAAACACAGTTTTTCACATCTCAGAAACAAACCAATGAACAAAATGCTCAAGCATTTAGAAATCAACAAGCTTCTATTCAAAATCTGGAACAAGAAGTAAGTAACCTAGCAAGGTTAATAGGTGAAAGAAAACCGGGAAGTCTACCTAGTGATACAAATGCTAACCCCCGAAATGAAACAGCTAAAGCTATTACCACAAGAAGTGGTACAACACTTAAACCACCTGAAATACCTGTAACTTCTGATGAAACCATTCATACTCCACAAGAACCACAACCTGATCAAGATAAGGAAAAAGAACCGGTAGTTGAAAAAGTTAATGAAGATAACACAGTTAAGGATAAACCTTATGTTAAACCATACCAACCACCACTTCCTTACCCGAGTAAAATGAAGAAAGAAAAACTTGAAGCCGAGCAATCCAAATTCTTGGATATGTTTAAACAGATAAATGTAAATCTTCCTTTCATTGATGTGATTTCAGGAATGCCAAGATATGCTAAATTCTTGAAAGATCTAATCTCAAATAGAAAGAAAATGGAAGAACCCTCGGCTGTTACTATGAATGCTAATTGTTCAGCAGTGCTGTTGAATAAGATACCAGAAAAATTATCTGATCCAGGAAGTTTCACAATTCCATGTTTTCTGGGTAGTCTTAGTTCAATAGAAGCATTGGCAGACTTAGGTGCTAGTATAAATCTAATGCCGTATTCACTATACGCTAAACTAGACCTTGGAGAATTGAAACCAACCAGAATAAGCATACAACTAGCCGATAGATCAATAAAATATCCTAGAGGGATAATGGAGAACATGCTAGTTAAAGTTGGTACTTTAGTATTTCCAGTAGATTTTGTTGTTTTGGACATGGAAGAAGATTCTCAAGTTCCTCTCATATTAGGAAGACCATTCTTAAACACGGCTAAAGCAATGATAGACGTGTTCGGTAAGAAATTGACCCTAAGTATAGAGGATGAGAGTGTTACCTTTTCAGTTGATAGAGCAATGCAACAACCACAATCTGCAGATGATACATGTTATTATATTCAAACTATAGATGCACATGCAGAATTATTAGAAGAATTTCCAGAATTACAAGGAACAGGAGAATGTTCTTTAGGAGAAGGTAATGAACCAATTGATGAAGCTGAAATGTTAGCTACACTTATAGCTAATGGATATGAACCAACAACAGAAGAAATTCAAATGCTAAAAGAAGAAGACAGATATCGATATAAATCATCGATAGAAGAACCTCCGAAATTAGAGTTAAAGCCACTTCCAAACCATTTGGAATACGCTTATTTACATGGTGAATCTGAATTACCTGTAATAATATCGTCTTCTCTTACTGAAAATGAGAAATCACAACTCATTTCTGTGTTGAAAGCTCATAAACCAGCCATTGCATGGAAGATTCATGATATTAAAGGAATAAGTCCTTCATATTGCACACATAAAATCCTTATGGAAGAAGGTCATAAAACGTATGTGCAACGCCAACGAAGACTAAATCCTAATATGCAAGATGTAGTTAAGAAAGAGATTATTAAACTGCTAGATGCAGGTTTGATATATCCAATTTCTGATAGCCCATGGGTAAGCCCAGTTCAATGCGTGCCTAAGAAGGGTGGTATGACTGTCATTACAAATGAGAAAAATGAGCTTATTCCTACTAGGACTGTAACAGGATGGCGTGTATGTATTGATTATAGAAAATTAAATGACGCCACCAGAAAAGATCACTTTCCCTTACCTTTCATAGATCAAATGTTGGAAAGATTAGCCGGAAATAGTTACTATTGTTTTCTAGATGGATTTTCCGGATATTTTCAAATTCCAATAGCACCCGAAGATCAAGAGAAAACCACATTCACGTGCCCTTATGGTACTTTTGCTTACAAACGCATGCCATTTGGACTTTGTAACGCCCCTGCAACCTTTCAAAGGTGTATGATGACGATTTTTCACGACATGATAGAAGAATGCATGGAAGTATTCATGGATGACTTTTCAGTCTTCGGTGATACATTTAAATCATGTCTAGTTAATCTGGAACGAATGCTAATTAGATGCGAAAAATCAAATCTAGTACTTAATTGGGAGAAATGCCATTTCATGGTTAAAGAAGGCATCGTTCTTGGACATAAAATTTCAAAAGAAGGAATTGAAGTGGATAGAGCTAAAGTAGATGTAATTGCTAAACTTCCACATCCCACAAATGTTAGAGGAGTTAGGAGTTTTCTAGGGCATGCCGGTTTTTACTGACGTTTCATAAAAGATTTTTCTAAAATTGCCACTCCCATGAATAAACTCCTAGAAAAGGATACGCCATTCATCTTTTCAGATGAGTGTATCAAATCTTTTAATATTCTTAAAGAAAAACTCACTAATGCACCGATCATGATAACGCGAAATTGGAATCTACCATTTGAACTAATGTGCGATGCAAGTGATTTTGCAATGGGAGCCGTTTTAGGACAAAGGATTGAAAAACGATTTCAACCTATATATTATGCTAGTAAGACATTACAAGGAGCACAAACGAACTATACAACTACTGAAAAAGAACTCCTTGCTATTGTCTTTGCTTTTGACAAATTTCGATCATATCTCGTTCTAGCAAAAACGGTGGTCTATACCGACCATTCTGCTCTTAGATACCTATTTTCAAAACAAGATGCTAAACCAAGATTAATCCGTTGGATCTTACTCTTACAAGAGTTTGATATTGAAATCCGAGATAAAAGAGGAGCAGAAAATCTCGCCGCTGATCATCTTTCTCGTCTTGAAAATCTCGAATTAGAAGTTCTGAATGAATCGGCCATACAAGACAACTTTCCTGATGAATATCTATTGAAGATAGATTATAAAGAAATCCCATGGTTTGCAGACTATGCAAACTACTTAGTTTGTGGATTCCTTGAAAAAGGATTATCGTACCAAAGACGAAAGAAATTCTTCAGTGATATAAAACACTATTTCTGGGAAGATCCACATCTGTTTAAAAGTTGTCCCGATGGAATAATACGCCGATGTGTATTTGGAGATGAAGCTAGTAAAATTTTAAACCATTGTCACACAGGACCAACAGGAGGGCATTATGGGCCTCAACTAACAGCAAGAAAAGTTTATGAAGCTGGATTCTATTGGCCTACAATTTACAAAGACGCACACCTTCTTTGCAAATCCTGTGATGCTTGTCAAAGGGCCGGAAAAATAAGTCAACGTGATGAAATGCCACAAAATGTCATCCAAGTATGTGAAGTATTTGACATTTGGGGTATTGACTTTATGGGTCCATTTCCAAAATCTCATAATAATCTATATATACTCGTAGCCATTGATTATGTATCTAAATGGGCGGAAGCACAAGCTCTCCCAACTAACGATGCACGAGTTGTAGTCAACTTTTTAAAACGTCTTTTTGCAAGGTTTGGAACACCGAAAGCTTTAATAAGTGATCGGGGTACTCATTTCTGTAATAATCAACTTGAGAAAGTTCTTAAAAGATATGGAGTAACTCATAAAATCTCCACCGCATATCATCCACAAACAAGTGGACAAGTTGAAAATACCAACCGAGCTTTAAAACGTATTCTAGAGAAAACCGTAGGATCAAATCCGAAGGAATGGTCCATTAAATTGGAGGATGCACTCTGGGCTTTTAGAACAGCCTACAAAACTCCAATTGGAACCACACCTTTTAGACTTGTTTATGGAAAAGCATGTCATCTTCGAGTAGAAATTGAACACAAAGCATTTTGGGCTTTGAAGACATGTAATCTTGATTTACATGAAGCCGGACGTCTACGATTAAGTCAACTAAACGAATTAGAAGAATTAAGACATGAAGCATACGAAAATTCATTAATCTATAAAGAAAGAACGAAGAAATGGCATGATAAAAGAATCAGAAGTTCAAAAGAATTTAAAGAAGGAGACAGAGTTCTTCTTTTCAATTCACGATTCAAGTTATTTCCTGGAAAATTGAAATCAAGATGGTCTGGACCATTCATAGTAAAAAGAGTTTTCCCATACGGAACGATAGAATTAATAAATTCAAATGGGATTGAATTTAAAGTTAATGGTCACAGAGTTAAACATTACATACATGGTCCAATGGAAGTCGACAACGAAGTTAATCACAATTTCGACACCACAGCTAACTAAGTGTGGGGAGAATCAAGTCTTTAAAGGATAATATGTATTTCTGTTAGAGTTAGATTGTCTGTTTCCGTGTAGTTCTCGAAAATGGAACCCGAATGGTCTTTCCCTAGCAGACCCTAAAGAACTAGTCTTCTCCCCCCATTCTGAATTTTTATTTTTTTTTAGGTTTTTACGAAATGAAGACTGCCTGTGAACTAAACCATGGTCTAATGCTACACGCTTTGATCACTAAACGTAATAATGACATACTACCGAGTGAAATAGTATCAGTAATCAGAGAAAGAATGGACGGAGTTAGAAAAGAATCCAGATGATAATAAGTTACAATTTGGTAAAGGAAAATCAAAATCCGCAGCGAAAAGAAGAGCACGACACCTAGAAAGATGTCACAAATGCGGAAAATGGTCACATGGAGGTAAATGTTCAAATAATCAAACGTATTCAAATACCGAATTTGTTACTTTATGCAGAGACGGACCGTTCATATGTTTAGAAGAAAAGACACTGAATGCTCGAGGTTACGCCTATGCAGCCATGGAAAACCAATTAAACCGACTATCTTATGAATGGGATAGATCATATAACTAAGAAATCTATTTCACAGGTATGTCTGTACAGTTTTTATTTTTATTTTTATTTTTAACCTTTTGATAATAAACGCTAATTTGTTCGCTAAAAAGTATTAAATTGGTATTAAATAAAATTAGGTTTGGCGACCGAAATTATTGATATCATTCAAAAATTTATTACATCACTGCGAAATTTAACGTTTATTCTTAAGGTATAAATATCTTTAAACAATCAACCCAAAATATTTCAAAAATTCGTCATGAGTTAAATTAGGTCTTGGAACCGAAATTACTTTACCGAAAAGAGGGGCGCATATTTTTGATAATATTTGATTGATTAAAGTGGGATAAAAAGACAAAAAGATTTTTAAATTTATTTTTACCATGTTTTTAAAATTAATATTTAAATCTTAAATTAATATTGTAAATTTTGTAAAAACAATATATTTAAAATTGTAAATATTTGAAAAATTAATATAAGTTTGATATTTATAATATGAATTTTTAAATTAAGTTTGGTGTGAATTTTTAATTTTTAAAATATAAATTTTTAATTTTATGCATTCTAAATTTTAAGTTTGGTGTGAATTTTTAATTTTTAATTTTGAATTTTATATTTAAGTTGTGTGAATTTAAAAACAAAAATTTACTCTATCTCATTAAGTTAAGAATATGATTTTTAAAATTCGTCGTAAGTTGAAGACTAGGTCTTTGAACCGAAATTGCTTTACCCGAGGGAGGGACGAGAACTTTTATTATCATTATTTTTAATCTTATTGATTTAAAGTATGCCAAAAACATTGAAAAAACCCAAAAATCTTAGCTTTTAAAACAATCGCTACAAAAAGACAAATTTTAAAATTTTGTCGAAGGACGGACTAGGACATCAATCCGAAACGACCTCGTCCTAAATAACAAGGGACACAAAATTTTAAAATTAATTTCTTAATTGTTTTCAAAAGTTAATGATTATAAAAAAAAAAAAAAAAAAAAAAAAAAAAAAACTCCGCGAGTCGCGGAGTTTGAAGTGTATTTTGCCGCGACTCGCGGAGGGACCGAAAATCAGAAAAAAAAAATAAAAAGAGCTGAACGATCAGTGCACCACACAACCCCAAAACAGAAAAATAGCTGCGAAAAACCCACGAAAAACCACCCAAAAACACCCAAAAAATCCCAATTTTTAACCGTTAATCACCAAATTTTTTGCTAAAATCATGTTGAGAAGGATGCTATCTAAGAATTACTCAAGAAAAACGGTAAATTTCTACACCTAAACACCATTTAATCCGAAATTTGGTGTTCTTGAGCTATTTTTTCCCCAATTTGATTTTGATACTTTTTAGTGTAATTAGGCTTAAATTGTTTATGTATTATGCTTGTATAACCTAGATTGATGCTGTTTAACATGATTAGAAGCCTTAAACTTCAAATTTTGTGTAATCTAGGGTTTGTGTTCTTGAGCAATTTGGGGCTTTTTGATATAAACAGGTTATGGCCGATTTTTGTCATGAATTGTTGCTAAATTGAGTAGTGTAACATGTCTAGGTAGTTAAATGATCCAAACTTTGAGCCTAAACATGATTTTGAGAATTAAAGTGGACTTTTTCAAGTCTAAAATTCATGAACTTGATTTTTGAAAGATAATGCCATTTGAGACTTGTTTAATTGCTAGTAATGATTATTTTGACATGTTATTTGAGTTGAATGTTTATGAACTTGGCGAACATTTTCGTATATGCTTATTTGAAAAAGTGTAGATTTGATAAAAATGTGAAAATGAGCTTAAGTTTGATATAAATTGATAATGTCATTGTAATTATTTTGATTAATGATTTTGCTGACACTAATGCATATTTGGATGCACAAAAATTGTGTTTGATGTGTTTTGCAGAATGAAAGGGGTGAATCTTCATCCCAAGCCCGCAATGCTCCTGCTGAGAATTTGGAACAACAGGAGGTGGATAACTACTACAAGCAGGATATACCTCATCCAGTCATGACCTTTTCTGATATGCACTTGGAAGAGTTGCACCCGAACCTGAGATTTGACAGACTTTGGATAGATTATCCAAAATATCAACGGGGTTTGCATACTCTTCATTCCAAGGTTGTTGAGGTACCGAGGGTCATAGAATGGGGACCCTTAGAAGCTGTAGAATTGGCCGGGCCAATTAGGGAATTACTTGTACAGAGGTATGGTAATTCTTCTTTTAATGACTGGATATGTTTATTCACCATACGTAGACCTGTATATAAAGTATGGTGTGAAGAATTGTTATGTAGTATAGAGTTGAATGATCGGGTAGCTAGTTTAACCGATCGTTCTTTTATTAGATTTTTGTTAGGCGGTTCGATGCGCCACATGTCTTTACTGGACATGGCTCAGGCTTTACGTATATATACGCCTGAGGAGTTAGCGTCTGCCGATTGTAGAGGATTGATACTAAACGGTAGAAAGATAGATGAGAATTTTGATACACACGGTGTGTGGAGTCAAATGACAAGCCATCACCGTTTCAAAGGGGGAAATTACTCTTATTTGGATATAGATAGAGCCGAATTAAGAGTGATACATAGGTTTTTAGCTAATTCGATTACACAAAGGGGTAAGAACAAAGAAAAAGTAAATGAACAGGATTTGTTTTACCATATGTGTATTCGAGACCCACAAAGCGCTGTAAGTATACCATATTGTGTGGGTTATTATTTATCAGCTATGGTTCGGGGGATGCGACCACATAGCATAATAGGAGGTGGTATTTTTATTACTTTGATTGGTGAATATCTCGGTGTGGATATAAGTCGGGGGGGATTATTACTAGAAGAGCCGGAACCCCGCGATACTATAGGTTTAAATGTATACCATGGTGCGAAAGTTTTGAAGAGGCGAAATAACGCCGCAGTACGATACCATGGTAGACATCCACAGGTGGAGAGAAACCAGCAGCAAGGTAATGTAGGAGGGGGGAATGAGATGCAAGAAATGCATAGGTTTATAGCTTCTCAGGAATACGAAAATGCTAGACAGAGAGCATTTGAAGATTGGCAAGTTCATCAGAACCAGATCATAGCTCATTGCCAACATATAGGTAGAAACTATATTCCTACACCGAAACCCATCTTCCCTCCTTGGTCTATAGAGATGCAGCCACCATATCCTACGTATGACCCTGCCGAAGCATTCTATAGCATTTATGGTTATGCCTGGAACCCCTATTGGTACCAATATCATCCTTAGTTTACTTATTATTTTTTTTATTTTGTAATTTGTAATTATTGATACATTTAATATTTTGTTAATATTGTAATCATTTTTATAATTATCTAACTTTTATTTTTAGATTTTAATAATTTTTGAATGTGGGGTAATAAACCAAACTTCAAAAATATGTATATATGTTTGCAGTTTATCTTATGTACACAACAGGGTAAAACAACGCATTTTCAAAGACTGGCATTAAGTTCAGCAAAAGCAAGTAATTTTGACGACAAGATGCAAAATATATGTGAAATAACAACAAGACGGAATGAACAAATGATGTGCACCATTTATCATTCAGCAAACAAACGCCAATATAATTGGAAACTTTGGTAAAAATTTAATCATTTTCACACTAATCACCCTCAATAATTTAAATTGTTACTGATTTCTTGCAAATGAGGGCATTGCAAGATCTTAAGTGTGGGAAGGGGTTAAATTCTTTCGGATTTTAAAATTTTTATCTTAAACACTTGGTTACCATTAAAAATACTAGTAAAGCAGTAGTTGTATTAGAATCTAGTGCTCTCTGATAAAAAAAAACAGCCCTAGTCTTATATACTGACTACCCAATTCTAGTAAAATTTTTCATTTTTTTTTCAATTAAATCAATTCAAAATCATGTTTATACATATTTATGAACGATAAAACTAGGTTTTAACACCGAAATTATTGTTACCTCGGAAAGGACATAAATTAAGAAACAAACTAAAATGTTAAAATTCATTTAAAATGGAATAGAGGACGATAAAAAGGAAAATAAAAGCCAAGTGTGGGAAAATTTACCAAGTTATCTTAAACATATGTCACATATATCTGTAACAAATAACTGAAAATACTTTTGCTTTGGACTAAACTAAACTGTTTTACCCGATGAAAAAAAAGAAGAGATGGATCTACACGATGAATCAATTCCATCATTAAAAGGAAGTAAAGTCTTCTGAAAAAGAAACGCGCTTCTTGATTTAGGTCATGAAGTTGTCGTCCAGACCAGCTGTAGGTTGACGAAAAATCTAGAAAAGTCATCACTAAAATCAGCAGGAAATCCACGGACCTCAGCATTAAACAGGGTCGCCATGTGGTCAGATTTATCCTAACCATGAGAAGGATTTATCTCGTACAATGGGGGGGGGCACCATGCAAATTAGCTGGATAAGACTAATGAATCAGATCCCCAGAAAGGATAATCTCCTTAAAGATTAAAAATCAGCTTTTAAGACTGATATTACTCAATCCTAGAGATTGACCTTAAAGATTGAGAATTCAAACTCATGGAATTCAATGATATCTAAACTCGAGCTTGAACGAGAAAATATTTTGATCAAAATTACAAACCGATTTGTTTTCTGAAAACCCTATTTTCAATGCGTTCATTACCATTGAACGTAAAATCCTAGGAATTCACCTGGAATTCATTAGGTCACCTGAACTAAAACGGGTGTCAACCGTAAGAACGGTGGTTGCATAGTGGTCAAAGACAGGACCTTGTGCCAGACCGAAAAATTATAAGGGTGAGCTTTACTATTGCTCCTATCAAGGATAGTAATTGCGTCTGACACGTTATAGACCATAATCAAAAGCATGTCACGGGACATTGCCTTAACAGTTGCTTGTTCAACGCTTTCCTTTACAACCGGACGGTAGTTTGCCGAAAGGTAATATACGGGACAAGTAAACTGGACGTGTTGCTTTCCAAATACAAGGTTAGCAAGTGGGTGACACAAAACCGCAAGTTTTGAGCTAAAATTTTCAAATCTGAAACCCACCAAACCCACAAAAATATTTTGCAAACACCGGTAAAGGGTTATCCCGGAAAACTTATCTAGGGTAAAAACTAGATTTAATTTTCAAAAGATCAAATGTTTTCATAAAGATCCAATTTCCTTAATGGATCTAAATTTTTATAGTCATGTGGGACTGTAAACCATATCGTTACTACCATTGTTTATACCGCCGTATAGAAATCACTGATGTACAAAGTGTGAAGAATAAAGAAGTGATTCTAGTATTTCAAGACAATATTGCTTGAGGACAAGCAACGCTCAAGTGTGGGAATATTTGATAATGCTAAAAACGAACATATATTTCATAGCATTATTTCTCAAGAAAGACAAGCTTTTAGTTGCAATTGTTCTATTTACAAGTGATATTCGTTTAAATAATAAAAGGTGAAGACAAAAGACAGATTCGACGAATTGAAGACGCAAACGACCAAAAAGCTCAAAAGTACAAAAGACAATCAAAGAGGTTCCAATTATTGATAAGAAACGTCTCGAAATTACAAGAGTACAAGATTCAAAACGCAAAATACAAAATATAAAATTGTACGCAAGGACGTTCGAAAATCCGGAACCGGGACCAGAGTCAACTCTTAACGCTCGACGCAACGGACTAAAAATTACAAGTTAACTATGTATATAAATATAATATAATATATAATTAATTATATTAATTATATATATTATATATATATATATATATTATAAACCGTCGGCAGAGAAAGACTCCAAGGGTGTGAGCTGTAAATACATTCTCCGCGACTCGCGGAGTTTGAAGAGGTTTTCACCGCGAGTCGCGGAGCCCCAAAAATCAACTCTGGCTATAAAGCAAACCGAATTCTGATCATTTTTCATATTCTATTTCTCTCTTCTCTCATATATACGTAAAATATATATATATAATTTTAATTTTAATTTTAATTTTAATTATAATTCTAATAATAAGGGTATGTTAGCGAATATTGTAAGGGTGTAAGTCGAAATTCTGTCCGTGTAACGCTACGCTATTTTTAATCATTGTAAGTTATGTTCAACCTTTTTATATTAATGTCTCGTAGCTAAGTTATTATTATGCTTATTTAAAACGAAGTAATCATGATGTTGGGCTAATTACTAAAATTGGGTAATTGAGCTTTGTACCATAATTGGGGTTTGGATAAAAGAACGACACTTGTGGAAATTAAACTATGGGCTATTAATGGGCTTTATATTTGTTTAACTAAATGATAGTTTGTTAATGTTAATATAAAGATTTACAATTGGGCGTCCCTATAAATTACCATATACACTCGATCGGACACGATGGGCGGGGTATTTATATGTACGAATAATCGTTCATTTAACCGGACACGGGAATGGATTAATAGCCACTAGAATAATTAAAACAGGGGTGAAATTACATTCAAGGGTAATTGGTGTAATTGTTAACAAAGTAGTAAAACCTTGGTTTACACGCAGTCGATAACCTGGTGTATTCATTAAACAAAGTATTAAAACCTTGTTACAATTCGAATCCCCAATTAGTTGGAATATTTAACTTCGGGTATAAGAATAATTTGACGAGGACACTTGCACTTTATATTTATGACTGATGGACTGTTATGGACAAAAACCAGACGGACATATTAAATAATCCAGGACAAAGGACAATTAACCCATGGGCATAAAACTAAAATCAACACGTCGAACATCATGATTACGGAAGTTTAAATAAGCATAATTCTTTTATTTCATATTTAATTTCCTTTATTTTATATTTAATTGCACTTCTAATTATCGCATTTTTTGTTATTTAATCGCACTTTTAATTATCGTACTTTTTAATTATCGCAATTTTATTTTATCGCACTTTTATTATTCGCAATTTCATTATCATTATTTACTTTACGCTTTAATTTAAGTCTTGTATTTATTTTATATTTTACATTAGGTTTTAACTGCGACTAAAGTTTTAAAATCGACAAACCGGTCATTAAACGGTAAAAACCCCCCTTTATAATAATAATATTACTTATATATATTTTTGTATTTTTATAAAAGTAAACTAATATAGCGTTGAGCTTTGTTTAAAGATTTCCCTGTGGAACGAACCGGACTTACTAAAAACTACACTACTGTACGATTAGGTACACTGCCTATAAGTGTTGTAGCAAGGTTTAAGTATATCCATTCTATAAATAAATAAATATCTTGTGTAAAATTGTATCGTATTTAATAGTGTTTTCTGCTAAAATTAATAACTATTTTATATACACCTCGCATAACATCAGTGACTAAATCATATATAATAGCAGGAAATGCTCCAGCTCGAATTGAAATTCCAAAAGCTGGCAATAATGTCACTCATGAGACTTTGCCGCATCTGAAACGTGAAAGACCAATTGGTTCCAAAGATATAAAAAATCCTCGAAAAGGAAAATCAGCTGATAATGAGGTAAAAGAAAGTGTTCAAGAAGAACCACAAATCAATATTCCTTCTGCAGAGGATATTGATAAATGTAAATGCATAAATTGCGATAAATTATGCAATATTATGGAACCGAAATGAAATGAAAAATCTTCATGAGATATTCTCATATAATGTTACAATGACATCATGAATAAAGATGATGAGCTGGAACAAAAATCTGTCATTGAATATCAAAATAGACATGATTGAGCTCAATGGAAAGGAGCAATACGACCTGAATTAGAATCGCTCAATAAAAGAAAAGTTTTTTGATCAATCGTTATCACTTTTAAAGATATGAAACGTATGGGATACAAATGAATTTTTATCCGAAAAAGAAATGTGCAAATGAAGTTACAAGACTTGTAACTCAAGATTTCCCACAAAGACCAGAAATGAATTATGAGGAAAACTTATCCTCCTGTAATGGATACAATTACTTATTAGATACTTAATCAACCTAGTAGTTACTTAAATGCATCTCATGGATGTTGTAACTATTTATCTGTATGGATCACTTGATAGTGATATATATGAATATACCTGAAGGGTTTAAGGTATCATAAGCATCTAATGCAAAACCCAAGGGAATGTATTCCATTAAATCACAAAGATTTTTAAATGGGTTTATACAATCGGGACGTATGTGGTATAACCCATTAAATAACTACTTGATAAAAAAAAAGGTATACATATAAACTTATTTGCAAGTGTGTTTTATAAAACAATATTCGGATATGTGATCGTAGCTGTTTATATGAATTATTTTTAAATAAAGAAATCTATGAAGCCATTCAATTTCTAAAGGAAGATTTTGAAATAAAAAAAATCAAGTATTACGTTGATTTACATATTGAGAATATGACTAATGACTTACTTATACATCAAACAACTTATACCGAAAAGATTTTTAAAACATTTTAATATGGACAAGACAAAAACCATTAAGTACTCCTACGGTTGTTAGATCTCAATATTGATACTGATCCATTTCATCCTCTAGAAGATCATGAAGATCTTCTTGGTTCAGAAGTTCCATATTTTAGTGCAATTGGGGCTCTTATATATTTTAAAAATTGTACAAGACCTGACATTTCTTTTGCAGTTAATTTGTTGACAAGGTTCAGCTCAACCCCTACAAAAAGACATTGAAATGGGATCAAGCAGATATTTTGATACCCTTGAGGAACTGCTGATTTAAAATTATTTTATTCTAACGCTTCAAAACAAGATTTGGTTGATTATGTATATGCAGGTCATTCATCAAATCCTCATAAAGATAAATCTCAAACTCGGTATGTATTCCTAAATGGAGGTACCACAAAATCATGTCGTTCTTAAAAACACTTGTTGGAACATCATCAAATCATGACGAAGTAATTGCATTCTATGAAACTACTCGAAAATGTGTTTGGTTGAGATCAATGACACAAATCATTGTTGATTCTTGTGGACTATATAACGCTATAAAAGACCAACAACTATCTTCACCAACAACTATATATGAAGATAATGCAGCTTGCATAATACAAATGAAAGAAGAGTATCAAAAGTGACAAAACAAAATATAAATGCTGACGAGGCGCCAAAGCCTACTACGATGAGGTTCTACTCGCGTGTTTTCTAAACAAGTTTTAAGTTTGATGGAAAAGAATGGTATGTTGGTAAGGCTCAGAAAAGACTGAAAGGGAATAAGAATTGAAACAAGAGTTTGAGCAAACCATGAAGGAGACTGTAAACAAATCATAGGGGCTAAACTTGTACATAAAAGATTTAGATGATACAGTTTCAGATGAACAAGATCTCGTAAAAGACAACCAGATTAAAATGAGATACGTTCAATCAACAACTCTGTTGATCTTTATACCAAAGCACTATCAACCGTTGTTTTTAGAACACATTTTCACAATATTGGCATGAGGCAAGTTCAAAAGATGTGACGACTCAGCGATGTCCACTTGAGGGGGAGTCAACTCTATGCTGCACTCTTTTTCCCTTGGCTAAAGTTTTTATCCCACTGGGTTTTTCTTTAGCAAGGTTTTTAACGAGGCAGTACTAGTTGATCTGTAACAAAACAAAATTACCATCCAAGGGGGAGTGTTATGATATATGGAGTAAAAGTCAAATATGGATGATAATTCTGTTTACATACGAATGCAGAGGAATAGTTATTTGCATAGTAAAATTATGAATTATTGATTACTATTTCACCTACTCTATAATTGAAGATGAAAACGAGTAATGTACAGTTAAGTTTTAGTATTATAAATACTCACTCAATTGTAAGGATATGTACACCATTCTTCAATAAGAATTTACTCTCTTCTTTATTCTTTCACATGAATTGAAAATAGGCCATTAAAGGTAGTTATATACTACTAAATTACAACACGATTGTTATTTTTCGATCTTTGTTTTTCGACCTTTTATTTTTCTACGTTTTTCGACGCGCTCTTTTTATTTCTTATTTCTCGACACTCTAGTTTTTAGGGCATCGAATTTTCTATTTCTTCTCTAAAATTTCTCTAAACTTCGACAAAAAATTATTTTAAGCGGTTAAATTGATAGACATCCAAAATTTTCTGGTTCGTAGTAATAGTTGGATTTGTTAGTGGCGAGTTGTGGGCTTCCGATTTAAAGGTTCCTGGCTACCTGCTGCATCTATTGGCTATTTGAAACGTGGGCAAAATCAGAAAAGTCTATTAATTTGATAGCTTATATAATTTTTATCTTTTATAACTAATAGGATATTCAGTGAATGCACCGAGCAAAACGTTCACCACCTTTCATACGTTCACGACCTGTAACTCAATCAAGACATCTAGCCAATATTGTCACAGTTGATTTTTCTTTAGAATCGTCGTCAAGTCGACCAAGTACTCCAATTCAAATTTCCGATAATCCATTTTTTGAACACGACCTCACAATTGAGAATCCGGAGGATATTCAGGGACAATTCAGAGATCCTGAACCACTAATCATTCCTCCTGAACCACAAATTACTCATCCAGAGATTGTCAAGGAAGAAACCATTAAGTCAGAATTCTCTAGTGATTCAGATTCAACAAATTCAATAATGGAAAATCTTTAACCTCTAAGTATGGAAGACCGAATGAGAGCTAAACGTACTGGCCAAGGTCACGCAATTACTCAACCTGACATTAATGCGCCAGATTATGAAATCAAAGGACAAATCCTACACATGGTAACTAACCAATGCCAATTTAGTGGTGCGCCGAAGGAAGATCCAAACGAACATCTTCGTACCTTTAATAGGATCTGTACTCTATTTAAAATTAGAGAAGTAGAGGATGAACAGATCTATCTCATGTTATTTCCCTGGACTTTAAAGGGAGAAGCCAAAGATTGATTAGAATCGTTACCTGAAGGGGCGATTGATACATGGGACGTTTTAGTTGAAAAATTTCTTAAACAATTCTTTCCGGCATCTAAAGCCGTGAGACTTCAAGGAGAAATTGTTACGTTCACGCAAAAGCCAAATGAAACTCTATATGAAGCATGGACAAGATTTGGAAAGTTATTGAGAGGATGTTCGCAATATGGTTTAGACACTTATAAAATAGTACAAATATTCTACCAAGGATGCGACATCACTACACGAAAAGAAATCGATATAGCAGCTGGTGGTTCCATTATAAAGAAAACCGCAACTGAAGCTTACAAAATTATTGATAACACTGCTTCCCACTCACATGAGTGGCACCAAGAAAAAAATATGGTTAGATCATCTAAAGCGGCTAGAGCCGATTCTAGCCATGACTTTGATTCCATTTCCGCAAAGATAGATGATGTCGAGAGATGAATGAAAAAGATGACTAAAGATATTCACTCAATACGAATTAGTTGTGAGCAGTGTGGAGGACCACATTTGACAAAATATTGCCTCAGTATTGAACAAACAATGGAACAAAGAGAGAATGTTTCATACATGAACCAAAGGCCTGGAAATAATTATCAAAATAATTTTCAACCGCCAAGACCAATCTACAATCAAAATCAGAATTATAACCAAATGTTCCATACAACAATCAACAAGGTCCTAACAATCAACAAGTATCCAACAATACTTACAATCAGCAAAGACATATTTTTCCAATTAAACCACCACAAACCGATGATAAAAAGCCAAATTTAGAAGACATGATGTCGAAGCTAGTTGAATCTCAAACTCAATTTTTCACATCTCAGAAACAAATCAATGAACAAAATGCTCAAGCATTTAGAAATCAACAAGCTTCTATTCAAAATCTGGAACAAGAAGTAAGCAACCTAGCAAGGTTGATTGGTGAAAGAAAACCGGGAAGTCTACCTAGCGATACAAATGCTAACCCCCGGAATGAAATAGCTAAAGCCATTACCACAAGAAGTGGTATTACACTTAAACTACCTGAAATACCTGTAATTTTTGATGACTCTATTCCTACTCCACAAGAACAACAACCTGAGCAAGATAAGGAAACAGAACCGGTAGTTGAAAAGGTTAATGAGAATAATATAGTTAAGGCTAAACCTTATGTTAAACCATACCAACCACCACTTCCTTACCCGAGTAAAATGAGAAAAGAAAGACTTGAAGCCGAGCAATCCAAATTCTTGGATATGTTTAAACAAATAAATGTAAATCTTCCTTTCATTGATGTGATATCAGGAATGCCAAGATATGCTAAATTCTTGAAAGATCTAATCATAAATAGAAAGAAAATGGAAGAACTATCGGCTGTTACTATGAATGCTAATTGTTCTGCAGTGATGTTGAATAAGATACCAGAAAAATTATCAGATCCAGGAAGTTTCACAATTCCATGTTTTCTGGGTAGTCTTAGTTCAATAGAAGCATTGGCAGACTTAGGTGCTAGTATAAATTTAATGTCGTATTCACTATACGCTAAACTAGACCTTGGAGAATTGAAACCAACAAGAATAAGCATACAACTAGCCGATCGATCAGTAAAATATCCTAGAGGGATAATGGAAAACATGCTAGTTAAAGTTGGTACTTTAGTATTTCCAGTAGATTTTGTTATTCTGGACATGGAAGAAGATTCTCGAGTTCCTCTCATATTAGGTAGACCATTCTTAAACACGGCTAAAGCAATAATAGACGTGTTCGGCAAGAAACTGACCTTAAGTATAGAGGACGAGAGTGTTACCTTTTCTGTTGATAGAGCCATGAAACAACCGTAATCTACAGATGATACATGTTATTATATTCAAACTATAGATTAACATGCAGAATTGTTAGAAGAATTTCCAGAATTACAAGGAACAGGAGAATGTTCTTTAGGAGAAGGAACTGAATCAATTGATGAAACTGAAATGTTAGCTACACTTATGGCTAATGATTACGAACCAACAACAGAAGAACTTCAAATGCTAAAAGAGGAGGACAGATATCGATATAAATCATCGATAGAAGAACCACCAACATTAGAGTTAAAGCCACTTCTAAACCATTTGGAATACGCTTATTTACATGGAGAATCTGAATTACCTGTAATAATATCGTCTTCTCTTACGGAGAATGAAAAATCTCAACTCATTTCTGTGCTAAAAGCTCATAAACCAGCTATTGCATGGAAGATTCATGACATTAAAGGCATAAGTCCTTCGTATTGCACACATAAAATCCTTATGGAAGAAGGTCATAAAACGTATGTGCAACGCCAACGAAGACTAAATCCTAATATGCAAGATGTTGTTAAGAAAGAAATTATTAAACTGCTAGATGCAGGTTTAATTTATCCAATCTCTGATAGTCTATGGGTAAGCCCAGTTCAATGCGTACCTAAGAAGGGTGGCATGACTGTCATCACAAATGAAAAAAATGAGCTTATTCCTACTAGGACTGTAACAGGATGGTGTGTTTGTATTGATTATAGAAAATTAAATGACGCCACCATAAAAGATCACTTTCCCTTACCTTTCATTGATCAAATGTTTGGATAGATTAGCCGGAAATAGTTACTATTGTTTTCTTGACGTTTTTTTCGGATATTTTCAAATCCCAATAGCACCCGAGGACCAAGAAAAAAACCACATTCACGTGCCCTTATGGTACTTTTGCTTACAAACGCATGCCATTTAGACTATGCAACGCCCCTGCAACCTTTCAAAGGTGCATGGTGGCGATTTTTCATGACATGATAGAAGAATGCATGGAAGTTTTCATGGATGACTTTTCAGTCTTCGGTGATACTTTTGAAACTTGTCTAGTTAATCTTGAACGAATGCTTATTAGATGTGAGCAATCAAATCTAGTACTTAATTGGGAGAAATGTCATTTCATGGTTAAAGAAGGCATCGTTCTTGGTCATAAAATTTCAAAGGAAGGAATGGAAGTGGATAGATCTAAAGTAGATGTAATTGCTAAACTTCCTCATCCCACCAATGTTAGAGGAGTTAGGAGTTTTCTAGGGCATGCCGGTTTTTACCGACGTTTCATAAAAGATTTTTCCAAAATTGCCACTCCTATGAATAAACTCCGTGAAAAGGATGCTCCATTCATCTTTTCAGATGAATGCATCAAATCTTTTAATATTCTTAAAGAAAAACTCACGAATGCGCCGATCATGATAACTTCAAATTAGAATCTACCATTTGAACTCATGTGCGATGCAAGTGATTTCGTAATGGGAGCCGTTTTAGGTCAAAGAATTGAAAAACGATTTCAACCTATTTATTACGCTAGTAAGACATTACAAGGAGCACAAATGAATTACACAACTACTGAAAAAGAACTCCTTGCTATTGTCTTTGCTTTTGACAAATTTCGTTCATATCTCGTTCTAGCTAAAACGGTGGTCTATATTGACCATTCTGCTCATAGATACTTATTTTCAAAACAAGATTCCAAACCATGATTAATCCGTTGGATCTTACTCTTACAAGAGTTCGATATTGAAATCCGAGACAAAAAGGGAGCAGAAAATCTCGCCGCTGATCATCTTTTTCGTCTTGAAAATCCCGAATTAGAAGTTCTAAATGAATCGGCCATACAAGATAATTTTCCTGATGAATATCTATTGAGAATCGATTATAATGAAATTCCATGGTTTGCAGACTATGCAAACTATTTAGTATGTGGATTCCTTGAAAAAGGGTTGTCGTACCAAAAACGAAAGAAATTCTTTAGTGATATAAAACACTATTTCTGGGAAGATCCACATTTGTTTAAAAGTTGTCCCGATGGAATAATCCGCCGATGTGTATTCAGGGATGAAGCTAGTCAAATCTTAAACCATTGTCACACAGGACCAACAGGAGGGCATTATGGGCCTCAACTCACAGCAAGAAAAGTTTACGATGCTGGATTCTATTGGCCTACAATTTTCAAAGACGCACACCTTCTTTGTAAATCCTGTGATGCATGTCAAAGGGCCAGAAAAGTAAGTCAACGTGATGAAATGCCACAAAATTTCATTCAAGTATGCGAAGTATTTGACATTTGGGGTATTGACTTTATGGGTCCGTTTCCAAAATCTCATAATAATCTCTACATTCTCGTTGCCATTGATTATGTATCTAAATGGGCGGAAGCACAAGCTCTCCCAACTAACAATGCACGAGTTGTAGTTAACTTTTTAAAACGTCTTTTTGCTAGGTTCGGAACACCGAAAGCTTTAATAAGTGATCGGGGTACTCATTTTTGTAATAATCAACTTGAGAAAGTTCTCAAAAGATACGGAGTAACTCATAAAATCTCAACTGCTTATCATCCACAAACGAGTGAACAAGTTGAAAATACTAACCGAGCTTTAAAACGTATTCTAGAGAAAACAGCCTACAAAACTCCAATTGGAACCACACCTTTTAAACTCGTTTATGGAAAAGCATGTCATCTTCCAGTAAAAATTGAGCACAAAGTATTTTGGGCTTTGAAGACATGTAATCTTGATTTGCATGAAGCCGGACGTCTACGGTTAAGTCAACTAAATGAATTAGAAGAATTAAGACATGAAGCATATGAAAATTCGTTAATCTATAAAGAAAGAATGAAGAAATGGCATGATAAAAGAATCAGAAGTTCAAAAGAATTTAAAGAAGGAGACAGAGTTCTTCTTTTCAATTCACGATTCAAGCTATTTCCTGGAAAATTGAAATCAAGATGGTCTGGACCATTTATAGTCAAAAGTGTTTTCCCATATGGAACAATAGAGTTAATAAATTCAAATGGGATTGAATTTAAAGTTAATGGTCACAGAGTTAAACATTACATACATGGTCCGATGGAAGTTGACAATGAAGTCAATCATAATTTCACCACCCGAGAAAACCCTCAGAATGAAAACATAAATATGTTATCAACAACACATGAAAAACTAAAATTGGAAGACGGGGAAGCTTCAAATTGGAGTGATGAAGAAGAATTCCTATACAAACCTCTCATTCCAAGAAACGAAGAAAAATGTGAACAAGAAGTTCAAGTAGAAGGGAAAGAATCAAGAAAAGATCACTCAGAAAAGGTTAACAGCCCAACTCTACTTACTAAAGTAGGAGACCCAGGTGAATTTATCATTTATTGCTTGCTTAACGATGGTGCTATGTATAATGGACTCGCAGATTTAGGAGCAAGTGCAAATATTATGCCTCTTTCATTATATAAAAGATTAGGTGTGGGTAAATTAAGACCAACCAAAATAGGTGTTCAATTATTTGATCAAACCATTAAACACCCGGTTGGAATAGCAAACAATTTACTTGTTAAAGTGGGAAGTTTGACCTTTGTTGCAAATTTCATAGTTATTAATATGGAGGAGGACCTTGATATTCCTTTAATTTTAGGTCGCCCATTTTTAGCAACCACCGAAGCGTTCATTGATGTAAGAGAAGGTAGAATGACACTTAGGGATGGTGACAAATCGATTACCTTTGTGAACCGAAAGTTTAGATCTCCACCAACCAAAACTGTTGATCCAATAAAAACGCCTAAGCGTGGGGAAGATGAAGCAACAACTAATGATGAACCGATAACAAAGAACCCCGTTGTTGATACGAAATTAGATGAACCCGTTTTCAACATTTCAACGAAGAAACTTTATAAACGGATTCAAGATGCTAGGATTAAGGGGAACTTTAAGTTATGTAACCGATTAGTATTCAATTTATCGCCTAAAGAAAAGGCAATGTTAGTTAAATTTGTGAAAGTTACAAAGGAAATCAACAATTGGCTTGAAGCAAAAGTCAGAGATATACAAGTTGTTGATAGTCCAATTGAAAACAAAGTTAATCACAATTTCGACACCACAGCTAACTAAGTGTGGGGAGAATCAAGTCTTTTAAGTATAATATATATTTCTGTTAGAGTTAGATATTTTGTTTTCGTGTAGTTTCCGAGAATGGAATCCGAATGGTCTTTCCCTAGCAGACCCTAAAGAACTAGTCTTCTCCCTCCATTCTGAAAATTTATTTTTTTAGGTTTTACGAGATGAAGAATTCCTTTGATCTGAACCATGGTCTACTACTACACGCTATGATTACTAAACGTAATAATGACACACTCCCGAGTGAAGTAGTATCCTTCATAAGAGGAAAAATGGACGAAGTAAGGAAAGAACTCAGGAAAGATCATCATAAGATACTTTTTGGTAAAGGAAAATCAAAATCCGCAACAAAAAGAAGAGCACGACACCTTAAAAGGTGTCATAAATGCGGAAAATGGTCACATAAAGGTAAATGTTCGAACAATCAATCATATTCAAATACCGAATTTGTTACACTATTCAGAGAAGGACCGTTCATATGTTTATTAGAAAAGTTATTAAAGAATTGAGGTTACGCTTATGTAGCTATGGAAAACCAAATCATACAACTCTCCAATGAGTCGGCTAAAGCAGGTCTCTGAGAATTCTATCTCACAGGTAAGTATGTACAGTTTTTATTTTTTTATTGCTTTTAACCTTTTGATAATAAACGCTGAATCGTTCGCTATAAAGTATTAAATTGATATTCAATAAAATTAGGTATGCGAAACCGAAATTATTGATATCATACAAAAATTTATTACATCACTGCGAAATTTACCATTTATTCTTAAGGTATAAATATCTTTAATCAATCAACCCAAAATATTTCAAAAATTCGTCAGGAGTAAAACTAGGTTATGGAACCGAAATTACTTTACTGAAACGAGGGGCGTATATTTTTGATAATATTTGATTAATTAAAGTGGGATAAAAGACCAAAAAGATTTTTAATTTTAATTTTTTACCTTGTTTTTAAAATTAATATATAAATATTAAATTATTAATGTAAATTTTTAAAATCAATATATTTAAGTTTTAAGTATTTTAAAAATTAATATTTTTAATATAAGCTTGTAAAATTAATGTATAAAAATATTAATGATATTTATATGAATTTTTAATTTTATGCATTTTAAATTTAAGTCTGGTGTGAATTTAAAAACAAAAATGTACTTTATTTCATTAAGTTAAAAATGTGATTTTTGAAAATTCGTCGTGAGTTGAAGACTAGGTCGTTGAACCGAAATTTCTTTACCCAAGGGAGGGACGAGAAATTTTATTATCATTATTTTTAATCTTATTGAGTTAAAGTATGCCAAAAACATTAAAAAAACCCAAAAATCTTTGCTTTTAAAACAACGCTTAAAAAGTGACAAATTTTAAAATTTTGTCGAGAAACGGACTAGGACAACGATCCGAAACTCCCTCATCCTAAAAAGAAACAAAATTTTTAATTTTTAATTAATTATTTGTTTTAAAAGAATAAGGTTTATATATATATATATATATATATATATATATATATATATATATATATATATATATATATATATATATATATATATATATATATATATATATATATATATATATATATATATATATATATATATATATATATATATATATATATATATATATATATATATATATTAGGGACCCATGCGATCGCATGGGATTTACCCTTAAACCTCATGCGATCGCATGAGGCAAGAAAACTGGTTAGAAACATAAAAGCAGACGAGCTGCTGCTGTTCCTCATAACACACATACATATCCGAAAATACTCCCAAACACTCTCAAAAATTCGCCATTTTTCACCATAATTCATCAAATTTCTTGCACTAATCATGTCTTTCTTCAGATGGGGAGGCAAAAAGGTAAAAATTTCACCCCTGAACTCTTTAAATTTTCAGTTTTAGTGTTCTTGAGCTAATTTATACCTAAATTAATTTTGTTAATTTCTAGTGTAATTAGAGTTAAATTGTTAGTATATTATGCATGTATAACCTAGATTGATGCTATTTAACATGATTTGAAGCCAAAAACTTCAAAATTTTTAGAAATCTAGGGTTTGTGTTCTTGAGCAATTTGGGGCTTTTTAATATAAACAGGTTATGACCGATTTTTGTCATGAATTATTGCTAAATTAAGTAGTGTAACATGTTTAGGTAGTTAAATGATCCAAACTTTGATCCTAAACATGATTTTTGAGAATTAAAATGGACTTTTTAAGCCTAAAATTCATGAACTTGATTAATTTGATATAAATGCCATTTGAAACTTGTTTAATTGCTAGTAATGATTATTTTGACATGTTATTTGAGTTAAATGCTTATGAACTTTGTAAACATTTTCATATATGCTTATTTGAAAAAGTGTAGAATTGATAAAAATATGAAAATGAGTATAAGTTTAATATGGATTAAACATGTTATTGTAATTGTTTCAAGTTGTTATTTTGCTAACACTAATGCATATTTGAATGCACAAATTTTGTGTTTAATGTGTTTTGCAGAAATATACCGAATCTGGCGGTGGATCATCATCCAGACAATCTGAAAACGAACCTGAACCAGAAATGCAATATGAACCAGAACCTGAACAGGAACAGCAACAAGAACAACAATATCATAATGATCAACACATACCATACTATGATCCGCAACAAGAATATGTTAATGCCTACGTACAATTTCTGATTCATCCGATAATAGAACACCCAACGATTCATGAAGAACAGTTGCATCCCAATTTGAGATTTGATCGAAGTTGGAGAGATTACCCGGCGTATCAAAGTAACAAATTTAAACTGGTAACGAAAAATGTTGAAGTACCGAGGGTAATCGATTGGGAGCCTTTGGAAAGGGTCCAACTAGTTAACTTAGTTAGGCAGCATCTGATCCAAAGGTATGGGAACTCTTCTTTTCCCGATTGGGAACGTTTATTCACCATTCGTAGGCCTGTATATAAGGAATGGTGTGTTGAGGTTATTAGTACTATATCACTTGATACGGATGTAGTTAGGTTAGACGATAGGAATTTTCTTAGATTTTTACTTGGCCATAGGATGTATAGGATGTCCATGTTGGACATGGCCAGGGCTTTACAGATTTACACTCCTGGTGAATTACTACTACCTGATTGTACAAATTTGATTTATCATGGTGAAAGGGTAGATAGGAATTTTGACGCGGACGCCGTCTGGAGGCGTATGTCAAATTATAATGTTTTTACGCTGGGAGGAAGACACTCCTATTTAGATATTAACAAAGCAGAGCTACGTATTATACACATATTTTTAGCTAATTCGATTACACAAAGCGGTAAAAATAAGGAGAAGATGACCTTACATGATTTATTTTACCTTAAGTGTATTCGAAACACTAGAAGCTTTGTTAATATCCCCTACTGTGTTGGTTTTTATCTGTCCAAAATGATGGCATGAATACAGGACGGGGGAATAATAGGAGGAGGTATTTTTGTTACTCTCATTGGAGAGTATTTGGGTGTAGATAGGGATCAAGGGGGTCCACTGATGGTGTGTAGGGAACAGGTTGAGACTTTAGGATTGCGGGTCTATTAGGGTGCAAAGGTATTAAAGAGCAGACGTAATCAGGCAGTACCATATGAGGGCCGTCATCCACAGGTAGAGAGAGGTTCAGATGAGGAAATGGAGGAACCGGATGACATTAGGGATGTCATTAAGGAGGCTATTACTGACGTTTACCAGCGTATAGATGAGGTAGAAATGGCAAACGCGGCTAGACATAGTCAGTTCGAGCAATGACACGCCGAGAATGTGTACGAGCATTCCAGGCAACGACAGCATGATAGATGGCACTATCATCAACATCAGATCATGAGCCAGCTATCACCTCAGGTACCAAATAACTACGTACCAACCCGACCTGCTTACTATCCGCCACACCAGCCCGATATCCGACCATCATTTACTCTCTACGACCCCAACCATGCCTATCAGTAAACCTCTAACCAACCGTGGAACCCGATCGACGACATGAACTGGAACCCCTATCCAGATTGATACAGTTCCCGTTGGTGACTTTTATCTTTTATTATTTTTATTTACTTATGTTTAAAACATATAATATTGTGATACTTTAATGTAAGTTTTATTTTTTTTATTATGTTGTACTAATATTTCATATTTGATTTGAAAGTAGGATGTTAAGTCCCATTTCAAATTACCATGCATGTTATTGTTTGTATGTATGTATATTGTCAATTGTACACAACAGGGTAAAACAGCGAACTTTCAAAGACTGGCATTAAGTTCAGCAAAAGCTACTAATTTTCACGACAAAACGAAAAACAAATGTGATGTAACAACAAGACGGAATGAACAAATGATGTGCACCATTTATCAATTAACAAACAAACGCCAATATGTTTGGAAACTTTGGTAAAATTTAATCATTTTTCTACGCTACTCACCCTCAATAATTTAAATTGCTACTGATTTCTTGCAAGTGAGGGCATTGCAAGATCTTAAGTGTGGGAAGGGGTTAAAATCTTTCGGATTTTTATAAATTCTTTCGGATTTTTAGAATTTTAATTTATACACTTGGTTACCATTAAAAATACTAGTAACGCAGTAGTTGTATTAAAATCTAGTACTCTCTGATAATAAAGAACATCCCTAGTCTTATATACTGACTACCCAATTCTAGTAAAATTTTTCAAAATTTTCAACTAAATGAACTCAAAATCATGTTTATACATATTTATGAGCGATAAAACTAGGTGCTAACAACGAAATTATTGTTACCTTGGAAAGGACATAAATTGAGAAACAACCCAAAATGTTAGAATTCATTTAAATTGGAATAGAGGAAAATAAAAAGGCAAAGAAAGGAAAATAAAAGCCAAGTGTGGGAAAAATTTACCAAGTTATTTAGAACATATGACACATATTTTTGTACAAATAATTGAAGATACTTTTGGTTTGGACGATATTTATCAGTTTTACCCAGTTTATTGTAATATAAAAGGAAGTAAAGTCTTCCGAGAGAAAAATGCACGCGCTTCTTGATTTAGGTCAGGAAGTTGTCGTCCAGACCAGTTGTAGAGTCAAAAAAAAAAACCTTGAAAAGTTTTCTCGAAAATCAGCTAGAAATCCACGGACCTCAGCATCAAACAGGGTCGCCAAGTAGTCAGACTTATCCTAACCATGAGAGGATCTGTCTCGTACAATGGGGGGCACAGTGCAAATTAGCTTATAAGACTAATGAATCAGATCCCTAGAAAGGATAATCTCCTTAAAGATCAAAAATCAGCTTTTAAGCCTGATATTACTCAATCCTTGAGATTGACTTTAAAGATTGAGAATTACAAACTCATGAAATTCGATGATATCTAAACTCGAGCTTGAACGAGAAAATATTTTGATCAAAATTACAAACCGATTTGTTTTCTGAAAACCCATTTTCAATGCGTTCATTACCATTGAACGTAAAATCCTAAGAATTCACTGGAATTCATTAGGTCACCTGAACCAAATCAGGTGTCAACAGTAAGAATGGTGGTTGCATAGCATGGTCAAAGACAGGACCTTGTGCCAGACCGAAAAACTATAGGGTGATCTTTACTATTGCTCCTACAAAGGATAGTAATTGCATCCGACACGATATAGACCATAATCAAAAGAATGTCACGGGACATTGCCTTAACAGTTACTTGTTCAATGCTTTCCTTTACAATCGGACGGTAGTTTACCAAAAGGTAATATACGGAGCAAGTATACTGGACGTGTTGCTTTCCCAATACAAGGTTAGCAAGTGGGTGACACAAAACCATAAGTTTTGAGCTAAAATTTTCAAATCTGAAACCCACAAAACCCACAAAACCCACAAAAATAATTTGCAAACACCGGTGAAGGGTTATTCCGGAAAACTTATCTAGGGTAAAAGCTAGATTAAATTTTCAAAAGATCAAATGTTTTCATAAAGATCCAATTTCCTAAAGGATCTAAATTTTATTTCATATTTTATCGCACTTTTATTTACTGTCATTTTATTTATTGCACTTTTAATTATCATACTTTTTAATTATCGTAATTATATTCATCGTACTTTTATTTATCGCACTTTAATTATTGTCATTTACTTTACGCTCTAAATTAAGTTATATTTATTTTTAATATTTTACATTAGGTTTTAACTGCGACTTAAGACATAAAATCGACAAACCGGTCATTAAACGGTAAAAACCCCCGTTTTATAATAATAATACTACTACTAATTATATATATATATATATATATATATATATATATATATATATATATATATATATATATATATATATATATTTATACAAATATAGTTTTAAAAAAATATAGCATTAAACTTGGCTAGCTCCCTGTGGAACGAACCGGACTTACTAAAAGCTACACTAGTGTATGATTAGGTACACTGTCTATAAGTGTTGTAGCAAGTTTTAGGTATATCCACTCTATAAATAAATAAATAACTTGTGTAAAATTGTATCGTATTTAATAATATTTCGCAATAAAAATATAACCATTTCGTATACACCTCTGCACACATCACCAACCTAGGTTGTGATCGGGACTTATCCACCCATATGAACTTAGCTACTTCATAGGATTAGACCCCTGGTTATTGTAGTGACCCGGAAAATTTTGACTAATTTTAAACCAAACTCTCGATACAATATTATATTTTGGACACGATAAGCAAAGTGTGTAATATTGAGTCTCGAAAAACTTTGGAACTATTTCATTATACCATTTGACTTTGACCATTCCCGAGGATTCACGAACAATTAATTATAAATAGATATGTGTGTATGTATATATAAATAATAATTTGAAAGAATATTTGAAGTATTATATGTTGTGGTTATTAAAGCTAAGTATATAAAATAAAATAAAAATATGATATTATGATAATTAATATTTAAAACATATCTGTGTACATAAATAAAGTATATTAAATATATATTTTATGATTTCGAATTTATTTCGTAAACAATGGTAACGCTCAATTGTTATTGAATGAATAGTAAATGAGTTAAAAAGGAACTTATGTAATTTTAAAATAAACAATGATTCAAAAATGAGTTCTATAAATTTTAGGCTTACTAAAAATATATTTAGGAACTATTTATTGAGTTTTAAATTATTATTTTTTATTTTTTTTAGTAGAGATTGGGAGTAAATAATTAATGTAATTTTTATTTAATAGTTAATGCTCGAATTTTATACCATGAGGAACAAAATAAATAAATATACTTAATTTAAAAATATGGAATTTTTCTGAATAATCTTATCCGTTAACCACAGAACACGATATAGCACTCGTGTAAACTTTTGGTACAATGAATCAAATGAGATTGCTTTACTATTTTCTTAACTCACATGTTTTTTTTATTTGATTAATATAGTATATGTTTTTATGTATACAGCGATTGAAAATAACAAGCAACTAACACCCACTTGATCCATATAATGCCATCCGTAATTTTAGGAATTAAAATACTCTTGTGATTGACACTGTTTCTATTTTATTAACTAAACTATCATCTCTCTATATTTCCTCTATATACATATAGATAAATATGCATAATCATATAGATAGATATTATAGATATATATACATACGTATGTGTTATATACAAGAACACTCCCACCCTTGATCACCACCTTCCATTAACACACCCCCAACAATCACTTCCACCACCCAAAACCGCCACATAACCACCACTTCCTCTCTCTCCTTGTTCTGCAAATCACGGCTCCCATCACACGAAAGTAACACCGTTTAAGTGTTCACGGAATTGTACTCATCTTCATGTATTCTGGAGTATATATCCACGTTCATTTACCTACGATCACGTATTCCCGACAACACTGTTAACACTTACAACATCCGGCTTATAAAGCATTCCGACTATCAGTAACGGATTCAACAATTGAATAAACTTTATGTTAAGTAGCTCTAGTGCCGGGTCTATAGACTTCGTGACAAGATGATGATGATAGAAGATGATATCGATGATGATAATAAAACAGTTTGCTTTATGTTCTTGTTCTAAAGCTAAAACAAAACTGCTACAGTGAACTCCCATCATCTTGCACCAACTTGAATCACCTCCTGCTTATTCTATTTTTGTATCTCGTTCAGACCGAGACCCATCAATAATACACACCTGCACACACCTTCGTCGATTGCTTACTAACCGGACCACCATCAAACCACCTCTAAAAACGTGATGCTACGATTTTTTTTTTTTAAATCACGAAACCCAGATGATGTGAAATTATAATTACAAACGTGATGAAGGTTCTGTGATGATAGATCGATGATGAACACGATGAGATGAAAAGAATGATGTTGAGGATGCAGTGGTCGCGAATTCATATATTTTTTTTCTTTCTTTCTCTTTCGAACTCATTGTTACAACGATGATGAATAATTGTTGGTCAAGTTTATATATTATAGATGACGATGGTGGTGAAGCATGATGATGTGTATGGTGGTTAACGATCGATAATGGTGATCACAATGATATATGATACTAATGATGATGACGATATTAATAGATGATGATGATGAGTAGATGAGAATGAAGATGAATAGAAAATGTTGAAGATGATGACATACGAAAAATATATGATATATAAATATGCACGAAAGATTATAATAGAAAATACAAGCGGTTGAATGGTTAAGGTGTGTTTAGGGTAAGCGAGAGGTCTTGAGTTCAAACCAAGGTTGCTGCAAATTAATTATTTCTTTTTCTCAGTTGGGCCGAGATCCGTTAAGTAATTGGGCCAAGATAGATGGCCTGTTGGACGGGTTTAGTAAAGTTGAAGAAGAAACTGAGATATACGGGTTAAAATAAATACATAGGGGAAATAAAACAAAAAGGCTAGGACAGAGGAATGGCTGGGTACTTGGTCGGGTTTCGAGAGGTCGCGGGTTCAAGTCTGCACCAAGACGTTTTCTTTTAACAGAAACCACTTTTTATGGAGGTAGTTATTTATCTACTTACCTACTTATTATTATTACTATTATTAATTATTAACATATTATTATTGTTATACTTAATTACATTTTTGAGTATTATATTTGCCATTATTACTAGTATAAGAATTACTTATCAATTGTTATTATTATTATTATGATTATTGTAATTATTATTGATAATACTAACATCATTATCATTTAAAATAAAATTTTCTCATTTTATTACTAAAAATAAATATTACTATCATTTTTATGATTTTAATTAGTATTATCACTATTAGTATGAAAATAATATAATTTATTATTATTTTCCTCAATAAAAGTATTAGTATCATGTTGTATTATTAGTATGGACGTAAGATTTATTAATAGTATTAGCATCCTCGTTAATATGAAATATTATTAACAAGTACTGTTATTAATAAAAATTAGTATAACTATTACTTAAAGTATCATTACATTAAATCTATATTCTTATAAAAACTATTATTATTATTACTATCATTATTATTATTAGTAGTATAAAAATTGTTATTTTCATCATTATAATTGATCTAGTGTTATTATAACTAGTATTTTGTAAACGAAAGAGTAAATATATATAAATATATTTAACACCTATAATCTAAATATATTGATACTTCTAGTTATTTATCTAAAATATACAAAGTGAATATATAATAAAATATATAAATTATAAATATAAAAATTACCATTAATAATAATATAAATAATTGTTCGATTACAATTATGTGTGTTAATATATATACACATGATATAGGTTCGTGAATCCAAGGTCAACCCTGCATTGTTCAGTTTAATCATATGTATTTTTACTACAAAATACATTATGTGAGTTTCATTTGCTCCCTTTTTACTCTTTACATTTTTGGGCTGAGAATACATGCAAATGCTTTATTAACTGTTTTACAATATTTATATATGTGAGTTTCATTATTCTCTTTTTAAATGCTTTCGCAATATATATTTTTGGGACTGAGAATACATGCGCTGTTTTTATAACTGTTTTACGAAATAGACACAAGTAATCGAAACTACATTATATGGTTGAATGATCGAAATCGAATATGCCCCTTTATAGTCTGGTAATCTAAGAATTAGGGAACAAACACCCTAATTGACGCGAACTCTAAAGATAGATCTATCGGGCCCAACAAGCCCCATCCAAAGTACCGGATGCTTTAGTACTTTGAAATTTATATCATGTCCGAAGGAGGATCCCGGAATGATGGGGATATTCTTATATGTATATTGTGAATGTCGGTTACCAGGTGTTCAATCCATATGAATGACATTTTTGTCTCTATGCATGGGACGTTTATTTATGAGAATTAGAAATATGAAATCTTGTGGTCTATTAAAATGATGAAAATGAAATGATTACTATAAACTAATGAACTCACCAACCTTTTGGTTGACACTTGAAAGCATGTTTATTCTTAGGTTTGAAAAAAATCTTCCGCTGTGCATTAGCTCATTTTAAGGATATTACTTGGAGTCATTCATGACTTAATTCAAAAGACGTTGCATTCGAGTCGTTGAAGTTCAATAGAGATTATTAATAATTAAATGACAAATTAGGTCATTTATAGTTTGGATATTATGAAATGGTCTGCATACCTGTCAACTTTCGAGGTAATGAAAGTTTGTCTTTTAAAAACGAATGCAATGTTTGTAAAATGTATCATTTAGAGGTCAAGTACCTCGCGATGTAATCAACTATTATGAATCGTTTATAATCAATATGGACTTCATCCGGATGGATTAGGATGGGGCGTTAAAGTTGGTATCAGAGCGGTGGTCTTAGCGAACCAGGTCTTACATTAGTGTGTCTAACTAGTAGTTGTTAGTATGCATTAATGAGTCTGGACTTCGACCTGTCTGCATGTCAAAAGTTTTGCTTATCATTTCTAGTCGGAATTCAGCTGTTTATCATCCTTAGGAATTTACCTGCTTATCATTCTTAGTCTAAACACATCTTACTGCAATGATTGCATGAATAGTGTAAAGACAAAATTCGTATATTAGCGTATCTGCTAATTCATATCTTAGCATATATGTTATTGTTATCTTTGCCTGACAGCTTCCGTAGATTCCTCCGTAACTTATGGGATTTTAGTATTATATGTGCATATGTAAACTATGTATTGCAGGGTACTAATCTACATCCTATAATCTATTTCTTATTGAAAATCCTTCATCTGATCGTACGAGATGAGTCCCTCAACCAGTTCGAGTCCCTTAGATTCCGATAACTATTCTGATAGTTATTCCGACAGCTATTCCGACATAGATTTCACTCAAGCTCCGAAAACAGTGTCACCGGAATGAATCAACCAATCAGCCATCCCCAATTCATCTGATGAGTTCGTAGTCGACTTAATCAATGGAGACGCGAAGAAGGCGATCTTTTCCACCAACCAAATTGCCCTCTTGGCGAAGAACCTGAAACACTTACCGGTGAACCTGTTCGAAACACCATTCTCACATTCATTTCCAGAGTATCTCACCACGATTATATTCTATCTAAAATTCTAAACCTTATTCATCCGCTCGCTCCGACCGGCAATCATCCCGGAGTAATACATGAAGTCAACGAACTTCGCGCTCGAGTAATCAATTTGGAGAATATGGTGCAAAACGTACCAGCTTCAGCAACATCACCGACATTAACAGTACTACCAACAACACAAGTTTCAACATCACACGCCTCAACATCTCATTCTGTACCTCGAATATAATCATCGTTCTACGTATCGTTCTACATCAAATACCTTCGTTCTTCATGATGATTATGTAATCTAGATCTAACAGTGAATCAAATGAAATTAATATTATATTAACTCATTAAATCCATGATTATATTTGAAGAAAATATATATGTATATATATTTTCATAAAGATTGTAATTAAAAATTCTTTCGTACAAACTGTTAATGGTGAAAATATTTTAACGGGTAGGTAATACCCGAGGAATATTTAGATTTCTCATTAATAAGTTACATTGTATATTCTTCGAATCTGATTCAACAATCATTTACTATCCTACTTACAACCACCGATATACGAATCCGTTCACCACAGAATACCCATTTCCATTCAAATTTCATATTTGAATTTTGACCTATCAGAATCCAACAAGTGGCATAATGAAGAAAACATTTGACGGAGTAAAATTTGCTAGAAACAAACAAATTAACTATGAGAAATTTTGTTAAGAATCCACGCTAACAAAATCCTAGCTAACTGTGGACTAATCAACTGAGGACTATCAACAGTGGACAATTAAAATGAATTAAAATATTAATTATAACATATGAAACTAAACAATACTTCAAGTTTGCCACTTGATTTCATCTTAAACCCCAATTGTATCTTGACGATTATAATCTGCGTTCTAACCTTTCATTATTCTTGAAAACACCTCAATCGATAGGATGAATCAACCGCACTTTATCTACGGAAGGAAAGATTTATGCATATAGTCATGCACCTGAGAAACTCTCGGCAACTGAGTAAAAGTGTAACACGTAACCGCGTTAGATACTTTGGCATTTATTAACAAAAATAATTTTGCGATCCCTTTTCAAAGTAGCCAATTTTGTCACAGCCCCAACAAGTCAACTTCGACTTTTCATTCGAAGTAGCCTTACTATAATCCTGATATATATACGATTACCCTGTTGATACCGGAGAATTCTTTTATATTCCACCATATTACCAGCAGACGTACCAGCAACCTCGTTGCTTCTTGGCTTAAATCTTTCTGACAAATCATTATATTTATTCATTGAAACCTTATCATATACTCATCCGCATCTTTTAACGAGAACTGCCATACCAATTACCTGGAATCAACAATCAGTACTTTGAAAACTCACATCATATCTATATCAACAGTTATATGTATGACATTTATCTCTTAGAATAATGATCTCTCATTCTAAAATTCTGAAAAGCACTCAGTCACAAATCAATACTATGAATGTTGAAAAAGTTGAATGAAGCAGCAGAAATCATAGACAACCGTAAACGACCTTAATCATCGGAAGTTTGATGATAAAGAATAGTATGTTGGAAAAGCTCAGAAAAGTTGGAATTGGAAAACGGATTGAGCTAACCACGAAGGAGACCAAGGGCAAATACAAGGACCAAACCCTATATTCAAAGAATCCAGGTAATTCAGAATCCGATGAAATCTTTAGAGAATATCTTGCTCCGAAGTCATGTTAAAATCTTGCGGAAAAATCTTTCTCCATCAACCATCGAACTTAGAAATTCCAAAATATCATCATCAATATCTTCGATATTTCTGAGGATATTTTCAAAAATATTCTCATCCGAAATTATATACCTCTTCGTGCTTCCTGTGTATCATTATATTGGAAACATTCAAGAGAAAATTTAGTACCGAAAAGCAGATTATGCGAAATTATGAAGAAAGCCGTGGACAAATCACAAAGAATAAGTTTGACTTCAAAGAATCTAAATGATTCAATGTCTGCTGAAGTCTTTAGCGAATATCTTGCTCGTTACTCTAAACCCTTGCAGACAATAGTTTCCATCATTCTCTGATCTTAGATATTCAAAGATATTATCGTATCTTTCATTATAAATATCCTCCATATTTCTGAAGATATTTTTATAATTATTCTTATCTGAAATCATTAATCTCTTCGTGCTATCAGTGTTACATCATATAGAAACTGTTAGTTTATGTATTCTGTAAACTTTCGAGTTTAAATACGAATGATTTTGAAGTAGTGTTGAGAACCGATGCATGAGTTAGTATAATATAATGACACTTGATAAACGTGATTATATTACAGTAATTCATGCTGAGTTTCTAATGGAACGTGATGATTCACAGAACATACCGTCATCATGTGCCATTTACATGGCTCTTACATTCTACCCAATCTCCAAACGTATTAAGAACATATCTTCTTGATAGTTCTATCTTTCCGGATATTCTAGTAATTTACCAAATCAAGATCGTTCCATTACGATTTCCTTCTTAGAACATTAACTATGTTTATTCCGAAATTCATACCTACGAATTCTGGACCATTACTCGCTTTACTAGAGATCTAGAAGAGAATAAAAAGGCAAAAAGATTCGAAATATAAGGGAAGATATAAAACCCAACAACACATAAATTACAAATCGTGTATATCAATGTTTATCGCAACGTAAAGACACGGGAAAATTAAAAACGCTATAACCCCGAGGGCGTAATAGAAGAAAACAGATTCCTCTGGTGGAAGTTGGAAAAGGAGAATGATTGTTGCGATAGTAAGGATAAGGACAAGGATCAGAACTGGATTAAGTATTTTTCACAATCTTTTGAATTTGGAAATTGAGTACAGGAATGGTAAAAGTAAAGGAAGGGAAGAAGTTAATTTATAGTGAAATATCTGATAGAGAAAATCAAGGCAGATCTCCGCATTTAATTAGAGAGATCCTAATTTCCTTATTCGCCGAAGAATCAAATCTTTTAGATTTCGAAGATTTTCTTTATATCCCTTGAATTCCGGAATTCAACCCTCTACGTCAAAAGTTAAGACGCACCTTATTTTCTAAAATCAACCATGACTAGTAAAAGTTATGACGAAACTTTATTTTCTCATTTCACTCTTTTGCGATAGCCTCACTCGTACTCTTCACATAAACGTATTGTTTTATCCACATTACTCAATAATAAAACTTTAATTTTCAACTTGTACGAGTCATGAAAACATACTTTTTGTCAGTCATAACCATCCCATTCAAATTTCGGGACGAAATTTCTTTGATGGGTAGGTACTGTAGTGACCCGAAAAATTTCGACTAATTTTAAACCAAACTCTCGATACAATATTATATTTTGGACACGATAAGCAAAGTCTGTAATATTGAGTCTCGAAAAACTTTGGAACTATTTCATTATACCATTTGACTTTGACCATTCCCGAGGATTCACGAACAATTAATTGTAAATAGATATGTGTGTATGTATATATAAATAATAATTTGAAAGAATATTTGAAGTATTATATGTTGTGGTTATTAAAGCTAAGTATATAAAATAAAATAAAAATATGATATTATGATAATTAATATTTAAAACATATCTGTGTACATAAATAAAGTATATTAAATATATTTTATGATTTCGAATTTATTTCGTAAACGATGGTAGCGCTCAATTGTTATTGAATGAATAGTAAATGAGTTAAAAAGGAACTTATGTAATTTTAAAATAAACAATGATCCGAAAATGAGTTCTATAAATTTTAGGCTTACTAAAAATATATTTAGGAACTATTTATTGAGTTTTAAATTATTTTTTTATTTTTTTTAGTTGAGGTTGGGAGTAAATAATTAATGTAATTTTTATTTAATAGTTAATGCTCGAATTTTATACCATGACGAACAAAATAAATAAATATACTTAATTTAAAAATATGGAATTTTTCTGAATAATCTTATCCGTTAACCACAGAACACGATATAGCACTCGTGTAAACTTTTGGTACAATGAATCAAATGAGATTGCTTTACTATTTTCTTAACTCACATGTTTTTTTTATTTGATTAATATAGTATATATTTTTCTGTATACAGTGATTGAAAATAACAAGCAACTAACACCCACTTGATCCATATAATGCCATCCGTAATTTTAGGAATTAAAATACTATTGTGATTGACACTGTTTCTATTTTATTAACTAAACTATCATCTCTCTATATTTCCTCTATATACATATAGATAAATATGCATTATCATATAGATAGATATTATAGATATATATACATACGTATGTGTTATATACAAGAACACTCCCACCCTTGATCACCACCTTCCATTAACACACCCCCAACAATCACTTCCACCACCCTAAACCGCCACATAACCACCACTTCCTCTCTCTCCTTGTTCTGAAAATCACGGCTCCCAGCACACGAAAGTAACACCGTTTAAGTGTTCACGGAATTGTACTCATCTTCATGTATTCTGGAGTATATATCCACGTTCATTTACCTACGATCACGTATTCCCGACAAAACTGTTAACACTTACAACATCCGGCTTATAAAGCATTCCGACTATCAGTAACGGATTCAACAACTGAATAAACTTTATGTTAAGTAGCTCTAGTGCCGGGTCTATTTTTGTATCTCGTTCAGACTGAGACCCATCAATAATACACACCTGCACACACCTTCGTCGATTGCTTACTAACCGGACCACCATCAAACCACCTCTAAAAACGTGATGCTACAATTTTTTTTTTTAAAATCATGAAACCCAGATGATGTGAAATTATAATTACAAACGTGATGAAGGTTCTGTGATGACAGATCGATGATGAACACGATGAGATGAAAAGAATGATGTTGAGGATGCAGTGGTCGCGAATTCATATATTTTTTTTCTTTCTTTCTTTTTCGAACTCATTGTTACAACGATGATGAATAATTGTTGGTCAAGTTTATATATTATAGATGATGATGGTGGTGAAGCATGATGATGTGTATGGTGGTTAACGATCGATAATGGTGATCACAATGATATATGATACTAATGATGATGAAGATATTAATAGATGATGATGATGAGTAGATGATAATGAAGATGAATCGAAAATGTTGAAGATGATGACATACGAAAAATATATGATATATAAATATGCAAGAAAGATTATAATAGAAAATACAAGCGGTTGAATGGTTAAGGTATGTTTAGGGTAAGCGAGAGGTCTTGAGTTCGAACCAAGGTTGCTGCAAATTAATTATTTCTTTTTCTCAGTTGGGCCGAGATCCGTTAAGTAATTGGGCCGAGATAGATGGCCTGTTGGACGGGTTTAGTAAAGTTGAAGAAGAAACTGAGATATACGGGTTAAAATAAATACATAGGGGAAATAAAACAAAAAGGCTAGGACAGAGGAATGGCTGGGTACTTGGTCGGGTTTCGAGAGGTCGCGGGTTCAAGTCTGCACCAAGACGTTTTCTTTTAACAGAAACCACTTTTTATGGAGGTAGTTATTTATCTACTTACCTACTTATTATTATTACTATTATTAATTATTAACATATTATTATTGTTATACTTAATTACATTTTTGAGTATTATATTTGCCATTATTACTAGTATAAGAATTACTTATCAATTGTTATTATTATTATGATTATTGTAATTATTATTGATAATACTAACATCATTATCATTTAAAATAAAATTTTCTCATTTTATTACTAAAAATAAATATTACTATCATTTTTATGATTTTAATTAGTATTATCATTATTAGTATGAAAATAATATAATTTATTATTATTTTCCTCAATAAAAGTATTAGTATCATGTTATATTATTAGTATGGACGTAAGATTTATTAATAGTATTAGCATCCTCGTTAATATGAAATATTATTAACAAGTACTGTTATTAATAAAAATTAGTATAACTATTACTAAAAGTATCATTACATTAAATCTATATTCTTATAAAAACTATTATTATTATTACTATCATTATTATTATTATTAGTAGTATAAAAATTGTTATTTTCATCATTATAATTGATCTAGTGTTATTATAACTAGTATTTTGTAAACGAAAGAGTAAATATATAAAAATATATTTAACACCTATAATCTAAATATATTGATACTTCTAGTTATTTATCTAAAATATACAAGGTGAATATATAATAAAATATATAGATTATAAATATAAAAATTACCATTAATAATAATATAAATAATTGTTCGATTACAATTACGTGTGTTAATATATATACACATGATATAGGTTCGTGAATCCAAGGTCAACCCTGCATTGTTCAGTTTAATCATATGTATTTTTACTACAAAATACATTAGGTGAGTTTCATTTGCTCCCTTTTTACTCTTTACATTTTTGGGCTGAGAATACATGCAAATGCTTTATTAACTGTTTTACAATATTTATATGTGTGAGTTTCATTATTCCCTTTTTAAATGCTTTCGCAATATATATTTTTGGGACTGAGAATACATGCGCTGTTTTTATAACTGTTTTACGAAATACACACAAGTAATCGAAACTACATTATATGGTTGAATGATCGAAATCAAATATGCCCCTTTATAGTCTAGTAATCTAAGAATTAGGGAACAGACACCCTAATTGACGCGAACTCTAAAGATAGATCTATCGGGCCCAACAAGCCCCATCCAAAGTACCAGATGCTTTAGTACTTCGAAATTTATATCATGTCCGAAGGAGGATCCCGGAATGATGGGGATATTCTTATATGTATATTGTGAATGTCGGTTACCAGGTGTTCAATCCATATGAATGATATTTTTGTCTCTATGCATGGGACGTTTATTTATGAGAATTGGAAATATGAAATCTTGTGGTCTATTAAAATGATGAAAATGAAATGATTACTATAAACTAATGAACTCACCAACCTTTTGGTTGACACTTTAAAGCATGTTAATTCTCAGGTTTGAAAGAAATCTTCCGCTGTGCATTAGCTCATTTTAAGGATATTACTTGGAGTCATTCATGACTTAATTCAAAAGACGTTGCATTCGAGTCGTTGAAGTTCAATAGAGATTATTAATAATTAAATGACAAATTAGGTCATTTATAGTTTGGATATTATGAAATGGTATGCATACCTGTCAACTTTCGAGGTAATGAAAGTTTGTCTTTTAAAAACGAATGCAATGTTTGTAAAATGTATCATTTAGAGGTCAAGTACCTCGCGTTGTAATCAACTATTATGAATCGTTTATAATCAATATGGACTTCATCCGGATGGATTAGGACGGGGCGTTAAAGTTATACTGTATCTGAAGATTTTATGAACTCGGTATGGACGGAGTTCCCGAGAGGCATCTAATGCGCTTTCAGGACACGGAACCTAGGAATTGAGACATGAATGACCCAGTATGCCTATCAACTATTACGAAGAGACCTCTTAGGAGCTGTTAAGATCTAGTTAGTGCCCTGACTGTATGACCCAAACCTATTGCATGTTCTTGTTGGATTGTTACCTTAGGATTAAGTTATATCAACTGTTTAGGTACCTGTTAGGTTTCTATCTGCTTTACTATCAGTATATTAACTTTAATGCTGTATAATATTTATCTTGGTTTGATCTCATTAGTATGATGAAATGGTTGTTAGTTTTCAATTAAAGATTTGCCAACTTAATCCGACGGACTCCTTCCGTTTGTGATCAGTGTTCAATCAACACGGTACGTTGTTATTCAGTTAACCAAACTGATAACGAGGATTAGGATTAGAACTCAACTCACTAATACACCTAGTGCTTTACTAAGGATAACCTCCGAGTATAGTCACGCTCCAGTTATACAACCACGTGACATACATTTCACTGCTCAACGAGAACTCCGAGAGTCTAGAGATAAGTAGGTCTGTGTAATTGGCTCATCCAACCAGATCTACACCATTTCAATCATAAGCTTCAATATCAACATAATTACCTTTCCCTAGCCCAAACTAATATCTTGGTCAACATTTCCTTGATCTGCATACTCCGGACATCCTCCTGCATTATTTACTTTTCCACAATTAGGACTTTAGCTTAAACCAACTACTATCCTTTATCTAGGTGATTTAATTAAAAGACAATTATCCACTTGATCTTCAATTCATTAAACCATTCAAAAACACGACCCTAGGTTAACTTACACCTTCTACATTAGAAAGTTAGAGTAAATTTAGGCCCCGCATAATATAAATTTAACGAACACCTCTGCATGCTATACCGAATCTGACGTCCTGCGACCTAACGACACTGCATGAATAAAACCGTCCGTTTTGGCTATATCATAAGGAGAGACTTCTTTTGGCGCCGCTGCCGGAGATCAAATATTTTGATCTAGAAAGATTTTAAACAGACAAAAGTATTATTTGGTGGTGTCTAAGAAAGACAATTATACACGGACTTGGTTGTTGGATTTTCCGAACAGTCTCCAATTATATTGGAACCAAAAGGATCCTGCCTCTCCGTAGTCGGCCTGGCCACCTAGATACCTAGTAATCTGTAAGAAATCCTATCAATTAGAATATCAATAAGGTAAGCGACCGAATTTCAAGAATAATTGTTTTTATTAAATTAACGATCCTTTTAATCAATTAACATTTTCTAAAAGTTACTTTTAAGTCTTTTTAAATAGAAATTCATAAAAATGGAACAACAAAACACCCTTGCTTCTATGTAAAAATCATGCTTAGAAGAAAGAGGAGGACCAATCACCTTAGTGATCTGTTACGAAAAGGAGATGAACACAACGCTCTTCGTAAGGATATAAATTAATGTATATTGGGTCTTGATGCAATCGGCGATAAATAAAAAAGGAACCAATTAATATGATTTACGATCGCATGCGATGGTGAAGTAAACCTTCACGTATGAACCAATATAATTGTATTGGGATGGTAACGCAAGAAAACAATATGTTTTGTTTAATTTGCAATAGGAAACAGAAGGTAACAAGCAATATGGGAAAACGATAATATTTTATTATCTCTCTAATTCACTTGTACGTACCAAGGAAGATAAAGGCTAATTGATTATTTATTTTCTCTCCACAATTACAATATGAAACGTAATAGCAGAGGCCTATCTAATCTCTTCTCCCATCTCTTCTATTTATACACAAAATAGAAAAATAAATGAGGCAAATAAAAAATCCTAGTATAGAAAGAAATCAAGAATCGGCAACAAATTTATTTGAGAAAATCTTTTCTTGATTTTCTTGATTTTCTTGCTTTCCCAAATCTTCTCTCGATTCTCCAAATCTTCTCTTGAACCATTCTTTATTTTCTAATATCTCGGAGGCGGTTAGACTTGATCGACCCGGATAATTCCTCCCCTTCTCCGGCAAAAGGAGCAGCGCCTGCTGCTGATCTTAGAAGCGAACAGGAGGATGTTGGCTTCCACCAACTTCCTTAGTTAAACCTTTTATTGTAGCCTTTGGTTTTTTTGAAAAACAAGTTGTAACCAAATTGGCATATTTAGCACTCTTGTTTTTGTTGACAATAAATTTCTTACCATCTTTTTCTAGTTGATATTGTTGTGCCCGACGAAAGTAAATAGCATCTCGCTCCCAAAGATACGGACTCCCGAGAATCACTTGACAAACATCAAGTGGAACCACATCGCACACGACTTCATCAATAAATTGATTGGTGATGGCAAACTGAAACTTGCATTGTTTGGTGACTTTAGAATCCACATCCTTATGAATCCACCCATTTGAATAAGGATTAGGGTGTAACGCGGTCTCCATACCCAACCGTTGCACAAGACTAGATGATATTAAATTCTTTTCACTTCCAGTGTCAATAATCGCATCGACCACCTCTTGCTTTATTTGAATCTTTAAGTTGAACAACTCCTTTTTTTCTTTGTTTGGAAACTTTTGTTTTGGCTTCATCATGAGTGTCAAATTCTTGTCAACTTCATTAACTTCTCCGAGCTCGATTGTATCATTTGCGATTGTTGTAGCAACTTTAGACTTTCCACTGTCATCTTTCACCCATTTTTTGGGGAAAAGGTCGGGATTCGCCTTCCAACACTTATCTTCTACATGGCCTGCAATTTTACAAAAATCACAATACTTGTTTGAATTTGTGGAAGACTTGAGTTTCTGTTTTTGGGAATCTTTTTTTTGACAAAGTATTAGTTGATCCATATCCTTGCTTCCTGTCACTAATATGTTGATCACCCATCTTATTTTTTTGCTCAATAGCCATAGCTATGCTACTGGCATTAGAGATACCATATACGACGTGTAATCGTAATTCTCAATGAATCTGCTGAGTTAGACCCGCAACATATTTATAGTGACAGTCTCCTCATTATCAATCTAGATCCCTAATGACACCGCGAGTCGATGAAATTCTGTTGTATACTCTTGCACAAGTTATCCATTTTGTTGTCGCAAGTTGTGCCAACGCGTCCATCGATCTTGCGAGTATCCCATCGGGTAAAACTCCCGACGTATGAGTCGAGTGAATTCAGTCCATCTAATTTCCTCACTTTCCACTGTTTTCAGGTAGGCATTCCACCAAGCGAGAGCATGGCTGGTTAGTTTTAGTCTAGCAAAAGATACTTTTTCGGTGCTCGCAAACCCATACAATGTGAAATAGGTCTCGAGTTGATCGATCCATGAGTCGAGCTTTTCAGCATCCACTGTTCTGTCATAGACTGGAATATCTATTTTAGCTTTAACTTTAAATGGTCAATTTGCTTCTCGTCTTTTAGATGAGCCGGCATCACCCCCTTCTTCATCTTCGGTCTCACTTTTCAAATCTTCATCGCCCTCTACTATTTTTTTCAGCGGAGTTTTTCGTGCTTTTGGTTTAATCTGTGTCTGGATCAACTGCATCACAGCTTCCATTTGAGACGCTAACCGATCAACCTTCGCGGAAAGTTCATCGAAACTAGTTGGTTGTTGATTTTGGTCTCCTGACATTGTTGAAGTTGATGGGTTTTGGTTTGTTGTTTTCCTGTGTTTCGTGAGTGCTGACAATGGTTCGCCGGTAGCTTGATATGCGGATTTGGTGTGCACCATACACAAGGTAGGAACACGGCTCTTGATACACTTGATCCGTTACTAAAACGAGATGAACACAATGCTCTTCGTAAAGATATAAATTATTGTATATTGGGTCTTGATGCAATCGACGATAAACAAAAAGAACCAATTAATATGATTTACGATCGCATGCGATGGTGAAGTAAACCTTCACGTATGAACCAATATAATTGTATTGGGATGGTAATGCAAGAAAACAATATGTTTTGTTTAATTTGCAATAGGAAACAGAAGGTAACAAGCAATATGGGAAAACGATAATATTTTATTATCTCTCTAATTCACTTGTACGTACCAAGGAAGATAAAGGCTAATTGATTATTTATTTTCTCTCCACAATTACAATATGAAACGTAATAGCAGAGGCCTATCTAATCTCTTCTCCCATCTCTTCTATTTATACACAAAATAGAAAAATAAATGAGGCAAATAAAAAATCCTAGTATAGAAAGAAATCAAGAATCGGCGACAAATTTATTTGAGAAAATCTTTTCTTGATTTTCTTGCTTTCCCAAATCTTCTCTCGATTCTCCAAATCTTCTCTTGAACCATTCTTTATTTTCTAATATCTCGGAGGCGGTTAGACTTGATCGACCTGGATCACTTAGGAACCGAAGGAACCCCTGAAATCAGTTCACATATGATCAAGCTGGTCAGTATGATCTGTAAATTTCAAGGATTACCAACTGACGATCCAAACTTTCATTTAAACAAATTTATCAGTCTGGTTGACTCTTTTAAGAAGGAAGAAAACGAGAAAAACATTTTAAAACTTCATCTCTTTTAATATTCACTTTCTGCACACGCTTCAGCATGGTTTGATGAACTTAACCCGAATTCAATTCATACATGGGAGGATTTAGCCACTAAATTTTTAAACAAATTTTATCCACCCTCCCTGCAAACCTGTTTAAGAAATGACATCACAAACTTTTCTCAAAAATAAAATGAGTCATTGCATGGAATAGAATAAAGATGATGCTTAAAAGATGTCCGAATCATTCGTTAAGCCGGGCAGACATAATCTGTACGCTTTACAATGGTTTGACCAAGGATGATGAGTCTCTCCTAGACATGGCCTCGCAAGGCAATTTCATGTCCTGAACAGCAGACGAAGCATGAGATCTTTTAGACACAATCGCTGCACAACAAGAAGAATGGAACAATGAAGCTGCTGAAAAGGTTGATATCTTCACTCATTTAATAAAAATGCTGGAAACCAGGTTACAAGATCTCACCCTCACTCTTCAAAATTTACCAATTCCTAGAAACTCCGATGCTACTAGAACCAATCTAAGGTATCCTTATCCTAGATGGGCACACAAACAGCAAAATAGCTCGGATCATAATATAATCTTCCCGTTGCACAAACCTACTCCCCTCTCTAAGGAAATTTTAGCTGAATTTATGAAAAAGAAATACAAGATAAACCTTCAAGTCATAGAATGCCAGAACAAGTTCGACACGTTGATAAAGACTTTTGAAGAATTAATCACTAATTTTCAGCTTACGGTTAAACGATTAACCACTAAAATTGATGTAGAGTGTAGTGAGTTTGATGCCCTAGTAATTACTAGAGGAGGGAAGGAAACAACTATCAATATACCCATACAAGATTTTTCCGATAAGGAACATGTGTCAATTGACCCAGTTGTCAATCCACCAGAACCTATCTCTCCTAAGGCCCCGGAAATTATTCCGCGCGCCCACATACCTTTCCCAGGTAGGCTTAGGAAGGAAAAACAAGAAGCGCAATTCGTTAAGTATTGGGATATTATTAAGAATTTGCATTTGAATGTACGACTAGTAGATGCTTTAGTAGAAATGCCAAATTGCGCTAAATTTTTCAAAGAATTGCTTTCGAACAAAGAGAGATTAAGAGAGATAGTTAGCTTGCCCTTAAGTGAAAAATGCTCATTAGTGTTACAACATGGTATTCTCCCTAAGTTAGGAGATACAGGAAGATTTACAGTACCTTGCTACCTGCAAAATGTCCAGATTAGCAATGCTTTAGTAGACTTAGGAGCCAGTGTAAACCTAATGCCCTATTCGTTATTCAAAAAGCTAGGATTAAATGACTTAAGGCCCACCAGAATGACTATCCAACTCGTGGACATATCAGTTAAGATTCCTCGAGGAATAGCTGAGGATGTCCTAGTTAGAGTGGATAAGTTCACATTTCCCGTTGATTTCGTCATTATGGATATTGAGGAAGATACAAAGGTCCCACTCATACTTGGCAGACCTTTCCTAAACACTGCCAAGGCTGTAATCGATGTTCATGACAAATCATTGAAACTAAGAGTTGGAAGTGAGGAAGTCACATTTAATGTCGACCTACACATGAGCCACCCCCGCAAAGAAGATGTGAATCTCTCTGATTCTTTTCAAGAACTCGTCAATGAATACCTGGAAGAGACTATGGCTATATGTAGTCAAGATCAAATTTTTAAGGATCTGTTCTTTACACCTCCTAAAGGAAATCTCGACAACCATTCAGCCATAGACCTTAGTCAACATAAATCTCCCCTCTCTGAAAGTAAATTTCTTGGCAAGACTATTCAAATAGCACCGCTAGGACAAGGCATTCCTTTACCTCTATTAAGGAGAAGACCAAATGAAGAAACGAATTTCATTCCAGTATATCAGGAACCCCATTCACGGGAGAACTGCGAGGAGTTTCCTGAACCAACCTTCGAAACTAAAGAAGACGTTTCGAAAGAAGAAGCTTTAAGAAGGACAATTTCTAGAACCGAAGAACAGATAGCATCAGTGACCGCTACTGAAGAATCAGAATTCCAAGAGAGGTATGACTCGTTAGACCGAAAGGAAATAGCGAGGATGAACCCATATATCTAGGAACCTCCGAAATTAGAATTGAAAAAGTTACCCGAACATCTAGAGTATGCATTCTTAGAAGGAGAATCGCAAATCCCTGTAATTATTTCAAAAGACCTCACGCCACAGGAAAAGGAAAAATTGGTTCAAGTTTTGAAATCACATAAGAAGGCAATTGCTTGGAAGATTTCTGACATAAAAGGGATCAGCCCAACTATTGCACCCACAAGATCTTGATGGAAGTTGATTTCAAACCATAGAGGTAAAGAAGGGTCAACTCTATGATTCAAGAAGTCGTCAAGAAAGAAGTAATCAAACTTCTGGACGCCGGTCAGATCTATCCTATTTTCAATTCACCATGGGTCAGTCCTGTTCAAGTCGTACCCAAGAAAGGAGGAATGACTGTAATCTAAAATGAGAATAATGAACTTATTCCAACACTGGAGGTCACCGGTTGGAGGGTTTGCATAGACTATCGTAAACTTAATGATGCAACCCAGAAAGATCATTTTCCATTACCTTTCATCGATTAAATGTTGGAACATCTATCAGGAAATGAATTCTATTGTTTCCTTGCGGTTTTTCCAGCTACTTTCAAATTCCTCTCAATCCAAAGGACCAAGAAAAAACAACCTTCACCTGTCCTTATGGAACATTTGCCTATCGAAGCATGCCCTTTGGGTTATGCAATGCACCAGCTACATTCCAGCGATGCATGGTAGCAATATTCCACGACATGATTGAATGTTGTATGGAAGTCTTCATGGATGACTTCTCAGTTTTTGGTAGTACCTTTTATTCGTGCCTTTCTAACCTTGACAATATGCTCACCCGGTGTGAAGATTCAAATTTAGTTCTGAATTGGGAAAAATGTCACTTCATGGTAAAAGAAGGGATAGTTTTAGGACATAAAATTTCAAAAGCAGGAATAGAAGTTGATAAGGCTAAGATTGAAACCATTACTAAGCTTCCAGAACCTACCACAGTAAAAGCGGTTAGGAGTTTCCTAGGACACACCAGTTTCTACCGACGTTTCATTAAGGATTTTTCAAAGGTCACACGACCTCTCACTCATCTCCTAGGAAAGGAAGTTCCGTTTGCCTTCGACGAAGAATGCAGAAAAGCGTTTAACTATCTGAAGAAACAGCTCACACATACGCCCATCATGATTGCTCCCGATTGGATTTCACCATTCGAAATCATGTGTGATGCGAGCGACTTCGCAGTTGGATCTGTATTAGGACAACGGGTAGATAATGTAACAACCCAACCCGTTAACCAACCAAAAACGCAGCATAAAAAAAAATTTAAAACTGAGCTGACCATATGAGGTGCGCGGCGTGCACCCACACCTGTGCACGGTGCGCACAGGGCCTTGCAGCCCGCTGTCCATTTTTTTCAATTTTCGTAAAAAGATCTCTTGCTTCCCGACACTTTTAGACCAAATGCTTTTCACAACATTTTATATTAGTTAAAACTAACACGTTCCAATAATAAAATGAGTTTTACGAGACCGGGCCCACATCGGCCGTTTTACGACTTTCGTACAAAATACAAGTTTTCAACCACATGATTTTTAACACAAAATAAAGACCGAGCATGGCGATTGGGGATACGCTACCCAATCCTAATCAATCCAAAAGCAAGATCTTCTAAGGCGACTATGCGAGTCCACTAGTCCCCACGCTTACCCGAGCCACCGTCTCCAAGCAAAACTATAAAAATGTAAACAACGAGAGGGTAAGCTAACGCTTAGTGAGTGAAAATATACTACATACATATATATGCATAAAATGGACACGCCACACAAATAATCAAATACCGCATACCGGAGCATCCATGCATAAAGGCAAGCTAATCTAAGAATACCGTACGATCACTAAGCAACAAGCTAAAAAAAATGCATCAACAAACATAAGTTCACCAACGACGATGTTAACAACGCCAAGAAGCTACACCCGGAGGGTTAGCTACATCGCGACAATTCAACAATATATATATAACAATATATAAACGAATAAGGTTAACCCCTTAACCCATTACCGAATACCAAACACCACAATGAAGATTGGCCGAACTACACGAGCCTTTAGTAATCCGAAACCACACGAGATAACTATCTTCAACAAGACAACGTCGAGGTTGGCAGAACTACACGAGCCGTAGTAATCTGAACTACACGATATCACTACCTCAATAAGATGACCGAACTACACACGTCACCGTGAATCCGAACTATACGAGACTCACTTTCGATAAGATGACCGAACTACACTCGTCATCGTGAATCCGAACTACACGAGATCCACTTTCACAATTCAAAACTCACGGTCACGGGATTATAAAATCCACCACATCGGGGTTATCCACATCACAACAATACCAACCCTTCGCCATTGCGGTTATATACCCCACATCACAAACACGTGTGATAACGTACACACAAAACGTGTACCTCGCCAAAGGTGGTTAACCAAAATGCACAACCGTGCCAATTGGACCTAAACGCAAGTCCAATGAATCCACCTATATGTGAAGTGAGCTTTATAACCGAGAACCACTTCACCCGACCCGCACCCATCCTACACATACATATGCCCATAGGATATTAACACTCACCTTGTCGTCTTGATGAATGCTTCCAAGTAATCCGCAACTCATAAATGGAAAGTACCTATTCCACAACAACCAAAACGTAGCTAGGAACGAGGTGAACAAATTTAAAACCCGAGCTTTTGATCAATTCGAACTCCTTCTTCACCAAAACCCAGAATCTCTCTCTCGAAATCTCCTTCTCTCTCTAAGATACTTGAGAGTGTTTGTGGATGTGAAATATGATCCAAAAGTGGATCCAACCCAGCTGATAAGACCTGAGATCTGGCCTCAAGTGAAAAGACCAAATTGCCCTTCATTAAACTCAAAATTAGAAAAGGCAGAATTCTGTCGCTGGCAAGGTTTGCGGCGCGCACAACAGTCTGGGCAGATTCTGATCTTCGTTTAATTAAGCAATACTTCCTACATTCAATGTAGCATAATTAAACTTTCGTACAATAAATATTAGGGTCTTACAACTCTCCTCCACTTAGAATCGATCACGTCCTCATGATCCTCGTCACTTAACCAAACGGACCTGCACTCCACGGTCCTCAACATAAGTCCCAAACCGACTTTCCTAAGCAATTCTTCCCAATGAATCGCCTTTATCAACTAAAATCGTCACCCGCGATTCATCAAATCCACCAATCCGAGCACTAAAACCATGCTCAATCCCTCACATCGAGAAAAACTCAACCGATCTCGAACCGAGATATCAACCGCTAGCATACCATACCAAGTACATCGCTAATAATAACCGCACATTAGAATAAAGTCAACCATCTAAACTGAAGAAGACCGAATAGAAGCGAATCCTTACGGATAACACTCACCACTTAACATCCCTTGTAGTGCGCAACACGACCAATAGGCAACTACCGTAACATCATAAGCAAAAGGCTAAAACCGATAGAGCCCAAAACGACTATGGCAACGCTAGATCCTAAGGTGTAAAAAATCGACTATCGTCACACCCTTAACATCACGTGAGCGAAACACGGCTATCGCATCACTAATCATACAACATGATTCTCACGACCCCACCATCAAGGTATAAAACAATCGATAGATCACGCATCATGGTCCTTACAACCCCACCATTGGTGTATAAAACAACCAATAGATAAAACATCATGGTCCTTACGACCCCACCATCGGTGTATAAAACAACCGATAGATCACACAACATGAAGGCTGGCCAAAAACTACACGCGCCTTAGTGAACCCGAAACCACACGCGACTCACCACCTCCACCGCACAACAATCGGGATTGGCCGAACTACACGCGCCCTAATGAATCCGAACTACACGAGAGTCACTATCCCAAAAGAATGACCGCAACCACACGCGTCACTTGTGAATTCGAACTACACGAGACTCACTTCTCAATACAATGACCGAAACCACACGAGTCATTTGTGAATCCGAACTACACAAGTCTCACTTACACAATACAATGACCGAAACCACACGAGTCATTTGTGAATCCGAAATCACACGCGATCCACAATCTCAACACAGGAATGGTACTTGCATTTCCCACCGGTACTCGCATTTCCCGATAATGTTATGCCATGCCGACGTAACACTACTCCCTTGATGAAGTCAGCGGACCCCGAAGGTCATGCTTCACCAATATAACACCACTACCATGATGAAGTTAGCGTACCCCGAAGGTCATGCTTCACCAATCAACGCCCTTTTGGCCTCGAACAACGAGTAGCGTAACATCACGCTCTGCTACGCCATAGTGAATCCTAACGGATACCACTAACCATTCACACAATCGAGCAAGAACCACCTATATCAAACATAGGCACAAAAAAACAATTCTCCAAAAGAGAACCCAACACACACACATCCCTTAACCGAGGGATTTCACCTTGCTCGTCCAACACGTCAATTATCTCTCAACGAGATTACCACATTATCACCTCGGCCATAATTTTACATCCAAAACCACAAGTACAATTTAACCGAAATTGTACTCTACCACAAATCGACCAAAACTAGGTCCCAACACAAGTTTCGGATCTACCATAAGCATTATCCGAATTCTCACCCTAAGGTCTCCTCGTGCGAAAGTGTAACTCCCCCACTTGGAACTACGTTCCATATCCACAACTCGTACAACCGTACAATGCTACCAAAGGTAGACATTACCAACAATTAGGTTCACACGCCCCATCACCATATCTTGCTCCAACCTTGAGCATACGAAGGATTTTAATCTATCCTTAAACACTTCGAACGAAAAGTGTACCACAAATTACACAAACTATACTCTCGCAATCATCCAATTGCTTTAGTTTGTCAACTTCACCAAGTCACTCATGTACTTAAGGGTTTCACCTCGGTACCCTAAGTACAATATAACCACAACACAATCGGAGTCGAACACCACACTAGTAGGTATAAAAGAGGCACCTAATGTCGCGTCATATAGACTCCATAACCAACATACATCGAGATTCAAAACACTCGATCTCAAGGGTTCCAACCACCCGACGAACCTCACGGTTCATCAATTTCAACATGAGAGCGAACACGTGCTTAACGATCGAACACCAAAGCCTATTTCCATGGCTTGGTAGAAACATTTCCCAAATACTAAGGAATGCTTGGTTGAACCAAGTCTTACGCCCTTCGCCCAACAATCAAGACATCACCATAGTGTACTTCCATTAGGAACGTCACCCACAACAACAATATGCACAACACAAGGAATTTTACAAATCAAACTCAAACGGCACTTAATAAATAATCAAAGGACATATTTATTAAAATGAAACGTACCTTAACGTCTCCTTGCTGCACTCGTCCCAACTGACTTGGGACATTCCGACTTACGATGTCCTTCTTCTTGGCAATTGAAGCACACCATACCATCACCCTTTGGTACCGAACATTCCCAAGACTTGTGACCCCTCATGCCACAATTGTAACATCTAGACGCACTAGAATCTGATATACCCGTCCGTGTACCACTCGTGCTCACACTCGGACCCTTAGTCCTCTTACTTGGAGCACCAACGAAACAACCCTTCTCTCACTTGAAGGTTCACCCTTCTTGGATCGTGAATACGACTCGAAACCTCTAGCCAAGTCTAATAATCCCGCAAAAAATTTCGCTTAACCTCAGCTAATTTTACTCTTCAAGTCATCATTCAAGGTCCGATAGAAATCCCCCATCAACAAACGATCATTCTCCAAATACTCCGGGCAAAAACGAGCCTTTGCCATAAAGGTCATCTTGAGAGTATTCAAATCCATAGATCCTTGTCACAAATTTCGCAACTCATTACGCAATTCCCACAAATCGGCTGAAGTCCGGAACTCCTCGAAGAATTCCTTCTTAAATTCGTCCCGCGAATAAGCCATAAATGTTTCACCACCGACAAGATCAATCTTACCATCCAACCAATCCTTTGCCCTACCTCGCAACAAACTAGTAGCGAGTCTTGTCCTCTTCTCGGGAGGGCAATCAATAGTACGAAAACACCCTTCGACATCCGAGATCCAAGTTGTGCTCACCAAAGGATCCAGCTTCCCATCATACATCGGAGGTTTAGTCCTCATGAAACTTTTAAGACACCGCTCCATTTCACTACTACCCCGAAATTCGGAATACCTCCTATCCATTCTTTCTTCCAACGTACTCATTTGCTCCGCAACGGCGGCCGAAACTCTAGTATTAAACTCCTCGTCATTCATCTCGATCTCGTTTCGCGTCGCCATTCTAAAGAATGCAAAACGATTAGTCCACGAACGTATAAAACCATACGCACAACACCGCCCCATATTGCTCAACACCCATCGTACATCACTTGTTTGACACGATTTGCACCCGTAATAAGGTTTGCAAGTCCTTATTACGCACACACGCCATATCAACTTATTAGTACAACGACTATCTTGCTCGATGATATTCACAACGCAACATAAATACAAACATAACGCAATCGTATATTAATAATATCCACATATTAATATAAGTGTTAGTCCACCTACCAATTAAGGCACTAACCACATTTCTCATTCTGACCCGTACACCTACAAGTCCCGCAACAAATAAGCACACACAAAAGCTTAAGTCTAGGCACCTATCTCAAGTCACCTAAATCCCTTAGACCATGCTCTGATACCATTTGTAACAACCCAACCCGTTAACCAACCAAAAATGCAGCATAAAAAAAAATTAAAACTGAGCTGACCAGATGAGGTGCGCGGCGCGCACCCACACCTGTGCGCGGCGCGCACCCACACCTGTGCGCGGCGCGCACAGGGCCTGGCAGCCCGCTGTCCACTTTTTTCAATTTTCGTAAAAAGATCTCTTGCTTCCCGACACTTTTAGACCAAAAGCTTTTCACAACATTTTATATTAGTTAAAACTAACACGTTCCAATAATAAAATGAGTTTTACGATGAAAGGACCCGTCCTAATCCACCTGGACGAAGTCATCAACATTTGGTCCCATTGCAATGATCGGCTCCAAGTAATGTCCTTATATTGAGCAAATGCACAGCGGAAGACTTAATTCGTACCTGAGAATAAACATGCTTTAAAGTGTCAACCAAAAGGTTGGTGAGTTCATAGGTTTATCATAACAATCATTTCAATATGTTAATAGACCACAAGATTTCATAATCATAAACATAATACACTTTCAAGTGTATGTAAAGCATTCTAAGTGGTTGAGCACTTGGTAACCATACTTAACATTTAATCAACGTCGCATATTCCCTTTATTATGAAATCTCACTACACCGTACCAAATGTAGTCACCAAAATGAAGTACTGTGCAACCGTTGAATACTGGTCGTCCAGTCCGGTTGGGGTTATCAGGCCCGATAGATCTATCAACAGGATTCGCGTTTACAATACCCATGTAATTAGTAGTTACCAAGCTACAGAGAAAATATGCCAGTGGTACAACTCAACGTAGAATATATTTTTAAGTACTTGTGTCTATTTTGTAAACATTTATAAAAGCAGCGCATGTATTCTCAGCCCAAAAATATATATTGCAAAAGCAATTAAAAAGGGAACAAATGAAACTCACTTTTTCCTTGAAGGTATTTAATTCGACTCGGTCTCCGATAGATATCACGAACCTAACCATATATATAATATATCAACATATTTTCTTTTTAAGTAATCGTTACATATATATATACGTTTAATACTTTTAATATTTTCTTAGTCCGTAGTTAGCAGTTCGATGTTAGTGGTCCACAATTAGTTGCTTAAATAAAATAAATAAAGACCCCATCATATTCGTATTGATCAGAATTAATCTCGACCCATGGTACCATGTTGTCAAATGACGTGTTGCATATAATCATGAGGTCTTATGATTAATCTTCTCGTGTTGTTTACGGGTGGTCCTAAAATATATAAAATCAAATCATAAGTAATTATATATAAAATATCATATTAATTAGAAAAGATATGATTAATTTACTTTTTCTCCAAATATTTTCGTAGCTAAACTAGCTTCGGATACCCAATCTTGTTTTAGTCGTAGTTTTTCATTACAACTCCGTTTTTGTTGGTTCAACTTGCCACTTCCTTGGATCGAGTCAAATTTTAAGAATATGAACTGAAAATACCTTAGTTTGTATTCGAAATCATAGGTTATAGGACAAACTTTGGTGAAACTTATGAAAGTGATCATTTTCCATCATAAAAACAACATTTAATGATCATTTTTCTAAAAATACTTACACTTTGAGTTAAACCATGAAATTTTTATGTGTTAACATATTCATAAGAAATATCATTTTTCCAGAATATGAACTTTCAATTCAAAGTTCAAGATGGTTTTTAATTATCCAACCCAAAACAGCCCCCGGTTGCACTCCGACGACGTAGATTCAGTTTTTAAGATGTTCTTTGTAAAACCAAGTTATATCTTGTTAGGTTAGCATATCATTATGATATATTATAGGTCTTGAAGTGTTTTAAAAGTCAAGTTAGAAGGATCTATTTAGTTTTCGAACAAGTTTGAAATCATTCAAACTATGTTCTTGTTGTTAAAATTTTATACCACAAAATAAGATAGCTATATGAATATGAATTGAATAAGATTATGAACAAGGTTACTACCCCAAGTTACTTGGACAAAGTTACTGCAAAAGATAAGAAATAATCTTGGAATCAAAGAGGGGTGGAGTTAGATCAAAAGGTTGGAAGTAAACTTCTTCAAATGGGTGGTTATTTTGATATGTTCTTGAAAGAGTTTTCTTATGGTGTTTAAGGCTTGTAATTGAAGCTAAATGATGGGGAAAATGCTTGGAGATGATCAAGTATGAAGTTAGGAGTATTTTGAGAGAGAAATGAGGGTGTAGGTATGAGAAAATGGAGTGAAGAAATGGTGTTCATTTATAAAAACGTTTTTAGTTTATAAAGAAAGATAAGGATTCCTAATTTTGTTTTCTTACTAATAATTCATACTACTTGACAAATCCTAGTTACCTCATATCTAGGGCAGTAATAATGTTGATTAGGATGTTGATTTGATGTGTATATACCAATAGTAAATACGTATAGAAGCTGGGTATGATACGGGTACATATACCCTAGATATACGTATAGAAATCTTGAGGAAACGGAACGAGAATTCAAATATAGCTATATTTTGTGAATATACTTATATTTTTTTATGTATTTAAGTCCTTAAAAAGTGATTAAATACATTATATATACGATACATGTATAAGCATTATAGATTATAAGTATATATATCAAAGAATGTTACGTATAGTTATCGTTTTGAAAACTTAAGTTAGTAGTTTCAAAATATACTTATAACTCATTGTCATTAGTACACAATGAGATGTTAAACCATCCTTAGATCATGTTAAATATATATAAATACATATATATACACAAACGTATAATTATCGTATGTTATATAGTTCGTGATATCATCGGTCATATTGGACGGTCAAACGTTGTGTAAAACTCTTTTCAAAAATATAAGTCTCAACAATTTGGATTGCTTATCATGTTGGTATGGTTTAATTTATGTAAATATTAATCTCATAAGTATAATTTGGTCGGAAAATTCCGGGTCATTACAGTACCTACCCGTTAAAGAAATTTCGTCCCCGAAATTTGATAGAGGTTTTTATGGATAACAATAAGAAGGTTTTCATGACAAATATAAGGTGATAATGGAGTTTTACCATCATTGAGTAATGTAGATAAAACGATTCAATTATGCGAAGAATATAAATGAGACTATCGTAAAAGAGTGAGATGAGTAAAATATATTCGTCTTAACCGATGACGTAGTTATGATTGATTTCCGGGATTTAAAGAGAATCTTACGTAATAAGATTTGGTTCTTTGGTGATTAAGGAAATAAGGATCTTCTTTGATTATATGCAATAATCTGTTTCGATTGCTCTGTCGGATATTTACTATAAATTCACCCCTTCGTTTCCTTATTTTCCACGACTCACACCTTCTATTCTTTCTCCCTTGATTCTTACTTTAAAGCATTCATCAATATGCTCCATCCAGTCCTGATTCTTGATATACTCCTAACTTTTATATCTGTCATTCTTCTTTTTCATCTACCACCAGAAGAATCTATTTACTTCTACTATACTCTTGTGTTTATAGTGTTTCTAATTCTCCCGTGTCTCTATATTGCTATCTGCATCGATATATATGGTTTGTAATTTCGGGGTTATTATCGGAGTTTATATTCTTCATTATTTTTCGGAGCTTCATGCTTTCATTTTCTCTTCCCGACTTCGAGTCAAGCGAGTAATGGTCCGGAATTCGTAGATATGAAATTCAGAATGAATATAGCTAATGCTCTAAGAAGAAAATGGTAATAGAACGATTTTGATTTGTTAAATTACCAGAATACCCTGGAGAAGACCGAGTCATCCAGAAAAATATTCTCTTGATATGTTTAGAGATTAGATAGAATGTAAGAGTCGTGTAAATGGCACATGATGACGGTACTGTGAATCATCATACTTCATTAGAAACTCAGCATGACTTACTGTAATATAATGACATTGATCAAGTGTCATTATATTATACTAATCCATGCTTCAGTTCCCAACACTACTTCAAAACATTCATATTTTAAACTCGAAGGTTTCAGAATCTAGAAACTAACACAGTTTCTTTTATGTTGCAGATATTACGGAGAGATAAATGATCTCAGATAAGAATAGTTGTGAAAATATCACCAGAAATATGGAGGATATTTATAATAGAACATACGAGAATATCTTAGAATTTCTAATATCAATGGATGATGAAGAAGATTTGTCTGTGAAGGTTTAGAATGAGAAATAAGATGTTTGCTAACGATTTCAGTAGGCACAGAATCATTTGGATTCTTTGAAGGAAAACTTATTCTTTGTGATTTGTCCACGGCTTTCTTCATAGTTTCGCATAATCCGCTTTTCGGTACTAAATTTTCTATCGAGCGTTCCTAACACTCCTTTCTTTATCATCAAACTTTTGGCCATTAAGATCATCTACAACATGCTGCTTCGTCAGCATTTTCAAAGTTAACTGATCTGGGTCATCGGTTATCAAACCGAGGTAGTTTCAGGAGAATTGTGTTTTTAGAATGATTAATCGCTGATGGTAATATTGTGGAATATAAAAGGTTCCCCAGTAACAATAAAGAGTACGCATATATATCGCGGTTATAATAAAGTTGTTTCGGATGAAAAGTCGGAGTTGACTTGCTGGAGCTGTGACAAAATTAGCTACTTTGGAAAGGGATTGCAAAACGATCTTCGGTAATAACAATGTCAAAGGAACTGAACAGATACGTGTTAAACGTTTACTCAGTTTCCGAGGGTTTTTCAGGTGCATAACTATATGCATCAATCTTTTCTTCCGTAGATGAAGTGCGGTTGGTTTATCCTCTCGATTGAGGTGTTTTTAAGAATCATGATAGATTTGAACGCTGTTTGTAATCGTCGAGATACAATGAGGTTTAAGATGTAATCAAGTGGCAATCTTGAAGAAATTTTTAGTTTCATATGTTATAATCAATATTTTAATTCATTTTAATTGTCCAATGTCATTAGTCCACAGTCGATAGTCCACAGTAACAGTCCAATAACTCATATATAGTTTAATATATAATATACAAATTAATTAATACGTGTCGTGACCCGTATATGTCTCAGACTCGATCACAACTCAAACTATATATATTATTGTAGAATCAACCTCAACCCTGTATAGAGAACTCGATCATTACTGCATATAGAATGTCTATGGTGATTCCAAATAATATATATAGATGCGTCGATATGATATGTCAAAACATTGTATACGTGTCACGATATTTAAAGTGCGTAAAATAATTACAGAAATTAAATGACGATAAATAAAAGTGCGATAATTAAATTGCGATAAATAAACTGCGATAAATAAAATGTAATCAGTTAGCTAGGAACAGTTAGCTGGAACAGTTAGCGTGGATTCTTAACAAAATTTTTCATAGTTAATTTGTTTGTTTCTAACAGATTTTATTTTGTCATGTGTTTTCTTCATATGCCACTTGTTGGATTCTGGGAAGTCAAAATCCAAATATGAAATTGAATGAAAATGGTTATTCTGCGGTGAACGGATACGTATATCGGTGGTTGTAAGTAGGATAGTAAATGACTGTTGAATCAGCTTCGACGAATGTACAATGTAACTTATTAAGATGAAATCTAATTATTCCTCGGGTATTACCTACCCGTTAAAAAAAAATTTTCACCATTAATATTTTGTACAAAAGAACTTTTAATTACAATCTTTATGAAAACATATATACATATATATTTTCTTCAGATGAAATCATGAATTTAATGAGTTAATATGATATTAATCTCATTTGCTTTTCGGTTTGAGCTAGAATAAGAAATCTCTAAAACTTTTTGAAACCACATATTCTTCACAGAATGTCAATGAAGTTTGAAATGTCCCGTTCTTATTGATTAAAAACGTTCCATATTAATTGATTTCGTTGCGAGGTTTTGACCTCTATATGAGACGTTTTTCAAAGACTGCATTCATTTTTAAAACAAACCATAACCTTTATTTCATAAATAAAGGTTTAACAAGCTTTACGTAGATTATCAAATAATGATAATCTAAAATATCCTGTTTACACACGACCATTACATAATGGTTTACAATACAAATATGTTACATCGAAATCAGTTTCTTGAATGCAGTTTTTACACAATATCATACAAACATGGACTCCAAATCTTGTCCTTATTTTAGTATGCAACAGCGGAAGCTCTTAATATTCACCTGAGAATAAACATGCTTTAAACGTCAACAAAAATGTTGGTGAGTTATAGGTTTAACCTATATATATCAAATCGTAACAATAGACCACAAGATTTCATATTTCAATACACATCCCATACATAGAGATAAAAATCATTCATATGGTGAACACTTGGTAACCGACATTAACAAGATGCATATATAAGAATATCCCCATCATTCCGGGACACCCTTCGGATATGATATAAATTTCGAAGTACTAAAGCATCCGGTACTTTGGATGGGGCTTGTTGGGCCCGATAGATCTATCTTTAGGATTCGCGTCAATTAGGGTGTCTGTTCCCTAATTCTTAGATTACCAGACTTAATAAAAAGGGGCATATTCGATTTCGATAATTCAACCATAGAATGTAGTTTCACGTACTTGTGCCTATTTTGTAAATCATTTATAAAACCTGCATGTATTCTCATCCCAAAAATATTAGATCTTAAAAGTGAGACTATAACTCACTTTCACAGATTTTTACTTCGTCGGGAAGTAAGACTTGGCCACTGGTTGATTCACGAACCTATAACAATATATACATATATATATCAAAGTATGTTCAAAATATATTTACAACACTTTTAATATATTTTGATGTTTTAAGTTTATTAAGTCAGCTGTCCTCGTTAGTAACCTACAACTAGTTGTCCACAGTTAGATGTACAGAAATAAATCGATAAATATTATCTTGAATCAATCCACGACCCAGTGTATACGTATCTCAGTATTGATCACAACTCAAACTATATATATTTTGGAATCAACCTCAACCCTGTATAGCTAACTCCAACATTCACATATAGAGTGTCTATGGTTGTTCCGAAATATATATAGATGTGTCGATATGATAGGTCGAAACATTGTATACGTGTCTATGGTATCTCAAGATTACATAATATACAATACAAGTTGATTAAGTTATGGTTGGAATAGATTTGTTACCAATTTTCACGTAGCTAAAATGAGAAAAATTATCCAATCTTGTTTTACCCATAACTTCTTCATTTTAAATCCGTTTTGAGTGAATCAAATTGCTATGGTTTCATATTGAACTCTATTTTATGAATCTAAACAGAAAAGTATAGGTTTATAGTCGGAAAAATAAGTTACAAGTCGTTTTTGTAAAGGTAGTCATTTCAGTCGAAAGAACGACGTCTAGATGACCATTTTAGAAAACATACTTCCACTTTGAGTTTAATCATAATTTTTGGATATAGTTTCATGTTCATAATAAAAATCATTTTCTCAGAATAACAACTTTAAAATCAAAGTTTATCATAGTTTTTAATTAACTAACCCAAAACAGCCCGCGGTGTTACTACGACGGCGTAAATCCGATTTTACGGTGTTTTTCGTGTTTCCAGGTTTTAAATCATTAAGTTAGCATATCATATAGATATAGAGCATGTGTTTAGTTGATTTTAAAAGTCAAGTTAGAAGGATTAACTTTTGTTTGCGAACAAGTTTAGAATTAACTAAACTATGTTCTAGTGATTACAAGTTTAAACCTTCGAATAAGATAGCTTTATATGTATGAATCGAATGATGTTATGAACATCATTACTACCTTAAGTTCCTTGGATAAACCTACTGGAAAAGAGAAAAATGGATCTAGCTTCAATGGATCCTTGGATGGCTCGAAGTTCTTGAAGCAGAATCATGACACGAAAACAAGTTCAAGTAAGATCATCACTTGAAATAAGATTGTTATAGTTATAGAAATTGAACCAAAGTTTGAATATGATTATTACCTTGTATTAGAATGATAACCTACTGTAAGAAACAAAGATTTCTTGAGGTTGGATGATCACCTTACAAGATTGGAAGTGAGCTAGCAAACTTGAAAGTATTCTTGATTTTATGAAACTAGAACTTTTGGAATTTATGAAGAACACTTAGAACTTGAAGATATAACTTGAGAGAGATCAATTAGATGAAGAAAATTGAAGAATGAAAGTGTTTGTAGGTGTTTTTGGTCGTTGGTGTATGGATTAGATATAAAGGATATGTAATTTTGTTTTCATGTAAATAAGTCATGAATGATTACTCATATTTTTGTAATTTTATGAGATATTTCATGCTAGTTGCCAAATGATGGTTCCCACATGTGTTAGGTGACTCACATGGGCTGCTAAGAGCTGATCATTGGAGTGTATATACTAATAGTACATACATCTAAAAGCTGTGTATTGTACGAGTACGAATACGGGTGCATACGAGTAGAATTGTTGATGAAACTGAACGAGGATGTAATTGTAAGCATTTTTGTTAAGTAGAAGTATTTTGATAAGTGTATTGAAGTCTTTCAAAAGTGTATAAATACATATTAAAACACTACATGTATATACATTTTAACTGAGTCGTTAAGTCATCGTTAGTCGTTACATGTAAGTGTTGTTTTGAAACCTTTAGGTTAACGATCTTGTTAAATGTTGTTAACCCAATGTTTATAATATCAAATGAGATTTTAAATTATTATATTATCATGATATTATCATGTATGAATATCTCTTAATATGATATATATACATTAAATGTCTTTACAACGATAATCGTTACATATATGTCTCGTTTAAAAATCATTAAGTTAGTAGTCTTGTTTTTACATATGTAGTTCATTGTTAATATACTTAATGATATGTTTACTTATCATAGTATCATGTTAACTATATATATATCCATATATATGTCATCATATAGTTTTTACAAGTTTTAACGTTCGTGAATCACCGGTCAACTTGGGTGGTCAATTGTCTATATGAAACATATTTCAATTAATCAAGTCTTAACAAGTTTGATTGCTTAACATGTTGGAAACATTTAATCATGTAAATATCAATCTCAATTAATATATATAAATATGGAAAAGTTCGGGTCACTACAGTACCTACCCGTTAAATAAATTTCGTCCCGAAATTTTAAGCTGTTGAAGGTGTTGACGAATCTTCTGGAAATAGATGCGGGTATTTCTTCTTCATCTGATCTTCACGCTCCCAGGTGAACTCGGGTCCTCTACGAGCATTCCATCGAACCTTAACAATTGGTATCTTGTTTTGCTTAAGTCTTTTAACCTCACGATCCATTATTTCGACGGGTTCTTCGATGAATTGAAGTTTTTCGTTGATTTGGATTTCATCTAACGGAATAGTGAGATCTTCTTTAGCAAAACATTTCTTTAAATTCGAGACGTGGAAAGTGTTATGTACAGCCGCGAGTTGTTGAGGTAACTCTAGTCGGTAAGCTACTGGTCCGATACGATCAATAATCTTGAATGGTCCAATATACCTTGGATTTAATTTCCCTCGTTTACCAAATCGAACAACGCCTTTCCAAGGTGCAACTTTAAGCATGACCATCTCTCCAATTTCAAATTCTATATCTTTTCTTTTAATGTCAGCGTAGCTCTTTTGTCGACTTTGGGCGGTTTTCAACCGTTGTTGAATTTGGATGATCTTCTCGGTAGTTTCTTGTATAATCTCCGGACCCGTAATCTGTCTATCCCCCACGTCACTCCAACAAATCGGAGACCTGCACTTTCTACCATAAAGTGCTTCAAACGGCACCATCTCAATGCTTGAATGGTAGCTGTTGTTGTAGGAAAATTCTGCTAACGGTAGATGTCGATCCCAACTGTTTCCGAAATCAATAACACATGCTCGTAGCATGTCTTCAAGCATTTGTATCGTCCTTTCGCTCTGCCCATCAGTTTGTGGATGATAGGCAGTACTCATGTCTAGACGAGTTCCTAATGCTTGCTGTAATGTCTGCCAGAATCTTGAAATAAATCTGCCATCCCTATCAGAGATAATAGAGATTGGTATTCCATGTCTGGAGATGACTTCCTTCAAATACAGTCGTGCTAACTTCTCCATCTTGTCATCTTCTCTTATTGGCAAGAAGTGTGCTGATTTGGTGAGACGGTCAACTATTACCCAAATAGTATCAAAACCACTTGCAGTCCTTGGCAATTTAGTGATGAAATCCATGGTAATGTTTTCCCATTTCCATTCCGGGATTTCGGGTTGTTGAAGTAGACCTGATGGTTTCTGATGCTCAGCTTTGACCTTAGAACACGTCAAACATTCTCCTACGTATTTAGCAACATCGGCTTTCATACCCAGCCACCAAAAATGTTTCTTGAGATCCTTGTACATCTTCCCCGTTCCAGGATGTATTGAGTATCTGGTTTTATGAGCTTCTCTAAGTACCATTTCTCTCATATCTCCAAATTTTGGTACCCAAATCCTTTCAGCCCTATACCGGGTTCCGTCTTCCCGAATATTAAGATGCTTCTCCGATCCTTTGGGTATTTCATCCTTTAAATTTCCCTCTTTTAAAACTCCTTTTTGCGCCTCCTTTATTTGAGTAGTAATGTTATTATGAATCATTATATTCATAGATTTTACTCGAATGGGTTCTCTGTCCTTCCTGCTCAAGGCATCGGCTACCACATTTGCCTTCCCCGGGTGGTAACGAATCTCAAAGTCGTAATCATTCAATAATTCAATCCACCTACGCTGCCTCATATTCAGTTGTTTCTGATTAAATATGTGTTGAAGACTTTTGTGGTCGGTATATATAATACTTTTGACCCCATATAAGTAGTGCCTCCAAGTCTTTAATGCAAAAACAACCGCGCCTAATTCCAAATCATGCGTCGTATAATTTTGTTCGTGAATCTTCAACTGTCTAGACGCATAAGCAATCACCTTCGTTCGTTGCATTAATACACAACCGAGACCTTGCTTTGATGCATCACAATAAATCACAAAATCATCATTCCCTTCAGGCAATGACAATATAGGTGCCGTAGTTAGCTTTTTCTTCAATAACTGAAACGCTTTCTCTTGTTCATCATTCCATTCAAATTTCTTCCCTTTATGCGTTAATGCAGTCAAGGGTTTTGCTATTCTGGAAAAGTCTTGGATGAACCTTCTGTAGTAACCAGCTAGTCCTAAAAACTGGCGTATGTGTTTCGGAGTTTTCGGGGTTTCCCACTTTTCAACAGTTACTATCTTTGCCGGATCCACCTTAATACCTTCTTTGTTCACTATGTGACCGAGGAATTGAACTTCTTCCAACCAAAATGCACACTTTGAAAACTTAGCGTACAATTCTTCCTTCCTCAATACTTCTAACACCTTTCTCAAATGTTCACCGTGTTCTTAGTCATTCTTTGAGTAAATAAGTATGTCATCAATGAAAACAATGACAAACTTGTCAAGGTATGGTCCACACACTCGGTTCATAAGGTCCATGAACACAGCTGGTGCATTAGTTAAACCAAACGGCATGACCATAAACTCGTAATGACCGTAACGTGTTCTGAAAGCAGTCTTTGGAATATCATCTTCTTTCACCCGCATTTGATGATACCCAGAACGTAAGTCAATCTTTGAATAAACAGACGAGCCTTGTAGTTGATCAAATAAGTCATCGATTCCCGGTAGTGGGTAGCGGTTCTTGATGGTAAGTTTGTTCAACTCTCGGTAGTCGATACACAACCTGAATGTACCATCTTTCTTCTTGACAAACAAAACAGGAGCTCCCCACGGTGATGTAGCGACCCCGACAAATCGTCAAGTGACGGCGTCGACTACGTAGGTCCCATTACCTGGTCATAAGTCTTTAAAACAGACGTTTGACCCAAAATATGTCGCATCCATTCAAGTGTAAAGATTGTTTCAAAGTTTACAAAGATAATTGACCACAAGTTAAGTTACAACGTTATAAGTACAAATGAAAACTATGCGACACAGTTTAAATAAGTTCAAAAGATGCTCCAAAGTGCATGTATACTCGACATCCAAGCAAGTATCAAAAGAGTGCGGAAGCATGTATCACTAAGCATTCATAACCTGAGAAAACATAGAAGAATCTGTCAACGAAAACGTTGGTGAAATCATAGGTTTAGTAAGTATTAAACGTTGTTTTTGAACCACAAGATTTTGTATTTCCATAACGTAGATTATCCAAATCATTTGCATTCCAAAAGTGTTGTTATACGCGAGCACTCAATTATCAAAACTTAACCAACGTTACCCCATCACACAGTGCTAGAACCCACACTAAAACACAAAAATATATTTCATCCGCATAACGGTAGCGAACCGTCCGAATGAGGGTTTGTTAAACCCGTATGGCCACACAATATAAGTTCTCGCTTACACCCTGCAAGTGTAACTAATGATAATCGAATTGAGGCATTTTTGTTCTAACTCGCACGTGGAATGTTTGTTTTCACACTTGTGTTCAAAACATAAAAGTAAGTAGTACAAGATGTAACAAAGTATATGTTTTCTCAGCCCACGATTTAAAAGTATAAAAGTTGTTGAAAAGGTGGGACTATGATCTCACCTTGAGCGCAAGAGTTAATAAAGTACTTCAACGAGTAAACGCGTGCAAAGACAAAGCTAATCTCGACCTAAACAAGTAGGTTGTATCAATAACGATAGTCACGAAGGGTCAAAGTTGTTCAATTAGTCCTATGGCTCAATACGACTCGATTAATATAGCATGTGAAGCAAATTGTCAAGTTTCATGCAAGATACAAGTATAAAAGCATGTTAGGAAGATTGCATAATTAATTGGTTAAGTTTGACAAAAAGTCAAACTTGGTCGGGTCAAAGTCAACGAAAAAGTCAACATGTTCGGGTCGGGTCCCGGACAAATTTTCCATGCTAATTATTCATATACAAGTATATTAAAACAAGTTTCATGTGAATCGGAGGTCGGTAGCTAGTCAAACATTTCACGTTAAAAGGGACATGGAGGTCAGAATCTGTCCAGGCCATTTGGCGCGCCGCGCGGGGTAGGGTGCGCGCCGCGCGACCTGTAGTTCAGCTATTTTTCTGTCTTTCAAACTATGCACGAGCCAAAACCAATTCTAACACAACTCTTGACCCGCAAACACTTATAACGCCTATCATACATCGTTGGAAAGGTATTTTGACGAGGAATGCAACTAAACACATATCATCAATCAAACTTCCACTTATAACAACCAAAAACCACAATTAAACATTCATAATCAAAGTTCAAGTTCCAAAAACGCATTTTATGATTCGGGCAATCAATTTACATGTATGTTATGCCGTTTCGAAGGTAATCAAACACACATTGCAACAAAACACTTAACAACAATATCTCATAGCATTTGACGCATCAAAAGTTCATGTAAAGCTTATCAAACCCTAATCCAAGTTCACAAAATCACTAATCATGTTCTTGGAGTTTCCTAAATCAACATATACATCAAAACGAAGCTAATGATACTAGTAACACTTTTAAAACATGCACTTTAACAATTTAACAACATTTGATCATCCAAAATCAAGGATTTAGCAAGTAATTTTCATATTGAACTAGTTACACCAAAAACAACGAATCGAGCATACAAATTACATACACGACATCACAATGAGCCATAGACGCTAATTAACAACTTTATAAGTCAAGAACACGAATTTAAAGAAATCTAGTGTTTTAGAAATGTTACCCAAATGAGATGAAGTTGGTACCAAAACGAAGAGGAAGTTGCAAGGAGCTCAAATATGTAATTTGTTTTGCAAAATACCCGCTAGATCATAAATGGATGATGAATCTTTGTGTTTGGAGTTAGAGAGAAAATGGAGGAAGTAATAAAATGGAGGAGGTGATAATGAAAGGGTGGAAAGGGTTTGACCCTTTGACCTAGTCAAAGGTTTGAACCCTTGGCAAGTTTGGTCCCTCAACTATGAATCGGGTGCGGGAATTAACCGAACGAATTATTTTAAATTTCACGGGAGTACGGGAGATATTAAAATCCGATAACGAGAATATTTAAAATGTTACTTAACAAAGGATACGAATCTAGATACGAAGGGTATTATTTAAAAAGAAAAAGACGGGCGTTAAAATAATTTAACGAAAAAATGCGGGATGTTACATTATCCACACCTCAAAAGAAATTTCGTCCCGAAATTTAGTTGGAAAATAATAATCGATGCCTCTCACTCGAGACCGGAGATGTCAATGCTATGAATAAGTGAAGGTACGTCCTTGAGTGTTCTCATGAATTTGGATTTTTACGATCCCCGGTTTCAACTGGTTTTCCTATGAAGAGAAGTTTGTCTTCAATAGTTGGTGCATTTAGAAGAATTGCACGTTCCTGTTCCGCAGGACACGTTTCTATGTTTGTTACACGAAATGTAAGGTAAACGGAAACTTAATTGAGTCGGAAGTTCTAAACGGTAGGAAGCGGTTCCAATACGCCCCAAGGTTTCAAAAGGTTCAATATTGCGGCTATAGCCTTTCTCGATTTCCCAAAATGGATTACACCTTTCCAAGGTGCGGTTTCTCAATATTACGCGGTTACACACTGGGATTTGTGAGGTTTTCATCTAAGTTTGGTATAACTCTTTTGGCGACTACGGATCGTCTCGAGCCCTCCTCGGATTTGAATGATTTCAATTGTTGTTTTTTTTTTTTTTTTTTTTTTGATGGAGTTCAGATTTCGGTGGTTGATGCTTTGGTTAAATGAACAGGGGTATGACATTAGCGGTCATATAGGGTTTCGGAAAGTGCGCGTGAACACACGAGTGGTAACTACTGTTGTAAGAGTGATCTACTAAAGGTGACAATACGAGTTTGTGACATGTCTTTCCAAGACGTAAATCGTTCGTTTGCTCGGTTCATCAGTTTGTGGGTGGTACGCGGTACTCATGTCTAAGCGGGTTCCCAAGGTTCCTTGTAAAACTAGAAGTGAAACGAGTATTTCGATACGGAATAATTGACAAAGATACACCGTGTTGGAATAGAATCTCTTAAGATACGTTTGAACAAGTTAGTTAGGGTTCGAAAAATGTTCGTTAGGACTATTCACCCTCGTGGCGAATACTTATGTAATATGAGGAGTTTCTCTATCCATGGAGAAATGTTACAAGGAGTTTCTTTAAACGGAAATGCGAACGGTAAAGATAGTAGTGAAATGAGGACTTAGAATAGGATGAGTTTACATCTCGAGGTTGCCATAACGTGCCTCTAGTTGTTAAAAGTTGAAGTCTGAAAGAGAAACGAGGTAGTACACGTAGTTGTATAGTTCGGGGTTGAATAATAGTTGACCGATTATCAGAAACACAAGGGCGTTAAGTCAAAGAAGAGTGAAGTATCGTTGGATTGTGTGCTATCTTATATTCCAGTAATATCAGACGGTGACGGTGAAATAACTGAGGTATGTAGTGTGGTACGTGATGACGAGAAGATTGATCGGATCCACAATTTAGTATTCGAATTCTTCGTGTAAAATAACGAATTTTAGTTATGTTGATTTTTAAGTCGAGAGAGTATGCCTTTCGGCGTTCAAATAGAAATATTTCCATGTTCGAGTTCCATCTGTTGCTATACGATTTTAACTAGAAATGTTGGTGTGAAGAATCACGCTCAAGGTTCGAACACGGAGAGGTTTAGAGTTTTCCTTAGTGAGTTAACGAGTTTAAAAGTCGTGTGACACCGTGTGATACCATTCTGTAACACCCCAGCTTAACATGACCACAATATTGTTCGCTTTGCCCGCAGGCGCACGGCTCTTTCTTGGCGATAACACACGAGAAAAGTCAGAAATGAATCTTCGGTAACAACCGGTGAGATCTAATATTTTTACGAATATAAGTCTGAGTTGGGAGAGTTTCCTGATTACATGTGGCTTGATTTCGAGATTGATTGTAATGCCTTGACCATTAACATCATGGTCTAGAAAATTGGACTTCGTTCAACAGAAATTCTCACTCGGAGAATTTGGTATAGAGTTGCTCTTTTCTCAAAAGTTCGAGCTTAAGATGGTGATGTTGTTCGTTTTCCTTCTTTACTTGAATAAGTTAAGATGTCATCTATAAATACGATAACAGATTAGTCTATATGAATTTGCATACGCGGTTCAAGAGGTTTATGGATACGGGCGAGCCCTAAATAAATCAAACGGTACTAAGAGAGATTTACAACTAACGTTGCGAGTTCGGAAAGTGGCTTAGGAGACATCGTCTCACTTAACCCCCAATTGATGATAACCGGAACGGAGGTCGATTTGGAACATACGGGATTCGTGCAAATAATCATGAGGTCATGGATACGAGGAAGAGAGTATTGGTTTCCAACCGAAAGTTACTTAGTTCACAATAATCTATTCATAAATGTAGGGCAACAATTTCTCCTTAATGAATAGGTTTTGAGTTCCTTAGTTCTATAGGTGTCGAGTCCAATTTCTTAACGCATATCCTCCGATAAAATTTATAGGCACACAATATTTTCCGTCGGTCACTTAAATCGTCTAAGTAGTATCTGGGGAAAGAGGTGGAATATAAAGAGCACGAGTCAAATCCTTGGTTATAAAACGTCTAACGGTACTCGAATCGAATAAGTATGAAATATACGGTTTGTTGTGAAGAAACGTACCCGTGACTAGTCCATCATCGTCTCGGGCATCCTAGGTGTCGATGTTGTAAGTTCAACGGCGCGCGTTGGTTTTTGCTTTATTCTTTGGGCATTCATTCCTAAAATGACCCGATTGGCCACATTTGTAGCAAATACTCGGCTTTGGTGAGTCGGGCCCCTTTTGAGTGACGGGGGCGGTACTTCCACAATACTTGGCAATATGACCACTACCTTGGCACCGATGGCAAATTAGCTTGCCACATTCACCAAAATGATGCTTGTGGCATTTGTTGCAAAAAGGTCGTGTCCCGGCATAACTTTTCTTGCCGACGGGGGTGAGAGGTTCCTTGGCAAAGTTGTTGTTGTAGTTACTCGATTGGGGGGCTTCCCATTTTCTTTTGTTGTCACCCGACTCATCCTCGGCTTTAGGTGCCGGCACTTCAATCTCGTCTACCGTTTCGATCAATTGACGGGCCATATTCAGGGCCTCTTGGTGATTACTGGGTTTGTATGACATTACTCCTTGTTTGATGCTCTTGGGAAGACCATCCATGTAAAGTTCAACCCTTAGAGGTTCGGGGGTCACGAGGTTTGGGCACATCAAGGATAGCTCAGAAAATCGTTGATTATATGCCTTTAGGTCATTCCCGACCGCTTTTAAAGTTCTTAGTTCGTGTTCGAGCTTACGGGTCTCTTCGCGCGGGAAGTATTCGGTGATCATCTTTTTCTTTAAGTCGGCCCATGAGAGAGTGTGAGCTTCATCGATACCCACCGACAGCACATACGTATTCCACCATGTGAGGGCGATACCGGCAAAAGTGTGGGTGGAATATTTGACTTTGTCTTGGTCCCGACAACCGCTTATGCTAAAAACGGCTTCTGTTTGCTCAAACCATCGGGTGCGCACAACCGGTCCTCCGGTCCCATCGAAGGTGTGAGGTTTGCACCCCATGAAAGTTTTGTAGGAGCAACCCTCGTTTGAATTACTGGCTCCATGGTTGTTGTGGTTGTGGTTGTTATTGATGTCGGAGGAGATACTAGCCATAGCCGCACCTATGGCGGTGGCTATCATGCGTTGAAAAGCTTGTTCGGAAGTTTCATTACGTGGCCCGCGACGGGGAGGCATTGTTCCTTCAAGACACAAGAATATCGTTGATTAGTATTCTCAATAATACTAATCATGATAGGGAATGATGATGTAGAGAAAATTTTCCTTGACTCGCCTTAAATTCTTTATGTCATAATGTCGGAATGTCCATATGAATCACCGTAATATAATCCCGGAAATTATATTACCCTGATTCTCATGTGCATTTAACATTACCTCATAAAGTCAAGGTGGCGTGTCAACAAAATTTATCAACGTAAGATCAAGATCGAATACGAGTTAGATATGATAGAAGAGTTCGAGTATAGCTGCACAAATAGTCAAGTAATTCCTACTTCAGTCTATATGCCGGTTGTAGTCTAGATTCACCTATGTACCCTATGACTCGGGGTGGACACAAATGAATTCTAAATCCCTACAACCAAGGCTCTGATACCACTTGTAGCGACCCCGACAAATCGTCAAGTGACGGCGTCGACTACGTAGGTCCCATTACCTGGTCATAAGTCTTTAAAACAGACGTTTGACCCAAAATATGTCGCATCCATTCAAGTGTAAAGATTGTTTCAAAGTTTACAAAGATAATTGACCACAAGTTAAGTTACAACGTTATAAGTACAAATGAAAACTATGCGACACAGTTTAAATAAGTTCAAAAGATGCTCCAAAGTGCATGTATACTCGACATCCAAGCAAGTATCAAAAGAGTGCGGAAGCATGTATCACTAAGCATTCATAACCTGAGAAAACATAGAAGAATCTGTCAACGAAAACGTTGGTGAAATCATAGGTTTAGTAAGTATTAAACGTTGTTTTTGAACCACAAGATTTTGTATTTCCATAACGTAGATTATCCAAATCATTTGCATTCCAAAAGTGTTGTTATACGCGAGCACTCAATTATCAAAACTTAACCAACGTTACCCCATCACACAGTGCTAGAACCCACACTAAAACACAAAAATATATTTCATCCGCATAACGGTAGCGAACCGTCCGAATGAGGGTTTGTTAAACCAGTATGGCCACACAATATAAGTTCTCTCTTACACCCTGCAAGTGTAACTAATGATAATCGAATTGAGGCATTTTTGTTCTAACTCGCACGTGGAATGTTTGTTTTCACACTTGTGTTCAAAACATAAAAGTAAGTAGTACAAGATGTAACAAAGTATATGTTTTCTCAGCCCACGATTTAAAAGTATAAAAGTTGTTGAAAAGGTGGGACTATGATCTCACCTTGAGCGCAAGAGTTAATAAAGTACTTCAACGAGTAAACGCGTGCAAAGACAAAGCTAATCTCGACCTAAACAAGTAGGTTGTATCAATAACGATAGTCACGAAGGGTCAAAGTTGTTCAATTAGTCCTATGGCTCAATACGACTCGATTAATATAGCATGTGAAGCAAATTGTCAAGTTTCATGCAAGATACAAGTATAAAAGCATGTTAGGAAGATTGCATAATTAATTGGTTAAGTTTGACAAAAAGTCAAACTTGGTCGGGTCAAAGTCAACGAAAAAGTCAACATGTTCGGGTCGGGTCCCGGACAAATTTTCCATGCTAATTATTCATATACAAGTATATTAAAACAAGTTTCATGTGAATCGGAGGTCGGTAGCTTGTCAAACATTTCACGTTAAAAGGGACATGGAGGTCAGAATCTTTCCAGGCCATTTGGCGCGCCGCGCGGGGTAGGGTGCGCGCCGCGCGACCTGTAGTTCAGCTATTTTTCTGTCTTTCAAACTATGCACGAGCCAAAACCAATTCTAACACAACTCTTGACCCGCAAACACTTATAACGCCTATCATACATCGTTGGAAAGGTATTTTGACGAGGAATGCAACTAAACACATATCATCAATCAAACTTCCACTTATAACAACCAAAAACCACAATTAAACATTCATAATCAAAGTTCAAGTTCCAAAAACGCATTTTATGATTCGGGCAATCAATTTACATGTATGTTATGCCGTTTCGAAGGTAATCAAACACACATTGCAACAAAACACTTAACAACAATATCTCATAGCATTTGACGCATCAAAAGTTCATGTAAAGCTTATCAAACCCTAATCCAAGTTCACAAAATCACTAATCATGTTCTTGGAGTTTCCTAAATCAACATATACATCAAAACGAAGCTAATGATACTAGTAACACTTTTAAAACATGCACTTTAACAATTTAACAACATTTGATCATCCAAAATCAAGGATTTAGCAAGTAATTTTCATATTGAACTAGTTACACCAAAAACAACGAATCGAGCATACAAATTACATACACGACATCACAATGAGCCATAGACGCTAATTAACAACTTTATAAGTCAAGAACACGAATTTAAAGAAATCTAGTGTTTTAGAAATGTTACTCAAATGAGATGAAGTTGGTACCAAAACGAAGAGGAAGTTGCAAGGAGCTCAAATATGTAATTTGTTTTGCAAAATACCCGCTAGATCATAAATGGATGATGAATCTTTGTGTTTGGAGTTAGAGAGAAAATGGAGGAAGTAATAAAATGGAGGAGGTGATAATGAAAGGGTGGAAAGGGTTTGACCCTTTGACCTAGTCAAAGGTTTGAACCCTTGGCAAGTTTGGTCCCTCAACTATGAATCGGGTGCGGGAATTAACCGAACGAATTATTTTAAATTTCACGGGAGTACGGGAGATATTAAAATCCGATAACGAGAATATTTAAAATGTTACTTAACAAAGGATACGAATCTAGATACGAAGGGTATTATTTAAAAAGAAAAAGACGGGCGTTAAAATAATTTAACGGAAAAATGCGGGATGTTACAGGTGATGTGCTTAGTCGAATGAAACCACGCTCTAAAAGTTCTTGTAATTGGCTTTGTAGTTCTTTCATCTCGCTGGGTGCGAGTCTGTAAGGAGCACGAGCTATTGGTGCAGCTCCTGGTACAAGATCTATTTGAAATTCAACGGATCGATGTGGGGGTAATCCCGGTAATTCTTTCGGAAATACATCAGGAAATTCTTTTGCGACGGGAACATCATTGATGCTCTTTTCTTCAGTTTGTACTTTCTCGACGTGTGCTAGAACAGCATAGCAACCTTTTCTTATTAGTTTTTGTGCCTTCAAATTACTAATAAGATGTAGCTTCGTGTTGCCCTTTTCTCCGTACACCATTAAGGGTTTTCCTTTTTCTCGTATAATGCGAATTGCATTTTTGTAACAAACGATCTCCGCTTTCACTTCTTTCAACCAGTCCATACCGATTATCACATCAAAACTCCCTAACTCTACTGGTATCAAATCAATCTTAAATATTTCGCTAACCAGTTTAATTTCTCGATTCCGACATATATTATCTGCTGAAATTAATTTACCATTTGCTAATTCGAGTAAAAATTTACTATCCAAAGGCGTTAATGGACAACTTAATTTAGCACAAAAATCTCTACTCATATAGCTTCTATCCGCACCCGAATCAAATAAAACGTAAGCAGATTTATTGTCAATAAGAAACGTACCCGTAACAAGCTCCGGGTCTTCCTGTGCCTCTGCCGCATTAATATTGAAAACTCTTCCACGGCCTTGTCCATTCGTGTTCTCCTGGTTCGGGCAATTTCTAATAATGTGGCCCGGTTTTCCACATTTATAACAAACTACATTGGCATAACTTGCTCCGACACTACTTGCTCTGCCATTACTCGTTCCGACACCATTTGTTCCTTTCGTTCTATTAACCCCTGGTCCGTAGACCTCACACTTCGCCGCGCTATGACCATTTCTTTTACACTTGTTGCAAAATTTGGTGCAGAACCCCGAGTGATTCTTTTCACACCTTTGGCATAGCTGCTTCTGATTGTTGTTGTTGTTGCGGTTATTATTGTTGTTGGGATGATTGTTGTAGTTGTTGTTGTTGTTGTTGTTGTTGGGCCGTTTGTTGTAGTTGCGATTGATGTTGCGATTGTTGGGATAATTGTTGCGATTATTGTTGTAATTGCTGTTGTTGTTGTATTGGTGATTCTTATCACCGTTTTCCTCCCACTTTCTTTTGACTTGCTTCACATTGGCCTCTTCAGCAGTCTGTTCTTTAATTCTTTCTTCGATTTGGTTCACGAGTTTGTGAGCCATTCTACATGCCTGTTGTATGGAGGCGGGCTCGTGTGAACTTATATCTTCTTGGATTCTTTCCGGTAATCCTTTCACAAACGCGTCGATCTTCTCTTCCTCATCTTCGAATGCTCCCGGACACAATAGGCACAATTCTGTGAATCGTCTTTCGTACGTGGTAATATCAAATCCTTGGGTTCGTAACCCTCTAAGTTCTGTCTTGAGCTTATTGACCTCGGTTCTGGGACGGTACTTCTCGTTCATCAAGTGCTTGAATGCTGACCACGGTAGTGCGTACGCATCGTCTTGTCCCACTTGCTCTAGATAGGTATTCCACCATGTTAACGCAGAACCTGTGAAGGTATGCGTAGCGTACTTTACTTTGTCCTCTTCAGTACACTTACTTATGGCAAACACCGATTCGACCTTCTCGGTCCACCGTTTCAATCCGATCGGTCCTTCGGTTCCATCAAATTCCAAAGGTTTGCAGGCAGTGAATTCTTTGTAGGTGCATCCTACACGATTTCCTGTACTGCTAGATCCAAAGTTATTGTTGGTATGTAGCGCAGCCTGTACTGCGGCTATGTTTGAAGCTAGAAAAGTACAGAATTCCTCTTCATTCATATTCACGGTGTGTCGAGTAGTCGGTGCCATTTCCTTCAAAATAGTTAAATGGAACAAGTTAATCATACAGAATATTAAGAGTAGTTAATAGTATTTCGTAGCATAATATGAACTCATTTATAAAAACTTTTTCTTCATATTAGCGTTTTATAAGTTTAAATTCGGGTAGTACCTACCCGTTAAGTTCATACTTAGTAGCTAATATACAATTCAACTACTACAATTCTATATGAAAAACTGATTATAATAATATTTCGCGTTCAAACTTTTATACAATATTTTACAAACTTACAATACCGCTTATTTTACATAAAGCATGAAATATAGCACACAATAACTTTGATACAAGATAGTTGTGGAGATAATTCTAGCTAGTACACAAGTCGTTCAGCAAAGGCAATAAAGACACGTAATTCATACGTCCAGAAACAAGTCATGCATTCTGGTTTTACTAGGACTACTTCCCATCCTTGGTCTTGTGCAACATAACCGTTATGGTCGTTGATAAGACAGCGTGTTGTAACGTCGTCAAAGGGACGAGGGTTACGTAATGTCCAACAGTCCCGTAATAATCTAAAAACCTCATTTCTTACCCCAATTACCGACTCCGTCACTTGTGGAAACGTTTTGTTTAATAGTTGTAGCCCGATGTTCTTGTTCTCACTTTGGTGAGAAGCGAACATTACTAATCCGTAAGCATAACATGCTTCTTTATGTTGCATGTTAGCCGCTTTTTCTAAATCACGAAGTCCAATATTCGGATATATTGAGTCAAAATAATTTCTTAACCCGTTGCGTAAAATAGCATTTGGGTTCCCCGCAATATATGCGTCAAAGTAAACACATCGTAACTTATGGGTTTCCCAATGTGATATCCCCCATCTTTCAAACGAAAGTCTCTTATAAACCAAGACATTCTTGGAACGTTCATCGAATGTCTTACAAACTGATCTCGCCTTAAATAGTTGTGCCGAGGAATTCTGGCCGACTCTAGACAAGATTTCATCAATCATGTCTCCGGGTAGGTCTCTTAAAATATTGGGTTGTCTATCCATTTTGTGTTTTTAAACTGTAAAATAGACAAGAGTTAGATTCATAAAAAAAATACTTATTAATACAAGCAATTTTTACATATATCATAAAGCATAAGAACACTATATTACATATATTACACCACACGAATACAACTATCTTATTCCGACTCGCTCGTTTCTTCTTCTTCGGTTTTGGTTCGTTTTGCCAAGTTTCTAGGGATATATGATGTTCCCCTAATACGAGCCGTCGTTGTCCACATTGGTTTAGAAAAACCTGGTGGTTTAGAGGTTCCCGGGTCATTGTTACAACTTAAGGACTTCGGGCGTTGACGATACATATAAAGTTCATCGGGATTGGAATTAGATTTCTCTATTTTTATGCCCTTTCCCTTATTATTTTCTTTTGCCTTTTTAAATTCAGTTGGGGTAATTTCTATAACATCATCGGAATTCTCGTCGGAATCCGATTCATCGGAGAATTGGTAATCCTCCCAATATTTTGCTTCCTTGGCGGAAACACCATTGACCATAATTAACCTTGGTCGGTTGGTTGAGGATTTTCTTTTACTTAACCGTTTTATTATTTCCCCCACCGGTTCTATTTCTTCATCCTGTTCCGATTCTTCTTCCGGTTTCGATTCTTCTTCCGGTTCCGACTCTTCTTCCGGTTCCTCTTCGGGAACTTGTGAATCAGTCCACGAATCATTCCAATTTACATTTGACTCTTCATTATTATTAGGTGAGTCAATGGGACTTGTTCTAGAGGTAGACATCTATCACATAATATCAAACGCGTTAAGAGATTAATATATCACATAATATTCACATGTTAAAAATATATAGTTTCCAACAAAATTTGTTAAGCAATCATTTTTCAAGTAAACACGGTCGAAGTCCAGACTCACTAATGCATCCTAACAAACTCGATAAGACACACTAATGCAAAATTCTGGTTCTCTAAGACCAACGCACTGATACCAACTGAAATGTCCCGTTCTTATTGATTAAAAACGTTCCATATTAATTGATTTCGTTGCGAGGTTTTGACCTCTATATGAGACGTTTTTCAAAGATTGCATTCATTTTTAAAACAAACCATAACCTTTATTTCATAAATAAAGGTTTAAAAAGCTTTACGTAGATTATCAAATAATGATAATCTAAAATATCCTGTTTACACACGACCATTACATAATGGTTTACAATACAAATATGTTACATCGAAATCAGTTTCTTGAATGCAGTTTTTACACAATATCATACAAACATGGACTCCAAATATTGTCCTTATTTTAGTATGCAACAGCGGAAGCTCTTAATATTCACCTGAGAATAAACATGCTTTAAACGTCAACAAAAATGTTGGTGAGTTATAGGTTTAACCTATATATATCAAATCGTAACAATAGACCACAAGATTTCATATTTCAATACACATCCCATACATAGAGATAAAAATCATTCATATGGTGAACACCTGGTAACCGACATTAACAAGATGCATATATTAGAATATCCCCATCATTCCGGGACACCCTTCGGATATGATATAAATTTTGAAGTACTAAAGCATCCGGTACTTTGGATGGGGCTTGTTGGGCCCGATAGATCTATCTTTATAATTCGCGTCAATTAGGGTGTCTGTTCCCTAATTCTTAGATTACCAGACTTAATAAAAAGGGGCATATTCGATTTCGATAATTCAACCATAGAATGTAGTTTCGCGTACTTGTGCCTATTTTGTAAATCATTTATAAAACCTGCATGTATTCTCATCCCAAAAATATTAGATCTTAAAAGTGGGACTATAACTCACTTTCACAGATTTTTACTTCGTCGGGAAGTAAGACTTGGCCACTGGTTGATTCACGAACCTATAACAATATATACATATATATATCAAAGTATGTTCAAAATATATTTACAACACTTTTAATATATTTTGATGTTTTAAGTTTATTAAGTCAGCTGTCCTCGTTAGTAACCTACAACTACTTGTCCACAGTTAGATGTACAGAAATAAATCGATAAATATTATCTTGAATCAATCCACGACCCAGTGTATACGTATCTCAGTATTGATCACAACTCAAACTATATATATTTTGGAATCAACCTCAACCCTGTATAGCTAACTCCAACATTCACATATAGAGTGTCTATGGTTGTTCCGAAATATATATATATGTGTCGACATGATAGGTCGAAACATTGTATACGTGTCTATGGTATCTCAAGATTACATAATATACAATACAAGTTGATTAAGTTATGGTTGGAATAGATTTGTTACCAATTTTCACGTAGCTAAAATGAGAAAAATTATCCAATCTTGTTTTACCCATAACTTCTTCATTTTAAATCCGTTTTGAGTGAATCAAATTGTTATGGTTTCATATTGAACTCTATTTTATGAATCTAAACAGAAAAGTATAGGTTTATAGTCGGAAAAATAAGTTACAAGTCGTTTTTGTAAAGGTAGTCATTTCAGTCGAAAGAACGACGTCTAGATGACCATTTTAGAAAACATACTTCCACTTTGAGTTTAATCATAATTTTTGGATATAGTTTCATGTTCATAATAAAAATCATTTTCTCAGAATAACAACTTTAAAATCAAAGTTTATCATAGTTTTTAATTAACTAACCCAAAACAGCCCGCGGTGTTACTACGACGGCGTAAATCCGGTTTTACGGTGTTTTTCGTGTTTCCAGGTTTTAAATCATTAAGTTAGCATATCATATAGATATAGAACATGTGTTTAGTTGATTTTAAAAGTCAAGTTAGAAGGATTAACTTTTGTTTGCGAACAAGTTTAGAATTAACTAAACTATGTTCTAGTGATTACAAGTTTAAACCTTCGAATAAGATAGCTTTATATGTATGAATCGAATGATGTTATGAACATCATTACTACCTGAAGTTCCTTGGATAAACCTACTGGAAAAGAAAAAAATGGATCTAGCTTCAATGGATCCTTGGATGGCTCGAAGTTCTTGAAGCAGAATCATGACACGAAAACAAGTTCAAGTAAGATCATCACTTGAAATAAGATTGTTATAGTTATAGAAATTGAACCAAAGTTTGAATATGATTATTACCTTGTATTAGAATGATAACCTACTGTAAGAAACAAAGATTTCTTGAGGTTGGATGATCACCTTACAAGATTGGAAGTGAGCTAGCAAACTTGAAAGTATTCTTGATTTTATGAAACTAGAACTTTTGGAATTTATGAAGAACACTTAGAACTTGAAGATAGAACTTGAGAGAGATCAATTAGATGAAGAAAATTGAAGAATTAAAGTGTTTGTAGGTGTTTTTGGTCGTTGGTGTATGGATTAAATATATAAAGGATATGTAATTTTATTTTCATGTAAATAAGTCATGAATGATTACTCATATTTTTGTAATTTTATGAGATATTTCATGCTAGTTGCCAAATGATGGTTCCCACATGTGTTAGGTGACTCACATGGTCTGCTAAGAGCTGATCATTGGAGTGTATATACCAATAGTACATACATCTAAAAGCTGTGTATTGTACGAGTACGAATACGGGTGCATACGAGTAGAATTGTTGATGAAACTGAACGAGGATGTAATTGTAAGCATTTTTGTTAAATAGAAGTATTTTGATAAGTGTATTGAAGTCTTTCAAAAGTGTATAAATACATATTAAAACACTACATGTATATACATTTTAACTGAGTCGTTAAGTCATCGTTAGTCGTTACATGTAAGTGTTGTTTTGAAACCTTTAGGTTAACGATCTTGTTAAATGTTGTTAACCCAATGTTTATAATATCAAATGAGATTTTAAATTATTATATTATCATGATATTATCATGTATGAATATCTCTTAATATGATATATATACATTAAATGTCTTTACAACGATAATCGTTACATATATGTCTCGTTTAAAAATCATTAAGTTAGTAGTCTTGTTTTTACATATGTAGTTCATTGTTAATATACTTAATGATATGTTTACTTATCATAGTATCATGTTAACTATATATATATCCATATATATGTCATCATATAGTTTTTACAAGTTTTAACGTTCGTGAATCACCGGTCAACTTGGGTGGTCAATTGTCTATATGAAACATATTTCAATTAATCAAGTCTTAACAAGTTTGATTGCTTAACATGTTGGAAACATTTAATCATGTAAATATCAATCTCAATTAATATATATAAACATGGAAAAGTTCGGGTCACTACAAAGTTATGGATCAATACTTCATCGTTCATTATTGTTGGTACTCCTTGGTATCTATGGTGCGTATGATGTTGATGTTTGTGGGACAGATTATGATGTCGAGACGTGTGATGCGGATGTTGTTTGTTAGTGGCGATGATGGTATTGTTGATGTTATTGATGGTGGTGCTGATTATGCTGCTGGTGCTGCTGCTGGTGTTTGCAACCTTCGCACCATGTTCTCTAAAGCCGTCACGCGAGCGCGAAGTTCGTTAACTTCTGCTAGTACACCGGGATGATTGGCGGTTGGAGCAAGCGAATGAACAAGATTTGTAATATGGAATAGTATATAATCGTGACGAGATACTCTAGAAATGAGAGAGAAAATGGTGTTTCGAATAGGTTCGCAGGTAAGTGCTTCAGGTTCATCGCCAAGAGGGCAATTTGGTGGATGGAATGGATCATCTTCTTCTTGTCTCCAGTGATTTAGTATATTACGAACCCATTCCCAATTCATCCAGAATAGATGATGGGAAATTGGTTGATCCATTCCGGTGACGCTGCTTTTGGAGCCCGAATAGAAATCCATATCGGCATAACTATCGGAATCTGAAGAATTCGAACTAGATGCGGAATCCATCGTGTATAATGGGGAAAATGAATTTTTGGTATGGAATAGATTATAGGAGTTAGATTTAGTACTCTTCAATACATAATTTATATATGTATATATAATACCAAAATTCCGTAAATTACGGAGAATCTTTGAAAAGATATCAGTCAAAGTTTGCAATAACAGATATGCTAAGATAAGAATTCGTCTATACACTATCAATGCAGTAAATGCAGTAAAAGGTGTCTAGACTTATGAATGATAAGCAGGTAATTTCCTAAGGATGATAAGCAGATGATTTTTGACTAGAAATGATAAGCAAAACTTTTGACATGTAGACATGGTCGAAGTCCAGACTCATTAATGCATCCTAACAACTACTAGTTAGACACACTAATGCAAGACCTGGTTCGCTACGACCACCGCTCTGATACCAAATGAAAGGACCCGTCCTAATCCACCTGGACTAAGTCATCAACATTTGGTCCCATTGCGATGATCGGCTCCAAGTAATGTCCTTATATTGAGCAAATGCACAGCGGAAGACTTAATTCGTACCTGAGAATAAACATGCTTTAAAGTGTCAACCAAAAGGTTGGTGAGTTCATAGGTTTATCATAACAATCATTTCAATATGTTAATAGACCACAAGATTTCATAATCATAAACATAATACACTCGCAAGTGTATGTAAAGCATTCTAAGTGGTTGAGCACTTGGTAACCATACTTAACATTTAATCAACGTCGCATATTCCCTTTATTATGAAATCTCACTATACCGTACCAAATGTAGTCACCAAAATGAAGTACTATGCAACCGTTGAATACTGGTCGTCCAGTCCGGTTGGGGTTGTCAGGCCCGATAGATCTATCAACAGGATTCGCGTTTACAATACCCATGTAATTAGTAGTTACCAAGCTACAGAGAAATATGCCAGTGGTACAACTCAATGTAGAATATATTTTTAAGTACTTGTGTCTATTTTGTAAACATTTATAAAAGCAGCGCATGTATTCTCAGCCCAAAAATATATATTGCAAAAGCAATTAAAAAGGGAACAAATGAAACTCACTTTTACCTTGAAGGTATTTAATTCGACTCGGTCTCCGATAGATATCATGAACCTAACCATATATATAATATATCAACATATTTTCTTTTTAAGTAATCGTTACATATATATATACCTTTAATACTTTTAATATTTTCTTAGTCCGTAGTTAGCAGTCCGATGTTAGTGGTCCACAATTAGTTGCTTAAATAAAATAAATAAAGACCCCATCATATTCGTATTGATCAGAATTAATCTCGACCCATGGTACCATGTTGTCAAATGACGTGTTGCGTACATAAAGTACCGTGTTGTCAAATGACGTGTTGCGTACAATCATGAGGTCTTATGATTAATCTTCTCGTGTTGTTTACGGGTGGTCCTGAAATATATAAAATCAAATCATAAGTAATTATATATAAAATATCATATTAATTAGAAAAGATATGATTAATTTACTTTTTCTCCAAATATTTTCGTAGCTAAACTAGCTTCTGATACCCAATCTTGTTTTAGTCGTAGTTTCTTCATTACAACTCCGTTTTTGTTGGTTCAAGTTGACACTTCCTTGGATCGAGTCAAATTTTAAGAATATGAACTGAAAATACCTTAGTTTGTATTCGAAATCATAGGTTATAGGTCAAAATTTGGTGAAACTTATGAAAGTGATCATTTTCCATCATAAAAACAACATTTAATGATCATTTTTCTAAAAATACTTACACTTTGAGTTAAACCATGAAATTTTTATGTGTTAACATATTCATAAGAAATATCATTTTTCCAGAACATGAACTTCCAATTCAAAGTTCAAGATGGTTTTTAATTATCCAACCCAAAACAGCCCCCGGTTGCACTCCGACGGCGTAGATTCAGTTTTTAAGATGTTCTTTGTAAAACCAAGTTATATCTTGTTAGGTTAGCATATCATTATGATATATTACAGGTCTTGAAGTGTTTTAAAAGTCAAGTTAGAAGGATCTATTTAGTTTGCGAACAAGTTTGAAATTATTCAAACTATGTTCTTGTTGTTAAAATTTTATACCACAAAATAAGATAGCTATATGAATATGAATTGAATAAGATTATGAACAAGGTTACTACCCCAAGTTACTTGGACAAAGTTACTGCAAAAGATAAAAAATAATCTTGGAATCAAAGAGTGGTGGAGTTAGATCAAAAGGTTGGAAGTAAACTTCTTCAAATGGGTGGTTATTTTGATATGTTATTGAAAGAGTTTTCTTATGGTGTTTAAGGCTTGTAATTGAAGCTAAATGATGGGAAAAATGCTTGGAGATGATCAAATATGAAGTTAGGAGTATTTTGAGAGAGAAATGAGGGTGTAGGTATGAGAAAATGGAGTGAAGAAATGGTGTTCATTTATAAAAATGTTTTGAGTTTATAAAGAAAGAAAAGGATTCCAAATTTTGTTTTCTTACTAATAATTCATACTACTTGACAAATCCTAGTTACCTCATATCTAGGGCAGTAATAATGTTGATTAGGATGTTGATTTGATGTGTATATACCAATAGTAAATACGTATAGAAGCTGGGTATGATACGGGTACATATACCCTAGATATACGTATAGAAATCTTGAGGAAACGGAACGAGAATTCAAATATAGCTATCTTTTGTGAATATACTTATATTTTTTTTATGTATTTAAGTCCTTAAAAAGTGATTAAATACATTATATATACGATACATGTATAATCATTATAGATTATAAGTATATATATCAAAGAATGCTACGTATAGTTATCGTTTTGAAAACTTAAGTTAGTAGTTTCAAAATATACTTATAACTCATTGTCATTAGTAAACAATGAGATGTTAAACCATCCTTAGATCATGTTAAATATATATAAATACATATATATACACAAACGTATAATTATCGTATGTTATATAGTTCGTGATATCATCGGTCATATTGGACGGTCAAACGTTGTGTAAAACTCTTTTCAAAAACACAAGTCTCAACAATTTGGATTGCTTATCATGTTGGTATGGTTTAATTTATGTAAATATTAATCTCATAAGTATAATTTGGTCAGAAAATTCCGGGTCATTACATACGAGACCGGGCCCACATCGGCCGTTTTACGACTTTCGTACAAAATACAAGTTTTCAACCACATGATTTTTAACACAAAATAAAGACCGAGCATGGCGATTGGGGATACGCTACCCAATCCTAATCAATCCAAAATCAAGATCTTCTAAGACGACTATGCGAGTCCACTAGTCCCCACGCTTACCCGAGCCACCGTCTCCAAGCAAAACTATAAAAATGTAAACAACGAGAGGGTAAGCTAACGCTTAGTGAGTGAAAATATACTACATACATATATATGCATAAAATGGACACGCTACACAAATAATCAAATACCGCATACCGGAGCATCCATGCATAAAGGCAAGCTAATCTAAGCATACTGTACGATCACTTAGCAACAAGCTAAAAAAAATGCATCAACAAACATAAGTTCACCAACGACGATGTGAACAACGCCAAGAAGCTACACCCAGAGGGTTAGCTACATCGCGATAATACAACAATATATATATATATATATATATATATATATATATATATATATATATATATATATATATATATATATATATATATATATATATATATATATATATATATATATATATATATATATATATATATATATATATAACAATATATAAACGAATAAGGTTAACCCCTTAACCCATTACCGAATACCAAACACCACAATGAAGATTGGTCGAACTACACGAGCCTTTAGTAATCCGAAACCACACGAGATTACTATCTTCAACAAGACAACGTCGAGGTTGGCCGAACTACACGAGCCTTAGTAATCCGAACTACACGAGATCACTACCTCAATAAGATGACCGAACTACACGCGTCACCGTGAATCCGAACTACACAAGACTCACTTCCGATAAGATGACTGAACTACACGCGTCATCGTGAATCCGAACTACACGAGATCCACTTTCATAATTCAAAACCCACGGTCACGGGATTATAAAATCCACCACATCGGGGTTATCCACATCACAATAATACTAACCCTTCGTCATTGGGGTTATATACCCCACATCACAAACACGTGTGATAACGTACACACAAAACGTGTACCTCGCCAAAGGAGGTCAACCAAAACGCACAACCGTGCCAATTGGACCTAAACGCAAGTCCATCGAATCCACCTATATGTGAAGTGAGCTCTATAACCGAGAACCACTTCACCCGACCCGCACCCATCCTACACATACATATGCACATAGGATATTAACACTTACCTTGTCGTCTTGATGAATGCTTCCAAGTAATCCGTAACTCGTCAATGGAAAGTACCTATTCCACAACAACCAAAACGTAGCTAGGAACGAGGTGAACAACTTTAAAATTCTTCACCAAAACCCCAAATCTCTCTCTAGAAATCTCCCTCTCTCTTTAAGATACTTGAGAGTGTTTGTAGATGTGAAATACGATCCAAAAGTGGATCCAACCCAGCTAATAAGGCCTGAGATCCGGCCTCAAGTGAAAATACTAAATTGCCCTTCATTAAACTCAAAATTAGAAAAGGCAGAATTCTGTCGCTGGCAATGTGCGCGGCGCGCACCCATAACTGTGCGCGGCGCGCACAACAGTCTGGGCAGATTCTGGTCTTCGTTTAATTACGCAATACTTCCTGCATTCAATGTAGCATAATTAAACTTCCGAACAATAAATATTACTGTCTTACAGATAAGCACTTTCATCCAATCTATTACACAAGAAAACCTTAACCGGAGCTCAAGAGAATTACACTACCACGGAAAAGGAGCTGCTAGCCGTAGTATTCACCTTTGACAAATTTTGTTCCTATCTCCCTGTCCAAACCTACAGTCTATACAGATCATTCAGCCCTCAAATATCTATTCACTAAGCAAGACGCGAAACCAAGACTCCTATGATGGATCTTACTCCTACAAGAATTTGATATTGAGATTAAAGATAAGAAAAGAGCAGAGAACGTCGCAGCAGATCATCTTAGTCGTTTGGAGAACCCAGTGATGGAACAACTTGCTGAACAAGATATCAGAGATAAATTTCCGGAAGAACAGTTTATGAGTGTAGGACAAACTCACATAGGATCATAATTTACTGACACTCCTTGGTATGCCGACATGGCCAACTATCTAGTTTCCGGAGTAGTAAAAAACTGAATGAGTACCTCCCGAAGAAGGAAGTTCTTCAGGGATGCCAAGTACTACTACTGGGAAGATCTTTACATGTTTAGAATTTGCCCTGATCAGATAATTAGGAGGTGCGTAGATGAGAAACAAGTAGCAGGGATTCTTCACCAATGTCACCATGGACCAACTGGAGGTCATCATGGAGCAAATTTAACCGCGAGAAAATTCTACGAATCAGGATTTTATTGGCCGTCTATATTCCGAGATGCGCAAGAGGTTGTAAAGCGTTGTGATGCATGCCAAAGGCAAGGCATTATCTCTATGAAGAATGAGATGCCTTGGACTAATATCCAAGCTTGCGAGATCTTCGATATATGGGGATTAGACTTCATGGGCCCATTCCCAACGTCTAATGGGAAAGAATATGTCCTCGTAGGCCCAAGCATTTCCAACTAATGATGCCAAAGTCGTCACCAACTTCCTGAAGAGACTCTTCTGCAGATTTGGAGCTCCCCGTACTATAATAAGTGATAGAGGCACACACTTCTGTAATACTCAATTTATGAAGGTGATGCAACAATACGGAGTTACCCACAAAATGTCCACTGCCTATCATTCGCAAACCAACGGACAAGCAGAGGTCACAAACAGAGCACTCAAAAGAATCTTAGAACGAACTGTCGGCCATCATGGAAATAAATGGGCCGAGAGACTAGATGATGCTCTGTGGGCATTCCGGACTGCCTACAAGAATCCTCTAGGAACTACACCCTACTGCATGATCTATGGAAAAGCCCATCACCTTCCGCTAGAACTTGAATATAAAGCTCTCTGGGCGCTGAAGACCTGCAATCTCGATCCCTCAGTTACTGCAAAAAGTCAGAAAATGCAAATGAACGAACTCGCTGAATTAAGAGATCAAGCATATGAAACGTCATACATCTACAAGGAACGAACGAAGCTTATGCATGATGCAAAATTGATTCCTACAAAGTTCGCCCTGGAGATAAAGTTCTTCTCTTCAATTCTCGGTTTAAGAAGTTCGCAGGAAAATTTAGATCAAGATGGAGTGGCCCATACAAAGTTGTACATGCTTTTCCACACGGAGCCTTGGAATTGGAAGGACCTACTGGTAACTTCAAGGTCAACGGCCACCGGTTGAAAGTTTATCTAGAAGGCTACGATAAGGAGGAGAACTTCTTCTCCTTTGATCCATTCTGAAGATCTAACAAGGAAAATTCGAGCTGTAATGACTTGATAAACAAAGCGCTCTTGGGAGGCACCCCTTGCTTATCCTTTTTATTACTTATTTATTTTCATTTCAATTATTTTCAGTCTTAAGATATTATCTATGTGTACTAACAACTAAGCGCCATACTTGCGGTTAGTGCTTACAAGTTTGTGGAATGTGTTCAGGCAAAATGCCAAGTTCAGGAGCTTCAGTTTACATCCCAGTTCGCCAGAGGAGGACTCCTAGAGTTTACTCATCCGGAAGCAGTGCTGATCAGAACAGGCCATCAACAGGGCAATTAGGCCCACGACGAATGATATTGGAGAGTGTTGAGGAGGATATCGGTACAACACTGCCAGCTCCTCCTGTTCAACGATATAGACATTTAGCTAGGAGACCAGCCGAGCACACACAGTTGCCAGAGACGCATGAGCCACAGACGGTGATACACTATGGATCCACTTTAAGTGACCCCGATGTTGCATGGGCACTACTCAGAGATCAACAGAGACTCTACGGAGCTCTGAGAGCATACCTCCAGTGCGAGGAGATGCCACGCAATACTCTGGGCACTTCTTCATTTAGGCTTGCGCGTCGTGTTCAGCCGACACGACAAGCTACGCCCATGCGTTCCACACGGGCCTCAATTCGCTCAGTTACCTCAGCTGCCATGCCTGCACATGCTACTCCTATTCCCATCACGCCACCTGGTCCAGTCACCGAGCCAGTTCCAGGCACTGAGTTACCTGAGGGTTTTCACCTAGTCACTATTCCCATTTCAGTGGAGCCGCCAACGGCCCAGGCATTTGAGATCACTGGAAGCATACCTGACGAGGAGCCTTTCCCGAGCTTATCCCACCTGGAGTTGTCGTCATACTTATGTCTAGATCCTCTACTAGGCCCTGAGTTGGATATAGGGCAACCTCTCGAGTACTTGCCGAGCCTAGAGGATGATGATGAGATCTTCAGATACTTCGTAGCACCGACTCAGCACATTGACCAGGATAGTATCCCATAGACTACTTTATCTTTATTTTATCTTTTAGTCTTATCTTTTTGAAGCATTGTACTGGAAAAAAAATTATATATATAGTGGAAATGCTGCCTTTCTCTTTTTGTTCTTCATGCAGAAATATTATCAAAAGAGACTGGTCCCTAGGAGATTGACCGTAGGAAGGCCCAGCACTAGGAAAGTAACACGACCATAGGGAAGTAATCCTTCCTCAAATCTATTTCGATTATAATGCACTAAAATCTCTAAGTGTGGGTTAACCCCCGCAACCAACTTAGAATTTTAGAAGTCAATGTCCTTAATTTATAAAGTATTAAAACATTCTTTCTAGAGAACATTAGGGACAATGTTCTTCTAAGTGTGGGGTAATGGGTAAAGGTTTTTAAAGGTCGAGGTATTAAAAAGTCAAGTAACCATAAAACGCCAAGTTTTGAAAAATTCTTTTGTCCAAAAAGTAATTAAGCAATGGATATTGGGTAATTTCGAAAAATTCTTACCATGTTTTTGCAAAAAAGGTCTAATAAAATTGCTAGAAATTGGTTTTCGGAACATTTATTAGAACGGAACGATTAAGCTAAAACTTATGTTTTGTGTCAAAAGATTTCTTTTAAGAAAATATGTAAAAGGCTATGCATGATCAAGCATGACCCCTACTCCTAAAAAGGTGAGGAATCTTGGACCCAAAGTATCTGTATGACTCATCAAATCTACAGTACTTTGTTATTTCAATTGATGAGGGTGCAGGTGTACGGTTCGAGTTAGAACTTAGTTTAGACATACGTTTTAAGACCAATGGTTAGTGAGTGCCATACGTGGTGCAGGTGCGATACTCCTTCCGAAATCATTCTGAATAGAAAAAACAAAAAGCCTTCCATTTCCGTTTCAACTCCACATAATTTAAACCCGACCAACTCACACAATGAGTTGATGAATCATAAATATTCACCCAAATTCACCCCCAAAATACACTACCCATTCACCTTCATTCCCTTTCCAAAAAGTGATGGAATTTAACAAGTTCATAACAACATGTTCTTATAGTTAACATAATTACAAAACCAATTTTGTCTAAAGTTAAAACCAAGCGGAAGCAAATGTTAAGTTCATGTTTATATGTTTAGCCATTTAGTTAAATTCCATGTTAATATCAAGTCTTGAATATATGCTTACATATAAGAACAAGAAGAGAAGATTTATACCTCCTCAAGCTAGTTGAGGGTTGTTTTCCAAGTTGCAAGATGATGATGAAGATGATGAACAATAGCCTCTAACTTGAAGCCTCAAGAGTGTTATACCCACAAACCTTTTGTGCACCAACACCACCTTTGTTTTGTTAGGATTTTAGACAATTAAATGAGCAAGATTAGCAAGAAAAACCCTCTCCTTTTTCCTTAATACAGTTCGGCCAGCAGCATAGGGAGAGGGCAGAATTTTTCTAGCTATTTTTATGTGTATTGCTTGTATCACTTGAGTCAAAGCCTTGGTTAACTAGTAGGCATGTACTTTAGGAGTTGTGTAGTCTTAAAAGTAACAAAGTTAAGCATGGGTGTGTGCCTTGTGTCCCTCAAAACCGTCCACCCTTAAGGGGTATAAAAAAATAAGTAATTCTTTTATAAAACTTTGATAAAACCCATGCATTTTATTAAGTTACTTGCATATTTATAAACCAATTTATAAAACATAACACAACATAATTATTTAAACCTATAAATAATTAAATCCTTAATATATATATAAATTATCCAAATAATTTATCTCAAGTGATAATATTTTAGAAAACCGATTTTCTGAAGTTCAAGTGTCGTGTATTTATTTAACGATCCAATCGTTAAGATTAAATACATATAAAGTGTCGGTAAGCTTGTTATTGGGTATGACCCGTCTTGGATCATAACATATTAGACACATTGATTTAATATGTCTCTCGGGCATACGAAATACTTTCAATCTCCCACTTGCACGAGAAACATAAGAAATTAATGCAAGTGACGGATACCACCTAACGACCGTCCATCACCCCCAATATGTTATGACTTTGTGCCATTCAATAACATGATCCCTTTCGAGTCCCATCTCGAATATGAATAGGTGAATCTTTTCATTATATCCTTTCATCCTAGATGTCATGTTAAATCCAAGAGATACAGAGTGATCACTCTCTTCTAGATTTAACTTTATCAGGCCTTAGACATCTGACTCTCAACGAATAAGAGGGACAAATTCCATCTTGACTACATACGTCCTAAATATACACCTTGGATTATACCTGAGCTCTTCCTTATGAACTACCATAATTCAGAATAGCAAAGGAAACAATCAAGGCACAATACTTGGTAAATATCCGAACCCAATATGTATCTCAGGTCAGAGGATTCAATGATATTCGCCTTTACTCAAGATTACGTGTGATCAACCACAAAGGCTCCATTTAGTAAATCTTGAGAGCGGGTCTTCCAATATTTGTATCCCACAAATATCTATGAACCTTGGTGTAACGACCCGGATTTTTCCGCTAATTTATTGAAGATTAATATTTACGTAATTAATGTTCCCAACATGTTAAGCAATCAAACTCATTAAGAATTGGTTATTTGCAATGAATTTTATACAAACATTTGGCCACCCAGTTTGTCTGACGATTCACGAACGTCATAAATTGAAATAATTATATAATGATGTATATATGGATATATATATATATATATATATATATATATATATATATATATATATATACTTATGATTTGTTAAAATGATATTTAAGTTTCTTATTATATATAATAACAATTGGTTATATACATAAAATGAGATTACTAACTTAAAGACTTCAAGACTATATAGATATATATAACGATTAACGTTGTAATAACTTCTAAATTAAAATGTATGTATATGTATTGTATTAATATGTATTAATACACTTTTGAAAGACTTAATAATATATATCAATATATTTATACTCAATAAAGATAGCTATACTCATTTTCTCATTCAATTTTATCAAGAATCCTATTCGTATTCATACGATATTTATACCCGTATCATACCCAGCTTCTATACGTATTTACTATGGGTATATACATACCAAATCATTGATCTTAGAAGCCCTCAATCAGTTATGAGACATGTATATACATGATGTAGACTTGTGGGAACCATGGCTTGGAAACTAGTATGACTAAATGCATAAAATTACAAACCATGGAGCCATGTTGTTGCCCCCATTTTGATGCCAACATGTAGGATAAATAACCATCCATTTCATTCCAATTAACTACATCATTTTACTCTCTAAACACATACTCAAACAATCTCTCAAATCTCCATTCAATTCAGCAAGTATTGGTCTCATAATCCAAGTTATAATCATCATAACAAAGCTTGATCAAGAACACCTCAAGAATTCCAAGCCATCAAGGGTAACTTTGAACTCAAGATATTCTCCTTATTTCTACAGAAACTTTACTCATTTGATTTGAGGTAGTAACCTTATTCATAATCTTATTCGATTCGTATTCATATAGCTATCTTATTTTGAGTTATAACTAATAACAACAAGAACATAGTTTAGATTATTTCTAAACTTGTTTGCAAATAAACTTAATCCTTCTAACTTGACTTTTAAAACACTTAAACACATGTATTATGACAGTATGTCAAGCTAACATAAGGATATAAAACTTGTAAACACGAAAAACACCTTAAAATCGAATATACGCCGTCTTAGTCGAACGGGGGCTGTTTTGGGTTTGATTTTAAAAAGCTATCTTAAACTTTGAATTAAAAGATTTCCTTTGGTGAAAAATCTTATTTTATATGGATATGAAATATATCCAAAATCCATGGTTAAACTCTAATTTGAAGTATGTTTTTCAAAAGAGTCATCAAGATGTCGTTCTTACGACGGATATGACTATCTTCTTGTATTTGACACCTAAGCTGTATTTTCGACTATAAACATATACTTTTTCTGTTTAGATTAATAAATAAGGGTTCGATGCAAAACCATGGCAAGTCTAATCACTCAAAACGGATTTGTAACGAAGAAATTATGGGTAAAACAAAATTGGATATTTTTGTTTGTTTTTAGCTACGGTTTTGATTAATAAAAATGGATGTTAACCTTATCCTATCTAACTTACCTTGTATTCTACATGTATTTATACATGTCTTGTTCCCGAACTTATGGAAATACAATTTATAATAATCGTGATTAAGTTCTACGATAATATATTATAGTCTTAATAAAGATCGTAAGGCACCATATATATATATGACTTGATCACCGTAGATTCGTATACAAAGTTTTGACATATCATTTTGACTTCTTCTATATATATTATTGGAATGAACTATTAGACACCATTGGCAGTAATCTCGAGTTAGCTGTGGGTCGAAGTGGATTCCAAAATATTATATACTTTGAGTTGTGATCTAGCCTGAGACATGTATACAATGGGTCGCGGATTGCTTCAGACAATATACATATTATGTGTCTTATTATATTAAGACAATATATTATAGTGTTAGTGAATTCTAACACAATATACGCATTTATATTTATATATATATTTATACTGTTGGACTATTGGACTATTGGACTATGAACGTTAGACTACTAACAATGGACAATTAAAATTATCACAAGTATCATAAGTATGGAATATTAATTATATATATATATATATATATATATATATATATATATATATATATATATATATATATATATATCTTGACACAAGAATATTATTATTAGGTTCGTGAATTTGTCAAAAGGCCAAGTCTTATCACCATCTATTCGGAAATCGTCACAAGTGAGTTATAGTCCTATTTTTACTATCTAAATTATTTTGGGATGAGAATACATGCAAAATTTATAAATGTTTTAGAAAATAAGCACAAGTTCATGGAACTACATTCTAGGATTTTTTTTGTTATACCGGATATCTGTACTTATTATTATTATGCTTGGTAACCTAAGAATTAGTGAAAAACACTAATTGACGCGAATCCTAAAGGTAGATCTACGGGCACCAACCACCCCCATTTTCGAATAGTAGAAATGCTTTAGTACTTCGAAGGGTTCTTGTCACATGTTTGAATAGTGGAATGTATGATGCCAGATATCTTAAGCGCTCTATGTTAAGGTCGGTTACCAGGCGACTCATCGTATGAATGATTTTTGCAGTTGTAATGATCCTGCGCATTTAATTAAATGAAATCTTGTGGCTTATTAAATGTTATGATTATTATATAGAAATTAAACCTATGACTCACCAACATTTTGTTGACGTTTTAAGCATGTTTATTCTCAGGTGAATACTAAAAATGCTTCCGCTGTCGTATGCCAACCCAAGGTCAAGATTTGGAGTCGGCATAATTGTTTATATTGTTTAAACTTGCATTCGGAGTATTTGTTGTAATATATTTGATCATATTGTAATGGGTAGTGTAAAAACTTATTTATTTGAGGAGATTGTCTTTGATAGACAATCTAAATTATGTCATTAAGACCTTTATTCAATAATAAAGGTTATGGTTGTTTTTTTTTTAAACGAATGCAAGATTTGAAAAACTTCTCATATAGAGGTCAAATCCTCGCAAAGAAACCAATTAATATGAAACATTTATAATTAATATGAATGGGGCATTTCACTTGGTTGCAACCTTGCCCCACATTCATCCCGTGAATGTATACCAATCCAAGTTCATAATAGTCCAAACCTCACACTTGTTCCCACAAATGTAATCGACTACGGAATTTAGAATAATTTCTTATTCATGGATAAAATATGCAAAATATGAACATGACTCAAGATTAATAAATTAACCCCATAATTATATTAATGAGTTTGAACCACTTCGTTCCGTTACAATACATAAAACAGATCACAACCAATCACTAGAATATCGAAGCCCTAATGCACTAACATGCCCTTGATGTTTTGCACCATGTAAGAGCTTCGTGAGTGGATCCGCTATATTAAGATCTGTATGAACTTTGCGGATACATATCTTTCTCTTTTCAACTTCATCCCTTATGTAGTTGAATCTCCGCTCAATGTGACGGGTCTTTTGGTGAGCACGAGGTTCTTTGATTTGAGCAATCGCACCTTCGTTGTCACAAAAGATCTCAAGAGGGTCCTGAATGGAATGGACAACTCCTAAGTCGTCAATGAATTTCTTCATCCATGCAGCTTCCTGAGCTGCCAATGAGGCGGCAATGTACTCTGACTCTATAGTGGATAATGCAACAACATCCTGTTTTGAACTCTTCCAAGAGACCGCACCTCCATTTAACGTGAAGACATAACCGGATTGTGATCGAGAATCATCTCGATCAGTTTGGAAACTCGCGTCTACGTAACCCTTTACTGCGAGTTCCACCTCACCAGACCCATATATTAGAAACATATCCTTAGTCCTCCTAAGGTATTTCAATATACTTTTGACAGCAATCCAATGACTGTTTCCTGGGTTATTCTGGTATCTACTTGTCAGGCTAAGAGCGCATGACACATCCGGTCTAGTGCATATCATTGCATACATGATTGACCCAATAGCAGATGCATATGGGACTTTGTTCATTCTCTTTTGTTCATCTTTTGTGGTGGGGCACTGAGATGAACTGAGAAGTGTTCCCTTTTGAATAGGTACCAAACCTTTTTTAGAGTTCTCCATCTTGAACCTTTTCAAGACCTTTTTAATGTATGCACTTTGATTCATACCTATCAATTTCTTAGATCTATCTCTGTAGATCCCAATCCCCAAAACGTATTGTGCTTCTCCAAGATCCTTAATGGAGAAGCATTTACTCAACCAAGTTTTAACACTTTGCATTGCAGGAATATCATTTCCAAATAACAATATATCATCCACATATAGTACAAGGAACATGATAGTGCTCCCACTAGCTTTCTTGTATACACAAGCTTCATCACCATTTTTAATGAAGCCAAATTTCTTGGCCTCCTCATTAAAATGATGATTCCACATTCTGGATGCTTATTTCAATCCGTAGATTGACTTCTTTAACTTGCATACCTTTTTAGGATATTTCGGATCAACAAAACCTTCAGGCTGAACCATATAGACATCTTCCTCAAGATATCCATTTAGGAAAGCGGTCTTGACATCCATTTGCCATATTTCATAATCATAATGAGCAGTAATGGCAAGTAATATCCTAATAGACTTTAGCATTGCCACAGGTAAAAAAGTTTCATCATAGTCAACCCCTTGAGTTTGAGTGAAACCTTTTGCTACAAGTCTAGCTTTGTATGTATCTAAGTTACCATGTATGTCGGTTTTCATCTTGAAAAGCCATTTACAATCAACTAGCCTTGAGTCAGTAGATTGTGCAACAAGTTCCCAAAGTTGGTTGTCATACATGGATTGCATCTCAGCGTTCATGGCTTCCTGCCATTTATCTTTATCAATCCTTGATAATGCATCTTGGTAGTTTGTTGGTTCATCTAAATCAACCACATAGCAACCGTCCATGAGAAACCCATATCTCTCAGGAGGATTACTAATCCTACCAGATCTACGAACGTCTTGTACACTTTGATCATCCATTTGATCATCCTCAACATTTTCATGTTGAGTGCTAGTGTCAACCAATTGTGTATCATATATTTGATCTTGAACCTCTTCAAGATCTATCTTCCTTTCACTATTACCTTCCATTAGGAACTTAGTTTCAAGGAATTCAGCCTTCCGAGCAACAAATACATTCTACTCGGAAGGATCATAGAAATAGTATCCCATATCATCCTTGGGATATCCTATTAAGATACACTTCGTGGATCGAGCATTCAACTTATTAGGGACGTAACGCTTAGGGTAATTTTCACATCCCCATACCTTTAAGTATGATAGAGATGGAGGTTTTCCAAACCATATCTCATGAGGTGTTCGTTCCACTTTCTTGGTTGGGGCCATATTTAGAATACGAGCCACGGAGCATAGACAATAACCCCAAAATGATAGAGGTAACGAGCTTCTAGAAATCATAGATCGAACCATATCCATTAGGGTTCGGTTCCTCCTTTCGGAAACTCCATTAAGTTGGGGTGTTCCAGGAGGAGTAAGTTGCGAGATAATCCCACAACTTTTAAGATGATCTTGGAAAGCATCGCTTAGGTATTCACCTCCTCTATCGGTACGAAGTACCTTGATTGTCTTATTGAGTTGATTTTGTACTTCGTTTTGATATTCCTTGAATGCTTCAAAAGTTTCGTCCTTGTGTCTTAATAAGTAGACATATCCGAAACGACTAAAGTCATCAATGAAAGTAACGAAGTATCTTTCACCATTCCTAGCCATGAGCTTAAAGGGTCCACATACATCCGAACGTATTAATCCCAATAAGTCTTTAGCCCTTTCATAGGTCCCTTTGAAAGGTGCTTTAGTCATTTTGCCTTGTAAACAAGATTCACATACATCAAACGAGTCTAGTTCATTTGATCTCAAAAGTCCATTCTTTTGAAGTGTATGCATCCGATTCTTGTTTATGTGACTGATGTCAAAGCTAAGGGGGTATAAAATACTATTAAATTTTAGCAGAAAAATACTATTAAATACGATACAATTTTACACAAGATATTTATTTATTTAGAGAATGGATATACTTAAACCTTGCTACAACACTTATAGGCAGTGTACCTAATCGTACAGTAGTGTAGTTTTTAGTAAGTCCGGTTCGTTCCACAGGGAAAAAAAAATCTTTAAACAAAGCTTAACGCTATATTAGTAATATTATTATTATAAAGGGGGGGTTTTTACCGTTTAATGACCAGTTTGTCGATTTTAAAAACTTTAGTCGCAGTTAAAACCAAATGTAAAATATTAAATAAATAAAAGACTTAATTTAAAGCGTAAAGTAAATAACGATAATGAAATTGCGATAAATAAAAGTGCGATGAAATAAAATACAATAAAATAAAGTGCGATAATTAGAAGTGCAATTAAATATAAAATAAAGGAAATTAAATATGAAATAAAAGAATTATGCTTATTTAAACTTCCGTAATCATGATGTTTGACGTGTTGATTTTAGTTTTATGCCCATGGGTTAATTGTTCTTTGTCCTGGATTATTTAATATGTCCATACGGATTTGTCCATAATAGTCCATCAGTCATAAATATAAAGAGCGAAAGCCTTCGTCAAATTATTCTTATTCCCGAAGTCAAATATTCCAACTAATTGGGGATTCGAATTGTAACAAGGTTTTAATACTTTGTTTAATGAATACACCAGGTTATCGACTGCGTGTAAACCAAGGTTTTACTACTTTGTTAACAATTACACCAATTACCCTTGAATGTAATTCACCCCTGTTTCAACAAGTCTATTAACTATTAATCCAGTTCCGTGTCCGGTAAAATGAATAATTATTGGTATTTATAGATATCCCGCCCACCGTACCCTGTTAAGCGTATGTGGTTTTATATAAATACGTCGAATTATAAGTTTGTATATTAAATTAACAAGTTATTGTTTAGTTAATATAAAACCCATTAATAGCCCATAGTCTAATTTCCACAAGTGTCGTTCTTTTATCCAAACCCCAATTATGGTACAAAGCCCAATTACCCAATTTTAGTAATTAGCCCAACATCATGATTACTTCGGTATTAAATAAGCATAATAATAACTTAGTTACGAGACATTAATGAAAATAATATAAACATAACTTACAATGATTAAAAATAGCGTAGCGTTACACGGACAGAATTTTGACTTACACCCTTAAAACATTCGCTAACATACCCTTATTATTAGGATTTAAAATTAAAATTAAAATTAAAATATAAATATATATATATATATATATATATATATATATATATATATATATATATATATATATATATATATATATATATATATATATATATATATATATATATATATATATATTACGTATATATTGAGAGAGAGATAAATTAATGGATATTTTTTACGTCGAACTGCGCTGGATTTTATAGGAATTTTCGTCCAGGGGATCTCCGTGACTCGCTGTCCATTTCTTCTTCAAACTCTGCAAGTCGCGGAGTTTATTTTTACAGCTCACCAAACCTTGACTCCTAGCTTGTCGACGGATTATATAAATAAATATAATATATAAATAATTTTAGTAATTATTTAAATATTATATTATATTTATGTGCATAGTTGACTTGTAATTTTTAGTCCGTTGCGTCGAGCGTTGAGAGTTGACTCTGGTCCCGGTTCCGGATTTTCGAACGTCCTTGCGTACAATTTAATATCTTGTACTTTGCGTTTTGAATCTTGTACTCTTGTAATTTTGAGACGTTTCTTATCAATAATTGGAACCTCTTTGATTGTATTTTGTACTTTTGAGCTTTTTGGTCGTTTGCGTCTTCAATTCGTCGAATCTGTCTTTTGTCTTCACCTTTTATTATTTAAACGAATATCACTTGTAAATAGAACAATTGCAACTAAAAGCTTGTCTTTCTTGAGGAATAATGCTATGAAATATATGTTCGTTTTTAGCGTTATCAAATATTCCCACACTTGAGTGTTGCTTGTCCACAAGCAATATAGTCTTGAAATACTAGAATCACTTCTTTATTCTTCACACTTTGTACATCAGTGACTTCTATACGGCGGAATAAACAATGGTAGTAACGATATAGTTTACAGTCCCACATGACTATAAAAATTTAGATCCATTAAGGAAATTGGATCTTTATGAAAACATTTGATCTTTTGAAAATTAAATCTAGCTTTTACCCTAGATAAGTTTTCCGGAATAACCCTTCACCGGTGTTTGCAAATTCTTTTTGTGGGTTTCGTGGGTTTCAGATTTAAAAATTTTAGCTCAAAACTTTCGGTTTTGTGTCACCCACTTGCTAACCTTGTATTGGGAAAGCAACACGTCCAATATACTTGCTCCGTATATTACCTTTCGGTAAACTACCGTCCGGTTGTAAAGGAAAGCGTTGAACAAGCAACTGTTAAGGCAATGTCTCGTGACTTGCTTTTAATTATGGTCTATAACGTGTCGGACGCAATTACTATCCTTGGTAGGAGCAATAGTAAAGCTCACCCTTATAATTTTTCGGTCTGGCACAAGGTCCTGTCTTTGACCATGCTATGCAACCACCGTTCTTACGGTTGACACCCGATTTGGTTCAGGCGACCTAATGAATTCCAGGTGAATTCCTAGGATTTTACGTTCAATGGTAATGAACGTATTGAAAATGGGTTTTTAGAAAACAAATCGGTTTGTAATTTTGATCAAAATATTTTCTCGTTCAAGCTCGAGTTTAGATATCATTGAATTCCATGAGTTTGAATTCTCAATCTTTAAGGTTAATCTCTAGGATTGAGTAATATCAGTCTTAAAAGCTGATTTTTGATCTTTAAGGAGATTATCCTTTCTGGGGATCTGATTCATTAGTCTTATCAAGCTAATTTGCACGGTGCCCCCCATTGTACGAGATAAATCCTTCTCATGGTTAGGATAAATTTGACCACTTGGCGACCCTGTTTGATGCTGAGGTCCGTGGATTTCCTGCTGATTTTAGTGATGACTTTTCTAGATTTTTCGTCAACCTACAGCTGGTCTGGACGACAACTTCATGACCTAAATCAAGAAGCGCGTTTCTTTTTCGGAAGACTTTACTTCCTTTTAATGATGGAATTGATTCATCGTGTAGATCCATCTTTCTTACAGTAAATTGGGTAAAACAGTTAATTATCGTCCAAAACAAAAGTATTTTCAATTATTTGTACAAAAATATGTGATATATATTTTGAATAACTTGGTGAAAATTTCCCACACTTGGCTTTTATTTTCCTTTTTGTTCTCCTCTATTCCATTCTTAAATGAATTCTAACATTTTGGTTTGTTTCTCAATTTATGTCCTTTCCAAGGTAACAATAATTTCGGTGTTAACACCTAGTTTTATCGTTCATAAATATGTATAAACATGATTTTGAGTTCATTTAATTGAAAATTTTGAAAATTTTACTAGAATTGGGTAGTCAGTATATAAGACTAGGGATGTTCTTTATTATCAGAGAGCACTAGATTCTAATACAACTACTGCTTTACTAGTATTTTTAATGGTAACCAAGTGTATAAAGTAAAAATTTTAAAATCCGAAAGAATTTAACCCCTTCCCACACTTAAGATCTTGCAATGCCCTCATTTGCAAGAAATCAGTAACAATTTAAATTATTGATGGTGATTAGCGTAGAAAAATGATTAAATTTTACCAAAGTTTCCAAACATATTGTTGTTTGTGTTGAATGATAAATGGTGCACATCATTTGTTCATTCCGTCTTGTCGTTATTTCACATATATTTTTCATCTTGTCGTCAAAATTAGTTGCTTTTGCTGAACTTAATGCCAGTCTTTGAAAATGCGTTGTTTTACCCTGTTGTGTACATAAGATAAACTGCAAACATATATACATATTTTTGAAGTTTGGTATATTACCCCACATTCAAAAATTATTAAAATCTAATAATAAAAGTTAGTAAATTATAAAAACTAATACAATTCCAACATAAGTATTAAATGTATCAACATTACAAATAATAAAATAAATAAAACTAAGTAGACTAGGGATGATACTGATACCAGAAGGGGTTCCATGCATAACCACATGTGTTATAAAATGCTTCAGCTGGGTTATAAGTAGGATACGGTGGTTCGATCTCTATAGACCAGGGAGGAAATACGGGTGATGGAGTAGGAATATAGTTTCTACCTACATGTTGGCAATGAGCTATGATTTGGTTTTGATGAACTTGCCAATCTTCAAATGCTCGATGTCTAGCATTTTCATACTCTTGTGAAGCTATAAACCTTTGCATTTCTGTCATTTCATTTCCCCCTCCCACATTACCTGGCTGTTGGTTTCTCTCAACCTGTGGATGTCTACCATGGTATTGTACTGCGGCGTTATTTCACCTTTTCAAAACCTTTCCACCATGATATACATTTAAACCAATTGTATCGCGGGGTTCTGGTTCTTCGATTAATAATCCCCCCCGACTTATATCCACACCGAGATATTCAGCAATCAAAGTAATAAATATACCACCTCCTATTATACTGTGCGGTCTCATGCCCCTAACCATAGCTGATAAATAATAACCCACACAATAAGGTATACTTACAGCGCTTTGTGGGTCTCGAATACACATGTGTAAAACAAATCCTGTTCATTTACCTTTTCCTTATTCTTACCTCTTTGTGTAATCGAATTAGCTAAAAACCTATGAATTACTCTTAACTCTGCTCTATCTATATCCAAATAAGAGTAATTTCCCCCTTTAAATCGGTGATAGCTAGTTATTTGACTCCATACACCATGCGTATCAAAATTTTCAACAATTTTCCTACCGTTCAATATCAACCCTCTACAATCGGCAGATGCTAACTCCTCAGACGTATATATACGTAAGGCCTGAGCCATGTCTAGTAAAGACATGTAGCGCATCGAACCTCCTAACAAAAATCTAATAAAAGATCGATCGGTTAAACTAGCTATCCGATCATTTATTTCTATACTACAAAATAATTCTTCACACCATACTTTATATACTGGTCTACGCATGTTGAATAATCGTACCCAATCGTTAAAAGTAGAATTACCATACCTCTGTGTAAGTAATTCTCTAATTGGCCCAACCAATTCTACAGCTTCTAACGGTTCCCATTCTATTACCCTAGGTACTTCAACAGCTTTAGAATGAAGAGTATGCAAGCCCCTTTGGTATTTTGAATAATCTATCTAACGTCTGTCAAATCTCAAGTTCGGGTGCAAATCTTCCAAGTGCATATCTGAAAATGTCATAACTGGATGAGGTATATCTTGTTTATAATAGCTATCAACATCCTGTTGTTCCGCATTCTCAGGAGGAGCATTGCGAGCTTGGGATGAAGATTCACTCCTTTCAGTCTGCAAAACACATCAAACACAATTTTTGTGCATCCAAATATGCATTAGTGTCAGCAAAATCATCAATCAAAATAATTACAATGACATGTTCAATTTATATCAAACTTATGCTTATTTTCATATTTTTATCAAATCTACATTTTTTCAAATAAGCATATACGAAAATGTTTGCCAAGTTCATAAGCATTCAACTCAAATAACATGTCAAAATAATCATTACTAGCAATTAAACAAGTTTCATATGGCATTATCTCTCAAAAATCAAGTTCATGAATTTTAGACTTGAAAAAGTCCACTTTAATTCTCAAAAATCATGTTTAGGCTCAAAGTTTGGATCATTTAACTACCTAAACATGTTACACTACTTAATTTAGTAATAATTCATGACAAAAATCGGCCATAACCTGTTTATATCAAAAAGCCCCAAATTTGCTCAAGAACACAAACCCTAGATTACTCAAAATTTGAAGTTTAAGGCTTCTAATCATGTTAAATAGCATCAATCTAGGTTATACAAGCATAATACATAAACAATTTAAACATAATTACACTAAAAAGCATCAAAATTGAATTGGGTATAAAATTGTTCAAGAACACTAATTTTCGAATTAAATGGTGTTTAGGTGTAGAAATTTACCGTTTTTCTTGAGTAATTCCTTGATAGCATCCTTCTCAACATGATTTTAGTAAAAAATTTGATGAAAAATGGTGAAAAATTGCGAATTTGAGATGTGTTTGTGTGTGTATTTCGCAGTATTTTGTGGAAATGGGGAAGGAGCTGTCTGTTCAACTCGTTTTATTTTTTTTTTCCTTTGTTTTAGGACGAGGTCGTTTCGGAACGATGTCCTAGTCCGTCCTTCGATAAAATTTTAAAATTTGTCTTTTTGTAGCGATTGTTTTAAAAGCTAAGATTTTTGGGTTTTTTAATGTTTTTGGCATACTTTAATTCAATAAGATTAAAAATAATGATAATAAAAGTTCTCGTCCCTCCCTCGGGTAAAGCAATTTCGGTTCGACGACCTAGTCTTCAACTTACGACGAATTTTAAAAATCATATTTTTAACTTAGCGAAATAAAGTAAATTTTTGTTTTTAAATTCACACCAAACTTAGATTTAAAATGCATAAAATTAAAAATTCACACCAAACTTAATTAAAAATTCATATTATAAATTCACACCAAACTTATATTATATTTTTGTTTTTATACATACAAACTTATATTAAAAATATTAATTTTTCAAATATTTACAATTTTAAATATATTAATTTAAAAAGTTTACAATATTAATTTAAGATTTATATATTAATTTTAAAAACATGGTAAAAATAAAATTAAAAATCTTTTTGGCTTTTATCCCACTTTAATCAATCAAATATTATCAAAAATATGCACCCCTCTTTTCGGTAAAGTAATTTCGGTTCCATGACCTAATTTAACTCATGACGAATTTTTGAAATATTTTGGGTTGATTGATTAAAGATATTTATACCTCAAGAATAAACGTTAAATTTCGCAGTGATGTAATAAATTTTTGTATAATATCAACAATTTCGGTCGCCAAACCTAATTTCATCGAATACCAATTTAATACTTTATAGCGAACAAATTAGCGTTTATTATCAAAAGGTTAAAAATGAAAATAAAAAATAAAAACTGTACAGACTTACCTGTGAGATAGTATTCTTAGTGATACGATCTATCCCACTCATAAGATAGTCGGTTTAATTGGTTTTCCATGGCTACATAGGCGTAACCTCGAGCATTCAGTGTTTTTTCTTCTAAACATATGAACGGTCCGTCTCTGCATAAAGTAACAAATTCGGTGTTTGAATAAATTTGATTATTTGAACATTTACCTCCATGTGACCATTTTCCGCATTTGTGACATTTTTCAAGGTGTCGTGCTCTTCTTTTCGCTGCGGATTTTGATTTTCCTTTACCAAATTGTAACTTATTATCTTCGCATCTGGATTCTTTTCTTGCTCTGAAAGGACCCGTTCATATACATTATAAACGATTCACAATAGTTGATTACATCGCGAGGTATTTGACCTCTATATGATACATTTTACAAACATTGCATTCGTTTTTAAAAGACAAACTTTCTTTACAACGAAAGTTGACGGCATGCACACCATTTCATAATACATCCAACTATAATTGGCTTAATAATAATCTTGATGAACTCAATGACTCGAATGCAACGTCTTTCAAAATATGCCATGAATGACTCCAAGTAATATCCTTAAAATGAGCTAATGCACAGCGGAAGATTTCTTTAATACCTGAGAATAAACATGCTTTAAAGTGTCAACCAAAAGGTTGGTGAGTTCATTAGTTTATCATAATCCATCATTTCCGTAATAGTAATAGACCAAAAGATTTCAGTTTCTATAAATATCCGTACACTCGCAAGTGTATAAAAGTATTCTATAAGTTGTAGGCACCCGGTAACAAGCTTTAACGTTCATGTTTTACCCTCTGAAGTACACCAGATCAGGTGTGTTTAAAATAACCTCGAAGTACTAAAGCATCCCATAGTCAGGATGGGGTTTGTCAGACCCAATAGATCTATCTTTAGGATTCGCGCCTACCGTACATAGACAAGTAGTTTAATGTTACCAAGCTAAGGGTATATTTCTGGTTTAAACCCACATAGAATTAGTTTTAGTATTTGTGTCTATTTCGTAAAACATTTATAAATCAGCGCATGTATTCTCTGCCCAAAAATATATATAAAAAGGGAGCAAATGAAACTCACAATACTGTATTTTGTAGCAATTATGTATATGACGGCACTGAACAAGTGCAGGGTTTGTCTCGGATTCACGAACCTATATTAAGTATATATATTTATATGTTGGTCAATATCTGTCTAACAATTTAGGTCAAGTCGTAGTGTATCACAATCCTAATGCTCGAGACCGACATGCAAAAGTCAACAAAAGTCAACTTGACCCAAAATGACTTTCAAAATCTATACATGTTTAGTATATAACTTATATATAGTAGTTTTATATATTTAAATATATTTATCAGATCTTATTATACTAAATAATACAAGTCATTTATTAATAAATAAAAATTTATATTAAAATTCATATATGATAAAAATATACTTTTATATATCTCAAGTAATAAAATTTATAAAATTCACTTAATATCATAAAAATATAGTGGTATGTATTATTAATGTAATTACATTACGTGTGGTAAAAATATCTTTGTACGCATATTTATTTGATAAAATAATATTGATAATAATAATAATGATAAAAATAATAAAATGATAGTTTCAATAAAAATATTAATTTTTAGTAATAAAGATAATTTTAGTAATAACATCAACTGATAACAGTTATAATAATCGTTTTAATAATAATATTAAAATTAATGATAATTCAGTTGACCATATCTTTTAATCCGTTCATCGAAACCACACGATTTCTAAATGAAAAGTTATTAATTTTTTTTTCTTCAGCTTTTCAACGACATGCATATCATATAACTTATCTCAGTAGCATATGTATCAAATTCGTGATTTATCATAAACTATTTAATGACGAAACTAAGCATACAAACATGCATAATCATATATACTCGAGCACTAGTCAGGGATACACTATTAATATATAAAAGATAAGATATGAATGCTCACGTATCAATATTGTGATTCAATATTGCAGGAAAGTACGTAGACGCAACGAAAATGATAAACGTTAGGTTGACCTCACGAGCAATACCCTCGATCAATACCCATAACCTTCATAGCTATAATCCATAATTTCCTTAGCTATATCCCATTTGAAAACTTATTTTGAAATCGTCTGAATATAACTCCGTCGTAGTATTTTATGTATACTAATAATATCTTGAAATAGTACTAAGTAAATATATATATATGTAATTCGATTGAGAGAGTTTAGAGAAATATATTTTCAAGTTTCTATGAAATAATGAAACCTATTGAATTCTATTTATAATAGATTTTTGAATTATTAAAGTATGAATTATTAAAGTGAATTATTAAAGTATGAATTATTAAAGTGAATTATTAAAGTATGAATTATTAAAGTGAATTATTAAAGTATGAATTATTAAAGTATGAATTATTAAAGTTAAAGTAAAGTAAAAGTAAAGTAAAGGTAAAGTTAAAGTATAGTAAAAGTATAAAAATATGTACGTATAATATGCGTATAAAAATATATAATATTAATTTAAATCGTTATATATATTTAATAAAATAAAATATAAATATCGTTATCTTTATCATACTGGTTAAGTAATGAGTTGTCAAAAAGAATAGATTTCTTAAATCACAGTGGACCTCATAACATAGGCCCGTAATCATATCATAATGTATCTGATAATTCAATCATTTGATATTATCTCTTAATTCTGTCGATAAATATATCGAAACAAATATGTTCATGTAAAGTATCATATATCTAATACTTTGTTAATGTTTTCAGTTAATATTATATATTATATATACATATCTATATACACATAATTGTTCGTGAATCGTCAAACACGGTCAAAGGGTAATTGATTACATGAATGTAGTTCCAAACGTTTTAAGATTCAACATTACAAATTCTGCTTATCGTGTCGGAAACATATAAAGGTTAAGTTTAAATTTGGTCGGAAATTTCCGGGTCATTACAGTACCTACCCGTTAAAGAAATTTCGTCCCGAAATTTGATCGAGGTCGTCATGGCTAACTATAAAAATGTTTTCATGATGAATATGAGTTGATAAATAGAGTTTTATCATCATTGAGTAATATAGATAAAATAATTTGATTACGCGAAGAGTATAAGTGAAGCTATCGCAAGAGAGTGAAATGAGTAAACGTATATTCGTTTTAACCGATGACGTAGTTATGATTGATTTTCGGAATTCATGGGATTTAAAGAAAATCTTTGCAATAAGATTTGGTTCTTCGGCGATTAAGGAAATCAGGATCTTCTTTGATTAAATGCGATAATCTGTCTCGATTTCTCTGTCTGATATTTTACTATAATTCCACCCCCTTCGTTTCTTTATTTCCACATCTCACACCTTCTAGTCTTTCTCCCCAATTCATACTTTAAAGCATTCGTTAATATGCTTCATCCAGTATTGATTCTTGATATACTCTTAACTTTCATATATGTTATTCTTCTTTTTCATCTACCACCGGAGGAAGTTATTTTCTTCTACCATTACCTTGGGGTTATTGTGTTTTTCATTCTCCTGTGTCTTTATATTGCTATACGCATTGATATACAAGGTTTGTAATTTCGGGGTTGTTATCGGGCTTTATATTCTCCATTATATTTCGGAGCTTCATGCTTTCGTTTTCTCTTTCCGACCTTAAGTCAAGCGGATAATGGTCCAGAATTCGTAGATATGAATTTTTGGATGAACATAGTTAATATTCCAAGAAGAAAATTGTAATGGCACGATCTTGATTTGGCAAATTACCAGAATATCCGAAAATATAGAGCTATCAAGATGATATGTTCTTAATATGTTTGGAAATTGGGTAGAATGTAAGAGTCGTGTAAACAGTACATGATGACAGTATGTTCTGTGAATCATCACGTTCCATTAGAAACTCAGCATGACTTACTGTAATATAATCACGTTGATCAAGTGTCATATTATTATACTAATTCATGCTTCAGTTCCCAACACTACTTCAAAAACATTTCTATTTTAAATTCAAAATTTTTTTTTTTTTAGAATTTAGAAACAAACACAGTTTCTTTTTATGTTGTAACGCAGATATTGCGAAGAGATAAAAGATTTCAGATAAGAATAGTTGTGAAAATATCTTCAGGAATATCGAAGATATTATAATAAAAGATACGATAATATGGATGATGAAGAAGATTTGTCTGTGAAGGTTTAGAATAAGAAGTAAGTTGTTTGCTAACGATTTCAGTAGACACTGAATCATTTGGATCCTTTGAAGGCAGGTTTAGTCTTTGTGATTTGTCCACAGCCTCCTTCATGGTATGCTCAATCCGTTTTCCAGTTTCAAACCTTCTCTTTTTCTCAACTTTACCACCATACTATTCTTTATCATCAAACTTTTGACGGTTAAAGTCGTTTACAGTTTTTGCTGCTTCATCAGCATTTTTCCAATTTCGGAGAATTAGTTCATGGTTTGGGATGTTTTTCAGAAAATTCACATTCGAAGTATGTAAGTCTAGGAGATAGACGTTATATGTATAACTTTTGACGTAAAATTGTCGCGAAATTCAAAATACTGATTGCTAATTCCCAGTAGTTGGTGTGACAATTATTGTTACAGGATGTAGGTGAGTACATGATGGGGTTTTAATGAATAAATATAGTGGCTTTTCGGAGAGGCTTAAGTCGAAGGTTAATGAAGTTGTTGATAAGTTTACTGCTAATGTGGCGAGATATGAAAGGTTCTCCGGTAACAATGATGAAGGGGTAATTGTTATAATAAGGTTTATTCGTATAAACAATTGAAGGTGATTTGCTGGAGCTGTGACAAAACTGTCTATTTTGGAAAGAGATTGAAAAATTATATTTGGTAATAAATATCAAAGGATCTGACATGGATACGTGTTAAACTATAACTTTGGTTTCGAGAGCTTTTCAGATGCATGACAGTGGGTAATATGTGGTTGGATCATCATCTCGCATGTCTTTAGGAATTTTGAAGTGTTTGAACACATATTGTAATTGTTAATATACATATGATGTTCTAAGATTTTGAATGATATAAATATTTTTGTGAGTTCCATGAATAGAAATGAGGTTCTAGGACAGTTTTGAAGTCAAAGTATAGTTTTAAAAGATGTAGGAATCTAAGAGTGACGATTTCGGTTATATCTTGAATCGAATTATGAGATTTCAAAATCATAATATGTAATTAGATTTTGAATGAGTATGGTTGTTTTGATTTTTATAAAAGAATGTATATTGTTGTGAAAGTAGGGAGTATAATGGATGATTTGCTGAATCAGATTCGAAGAATGTAACATAATAATTGTGAATTTATATATCTCTCGGGTATTACCTACCCGTTAAAAAAAATTCACAATTAATATTTTGTACAAAAGAATTTTATTACAGTCTTTATGGAAATATATATGTGTATATTTCTTCAGATGTAATATTGATTTAATGAGTTAATATTAAATTAAACTCATTTGATTTATGGTTAAGGCGAGGATAGATAATGTCTAAACTTTAGAAATTACATAATCGCCGTAGAATGTTTCCCCAATGAAGTTATGAATCAATACTTCATCGTTGTGGTATTCCTTGGTATCTACATGGCGTATGATGTCGATGCTCGTGGGACAGATTGTGAAGTTGAGGTTTGCGATGCGGTTATTGTTGGTGGTGGTAATGGTACTGTTGATGGCGGTACTGGTTATGATGTTGGTGCTGCTGCTGGTGTTTGTAATCTTTGCACCATATTCTCCAAAGCCACTACCCGAGCGCGAAGCTCGTTGACTTCTTCTATTACACCGGGGTAATTGTCGATTCAGGCGAGCGGATAAATAAGATCTAGAATTTGGTGTAGTATACAATCATGACGAGATACTCTGGAAATGAGAGAGAAAATGGTGTTTCGGACAGGTTCGCCGGTAAGTGCTTCAGGTTCATTGCCAAGAGGGCAATGTGGTGGATGAAAGGGATCGCCTTCTTCTTGTCTCCAATGGTTAAGTAGATTACAAACCCATCCCCAATTCATCCAGAATAGATGATGGCTAATTGGTTGATTCATTCCGGTCACGCTGCTTTCGGAGCTCATGTGGAAATCCATATCGGCATAGCTGTCGGAATCCGAGGAACTCGAACTGGTTGAGGGATCCATCTTGTATGGTCAGGGAAAGAATTTTTTTTTTGGTATGAAATAGATTGTAGAATTTAGATTTGGTATTCTTCAATACATAATTTACATATGTATATATAATACCAAAATCCCATAAATTACGGAGGAATCTTTGAAAGATGTCAGTCAAAGTTCACAGTAACAGATATGCTAAGATAAGAATTCGTCTATACACTATTATGAAATAAATGTAGGAAAACGCGTCTAGACTTAAGAATGATAAGCAGGTAATTTCCTAAGGATGGTAAGTAGATGATTTCCGACTAAAAATGATAAGCAAAAATTTTGACATGCAAACAAGGTCGAAGTCCAGACTCACTAATGCATCTTAACAACTATCAGTTAGACACACTAATGCAAGACCTGGTTCGCTAAGACCACCGCTCTGATACCAACTGAAAGGACCCGTTTATATACATTATAAACGATTCACAATAGTTGATTACATCGCGAGGTATTTGACCTCTATATGATACATTTTACAAACATTGCATTCGTTTTTAAAAGACAAACTTTCTTTACAACGAAAGTTGACGGCATGCACACCATTTCATAATACATCCAACTATAATTGGCTTAATAATAATCTTGATGAACTCAATGACTCGAATGCAACGTCTTTCAAAATATGCCATGAATGACTCCAAGTAATATCCTTAAAATGAGCTAATGCACAGCGGAAGATTTCTTTAATACCTGAGAATAAACATGCTTTAAAGTGTCAACCAAAAGGTTGGTGAGTTCATTAGTTTATCATAATCCATCATTTCCGTAATAGTAATAGACCACAAGATTTCAGTTTCTATAAATATCCGTACACTCGCAAGTGTATAAAAGTATTCTATAAGTTGTAGGCACCCGGTAACAAGCTTTAACGTTCATGTTTTACCCTCTGAAGTACACCAGATCAGGTGTGTTTAAAATAACCTCGAAGTACTAAAGCATCCCATAGTCAGGATGGGGTTTGTCAGACCCAATAGATCTATCTTTAGGATTCGCGCCTACCGTACATAGACAAGTAGTTTAATGTTACCAAGCTAAGGGTATATTTCTGGTTTAAACCCACATAGAATTAGTTTTAGTATTTGTGTCTATTTCGTAAAACATTTATAAATCAGCGCATGTATTCTCAGCCCAAAAATATATATAAAAAGGGAGCAAATGAAACTCACAATACTGTATTTTGTAGCAATTATGTATATGACGTCACTGAACAAGTGCAGGGTTTGTCTCGGATTCACGAACCTATATTAAGTATATATATTTATATGTTGGTCAATATCTGTCTAACAATTTATGTCAAGTCGTAGTGTATCACAATCCTAATGCTCGAGACCGACATGCAAAAGTCAACAAAAGTCAACTTAACCCAAAATGACTTTCAAAATCTATACATGTTTAGTATATAACTTATATATAGTAGTTTTATATATTTAAATATATTTATCAGATCTTATTATACTAAATAATACAAGTCATTTATTAATAAATAAAAATTTATATTAAAATTCATATATGATAAAAATATACTTTTATATATCTCAAGTAATAAAATTTATAAAATTCACTTAATATCATAAAAATATAGTGGTATGTATTATTAATGTAATTACATTACGTGTGGTAAAAATATCTTTGTACGCATATTTATTTGATAAAATAATATTGATAATAATAATAATGATAAAAATAATAAAATGATAGTTTCAATAAAAATATTAATTTTTAGTAATAAAGATAATTTTAGTAATAACATCAACTGATAACAGTTATAATAATCGTTTTAATAATAATATTAAAATTAATGATAATTCAGTTGACCATATCTTTTAATCCGTTCATCGAAACCACACGATTTCTAAATGAAAAGTTATTAATTTTTTTTTCTTCAGCTTTTCAACGACATGCATATCATATAACTTATCTCAGTAGCATATGTATCAAATTCGTGATTTATCATAAACTATTTAACGACGAAACTAAGCATACAAACATGCATAATCATATATACTCGAGCACTAGTCAGGGATACACTATTAATATATAAAAGATAAGATATGAATGCTCACGTATCAATATTGTGATTCAATATTGCAGGAAAGTACGTAGACGCAACGAAAATGATAAACGTTAGGTTGACCTCACGAGCAATACCCTCGATCAATACCCATAACCTTCATAGCTATAATCCATAATTTCCTTAGCTATATCCCATTTGAAAACTTATTTTGAAATCGTCTGAATATAACTCCGTCGTAGTATTTTATGTATACTAATAATATCTTGAAATAGTACTAAGTAAATATATATATATGTAATTCGATTGAGAGAGTTTAGAGAAATATATTTTCAAGTTTCTATGAAATAATGAAACCTATTGAATTCTATTTATAATAGATTTTTGAATTATTAAAGTGAATTATTAAAGTATGAATTATTAAAGTGAATTATTAAAGTATGAATTATTAAAGTGAATTATTAAAGTATGAATTATTAAAGTGAATTATTAAAGTATGAATTATTAAAGTGAATTATTAAAGTATGAATTATTAAAGTGAATTATTAAAGTATGAATTATTAAAGTTAAAGTAAAGTAAAAGTAAAGTAAATATAAAGTTAAAGTATAGTAAAAGTATAAAACTATGTACGTATAATATGCGTATAAAAATATATAATATTAATTTAAATCGTTATATATATTTAATAAAATAAAATATAAATATCGTTATCTTTATCATACTGGTTAAGTAATGAGTTGTCAAAAAGAATATATTTCTTAAATCACAGTGGACCTCATAACATAGGCCCGTAATCATATCATAATGTATCTGATAATTCAATCATTTGATATTATCTCTTAATTCTGTCGATAAATATATCGAAACAAATATGTTCATGTAAAATATCATATATCTAATACTTTGTTAATGTTTTCAGTTAATATTATATATTATATATACATATCTATATACACATAATTGTTCGTGAATCGTCAAACACGGTCAAAGGGTAATTGATTACATGAATGTAGTTCCAAACTTTTTAAGATTCAACATTACAAATTCTGCTTATCGTGTCGGAAACATATAAAGGTTAAGTTTAAATTTGGTCGGAAATTTCCGGGTCGTTACATGCTCCGTCCAATCTTTCTCTGATTACTGATACTAGTTCACTCGAAAGTGTGTCATTATTAAGTTTAGTGATCAAAGCGTGTAGCATTAGACCATGGTTTAGTTCACAGGAAGTCTTCATTTCGTAAAAACCTAAAAAAAATAAAAATTCAGAATGGGGGGAGAAGACTAGTTCTTTAGGGTCTGCTAGGGAAAGACCATTCGAGTTCCATTTTCGAGAACTACACGAAAACGGAAAATCTAACTCTAACAGAAATACATAAACCTCCCTATACTTAGTTGAAATTGTGATTAACATTATTTTCAATTGAATCATTAACAACTTGTATATCTTTGACTTTTACTTTAATCCATTTGTTGATTTCCTCCGTAACTTTCACAAATTCAACTAACATCGCCTTTTCTTTTGACGATAAATTGGATATTAATCGGTTACATAACTTAAAGCTTCCTTTAATCTTAGCATCGTGAATCCGTTTATAAAGTTTCTTCGTTGAACTGTTAAAAATGGGTTCATCTAATTTCGTAACATCAACGGCATTCTTTGTGATTGGATCATCATTAAGTGTTTCTTCATCATTCCCACACTTATGCATTTTTATTGGTCTAACAGTTTTGGTTGGTGGAGATCTAAACTTTCGGTTCACAAAGGTGATCGATGTATCACCATCCCTAAGTGTCATTCTACCTTCTCTTACATCAATGAATGCCTCGGTGGTTGCTAAAAATGGGCTACCTAGAATTAGAGGAATATCAAGGTTTTCCTCCATATTAATCACTATGAAGTTTGCAACAAAGGTCAAACTTCTCACGTTAACAAGTAAATTATTTGCTATTCCAACCGGGTGTTTAATGGTTTGGTCAAATGATTGAACACCTATTTTGGTTAGTTTTAATTTACCCATGCCTAATCTTTTGTATAAGGAAAGAGTCATAATATTTTCACTTGCTCCTAAATCTGCGAGTCCATTATATACAGCACCATCATTAAGCAAGCAAGAAATGATAAATTCACCCGGGTCTCCTGCTTTAGTAAGTCGAGTTGGCTTGTAAACCTTTTTCGGTTGTTCTTTTCTTGGTTCTTTCACTTCTATTTGAACTTCTTGTTCACATTTTTCTTCGTTTCTTGGAATGGGAGGTTTGTATAAGAATTTTTCTTCATCACTCAAATTTGAATCCTCCTTATATTCTAATTTTGATTTTTCATATGTTGTTGATAACATATTTATGTTTTCATTTTGAAGGTTTTCTTGGGTGGTGAAATTATGATTAACTTCATTGTCAACTTCCATCGGACCATGTATGTAATGTTTAACTCTGTGACCATTAACTTAAAATTCAATCCCATTTGAATTTATTAATTCTATCGTTCCGTATGGGAAAACTCTTTTGACTATGAATGGTCCAGACCATCTTGATTTCAATTTTCCAGGAAATAGCTTGAATCGTGAATTGAAAAGAAGAACTCTGTCTCCTTCTTTAAATTCTTTTGAACTTCTGATTCTTTTATCATGCCATTTCTTCGTTCTTTCTTTATAGATTAATGAATTTTCGTCTGCTTCATGTCTTAATTTTTCTAATTCGTTTAGTTGACTTAACCGTAGACGTCCAGCTTCATGTAAATCAAGATTACATGTCTTCAAAGCCCAAAATGCTTTGTGTTCAATTTCTACTGGAAGATGACATGCTTTTCCATAAACGAGTTTAAAAGGTGTGGTTCCAATTGGAGTTTTGTAGGCTGTTCTAAAAGCCCAGAGTGCATCCTCCAATTTAATGGACCATTCCTTCGGATTTGATCCTACGATTTTCTCTAGAATACGTTTTAAAGCTCGGTTGGTATTTTCAACTTGTCCACTCGTTTGTGGATGATAAGCGGTGGAGATTTTATGAGTTACTCCATATCTTTTGAGAACTTTCTCAAGTTGATTATTACATAAATGAGTACCCCGATCACTTATTAAAGCTTTCGGTGTTCCAAACCTTGCAAAAAGACGTTTTAAAAAGTTGACTACAACTCGTGCATCGTTAGTTGGGAGAGCTTGTGCTTCCGCCCATTTAGATACATAATCAATGGCTACGAGAATGTAGAGATTATTATGAGATTTTGGAAATGGACCCATAAAGTCAATACCCCAAATGTCAAATACTTCACATACTTGAATGACATTTTGTGGCATTTCATCACGTTGACTTATTTTTTCGGCCCTTTGACAAGCATCACAGGATTTGCAAAGAAGGTGTGCATCTTTGTAAATTGTAGGCCAATAGAATCCAGCATCGTAAACTTTTCTTGCTGTTAGTTGAGGCCCATAATGCCCTCCTGTCGGTCCTGTGTGACAATGGTTTAAGATTTTACTAGCTTCATCTCCGAATACACATCGGCGTATTATTCCATCTGGACAACTTTTAAACAAATGTGGATCTTCCCAGAAATAGTGTTTTATATCACTAAAGAATTTCTTTCGTTTTTGGTACGACAATCCTTTTTCAAGGAATCCACAAACTAAGTAGTTTGCATAGTCTGCAAACCATGGTATTTCATTATAATCTATTTTTAATAGATATTCATCAGGAAAGTTGTCTTGTATGGCCGATTCATTTAGAACTTCTAATTCAGGATTTTCAAGACGAGAAAGATGATCAGCGGCGAGATTTTCTGCTCCTCTTTTATCTCGGATTTCAATATCGAACTCTTGTAAGAGTAAGATCCAACGGATTAATCTTGGTTTAGCATCTTGTTTCGAAAATAGGTATCTAAGAGCAGAATGGTCGGTATAGACCACCGTTTTTGCTAGAACGAGATATGAACGAAATTTGTCAAAAGCAAAGACAATAGCAAGGAGTTCTTTTTCAGTAGTTGTGTAATTTGTTTGTGCTCCCTGTAATGTCTTACTAGCATAATATATAGGTTGAAATATTTTTTCAATCCTTTGTCCTAAAACGGCTCCCATTGCAAAATCACTTGCATCGCACATAAGTTCAAATGGTAGATTCCAATTTGGAGTTATCATGATCGGCGCATTAGTGAGTTTCTCTTTAAGAATATTAAAAGATTTGATACATTCATCTGAAAAGATGAATGGAGCATCCTTTTCTAGGAGTTTATTCATAGGAGTGGCAATTTTAGAAAAATCTTTTATGAAACGTCGGTAAAAATCGGCATGCCCTAGAAAACTCCTAACTCCTCTAACATTGGTGGGATGTGGAAGTTTAGCAATTACATCTACTTTAGCTCTATCCACTTCAATTCCTTCCTTTGAAATTTTATGTCCAATAACGATGCCTTCTTTAACCATGAAATGGCATTTCTCCCAATTAAGTACTAGATTTGATTGTTCGAATCTAATAAGCATTCGTTCAAGATTAACTAAACATGATTTAAATGTATCACCGAAGACTGAAAAGTAATCCATGAAAACTTCCATGCATTCTTCTATCATGTCGTGAAAAATCGCCATCATGCACCTTTGAAAGGTTGCAGGGGCGTTGCAAAGTCCAAATGGCATGCATTTGTAAGCAAAAGTACCATAAGGGCACGTGAATGTGGTTTTCTCTTGATCTTCGGGTACTATTGGAATTTGAAAATATCCGGAAAAACCATCAAGAAAACAATAGTAGCTGTTTCTGGCTAATCTTTCCAACATTTGATCAATAAAAGGTAAGGGAAAGTGATCTTTTCTGGTGGCGTCATTTAATTTTCTATAATCAATACATACACGCCATCCTGTTACAGTCCTAGTAGGAATAAGTTCATTTTTCTCTTTTGTAATGACAGTCATGCCACCCTTCTTAGGCACGCATTGAACTGGGCTTACCCATAGACTATCAGAAATTGGATAAATTAAACCTACATCTAGCAGTTTAATAATTTCTTTTTTAACAACATCTTGCATATTAGGATTTAGTCTTCGTTGGCGTTGCACATACGTTTTATGACCTTCTTCCATAAGGATTTTATGTGTGCAATACGAAGGACTTATTCCTTTAATATCATGAATCTTCCATGCAATGGCTGGTTTATGAGCTTTCAACACAGAAATGAGTTGTGATTTCTCATTTTTAGTAAGAGAAGACGATATTATTACAGGTAATTCAGATTCACCATGTAAATAAGCGTATTCTAAATGGTTTGGAAGTGGCTTTAACTCTAATGTCGGAGGTTCTTCTATAGATGATTTATATCGATATCTGTCTTCTTCTTTTAGCATTTGAATTTCTTCTGTTGTTGGTTCATATCAATTAGCTATTAGTGTAGCTAACATTTCAGCTTCATCAATTGGTTCAGTTCCTTCTCCTAAAGAACATTCTCCCGTTCCTTGTAATTCTAGAAATTCTTCTAACAATTCTGCATGTGAATCTATAGTTTGAATATAATAGCATGTATCATCTGCAGATTGCGGTTGTTGCATTGCTCTATCAACTGAAAAGGTAACACTCTCGTCCTCTATACTTAGGGTCAATTTTTTACCAAACACGTCTATCATTTCTTTAGCCGTGTTTAAGAATGGTCTTCCTAATATGAGAGGAACTTGAGAATTTTCTTCCATGTCCAGAACAACAAAATCTACTGGAAATACTAAAGTACCAACTTTAACTAGCATGTTCTCCATTATCCCTCTAGGATATTTTATTGATCTATCGGTTAGTTGTATGCTTATTCTTGTTGGTTTCAATTATCCAAGGTCTAGTTTAGCGTATAGTGAATACGGCATTAAATTTATACTAGCACCTTAATCTGCCAATGCTTCTATTGAACTAAGACTACCCAGAAAACATGGAATTGTGAAACTTCCTGGATCAGATAATTTTTCTGGTATCTTATTCAACAGTACTGCAGAACAATTAACATTCATAGTAACAGCCGAGAGTTCTTCCATTTTCTTTCTATTCGTGATCAGATCTTTCAAAAATTTAGCATATCTAGGCATTCCTGAAATCACATCAATGAAAGGAAGATTTACATTTATCTGTTTAAACATATCCAAGAATTTAGATTGCTCGGCTTCAAGTTTCTCTTTTTTCATTTTACTCGGGTAAGGAAGTGGTGGTTGGTATGGTTTAACATAAGGTTTAGCCTTAACTGTGTTATCTTCATTAACCTTTTCAACTACCGATTCTGTTTCCTTATCTTGTTCAGGTTGTGGTTCTTGTGGAGTAGGAATAGCTTCATCAGAAGTTTCAGGTATTTCAGGTGGTTTAAGTGTTGTACCACTTCTTGTGGTAATGGCTTTAGCTGTTTCATTCCGGGGGTTAGCATTTGTATCACTAGGTAAACTTCCCGGTTTTCTTTCACCTATTAACCTTGCTAGGTTACTTACTTCTTGTTCCAAGTTTTGAATAGAAGCTTGTTGATTTCTAAATGCTTGAGCATTTTGTTCATTAGTTTGTTTTTGAGATGTGAAAAACTGCGTTTGAGTTTCAACTAGCTTCGTCATCATATCTTCTAAATTTGGCTTTTTATAATCGGTTTGTGGTGGTTTGTTTTGAAAATTAGGTCTTTGCTGATTGTAAGTATTGTTGGATACTTGTTGATTGCTAGGACCTTGTTGGTTGTTGTATGGAATATTTCGATTATAATTCTGGTTTTGATTGTAAATTGGTCTTGGCGGTTGATAATTATTCTGATAATTATTTCTAGGCCTTTGGTTTAGATTTGAAATATTCTCTCTTTGTTCCATTGTTAGTTCAATACTGAGACAATCTTTTGTCAAATGTGGTCCTCCACACTGCTCACAACTAATTCGTATTGAGTGTATATCTTTAGTCATCTTTTCCATTCGTCTCTCGACAGCATCTATCTTTGCGGAAATGGAATCTAAGTCATGGCTAGAATCGGCTCTAGCTGCTTTAGATGATCTAACGATATCTTTTTCTTGGTGCCACTCATGTGAGTGAGAAGCAGTGTTATCAATAATTTTGTAAGCATCAGTTTCGGTTTTCTTCATAATAGAACCACCAGCTGCTATATCGATGTCTTTCCTTGTAGTGATGTCGCATCCTTGGTAGAATATTTGTACTATTTGACAGGTGTCTAAACCATGTTGCGGACATCCTCTTAATAACTTTTCAAATCTTGTCCACGCCTCATATAGAGTTTCGTTTGGCTTCTGTGTGAACGTAACAATTTCTCCTTGAAGTCTTACGGCTTTAGATGCCGGAAAGAATTGTTTAAGAAATTTTTCAACTAAAACGTCCCATGTATCAATCGCCCCTTCAGGTAACGATTCCAACCAATCTTTGGCTTCTCCCTTTAAAGTCCAGGGAAATAACATGAGATATATCTGTTCATCCTCAACTTCCCTTATTTTAAATAGTGTTCAGATCCTATTAAAGGTACGAAGATGTTCATTTGGATCTTCCTTCGGCGCACCACTAAATTGGCATTGATTAGTCACCATGTGTAGAATTTGTCCTTTGATTTCATAATCTGGGGCATTAATGTCTGGATGAGTAATTGCGTGACCTTGGCCAGTGCGTTTAGCTCTCATTCGGTCTTCCATACTTAAAGGTTCCAGATTCTCCATAATTGAATTTGTTGAATTGGAATTACTAGAGGATTCTGATTTAATGGTTCGTTCCTCAACAATCTCTATTTGAATGATTGGTGGTTCCGGAGGAAAAATTAATGGTTCAGGATCTATGAATCGTCCCTGAATATTCTCCGGATTCTCAATTGTGAGGACGGGTTCAAAAAATGGATTATCGGAAATTTGAACTGGAGTACTTGGTCGACTGGATGACGATTCTAAAGAAAAATCAACGGCGACAATATTAGCTAGATGTCTTGATCGAGTTACAGGTGGTGAACGTCTTGCTCGGTGCATTCACTGAATATCCTATTAGTTTTTAAAAAGAAAGAAAAATTATATAAGTTATCCAATTAATAGACTTTTCTGATTTTGCCCACGTTTCGAATAGCCAAAAGATGCAGCAGAGGGGCAGGATTCGTTTGGTCTCAATATAATTGAGTACTGCTTGGCTCCAATAACCCGGTCCACGTACAAATCCAACTATTACTACGAACCAGAAAATTTTGATGTCTATCAATTTAACCACTTAAAATAAATTTTCGTAATTTTAAGAAATTTAGATAAGAAGTAGAATAAAAATCTATGTCCTAAAAACTAGAATAGCGAGAAATAAGAAAGAAAAAGAGCGCGTCGAAAAAGAAAAGGGTCGAAAAATAAAAGGCGTCGAAAAATAAGAAATAAGAAAAAAAGAGACTTATAAAACTTAAAAACACTCGACTAACCCAACCTTATTACTATCACTAACTTAAAATTATAATCGCAAATTGAGATTACTAATTGGAGTGATAATTGATACATAGGTAAAAGGCGTCGAAAAATTAAAATAAGAAAGTAGCGTGTTGAAACTTAAAAAGGCACTAAAAACTAAAAATTAAAAGTTGCTTCTAAAAATATTAAATCTTACAAGTAAAACTATATCCCAAATGGCAATATCTTAAAAAGGTATTAAAACTTAAAAAGGCGTCGCAAAATTCTAAAGCACTTTAATCTTAGACTAAAGAAAAAGCACTTAAGGGATTTTACGGCAAAGCCTAACAATCTAGAAATAAAAATAACTATGGCAAAAACTATATTTAAAACTAATTACGAGTGAAAAACACAAATATTACGCTAAAACAATTAAAAAGGTACAAAACATAAAAATATACTAAAAGTTGTAAAAAGTACCATTTTTATAAAAATATTATTTTTATATTATTTATTTTATAAGAGTGTTAATTTTATAATTTATTTAAATTAATTAAACTAAATATACAAATTAAATAAATAAACTAAACTTAATTAATTAAAAATTAAAACCTAATTAGGGTTTTTAATTATTAATAATAATAATAATTACGTAATGATGCTGTTAGGGTTTCTGTGTACCCGTGTCAGAGAGAACTCCGCGAGTCGCGGTTCTCGAAGCTGAAAAACTCCGCAAGTCGCGGGGTTCGAAATTTCAGATTAGGTGCAGGCCAAAAATCGTTCGTTTCAGTTTTTTTTATTTATATTTTCTGTTTAAATATTTAAATAAAATATTTATAAAAACTAAATAAAACTTATGTTTTAAAAACTAAAATAAAAATAGAAATACTTTATAATTTTATAAAAATAACAATCTAAAAAAATAGATTTATATATATTTATTTATTTTTTCGGTTTTTTTTTATATTGTTTTAAATAAAAACAAAATATTTAAATAAAACTTATATTTTTATAAAATAAAAATAAAGAAACTTTATAAAACTTAAATATTTAACAAATTCTTAAAAATATTTATATTTTTGTTTTTCTTTTTATATTCGAATATTTAAAACGTATTTTTACAAAAACGTATTTTTATAAAAGTAAACTAAAAATAAATTTTTTTTATTTATATATATTTAGCTTTGCTCTTCCAGCTTTTAAGCTAGATTTTAAGTTCCCCGGCAGCGGCGCCAAAAATACTTGATGTCAAAGCTAAGGGGGTATAAAATACTATTAAATTTTAGCCGGAAAATACTATTAAATACGATACAATTTTACACAAGATATTTATTTAATTATTTAGAGAATGGATATACTTAAACCTTGCTACAACACTTATAGGCAGTGTACCTAATCGTACAGTAGTGTAGTTTTTAGTAACTCCGGTTCGTTCCACAGGGAAAAAAAATTCTTTAAACAAAGCTTAATGCTATATTAGTAATATTATTATTATAAATGGGGGGTTTTTACCGTTTAATGACCGGTTTGTCGATTTTAAAAACTTTAGTCGCAGTTAAAACCAAATGTAAAATATTAAATAAATAAAAGACTTAATTTAAAGCGTAAAGTAAATAACGATAATGAAATTGCGATAAATAAAAGTGCGATGAAATAAAATACAATAAAATAAAGTGCGATAATTAGAAGTGCAATTAAATATAAAATAAAGGAAATTAAATATGAAATAAAAGAATTATGCTTATTTAAACTTCTGTAATCATGATGTTTGACGTGTTGATTTTAGTTTTATGCCCATGGGTTAATTGTTTTTTGTCCTGGATTATTTAATATGTCCATACGGATTTGTCCATAATAGTCCATCAGTCATAAATATAAAGAGCGAAAGCCTTCGTCAAATTATTCTTATTCCCGAAGTTAAATATTCCAACTAATTGAGGATTCGAATTGTAACAAGGTTTTAATACTTTGTTTAATGAATACACCAGGTTATCGACTGCGTGTAAACCAAGGTTTTACTACTTTGTTAACAATTACACCAATTACCCTTGAATGTAATTCACCCCTGTTTCAACAAGTCTATTAACTATTAATCCAGTTCCGTGTCCGGTAAAATGAATAATTATTGGTATTTATAGATATCCCGCCCACCGTACCCAGTCAATCGTATGTGGTTATATATAAATACGTCGAATTATAAGTTTGTATATTAAATTAACAAGGTATTGTTTAGTTAATATAAAACCCATTAATAGTCCATAGTCTAATTTCCACAAGTGTCGTTCTTTTATCCAAACCCCAATTATGGTACAAAGCCCAATTACCCAATTTTAGTAATTATCCCAACATCATGATTACTTCGGGATTAAATAAGCATAATAATAACTTAGCTACGAGACATTAATGAAAATAATATAAACATAACTTACAATGATTAAAAATAGCGTAGCGTTACACGGACAGAATTTCGACTTACACCCTTACAACATTCGCTAACATACCCTTATTATTAGGATTTAAAATTAAAATTAAAATTAAAATTAAAATTAAAATATATATATATATTACGTATATATTGAGAGAGAGATAGATTAATGGATATTTTTTACGTCGAACTGCGCTGGATTTTATAGAAATTTTCGTCCAGGGGATCTCCACGACTCGCAGTCCATTTCTTCTTCAAACTCCGCAAGTCGCGGAGTTTGTTTTTACAGCTCACCAAACCTTGGCTCCTAGCTTGTCGACGGATTATATAAATAAATATAATATATAAATAATTTTAGTAATTATTTAAATATTATATTATATTTATGTGCATAGTTAACTTGTAATTTTTAGTCCGTTGCGTCGAGCGTTGAGAGTTGACTCTGGTCCCGGTTTCGGATTTTCGAACGTCCTTGCGTACAATTTAATATCTTGTACTTTGCATTTTGAATCTTGTACTCTTGTAATTTTGAGACGTTTCTTATCAATAATTGGAACCTCTTTGATTGTATTTTGTACTTTTGAGCTTTTTGGTCGTTTGCGTCTTCAATTCGTCGAATCTGTCTTTTGTCTTCACCTTTTATTATTTAAACGAATATCACTTATAAATAGAACAATTGCAACTAAAAGCTTGTCTTTCTTGAGGAATAATGCTATGAAATATATATTCGTTTTTAGCATTATCAGTGACCTAGGCGACAATGCCATAAGTAGGAATCACTCAAATCACTTTTGAGTTTCTTGGTGTTTGCATGGAACATTGAGCTATTGTATGATGTGTAGTCATGAACCAATTCATAAATACCATTCAAAGGCGAAGCCTTAAAATAGAACACATCATCTAAATAAACATGGATATCATCATTAATGAAATTAATATTAAAACAACATTGTTTCAAACGGGATACAGAAATAATGTTTCGAGATAAATCGGGTGCATACAAAACATTTTTCAAAATAAGCTCCAAACCACTTAGGAGCTTCAAAATAAAGTCTCCTTGAGCTACTATGTGCACCTTAGCTCCATTTCCCATGAAGAGACTTGATGTTCTCGCTTCTTGTTTACTTCTTTTGAACCCCTGCATAGAATTGCAAATGTGAGTTCCATATCATGTGTCTAATACCCATGTATTAGAAGAAGTAATACTAAACTCAATGTATACCATATATACATTACCTGAGGTTTACCCGGCATCCCTCTTTTATTTCAACTCCTTTAGGTAGACCGGGTAGTTGCGTTTCCAGTGACCCATTTCACTGCAACCAAAGCACGGATCTTCCTTGGGGTTAGCTTTACCGGCAACCTTTTGCTTCTTGTTGTTGTTGGTTGGAGGTACCATCTTCCCCTTTCCCTTGCCCTTGCCTTGGTAGGTGGGTCATTTCCTTTTAGCCACCTTTGGCTTAGAAGTATTATTGTTTTTGGAGCCGCCTTCATTGATCGTAAACACGGGTGAAGCCCTTTTACCCATGCTTACTTCGGTCGTCTTAAGCATGGCATGTAATTCGCCAATGCTCTTATCCCAACCATTCATGTTGTAATTCATTACGAATGTATCAAACCTTTTTGACAATGAGTTGAGAATAAGGTCCGTGGCTAATTCATTAGACACGTTGCAATTTAGACGGTTCGCTCGATCAATTAGGCTTTTTATCTTAAGGACATAAGATGAAACAGATTGGGAGTCATCCATCCGACATGCATGAAGCGCTCGAACCGTTTCGAAGTGCTCGACACAAGCTTGTTGAAGGAACATCTCCTTCAATTGTGTGATCATGTCATATGCACTATGATGCTCGAAGTCCTTTTGGAGTTCGGGTATCATAGTCCCAAGCATAAGGTAAGAGACTTGCACTGAATCGGTGCAGTACTTATCCCAATAAGCCATGCCTTCCGTATCATCCTCGTCCGGTTGATCGGGAATGGGGTCTTCCAACACATACGCTCTATCCTCTAGTTTGAGGACAATTCTTAGTTTGCGAAACCAATCCATGAAGCTCGTATGGTTGAGTTTTTCCTTTTCGAGGATTGACCTCAACGATAGGTTGTTAAAGTTGATTGGTGCGTTTGGAATGTTGTTGTTATTGGCGATCATCTACAAAATTTAACAAAGTTGTTTAAGTATCAATTTTAATTTAACATTCAATACCCTTTAAATCCAATTGATAATTATTAAATTTTAGAATCCAACGGTAAACCAAATTTCGGTTAGGTGACCTTTATCCCGTCATTTGATTTAGCTAGGTAGTCTTTATATGACAATTGCAATCCTTTTACAACTTCTAAGTTATGGGATCATGCAATCCTTTTGTATGGCATATTTCTCCCATCAACGCCTATTTGTTCCTCATGCTTCGGTGACCCTAAGTTCATGATTCCCAAATCAAGTCGTCCTACTTATGTAAACGTGTAAATTTAACATACAAGTGGTTAGGTGACCTTTATCCCACAAGTGTGCGAAATTCACCTTAATCATATTAGTTTGCTCATAACGGTTAGGTGACCTTTATCCCATTATGAGTTCCTTAATATTTTTAAGTGTCACACAAAAGGATGGCGTTTAACTTGCTTGCCTTGTTGATTAAGGGATTTTAAGTTTTCATAATTTCTAGTTTAAGAAAACTATTGTACCATACACCAACATGCATTTAGTGTATGGTTTATTTGAAACCCATTTTTCATGTTATGTAATAAAGCCAATTTCATTACATTGATATAAACCATTTTATATGTGTTATCCTTTTAATGTTCTTAATAACCATTTATCAATGTCCTTTTGCCACTTTTAATTTAACCAATTAAATTGTCGTTTTGCATGTTGTTAATAATGTCTAATTTAACCAATTAAATTGCCATTTTTCCTGTTGTTAACTTGTGATTTACTTGTATCAACCAAACATACAAACACAATAAACAACCATGCATGCAAAACAAATATGTTTACAATCAAGCCAATTTGGTAGACACTTGTTTAGCCGAAACCAAATGCCACCGGTTAAGGGGTTATAACATAAAGTAGGAGATTTTAAATCTCCCACTTAATCTTGCATCCAAATGCTTCTTCTTGTGTTCTTCCAAGTCTTCATCTTGTATCTTCATCTTATTACAAAATATATCCTAATACATTTTGTCTAGAAAATGAAATACAACCTAATCTATTTTACATACCAAATATAAAATAAATTACATAACCAAAATAATATTATTACAAACCAATTGAATAAATATTATTACAAACCAAATGAATGAATAAATCAACCAAACATACAACCAACTAAAGACAAGGTCAAGGCTTGATTGTGATTAAAAACATACAACAAAATATGACCAAATGGTAAGTTATAAACCCATTTGGAACCTCCTATGAATTCGGCCAACACTTCATACCCACCCAAACCCGACAATTTTTGCATTCCATTTTCATGCATGTACTTAGGATGCAAATATAGTGGGTTTAAAGACCATATAAGAAGCATAATCCATAGACTTTGGCTCTAGATACCATTGATGGAATTTAACAAGTTCATAACAACATGTTCTTATAGTTAACATAATTATAAAACCAATTTTGTCTAAAGTTAAATCAAGCGGAAGCAAATGTTAAGTTCATGTTTATATGTTTAGCCATTTAGTTAAATTTCATGTTAATTTCAAGTCTTGAATATATGCTTACATATAAGAACAAGAAGAGAAGATTTATACCTCCTCAAGCTAGTTGAGGGTTGTTTTCCAAGTTGCAAGATGATGATGAAGATGATGAATGTTGTTATGCGAGGTGTATATGAAATAGCTTTATTTTTACTAGGAAATACTATTAAATACGATACAATTTTATACAAGATATTTATTTATTTATAGAATGGATATACCAAAACCTTGCTACAACACTTATAGGCAGTGTACCTAATCGTACAGTAGTGCAGTTTTTAGTAAGTCCGGTTCGTTTCACAGGGAATCTTTTAAACAAAGCTTAACGCTATATTAGTTTTAATTTATAAAAATACAAATATATATAAGTAATATTATTATTATAAAGGGGGGTTTTTACCGTTTAATGACCGGTTTGTCGATTTTTAAAACTTTAGTCGCAGTTAAAACCTAATGTAAAATATTAAATAAATAAAAGACTTAATTTAAAGTGTAAAGTAAATAACGATAATGAAATTGCGATAAATAAAAGTGCGATAAAATAAACTTGCGATAATTAAAAAGTACGATAATTAAAAGTGCAATTAAATACAATAACAATAAATAAAAGTGCGATAATTAAAAGTGCAATTAAATATGAAAATAAAGGAATTATGCTTATTTAAACTTCCGTAATCATGATATTTGACGTGTTGATTTTAGTTTATTCCCATGGGTTAATTGTCCTTTTTCCTGGATTATTTAATATGTCCGTCTGGTTTTTGTCCATAACAGTCCATCAGTCATAAATATAAAGTGCGAGTGTCCTCGTCAAATTATCCTTATACTCGGAGCGCCCCAAGGTGAATGGCTAGGTTGGATAAAACCACGGTCAAGTAGTTCTTGGATTTGACTTTGCAATTCTTGCATTTCGGATGGAGCAAGTCAATACGGTGCACGTGCTACGGGTGCGGCTCCCGGAATAAGATCGATTTGGAATTCAACCGGTCGATGAGGTGGAAGACCCGGCAATTCGTCGGGAAATACATCGGAAAAGTCACTAACAATTGGCACATCTTCGATATGCTTCTCATCGGACTCGACTTTCTTAACGTGGGCAAGGATCGCAAAACAACCCTTACAGAGTAGTTTTCTAACTTTAAGGCACGAAACGAGGTTGAGTCTGGTGCAACTCTTATCGCCATAAACAATCAAAGGTCCACCATTCTCGGTAGGAATTCAGATTGCGTTAAGATCACAAAGGATGTGAGATTTCGTTTTGACTAACCAATTCATACCGATTATTACATCAAATCTTCCTAGTTCCATGGGTATCAAGTCAATTTCAAATTCCTTACCCAAAATGTTTAACGTACACCCCCGGTAATATGTGTTGGCACTTAATAGTTTCCCGTTAGCCACTTCAATGGTATAAGTGGTATCTAATGGAAGAGGTGGAGTGCTAAAAGAATGAGTCAAAGTCTTGGATACAAAGCATTTATCGGCACCTGAATCGAATAAGCAAGAGACATAAGAATTGTTGAGAAGAAACGTACCCGTGACTAGTTCAGTGTCATCCCGGGCTTCCTCGGTGTTGATGTTGAAAGCTCGGCCTCGCGTATTGGGGTTATCTTTCTTCTTTGGGCATGCATTTCTATAATGACCCGTTTGGCCACATTCGTAACAAGTGCCCGTCTTTGGTGCATTGGGCCACTTTCGAGCGACGGGAGTGGCACTTTTACAATCGTTGGCCTTATGACCAACTCCTTGGCACCGGTGGCAAATTAACTTACTACATTCGCCAAAGTGATGTTTGTTGCATTTGTTGCAAAGTGGTAGGTTCCCGGCATAACCCTTCTTGCCGTCGGAGGTGTAAGGCTTCTTAGCAAAGTTGTTGTTGTTTGATTGGGAGGGTTCCCACTTTCTTTTGTTGCCGCCCGATTTATCCTCGGCCTTAGGTGCCGGAACTACGATTTCGTCAACCGTTTCTATCAATTTGCGGGCCATGTTCAAAGCTTCTTGATGATTAGTGGGTTTGGATGACATTACTCCGTGTTTGATACTCCTTGGAAGACCATCCATGTAAAGTTCAACCCTTAAAGTTTCGGGGTTCACAAGATTTGGGCACATCTAGGCTAGTTCGGAAAATCGTTGATTATAAGCATTGAGATCATTTCCGATCGCCTTTAAAGTTCTTAGCTCTTGTTCGAGCCTTCGGGTTTCTTCACGAGGGAAATATTCGACAATCATCTTTTCTTTCAAGTCGGCCCAAGAGAGGGCGTGAGCTTCATCGGTACCCACCGAATGTACATAAGTATTCCACCATGTAAAGCGACACCGGCGAAGGTGTGAGTGGAGTATTTGACCTTGTCTTGGTCCCGACAACCGCTTATGCTAAAGACGGCTTCCGTTTGCTCAAACCATCGGGTGAGCACGACCGGTCCCCCGGTTCCATCAAAAGTGTGAGGTTCGCACCCCATGAAAACTTTATAGGAGCATCCCTCGTTTGAGTTTCCGGCTCCATTGTTGTTGTTGTTGTTGTTGTGGTTGTTATTATTATTGTTGTTGGATGAGTGACCAGCCATGGCCGCATCTACGGCGGTGGCTATCATCCGTTCGAGAGCTTGTTCGGGAGTTTCATTGCGGCATACACGACGAGGAGCCATTGTTCCTTCAAAACAAAAGGATACCGTTGGTTAGTATTCTAAATAATACTAACCGTGATATGGAATAAAGATAGAGAGAAAATTTTCCTTGACTCGCCTTAAATTCTTTATGCCACAATGTCGGAACGTTCATATGAGTCACCGTAATATAATCCCGGAAATTATATTACCCTGATTCATATATGCATTCGACATCATTTCATATAGTCAAGGTGGCGTGTCAATCAAATTAAACAACGTGAGATTAAGATGAACTAAGAGTAGATATGAGTAGAAGCGTTCGAGTATAAATGCACAAGTAGTCAAGTAATTCCTACTTCAAGTCTATATGCCGGTTGTAGTCTAGACTCACCAATGTACCCTATGACTCGAGGTTGACACCAATGAACTCTAAATCCCTACAACCAATGCTCTGATACCATCTGTAGCGACCCGACAAAATCGTCATTGACGGCGCCGTCTACTTAGGTCCCGTTACGTGGTCATAAGTCTTTAAAACAACGTTTGACCAAAAGATATGTCGCATTCATTTCAAATGTAAAGATTGTTCAAAGTTTACAAGAATAGTCCCACCACAAGTTACGATACAAAGTTTTAAGTACAAATGAAACTTATGTGACACAATTTAAAAGTAGCCAAAAGACGCTCCATGTATGCATATATACTCGACATCCAATGCAAGTATCAAAATAATGAGCGGAAACATGTATCATGTATCGTTCAAGGACCTGAGAAAAACATAGAAATCTGTCAACGAAAACGTTGGTGAAATCATAGGTTTGAGTAAGTAAGTACAAGTGAACCACAAGATTTGCAACAATGAGAGAATAGTAATACATTCCAAAAGTTTGTTTCACGAGCACCCAATTATCAATGCTTAACATTCCTTCCATTGAACCCCATCACTTAGTGCTAGAACATACACTGTTTCTCGAAAATATATTTCATTCGTAAACGGTAGTGAACCGTTTGAATGAGGGTTTGTCAAACCCATATGGATCCATACAACATAAGTTCTCGCTTACACCCGGCAAGTGTAACTAATGATAATCGAATTGAGGATTTTGTTCTAAACTCATATGTAGAATGTTTGTTTTCCTGTACTTGTGTTCACTTAGTAAAAGAAATGTTTATGTTTTCTCATCCCAAATGTAAGTTCAAAAAGAGTAAAAGTGGGACTATGATCTCACCTTGAGTGCACGAGTAGTAAAGTACTTCAACAAGTAAACGTGTGCAAAGAACAATGCTAGTCTTGACCTAAACAAATAGGTCGTATCAACAACGGTAAACACAAAAGGTCAAAGATGTTCAATTAGTCCTATGGCTCGTTACGACTCGATTACGTAGCATGTGAATCAATTTGTCAAGTTTCATGCGAGATACAAGTATAGAAACAAGTTAGGAATGTTGCATAATCATTTGGTTAAGTTTGACAAAAAGTCAAACTTTGGTCGGTCAAAGTCAATGAAAAAGTCAACACGTTCGGGTCGGGTCCCGAACTATTTTTCTGAGGTTTTTAATCATATATAAGCATGTTAGAACAAGTTACATGTGAATCGGAGGTCCATAGCATAGCAAACATTTTCCGTAAAATGACCAACGAGGACAGTAACCTGCCAGTGCATCTGGACGGCGTCCAGATTTTCTGGACGGCGTCCAGCTTTGAAGGCTGGGACGGCGTCCAGATTTTCTGGACGGCGTCCAGCTTTGAATACTGGGACGGCGTCCAAGTATCTGGATGGCGTCCAGGTTGGATTTCAAGTCTGGTGCAGAACTCCTAAGTGCACGAACCAAAAACCAAATAAACACAATTTATGATCCGCAAACAATCAAGTCAAGTATTTTATACCGTTGGGAAGGTAATTTGACGAAGAAAACTACTAGATACATTTCAACAAGTAATTTAACACCTACAACAACCCAAAACCGCATTAAACGTTCATAATCAAAGGTTCAAGTTCTAAAAACGCATTTCATGATTCGGGTAACCAATTTACATGTATGATATGCCGTTTCGAAGGTAATCAAACACACGTTGCAACAAAATGCTTATCAACAATATTTCATAGCAATTGATACATCAAAAGTTCATGTAAAGCTTATCAAACCCTAACCAAAATCTCAAAACCAATAATCATGTTAATGTAAGGTTTTCATGTCAATCAACACACCAAAACGAAGTTAATGAAGTAACTAACACTTTGAACACACAACCATTAACATCTAAACACATTTTATCATTCAAAATCAAAGGTTAAACTAACCCATTTCAAGTGTTCATGCTAGTTACACCAAATAACAAGATCGAGCATACAAATTACTTACACGACATCACAATGAGCCATAGACACTAACTAACACCATTTCAAGTCAAAAACACGAATTTAGAGAAATCTAGAGTTTTAGAAATGTTACCCAAACAAGATGAAGTTGGTACCAAAATGAAGAGGATGAAGAGAGGATCACGAATATGTAATTTATTTTATTGTAAGCCTCCTAGATCGAATTTAGATGATGATTGAATGAATTTGGTAATTGTGTGTGTGTTCTTGCTAGAGAGAAAGAGAGAGAGATGGAGATGGTTGAATGGTGGTGATTGGGGTGGACTAGTTGACCTAGTCAACTAGTTTGCCCCGTGTCAATTCTAGTCCCTCAAGTTTGAATCGGGTGAGTGAATTTCCTAATCGAGATAATTTAAAACGCGTATCAACGGGAGATGTTATAAACATATAACGGAGTTTAAATTAGTATAACGGAAAAGTAAATGGGAAAAGGCGGGATGTTACAGGTGAAGCCCTTTTACCCATGCTTACTTCGGTCGTCTTAAGCATGGCATGTTGTGATTCATTACGAATGTGTCAAACCTTTTTGACAATGAGTTGAGAATAAGGTCCATGGCTAATTCATTAGACACGTTGCAATTTAGACGGTTCGCTCGATCAATTAGGCTTTTCATCTTAAGGACATAAGATGAAACGGATTGGGAGTCATCCATCCGACATGCATGAAGCGCTCGAACCGTTTCGAAGCGCTCGAAACGAGCTTGTTGAAGGAACATCTCCTTCAATTGTGTGATCATGTCATATGCACTATGATGCTCGAAGTCCTTTTGGAGTTCGGGTATCATAGTCCCAAGCATAAGGTAAGAGACTTGCACTGAATCGGTGCAGTACTTATCCCAATAAGCCATGCCTTCCGTATCATCCTCGTCCGGTTGATCGGGAATGGGGTCTTCCAACACATACGCTCTATCCTCTAGTTTGAGGACAATTCTTAGTTTGCGAAACCAATCCATGAAGCTCGTATGGTTGAGTTTTTCCTTTTCGAGGATTGACCTCAACGATAGGTTGTTAAAGTTGATTGGTGCGTTTGGAATGTTGTTGTTATTGGCGGTCATCTACAAAATTTAACAAAGTTGTTTAAGTATCAATTTTAATTTAACATTCAATACCCTTTAAATCCAATTGATAATTATTAAATTTTAGAATCCAACGGTAAACCAAATTTCGGTTAGGTGACCTTTATCCCGTCATTTGATTTAGCTAGGTAGTCTTTATATGACAATTGCAATCCTTTTGCAACTTCTAAGTTATGGGATCATGCAATCCTTTTGCATGGCATATTTCTCCCATCAACGCCTATTTGTTCCTCATGCTTCGGTGACCCTAAGTTCATGATTCCCAAATCAAGTCGTCCTACTTGTGTAAACGTGTAAATTTAACATACAAGTGGTTAGGTGACCTTTATCCCACAAGTGTGCGAAATTCACCTTAATCATATTAGTTTGCTCATAACGGTTAGGTGACCTTTATCCCATTATGAGTTCCTCAATATTTTTAAGTGTCACACAAAAGGATGGCGTTTAACTTGCTTGCCTTGTTGATTAAGGGATTTTAAGTTTTCATAATTTCTAGTTTAAGAAAACTATTGTACCATACACCAACATGCATTTAGTGTATGGTTTATTTGAAACCCATTTTTCATGTTATGTAATAAAGCCAATTTCATTACATTGATATAAACCATTTTATATGTGTTATCCTTTTAATGTTCTTAATAACCATTTATCAATGTCCTTTTGCCACTTTTAATTTAACCAATTAAATTGTCGTTTTGCATGTTGTTAATAATGTCTAATTTAACCAATTAAATTGCCATTTTTCTTGTTGTTAACTTGTGATTTACTTGTATCAACCAAACATACAAACACAATAAACAACCATGCATGCAAAACAAATATGTTTACAATCAAGCCAATTTGGTAGACACTTGTTTAGCCGAAACCAAATGCCACCGGTTAAGGGGTTATAACATAAAGTAGGAGATTTTAAATCTCCCACTTAATCTTGCATCCAAATGCTTCTTCTTGTGTTCTTCCAAGTCTTCATCTTCTATCTTCATCTTATTACAAAATATATCCTAATACATTTTGTCTAGAAAATGAAATACAACCTAATCTATTTTACATACCAAATATAAAATAAATTACATAACCAAAATAATATTATTACAAACCAATTGAATAAATATTATTACAAACCAAATGAATGAATAAATCAACCAAACATACAACCAACTAAACACAAGGTCAAGGCTTGATTGTGAATAAAAACATACAACAAAATATGACCAAATGGTAAGTTATAAACCCATTTGGAACCTCCTATGAATTCGGCCAACACTTCATACCCACCCAAACCCGACAATTTTTGCATTCCATTTTCATGCATGTACTTAGGATGCAAATATAGTGGGTTTAAAGACCATATAAGAAGCATAATCCATAGACTTTGGCTCTAGATACCATTGATGGAATTTAACAAGTTCATAACAACATGTTCTTATAGTTAACATAATTATAAAACCAATTTTGTCTAAAGTTAAATCAAGCGGAAGGAAATGTTAAGTTCATGTTTATATGTTTAGCCATTTAGTTAAATTTCATGTTAATTTCAAGTCTTGAATATATGCTTACATATAAGAACAAGAAGAGAAGATTTATACCTCCTCAAGCTAGTTGAGGGTTGTTTTCCAAGTTGCAAGATGATGATGAAGATGATGAATGTTGTTATGCGAGGTGTATATGAAATAGCTTTATTTTTACTTGGAAATACTATTAAATACGATACAATTTTATACAAGATATTTATTTATTTATAGAATGGATATACCAAAACCTTGCTACAATACTTATAGGCAGTGTACCTAATCGTACAGTAGTGCAGTTTTTAGTAAGTCCGGTTCGTTTCATAGGGAATCTTTTAAACAAAGCTTAACGCTATATTAGTTTTAATTTATAAAAATACAAATATATATAAGTAATATTATTATTATAAAGGGGGGTTTTTACCGTTTAATGACCGGTTTGTCGATTTTTAAAACTTTAGTCGCAGTTAAAACCTAATGTAAAATATTAAATAAATAAAAGACTTAATTTAAAGTGTAAAGTAAATAACGATAATGAAATTGCGATAAATAAAAGTGCGATAAAATAAACTTGCGATAATTAAAAAGTACGATAATTAAAAGTGCAATTAAATACAATAACAATAAATAAAAGTGCGATAATTAAAAGTGCAATTAAATATGAAAATAAAGGAATTATGCTTATTTAAACTTCCGTAATCATGATGTTTGACGTGTTGATTTTAGTTTATTCCCATGGGTTAATTGTCCTTTGTCCTGGATTATTTAATATGTCCGTCTGGTTTTTGTCCATAACAGTCCATCAGTCATAAATATAAAGTGCGAGTGTCCTCGTCAAATTATCCTTATACTCGAAGTCAAATATTCCAACTAATTGGGGACTTAAAATGTAACAAGGTCTTAATACTTTGTTTAATAATTACACCAAGATATCGACTGCGTGTAACCCAAGATTTTAATACTTTGTTATCAATTATGCCAAGTGTCCTTGTACATAATTTCACCCCTATTTTAATAATTCCATAGACTATTAATCCATTCACGTGTTCGGTTAAATGAACGATTATTCGTACATATAAATATCCCGCCCATCGTATCCGATTGAGTGTGTATGGTTATTTATAGGGACGTCCAATTGTAAATCTTTATATTAAAATTAACAAACTATCATTTAGTTAAACAAGTATAAAGCCCATTAATAGGCCATAGTCTAATTTCCACAAGTGTCGTTCTTTTGTCCAAACCCCAATTATGGTACAAAACCCAATTACCCAATTTTAATATTTAGCCCAACATCATGATTACTTCGTTTTAAATAAGCATAATAATAACTTAGCTACGAGACATTAAATTAAAAAGGTTGAACATAACTTACAATGATTAAAAATAGCGTAGCGTTACACGGACAGAATTTCGACTTACACCCTTACAATATTCGCTAACATACCCTTATTATTAGAAATTAAAATTAAATTAAAATTAAAATATAAATATATATATATAAGAGTTTACGTATGAGTAAAGAGAAAAAGATGTGTAAATTTCGGCCGAATGCTCGGCCTTTTATAGGCCCACGTAATACTATTTGACCTCCGCGAGTGCGGAGGTTTTTTCCTTTATAAGCTCCGCGAGTGCGGAGCTGTGGATTCCAGCTCACACAAGCTTGGCTCCTAGCTTGCCGACGGTTTTATAATATAATATAATATATATATATATATTAATTTTAAGAATTAATTATATATTATATTATATTCATGTGCATAGTTGACTTGTAATTTTTAGTCCGTTTCGTCGAGCGTTGAGAGTTGACTCTGGTCCCGGTTCCGGATTTTCGAACGTCCTTGCGTATAATTTAATATCTTGTACTTTGCGTTTCGCGTCTTGTACTCTTGTAATTTTGAGACGTTTCTCATCAATAATTGGAACCACTTTGATTGTATTTTGTACTTTTGAGCTTTTTGGTCGTTTGCGTCTTCAATTCGTCGAATCTGTCTTTTGTCTTCACCTTTTATTATTTACACGAATATCACTTGTAAATAGAAAAATTGCAACTAAAAGCTTGTCTTTCTTGAGAGATAATGCTATGAAATATATGTTTGTTTTTAGGATTATCAATGAACAATAGCCTCTAACTTGAAGCATCAAGAGTGTTATACCCACAAGCCTTTTGTGCACCAACACCACCTTTGTTTTGTTAGGATTTTAGATACTTAAATGAGCAAGATTAGCAAGCAAAACCCTCTCCTTTTTCCTTAAACCAGTTCGGCCAGCAGCATAGGGAGAGGGCAGAATTTTTCTAGCTATTTTTATGTGTATTGCTTGTATCACTTGAATCAAAGCCTTGGTTAACTAGTAGGCATGTACCTTAGGAGTTGTGTAGTCTTAAAAGTAACAAAGTTAAGCAAGGGTGTGTGCCTTGTGTCCCTCAAAACCGTCCACCCTTAAGGGGTTTTAAAAAAAAGTAATTCTTTTATAAAACTTTGATAAAACCCATGCATTTTATTAAGTTACTTGCATATTTATAAACCAATTTATAAAACATAACACAACATAATTATTTAAACCTATAAATAATTAAATCCTTAATATATATACAAATTATCCAAATAATTTATCTCAAGTGATAATATTTTAGAAAACCGATTTTCTAAAGTTCAAGTGTCGTGTATTTATTTAACGATCCAATCGTTAAGATTAAATACATATAAAGTGTCGGTAAGCTTGTTATTGGGTATGACCCATCTTGGATCATAACATATTAGCCACATTGATTTAATATGTCTCTCGGGCTTATGAAATACTTTCAAAAAGATCCAGAGATTTATGCAGAGATAGATCGATCAAATTCGCTTCACAAGCACTTGTTAAAAAGATTTTAAACCCCTGATTGTTTTTGATAGGTTAAAGACCTATTTTCAGTGGATTATCACTTCCTCTATGGGCACCAGGAACGAATGACAAAAGTTATGAAGAAAGGGTATGCTAAAAAAAAAATATGATTATGAAAGAGCAAAGTCTCTAGAGCAAAGTCTCTATAAATAAGGCAAAGAAAAACCCGAGAAGATGCCCTGAAGATGAATGCCGGAAGAGCAAAAGAAAATTCTAGACAAAGTTTTAGCAAAATCCGCCTCTTCCGAAGAAAACTTTTACGGAATTCTAAGCCGTTATCTATCCAAAAATGTATACCCTGAAGAATCAAAGTCTATCAATTCTCTCAAACATCAAAAGATCTGGATACCGTTCACCAATCCATTAATTTCCAACCAAATCCTATAACCCATCTTCCTCTTGAAAGAATGCTTAGGAAGAAGATTAGTACCGTCCTTACTTAACCGGTGGAGATATCGATGCTTTACCAAGCCTATGATGAGAACTGTTACACGACTGGCTTCTGGGCGACAATAAAATAAGAATAGGACATCCTAAACACTTGAGTGATATGAGTGATCCGCTAGTGAGGAGCCTGATCATGTATACTCTACATCTGAGAGTTGAAGAGTACGCCTTTTTTACTATGAACGCAATTGAAATCTAGCGACCAAATCATTGAAGCTAGAAACTTTTTCTAATACCTTCGAAAAATGTGCCGACTTCTGATAAAGGCATAATAAAAAGATCTACGGGTATGGCAAGGGAGAGTCTATTAGAAAGATCCTTATATTCCCACTTTTTACTTGAGGACAAGCAAAGCCAAGTGTGGGGTATTTGATATCGGGCAAAAAGTCACATTTTTATCTCCAATATTAAGCCCTAGAACAATAAAGATTTAAAATTTGTCGGCAAAATTACCACTTTTTTGGTTGATTTTGTAGATTAAGTAATTACGAAGGCGATGCAAAAAGAATCAAGTAAAACGGAACTAAAACGAAGATTTTAGAGCGAAAACGGTGAAAGACAAGAAATCAAGTTACGATCCAGTGAATCAAGGCTGACCAGGCCCAAAAAGGGTCTGCCATACGGCTTGCCAAATGGCTTGCCAGTATGGCAAACGGCCTGCCAAATGGTCAGACAAATGGGCTCGATAAACGGCTTGCCTAGCAAGCGGCCTGCCAAACGGCTTGCCAGCCGTTTGCAGGCAGAAATCTAGTCTATTTAAAGGGCCTTCTCCATCCACTTCAACACACACTCAATTTACAATTCATTTTATATTTTCAAGTTTTAGGTTAGTTTTTAGTAGTAGCGAGCTTAGCTTTTATTTTCCGGAGGATATCCCGGCGAGTCCCTGCGATCTCGGGCAGATTTCTTCGGCCTTTTCAGGTTTTTATCCGAAACGCTTGTCTTTTGTATTAAACATGTACTCTTACCTTTTATGTTTAATAATGCATTCCGATATTACCATGATAACTTAATTAATCTGTATGTTGCCATGATAGAAGTTTGGGTTAGCGTAATTATGTAAAATTAGTACGGTTATCGTTGTTATGCTGAACTAGGAAGTCTGATAGATTTGTATGCTAGCTTCTTAAGGATTGACCAACCTAGGTTGTGATCAGGAGTTATCCACCCATATGAACTTAGCTACTTCATAGGATTAGACCCCTGGTTATACTGTATCTGAAGATTCTATGAACTCGGTATGACCGGAGTTTTCGAGAGGCATCTAATGCGCTTTCAGGACACGGAACCTAGAAATTGAGACATGAATGACCCAGTATGCCTATCGAATATTCCGAAGAGACCTCTTAGGAGCTGTTAAGATCTTGCTAGTGCCCTGACTGTATGACCCAAACCTATTGCATGTTCTTGTTGGATTGTTGCCTTAGGATTAAGTCATATCAACTATTTAGGTACTTGTTAGGTTTCTATCTGCTTACTATCAGTATATTAACTTTAATGCTGTATAATGTTTGTCTTGGTTTGATCTCATTAGTATGATGAAACGGTTGTTAGTTTTCAATTAAAGTTTTGTCAACTTAATCTGACGGACTCCGTCCGTTTGTGATCAGTGTTCAATCAACACGACACGTTGTTATTCAGTTAACCAAACTGATAACGAGGATTAGGATTAGAACTCAACTCACTAATACACCTAGTGTTTTAATAAGGATAACCTCCGAGGTATAGTCATGCTTCAGTTATACAACCACGTGACATACTTTTCACTGCTCAACGAGAACTCCGAGAGTCTAGAGATAAGTAGGTCTGTGTAATTGGCTCATCCAACCAGATCTACACCATTTCAATCATAAGCTTCAATATCAACATAATTACCTTTCCCTAGCCCAAACTAATATCTTGGTCAACATTTCCTTGATCTACATACTCCGGACATCCTCCCACTTTATTTACTTTTACACAATTAGGACTTTAGCTTAAACCAACTACTATCCTTTATCTAGGTGATTTAATTAAAAGACAATTATCCACTTGATCTTCAAGTCGTTAAACCCTTCAAAAACATGACCCTAGGTTAACTTACACCTTCTACATTAGAAAGTTAGAGTAAATTTAGACCCCGCACAATATAAATTAAACGAACACCTCTGCATGCTATACCGAATCTGACGTCCTGCGACCTAACAACACCGCACGAATAAAACCTTCCGTTTTGGCTATATCAGTTTCAGAGTTGATGAAGTGATTGTTCGCCATTTAGCTGAATAAATAAGAAATAGAAGACCACAAGATGTTTATAATAAATCACATATCTCTATTCTTATTTGCCTTTGAAATCCTTTGTATTTTTCAAGTTTTATAATTTTTATGGTTTTTCTGAGTTATAAAAATCATTTATTTCAAATATGAACCAGTAATTGACAAACATGACATTCATATGATATTCATTACAGTACAAAATCATCATGCAAAGTCAATTATATAACACAAAGAATCAGAACAACACTTAGTCAATTTTAAGCACAAATCATGTAGATTCGGTAGTCATGAAAACTTGAGATTCTGTAACCAAATAAGCTTGAGTTTTCATACCAAATGAAGCATGAAAGATTTATCAAGTTGAAAAACACATTATTTTTAAAGTACCAAATCACAGACTCGGTAGAATGCCAAGAACAGATTCGGTATCTTCAAAAATCAGATATAATAACCCAAACATGCATATTCAGTCATATGTCATGCAAAATCATAGTCACAATCAATTAACAACTCAAACAAATCAGAAAAACATGTTAATCTATTGAACAGACTCGGTACTGTAGCAAGAACACATTCGGTATGTACAGAATCCATCAAATACTCAATTAAACATGTAATCAGACTCGGTCAATTGATAGATCAACTAATGTAACATAGATTTGAAAAGATTTCATGTTAATTAACCAAATCAGATGAGATTAATCTAAGAATTAAGAAGTTCGACTTGAAACATCCCAACCCGTATTCCATACGATAATTTTTTTTTTAAACAGTAATACACATTTATGCGCCATTTAAACGGTTACATATAACCCAATAAACCATACCACAAGTTAAATGTTTACAAACGGCACGAAGGCCCTTAATAAATGTATTACAAGTTTGACCTATCCAAAAACGATAGTTTTAATCCAAACAACACTTCGAGCATGGTTTGGGGCTAAACTACCCAAAACGCTAGGCCAACTTCAAAAGCTCCAACAAAACATCACCAAGGGACACCTAGTGCCCAACCACCCCTTTTTCCCTATCCGCACCTGCATCTAAAAAGATAAACAACGAGAGGGGTAAGCTAATGCTTAGTGAGTGCAACAATTATACGATTACATATACAATCTACTTACTTGCAATTACTTACGCATTTACCGCATACATGCTAGCAATATAAATAATCATACCATCACAAGTATAATACTAATCCTTCCACCATACGAGCTAGCATAGCAATAGCATATAGTTTAAACAATATAATATGCTACAATCCACACACAACCATGGTTAACCAATCGAACGAGGGAACGGTATTTAAAGGACCGTTGGAGTTCATAACAACCATTAGTGCACTTAACACCTCGTACACTAACCCCACGGGTGGCATCTTAACACATCGACACTTCACCCCGAGTGGTGTCTTAACACATCGACACTTCACCCCGAGTGGTGTCTTAGCACATCGACACTTCACTCGCTACATCTCTCGAAGTGGCATCTTAGCACATCGATGCTTCACTCCCGAGTGGTGTCTTAACACATCGACACTTCACTCGCCATGTGAGAAGTGGTGTCTTAACACATCAACACTTCACAACTCCTACTTCACAAATAAATACATCATATATGCACGCATATAATTATTCCACTCACCTTAACACTTCGGTACTGATTTAATGCTTCCGTATGCTTCGAGCAAAGTACCTAATACATAAGTACACATTCAATACACGACAAGTGGAATTAACCACCTTACTTACTCTTGAGCATTTAATGTCCTAACCGCATTAAATGACTCACACCTACCAAACCGCCCATTAGTGGCCATGACTCGTCATAAATCATTAAAAGCTAGTGATTAGAGTCTACCATCACCAATTAACACAAACTTAGGGTATTTCATACCCATTTCACCCAATTAGGTCGACCACGACTCATTTAGCCCATTTAAACACTTTACCCACAAACTTGGTCAAACTTAACCCCTTAACATGCTTTCATCATTTACAAGTGTATTAGTGACTAAAAACACTATTTAACACTTACAACCTCAAATCATATGACCAAACCCTAGATTATAGCTAATTAGGGTTTCCTTTCATCAATATAACCCAAATCCACCCATATTACCCCCAAATGGGTCTTACAAGTTCCAAATGAACCAAACCCTAGCATAAACTAATTAAAACTCAAAACATAGAGTTAAGACTTACCAACACTATTCACTCGTAGCTAAGAACGAGGAGAACAACTTTAATTCTTGCTCCGAAGATCAACTCTAAATTCTTCACTCTCAAATCTCACTTTGAATCTAAGTGGGTTTTTATGTTTTGAGGGAAATTAGAGAAAGAAAATGGAAAAGAAATGAATTAAATGAGATAAGTAGTGGAGATTAAATGCTCCAATCAGATCTACATGTAAAAAGATGAATTTGCCCTTGAACCACTTATTTTAAAAATAAAAATTCGGAACCAGTTCACCCAGTGGGTCGCGGCGCGACCCCAATTATCGCGGAGCGGTAATTAACGTATTTTACGAGCTGTCTTAATTCACTCCTGACTCAGATTCAAGCTATAGGTCGCGGCGCGACCTTCTTCTCCGCGGCGCGACATTTAAAGGAAAACTCTACCCTTCTTAGTATGCCTCCTGACTCTGGTTTGTTTGATATGCCGCGGCGCGGCAATGGTCATCGCGACGCGCCATTAGGCGTGGCCTAACCAGTCTCTCGGCAACAAAACTAACAATTATTTATTCGACTTGTACGCTCCGTTCTCGCTTCCTATACACGTCTAAACTTTAACATTTAGTCTCACAAGACTTAACGCTATCAAAACCCCTGTATAAACTTATACATGCATGCGTTCTCAAATACACACACACACACACACACACACACACATATATATATATATATATATATATATATATATATATATATATATATACACATCAACTAACACTTTATTTATTTCTTCACATAAACGAACGGGTTATAAGCGTAACAATGATTAAGTACGTACCTTTAGATAAGCACGGGAAAACGGGATGTTACAACTCTCCCCCACTTGAATCGGAGCACGTCCTCGCGATCTAAGCCGCATGACATGCCGGAAGATAAACCAAAATAAACTCTTCGGATTCCCACGTAAACTCGGAACCCTTTCGATGTCTCCATTGAACTTTAAAGGTCCTCACTTCTTTGTTACGCAACAATTTAACCTTTTCATCGAGAATAGCTATCGGTTCTTCAACAAACTCTAGCTTCTTGTTCAAGGTAATCTCATCTAACGGCACCCAAGTCGAGTCATCCGCAAGACACTTACGGAGATGGGAAACATGAAACGTATTATGAATCCCCGCAAGCTCTTCGGGAAACTCTAGTCGATAAGCAACCTCACCAACACGTGCCAAAACCTTGAAAGGACTAATAAACCGAGGAGCTAACTTTCCTCGTTTTCAAAACCGAATAACTCCTTTCCATGGAGAAACCTTAAGCATCACCATGTCACCTTCTTGAAATTTGATCGTTCGTCTACATCTATCGGCATAAGATTTTTGTCTATCTTGCGCAGCCTTAAGTCGAGCTCGAATCATCTCAATCTTACTATTCGTCTCTAAAACCAAATCGGTACTCCCGATTTCTCGTTGCCCCACTTCACCCCAACAAATAGGAGTTCGACACCTACGCCCATAAAGCATCTCATAAGATGGCATTCCAATACTAGTGTGGTAACTATTATTGTACGAGAATTCCACCAATGGAAAGTGCTCGTCCCAACTACCACCGAAATCAATAATACACGCCCTTAACATATCCTCCAACGTTTGATTCGTACGCTCGGTTTGACAGTCCATTTGAGGATGATACGCCGTGCTCATTTTCAATCGAGTACCCATATCTTCATGAAACTTATTCCAAAACCGAGACGTGAAACGAGTATCTCAATCCGAAACAATAGATATAGGAACCCCATGCCTTAATATCACCTCTTTGATAAACAACTTAGACAAAGTCTCCGACGATATCATTTCCCGAATGGGAAGAAACAAAGAACTCTTCGTCAATCGATCAACTATCTCCCAAATCGTATCATATTGGGTTCTCGCCGTCTTTGGTAACTTAGTAATGAAGTCCATGGTAATGTGCTCCCATTTCCATTTCGGGACTTCCAATGGTTGTAACTTACCGTACGGCTTTTGGTGTTCGGCTTTAACTTGCAAACATGTGACGCATTGTTCAACATACTTAACAACATCACATTTCATGCCCGGCCACCAATACTCCTTCTTTAAATCAAGGTACATTTTCGTCGCGCCCGGATGAATGGAATACTTTGACCTATGTGCTTCATCAAGTAGCACCCGTCGGTAATCACCCATCTTAGGCACCCACACTCTTCCTTGAAAAGACAACAAACCATGCGGGCCTAAAGTAATGAACTCCGTTTTCCCCACGATTCGTTCCTCACGCTTGTTGTGAACATACGCTTCTATTTGAATCTCACCAAGCTTTACAAGGAAATCGTTAGTAATGATCATGGGTAACGATCCTACTCGTATTGCCGGATGTTGACTCTTTCGACTTAGCGCATCTGCGACCAAGTTCGCCTTCCCCGGATGATAAAGTATTTCACAATCATAATCCTTTACCACATCCATCCACCTACGTTGACGATAATTCAAATCTCATTGATCAAAGAGATGTTTCAAACTCTTATGATCCGAATAAATCGTACACTTGACACCATACAAGTAGTGGCGCCAAATTTTCAATGCATGTACCACCGCCGCCAATTCAAGATCATGAGTCGGGTATCTCTTTTCGTGTTCCTTTAATTGTCGAGAGGCATAAGCGATGACTTTACCTCTTTGCATTAGAACACACCCGATTCCATTTAATGAGGCATCACAATAAACCGTCATATCTTCGATTCCCTCCGGTAATACCAACACCGGAGCTTGACACAATTTCTCCTTTAACAATTGGAAAGCAATTTCTTGCTCGTTTTCCCAATTAAACCTCACGTTGTTCCTCGTCAACTTCGTCAAAGGAGAAACAATCTTAGAAAAGTCTTGGATAAATCGACGATAATAACCGGCCAATCCGAGAAAACTTCAGATTTACGTAGGCATAGTCGTTCGTCCCCAACTCTTCACCGTCTTGATCTTCGCCGGATCTACTTGAATACCATCTTTGTTCACAATATGGCCAAGGAATTGAACTTCCCTTAGCCAAAATTCACATTTGGAGAATTTTGCATACAACTTCTCCTTCCGCAACGTCTTTAACATTTCACGCAAATGGTGTTCATGTTCATTCATACTCTTAGAATAAACAAGTATGTCGTCAATGAACACGATTACCGACTTGTCTAACATAGGTTGGCACACTCGGTTCATTAGATCCATGAATGCCGCCGGTGCATTCGTGAGACCAAAAGGCATAACTACAAACTCAAAATGCCCGTAACGAGTTCGGAAAGCCGTTTTCTCTATGTCTTCCTCACGGACCCGTACTTGATGATAGCCGGACCGTAAGTCAATCTTAGAAAAATACGTTGCACCTTGGAGTTGGTCAAAAAAATCGTCAATCCGAGGCAATGGATAACGATTTTTGATCGTCACTTTGTTCAACTCCCGATAGTCGATGCACATCCGCATACTTCCATCTTTCTTCTTCATAAATAAAACCAGAGCTCCCCATGGCGAGGAACTCGGTCGAATGAAACCCTTTTCAAGCAACTCTTGGGTTTGATTTAACAACTCTTGCATTTCTATCGGTGCTAAATGATAAGGAGTTTTAGCAATGGGGGTAGCCCCCTGAACCAACTCAATGCGAAATTCAACTTGTCTTTCCGCCAGAACACCCGGTAAGTCATCCGGAAAAACGGCTTCAAATTCGTTAACCACCGAAATTTCACGAATGGGTGGTGGCTCATCACGAGTATTAACTACATGGGCAAGAAAAGTCATGCCACCACTAACAAGGAAACGACGTGCCCGTGCATAAGTGCATATCGGCACAAGTCTTCTTCGCTTATCACCATGAATAATTAACTCTCCCCCACTTGGGGTCTTCACACGAATGAATTTATCATGGCATGCAATATCGGCTCTATAACGATCGAGCCAATCCATACTAACAACAATATCGAAATCACCTAAAGTCATCGGAATAAGATCGATCTTAAACGTTTTGGTACCAAACACAACATTACAATCATTACAAACATCAATCCCTAGCACCGTCTTACCATCCACTATTTCGACTTCTACCGGATGACTTAACTTAGCTAGCGGTTTATTTAACCTAGGCACAAATCTTGGAGACACAAATGACAAATTAGCACCACTATCAAAAAGTATCCGTGCCGGATTAGAGTTAACCATGAAAGTACCTGAGACAACTTCATTGGAATGCTTGGCCTCATCATTGGTCATCAAATAATTTCGCCCCTTAGCCGTACCCGCCGCCTTCTCTAACCTCTTAACATGATCACCCCGCAAATTAGGACACTCCGGCTTCTTATGCCCTTCTTTATCGCAATTAAAACAAGTGAGTTTGGTTGTGGATGATGGTTTCGGGCACTCATGAGCCATGTTCCCCCTTTGCCCACAATTGTAGCAAGCATAAGTAAAATCACCGGAAGCACCCTTCCTCACACTACCAACACTCTCGAAGCCCTTCTTGTGCTTCTTGTTAGAAAAAATCGAATGACTAGTAGCTTCAAACTTCTTTTTGCCTAAGGTAAAGCCACTTTTCCTCAAGATGAGCGACTCGAAACCTTTGGCCATATCAAACAACTCATCAAAACTCTTCACTACGTTCACACTAATCTTTTCTTCATAATTGTTATTCAAGATTCGGTAAAAGTCTTCCTTCAACATTTTATCATTCCCGACATACTCCGGGCAAAATTGGGTTTTTGACAAGTAAACGGATTTAAGAGTGTTCAAATCCATCGACCCTTGCCTCAAGGAACGCAACTCGTCCTTAAGCCTGGTAAGATCGGCCGAAGTTCGATACTCTTGGAAAAACTCCGTCTTAAACTCATCCCAAGTAAAATCCATGCATTGTTCTTCACCATAAACTTGGATTTTCGCATCCCACCACAACTTAGCATCATATCTTAACATGCTACTACCGTACCTCGTCTTTTTATCAAGAGGGCATTCACAAGTTCGAAAAGCCCCCTCCATATCGGAGATCCATCGGGCACTCTTAAGTGGATCCCGTTCGCCCTCAAAAGTGGGAGGTTGAGCGTCTTTGAAGTTCTTATAGAAAAAGTCTCGTCTCCCAACATTGTCCTCTTGAAGGACAACTTTAATTTGCTCCTTTACTACGTTGACTAATTGCTCGTCAATCGTATCTAGAAACATCTTCTTAACATCTTCTAAGAAAGACACATGATGACTTTTCAAAATGACCTCAACCTTGGCCGTGAATTCGGGGTCCTCGCTCGTGCCCCCATTTTCGGTGTCGTGTCCGTTTCTCATCTTCATTCTATAAAACGGAAGAGATTAAACAACGAAACAAAAGACTTGACACATAAATACACATATACATCGTACCGCCCCATCTTGCTCAACAATCGTCGTACATCGCTTGTTTGACACAATTTGCACCCGTAATAATGGTAGCTAGTCATTACTACACGAGCACATCGCATTAACTTACTAGTACAACGTCCATCTCGCTTGATGATTGCAATTACCGCACAAAACAAATAGCGCAAGGTTAGTTCACATAAACCTATGCACTAACCAAACCCGATCCGACCCGAAGTCCTACAAGTCCCACATAAAGCGCACACACAATAAAGTCTAAGTCTAGGCACCTATCTCAAGTTGCCTAAATCCCTTAGACCATGCTCTGATACCACTTGAAACATCCAAACCCGTATTCCATACGATAATTTTTTTTTTAAAGTAATACACATTTATGCGCCATTTAAACAGTTACATATAACCCAATAAACCATTCCACAAGTTAAATGTTTACAAACGGCACGAAGGCCCTTAATAAATGTATTACAAGTTTGACCTATCCAAAAATGACAGTTTTAATCCAAACAACACTTCGAGCATGGTTTGGGGCTAAACTACCCAAAACGCTAGGCCAACTTCAAAAGCTCCAACAAAACATCACCAAGGGACACCTAGTGCCCAACCACCCATTTCCCCTATCCACACCTGCATCTAAAAAGATAAACAACGAGAGGGGTAAGCTAATGCTTAGTGAGTGCAACAATTATACGATTACATATACAATCTACTTACTTGCAATCACTTACGCATTTACCGCATACATGCTAGCAATATAAATAATCATACCATCACAAGTATAATACTAAACCTTCCACCATACGAGCTAGCATAGCAATAGCATATAGTTTAAACAATATAATATGCTACAATCTACACACAACCATGGTTAACCAATCGAACGAGCACTACAACAAAAATGTACATATAGGACACCCAAATTGGTCCTATAATGTCACTTTATAGGACCTTTTGGCCTAAAAGGACCAACATGACATGTGTACCAACTAAGACGGTCGTATAAAGTATATACGCAAAAAAGTGTCCTAAAAGGTAATAAGATTATGAAACCAATTATCGGATCCTATAATATATATAACGACCACACAGAAAAGTCCTTACAAGTATATATCGAGTGACTTCTATTTAGATTGGGACATACAAAAGGGTCCCAAAAGTAAAAAAAAAATTATATTAGTACCAACAAAGGGGTCCTATTTCAGTTTTATATTTTATAAGGACAAAAAAAATGGTCCCATTATTATGTTAGTACCCAAATAAGAGTCCTTTTATAAAAAAAATACTACATTAGTACCAATAAAAAAAGTCCTAATGTATCGACATTCTTGTTTACTACCTAGGAAAAAGGTCTCAATATACACAAATGTTACTTTAGTACTACATAATAGGGACCTAATATAATGATTTTTCATGTTAGTACCATTAAAAAAAGTCCTAATATATATTTCTTAAACTTTAAAACCAAAAAATGGTTTCTAATATATAATAAGATGTTAGTTTAGTACCATTTTACAGAGTCCTAATATAATGTTTTCGATGTTAGTACCATTAAAAAGTCCTAATACAATTGTATTTTTAAACAATATGGGGTCCTATCAAGTAAAAGTATTAAAACCAAAAAATGAGTCCTTTCAAGTCATAGTAATTCCGAATTTCTATATTCGGATCCGGTTCGGATATTCGGGTCCGATTCAAGTTCTTTTACGATTCAGCTATTCAGATCGGTTTGATTATTTGGGTCCGGATCGGATTATTGGATCCATATATTCAGGTCTGGATTCTATTTAATTCAAATTTTCGACATCCAATTATTAATTTCTATTAAAAATAATTATAAAATAAAACATAATCATATTTTAATAAATTGTACTCATAAACTGAAAAACACCAAACATTAAAAATTCATATATATTCCAACATATCAATACTAAAATAACATTCGACAAAGAAAATAAAAACAATGAAAAGTAACGAAGAACGTCTTCGATCAACACGTATCTTAATTAATTCAAGGATACCACCTGTAAACAAAAAAATCATATATTTATAAGCATAAGAGTGCATGTTATAAATAAAATTTAATATTATCACAAATTTATGATATACATGCTGATATGAACGTAGAAGGCCACGCGATAGTTACGCATGTAGCGTCTTCAACTTTCTTAATCAGATCAAATGGCCTAACTATATCAGCAGCTTTTTTAAGGACATGTTGAAGGTGTACCACACACCAATCATCTCCAATCTCTACACCGCCAATTACCTAAGTTGGATCCAAGGTCCTCAACCATCTTCTTCCTACCTTCTCGCTAGAGTTAAGTATATTGTGTAAAAATACTTCATCTCCAACCTAGAAATAAGTGTGTAAGAAGCAGTTATGAATGGTAAATGTAAATATCAAACACACACATTAAGATGTTAAATAGAAAAATACCTTAAGACGTGGAGCTATATTGACTACGGTGAGGCCCTGTGGTGTTGTCGTATCTTCAACAACTGAACCATTCTCACTTGCCAACTGTTCTTTCAGATGTACATTTTCTTTAGTAAGTTCTTTATTCTCTGACTTGAGTTGAATGTTCTCCATACAAATAACATTACAACTTGGTAATTTACCCCAAAGATCATAAGCTGGAACACCTAATCCATTCATATCCACTGAACCATATTTATTGTTACCCATAACTTTGGAAAAAACATCATCTGGACCAAGATTATCAGTTGAACCTTCAGGAAGTGTTTTAGCTAGCTCATCCATGTTTGTCTGTATTAATTTAGATAATACAGAAGTTATATACACAAAAAGATCAATCCCTACCAGCATGTGTGATCAGTGTGATAATGGCCATGACGTGCTGATTAAGTGTATAATACATAATAAGATATATCCCTACAAACAAGTCTCATCATGGCCATGACATGATAATTACAGCTGCACTATATATATATATATATATATATATATATATATATATATATATATATATATATATATATATATATATATATATATATATGTATGTATGTATGTATATATATATCACTTATAATGCAATCTGAATGTATATTAATACTTACAATTGCGATTTTAGCTGCATCACTTTTAGTATTGCCTGATATAACTCACATATCTACATTATTAATAACAACACCACCAATAAGTGGTGCAGTAGACGTTGTTACAGGTGTTATAGCATCTTTAAACGAAACCACGGCGGACTGCAAACCACTGCCACTGGCATTCTGAACATCATAATTCTCTAAATGCCCTTGGTTTGTTCAGCGTCTTGTCCGCCTAGTAAATAAACGTGTAGCAGTTGCTACATCAGCAATAACATTCGTTGTGCCTAAACAATGACATGTAGGTATATAAAAAAAAGTAAATCCAAACAATAGGTGATTCAAAATACCTTCGAAAGTTGCCGCTGTTATTGTAACCTCTTTAAACAAACCGATAGTGAATTGCAGACCGGACGACGACAGCATCGTAAGATGCTCAGCATTCATAACTGTGGTATCCAATATATTAAAATAGAATTAAGACAAACTAAATAAAACATATAAACAATGAAATCAAACCAATATAATAACTTGGAATAGATGCTGCGAAATCTACATTCGAACAACCGACAAACGTGGAAACCAACGTAGGCAAATCGACACCACTCGCACCCGTTCCAAACGCGGATGTTATTTGAGCATTAGGGAAAATGGCAGGGTGATCGGACAATTGGCCAAACGACATGCCCAACATGACAACGGGAAAGTCACCATTAATGGAACACCTCTTTGACGCTTTATACTTGCCATTAAACTAATATAGTGTAAAAAAAACAGTTGCGACTAATACTGCAGGTGCAAACAATCAACAAAATATGACACTAAGTATTAAAAAAAAATTCTAAATCGCATATATGATTCTCTGTCAAACATGAATACAATATACAACGAAGTAAATGTATACATAGAAGAGATTCTAAAACCAATGAGGCATGTGAAACCCATTCCCAAAAACAATGGTAACAAGTATCCAGTATTTGATCAACAAACTTCCAACTGAAAACTTGTATCAAAAAACAATATCATATGAGATTTTAGCTGATAATCGAACAATTCCATATAACACTAACAACAACACACCTGTAAATATACAACGGTGAACAATTAATGATTCCGAATAAAACTTGTACGATGAACAACTAACAATTCACACAAACATTCAATCAAACACCTTATATGCATTAACATAAAAAGAAATAATAGTAATAACCAAAACCCTATAAGCGTTACAGTTAAAATTTAAGCAGTGCTCTTTCACAAAAAAACCGCTTCTTCTTTTCAGAAAAATTGAAAAGACAAAAACCTTACAATTAACTTACAAAATTTAACCACCAATACACATTTGTTCGATTTTTGATAGTATAAAATGAAGATCAATAAAAGTTTGCAACTTGCCTTGATTTAACAATACGTTTTTTGATAAAGAGAACACTGATTAGAGGGAAGTAGAAATTGAGATATGATGGTAACATTTTATTTGATCTGAATGAATGCATCTTTTTTACAACTCGATAACAAAAATAACAAAAAATTAACATCAGTTCACCTCAAAAGGTAGGAGTATCCTTGATTTCTTTATGCAATTTCATCGATAAGTTTGTTGTTGTAGTTAAATTTGGGTTTTGGATTAAGATTTGTGGTTGAGTATTGAGGCTTAAAATAGTGTTTTAGGGTTTGCTGATTGAATTTGAGATGGGGTGGAGGCGAATAAGTTAAGGAAAGTCATCGAATATGAGTTCCGAATTGCATGGGTTTTATTTTAATCGCTCGGCTATTTAAATTTTTTTGTGATTGAGTTTGAAATTTAGCCTTTGGCATTTTTTCGGGAATTTTATATTTGAATTGAAGTTTGGATTTTAAATCTGAATTGAAATTTGAGACTTTGTATTCCAGGTTTTTTTTATAAACTTGCAAATCAAGTTTTTTTAGATACTCCCTCTATTTAAAATTATTGTTCCGTTTTAACTTTTTATGTGTTTCTTATACAATTATGACTTTATAAATATTTATTTGTATTATATAATATTTAATAAAAGTTATACAAATGAAAACACTTTCAAAACCGAATCCATTGATATAGTTTTCAACAAATATTATAGAGTACAAATAAAAATATTTAAAGTTAAAATTTAAATATAAAGACTTTGAAATCTAACGGGATTGCTATTTTGAAACGAAGGGAGTATAATTTACTAATTTTTGAATTTTGAGATAAACCTAGATAAAGAAGGGTTAATCAAATAAGATAAGGGCAAGCAAGCGTATCTTTGTGTGTGCCTCGTTGACTCAGTTTGTATCTTTGTTGCGGATTTTCATTTTTTGATGAAGCTCGAGTTTTATAAAGTTAAAGTTTTTTGTCAAAAAAATAAATTAAAATAAAATAAAATAGAAGAGGAAGAATATATTTATGAGGACACATACCATATATTGACTAACAATCGAGAAACTTAATGTTCATAATCATTTCGATGAATGGATGACTCAAATATTTGGAATAAACATCACACGACCAATTTACAAAGAACTCGTTTATGAGTTCCTTAACACTTATTAGTTGTTAGTTATGAATCAGTATTATACGGGTATATATGGTTTAGTGTTGTTAACTCAGTGCAAATAATATTCACTTCTATAACCACCCCATTATTTCAATTTCTGGATTTGCTTTAAGTTTTAATTTCGAGTTGGGTAATGAGGTTTTAGGATTTAGGGTATAGGATCTAAGGTTTTGGGTGTAGGGTTTATGGTTTATGGCCTACCAACAATCATCACCACCACACCATCACCGAACCAACAAACCATCACCAAACCACCAACGGACCACGTCGAACAAACGAACCACAGCAAGACCACTTCCGGATCAACAAACCACCACGGGTAGCGGCAATGAGCACCACCGGACCAACATACCAACACCAGACCACCAATCCACCAACGGACCACCACACCACCGCCAGATCACCAAACGACCACCGAACCATAAAACATCACCATAACACAATATCGCCACTGGACCACTACCAGAACACCGAACTATCATCGGACCAACAAACCACCACCCGACCATCGGACCACCACCGGACTACAGGACCATCACCGGACCACTAGACTACCACCGGACCACCACTAAACCACCGAACCAACGAACCATGACTGAACTACCCCTAAACCACCGACAAATAGATCCTCACCATATCAATCATTGGTAAGCCATTTATCAAATAGTTATTAATAATTAATATTAGTAATAAATATAAATAAATATAATTTCGTGAATTCGTGGGTGTATGCTACTATACATATAAAATATAGAGTAATAACTAGGGATGGCAATGTGCGAGAAAAAATGCGTGACCCGCGGGTATTCGATCCGCGATGGACGGATAAAATCATTAAAAATTTTATATCCGCCGATGAGTCGCGGGCGGGTCGCAGGTATATACTACCCGTCGCGGGTCAAAACCCGACCCGTGAATACATGAGACTTTTCTTAATTTACCCACGAATTAATACTTACATATATTGAATTTAAAAGCTATTTTACTAGTATTTGAATAATAATTAAAAATATAATATTATATACAAGTAAAAGACTTAATTTTCATGCCATTATACATATAGTTTGTACATATTGTTTTATAATTAATAAAATTATTTGGAGTAATAAAAAGTTAAATATTATTATTACCCGCAGGTCATGGGTATCCGCGGGTCACGGGCATGAGGGAAAAGTTTTTACCCGTGAGCGGGTAACGGGTCTCAACGTTCAAAAAACAAACCCGACGAGCGGGTCGCGGGTATATAGAATCCGTGCCCGTTATCCGCAGGCTCCACCCTTTATAATAATATTACATAGGCATGTATATTTAGAAATACGGAGCATGTACTAAATTTTCTTATTATTTCCTACTCAAATTGGCGGGATATTTGCCTCCACTTTTTAGTGATATTTTAGCCAGCTAAATTTTTAATTATACGGAGTATTAAACTTAAAAACATGCAGTATTACTTGGTATAAACATCTACTCTTCCTAGTTCCCACTCTATTATATGCATTTTATTTGAAAGGACTTCTGTTACCTAACAAATTCTTCTCAAAGTTGACTCACGCTGTCACACACGAACGTTTACTCTGATTCAAGGTTTCTTCACCTCAAACATATTATTATGATTCTTGTAGTTGATTGCAGATTTAGGTAAGGTTTGAAATTTCTACGATTAGGGTTTTTTTTGTTCTCGATTAAAGTGGGTTTCTATATACAAGCATAATCCTTCAAACTGAAGTGATTATAGAAAAACATGTGTGCCACAATCATATAGTCCAGTTACGATTTGTCCTTAAATATATTTAGTTTATAAATAATTTTATTCTTTCAAAATGGGATTCTTCAAATAGTTAAGGCCCGTTTGGCTCGTGGAATTTTTTTGGATGGAATGGAATGTGTCAAAGGAATTAGAATCCGAAGGAATTAGAATTGATAAATTCCATGGAATATGAAAAAATATGTTCTATTGACATTGAATGGAATTGAATTTCATTTTATAAATAATTAAAAAGTTATAAAAAGAATTACATTTCTAAATTTTGTGTTCATTTCCAGACTCACTTAATCTAAAAAGAAATTTTAGATTCGCGATTTGAGGGAACGCGTGTCGAAAACGCGCGTTTTCTGATAGGCTGCAAAAACGCGATCAGAAAAAGCGTGTTTTCCGACGCGCTGTGAAAAAGAGCGTTTTCGGGGCGTTGCAATATCGCTCGTTTTCGGACGCGCTGCGAGATCGCGTGATTTGTATGCGCTGCGAAAATACGTTTTTCGGGACGCACTACGAAAACACGCGTTCTCGCAGGGGATCCGGAAATCCGCGTTTCCGGATGCCCTACGAAAACGCGCGTTTCAGGAGGGGATCCAGAAACGCGCGCTTCCGGAAGCAGTGCGAGAACGCGCATTTCCGGACGCGCTGCGTGTGTTTCTGGAGGCACTGCGGGAACGCACGTTTTCGGACGCCCTGCAGGAACCCGCGATTCCGGACGCCCTGCGAAAACGCGCGATTCCGAACGCCCTGCGAAAGAGTGCGATTCTGGACGCGCTGCGAAAACGCGCGATTCCGGGCGCGCTGCGAAAACGCGCGTTTGCGGACCCCCTGCGAAAACGTGCGTTTCCGGGCGCCCTGCGAAACGCGCGTTTACGGGCGCCCAGCGAAACGCGCGTTTCCGGGCGCCTGCGAAACGCGCGTTTCCGGGCGCCCTGCCGCGAAAACGCGCGTTTCCGGGCGCCCTGCGAAACGCTCGTTTCCGGGCGCCCTGCGCAAACGCGCGTTTCCGGACGCCCTCCGGAAACGCGCGATTGCGCGATTTCGGGACACCCTGCGAAAACGCGCGTTTCCGGACGCCCTGCGAAAACGCGCGTTTCCGGACGCCCTGCGAAAACGTTCGTGTCCGGACGCCCTGCGAAAACGCTCGTTTCTGGACGCCCTGCAAAAACGCGCGTTTCCGGGCGCGCTGCGAAAACGCCATGCGAAATCGCGCGTTTCCGGACGCCCTGCGAAACGCGCGTTTCCGGCGCACTGCGAAAACGCGCTATTTCGGGCGCGCCGCGCAAACGCGCTTTTCCGGACGCCCCGCGAAAACGCGCGTTTCCGGACGCCCCGCGAAACACGCGTTTCCGGACGCCCTGCGATAACACGCGTTTCCGGATCCCTGCGGAAACTCGCGTATCCGGACCCCTGCGAAAAAAGCCTGCTTCCGGACCCCTGCAAAAACGCGCATTTTCGAATCCCTACGAAAACGCGCGTATCCGGACCCGGCGAAAAAAGCTTGCTTTCGAACCCCTGCAAAAACGCGCTGCAAAAACGCGTGTCTAAACACGAGTTGAAATGTACTTAAAAAATCTAAACGTAAACATTCGAGGATTTTTGATATTTTCATAGATTAAACGTTGGAAAGAATTCAATTCCATCATCATCTCGAATGAATGAACATTCTATTGATGAATGAATTAAAAGATTCCAAGGAATTTAATTCCTTTCAAAATATGTGAGTCAAACTGAACGGTCTAAGGAATTCAATTCCAATTCCATCAAATTCCTTTGGGATTCCACGAGCCAAACGGGGCCTTAGGGTTTAGGCGTTGATTTCAATCATTTAGTAGAAACTGATACATTCTTTTTGACTAATTGTTGATAGTTACAGGTTAATTATATGTGTATATGTTGTACATATAAGTTTATTTTTAAAGAGGAACGAAATTAGGTCAAAAGGGAAGAACTATGAGTAATACTAATATTGTAACTGTAGCCTCTTAACTATTTGATCATATCATCATAGTGTAAGAACCAGGCTTATTGATGGTGAAGGATGTGGCATTGGAAATGAAGTTTTAAAGGTATAATCAATTTGCTAACTTGATATAATAATTCCGAGTCATAAAAATGGTATTTTCTTTAGAAAAAAAAAGATTATTAGGTTCACCATAACTTGATATTAGTTTTGTTAGCTTTCTTCTCTATTAGGTTCACCATAACTTCTAACTTTCTTTTTTCGGCGAAAAGTTTTGAAGTATACAATGTCATATTTTTTTATATTTTCAGTCAAACATGATGGTTTGCATATTCAATTATTGTGGTGAAAATATTAGAAACTTATCATGAGAGTATAGGCGGGTGCAAGATTGAAGTATATGAAGCAGGCAACTATTGCTTACTGTAACGACCCTACTTTTTCCGTTATCTTTTACAGTAAATTATTTAACGACCGTTAACTGTTATTCGTGCCACGTCATTTCTATGACCTATATTATTATTTTTGTAATAATATATTAATTATTATGTGTAATATGAATATTTGTATTCATATCTTAAATTGTACGTTTCTACGTGTCGCGGATTTCTATCCGGCGAATCTTTTCGGTTTTCAAACCAACGGTTGAGATTTTGGGATTTTTAAGTCCTAATTATTTTAAATATGATATTTTAATGTCATATGTTTATATTTAGTGTTTATATATTTTATTCGTCGCGTATTTGTTATCTCTCCGAAAAATCAATCGCGTAGTAGCGTTTTCGCGTTTCGGGCTTCGATCCGGCGTTCGGGCCACAAGCTAATTGACTTTTTAGCATTTTGGAATAGTGGGGCCCACCCCTACTGATTTTGGCCGAAAATTCCCTTAGGGAGGGGGTGTTTGTGCCATTTCTTCTAACTTGGAGCATTTTTGATCAAAACCTAATACACTCCTCATTTCTTTCATTTTTCCACATTTTAATTTTTGCTCTCCCTCTCCCTTGTTCTTGGCCGTCACCTAAAGCACCATAAACATCATCATCATCAATTAAAAATATTACTTGAATCATCAAATCGTTTATACAATCGGATTCCTCATTCCGTTCTCTACGCGCTTATATTATCTTTTCTTGATTAGGGTATAAACCCTAACCCTAGATTTTCAATTTTTCTTTATTTTTCTGTATTACATGTTATTGTATTGATGATTGTATGCGTAGAATTGTTCGATTATACATGTTTTCGATTTGATTGAATTGGGACAGCAGCATATTCGTTTATTTCTGGTTATGTAACTGATATAAAAGTGAAATTAAAGTATCTAGATGAGTTCCTCTCATCAATACATTAATTTTAGACTCCGGATTCATGTCATTTCGATTCCCGGAACTCTAGATATTATTAAAATGGTGTTTTGTTGAGATAAATTTATGAAAATGAATTGAATCAGGTATGGTCCGACTTTGTAACCATTTTTGGAGTCTTTAGGGTGTACTAGTGTGTTAGGATTGATGATGGGATGAACTTTCATGTTCGGGTCATCTAAATCCGAGACACTGATCACCCGTTATGACTAAAACACGTTTTTGAGCGGATTAAAGGTCCAAACTGATTAAGGGCTGTAAGTTACGACTTGGTGACTGTTTTTGGGATGTTCTTGAGTACACTAATGTGTCAGGTGGGTTGGTTAGGCGAAGATAAATATAAGACTCGCCGAAAACTGATTTCCGGGGCTTAAGTTATGACCCGATGAACTTTTAATTAAAACTTATGGTTATTAATTATGACTTATGATATAAATAATGATTTTCATTATTATTAAATTACTTATGTTATAAAAAGTAATTATTATAATTTAAGACTTATGATATATATTTATTATATCATTTAATTATTACTAATGATTTAATTAAACTTTTAATTAAATTTATGATTAATAATACTTTTATTATTAATGAAAAATACTTATGATAAGTATTAAACTTATATTATGAGATTATTATAATAAGACTTATAATAAGGATTAATTAATTATTTAATTATTATAAGGCTTAGTTATTATTTAATTATAATTTAATTATTAAATACTTATGATTTAATAATTATAATTAGAAACTTATAATATGATTAATAATTCATTATTAATTAATAATACTTATGATATGATTTAAAACTTATTATTAATTAATAATACTTATATTATGATTAATATTTAATTAATTAATTAAATACTTATGTTATATTAATTATATCATTTAAACTTATGTTAACTTTAATAATTCAATTTAATTTAATTAAACTTATGTTATGACATAATTATACATATATGACTTTAATTAACGTTATAACCTATATTATTATTGTAACTTATACTTTTAAAATTAACGTTGACTATGTTTGACCAAGGTTGACTTTTGAGTTGACTTTCGGTTGACTTTGAATTTTAGTTGACTTTTGTTGACTTTCTAATTAAGGAAACTTTCTTAACTTATAAACTTTCCAAAAATAGCAACTTTCTAAATATGGAAACTTTCTAAATTTGGAAACTTTCCAAAAATAGAAACTTTTCAAAAATAGAAACTTTTCAAAAATAGAAACTTTCCTAAAATAGAAACTTTCCTAAAATAGAAACTTTCCAAAAATGGAAACCTGCTAAAAATAGAAACTTTCTAAAAATAGAAAGTGTGTGTTTGTACGCTGTTCCGATCAAACCAATGCATGTTGAGTGTTGTTTTATGTCTACTTGCAACATGTACAATAGCTATCATACTAAGACTTGACCTAAGTTAGTTATTTATATCGACCTGCTTTATTTATAGGTCGGCGTTGTGATCATTCCTGATCACTTTACTTCATTTGCTGTTCGCATATTTGTGTGGTTACTTCGTTGCTATTAAGGTAAGTTATAGTCCCATTTTTCTATTTTAAAGCTTTTGGGATGAGAATACATGCAATTTATTTTATATTTTGGACATAAGTGGAAGTTGGTTTAAATTATTCATTGTGGGTTGAACAAAAATATTCCCTAGTCTGGTAACTGTAATCACTGGTTTCTACTGGTGAACGCGAATCCTACGGATAGATCTATCGGGTTTGACAACCCCATTTCGAGCTAGTCGCGCTAGCAATTTATAATCGGAATGTTTAGTACTTCGTATTTTGTTGTAGATACACTTGTTCGGTGTATATTATTTATTGTGTTTGGCAAGGGTAAATAAATTGTTAAGTGGTTACCAGGTGGCTCACAGAAAATGGAATAATGTTTTTATATGTTTTCTAACATATAATTTAGTGGTCCAAAAAGGAGTTTTTATATTTTCAAACATAAATTTTTATGGTCTAAATTAGATATTGTTTACAATATTAAACCTATAATTCACTCAACATTTTTGTTGACAGTTACTCGCATGTTTTATTCTCATTTTCATGATTGATTACTTCCGCTGTGCTTAGAGAGTCTGCATATTTATGATGGCAGCTTTTGTTAAACATTAACTTGCATTCTATTTTGATACATTTAATAGTGGATGTTGTTGACTTTGTTTTGGTCAACTTTTGGTTATGTAATAATGTATGGTTTTTCTAAACTTACACATTTTGGTAGGTTTCCTTTATAGGAAATCATTTTTAAATAAAGAATGCAAGGTTATTTATTAAATTCATATAGAGTTATGATCAAGCTGTGGGACCAAGTCACAGAGCCGTTAAGTGTTTTGACGGGGACATCACAGTTGGTATCAGAGCGTTGGTTGTAGAGAATTAGGCTGTATTGATGTCGTTACCCGAGTCGATAGGGTGCATTAGTGAGTCTAGTCTACAGCCCGGCCTATAATGTATTATTATATGTGATTATTTGTATCGTATTGGTATGTATATTGTTATCATACATACATCCCTATTATGTTTTGAATCCGGGAGGAACTCCCATTCCAATTTAAACGCAGTCTCCGACTCGTGCGAATTTATCCTTATAAGAACACCTCGGGTAGTGAAACCGAGGGGTGTCATTCTTGACTTCTGAAATTCTCGACATTTCTATGTCATCTATTATGGTTATGTATATATAATGTTTGAGTTATCTTACGCGAGATGTCATTCTTGACTTCTAAATGCTCGGTATTTCAATGTCAGCTATTATGTTTAGGTATATAACATTCTTGTTATATTACGTGCCTTTGTGCCGTTGTGCCTATGTGCTTTGGTTTTTGAACCGGAAGACGTCATTCTTGACTTTTAGAGATTTTTGGCACTTCGAAGACATTTCTATGTCATCGTTACTCCTATTTGTTACTTATGATGTTTTTTTTTTCTCTTGTGCTATCCTTAGCACATTGTTTAAGAAAATGTTTTAGAGAAATTGTGTGGAAATCCGAGGTTGATCGCGTGTCCTGACCTCATGTAGTGCTATTAGAATGGAGCTATGAATTAGTGAAATATAATGCCGTCACGCCAACGTGATTATATTACGTTAATTCATAAAGAAGTCCCAATATTGTGACATGAGGAATAGAAAGCGAGTCAAAGAAAATATTTACACTACTCATTCAGAAATTCCGATGTATTACATGGGTAGAGAAGATATTCATTATCTTATTTGTTGATATACGAGAAGCTCGTTTTAACCAGATTATCTATCTCATGCCCTATCCTCCATAACTCGCTTGTTAGCAACTGCTTCGCTCGGGAACAGTTTTGGCCCAAGGACTTCTGTCCTGATAATAGTCAAAATTACATTTAACTCATTGGTTTTCATGACCTCGTAACATTTGTTGGTCAAATGTCGCACGACGATTCAAGTCATTTACTCGATCTTTTACGATCTTACTTCAACTTGTAACCTCTGAAATACAGATACTCTGTTTATCATCGGGAGTTTTACACATTTGTTTAATTGGGCGGTTCTCAGGGGATTTATGGGTGAATAGAAGTAATGAAATATTTTGTCATGTATACAATTTATAAAAATCATATATGTATATATGGATTCAAATGAATAAATTTACCCTTACCTATTTTAGCTAGTATATACTAAATTATACCTACAAAATTATTTTAAGACCACTCATTTATTGAGCTGTTTTGACTAAGTCAATTTGTTTTATACAAAATGGTACACGTTGTACATACTTCTAAATTTACTAAGAACTTCGTTCCGTTTATGTTATCACATTAAACGTTTAAAGCTTTTTCAAAACTCCTTTGATTGATTTTATCAAATTTTCGCATTACCCTACAGAGTGTTTGGATCACAGTTCTTCTCATCCTCCGTTTAAGGATGAAACTTACCCTTAAGTTCATTGATAGAAACTCTTACACCACTTTGGATTCCGGTTTTACAAAATTTGTAGGAAAGTCTTTGCGCTCATAAAATTTTCCCCTCTTATGGTTGGACATGGCCGAAACGCGGACCGATAAATCAATTTTCTGGGGTACACTCGGTGGTCACCATATTGTAGAAAAGGCGCTAGGTGGGTTTCTACCCCAACTGTTGTTATAGTGGGTATCATGGATATATATTTCACTAGACCGTTTGAGGAGTTTCTACTCTCAATATTCGCTGTCAACCACAACACTCTCGTAAACATCAATCCTAGGATTCAATACTTTGAGGTGCACGAAATTATTTTTGGAGATTCATCTCACCTGGAGGCGGCCATTATTTATAACCCATGATTCGCATTCTTTTCATCCGCACATAAATTTAAGAATATGGATGAATCCTAGATTTTCTCGCTCATTGTACAAGGAAGTACACTCTTGTTGAAATATCACACCTTTCGTACGTCTTCCTTTCGGAAATGTAATGAAAATTTACTTTGAAGTCCATGATCCTCGTTATCTCCTTTGAGAGAATTGTCTTAAATATCTATGCCACCGATGTTACTACTCCATATATTTATTCCTTCATTGTTGCAAATATATTTCATTCGTCCTAGTTCATCCCCTTGGGGAGCTTCTGTTTTGTTTGTTAAGAACAAAGGTGGTTCATTCCGATGGTGTATTGATTATCGCGTGTTGAACAAGCTTACAATTAAGAACCGTTATCCTCTTCCGAGAATTGATGATCTGTTCGATCAATTTCAAGGTTCGTCCGTTTATTCTAAGATTGGTCTTCATTCCGGTTATCACCAACTGCGGGCTAAAGAAACTAATATTCCGAAAACCGCTTACCGTACCCGTTATGGTCACTGCAAATTTCTTGTTATGCCGTCTGGATTGACTAACGCACCTGCTGTGTTCACGGACATCATGAACCGTGTGTGCAGACCCTATCTAGACAAATTCGTTATCGTTTTCATCGACGACATCCTTATTTATTCCAAGAGTGATGAAGAGCACGAAGAACATTTGAAGTTGGTGCTTGATTTGTTGAGAAAAGAAGAATAGTACGCTAAGTTCTCTAAGTGTGCTTTCTGGTTAAGAGAAGTTCAATTTCTTGGACATATTATTAGTAAACATGGAATACAAGTTGACCCTGCTAAGATTGAAGCGATTGAAAAGTGGGAAATTCCAAAAACTCCTACTCAGATTCGTCAGTTCCTAGGTTTGGCAGGCTATTATAGAAGGTTCATTCAAGATTTCTCTCGTATAGCGAAACCTCTAACTGCTTTAACGCACAAGGGGAAGAAGTATGAGTGGAAGGATGAACAAGAGACTGCTTTTCAAACTTTGAAGAAGAAGTTGACTACCGCTCCGATATTGTCACTACGTAAGGGTAATGATGATTTTGTTGTTTATTGTGATGCTTCGCGTCGGGGCTTTGGTTGTGTTTTGATGCAACGAAAGAAAGTTATTGCATACGCGTCACGTCAGTTGAAGATTCACGAATAGAATTATACAAACCATGATTTAGAATTGAGAGCTATTGTGTTTGCGCTCAAGATTTGGAGACATTATCTTTATGGGGTCAAAAGTACAGTGTACACTGATCACAAAAGTCTTCAACATATCCTTGATCAAAGACAGTGGAATATGAGGTAGCGAAGATGGGTTGAATTGTTGAACGGTTATGATTGTGAACTCCTTTGGCCATTCCGGGGAAAGGCCAATGTTGTGGCCGATGTGTTAAGTCGAAAGGAGAGAATTGAACCTCGCAGGTTTAGAGCCTTGAACATGACCATTCGAACAAACCTCGCAAGGCAGATTCTTGCAGCTCAACAAGAAGCCTTGAAGGAGGAGAATTTCGTAACTGGAAGGTCAGAGGTTTGAATAAATAGTTTGAGGTTCGAACCGATGGCAATCGGTATTTTTGCGGGACGTCTTTGGGTTCCGAAGTTTGGTGATCTGCGACAACTTGTGTTGGATGAGGCTCATAAGTCTAGGTACTCTATTCATCCTGGTTCAGGAAAGATGTATCATGATCTTAAGGAGGTGTTTTGGTGGCCTAATTTGAAAACTGATGTGGCTAGGTGTTTGACCTGTGCTAAGGTTAAAGCTGAACATCAGGAACCGTCTGGACTTTTGGTGCAACCTGAGATTCCCGAGTGGAAATGGGAAGGGATTACGATGGATTTTATTACAAAGGTACCGAGAGTTGCGGGTGGTTATGATACCATTTGGGTGATTGTAGATCGACTCACAAAGTCGGCTCACTTTTTGACGATTAAAGAAACAGATTCAATGGAGAAGCTTACTCGTTTGTATTTGAAGGAAATTGTTTCTAGATATGGTGTTCCCGTGTTATTTTGGACCGAGATAGTCGATTTACATCTAGGTTTTGGCAGTCCTTACAAGATGCTTTGGGAAATAAATTGGATATGAACACTGCTTATCATCCACAGTCAGATGGTCAGAGTGAAAGGACCATTCAAACGTCGGAAGACATGTTACGAGCATCCATCATTGATTTTGGTAATGTTTGGAATAAGTACTTTCCACTGGCTGAATTTTCTTATAATAACAGCTATCATGCAAGTATTAAGCCACACCTTTTGAAACGCTGTATGGTAGATAGTGCAGGTCTCCTGTCTGCTGGAATGAGGTTGGGGATGCTCAACTCACAGGTCCAGGAACTTTTCATGAAACTACCGAGAAGATCGTACAGATTAAGGAAAGTTTGAGAACCGCCAGAAGTCGGCAAAAGAGCTATGCCAATAAGAGAAGGAAAGATATTGAATTTCAGGTCGGTGATCGTGTTATGTTGAAGGTACCACCTTGGAAGGGCGTGATACGTTTTGGTAAAAGGGGAAAGTTGAATCCTCGTTTTGTTGGACCGTTTGAGATTATTGAGAGAGTTGGACCCGTGGCTTATCGTTTGAAATTGCCACAAGAACTCAGTGCTGTTCACGACGTTTTTTACGTGTTGAATTTAAAGAAGTTTTTGGCCGAGGCCGATAAGATAATTCCTCTGGAGGAACTTCATGTTGATAAGCAACTTCATTTTATTGTGGAACCTATTGAAATTATGGACCGAGAGGTTAAGACTCTGAAGCAGAGTAGAATTCCTATTGTCCGGGTTAGATGGAACGCCAGGCGTGGTCCCGAGTTCACTTGGGAGCGTGAAGATCAGATGAAGCAGAAGTACCCGCATTTGTTCCCAGATGCCGAGTCAACCCCTGCACCTGCTTAAATTTCGGGACGAAATTTCCGTAACGGGAAGGTACTGTAACGACCCTACTTTTTCCGTTATCTTTTACCGTAAATTATTTAACGACCGTTAACTGTTATTCGTGCCACGTCATTTCTATGACCTATATCATTATTTTTGTAATAATATATTAATTATTATGTGTAATATGAATATTTGTATTTATATCTTAAATTGTACGTTTCTACGTGTCGCGGATTTCTATCCGGCGAATCTTTTCGGTTTTCAAACCAACGGTTGAGATTTTGGGATTTTTAAGTCCTAATTATTTTAAATATGATATTTTAATGTCATATGTTTATATTTAGTGTTTATATGTTTTATTCGTCGCGTATTTGTTATCTCTCCGAAAAATCAATCGCGTAGTAGCGTTTTCGCGTTTCGGGCTTCGATCGGGCGTTCGGGCCACAAGCTAATTGACTTTTTAGCATTTTGGAATAGTGGGGCCTAACCCCTAATGATTTTGGCCGAAAATTCCCTTAGGGACGGGGTGTTTGTGCCATTTCTTCTAACTTGGAGCATTTTTGATCAAAACCTAATACACTCCTCATTTCTTTCATTTTTCCACACTTTAATTTTTGCTCTCCCTCTCCCTTGTTCTTGGCCGTCACCTAAAGCACCATAAACATCATCATCATCAATTAAAAATATTACTTGAATCATCAAATCGTTTATATAATCGGATTCCTCATTCCGTTCTCTACGCGCTCATATTAATCTTTTCTTGATTAGGGTATAAACCCTAACCCTAGCTTTTCAATTTTTCTTTATTTTTCTGTATTTTGATGTTATATTGATAGTATGATGATTACATGTTATTGTATCGATGATTTTATGCGTAGAATTGCTCGATTATACATGTTTTCTGTTTGATTGAATTGGGACAGCAGCATATTCGTTCATTTCTGGTTATGTAACTGATATAAAAGTGAAATTAAAGTATCTAGATGATTTCCTCTCATCAATACATTAATTTTAGACTCCGGATTCATGTCATTTCGATTCCCGGAACTCTAGATATTATTAAAATGGTGTTTTGTTGAGATAAATGTCATTTTGGTTTGATTGAATCAGGTATGGTCCGACTTTGTGACCATTTTTGGAGTCTTTAGGGTGTACTAGTGTGTTAGGATTGATGATGGGATGAACTTTCATGTTCGGGTCATCTAAATCCGAGACACGAATCACCCGTTATGACTAAAACACGTTTTTGAGCGGATTAAAGGTCCAAACTGATTAAGGGCTGTAAGTCACGACTTGGTGACTGTTCTTGGGATGTTCTTGAGTACACTAATGTGTCAGGTGGGTTGGTTAGGCGAAGATAAATATAAGACTCGCCGAAAACTGATTCCCGGGGCTTAAGTTATGACCCGATGAACTTTTAATTAAAACTTATGGTTATTAATTATGACTTATGATATAAATAATGATTTTTATTATTATTAAATTACTTATGATATAAAAAGTAATTATTATAATTTTAAGACTTATGATATATATTTATTATATCATTTAATTATTACTTATGATTTAATTAAACTTTTAATTAAACTTATGATTAATAATACTTTTATTATTAATGAAAAATACTTATGATAAGTATTAAACTTATATTATGAGATTATTATAATAAGACTTATATTAAGGATTAATTAATTATTTAATTATTATAAGGCTTAGTTATTATTTAATTATAATTTATTTATTAAATACTTATGATTTAATAATTATAATTAGAAACTTATGATATGATTAATAATTCATTATTAATTAATAATACTTATGATATGATTTAAAACTTATTATTAATTAATAATACTTATATTATGATTAATATTTAATTAATTAATTAAATACTTATGTTATATTAATTATATCATTTAAACTTATGTTAACTTTAATAATTCAATTTAATTTAATTAAACTTATGTTATGACAAAATTATACATATATGACTTTAATTAACGTTATAACCTATATTATTATTGTAACTTATACTTTTAAAATTAACGTTGACTATGTTTGATCAAGGTTGACTTTTGAGTTGACTTTCGGTTGACTTTGACTTTCAGTTGACTTTTGTTGACTTTCTAATTAAGGAAACTTTCCTAACTTATAAACTTTCCAAAAATAGCAACTTTCTAAATATGGAAACTTTCTAAATTTGGAAACTTTCCAAAAATAGAAACTTTCCAAAAATAGAAACTTTCCTAAAATAGAAACTTTCCTAAAATAGAAACTTTTCAAAAATGGAAACTTTCCTAAAATAGAAACTTTCTAAAAATAGAAAGTGTGTGTTCGTACGCTGTTCTGATCAAATCGATGCATGTTGAGTGTTGTTCTATGTCTACTTGCAACATGTACAATAGCTATCATACTAAGACTTGACATAAGTTAGTTATTTATATCGACCTGCTTTATTTATAGGTCGGCGTTGTGATCATTCCTGATCACTTTACTTCATTTGCTGTTCGCATATTTGTGTGGTTACTTCATTGCTATTAAGGTGAGTTATAGTCCCATTTTTCTATTTTAAAGCTTTTTGGATGAGAATACATGCAATTTATTTTATATTTTGGACATAAGTGGAAGTTGGTTTAAATTATTCATTGTGGGTTGAACAAAAATATTCCCTAGTCTGGTAACTGTAATCACTGGTTTCTACTGGTGAACGCAAATCCTACGGATAGATCTATCCGGTTTGACAACCCCATTTCGAGCTAGTCGCGCTAGCAATTTATAATCGGAATGTTTAGTACTTCGTATTTTGTTGTAGATACACTTGTTCGGTGTATATTATTTATTGTGTTTGGCAAGGGTAAATAAATGGTTAAGTAGTTACCAGGTGGCTCACGGAAAATGGAATAATGTTTTTATATGTTTTCTAACATATAATTAAGTGGTCCAAAAAGGAGTTTTTATGTTTTCAAACATAAATTTTTATGGTTTAAATTAGATATTGTTTACAATATCAAACCTATAATTCACTCAACATTTTTGTTGACAGTTACTCGCATGTTTTATTCTCAGGTTCATGATTGATTACTTTCGCTGTGCTTAGAGAGTCTGCATATTTATGATGGCAGCTTTTGTTAAACATTAACTTGCATTCTATTTTGATACATTTAATAGTGGATGTTGTTGACTTTGTTTTGGTCAACTTTTGGTTAAGTAATAATGTATGGTTTTTCTAAACTTACACATTTTGGTAGGTTTCCTTTATAGGAAATCATTTTTAAATAAAGAATGCAAGGTTATTTATTAAATTCATATAGAGTTATGATCAAGCTGTGGGACCAAGTGACGGAACCGTTAAGTGTTTTGACGGGGACATCACACTTACATTTTTGAAGATTCCAAATACATGTGTACATTATCAGGTAACTTGTATTTGCTTTAATGATTAATTAGTATCTAATAGTTGTGTACTATACTCGCCGAGAAATGTATCACACTGAAAAACAAGAGCTTGAATGTATGTGCATTACATTAAGTATACTCTTAATTTGATGTGTGTCAAATTTTTTTTTTTTTGTACTTTGCAACGTACTTTTGTATCAGTCATTGTGTTTGTTTGCGATTATAAACTGTAGGACACATCAACTTATATCTTTTACGACGAAATAATAGTTGATGCATATACAAGTACCACCATTAACCTTATTCCGAAGCATTATAACATTTCCAAGGCCCTAAACTATACACTTTTTACTAATAAATCAAGAGTACAATTTTCAATAATTAGTTACACGTTTTTGTTTGAAGTGCAGCCAGATTTGGTGCCGTTTACATGTAGGTTTATGCTGCAGTTTTTTGTCTCCTTGGTTTATATGGTATGTACTCTATATTTCTTTCACCTTTTCGTTTGAAGTACTCTTTTAGAATTCACCGCATACTACTTAATAGATGTGTTTATAATGAGCCTCATCTGTTCTTTGTTTGTCAAACTTTGGATTCAATGTAGTGTTTAATACGATGGTCTTCGTTTTGTGTTTTAAGAATCTGTGTATGACTTCGAATAATATTTTGCATCTTTATGAACATACGTAGGATTAAAGGGATGGCGATTTGGCACAATTTTTGCCATATGATCTACTAGCTGTTACATCTAGCGAAACCACGACATATAAATGCAAAATACGTGCGCGTTAATGATAGAGAATTACCAGAAACTATTCTCTGAGTAAGCACACCATTGTGTTATACCATTTATTTATACTAATTAAATTTACACTACTAATAAAATCTACACTTGCAGATACAAATCGTGATTTGCACAACACACAATCTTAGCAATCAATCCAGTTAAGCTTGAAGACCTATAGAAAGAAAAATTCAGAAACAGGTACCCGTTAAGCAACCAATTTGTACAAGACCCAAATGACCACAAGGTTAGCAAGCAAACTGACGTATACTACATATACTAACTTATATCTTCAGCCTGCATCTGCACCACTTAATCCGTCTCATAGCTAGTTATATAAATATATTCTGCATTTTTTTCTCTGGTGGCATTTATTCAAACCGAGACTATAAACTGATCAAACTTGGGCATTATTGTTTATATTTATCAATTTTTAGAAATGTACCTGTATGTAATAGTTGTAGGAATTTGTTAACGTAGTGGTGAACTGCCAAACGACGCTTATTACTGTATGCTAAACGTCTGCTTACGAATGAAAAAGTGGCCTAAGTAATGACCTGTGTATCACTAAATAGGTGTTTTCACAGCTGCAGTTATAAGCAGAGTATGCATCAGATCTTGGTAGGTAGGCTGCATCATATTTTCACCATTTTTAAAATGATTTTCTTCATTCATACTTTTAAATTTGTAGTTGTTTGCTCAAGGTTTTTATTACATTTTTGTCTTTAACCTACTGAATATATGTGGTGTTGTTATGTGTTCTTTCAAGTTTACGCTTTCAAGCTGTCCAAACTTGCTCCTTTCGTTACCTTTGAGAACCCAACAACACTGTATGTCGTCGACCTTCTGCTAATGAAAGGGTAACAAGTGGTACAATAGCTACCATTATGAACTAGCATCAACCAGCTACCCTAATGTTGGTTCTGAAAGGAAATGATAGATGTTTGGATCATTTGGACTTTTTAACCGTTGTGTCAATTTGGTGTCAAATTGGGAACGCTTACAAATGTTTGCCGCGAAGCGCGGACCTCAACACTAGTCTTTTTCTAAAATATTTTCTTTTGTGTCCAGGTTATGTAAGCGTCGAAGGAGCTTCAAAGAATATGTTTTTTTATGATATCATATTAATTTTATTTTTGATGAGGTTGATTGTGTTCTACTACACAAGGGAGAGTTTAGAGTCGGCCCATGATGGAATGCTTTCCTATTAGAGCTACAAAGAAAGGCCAATCAGAAATGAGTGACAGAAGGTTATCTACAAATGAGAGTGAGTGACAAGTGAAAAAGTGGTTATCTACAAATGCGAGTTACAATTGGGCAAGGGTCTCCAAGTTTGACATTAAAACTTCAAATATATTCGGTTTATGCTCTTAATGTAATTTGTTTAACAACTCAGAGCTCAAGTTTAAACTCAACTTGTTTCGAGTTTGACTCGTTAATATATCCGATAGTTATTATTATTAAATTGTAAAAAATAATTATTAACACACGGAAATGAAAAGCTCGTTTAAGCTTGCAAACGTGTTCGAGCTTGATACCAGATATGCAAATGCGTTTACTAAACGATATTTAAAATATGTTAAGCTCGACCCAAATTAAGTTTTTAACAAATCGTGCTCAAATTGCTCAGACTCCTTTATACCTTAAGATTTGCACAATCTTACCAAGCAACCATTTTATTATGACAAAAAGTTATAAAATTTAAATTATTAAGGAATTTTTCATCAAATTGATCAAAGGATTCAAATTGTACAAAGGACCATGAATATGCTCTAGGGCAAGACATTAATATAAATAAAATAGAACAAGGATGAAAAATCTAGATTTTTTAATCAGCGACGCGCGGTTGAAACTCTCCTTGTTTGAGACAATAGTTTTTAAAAAGATTTTAAGTTATGCACAACTCATTTATAAATAAAACGATGTAGGACTGCATCACTTGAGAATCAGTAGCTTGATCTACTGGCCTAATATGCAATGTTCATAAGATAACCAAATTCTATTCTTATAACTCCTTATCTTCTTCATGATAATTAAGACACAAATAACTTGTCTGTCTTATTAAAACAATCAACAATCCTAAATGCTTACATTGGTATGACTTACATATCAAATGTCTTACTATGTTTCGATGTAATACGACATTCACAAACAAATGTCCTATGATAGTATATTTAATATGACTTTTATATAAGGTGTCCTATTAAATTAACACGTAATGTGACACCAAACCGTTAAATGTCTTATAAAGTCTCATTTAATAAGTCACTATTAAGTGTCCTGTGAAATCATATGATAATTAAGACCCAAAAAACTAAAAGTGTACTAATATTTACAATGATACGACATAAGTATGACATGTCCTATTAGTTAAGAAATGATACAACTAGGACAAATAAATGTCCTATGATACTATATTTAATATGACTTTTATATAAGGTATCTTATTAAAATAACACATAATGAGAAACTACACTGTTAAATGTCTTATAAAGTACCATTTTATGATTCACAGTTAATGTGTCCTATGAAATCATATGATAATTATGACCCCAAAAACTAAAAGTGTCCTAAAAATTGACAATGATACGACATAAGTATTACATATCCTATTAACTAAATATATAATACGACTAGGAAATATAAATGTCTTATTATAGTTTATTTCATATGACTTTAATATAAAGTGTCCTATTAAAATAACACATAATACGACACTAAACCGTTAAATGTATTATAAAGTACCATTTTATGATTCACAATTAAACTGTCATATGAAATCATATGATAATTATGACCCCAAAAACTAAAAGTGTCATAAAAATTGACAATGATACGACATAAGTATTACATGTCCTATTAGCTAAATATATAATACGACTAGGACAAATAAATGTCCTATGATAGTTTATTTCATATGACTTTTATATAAAGTGTCCTATTGAATTAACACATTATGTGACACTAAACCGTTAAATGTCTTATAACTAAACATTTGATGATTCACAATTAAAGTGTCATATGAAATCATATGATAATTATGACCCCAAAAACTAAAAATGTCCTATTAAAGAATTTAAGTGTCCTATTATAACTACTATAATACGACTCACATAAATAAATGTCTTATAAAGAGTATCTTTTATATGACCGTCATATCATGTGTCCTATGTATGTACCAAATAATAAGACACTAACATTTAAATGTCTTATAAAGTCCCTTTATATGGTACACAATTTAAATGTCCTATTATATCATATTAACTATTATGATAATTAGGATCCTAATAACTAATACATCCTAATAACATACATTTATAGGACATATGTATAAAACGTCCTATTATGCTACAATATAATAAGACTCTCGGAAATAAATGGCCTCTAAACGTATATTTTATATGACGTTCATAACAAGTGTCCTATTACATAAACACATAATAAGACACTAACGAATGAAGGCCTTATAAGACCCTCTATTAGGATCCACTTTCTAAGTGTCCTATGAAAATATTTGATAATAGGACACAAAAAAATAATGTGTCTCAGAAAAGAGCTCTTTAGGATCCCACGCTAAAAGAGTATATCATAATGGGACCCCAAATATCATCTGGTCCTATCTAAGTAGCTTTTACGACCTTATTTTACTAGGTCCCAGAAAAAAGGTCCTATATTCCCACTTTTGTTGTAGTAGAGGGAACGGTATTTAAAGGACCGTCGGAGTTCATAACAACCATTAGTGCACTTAACACCTCGTACACTAACCCTACGGGTGGCATCTTAACACATCGATACTTCACCCCGAGTGGTGTCTTAACACATCGACACTTCACCCCAAGTGGTGTCTTAGCACATCGACACTTCACTCGCTACATCTCTCGAAGTGGCATCTTAGCACATCGATGCTTCACTCCCGAGTGGTGTCTTAACACATCGACACTTCACTCGCCACGTGAGAAGTGGTGTCTTAACACATCGACACTTCACAACTCATACTTCACAAATAAATACATCATATATGCACGCATATAATTATTCCACTCACCTTAACACTTCAGTGCTGATTTAATGCTTCCGTATGCTTCGATTAAAGTACCTAATACATAAGTACACATTCAATACACAACAAGTGGAATTAACCACCTTACTCACTCTTGGGCATTTAATGTCCTAACCGCATTAAATGACTCACACCTACCAAACTGCCCATTAGTGGCCATGACTCGTCATAAATCACTAAAAGCTAGTGATTAGAGTCTACCATCACCAATTAACACAAACATAGGGTATTTCATACCATTTCACCCAATTAGGTCGACCATGACTCATTTGACCCATTTAAACACTTTACCACAAACTTGGTCAAACTTAACCCCTTAACATGCTTTCATCATTTACAAGTGTATTAGTGACTAAAAACACTATTTAACACTTACAACCTCAAATCATATGACCAAACCCTAGATTATAGCTAATTAGGGTTTCCTTTCATCAATATAACCCAAATCCACCCATATTACCCCCAAAAGGGTCTTACAAGTTCCAAATGAACCAAACCCTAGCATAAACTAATTAAAACTTAAAACATATAGTTAAGACTTACCAACACTATCCACTCGTAGCTAAGAACAATGAGAACAACTTTAATTCTTGCTCCAAAGATCATCTCTAAATTCTTCACTCTCAAATCTCACTTTGAATCTAAGTGGGTTTTTATGTTTTGAGGGAAATTGGAGAAAGAAAATGGAAAAGAAATAAATTAAATGAGATAAGTGGTGGAGATTAAATGCTCCAATCAGATCTACACGTAAAAAGATGAATTTGCCCTTGAACCACTTATTTTATAAACAAAAATCCGGAACCAGTTCACCCAGTGGGTCGCGGTGCGACCCCAATTGTCGCGGCACGGTAATTAACGTATTTTACGAGCTGTCTTAATTCACTCCTGACTCAGATTCTAGTTATAGGTCGCGGCGCGACCTTCTTCTCCGCGGCGCGATATTTAAAGGAAAATTCGACCCTTCTTAGCATGCTTCCTGACTCTGGTTTGTTTGATATGCCGCTGCGCGACAATGGTCATCGCGGCGCGTCATTAGGTGTGGCCTGACCAGTCTCTCGGCAACAAAACTAACAATTAATTATTCGACTTGTACGCTCCGTTCTCGCTTCCTATACACGTCTAAACTTCAACTTTTAGTCTCACAAGACTTAACGCTATCAAAACCCCTGTATAAACTTATACATGCATGCGTTCTCAAATACACACACACACACGTATATATATATATATATATATATATATATATATATATATATATATATATATATATATATATATATATATATATATTTACACATCAACTAACACTTTATTTATTTCTTCACATAAACGAAGGGGTTATAAGCGTAACAATAATTAAGTATGTACCTTTAGATAAGCACGGGAAAACGGGATGTTACAACTCAGATTCGGTATAATTAACACTTTTTCAAAATTAAGTGTCACAATCATGTTATTTACATTATTTTCTGGTTTATAAATGTTCAATTATCTTAGATCTACAATATGTGCATCTTAGATTTAATTAAAATAAAGAATTACTAAGAAAATGAAGTTACAGAACACGGGATTCGGTAGATTAGGTAGACTCGGTAGATTAATTCAGATTCGGTATGCAATCAGAATAAAGTTAGAAAATTTTTGACTTTGACCCTGTTATTTATAGCTACCGAATGATTTTGAAAATATGGGCTTTACCGAATGGGCCTTAATTACCGAATGCAGTCCAATTTCCAAATTTAAACAAATTCACTTCAAATTTTGACAAAACTTTATTAAAAATCATTCAAGATTATCACATTTTTAATGAAAAACATTTCTGAGACAATTTTTAAAAATTTTGAACTTACCGAATCTGTACTGTTGGTTGTCAGATTCCGTATAATGCTAAAATTATCATTTATTCAGTTAAATTCACATCTTTTTGGATTTTATCTTTTCCAATTTTTATGAATTTTTCAAAAGCAAGATTTGTACTTAGAAAACTTTGAATTATGTACGAAGTACAAATCTTTAGTGATACCAATTGATAAAACGGGTTGCATACTGAGATGTATACATGCTTTAGTGAATTATTTCAGACATAAACAAAGAATTTATGAAATTCACTTTTTGAAAATCAATTTCATTTCATGTTCTCCCTTTTTCTCCCCTTCAAAATGTGATATACAAGAAAGTAAATCACCATTTTGATGTATTCCCAAGAAAATGAATTAACCCCCCTTGAAACATGATATCAATGAGTTACCTCCCCCTTTCGTAACCATTGAAACTTAATCCCAGGAAGTTAACACAAATGTAATATAATTCTAAAAGGCTCCCCCTTGAAAGATGTTGTCTAAAGTAGAAGAAATCAGTAACTCCCCCTAGAAAATATCTACTCCCCCTAAACACAAGATCTCAATAAGAAGTCCCAAAAGATCTAAGGAATGTCAAGCACTACCATGCCAATCTCTTTGATCAAGAATTTTAGCCTAAGTTCATCTAAAGGCTTAGTGAACATGTCAGCAAATTGCACTTTGGTAGGCACAAAGTATAACTCTACATCCCCTTTTTCTACATGGTCCTTAGTGAAATGATAACGAATATCTATGTGTTTAGTTTTAGAATGCTGGACTGAGTTGCTTGTAATTTCAATAGCACTTTGTGAATCATAGTAAATTGGGGTCATAGAAATCTTAAATCCATAGTCCAAAAGTTGTATTTGCATCCACAAAACTTGTGAACAACAGTGAGCTGCAGCAATGTACTCAGACTCAGCTGTTGATAAAGAAACACAGTTTTGCTTTTTGGATGACCAAACAACTAGCCTATTCCCCAACATCTGAATTGATCCAGATGTACTCTTTCTATCAACATGGCAACTGCCATGATCCGCATCAGTATAAGTAGTGAGATTGAAATCGGATCCATGAGGATACCAGATTCCAAGGTTAGGTGTACCTTTAATGTACTGGAAAATCCTAACAACCGCTTTGGAGTGGGATTTCTTAGGGTTTGACTGAAAGCGGGCACAAACAGTTACAGCAAGTGTAATGTCTGGTCTACTTGCAGTCAGATACATTAAAGATCCAATCATGCTTCGAAAAAGCGTAATGTCAAAGGGTTCCCTATTAGCATCAGCATCCAGTAAAGTCCTCATTGGGGTTGTCATTGGTTTTAAAGCAGTCATTTTAAAATGTTTTAGCATATCATTGATATACTTTGTTTGACTGATAAAAATCCCATTTGGTAATTGTTTTACTTGTAACCCCAAGAAGAAATTTAACTGGTCAAGCATGCTCATTTCGAATTTGTTGGCATTAAGGTCACCAAATTCTTTGCATAAGGCCGAGGACGTGGAACCAAAAATAATATCATCAACGTAAATTTGAACCAAGAGAATGTGACCGTAGTTTTACGGATGAATAACGTTATATCAATAGTTCCACGAGAGAAGCCATTATCCAGCAAATACTTTGTCAAGGTCTCGTACCATGCACGCGGTGCTTGCTGCAGACCATACAAAGCTTTCTCCAAGTAGTAGACGTGGTTTGGATGAATAGGATCGATAAAGCCTTCTGGTTGATCAACATAAACTTCCTCTTGAAGATGACCGTTCAGAAAAGCAGTTTTGACATCCATTTGAAACACCGTGAACTTCATATGTGAAGCAAATGCAAGGAAAAGATGAATAGCCTCAATCCTAGCAATTAGAGCAAACATTTCGTCATAATCAATACCCTCTTGTTGTCGATATCCCTTGGCCACAAGACGTGCCTTATTTCGAACCACAATTCCATCAGAATCTTTCTTATTCTTAAAAATCCACTTAACTACTATTGGTCGTTGACCCGTTGGTCTTGGAACTAATCGCCATACTTTTAACCGTTCAAATTGATTGATCTCTTCTTACATTGCAACCACCCAGTTCAGATCTAGTAAAGCTTGAGCAACCGTTGTTGGTTCAATCTTACTAAGAAAGGCAGTGTATAGACACATATTCCGAGTAGCCCTTCGAGTTGAGACTGGAGCAGATGCATCACCAATAATAAGATCTATTGGATGAATTTTAGTCCATCGGTTGTTATGTGGAAGAGGTTGTACATTAGTGGTATCCATTGAAACATCAACCGTTGTTGACGTTGAGCCTTAATCCACTTGATCGGATGTAACACTTTCTAATGGATTCATTTGAGTATCTGGAGAAACAACTGGAGTTGTATCAACGGATGAACCTTGAATTGGTTCAACATCAATAGAAGTAGGAGGTAGGAGGGAGGATGAAGAAGTAACAGGTGAATCAGTTGGTGTTGTATCTTTTTCAAAAAAACTTGGTTGAGTCTCCACAGTAGTTGACTGTGATGGTGTAACCGGTAAGGCTTGAACATTTGAACCCCGTTAAGGAGCATAAAGACTATCAAACAAGATATCCAGTTCCTCTGTTGTTACCGTAGGAACACCCTTCTTCAAGAAATTTGAATTTCGTGCGGAAGTAGTAGCCAGGTTAGGATCGAGTTTTGAACTGAATTGTTCAAAAGCCATTCCCGATAACTCATCGAATCTTAAATTAATACTTTCCTTGATTTTCTTCGTCCGTTTGTGATAGACACGATATGCAACTTTGTTCGAAGAAAAATCGAGAAATATGGCCTGATCGCCATGAGGATCAAACTTTCCGAGGCTGTCAAAATCGTTAAACACATAGCATATACAACCAAAGACACGGAAATATTTGACATTCGGGCGTCTACCATATAGTAACTCATAAGGAGTTTTATCAAAGCGTTTATTAATGATGCAGCGATTTTGGGTATAACATGCAGTGGAAATGGCCTCCCCCCACATTTTCGGAGGTAGTTTGGAGTAAGCAAACATCGTTCGAGCTGCCTCGCACAATGTACGATTACGTCATTCGACTACTCCATTCTGTTGTGGAGTTCGTGCAGCAGAGAACTGATGTTCAATGCCTTGGTCTTTCAAATAACTATCAAGCAGGTCATTCTTAAATTCCGTCCCATTATCAGTTCGAATACTCTTAACATGTTTGTTAAAAGAGCGTTGAGTCTTTTTAATGAACTCAATGATAATGGAGGGGGTTTCTGACTTAGTCCACATAATTAAAATCCATGTAAATCGGGTATAGTCATCAACAAAGACAAGCACATGATTTCGGCCACCGAGGCTAGAAATCCTCATGGGTCCACATAAGTCCATATGCAATAATTGCAAGGACGATGAAGTATTGGGGTTTTGCTTAAGAGGATGATTAGTCCGTTTCAGCTTACCCATCGCACATGATGGACACACATGATGCTTATCATATTGAAAGCTTGGAATACCATCTACAAAGTCTTTAGAGACCTGTCGATTAATACCCTTGTAATTCAGGCGTGACCTCCGGTGATGCCATAACCATGAATTTTCCTTTGTTGAACGAGTAGTCAAACACATGGTTTTATGTGATGGAGCATCATTGAGGTTAATAGTATAAAGTGAAGCACAACGTTTACTGACAAGGAGATCGTTTCCATCGGTGGATTGCACCGAGCATTGACGACGTTCAAACAAAACCTTGAGATCACCGTCACAAAATTGGCTGACACTAAATAAACTGCACCTCAACCCCTCAACATATGAGACCCGTTTGATCGTTATTCCATTTTTCACAAAATCTCCATAACCCGTTATTGCTGCAATATCATCTTTCCAAAAGTAACTATTCCTAGGAATTTGTCAACGAAATTGACAAGCAAGGATTTATCGTACGTCATGTGTCGAGAACAACAGGAATCGATATACCAAACACAGACGTCGAAACCCTGTAAACGTTAATTTCCTAGAGTTTAGGTACCCAAAGTTTCTTGGGTCCTCTACGGTTAGTACCAACAATAAACTTTGGATCAACAACGAGATAATCACGTAAAGCAACATGCAATTTATACAATAACGTATCATTTAAAACCACATTACATGAAGCATCATACGCAATATCAAGTTTTACATCGTTATCAGAAGTCTGAACACACAACTTATTCCAAATAGATGTTTTGGTCACAGACTAAAATTGAAAAACATGAGATGATTTCCTAGGTTGACAAGCAGATTGCTTTGGTTTGGTTGCTACTTTCTTATGAGATGATTTCCTAGGTCGACTAGTAGATTGCTTTGGTTTGGTTGCTACTTTCTTAGTCGTGGACTTAGGAACCCATACAGATTTGTATGTCAAATTTGGATTATGACTCGTGACACGAAAAACACCTCTGTTAGTTAGACGTCCAAACTTTTCAGTTGACACATGAGATGATTGATTTTGCAAAATTTTTAATTTTATTTTACGTTCCATTTCATCGTACTCACTCAAATCAGGTTTTGGACTCGTGTGTTTTGTTGACTTGCCTGATTTCGTTAAAAAACTTTCTTTTGATTTATTTGTCATTGGAATCATAGGACTCTTTTCAGTTAACACAGAACCATTTTGAGAATGAACTTTCTTGACAACAAATTGCGTTGAAGGTGTAACTTTTGAAACACGTTTACCAAATTGAGAACGTAGCGGGTTTTTAAGAATAGTAATGGGTTTTGCATCCTTAGATGTTGTTGTCCCCTTCCCCTTCTTAGTAATCCCACAAACACATTCAGACACATTGGTCAGTAGACGACTGCTTAAGTGTGTTAGCCTGTTTTAGTTGAATTATTTTTTGTTTTAAGCTCTTAATCTCAAGACATAATTCTTCTACAGAAACAAGCACTTCACCTTCCTTAAAATCATAAGTACATTCTTTCTTAGGAAGTGGAGACAATTTATCACACAAAGCAAGCATTTGTTCTAATGATTGACACTTAAGTTTCAAATCAATATTTTCCTGTTCAACTCTACCTAGTATACGTTTCAAGTTTCGTACAACAGGTATGTTTGCATAAAATTCATTCAAAGGATCAATTGTTGTGTCAAAGTCTATCAAGTTTTCAACAGTTGGTTCATCTCGAGGTTCTACCTTTACATCTAAATCAGTTTAACCTAGGGATTCTGTCTCAAAGAAGACAGTTAGTTCATGTGCTAGGTCTTCATGGAAAACTTTATTAGAACATGCAGGTTAAGCCGGTAGAATTGGTTTCACATCAAAAGTTGGTTCATCAAACACCTCATCTATATTAACAATGCTAGAACTAGGTTTGTTAAACACTTCATTCTTAAGCATTAAAATGTATTTCTCTAGCATGAGTGTAGGAATGTAAACCAATCTACGTGTAGGCACATAATTAGCACATTGTACGTTCTTTTCAGTTTCAACAAGTTCCTTCAAGAAATCAGGATTTGATTTACCCATTTTAGCATTAATTTTCTCATACATTAAGCTAATTTGATGGTATTTTTTAGATTTGCGATTAACAATAATATCATCAAAATCAGCATCAGGAGCATGCACAAAATAAGATGGTAAACCAGCTTGAAAATAATCAGATTGATACAATCCTGGAATCTTTTTGGAAGCATCATCTAAAATCTTAGGATCTTCATAACCCAACCGTCACTTTTCACCATGAATCGTTTTTAGCCTATTCATGAAAATTGTTTGTTTTGAAAGTTCCATATCAATGATAGCTTTGGATTGCTCTGTGCGATAGAGTTTTTCCTCATATCGAGCAAGTTGAGCTTTCATTTGAAAATACTCTTTTGACAATGAAGAAATTTCAGTGTTCTTTTTAATTATGGTGTTTTCCAATTGAATAATTTTCTTGTTTAGCTTTGAAAGTATGGGTTCATGTTGGTTTTTCAGATCGGAAAGATCTTTTTTCTAAAAATTGAACTATTTCTGCAAGACGTTCTGATTTTAGACGATAATCTATCCTTTCGACTTTAATCGGATGAATTGATTTCTTAAGATCTTCCAACTCAGTTTCTGTTGAGCTAATTTGGACAGCCAATCTTTGCAATTCCGATTGTAATTTAGATGAAGATATTCTGGTCTTAGAAAGCTTGATTTTATCTTTTAAAACCTTATTTTCAGATTTTAAACCTTTGACTTCTTTTGACATTGAGACCAGATTCTTCATCATGTTATGTTGCACTTTTATAAAATCATGTGAGATTTCAGATGAGTGTACCTCATCATCATCGGAAGCTAAGTCAGAATTCTCCATTGCTTCCTTAGCTTTGATGAGCTTAGTCACCTTTCAAACATTTGCATATTCCACCTCTGAATCTGAATCATCAGTCCAGTTAAACCAAGTATCATCAACCGGTTTCAGCTCTCCCCCAGTTTCTACAATATTTGCCATCAACATTTTCTTCTTGTTGTAAGCTGCATCCTTCTTCTTAGGCATCTTGCACTCACGAGAGTAATGACCAGGTTTGCCACAATTGAAACAGATTGAATCATCCTTCTTGGAATCATCAGCACGTTGTTATTTTGATTGATCAGCTTTCTTGTTGTACGAGGAAGACGATGAGTTCTTGCGTTGATGGCTGCCATTTTAACTAATTCAAGGTGAGAATCATCAACATCAGAAAGATTCAACTCTTCAGAATTGGTTGTTCTTCAACAAGCACTTTCTTGGACAAGCTTTTGGAAATCGTAAACGATTTGCTCTTCTTTTTAGCAATTAGGGCAAGTGCATCACCCGGAGAAGACTCTTTCCTTCCTTCTTGAAGTTTAGACACTTCAGGTTGGTAATACATAAGAACTCCAACAAGCTCATGAATAGCCAACTTGTCAATCTCTTTGGTAGATCGAACAATGGTTCAATAAGGAAGCCAATCAACATTGAGCTTTTTGAGAAATTTCATGTTGACTTCAGCATGTACTTTTATGATCTTACACCTTTTCAACTCATTGAGAATACCATTGAAATGACGGTAGGTATACTTGAGTGGTTCATCATGTTCTTGCTTGAAATCTTCATAAAATCCCAGAGCCTTATTTAATTTAGTAACATCTGACATGTCATAACCTTCTTGCTGTCGTTTGATCTCATTCCATATATCTTTTACTGTGGTGTTTCTATCAACATTTTCAAACAACTCATACGGGATACCTTGCATAACAATATTCTTTGCCTCTATGTCACCCTGAGCTCTCTCACGTCTATCACCAGAAAGTTCATAGACTGGAATTGGCATACCAGTATCCGGATGATAATCTACAACTGGACCATCTCTCAGAGAAGCCCATATGGACTTTGCTTTCTCACCCTTGTAGTCTATGTACTGAGTGATACGATGAAGCCACTGAGTGTACTTGTCATCAAACAACACTGGAGGACGGGAATCTGATCCAATGATCAAAGTATCCAGAGTAGACATCTTGAAATTGAGGTAGATTCGTTAAAGATTCGGTATTACACAATTCTAGGATGAAAAATCACAACAATCTAAAAAAAATGTCAGATTCGGTATTTGATTCGGTACTTTAGCAGATTCGGTACAGATTCTGTACTGTAGCAGATTCGGTAAACCAGATTCTGTATCAGAAACTGATCAGAAATACAAGTAACACACCCAGATTCAGTATAGATTTTTTAACCATAAGATTTGTAGCCTGAGAACACTTAAAATCAATGAATTAAGTGATACCGAGATCCTGATTCAGTATCTGACTCGGTAGTCAGATTCTGTATGAATTTGAATCCAAACACAATCTAATTCCTTTGAATTAGATTCTGTAACCTTGCTGCACAAGGAAACAAGTCAGTATCACACAAAATATCAAAGATACCGAATGTATAGAATACCGAATGTCAACTGTAGCAGTTGACAATACCGAGTCTAAGTATGAAAACTTAGAAATTCTACAGATTCGGTACAGATTCTGTACTTTAGCAGATTCGGTACAGATTCTGTACTGTAGCAGATTCGGTAAACCGAATGTGATAGAATCACAAACACACCACAATCTGCAACACTGATTGAGAATTAATAGCTTTGAAGCAGATTTAGTATGGCAGTTACGATACCGAATGTATATCAAATCTTCAAAACTTGAAGAATTGATGAAATTAAACTGTCAGAAATGTGATTAAACACCTCACGATCACAACTGAAACCTCAAACCTGTACTGAACTACAGAATCAAGCTGGAATTGATGAATACCGAGAGTTTTAGCCACGAACTCTAAAAATCAACTTGATTCTTCATAATTGATGTTAAAAAGCTGTAATGATGATCGAAACTCTTTCTAATCAACCTAATACACCTTCGATGAACTTATCACAAGAATTTGAACGTCAGATTATCAGATTTGATTATACCGAATCTGATTCAATATACCGAGAGTGCTCAGATTTTGTAATCTTAAATCTCTAGATCGATCTAGTGATGTAATATCACTCCCTGGAAGCAATGATACCAAATGATAGGTCCGATCATGTTGAGATTAGAAGAAAAGACAAGTTAGAACGAGATTCAATAAGTGTGAAGGAGATTCGATATGAGAGAGAATCAATAAGATTTACAATCCACAGCTTCTAGAAATCGTTTACAATGCAATGGCTATCTAATTAGGACTACTTAGGTTCCTTATATAGCCCTCTTCTAAGGAACCAACATTTAAGCTTATTTCACATTAACACTATACAACTTCGGGGTCCTAACATTAATCATATAGAATATCAAGAGTAGTTAATAGTATTTCACAGCATAATATGAACTTATTTATAAAAGCCTTTTTCTTCATATTAGGGTTTTATAATTTTAATTCGGGTAGTACCTACCCGTTAAAGTTCATACTTAGTAGCTAATATACAATTCAACTACTACAATTCTATCATGAAAAACTGATTACGATAATATTTCGCATTCAAACTTTAATACAATAATTTACAAACGTACAATACCGCTATTTTACATACATCATGAAATATAGCACACAATAACTTTGATATAAGGCAGCTGTGAAGACAATTCTAGTTAAACTCAAATTGTTCAGTAAAGGCAATAAAGATACTTAATTCATAGGACCAAAAACAAGTCATGCATTCGGGTTTCACTAATACTATTTCCTATCCTTGTTCAAGTGGGAAATAACCGTTGTGGTCGTTGGTAAGGCAGCACGTTGTAATGTAGTTAAAAGGACGGGGGTTACGTATTATCCAAGAGCGCCGTAACAAGTTAAAAACCTTATCTCTTACCCCAACTAATGAATCCGTCACCCGTGGGAATGTTTTATTAAGAAGTTGCAACCCGATGTTCTTTTTCTCTATTTGATGAGAGGCGAACATCACTAACCCGTAAACGTAACATGCTTCTTTAAGTTGCACGTTTGAAGCCCTTTCTAATGAACAAAGTCCCATATTGGGAAATACGGAGTCAAAATAGGCCTTCAACCCGTAGCGGAAAATTGCATTAGGGTGTCCCGCACACATAGCCTTAAAGAAAACACGAGCCAACTTAGGGTGTCCCCAGTGTGAGATAGACCACTTATCAAAGGAAAGCCTTCTATAAACCAAGGCATGCCTGGAACGTCTTTCAAATGTCCTACAAACTAATTTCTCCATAAACAATTGAGCCGACGAATCCTGACTAACTCTAGACAAGATTTCATCAAGCATTTCCCGTGGTAGGTCTTCTAAAATATTCTGTTGTCTATCCTTAACGTCCATTTTGTATTTTTATACTGTAACAGAGACGAAGATTAGATCCGTAAAAAATGATAGAATAACAAAACATTACAAGCAATTTTTACATATAGCATTGATAACTCTTAAATTATACTGTATTTTTATATCATTTTGAGGAGTTATCTTGTTATTTTTGAAACATTTTGATGCCAAAACACACTAAAATGGTTAAAAAGGGAAAATAGGTGTTTCTGATATTTTGTTTAAGAAATGTACAAAACAGGATCAAAAACAGTGGAAAATTGAAGATTGAGAAATGAAGCCGCCGGCATAATGGACACCAAGCCGCTGGCTTCCCTAAGAAGTTCCAAAAAGTTCCAGCTTTGTTCGTAAAATATGTTAAACTTGGAGCTCGAGAAAAATTGAAGTGAAATCGTCGGCTTTACAATTGAAGCCGCCGGCTTTAGGGACACGGTTTCTCGACTTGCTGATCAAGTTCAACTAAAAATGGAAACAAAATCAACACAAAAACAGAGAGATTTGGCGAATCAATGAAGCCGCCGGCTTGGCTACAAGCCACCGGCTTGAGGAAGGCGGTTACGCGTTATTTTGCTTTGAAATCACGTTTTACTTGGAAAATAAGCCACCGACTCAGGGAAGCCGCCGGCTTCATCCTGAAGCCGCCAGCTTGGCTTAGCCGTCATAAAACACTATAAATAGAGGCTTTTGGCCAGAGTTTTGATACAGTTCAGTTTTTCTTTACTTTTCATTATTCAAGTACGAATTAGTTAGGGATTTATTTCCTTTCAACTCTCAAGTTCATCAAGAAATTATTTGGTCTTTGATTCCTTCCATGTCGGTAAGACTTTACTTTATTTCTTATTCTTTAATTGTTTTTTACTTTAGTTATGGGCTAATAAGCCTTGCATATGCTTGAATCATGTAACACCTTGTGATCAATTACCTAAACTATTTAAACTGTATAAAAGAAAACAGAAATCCGGAAGTGGAACAGAAGCCACCGGCTTCATCTGGATTGTTTAATATTCGACAGTTATTTACACTCAGATCAAAATAAAAAGTATTCGGCGAAATTATTCAGAATTCTCAACGAAGCCGCCGGCTTCGTTGCTAAAGCCGTCGGCTTTATGTAATAAACACAGACTTTATACTTTGACAGAATCTCTGATTTCTTGTTATGTTTTATGTCTGATTAAAATACCACCGTTAAATTAATCTGGTTTGGATAAATCAATTATTAGGTTTTTAACTAGAACATCACTAAGTTTAAAACTTGATAAACTTAAAAATAATCAGATTAGTTTAGTTGTTAGAATTATAGCTAGTAACTATAATTAGGGTTTGGTTAATCACACTAAATCCATTATCAGGTCTTAATGCAAGTAGGAAATTCAGCCATCTATTTTAGGATTAACCTGATCAACTAATCTTGAAGTAGACATTCTTAGGTCAATTAACAATCTGAGTTTGATCTTAATTTAAAAAGGCAATTATGAACAAGATTGAAAGATTCAAGCATGTGTTTTATTTATTATTGTTTATTTCTCTTAAAGTTATTTCTTTGCAATTTAATTGTTTCTTGTCATTTAAAGTTACAAAACCACAACTTATATTCTTAAATCCACCATTCTTTTGGGACGAACCTTAACTTACAAAATACTAAACTACATCTGATTGGGTTTTGTTGCTCGTTAGGGTGTTAAAAGTAATTAGTAAATTAAGAACTTATAAATTAAAAAGTAGATAAAAAAGACACGCATTATTGCACACACTTTTGACACATCAACTTTTTGACGCCGCTGCCGAGGAATGCAGTGGAATCAAAAGAATATATACTAAAACACCTATATACGAGTGGTGACTGTCTTCCTTTAGAGAAAGGTTGTTGGGTTTCCGATTTAAAGGGCTCTGCCGGAACCTAGACGCTGAAGGCCATTTGTTGGTGAATAATATACTTAAAATACTTAAAACACACAGAATACACAATGAATAATTTAAAACTCTCTATGGAAGATCACTTAAGAGCTTCAAAACAAATTCATAGGACCGCTATAATTCCACCAACTATTAAAACTAGTTTCACTATTGAAAAACAAATATTAGATCTAAATAAAGAAGAATGTCATTTTAATAGAACTATTGGGGAAGATGCTTATCAACATCTCTGTAACTTCGCTAGTATGTGTACGCTCTTTAAATACAATCAAATAGAGGATGAACACATTTATCTTATTCTTTTTCCCTGGACACTTAAGGGAGAAGCTAAAGACTGGTTTAATCAACTTGCGGAAAGAAAAATTTCTACATGGGATCAAATGGTTGAAAATTTTTTGAAAATATTCTTCCCACCTTCTAAAATGATTAGATTACAAAACGAAATAAATCAATTTAAACAAGAACCTCAAGAATCTTTATATGATGTTTGGACTAGGTATGAAAAATTAATAAAGTCATTCCCTCAACATGGATTAAATGATGTTCAAAGATTAATGTAATTTTACAAAAATATTACTATAGCTACTAGAAAAGAAATAGATACTGCCGCTGGAGGTGCAGCCCTTTCTAAAACCCCCGAGGATTTACAACAATTAATTTCTGATTTAGCCATTCAATCACATGATTGGTACCAACTGAATATAAATCAACAAGAATCTAAAACTGAAATTAAGAATGAGATAATCTCTTTACAGAAAAAGATAGAGGCTCTGGAAAAATAATTAAAAGAATTAAAGGAAAAACCTATGATAGAAAATATTTCTCAAATATCACAAGAGGAAACTATAAGTAAAGGATTAGCAGATACGATGAGAGGATATATTTATAATCAGACTGATTTAAATAACGTTATTTTATATAAGACCTCTGAGTTATACCATAATCATCAAAATTTGATATTAAATTTAGAAAAGGATCTAGGAACCTTGTCTAAACAATTACCCGTTAGAGAAACTGGAACACTACCATCTAATACCTTAGAAAATCCAAGAGGAAATTTAGAGGTACAAGCCATAACTACTAGGAGTGGTAAAACAACACAAGACCCTGTCACACCTAGTCAAGAAGAGAAACATGAACCAGCTGACGAAGCTGGTGCAACAAAAGTTAATAATGAACCTCTCTTGAAAACATATATGCCTTTTAAGATTGATAAACCTTTAGAACCTTTTCCATACCCTCAGCAACTAAGGAAGGCTAAACAACAAAAGCGTATAGAAAATTTCGCTAATATGTTTAACAACATAAATGTTAATATTCCTTTAATAGACTTGTTAAAAGAAAATCCGCATTATGGAAAATATTTAAAAACCCTGTTATCTAATAAAGGAAAAGATGCTGAAAATTCCTCTAGGTTTATTATCCCATATTGTAAAGCTATTGTTCAAAAGCTTGAAATACCTGAAAAGTTAGGTGATACAGGAAGTATTACTGTTCCGTTCTCATTTAATGACTCTAGAGTATATAAAGCCTTAGCAGATACCAGAGCTAGTATAAATTTAATGCCGTATTCATTATATAAAAGATTAGGTCTAGGAGAATTAACTCCCACCAGGATGTCTATTTCCTTGGTCGATAGTTCATTTAATTAGCCAATAGGGATAGCTGAGAACATACCGGTAAGGATTGATATATTCACTTTTCCCGCCGATTTTGTTATTTTAGAGATGAAATAAAATGATAAAATCCCGATAATATTAGGAATGCCATTTCTAAGCACTGCTGCTTTTGAATTCCAAATGCAGACTAAGACATACAGCCTAGGGATAGGAGATGACATAATCACTTTAAATAATAATCTTGAATTAGATCTCTCTTGTCCGACAATAAAGTATAAAGAAACCTGTGTCGAGGAAGAGGTCGATGAATTTTTATCAACGGATATGAATGAGTTTGTGTGCTAAATAAAAGAGGAAAATCTAGATAATGAATTTGAAGAATTAATGAAAGATAATTTTGAAGAAGAACATGAACCTATAACTGACGAATTAAGAATAAAGCACTCACTCGAGGTACCACCAAAAATAGAACTTAAAGAATTGCCTCTGCATTTAGAGTATGTTTTTCTAAAGGACAATCCTGAACTTCCCATTATCATATCCTCTGAATTATCCACAGTTCAGAAAGAGCAACTATTGGAAGTTTTAAAGAAACATAAGAAGGCCTTTGCTTGGAAGACCTCTGACATTCCAGGAATTGATCCTACCTTCTGTACTCAAAAAATTCTATTGGAAGAAAATGCAAAACCCGTAATTCAAAGATAAAGACGACTAAACCCTAATATGGCCGAAGTAGTAAAAAATGAAGTTTTAAAATTGTTAGACGCAGGAATGATTTACCCAATATCCGATAGCCAGTGGTGTAGTCGAGTGCAATGTGTCCCTAAAAAGGGAGGAACCACTGTTATCCAAAATGAAAATAATGAATTAATTCCTACTCGAACTGTTACCGGTTGGAGAGTTTGCATAGGTTATCGAAAATTAAACGAAGCAACTCGAAAAGATCACTTCCCACTTCCATTTATTGATCAAATGATTGAAAGATTAGCCGGAAAGGAATATTATTGTTTCTTGGATGATTTTTCTAGATATTTTTAAATTCCAATAGACCCCATGGATCAAGAGAAGACTACTTTCACTTGTCCTTTTGGTAATTTCGCTTATCGACGAATGCCTTTTTGGTTATGTAATTCCCCTGGCACCTTTCAAAGATGTATGACAGCTATCTTTCATGACATTGTGGAAGATTTCATGGAAGTTTATATGGATGATTTTTCCATTTTTGGAACATCCTTTGATTCCTGCCTATCCAATCTTGATAAAATGCTTGCTCGCTGTGAAAGGACGAACCTTGTTCTTAATTGGGAGAAATGCCATTTTATGGTAAAAGAAGGCATTGTCCTTGGCCATAAAATTTCTAATAAAGGAATTGAAGTTGATAAGGAAAAAATTAATGTTATTTCCAATCTTCCTGAACCCACTAATGTCAAAGCAATTAGAAGTTTTCTAGGACATACTGGGTTTTATAGACGTTTTATTCAAGATTTCTCAAAAATTGTCCGTCCATTAACTAAACTGTTAGAGAAGGACGCACCCTTTGACTTTAACGAAGATTGTAAGAAAGCGTTCTCCATTTTAAAAGAAAAACTTACCAACACGCCTATTATAATATCACCTGATTGGTCGAGACCTATCGAACTTATGTGTGATGCTAGTGATTATGCCATAGGAGCTGTTTTAGGGCAACAGAAGGAAAAACACTTTCATCCTATTTATTACACTAGTAAAATGTTAGCTGGAGCTCAGTTAAACTATACAACTACAGAAAAAGAATTATTAGCTATCGTTTTCGCATTAGATAAATTCAGTTCATATTTAATAATGAACAAAGTAACAGTTTACACTGATCATTCTGCATTAAAATATCTACTCACTAAGCCTGATGCTAAAGCTCGACTCTTGCGATGGGTTTTACTCCTACAAGAATTTGATATACAAGTTATTGATAAAAAGGGAGCTGAAAACCTAGCAGCAGATCATCTTTCACGTTTAAAGAATCCTGATCTAGATGATTCCATCAAAATTAGAGACACATTCCCTGATGAGTGTCTCATGATGATCTCTGATGAGTCATACCCATGGTTTGCTGACTTTGCAAACTATTTAGTCGCAAAAGAATTAAGGAAAGAATTTACGTAACAACAAAGGAAGAAATTCTTCGCTGATTTAAAATATTATTTTTGGGAAAATCCTTATTTATTCAAGGTAGGACCCGACCAAATCATTCGACGTTGCGTACATCGTAAAGAAGCAAATGAAATCCTAATACAATGCCATAGTAGTGCACCGGGAGGACATTTTTGAAACGACCCGTTCATATTGCTATAAACGCAGTACGTTATTCATTGGTCCCATAGCGAGGTATTTGACCTCTATATGATACGTTTTAGAAACTATTGCATTTGTTTCATAAAAAGCACACCATTATTATACATAATGCATGTTTTAAACAAGTGGGTGATTATTTAAGAGATAATCCCCATAATACATCAGTTTCCAAATACTACACACGTGACATAACAGTCAAATATAATACATGACAAAGGTTTTATTGAATACAACACTTCATTTAAACAAAAGCATGAGACTCCATGCACAGCTTGCTCAGATAATGCAACAGCGGAAGACTTTCTTAAGGACCTGGGAATAAACATGCTTAAACAGTCCACACAAAGGTTGGTGAGATATATAGGTTTAAAGCTAGCATCGATATAAATATAGACCACAAGATTTCACAGTTATAAATATTTCAATAAAGATATTCTATAAGTTGTTGAGCGCTTCGGTAACCATACTTAACCATTAATGTGGCATATTCCCTTTATTATGAAATCTCCCTATACTGTACCAAGTGTAGTAAAAAAGAAGTACTATGCAACCGTTTATGATACTAGAGCGACTAGCCCGGTTGGGGTTATCAAACCCGATAGATCTATCAATAGGATTCGCGTATACATGTTCTTACAACATGTAAATATTAGTTACCAAGCTATTAGGGAAGATATGCAAAGTGGTACAACTCAACGTAGAATATATTTTAAGTACTTGTGTGCATGGCGTAAAACATAAAATGAATGTATTCTCATTCCAAAATATTTATAGAGTTTAAAAATGGGACTATATACTCACGGTAGTAAAAGTAAATTAATAATAAGTTTTCAGCTTATTAAAAATATGGCCGTCATCCTTGGATTCACGAACCTATAACAATAATAATGATTCAGATAATAATACGACATGTGAATAAAATAAAACAAGTTCATAGAATTAATTTTTAATATTTTTATGTGAGTAGTCCTTTGTTAGTAGTCCAAAATAGTCCGAAATGTCCAACAGTCCAATAATCGGTATATATATAATCTTAGAATTACCCCCACGACGTATTGTATACGTATTGTCTTTGCATAAACCCAGAGACATATTGTATACGTATTGTCTTAGAATTAACAAAGACGTATTGTGTACGTATTGTCTTAGGATTTATCAAAACGTATTGTATACTTATTATGTTAGGACGTACCAAGAATATTATTATACATATATACGATCACAGAATTAACCAAGATTATAATATTTTGTTATACTACTGATAACATGTCGAAATATATATAGGATGTAGTAAAATTTAGCAAGAACATGGTTAATATAGTTTTTACAATATAAATTTCGTCCATACAACGTTAATTTTAGCAGATTTTGTTTTGCTCGCCAAATATTCATTACAACTCCGTTTAAAGTGAATCGAATTGCTATGGATTCCTTAAGAATTTAATTTTTCAAAAAAAATTCAAAAAGTTCAGCCCATGTGTTAATATTCAGAGTTTTACCCTCTTTTTGTGCCGGTGGACAGATTTGGAAGAATCCCGGCACCCACCCAATATATGATTTTTGATAAAATACTTCCACTTTGTCTAAAATCATGAAAAAAATACTGTAAGTCTTATTTACATATATTAACATATTTCCAAAGTATTAGCCTTGAACTCAAAGTCTAAGATAGGTTTTTAATTCCCAACCCAAAAAAGCCCGCGGTTTTACTACGACGGCGTATGTCCGGTTTTACGGTGTTCTTCGTGTTTCCAGGTTTTAAATCATTAAGTTAGCATATCATATAGATATAGAACATGTGTTTACTTTATTTTAAAAGTTAAGTTAGAAGGATTAACTTTGTTTGCGAACAAGTTTAGAATTAACTAAACTATGTTCTAGTGATTACAAGTTTAAATCTTCGAATAAGATAGTTATATATATATATATATATATATATATATATATATATATATATATATATATATATATATATATATATATATATATATATATATATATATATATATATATGAATCGAATCATGTTATGAACATCATTACTACCTCAAGTATAGTAGGTAAACCTACTGGAAATGATGAGAAAATAACTTGAGCTTCAAAGGATCTTTGATGGCTTGAAAGTTCTTGAAGCAGAATCATGACACGAAAACAAGTTCAGGTAAGATTACTACTTGATTTAAGATAGTTATGTTTATAGGAATTGAACCAAAGCTTGGATATGATTATTACCTTGATTAAGAATGAAAATTTACTGAGATTAGATGGAAGTTCTTGATCTTTGATGCGTTGTTGGATTGGATTAAAAAGATTGGAAGTAATCTTGCAACTTCTTGATTCTAGGTTGTTTTTATGATGATTAAAGCTTGTAACTGAAGCTAAATGATGGGGAAAATGCTTGGAGATGATCAAGTATGAAGTTAGGAGTATTTTGAGAGAGAATTGGGAGTATAAGTATGAGAAAATGGAAAGAAGAAAAGGTGTGCATGCATAAAAACGTTTTTAGTTTATAAAGAAAGAAAAGATTCTTAATTTTGTTTTCTTGCTAAATAATTCATGCTACTTGACAAATGGTTGGTTCCACATGTTCCTTAATCATTTAAGGCTGCTAAGGAGCCAATTTTTATTGGTATATATCAATAGTAAATACATCTAGAAGCTGGGTATAATACGAGTGCAATTACCGAGCGAATATGAGTAGAATTCTTGATGAAAACAAATGGGAATACAATTGTGATTATTTTTGTTAAGTAAGAGTGTTTTGATATATGTATTGAAGTCCTTCAAATGTGTATTAATACATCTTAATACACTATATATATACATTTTAACTGAGTCGTTAAATCATCGTTAGTCGTTACATGTAAGTGTTGTTTCGAAACCTTTAAGTTAATGACCTTGTTAAATGTAATTAATCCCATTGTTATATATAATGGGATGTTAAATTGTTATATTATCATGATAACATAGTGTGTTAATATATTTTAATACGATATATAAATATTAAGACGTTATTACAACGATAATCGTTACGTATATATATCGTTTCGAAATCCTTAAGTTAGTAGTCTCATTTTATGTATATAGTTCATTGTTAATATACTTAATGAGATACTTAATTATCATTTCATCATGTTAAATATATATATATATATATATATATATATATATATATATATATATATATATATATATATATATATTATCATGTTATTTAAAAGTTATAACGTTCGTGAATTCTCGGACAAATTGGATGGTCACACGTTTACACAAAATTCGTTTCAATTAATCAAGTCTTAAAAAGTTTGATTGCTTAACATGTTAGAAATATTTAATCATGTAAATATTAATGTCGTTCAATATAGTCATGACAGTACCTACCCGTTAAAGAAATTTCGTCCCGAAATTTGAAGTAATACCTATTCAATGGGCGGTGTTTGTAAACAGATGTGGATATTTCTGTTTCATCTGGTCCTCTATTTCCCAAGTGAACTCAGGACCTCTTCGAGCATTCCAACGAACCCTAACTATAGGTATGTTGCTTTACTTGAGCCGTTTGACTTCACGATTCATGATTTCGACAGACTCTTCTATAAAATGCAATTTCTCGTCGATTTGGATTTCTTCAAGAGGAACAGTGAGGTCTTCTTTTGCAAGGCATTTTCTTAGGTTCGAGACGTAAAAGGTATTGTGTACTCCATCAAGTTATTGTGGTAGCTTAAGTCGATAAGCCACCGGTCCAATACGTTCGATGATCTTGAATGGTCCTACGTATCTTGGGTTCAATTTACCCCTCTTACCAAAGCGTATCACACCTTTCCATGGTGACACCTTTAACATAACCATGTCATCAACATGAAATTCTAACGGCTTCCTCCGAACATCAGCATACCTCTTTTGACGACTTTGAGCGGTTTTCAATCTCTCCTTGATTTGTACAATCTTTTCAGTAGTCTCCTGTATGATCTCGGGACCAGTCAGTTGTCTGTCACCTACTTCGTTCCAACAGATAGGGGATCTACACTTTCTTCCATAAAGTGCTTCGAATGGTGCAGCATTAATACTCGTATGATAACTATTGTTATACGAGAATTCTTCCAATGGTGAATATTTATCCCATCCGTTTTCGAAATCGATCACACATGCTCTAAGCATGTCTTCAAGAGTCTGAATGGTCCTTTCACTTTATCCATCGGTTTGAGGATGATATGCAGTGCTCATATCCAGACGAGTCCCTAGAGCTTCATGTAGTGATTGCCAAAACCTTAACGTAAACCTACTATCGCGATCAGGTATAATGGAGATAGGTACTCCATGTCTTGAAACAACTTCCTTCATGTATAATCGTACCAATTTCTCCATCTTATCCATTTCCTTCATAGGTAGAAAATGTGCAGATTTGGTGAGACGATCGACAATTACCCAAATGGTGTCATAACCCCATGCAGTCTTTGGTAGCTTTGTGATGAAATCCATAGTAATACATTCCCATTTCCATTTCGGGATTTCTGGTTGTTGAAGCAAACCTGATGGTTTCTGATGTTCTGCCTTGACTTTGGGGCAAGTCAAACATTCTCCAATGTATGTTGCAATATCAGCCTTCAAATTCGACCACCAAAAGTGTTCTTTTAGATCTTGATACATCTTTCCAGCTCCTGGATGTATCGAGTATCTCGTCTTATGTGCCTCATCCAAAACCAATTTTCTTAACCCTTTAAACTTCGGTACCCAAATGCGTCTGGCGAAGTATCGGGTTCCTTCTTCCCGAATAACAAGCTGTTTATCTAACCCTTTAAGCATCTCATTTCCAAGTTTTCTTCAGAAAGAGCTCCTTGTTGAGCCTCCTTAATTTGGGTAGTGAGGTTCGTATGAATCTTCATAATCATTGCTCGTACTCGAATCGGCTCTCTTTCCTTCCTGCTTAAAGCGTCTGCTACTACATTTGCTTTCCCGGGATGATAGTGAATTTCACAATCATAGTCGTTTATCAGCTCGACCCACCTACGTTGCCTCATGTTCAGTTGTTTTTGGTTGAAGATATGTTGAAGGATTTTATGGTCGGTATACACAGTACATTTAACTCCGTACAAGTAGTGTCTCCAAATCTTTAATGCAAACACCACTGCTCCCAATTCCAGATCATGAGTCGTATAATTTTGTTCATGAATCTTTAGTTGTCGGGATGCACATGCAATAACCTTCTTTTGTTGCATGAGAACACAACCAAAACGTTATCGCGAAGCGTCACAATAAATTACAAAATCATCGTTTCCTTCAGGTAACGATAGAATAGGCGATGTAGTCAACTTCTTCTTCAATAATTGAAATGCAGCTTCCTGCTCAGAAGTCCATTCGTACTTCTTCCCTTTGTGTGTTAATGCTGTCAATGGTTTGGCTATCCGGAAAAAATCTTGAATAAACCTTCTGTAATAACCAGCAAGACCCAAAAATTAGCGTATTTGCGTTGGAGTCTTTGGGGTTTCCCAGTTTTCAATGGCTTCGACCTTCGCGGGATCGACCTGAATTCCTTGACTGCTAACGATGTGACCAAGGAATTGTACTTCTTTTAACCAAAGTGCACACTTAGAAAACTTTGCGTATAACTGTTCTTTCTTCAATAGTTCCAGCACCAACCTTAAATGTTGCTCATGTTCTTGTTCATTTTTGGAATAAATAAGAATATCATCAATAAAGACGATAACAAACTTATCCAAATACGGACTGCATACCCGATTCATGAGGTCCATGAATACAGCTGGTGCTTTTTTCAGCCCGAACGGCATGACTAAAAATTCATAATAACCGTAGCATGTTTGAAATGCGGTTTTCAGAATATCTTCTTCTTTGACAAGCAACTGATGATATCCCGATCTTTGATCGATTTTGGAGTAAACACGTGATCCTTGCAGCTGATCAAACAAGTCATCAATTCTCGGTAATGGGTACCGATTCTTGATAGTTAACTTGTTTAATTCACGGTAATCTATACACATTTGGAAGGATCCATCTTTCTTCTTGACGAATAAAATCGGAGCTCCCCACGGTGAAGTGCTCGGTTGAATGAATCCACGGTCCAGTAATTCTTGTAACTGGCTTTGTAACTCTTTCATCTCAGACGGTGCAAGTCTGTATGGAGCACGAGCGACTGGTGCAGCTCCTGGTACTAGATCTATTTGAAATTCCACAGATCTAAATGGAGGTAATCCTGGCAACTCTTTCGGAAAGACTTCAGGAAAATCTCTTGCCACAGGCGCGTCGTTGATGCTCTTCTCTTTTTCCTTCGTTTTGACTTTATTAACATGTGCTAAGATAGCATAGCATCCTTTCTTCAAGCACTTTTGGACTTTCAAGCAGCTAATGAGTTTTAGCTTTGAGTTACCCTTCTCTCCATAAATCATTACTGGCGTTTTATCCTTACGAGGAATGGAAATTGCCTTCTTGGCACACACAACTTTAGATCCTATTTTGGACATCCAGTCCATGCCAATTATTACATCAAAACTTTCTAATTCTATGGGTATCAAATCAATTTTAAACGTCTCTCCGGCTAAATTTATTTTACAATCACGGCAAATTTTATCGGCTTTAATTAGTTTACCATTATCTAACTCAATCATGTACTTAGCATCTAGAGGTAATGATGAACAATTCAATTTAGCGTAAAGTCTCAACACATGTAACTTCTATCGGCACCAGTATCAAATATAATAGATGCTGATAAGTCATTAATAGTAAACGTACCCGTAACAAGCTCCGGGTCTTCACACGCCTCTCTAGCATTAATAACAAATGCTCTTCTCCATGCAGGTCCGTTATTCTTCTCTGGATTCGGGCACTAGCTCTTAACATGACCCTGTTTCCCATACCCATAACAAGTAACAGTAGCCATGGCAGTTCTATTTGCATTGGTGGAAGGAGTCTTGGTGCCATCTGTATTTGTAACATGAACCCAACAATCTTCAGCAAGATGACCCCTTCGATTACATTTGTTGCACACCACATTGCAAAAACCAGTGTGATATTTGTGGCATCTGTTCCATAAGGGATTATGCCCTTTGTAACTCGAGCTTGAACCACTACCCGCACCTTGCGTGATTTCCTGTTTCTTGAGAGATTGTTGCTGGTGACCTCAATCATGGTTTCCATCGCACTTTCTTTTGTTATCCGATACCTTGGCATCGGTATTTGATGCGTTCTTATCCAGGATGATCTGATCCATTAGCTCGTTTGCCATGGTGATAGCTTCATGAATTGTCTTGGGTTTGGATGATGTAACATTGGCCTTGATGTTCTTTGGCTGACCATCTTTGTACAATTCAATCTTTCGCTCCTCAGTTGGTACCAATTCGGGACATAACAAGGCTAATTCCATGAATCGCCTATTATAGTTGGTAAGTTTCGTTCCGATAACTTTCAAATTTCGTAACTCGGCTTCCATTTTTCTAACCTCGTTCCTTGGGCAGTATTCATTGATTAGCATATTTTTCAACTCCTCCCAAGGAGTATCATATGCTTCATCGCCCCCTATAGATTTTACATAGTTTTTCCACCATGTAAGTGCACCATCCTGTAATGTGCATGAAGCATACTTTGTCCTATCCCCTTTCGCACAACCACTGATTTTAAATACGGACTCAAGCTTTTCGAACTATCGGGTTAAACCGACTGGTCCTTCTGTTCCGCTGAATGATGAAGGTTTGCAACCTTGAAATGCTTTATATGAGCATCCAACATGAGGGTTGTTGTTGTTTGCTGCTGCTCTTCCACTTTGACCCAAAGTATACAGTCGTTTACGCGTTGGTTGATAAGCTCCTCAATTTCTTGTTCCGTCATTCGGTTTAATCGAGCCATGTTTCTTCAATAAACATATAAGATAATTAATCACATAGAATATTATAGATGTAACGAGTAATTAATGGTACATCATGGCATATTAATAATATGAACCAATTATTATAAAAGCCTTTTCTTCTTATTAGCACTTTATAATTATATCCAGGGTAGTACCTACCCGTTAAAGTTCATACTTAATAGCTTAGTACAAAAATTAACTACTACAATCTAGATAATATTCTATTATGAAAAATTTAAAGTAAAATCATATAATCACTTCACGCCTATTCATGATATAGCAATACAATACCAGTATTTCACATAAGTATATTTTACATAATACATATGTAGGATAAAATAAAGCACACTACATAATATTATACATGGCGTGAAATGTTATCATAGCGGGAGGTGATTCAAAAACGACGGGGCCTTTTAGTTGTTGGTGAATCAATTTATTTAGGAGGAATGAGGGATAGACGCACAGTGTATTTTGATGTTGGTCGGGGGTTGGAGGTACTTAATATCTCGGTAGGATTATCAGGGATATTTATATGGTAAGGGTGGTTTGGTGGTAAAAGGTGTCGGTTTTCAAGCCCTACTACAATAGGAAGTTTAACACCGGGTCTTTTTGTTGCGTTAATCCATTTCTGTTTAGAGATTTCTTTGACTTCCTCCTCCTTCTCAGGATCGGTTTCAGGTTCTTTCACTTCCGGTTCTTCCAGAAATTGTGAATCTCCCCAGAATAGGTCCTCTTTCGGGTCTTCATCATCATCAGACAAATTGATGATCGGTACTTTTGCTGGAGATTCCTTTTCGGAGTCGCTGATTATGATAATGAGATTGGTGCTAGAAGTAGACATCTATCACACATTAACTACCACATTAGAAATATATCACATAATATTTATATGTTATAATATTCAATTTTCGACCAAAAATGATAAGCGATGGTTTTCAAAAACAAGTTCGGTTAAAGTCCAGACTCACTAATGCATCCTAACAAATACCGATCAGACACACTAATGTAATTTCTGGTTCGCTAAGACCTCTGCTCTGATACCAACTGAAATGATCCGTTCATATTACTATAAATGCAGTACATTATTCATTGGTCCCATAGCGAGGTATTTGACCTCTATATGATACATTTTAGAAAATATTGCATTCGTTTCATAAAAAGCACACCATTATTATACATAATGCATGTTTTAAACAAGTGGGCGATTATTTAAGAGATAATCCCCATAATACATCAGTTTTCAAATACTACACACGTGACATAACAGTCAAATATAATACATGACAAAGGTTTTATTGAATACAACACTTCATTTAAACAAAAGCATGAGACTCCATGCACAGCTTGCTCAGATAATGCAACAGCGGAAGACTTTCTTAAGGACCTGAGAATAAACATGCTTAAACAGTCCACACAAAGGTTGGTGAGATATATAGGTTTAAAGCTAGCATCGATATAAATATAGACCACAAGATTTCATAGTTATAAATATTTCAATAAAGATATTCTATAAGTTGTTGAGCGCTTCGGTAACCATACTTAACCATTAATGTGGCATATTCCCTTTATTATGAAATCTCCCTACACTGTACCAAGTGTAGTAAAAACGAAGTACTATGCAACTATTTACGATACTAGAGTGACTAGCCCGGTTGGGGTTGTCAAACCCGATAGATCTATCAATAGGATTCGCGTATACATGTTCTTACAACATGTAAATATTAGTTACCAAGCTATTAGGGAAGATATGAAAAGTGGTACAACTCAACGTAGAATATATTTTAAGTACTTGTGTCCATGGCGTAAAACATAAAATGCATGTATTCTCATCCCAAAATATTTGTAGAGTTTAAAAATGGGACTATATACTCACAGTAGTAAAAGTATATTAATAATAAGTTTTCAGCTTATTAAAAATATGGCTGTCGTCCTTGGATTCACGAACCTATAACAATAATAATGATTCAGATAACAATACGACATGTGAATAAAATAAAACAAGTTCATAGAATTAATTTTTAATATTTTTATGTGAGTAGTCCTTCGTTAGTGGTCCAAAATAGTCCGAAATGTCCAACAGTCCAATAATCTGTATATATATAATCTTAGAATTACCCCACGACGTATTGTATACATGTTGTCTTTGCATCAACCCAGAGACATATTGTATACGTATTGTCTTAGAATTAACTAAGACGTATTGTGTACGTATTATCTTAGGATTTATCAAAACGTATTGTATACTTATTGTGTTAGGACGTACCAAGAATATTATTATACATATATACGATCACAGAATTAACCAAGATTATAATATTTTGTTATACTACTGATAACATGTCCAAATATATATAGGATGTAGGAAAATTTAGCAAGAATATGGATAATATAGTTTTTACAATATAAATTTCGTCCATACAACGTTAATTTTAGCAGATTTTGTTTTGCTCGTCAAATATTCATTACAACTCCGTTTAAAGTGAATCAAATTGCTATGGATTCCTTAAGAAGTTAATTTTTCAGAAACAATTCGAAAAGTTCAGCCCATGTTCAGAGTTTTACCCTCTTTTTGTGCCGGCACCCACCCAATATATGATTTTTGATAAAATACTTCCACTTTGTCTAAAATCATGAAAAAAATACTGGAAGTATTATTTATATATATTAACATATTTCCAAAGTATTAGCCTTGAAATCAAAGTCTAAGATAGGTTTTTAATTCCCAACCCAAAACAGCCCGCGGTTTTACTACGACGGCGTATATCCGGTTTTACGGTGTTCTTCGTGTTTACAGGTTTTAAATCATTAATTAGCATATCATATAGATATAGAACATGTGTTTAGTTGATTTTAAAAGTTAAGTTAGAAGGATTAACTTTGTTTGCGAACAAGTTTAGAATTAACTAAACTATGTTCTAGTGATTACAAGTTTAAATCTTCGAATAAGATAGTTATATATATATATATATATATATATATATATATATATATATATATATATATATATATATATATATATATATATATATATATATATATATATATATATATATATATATATATATATATATGTGTGTGTGTGTGTGTGTGTGTGTGTGAATCGAATGATGTTATGAACATCATTAATACCTCAAGTATAGTAGGTAAACCTACTGGAAATGATGAGAAAATAACTGGAGCTTCAAAGGATCTTTGATGGTTTGGAAGTTCTTGAAGCAGAATCATGACACGAAAACAATTTGAGGTAAGATTACTACTTGATTTAAGATAGTTATGTTTATAGGAATTGAACCAAAGCTTGGATATGATTATTACCTTGATTAAGAATGAAAAGTTACTGAGATTAGATAGAAGTTCTTGATCTTTGATGCGTTGTTGGATTGGATTAAAAAGATTGGAAGTAATCTTGCAACTTCTTGATTCTAGGTTGTTTTTATGATGATTAAAGCTTATAACTGAAGCTAAATGATGGGGAAAATGCTTGGAGATGATCAAGTATGAAGTTAGGAGTATTTTGAGAGAGAATTGGGAGTGTAAGTATGAGAAAATGGAAGGAAAAAATGATATGCATGCATAAAAACGTTTTTAGTTTATAAAGAAAGAAAAGATTCCTAATTTTGTCTTCTTGCTAAATAATTCATGCTATTTGACAAATGGTTGGTTCCACATGTTCCTTAATCATTTGAGGCTGCTAAGGAGCAGATTTTTATTGGTATATACCAATAGTAAATACATCTAGAAGCTGGGTATAATACGAGTGCAATTACCGAGCGAATACGAGTAGAATTCTTGATGAAAACAAATGGGAATACAATTGTGATTCTTTTTGTTAAGTAAGAGTGTTTTGATATATGTATTGAAGTCCTTCAAATGTGTATTAATACATCTTAATACACTATATATATATATATATATATATATATATATATATATATATATATATATATATATATATATATATATATATATATATATATACATTTTAACTGAGTCGTTAAATCATCGTTAGTCGTTACATGTAAGTGTTGTTTCGAAACCTGTAAGTTAACGACCTTGTTAAATGTAATTAATCCCATTGTTATTATATCTAATGGGATGTTAAATTGTTATATTATCATGATAACATAGTGTGTTAATATATCTTAATACGATATATAAATATTAAGACGTTATTACAATGATAATCGTTACGTATATATATCGTTTCAAAATCCTTAAGTTAGTAGTCTCATTTTATGTATATAGTTCATTGTTAATATACTTAATGAGATACTTAATTATCATTTCATCATGTTAAATATATATATATATGTTCATATATATATTATCATGTTATTTACAAGTTATAACGTTCGTGAATCATCGGACAAATTGGGTGGTCACACGTTTACATAAAATTCGTTTCAATTAATCAAGTCTTAAAAAGTTTGATTGCTTAACATATTGGAAACATTTAATCATATAAATATTAATATCGTTCAATATATAATCATGGAAAAATCCGGGTCATTAAATTTTGGTCCAATTACACGGCTCGCAAAGTATTATATTCTGGATTATATAGGCCTACCATATTTCAAGACGCATATAAATTACTTCAATCATGTGACGCATGCCAACGAGGAGGAAATCTTTCAAAACATGACGAAATACACCGTCAAAACAATCAAGTCTGTGAAATATTTGATGTGTGCGGTATTGATTTTATGGGACCATTTCCTTCTTCTAAACGAAACCAATATATTCTTGTCACAGTTAATTATGTTTCTAAATGGGCTGAAGCAAAAGCTCTTCCCACTAATGATTCACGAGTAGTGGTCGACTTTCTTAAGAAACTATTTTGTCGATTCGGTTTCCTTAAAGCTTTAATTAGTGACCGTGGAACCCATTTTACTAATCAATTACTTGAACGAGTTCTTAAAAGATATGGTGTTAACCATCAGTTTTCTACAGCTTATCACCCTCAAACGAGTGGTAAGGTTAAAAATACTAATCGAGGATTAAAAAGAATACTTGAACGAACAGTTGAAAATAACCCAAAACTTTAGTCTCGAAAGTTAGATGATGCATTATGGGCTTTTCGGACTGCCTGCAAAACACCCATAGGAACTACTACTTTTAGGTTAGTTTATGGAAAAGCTTGTCATCTACCTGTTGAGATTGAACACCGCGCATATTGGGTTTTAAAAAAATGTAACTTAGATTCTAAGGAAATAGAAAAACACAGACTACTCCAACTTAATCAACTTGATGAACTTAGGCTTTCAGCTTATGAAAACTCGATGATTTATAAAGAAAAAATGAAAAGATGGCATGATGCACGGATTAAGAATATTAAAATATTTCAACCAGGGGATAAAGTCTTAATTTTTCAATCGAAATATAAATTTTCTCCTGGGAAGTTAAAATCCAGATGGATGGGTCCTTTCATTGTTAAGAAATCTTTTTCTACCGGATATATTGAATTATATAATAAAAAGGGTGAAACGTTTAAAATAAATGGTCACAGATTGAAAATCTATTTTGAAAAAGATGCACTACCCGGAGGGGAAATAATTTCCCTTACCTCAATTAAAACTTAAATTTTATAACTTCAAATACTGTAGAGTTTTGTAAAATGTTTGTATATTATTTTTATATTTCAAAAAATTAAAAATTAAAAATTTTTAAACGAAGCCGCCGGCTTGGTTTAACAAAGCCGCCGGCCTGGCAAAAACAGAAAAAGTTGCGGAATGTCATTTCATTTAATGGCTTTTGACCACGAAGCTGCCGGCTTGGCTACAAAGCTGCCGGCTTTAAATTTCGAACAGTTTTTAACCCTACACCGCCCCCTTTACTTATTTTTACAATTCTAACTTCCCAAAAACGCTCTCAAGAAGGAAATTTGATAATTGTTCAATTCAACTTGTAATCACTCATGGCTGATAGGGTAAGTTTCGATTTTACATTCTACATTATTAAAGTCCTTTTAATTTCTGCAAAATCTGCCATGATTTCCTGAAAAATGCATTAAGCCGCCGGCATGCTTATGAAGCCGCCGACCTTATCTTTGTGATTTTATGTTAAATTTTCGCTGTTTAGATAATTAATAAGTTATGAATTGTTATGGCATGATTATTTATGTTGGATCTGTTTAAAGTTAATACTGAAAAACTTGAAAATCTGGAAACTAACATGAAGCCGCCGACCTGGTTATGAAGCCGCCGGCCTCTTGAAAAAGTTACTCGATTTTTCAAATTGTGCTGATAAACAGGTTTCTGGAGAATTTGTTAAAAATTATTTTATGCAGGTTATGAAGCCACCGGCATGGCATTTGGAAATCACCGGCTTCGTTCACTTATTCGTTTTATTTTATTTTTCTAATGTTTATTCGAATTATGATAAAGCAGAGAGTTAGGGCCAGGGAGCAGCGTGAGGAAACTAAAATTGTGATTAATTGGGATCTTTTACATCCATGGTTGAGGTTTCCCCAAGATGATGAACGATTTGAAATTATGGCTCGCAAGCTCAAAAGGATGTTGCGTCAAGAGATGTTGGCTCCCTACACTATTGATTGGTCCCCACTTCTTTCAGCTGGGTTGTATGATACTTACAGGGAGATGCTTCAGACTAATTATTTTCTCCCTCTAGCTAATGAAGGAGGGATGAGTGTGGTGTTTGAGGATTGGTTTAACTTGTTCATCAGTCAGGTGACTATCTATCCTAGTCTAGTTCATGAGTTGCTTGCTTCTGCTGTTTGCTCCCGCCACGTTCAGAGTGTGACGGACTCGTCGTTCTTTAGGTTTCGTTTGGGAGGACGCGAGCAGTCTATGAGCATGCTTGGTATTGCTCGAGCTTTGGGTATCTATGGGGAGAATGTTAATGAGACTTGGTTTGAGGGTTATTTGATGACCGCTGCTAGGCAGGGACGATCGGGTACTAATCTGTCTTTTAATTATGATGCCGCTTGGAGTGAATTTAGTGATTCATCTATGGGTTTTCTTAATACTGATGTAAGGAGGAAACACATTGCCTTTCCATACATGCGATGTTTTCATGTTCTGATTTCCCACACTATCGCTTTAAAGAAGGAAAATACGGAGAAGCTGACTCAGCCCGATTGTTGGTATTTGTCTCAGTTGTTTAATCATAATGTGGTGAACATTCCTTATTATGTAGCCGATTATTTGAGTAGCTCAGCTGGTGGCGCGAGAGGTAGGACTCCGGCGAGCGCTGTGTGTGGTGGACATTTTGTGACCATGATTGCTAGAGAGTTGGGAGTTCCTACTATTAGGTTACAGCTGCTTATGACTGAGGTTGGTGCGATTAATGCTATGATGTGGTTAAGTGCTAAGGTTGTTAAGAGAGGAGCAGGTGACAGTTTTATTCCGTATGAGCCGATGATTGGCTAGTTGATGGATGTGGAGCAGCCACATGAACTACATCATGCTGAGGCCTCGAGTAGCCGAGCTAGGGGAGGTAGGAGAGGTACTCGTGGTGGTTCAGATGATCTGTCGAGAGTGATTGAGATGATGACTGCTGATGTGTGCGAGGTGGTGTATAAAATAGTTATAATTTTTACAAGGAAATACTATTAAATACGATACAATTTTATACAAGTTATTTATTTATTTATAGAGTGGATATACCTAAACCTTGCTACAACACTTATAGGCAGTGTACCTAATCGTACAGTAGTGTAGTTTTTAGTAAGTCCGGTTCGTTCCACAGGGATCTTTTAAACAAGCTTAACGCTATATTAGTTTTAACTTATAATTGCAAAAATACAAAAATATAAATATGTAGTATTATTATTATAAAAGGGGGTTTTTACCGTTTAATGACCGGTTTGTCGATTTTAAAACTTTAGTCGCAGTTAAAACCTAATGTAAAATATTAAATATATAAAAGACTTAATTTAAAGCGTAAAGTAAATAACGATAATGAAATTGCGATAAATAAAATTGCGATAAATAAAATGACAATAAATAAAAGTGCGATAATTAAAAGTGCAATTAAATATGAAATAAAGGAAATTAAATATGAAATAAAGGAATTATGCTTATTTAAACTTCCGTAATCATGATGTTTGACGTGTTGTTTTTAGTTTTTTCCCATGGGTTAATTGTCCTTTGTCCTGGATTATTCGATATGTCCATACGGATTTGTCCATAATAGTCCATCAGTCATAATCATAAAGTGCGAAAGTCTTCGTCAAATTATTCTTATTCCCGAAGTCAAATATTCCAACTAATTGGGGATTCGAATTGTAACAAGGTCTTAATACTTTGTTTAATGAATACACCAGGTTATCGACTGCGCGTAGTCCAAGGTTTTACTACTTTGTTAACAATTACACCAATTACCCTTGAATGTAATCCACCCCTGTTTCAACAAGTCTATTAACTATTAATCTAGTTCCGTATCCGATAAAATGAACAATTATTGGTATTTATAGATATCCCGCCCACCATGCCCAGTCAAGCGTATGTGGTTATATATAAATACGTCAAATTATAAGTCTATATATTAAATCAACAAGGTATCATTTAGTTAATATAAAACTCATTAATAGCCCATAGTCTAATTTCCACAAGTGTCGTTCTTTTATCCAAACCCCAATCATGGTACAAAGCCCAATTACCCCGTCTTTAATATTTTAGCCCAATATCACGATTACTTCGACTTAAATAATCATAATAATAACTTAGCTACGAGACATTAATTTAAAAATAACATTAACCATAACTTACAGTGATTAAAAATAGCGTAGCGTTACACGGACAGAATTTCGACTTATACCCTTATAACATTCGCTAACATACCCTTATTATTAGAATTAAAATTAAAATTAAAATTAATATATATATATATATATATATATATATATATATATATATATATATATATATATATACGTATGAGAGAAAGTAAAGAAAAAGATGTGTAAAAGATTGCTCAAAACTGCGAAATTTATAGCATGTGGCCTGACTTTTTGGCTCAGGCGATCGCATGAGATTATCTCATGCAGGCCATGCGATCGCATGGCCTGGGATTCCAGCTCACATGTCTTTGTTTGCATTCTGCCGACGGTTTTAAATATAATATATAATATATAAATAATTTTAAGAATTATTTAAATATTATATTATATTTATGTGCATAGTTGACTTGTAATTTTTAGTCCATTGCGTCGAGCGTTGAGAGTTGACTTTGGTCCCGGTTCTGGATTTTCGAACGTCCTTGCGTACAATTTAATATCTTGTATTTTGCGTTTCGCGTCTTGTACTCTTGTAATTTTGAGACGTTTCTTATCAATAATTGGAACCTTTTATTATTTAAATGAATATCAATTGTAAATAGAACAATTGCAACTAAAAGCTTGTCTTTCTTGAGGGATAATGCTATGAAATATATGTTCGTTTTTAGCATTATCAAATATTCCCACACTTGAGCGTTGCTTGTCCTCAAGCAATATAGTCTTGAAATAAAAATACTAGAATCACTTCTTTATTCTTCACACTTTGTACATCAGTGATTTCTATACGGTGGTATAAACAATGATAGTAACGATGTGGTTTACAGTCCCACATGACTATAAAAATTTAGATCCTTTAGGAAATTGGATCTTTATGAAAACATTTGATCTTTTTGAAAATTAAATCTAGCTTTTACCCTAGATAAGTTTTCCGGAATAACCCTTCACCGGTGTTGCAAAATGTTTTTGTGGGTTTGGTGGGTTTCATATTTGAAAATTTTAGCTCAAAACTTGCGGTTTTGTGTCACCCACTTGCTAACCTTGTATTGGGAAAGCAACACATCCAGTATACTTGCTCCGTATATTACCTTTCGGTAAACTACCGCCCGGTTGTAAAGGAAAGCGTTGAACAAGCAACTGTTAAGGCAATGTCCCCTGACATGCTTTTAATTATGGTCTATAATGTGTCGGATGCAATTACTATCCTTTGTAGGAGCAATAGTAAAGCTCACCTTATAGTTTTTCGGTCTGGCACAAGGTCCTGTCTTTGACCATACTATGCAACCACCGTTCTTACGGTTGACACCTGATTTGGTTTAGGTGACCTAATGAATTCCAGGTGAATTCCTAGGATTTTACGTTCAATGGTAATGAACGCATTAAAAATGGGTTTTTCAGAAAACAAATCGGTTTGTAATTTTGATCAAAATATTTTCTCGTTCAAATCATCGAATTCCATGAGTTTGTAATTCTCAATATTTAAAAGTCAATCTCTAGGATTGAGTAATATCAGTCTTAAAAGCTGATTTTTAATCTTTAAGGAGATTATCCTTTCTGGGGGTCTGATTCATTAGTCTTATCAAGCTAATTTGCACGACGTCCTCCTCATTTTACGAGACAGATCCTCTCATGGTTAGGATAAGTCTGACCACTTGGCGACCCTGTTTGATGCTGAGGTCCGTGGATTTCCAGCTGATTTTCGAGAAAACTTTTTAAGGTTTTTCGTTGACTCTACAACTGGTCTAGACGACAACTTCCTGACCTAAATACGAAGCGCGTTTCTTTTTTGGAAGACTTTACTTCCTTTTAATGATGGAATTGATTCATCGTGTAGATCCATCTTTCTTTCAAATATATTATAAGAAATTGGGTAAAACGGTTAATTTTGTCCAAAACAAAAGCATCTTCAATTATTTGTACAAAAATATGTGATATATGTTTTAAATAACTTGGTGAATTTTTCCCACACTTGGCTTTTATTTTCCTTTCTTTGCCTTATTATTGTCCTCTATTCCATTTTAAATGAATTCTAACATTTTGGGTTGTTTCTCAATTTATGTCCTTTCCGAGGTAACAATAATTTCGGTGTTAATACCTAGTTTTATCGTTCATAAATATGTATAAACATGATTTTGAATTCATTTATTTGAAAATTTTGAAAATTTTTACTAGAATTGGGTAGTCAGTATATAAGACTAGGGCTGTTCTTTATTATCAGAGAGCACTAGATTCTAATACAACTACTGCGTTACTAGTATTTTTTTATGGTAACCAAGTGTTTAAGTTTAAAATTTTTAAAAATCCGAAAGAATTTTACCCCTTCCCACACTTAAGATCTTGCAATGCCCTCATTTGCAAGAAATCAGTAACAATTTAAATTATTTAGGGTGATTAGCGTAGAAAAATGATTAAATTTTACCAAAGTTTCCAAACATATTGGCGTTTGTTTTAAAAGCAAAGATTTTTGGTTTTTTTAATATTTTTGCATACTTTAATTCAATAAGATTAAAAATAATGATAATAAAATTTCTCGTCCCTCCCTAGGGTAAAGCAATTTCGGTTCAACGACCTAGTTTTCAACTCACGACGAATTTTAAATATCAAATTTTTAACTTAATGAAATAAAGTAAATTTTTGTTTTTAAATTCACACTAAACTTAAATTGAAAATGCATAAAATTTCATATTAATATTATTAATATTTTTGTACATTAATTTTACAAACTTATATTAAAAATATTAATTTTAAAAATACTTAAAAACTTAAATATATTAATTTTAAAAATTTACGTTAATAATTTAATATTTATATATTAATTTTAAAAACATGGTAAAAAAATAAAATTAAAAATCTTTTTGGTCTTTTATCCCACTTTAATCAATCAAATATTATCAAAAATATACGCCCCTCTTTTCGGTAAAGTAATTTTGGCTATATTACCTAGTTTTACTCCTGACGAATTTCTGAAATATTTTGGGTTGATTGATTAAAGATATTTATACCTTAAGAATAAACGGTAAATTTCGCAGTGATGTAATAAATTTTTGTATGATATCAATAATTTCGGTCACAAAACCTAATTTTATTGAGTATCAATTTAATACTTTATAGCGAACAATTTAGCGTTTATTATCAAAAGGTTAAAAGCAATAAAATAAAAATAAAAACTATACATACTTACCTGTAAGATAGAATTCTCAGTGACCTGCTTTAGCCCACTCATAAGATAGTCGGACTAATTGGTTTTCCATAGCTACATAGGCGTAACCTCGAGCATTCAACGATTTTTCTTCGAAACATATGAACGGTCCATCTCTGCATAAAGTAACGAACTCGGTATTGAAATATGTCTGATTCGTCAAGAATTTTCCTTCGTGTGACCATTTTCCGCATTTTTGACATCTTTCAAGGTGTCGTGCTCTTCTTTTTGCTACGGATTTTGATCTATCTTTACCAAATTGTAACTTATTATTTTCGTTCCTGGATTCTTTTCTTACTCCGTCTAATTTGACTCTGATTAATGATACCAATTCACTTGGAATGGTGTCATTATTTCGTTTAGTGGTTAAAGCTTGTAGCATTAGACCATGGTTTAGTTCAGAGGAAGTCTTCATCTCGTAAAACCTAAAAAAAAAAAAATTCAGAATGGGGGAAGAAGACTAGTTCTTTAGGGTCTGCTAGGGAAAGACCATTCGGATTCCATTCTCGAGAACTACACAAAAACAAAATATCTAACTCTAACAGAAATACATATTATCCTTAAAAAAACTTGATTCTCCCCACACTTATTTAGCTGTGGTGTTGAAATTGTGATTAACTTCGTTGTCAACTTCCATCGGATCATGTACGTAATGTTTAACTTTGTGACCATTAACCTTAAATTCAATCCCATTTGAATTTATTAATTCTACTGTTCCGTATGGGAAAACTCTTTTGACTATAAATGGTCCAGACCATCTTAATTTCAATTTTTCAGGAAATAGCTTGAATCGTGAATTGAAAAGAAGAACTCTATCTCCTTCTTTAAATTCTTTTGAACTTCTGATTCTTTTATCATGCCATTTCTTCGTTCTTTCTTTATAGATTAACGAATTTTCGTATGCTTCATGTCTTAATTCTTCTAATTCGTTTAGTTGACTTAATCGTAGACGTCCAGCTTCATGTAAATCAAGATTACATGTCTTCAAAGCCCAAAATACTTTGTGTTCAATTTCTACTGGTAGATGACATGCTTTTCCATAAACGAGTTTAAAAGGTGTGGTTCCAATTGGAGTTTTGTAGGCTGTTCTAAAAGCCCAGAGTGCATCCTCCAATTTCATGGACCATTCCTTCGGATTTGATCCTACGATTTTCTCTAGAATACGTTTTAAAGCTCGGTTGGTGTTTTTAACTTGTCCACTTGTTTGTGGATGATAAGCAGTGGAGATTTTATGAGTTACTCCATATCTTTTAAGAACTTTCTCAAGTTGATTATTACAAAAATGAGTACCCCGATCACTTATTAAAGCTTTCGGTGTTCCAAACCTAGCAAAAAGACGTTTTAAGAAGTTGACTACAACTCATGCATCGTTAGTTGGGAGAGCTTGTGCTTCCGCCCATTTAGATACATAATCAATGGCAACGAGAATGTATAGATTATTATAAGATTTTGGAAATGGACCCATAAAGTCAATACCCCAAATGTCAAATACTTCACATACTTGAATGACATTTTGTGGCATTTCATCATGTTGACTTATTTTTCCAGCCCTTTGACAAGCATCACAGGATTTGCAAAGAAGGTGTACGTCTTTGAAAATTGTAGGCCAATAGAATCCAGCATCGTAAACTTTTCTTGCTGTGAGCTGAGGCCCATAATGCCCTCATGTTGCTCCTGTGTGACAATGGTTTAAGATTTGACTGGCTTCATCTCCGAATACACATCGGGACAACTTTTAAACAAATGTGGATCTTCCCAGAAATCGTGTTTTATATCACTAAAGAATTTCTTTCGTTTTTGGTACGATAATCCTTTTTCAAGGAATCCACATACTAAGTAGTTTGCATAGTCTGCAAACCATGGAATTTCATTATAATCTATCTTCAATAGATATTTATCAGGAAAGTTGTCTTGTATGGCCAATTCATTTAGAACTTCTAAGAGCAGAATAGTCGGTATAGACCACCGTTTTTGCTAGAACGAGATATGAACAAAATTTGTCAAAAGCAAAGACAATAGTAAGGAGTTCTTTTTCAGTAGTTATATAATTCGTTTGTGCTCCTTGTAACGTCTTACTAAAATAATATATAGGTTGAAATCGTTTTTCAATCCTTTGTCCTAAAACGGCTCCCATTGTAAAATCACTTGCATCGCACATTAGTTCAAACGGTAGATTCCAATTTGGTGTTATCATGATCGGCACATTAGTGAGTTTCTCTTTAAGAATATTAAAATATTTGATGCATTCATTTGAAAAGATGAATGGAGCATCCTTTTTTAGGAGTTTATTCATAGGAGTGGCAATTTTAGAAAAATCTTTTATGAAACGTCGGTAAAAACCGGCATGCCCTAGAAAACTCCTAACTCCTCTAACATTGGTGGGATGTGGAAGTTTAGCAATTACATCTACTTTAGCTCTATCCACTTCAATTCCTTCCTTTGAAATTTTATGACCAAGAACGATGCCTTCTTTAACCATGAAATGGCATTTCTCCCAATTATGTACTAGATTTGATTGTTCACGTCTAATAAGCATTCGTTCAAGATTAACTAGACATATTTCAAAAGTATCACCGAAGACTGAAAAGTCATCCATGAAAACTTCCATTCATTCTTCTATCATGTCGTGAAAAATTGCCATCATGCACCTTTGAAAGGTTGAAGGGGCGTTGCAAAGTCCAAATGACATGCGTTTGTAAGCAAAAGTATCATAAGGGCACGTGAATGTGGTTTTCTCTTGGTCCTCGGGTGCTATTGGAATTTGAAAATACCCGGAAAAACCATCAAGAAAACAATAGTAACTATTTCCGGCTAATCTTTCCAACATTTGATCAATGAAAGGTAAGCGAAAGTGATCTTTTCGGGTGACGTCATTTAATTTTCTATAATCAATAAAAACACGCCATCCTGTTACAGTCCTAGTAGGAATAAGCTCATTTTTTTCATTTGTGATGACAGTCATGCCACCCTTCTTAGGTACGCATTGAACTGGGCTTACCCATGGACTATCAGAAATTGGATAAATTAAACCTGCATCAAGCAGTTTAATAATTTCTTTCTTAACAACATCTTGCATATTAGGATTTAGTCTTCGTTGGCATTGCAAATACGTTTTATGACCTTCTTCCATAAGGATTTTATGTGTGCAATACGAAGGACTTATTCCTTTAATATCATAAATTTTTCATGCAATAGCTGGTTTATGAGCTTTTAGCACAGAAATGAGTTGTGATTTTTCATTTTCAGTAAGAGAAGACGATATTATTATAGGTAATTCAGATTCACCATGTAAATAAGCATATTCCAAATGGTTTGGAAGTGGCTTTAACTCTAATGTCGGTGGTTCTTCTATCGATGATTTATATCGATATCTGTCTTCTTCTTTTAGCATTTGAATTTCTTCTGTTGTTGGATTATATCCATTAGCCATAAGTGTAGCTAACATTTCAGTTTCATCAATTGGTTCAGTTCCTTCTCCCAAAGAACATTCTCCTGTTCCTTGTAATTCTGGAAATTCTTCTAACAATTCTGCATGTAAATCTATAGTTTGAATATAATAACATGTATCATCTGCAGATTGCGGTTGTTGCATGGCTCTATCAACAGAAAAGGTAACACTCTCGTCCTCTATACTTAGGGTCAGTTTTTTACCAAACACTTCTATTATTGCTTTAGCCGTGTTTAAGAATGGTCTTCCTAATATGAGAGGAACTCGAGAATCTTCTTCCATGTCCAGAATAACAAAATCTACTGGAAATACTAAAGTACCAACTTTAACTAGCATGTTCTCCATTATCCCTCTAGAATATTTTACTGATCGATCGGCTAGTTGTATGCTTATTCGTGTTGGTTTCAATTCTCCAAGGTCTACGTTAGCGTATACTGAATACGGCATTAGATTTATACTAGCACCTAAGTCTGCCAATGCTTCTATTGAACTAAGACTACCCAGAAAAAATGGAATTGTGAAACTTCCTGGATCAGATAATTTTTTTGGTATCTTATTCAAAAGCACTGCAGAACAATTAGCATTCATAGTAACAGCCGAGAGTTCTTCCATTTTCTTTCTATTTGTGATTAGATCTTTCAAAAATTTAGCATATCTAGGCATTCCTGAAATTACATCAATGAAAGGAAGATTTACATTTATTTGTTTAAACATATCCAAGAATTTGGATTGCTCGGCTTCAAGTCTCTCTTTTCTCATTTTACTAGGGTAAGGAAGTGGTGGTTGGTATGGTTTAACATAAGGTTTACCCTTAACTGTGTTATCTTCATTAACCTTTTCAACTACCGGTTCTTTTTCCTTATCTTGTTCAGATTGTGGTTCTTGTGGAGTAGGAATAGCTTCATCAGAAATTACAGGCATTTTAGGTGGTTTAAGTGTAATACCACTTCTTGTGGTAATGGCTTTAGCTGTTTCATTCCGGGGGTTAGCATTTGTATCGCTAGGTAAACTTTCCAGTTTTCTTTCACCTATTAACCTTGCTACTTACTTCTTGTTCCAGATTTTGAATAGAAGCTTGTTGATTTCTAAATGCTTGAGCATTTTGTTCATTGGTTTGTTTCTGAGATGTGAAAAACTGTGTTTGAGAATCAACTAGCTTTGACATCATGTCTTCTAAATTTGGCTTTTTATCATCGGTTTGTGGTGGTTTGTTTTGAAAAATAGGTCTTTGCTGATTGTAAGTATTATTGGATACTTGTTGATTGCTAGGACCTTGTTGATTGTTGTATGGAACATTTCGGTTATAATTCTGGTTTTGATTGTAGATCTGTCTTGGCGGTTGATAATTATTATGATAATTATTTCCAGGCCTTTGGTTTATGTATGAAACATTCTCTCTTTGTTCCATTGTTAGTTCAATACTGAGACAATTTTTTGTCAAATGTGGTCCTCCACACTGCTCACAACTAATTCGTATTGAGTGGATATCTTTAGTCATCTTTTCCATTCGTCTCTCGATAGCATCTATCTTTGCGGAAATGGAATCTAAGTCATGGCTAGAATCGTCTCTAGCTGCTTTAGATGATCTAACGATATCTTTTTTTTGGTGCTACTCATGTGAGTGGGAAGCAGTGTTATCAATAATTTTGTAAGCGTCAGTTGCGGTTTTCTTCATAATGGAACCACCAGCTGCTATATCGATGTCTTTCCTTGTAGTGATGTCGCATCCTTGGTAGAATATTTGTACTATTTGACAAGTGTCTAAACCATGTTGCGAACATCCTCTCAATAACTTTTCAAATCTTGTCCACCCCTCATATAGAGTTTCATTTGGCTTTTGTGTGAACGTAACAATTTCTCCTTGAAGTCTTACGGCTTTAGATGCCGGAAAGAATTGTTTATGAAAATTTTCAACTAAAACGTCCCATGTATCAATCGCCCCTTCAGGTAACGATTCTAACCAATCTTTGGTTTCTCCCTTCAAAGTCCAAGGAAATAACATGAGATATATCTGTTCATCCTCCACTTCTCGGATTTTAAATAGTGTACAGATCCTATTAAATGTACGAAGATGTTCATTTGGATCTTCCTTCGGCGCACCACTAAATTGGCATTGATTAGTTACCATGTGTAGGATTTGTCCTTTAATTTCATAATCTGGTGCATTAATGCCTGTTTGAGTAATTGCGTGACCTTGGCCAGTGCGTTTAGCTCTCATTCGGTCTTCCATACTTAGAGGTTCCAGATTTTTCATGATTGAATTTGTTGAATCTGAATCACTATAGGATTCTGATTTAATGGTTGGTTCCTCAATAATCTCTGTTTGAATGATTGGTGGTTCCGGAGGAAAGATTAATGGTTCAGGATCTCTGAATTGTCCCTGAATATCCTCCGGATTCTCAATTGTGAGGTCGGGTTTAAAAAATGGATTATCGGAAATTTGAATTGGAGTACTTGGTCGACTTGATGACGATTCTAATGAAAAATCAACGGCGACAATATTTGCTAGATGTCTTGATCGAGTTACAGGTGGTGAACGTACAAAAGGTGGTGAACGTTTTGCTCGGTGCATTCACTGAATATCCTATTAGTTATAAAAATAAGAAAAATTATATAAGTTATCAAATTAATAGACTTTTCTGATTTTGCCCACGTTTCGAATAGCCAAAAGATGCAGCAGAGGGGCAGAATTCGTTTGGTCCCAATATAATTGGGTACTGTTTGGCTGCAATAACCCGGTTCATGTACAAATCCAACTATTACTACGAACCAGAAAATTTTGATGTCTATCAATTTAACCACTTAAAATAATTTTTCGTTTGAAATTTTAGAGAAGAAATAGAAAAAATTCTATGTCCTATAAACTAGAGTGGCGAAAAAAATAAGAAAGAAAAAGAGTGCGTCGGAAAACGTCGAAAAATAAAAATTGAAAAAAATAATAGGCGTCGAAAAATAAAAATAAGAAAGTAGCGCGTCGATACTTAAAAAGGAACTAAAAACTAAGAATTAAAAGTTGCATCTAAAAATATTAAAGCTTAAAAGAAATACTATATCTCAAATGGCAATAACTTAAAAAGGTACTAAAATATAAAAACGGCGTAGCAAAATTCTAAAGCAACTAAATCTTAGTCTAAAGAAAAAGCACTTAAGGGATTTTACGGCAAAGCCTAAAAATCTAGAAATAAAAATAACTATGGCAAAAACTATGTCTTAAAACTAAATACGAGCGAAAAAATACAAATATTACGCTAAAACAAATAAAAATATACAAAAAAAATAAAAAATAAAAAAAATAAACTTAAAGTTGTAAAAAGTACAATTTTTATAAAATTATTATTTTTATATTATTTATTTTATAAAAGTATTAATTTTATATATTTATTAAAACTAATTAAACTAAATATATAAATTAAATACTAAAACTAAACTTAATTAATTAAATAAACAAAACCTAATTAGGGTTATAATAATAATAATTAAAATATACTCCGTAATTAATGCTGAATTAGGTCAAACCTGGCGTGTCAGGCATGTTCATGCGATCGCATGAAGTTTTGCCTTCGGGCTCATGCGATCGCATGGGCTAGGGTTTCGGGCCAGAGCTGGGCTGCTACAGTACCGGGCCTCGAGTAATTTTATATATATATATATATATATATATATATATATATATATATATATATATATATATATACATATATATATATATATTTTTTTCAGTTTTCTATTTTAATTTTATATAAAATATATATATAACTTAAATACAAATTTAATTTTAAAAACTAAAATAAAAATACTTTTTAGCTTTATATATATTTAACAACTCTTAAAAATAAATATATAGATTTTTTTATATTTTCTAAAAAAACGTATATTTTTAATAAAAACTTAATAAAATTCTAATAAAATCTTTTTATTTTATTTTATATATAGCGTTTCGCTTCCGGCGTTTTAGCTTTCCCTGGAAGCGGCGCTAAAAATACTTGATGTGTGCGAGGTGGTGTATAAAATAGTTATAATTTTTACAAGGAAATACTATTAAATACGATACAATTTTACACAAGTTATTTATTTATTTATATAGTGGATATACCTAAACCTTGCTACAACACTTATAGGCAGTGTACCTAATCGTACAGTAGTGTAGTTTTTAGTAAGTCTGGTTCGTTCCACAGGGATCTTTTAAACAAGCTTAACGCTATATTAGTTTTAACTTATAATTGCAAAAATACAAAAATATAAATATGTAGTATTATTATTATAAAAGGGGTTTTTACCGTTTAATGACCGGTTTGTCGATTTTAAAACTTTAGTCGTAGTTAAAACCTAATGTAAAATATTAAATATATAAAAGACTTAATTTAAAGCGTAAAGTAAATAACGATAATAAAATTGCGATAAATAAAATTGCGATAAATAAAATGACAATAAATAAAAGTGCGATAATTAAAAGTGCAATTAAATATGAAATAATGGAAATTAAATATGAAATAAAGGAATTATGCTTATTTAAACTTCCGTAATCATGATGTTTGACGTGTTGTTTTTAGTTTTTTCCCATGGGTTAATTGTCCTTTGTCCTGGATTATTCGATATGTCCATACGGATTTGTCCATAATAGTCCATCAGTCATAATCATAAAGTGCGAAAGTCTTCAATTATTCTTATTCCCGAAGTCAAATATTTCAACTAATTGGGGATTCGAATTGTAACAAGGTCTTAATACTTTGTTTAATGAATACACCAGGTTATCGACTGCGTGTAGTCCAAGGTTTTACTACTTTGTTAACAATTATACCAATTACCCTTGAATGTAATCCACCCCTGTTTCAACAAGTCTATTAAATATTAATCCAGTTCCGTATCCGGTAAAATGAACAATTATTGGTATTTATAGATATCCCGCCCACCGTGCCCAGTCAAGCGTATGTGGTTATATATAAATACGTCAAATTATAAGTCTATATATTAAATCAATGAGGTATCATTTAGTTAATATAAAACCCATTAATAGCCCATAGTCTAATTTCCACAAGTGTCGTTCTTTTATCCAAACCTCAATCATGGTACAAAGCCCAATTACCCCTTCTTTAATATTTTAGCCCAACATCACGATTACTTCGGCTTAAATAAGCATAATAATAACTTAGCTACGAGACATTAATTTAAAAATAACATTAACCATAACTTACAGTGATTAAAAATAGCGTAGCGTTACACGGATAGAATTTCGACTTATACCCTTACAACATTCGCTAACATACCCTTATTATTAGAATTAAAATTAAAATTAAAATTAAAATTAATATATATATATATATATATATATATATATATATATATATATATATATATATATATATATATATATATATATTTACGTATGAGAGAAAGGAAAGAAAAAGATGTGTAAAAGATCGCTCAAAACTGCGAAATTTATAGCATGTGGCCTGACTTTTTGGCTCATGCGATCGCATGAGATTATCTCATGCAGGCCATGCGATCGCATGGCCGGGGATTCCAGCTCACATGTCTTTGTTTGCATTCTGCCGACGGTTTTAAATATAATATATAATATATAAATAATTTTAAGAATAATTTAAATATTATATTTATGTGCATAGTTGACTTGTAATTTTTAGTCCGTTGCGTCGAGCGTTGAGAGTTGACTTTGGTCCCGGTTCTGGATTTTCGAACGTCCTTGCGTACAATTTAATATCTTGTATTTTGCATTTTGCGTCTTGTACTCTTGTAATTTTGAGACGTTTCTTATCAATAATTGGAACCACTTTGATTGTATTTTGTACTTTTGAGCTTTTTGGTCGTTTGCGTCTTCAATTCATCGAATCTATCTTTTGTCTTCACCTTTTATTATTTAAACGAATATCACTTGTAAATAGAACAATTGCAACTAAAAGCTTGTCTTTCTTGAGGGATAATGCTATGAAATATATGTTCGTTTTTAGCATTATCAAATATTCCCACACTTGAGCGTTGCTTGTCCTCAAGCAATATAGTCTTGAAATAAAAATACTAGAATCACTTCTTTATTCTTCACACTTTGTACATCAGTGATTTCTATACGGTGGTATAAACAATGATAGTAACGATGTGGTTTACAGTCCCACATGACTATAAAAATTTAGATCCTTTAGGAAATTGGATCTTTATGAAAACATTTGATCTTTTTGAAAATTAAATCTAGCTTTTACCCAAGATATGTTTTCCGGAATAACCCTTCACCGGTGTTGCAAAATGTTTTTGTGGGTTTGGTAGGTTTCATATTTGAAAATTTTAGCTCAAAACTTGCGATTTTGTGTCACCCACTTGCTAACCTTGTATTGGGAAAGAAACATATCCAGTATACTTGCTCCGTATATTACCTTTCGGTAAACTACCGTCTGGTTGTAAAGTAAAGCGTTGAACAAGCAACTGTTAAGGCAATGTCCCCTAACATGCTTTTAATTATGGTCTATAACGTGTCGGATGCAATTACTATCCTTTGTAGGAGCAATAGTAAAGCTCACCCTATAGTTTTTCGGTCTGGCACAAGGTCCTGTCTTTGAACATACTATGCAACCACCGTTCTTACGATTGACACCCGATTTGGTTCAGGTGACCTAATGAATTCCAGGTGAATTCCTAGGATTTTACGTTCAATGGTAATGAACGCATTAAAAATGGGTTTTTCAGAAAACAAATCGGTTTGTAATTTTGATCAAAATATTTTCTCGTTCAAGCTCGAGTTTAGATATCATCGAATTCCATGAGTTTGTAATTCTCAATCTTTAAAAGTAAATCTCTAGGATTGAGTAATATCAGTCTTAAAAGCTGATTTTTAATCTTTAAGGAGATTATCCTTTCTGGGGGTCTGATTCATTAGTCTTATCAAGCTAATTTGCACGGCGTCCTCCCTATTTTACGAAACAGATCCTCTCATGGCTAGGATAAGTCTGACCACTTGGCGACCCTGTTTGATGCTGAGGTCCGTGGATTTCCAGCTGATTTTCGAGAAAACTTTTCAAGGCTTTTCGTAGACTCTACAACTGGTCTGGGCGACAACTTCCTGACCTAAATCAAGAAGCGCGTTTCTTTTTCGGAAGACTTTACTTCCTTTTAATGATGGAATTAATTCATCGTGTAGATCCATCTTTCTTTCAAATATATTATAAGAAATTGGGTAAAACAGTTAATTTTGTCCAAAACAAAAGCATCTTCAATTATTTGTACAAAAATATGTGATATATGTTTTAAATAACTTGGTGAATTTTTCCCACACTTGGCTTTTATTTTCCTTTCTTTGCCTTATTATTGTCCTCTATTCCATTTTAAATGAATTCTAACATTTTGGGTTGTTTCTCAATTTATGTCCTTTCCAAGGTAACAATAATTTTGGTGTTAATACCTAGTTTTATCGTTCATAAATATGTATAAACATGATTTTGAATTCATTTATTTGAAAATTTTGAAAAATTTTACTAGAATTGGGTAGTCAGTATATAAGAATAGGGATGTTCTTTATTATCAGAGAGCACTAGATTCTAATACAACTACTGCGTTACTAGTATTTTTTTATGGTAACCAAGTGTTTAAGTTTAAAATTTTTAAAAATCCGAAAGAATTTAACCCCTTCCCACACTTAAGATCTTGCAATGCCCTCATTTGCAAGAAATCAGTAACAATTTAAATTATTTAGGGTGATTAGCGTAGAAAAATGATTAAATTTTACCAAAGTTTCCAAACATATTGGCGTTTGTTTTAAAAGCAAAGATTTTTGATTTTTTTAATGTTTTTGGCATACTTTAAATCAATAAGATTAAAAATAATGATAATAAAATTTCTCGCCCCTCCCTCGGGTAAAGCAATTTCGGTTCAACGACCTAGTTTTCAACTCACAATGAATTTTAAATATCAAATTTTTAACTTAATGAAATAAAGTAAATTTTTGTTTTTAAATTCACACCAAACTTAAATTGAAAATGCATAAAATTTCATATTAATATTATTAATATTTTTGTACATTAATTTTACAAACTTATATTAAAAATATAAAATTTTAAAATACTTAAAAACTTAAATATATTAATTTTAAAAATTTACATTAATAATTTAATATTTATATATTAATTTTAAAAACATGGTAAAAAAATAAAATTAAAAATCTTTTTGGTCTTTTATCCCACTTTAATCAATCAAATATTATCAAAAATATACGCCCCTCTTTTCGGTAAAGTAATTTTGGCTATATTACCTAGTTTTACTCCTGACGAATTTCTGAAATATTTTGAGTTGATTGATTAAAGATATTTATACCTTAAGAATAAACGGTAAATTTCACAGTGATGTAATAAATTTTTGTATGATATCAATAATTTCGGTCGCAAAACCTAATTTTATTGAGCATCAATTAAATACTTTATAGCGAACAATTTAGCGTTTATTATCAAAAGGTTAAAAGCAATAAAATAAAAATAAAAACTATACATACTTACATGTAAGATAGAATTCTCAGTGACCTGCTTTAGCCCACTCATAAGATAGTCGGACTAATTGGTTATCCATAGCTACATAGGCGTAACCTCAAGCATTCAACAATTTTTCTTCGAAACATATGAACGGTCCATCTCTGCATAAAGTAACGAACTCGGTATTGGAATATATCTGATTCGTCGAGCATTTTCCTTCGTGTGACCATTTTCCGTATTTGTGACATCTTTCAAGGTGTCGTGCTCTTCTTTTTGCTGCGGATTTTGATCTTCCTTTACCAAATTGTAACTTATTATTTTCGTTCCTGGATTCTTTTCTTACTTCGTCCAATTTGCCTCTGATTAATGATACTAATTCACTTGGAAGGGTGTCATTATTTCATTTAGTGATTAAAGCTTGTAGCATTAGACCATGGTTTAGTTCAGAGGAAGTCTTCATCTCGAAAAACCTAAAAAAAAAAAATTCAGAATGGAGGAAGAAGACTAGTTCTTTAGGGTCTGCTAGGGAAAGACCATTCGGATTCCATTCTCGAGAACTACACGAAAACAGAATATCTAACTCTAACAGAAATACATATTATCCTTAAAAACACTTGATTCTCCCCACATTTAGTTAGCTGTGGTGTTGAAATTGTGATTAACTTCGTTGTCAACTTCCATCGGATCATGTACGTAATGTTTAACTCTGTGACCATTAACCTTAAATTCAATACCATTTGAATTTATTAATTCTACTGTTCCGTATGGGAAAACTCTTTTGACTATAAATGGTCCAGACCATCTTAATTTCAATTTTTCAGGAAATAGCTTGAATCGTGAATTGAAAAGAAGAACTCTATCTCCTTCTTTAAATTCTTTTGAACTTCTGATTCTTTTATCATGCCATTTCTTCGTTCTTTCTTTATAGATTAACGAATTTTCGTATGCTTCATGTCTTCATTCTTCTAATTCGTTTAGTTGACTTAATTGTAGACATCCAGCTTCATGTAAATCAAGATTACATGTCTTCAAAGCCCAAAATACTTTGTGTTCAATTTCTACTGGAAGATGACATGTTTTTCCGTAAACGAGTTTAAAAGGTGTGGTTCCAATTGGAGTTTTGTAGGCTGTTCTAAAAGCCTAGAGTGCATCCTCCAATTTCATGGACCATTCCTTCGGATTTGATCCTACAGTTTTCTCTAAAATACGTTTTAAAGCTCGGTTGGTGTTTTCAACTTGTCCACTTGTTTGTGGATGATAAGCAGTGGAGATTTTATGAGTTACTCCATATCTTTTAAGAACTTTCTCAAGTTGATTATTACAAAAATGAGTACCCCGATCACTTATTAAAGCTTTCGGTTTTCCAAACCTAGCAAAAAGACGTTTTAAGAAGTTGACTACAACTCATGCATCGTTAGTTGGGAGAGCTTGTGCTTCCGCCCATTTAGATACATAATCAATGGCAACGAGAATGTATAGATTATTATAAGATTTTGGAAATGGACCCATAAAGTCAATACCCCAAATGTCAAATACTTCACATACTTGAATGACATTTTGTGGCATTTCGTCATGTTGACTTATTTTTCCGGCCCTTTGACAAGCATCACAGGATTTGCAAAGAAGGTGTGCATCTTTGAAAATTGTAGGCCAATAGAATCCAGCATCGTAAACTTTTCTTGCTGTGAGCTGAGGCCCATAATGCCCTCCTATTGGTCCTGTGTGACAATGGTTTAAGATTTGACTGGCTTCATCTCCGAATACACATCGGCGTATTATTCCATCGGGACAACTTTTAAACAAATGTGGATCTTTCAAGAAATAGTGCTTTATATCACTAAAGAATTTCTTTCGTTTTTGGTACGATAATCCTTTTTCAAGGAATCCACATACTAAGTAGTTTGCATAGTCTGCAAACCATGGAATTTCATTATAATCTATCTTCAATAGATATTCATCAGGAAAGTTGTCTTGTATGGCCGATTCATTTAGAACTTCTAATTCGGGATTTTCAAGACGAGAAAGATGATCAGCGGCGAGATTTTCTGCTCCCTTTTTGTCTCGAATTTCAATATCGAACTCTTGTAAGAGTAAGATCCAACGGATTAATCTTGGTTTGGCATCTTGTTTTGAAAATAGGTATCTAAGAGCAGAATAGTCGGTATAGACCACCGTTTTTGCTAGAACGAGATATGAACGAAATTTGTCAAAAGCAAAGACAATAGTAAGGAGTTCTTTTTCAGTAGTTGTATAATTCGTTTGTGCTCCTTGTAATGTCTTACTAGCATAATATATAGGTTGAAATCGTTTTTCAATCCTTTGTCCTAAAACGGCTCCCATTGCAAAATCACTTGCATCGCACATTAGTTCAAACGGTTGATTCCAATTTGGAGTTATCATGGTCGGCGCATTAGTGAGTTTCTCTTTAAGAATATTAAAAGATTTGATGCATTCATTTGAAAAGATGAATGGAGCATCCTTTTCTAGAAGTTTATTCATAGGAGTGGCAATTTTAGAAAAATCTTTTATGAAACGTCGGTAAAAATCGGCATGCCCTAGAAAACTCCTAACTCCTCTAACATTGGTGGGATGTGGAAGTTTAGCAATTACATCTACTTTAGCTCTATCCACTTCAATTCCTTCCTTTGAAATTTTATGACCAAGAACGATGCCTTCTTTAACCATGAAATGGCATTTCTCCCAATTAAGTACTAGATTTGATTGTTCACATCTAATAAGCATTCATTCAAGATTAACTAGACATGTTTCAAAAGTATCACCGAAGACTGAAAAGTCATCCATGAAAACTTCCATGCATTCTTCTATCATGTCGTGAAAAATTGCCATCATGCACCTTTGAAAGGTTGCAGGGGCGTTGCAAGTCCAAATGGCATGCGTTTGTAAGCAAAAGTACCATAAGGGCACGTGAATGTGGTTTTCTCTTGGTCCTCGGGTGCTATTGGAATTTGAAAATACCCGGAAAAACCATCAAGAAAACAATAGTAACTATTTCCGGCTAATCTTTCCAACATTTGATCAATGAAAGGTAAGGGAAAGTGATCTTTTCTGGTGGCGTCATTTAATTTTCTATAATCAATACAAACACGCCATCCTGTTACAGTCCTAGTAGGAATAAGCTCATTTTTTTCATTTGTGATGACAGTCATGCCACCCTTCTTAGGTACGCATTGAACTGGGCTTACCCATGGTCTATCAGAAATTGGATAAATTAAACCTGCATCAAGCAGTTTAATAATTTCTTTCTTAACGACATCTTGCATATTAGGATTTAGTCTTCGTTGGCGTTGCACATACGTTTTATGACCTTCTTCCATAAGGATTTTATGTGTGCAATACGAAGGACTTATTCCTTTAATATCATGAATTTTCCATGCAATAGCTGGTTTATGAGCTTTTAGCACAGAAATGAGTTGTGATTTTTCATTTTCAGTAAGAGAAGACGATATTATTACAGGTAATTCAGATTCACCATGTAAATAAGCATATTCCAAATGGTTTGGAAGTGGCTTTAACTCTAATGTCGGTGGTTCTTCTATCGATGATTTATATCGATATCTATCTTCTTCTTTTAGCATTTGAATTTCTTTTGTTGTTGGTTCATATCCATTAGCCATAAGTGTAGCTAACATTTTAGTTTCATCAATTGGTTCAGTTCCTTCTCCCAAAGAACATTCTCCTGTTCCTTGTAATTCTGGAAATTCTTCTAACAATTCTGCATGTGAATCTATAGTTTGAATATAATAACATGTATCATCTGCAGATTGCGGTTGTTGCATGGCTCTATCAACAGAAAAGGTAACACTCTCGTCCTCTATACTTAGGGTCAGCTTTTTACCAAACACTTCTATTATTGCTGTAGCCGTGTTTAAGAATGGTTTTCCTAATATGAGAGGAACTCGAGAATCTTCTTCCATGTCCAGAATAACAAAATCTACTGGAAATACTAAAGTACCAACTTTAACTAGCATGTTCTCCATTATCCCTCTAGGATATTTTACTGATCGATCGGCTAGTTGTATGCTTATTCGTGTTGGTTTCAATTCTCCAAGGTCTACTTTAGCGTATACTGAATACGGCATTAGATTTATACTAGCACCTAAGTCTGCCAATGCTTCTATTGAACTAAGACTACCCAGAAAACATGGAATTGTGAAACTTCCTGGATCAGATAATTTTTCTGGTATCTTATTCAAAAGTACTGCAGAACAATTAGCATTCATAGTAACAGCCGAGAGTTCTTCCATTTTCTTTCTATTTGTGATTAGATCTTTCAAAAATTTAGCATATCTAGGCATTCCTGAAATTACATCAATGAAAGGAAGATTGACATTTATTTGTTTAAACATATCCAAGAATTTGGATTACTCGGCTTCAAGTCTCTCTTTTCTCATTTTACTAGGGTAAGGAAGTGGTGGTTGGTATGGTTTAACATAAGGTTTACCCTTAACTGTGTTATCTTCATTAACCTTTTCAACTACCGGTTCTTTTTCCTTATCTTGTTCAGATTGTGGTTCTTGTGGAGTAGGAAAAGCTTCATCAGAAATTACAGGCATTTCAGGTGGTTTAAGTGTAATACCACTTCTTGTGGTAATGGCTTTAGCTGTTTCATTCCGGGGGTTAGCATTTGTATCGCTAGGTAAACTTCCCGGTTTTCTTTCACCTATTAACCTTGCTAGGTTACTTACTTCTTGTTCCAGATTTTGAATAGAAGCTTGTTGATTTCTAAATGCTTGAGCATTTTGTTCATTGGTTTGTTTCTGAGATGTGAAAAACTGTGTTTGAGAATCAACTAGCTTTGACATCATGTCTTCTAAATTTGGCTTTTTATCATCGGTTTGTGGTGGTTTGTTTTGAAAAATAGGTCTTTGCTGATTGTAAGTATTATTGGATACTTGTTGATTGCTAGGACCTTGTTGATTGTTGTATGGAACATTTCGGTTATAATTCTGGTTTTGATTGTAGATCGGTCTTGGCGGTTGATAATTATTATGATAATTATTTCCAGGCCTTTGGTTTATGTATGAAACATTCTCTCTTTGTTCCATTGTTAGTTCAATACTGAGACAATCTTTTGTCAAATGTGGTCCTCCACATTGCTCACAACTAATTCGTATTGAGTGGATATCTTTAGTCATCTTTTCCATTCGTCTCTCGACAGCATCTATCTTTGCGGAAATGGAATCTAAGTCATGGCTAGAATCGGCTCTAGCTGCTTTAGATGATCTAACGATATCTTTTTCTTGGTGCTACTCATGTGAGTGGAAAGCAGTGTTATCAATAATTTTGTAAGCGTCAGTTGCGGTTTTCTTCATAATGGAACCACCAGCTACTATATCGATGTCTTTCCTTGTAGTGATGTCGCATCCTTGGTAGAATATTTGTACTATTTGACAAGTGTCTAAACCATGTTGCGGACATCCTCTCAATAACTTTCCAAATCTTGTCCACGCCTCATATAGAGTTTCATTTGGCTATTGTGTGAACGTGACAATTTCTCCTTGAAGTCTTACGGCTTTCGATGCCGGAAAGAATTATTTAAGAAATTTTTCAACTAAAACGTCCCATGTATCAATCGCCCCTTCAGGTAACGATTCTAACCAATCTTTGGCTTCTCCCTTCAAAGTCCAAGGAAATAACATGAGATATATCTGTTCATCCTCCATTTCTCGGATTTTAAATAGTGTACAGATCCTATTAAATGTACGAAGACGTTCATTTGGATCTTCCTACGGCGCACCACTAAATTGGCATTGATTAGTTACCATGTGTAGGATTTGTCCTTTGATTTCATAATCTGGTGCATTAATGCCTGTTTGAGTAATTGCGTGACCTTGGCCAGTGCGTTTAGCTCTCCTTCGGTCTTCCATACTTAGAGGTTCCAGATTTTCCATGATTGAATTTGTTGAATCTGAATCACTATAGGATTCTGATTTAATGGTTGGTTCCTCAATAATCTCTGTTTGAATGATTGGTGGTTCCGGAGGAAAGATTAATTGTTCAAGATCTCTGAATTGTCCCTGAATATCCTCCGGATTCTCAATTGTGAGGTCGGGTTAAAAAAATGGATTATCGGAAATTTGAATTGGAGTACTTGGTCGACTGGATGACGATTCTAAAGAAAAATCAACGGCGACAGTATTTGCTAGATGTCTTGATCGAGTTACAGGTGGTGAACGTACAAAAGGTGGTGAACGTTTTGCTCGGTGCATTCACTGAATATCCTATTAGTTATAAAAATAAGAAAAATTATATAAGTTATCAAATTAATAGACTTTTCTGATTTTGCCCACGTTTCGAATAGCCAAAAGATGCAGCAGAGGGGCAGGATTCGTTTGGTCCCAATATAATTGGGTACTATTTGGCTACAATAACCCGGTCCACGTACAAATCCAACTATTACTACGAACCAGAAAATTTTGATGTCTATCAATTTAACCACTTAAAATAATTTTTCGTTTGAAATTTTAGAGAAGAAATAGAAAAAATGCTATGTCCTATAAACTAGAGTGGCGAAAAAAATAAGAAAGAAAAAGAGTGCGTCAGAAAACGTCGAAAAATAAAAATTGAAAAAAATAATAGGCGTCGAAAAATAAATATAAGAAAGTAGCGCGTCGATAATTAAAAGTTGCGTCTAAAAATATTAAAGCTTAAAAGAAATACTATATCTCAAATGGCAATAACTTAAAAAGGTACTAAAATATAAAAACGGCGTCGCAAAATTCTAAAGCACCTAAATCTTAGTCTAAAGAAAAAGCACTTAAGGGATTTTACGGCAAAGCCTAAAAATCTTGAAATAAAAATAACTATGGCAAAAACTATGTCTTAAAACTAAATACGAGCGAAAAAATACTGTAGTGACCCGAACTTTTCCATGTTTATTGTTGGGATTTAACTAGTTTCATAATACTTAAAACCTTTTAAGAATCATTCAAAGCGGAAGCATGTAAAATTACCAATTGAAACTTGTATATCTTTAACCATATAAAAGTTAAATCCCAAGAAAAGGATCAAGTTGAGAAATAAGCTTACAAACTACAAGCAAGAATAAGATGTTATACCTATTCCAAGCTAGTTGAAAGTGATGAAGATGATGATGTTGAATGGAGCTTCAAATGGATGAAACCTCAAGAGATTATACCCCAAACTTGTAACCAACACCTTGTACTTTGGTTAGGATTTAATTAACACTTGAATTAAACTTACAAAACCAAATTTTGAACCCCTTCTTGCTCCCTAAACCCCACGGCCAGCAGCAGCAGAATGGGAGTCTTTTGTGCAGTTTTTTTGATGTATTTTGCAAGTATGTTTTTCCACCAAGGAGTCAAAGTGCATGTATATGGAAGTGGGAAAGTATGGACAAGTGTTGGAGTCATTAGCATGCTTACTTACAACTCCAAGGCCACTCCATCTTTTGTTTAAATTAATTAGTTTTAAACAAGTTATATGTTTATATAAAACTTTCATATATTTATAATGCACATTTTATAAACTTGCAATTTTATTTATGTACATTTTATTTATATAAAACCAATTTATATAAATGTAACATAAATTAATTAATTATTTAACCCATAAATAATTAATTCCATATTACATAAATTATTCCATAATTTATATATATATATATATATATATATACACCAAGTAATATTTAAGAAAACCATTTTTCTCAAAGTTCAAGTGTCGCGTATTTAATCAACGATTCAATCGTTAAGATCAAAGACGAATAAGGTGTCGGTAAGTTTGTTATTGGGTATGACCCGACTTGGATCATAACACGTCAGCCACGTTAATTTAATATGTCTCTCGGGCATACGAAATACCTTCAATCTCCCACTTGCACGAGAAACATAAGAAATTAATGCAAGTGATGGATACAGCCTAACACACCGTCCATCACCCCTAATATGTTATGACTTTGTGCCATTCAATAACATCATCCCTTTCGAGTTCCATCTCGAATATGATTAGGTGAATCTTTCATTATTTCCTTTCGTCCTAGATGTCATGTTAAATCCAAGAGATACAGAGTGATCACTCTCTTATAGATTTAACTTTTCAGGCCTTAGACATCTGACTCTCAACGAATAAGAGGGACAAATTCCATCTTGACTACATACGTCCTAGATATACACTTTGTAATATACCTGAGTTCTTCCTTATGTACTACCATGTTTCAGAATAGCGAAGGAAAGAATCAAGGCACAGTACTTGTTGAATATCCGAACCCAATATGTATCTCAGGTCAGAGGATACAATGATATTCTCCTTTACTCAGGATTACATGTGATCGACCACAAAGGCTCTATACAGTAATTCTTGAGAGCGGGTCTTCCAATATTTGTATCCCACAAATATCTATGAACCTTGGTTGCAACCTTGCCCCACATTCAACCTGAATGTATACCAATCCGAGTTCATAATAGTCTAAACCTCACACTTGTTCCCACAAATGTGATCGACTACGGAAATTTAGAATAATTGCTTATTCATGGATGAAATATGCAAAATAGGAACATAACTCAAATAAATTAACACCATAGTTATATTAATGAGTTTGAACTAATTCGTTCCGATATAATACATAAAATAGATCAATTCCAATCACTAGAATATCGAAGCCCTAATGCACAAACATGTCCCTCATGCTTTGGCCCATGTAAAAGCTTCGTGAGTGGATCCGCAACATTTTGATCTGTGTGAACTTTGTGAATACATATCTTTCCCTTTTCAACCTCATCCCTGATGTAGTTGAATCTCCGCTCAATGTGACGAGTCTTTTGATGAGCACGAGGTTCCTTGATTTGAGCAATCGCACCCTCGTTGTCACAAAAGATCTCAAGAGGGTCCTGAATGGAAGGGACCACTCCTAAGTCGTCGATGAATTTCTTCATCCATGCAGCTTCCTGAGCTGCCAGTGAGGCGGCAATGTACTCCGACTCTGTAGTGGATAACGCAACAACCTCCTGTTTCGAACTCTTCCAAGAGACCGCACCACCATTTAACATGAAGACATAACCGGATTGTGATCGAGAGTCATCTCGATCAGTTTGGAAACTCGCATCCACGTAACCTTTTACAGCGAGTTCCTCCTCACCAGACCCATATATTAGAAACATATCCTTAGTCCTCCTAAGGTATTTCAATATGCTTTTAACAGCAATCCAATGACTATTTCCTGGGTTATTCTGGTATCTACTTGTCAAGCTTAGAGCGCATGACACATCCGGTCTAGTACATATCATTGCATACATGATAGACCCAATAGCAGATGCGTATGGGACTTTCTTCATTCTCTCTTGTTCATCTTTCGTGGCAGGACACTGAGATGAACTGAGAACGGTTCCTTTTTGAATAGGTACCAAACCTCTCTTAGAGTTTTCCATCTTGAACCTTTTCAAGATTTTATCAATGTATGTACTTTGACTTAAACCTATCAATCTCTTGGATCTATTCCTATAGATCCCTATCCCCAATATGTATTGTGCATCTCCAAGATCCTTAATGGAGAAGCAACTCTTTAGCCAAGTTTTGACTCCTTGCATTGTGGTAATATCATTCCCAAATAGTAATATATCATCCACATATAGTACAAGGAATATGATAGTGCTCCCACTAGCTTTCTTATATACACAAGCTTCATCACCATTTTTAATGAAGCCAAATTTCTCGGCTTCCTCATTAAAACGATGATTCCACATTCTAGATGCTTGTTTCAATCCGTAGATTGACTTCTTTAACTTGCATACACTTTTAGGATATTTTGGATCAACAAAACCTTCAGGCTGGACCATATAGACATCTTCCATAAGATATCCATTTAGGAAAGCGGTTTTGACATCCATTTGCCATATTTCATAGTCGTAGTGAGCAGCAATGGCAAATAATATCCTAATAGACTTTAGCATTGCCACAGGCGAGAAAGTTTCATCATAATCAACCCCTTGAGTTTGAGTGAAACCTTTTGCAACAAGTCTAGCTTTATATGTATCCAAGTTTCCATGTATGTCGGTTTTCATTTTGAAAAGCCATTTGCAATCAACTAGCTTAGAGCTAGGAGGTTGCTCAACAAGTTCCCACACTTGGTTTTCATGCATGGATTGCATCTCGGCGTTTATGGCTTCCTGCCATTTATCTTTATCAATCCTTGATAAAGCATCTTCGTAGTTTGTCGGTTCATCCAAATCAACCGTATAGCATCCATCCACGAGAAAACCATATCTCTCAGGAGGATTACTAGTCCTACTAGATCTTCGAACGTCTTGTGTACTTTGATCATCCACTTGATCATTTTCAACATCCTCATGTTGAGTGCTAGTGTCAACCAATTGTGTATCATCTACTTGATCTTGAACCTCTTCAAGATCTATCTTCCTTTCACTATTTCCTTCCATTAGGAACTTAGTTTCAAGGAATTCCGCCTTCCGAGCAACAAATACATTCTGCTCGGATGGATCATAGAAATAGTATCCCATATCATCCTTGGGATATCCTATGAAGATACACTTCGTGGATCGAGCATTCAACTTATTAGGGACGTAACGCTTAGGATAAGCTTCACATCCCCATACCTTTAAGTATGATAGAGATGGAGGTTTACCAAACCACATCTCGTGAGGAGTTCGTTCCACTTTCTTGGTTGGGGCCATATTTAAAATACGAGCCGCGGAGCTTAGACAATAACCCCAAAATGATAGAGGCAACGAGCTTCTTGCCATCATAGATCGAACCATATCCATTAGGGTTCGATTCCTCCTTTCGGAAACTCCATTAAGTTGGGGTGTTCCGGGTGGAGTAAGTTGTGAGATAATCCCACAACTCCTAAGATGATCTTGGAAGGCATCGCTTAGGTATTCACCTCCTCTATCGGTACGAAGTACCTTAATTGTCCTATTGAGTTGATTTTGTACTTCGTTTTGATATTCTTTGAATGCTTCAAACGTTTCGTCCTTGTGTCTTAATAAGTAGACATATCCGAAACGACTAAAGTCATCAATGAAAGTAACAAAGTATCTTTCACCATTCCTAGTCATGGGTTTAAAGGGTCCACATACATCCGAATGTATTAATCCCAATAAATCTTTAGCCCTTTCATAGGTCCCTTTGAAAGGTGCTTTAGTCATCTTGCCTTGTAAACAAGATTCACATACTTCAAACGAATCCATTTCATTTGATTTCAAAAGTCCATTCTTTTGAAGTGTATGTATTCGGTTCTTGTTTATGTGACCAAGGCGACAATGCCATAAGTAGGAATCACTCAAATCCCTTTTGAGTTTCTTGGTGCTTGTATGGTACATTGAGCTACTAGATGATGTGTCATCATGAACCAATTCATAAATTCCATTTGAAGGTGAAGCCTTGAAATAGAATACATTATCTAAATAAATATGGATATCATCATTAACAAAATTAAGGTTAAAACCACATTGTTTCAAACGGGAAATGGAAATAATGTTTCGACATAAATCGGGTGCATACAAAACATCTTTCAAAATAAGTTCCAAACCACTTGGAAGCTTTAACACAAAGTCTCCTTGAGCCTTCACTTGCACTTTGGCTCCATTACCCATGTAGAGACTTGATGTTCCCGTTTGCTTGCTACTTCTTTTGAACCCCTGCAATGAATTGCAAATGTGAGTTCCACATCCAGTGTCTAATACCTATGTATTAGAAGAAGTAATACTAAGCTCTATATATACCATATATATATTACCTGAGGTTTGCCCTGCATCCCTCTTGTCCTTCAACTCCTTAAGATAAACCGGACAGTTTCGTTTCCAATGACCCATCTCACCGCAACCGAAACATGGGTCTTCCTTGGGGTTTGCCTTCTCGGCTACCTTTTGCTTCTTAGCCTTGTTGATGGTTGGGGTAACCATCTTCCCTTTCCCTTTGCCTTGATAGGCGGGTCCTTTTCTCTTAGCCACCTTTGGCTTAGAGGTCTTACTTTTGGACCCACCTTGATCGATTGCTAACACGGGTAAAGCCCTTTTACCCATGCTAGTTTCCGCCGTTCTAAGCATACCGTGAAGCTCACCTATGCTCTTATCCATCCCATTCATATTGTAATTAATTACAAATTGATCAAACCTTTTTGATAGGGAGTTAAGGATAAGATCGGTGGCTAACTCATTGGATATGTTTAGGTTAAGTCGGTTAGCACGATCGATAAGGCTTTTCATCTTGAGTACATAAGATGAAACCGATTGGGTATCGTCCATACGACAAGCATGTAGCGCCCGAACTGTTTCGAAGCGCTCGACACGCGCTTGTTGGAGGAACATCTCCTTCAATTGCGTTATCATGTCGTATGCACTATGGTGCTCGAAATCCTTTTGGAGTTCGGGTATCATAGTCCCAAGCATTAAGCATGAGACTTGAAGGGAGTCGTGGCAATACTTATCGTAAGAGGCCATTGCCTCCACATCATTCTCATCCGGTTGATCGGGAATGGGGTCCTCAAGCACATACATTTTATCCTCTTGTTTGAGGACAATCCGAAGATTGCGGAACCAATCCATAAAGTTTGTATGGTTGAGTTTGTCTTTCTCTAAGAGAGACCTTAATGATAGGTGGTTCAGGTTAAGTGGTGCGTTTGGAATGTTGTTGTTGTTATTGGCGGCCATCTACAAAATTAACAAAGTTCGTTTAAGTATCGATTTTAATTTAACATTCAATACCCTTTTAAATTTTAATTGACTTATTAAATATTAGAATCCAACGGTAAATCAAATTTCGGTTAGGTGACCTTTATCCCGTTATTTGATTTAGCTAGGTAGTCATTATATGACAATTGCAATCCTTTTGCAACTTCTAAGTTATGGGATCATGCAATCCTTTTGCATGGCATATTTATCCCATCAATGCCTATTTGTTCATCATGCTTCGGTGACCCTAAGTTCATGATTCCCAAATCAAGTCGTCCTACTTGTGTAAACATGTAGACTTAACATACAAGTGGTTAGGTGACCTTTATCCCACATGTATGCGAAGTGTACCTTATTCATATTAGTTCGCTCATGACGGTTAGGTGACCTTTATCCCATCAAGAGTTTCCTAATACGTCTAAGTGTTTCCACAAAAGGATGGCGTTTAACTTGTTTGCCTTGTTAATAAGGGATTTTAAGTTTTCATTAATTCTAGTTTGAGAAAACTTTTGCACCATACACCAACATGCATTTAGTATATGGTTTATTTGAAAATCCATTTTCATGTTATGTAATAAAGCCAATTTTATTACTTTGATATAAACCATTTTATATGTATGATCCTTATCATGTTCTTAATAACCGATTATTAATGTCCTTTTAGCCGTTTTTAATTTAACCATTTAAATTGACGTTTTGCATGTCGTTAATAATGTCAATTTTAACCAATTTAAATTGCCATTTTAGTTTGTTGTTAACTTGTGTGATTAACTTGTAGCATACAAACATACAATCCACATAATCATACAAAACAACCACGCATGCAAAATCATATGTTCACAATCAAGCCATTTTTGGTAGACATTTGTTTAGCCGAAAACAAATGCCACCGGTTAAGGGGTTATAACACAAAGTAGGAGGTTTTAACCTCCCACTTAATCTTGCATCCAAATGCTTCTTCATGTGTTCTTCAAGTCTTCATCATCTTCATCATTTTACAAAATATATCCTAATACATTTTGTCTAGAAAATGAAAATACAACCTAATCTATTTTACATACCAAATATAAAATAAATTACATAACCAAATGAATAATATTACAAACCAAATTGCATGAATATTACAACCACATGAATGAATTAATATTACATACCAAATGAATGAATTAATTCAACCAAACATGCAATCATTCAAACAAAAGGCCAAGGCTTGATTGTGAACTTCAACATACAACAAAATGACCAAAATGGAAGAACCAAACCCAATTTTTGGAGCTTCCAAATTCGGCCAAGACATCAAACCACCCAAAACCAATAATTTTTGCATTTTATTATCATGCATGTACATAAAATGCAAAGTTATGGTGAGTTCAAAAACCATCTCGAAGCATATTTCAACAACTTCGGCTCTAGATACCATTGTTGGGATTTAACTAGTTTCATAATACTTAAAACCTTTTAAGAATCATTCAAAGCGGAAGCATGTAAAATTACCAATTGAAACTTGTATATCTTTAACCATATAAAAGTTAAATCCCAAGAAAAGGATCAAGTTGAGAAATAAGCTTACAAACTACAAGCAAGAATAAGATGTTATACCTATTCCAAGCTAGTTGAAAGTGATGAAGATGATGATGTTGAATGGAGCTTCAAATGGATGAAACCTCAAGAGATTATACCCCAAACTTGTAACCAACACCTTGTACTTTGGTTAGGATTTAATTAACACTTGAATTAAACTTACAAAACCAAATTTTGAACCCCTTCTTGCTCCCTAAACCCCACGGCCAGCAGCAGCAGAATGGGAGTCTTTTGTGCAGTTTTTTTGATGTATTTTGCAAGTATGTTTTTCCACCAAGGAGTCAAAGTGCATGTATATGGAAGTGGGAAAGTATGGACAAGTGTTGGAGTCATTAGCATGCTTACTTACAACTCCAAGGCCACTCCATCTTTTGTTTAAATTAATTAGTTTTAAACAAGTTATATGTTTATATAAAACTTCCATATATTTATAATGCACATTTTATAAACTTGCAATTTTATTTATGTACATTTTATTTATATAAAACCAATTTATATAAATGTAACATAAATTAATTAATTATTTAACCCATAAATAATTAATTCCATATTACATAAATTATTCCATAATTTATATATATATATATATATATATATATACACCAAGTAATATTTAAGAAAACCATTTTTCTCAATGTTCAAGTGTCGCGTATTTAATCAACGATTCAATCGTTAAGATCAAAGACGAATAAGGTGTCGGTAAGTTTGTTATTGGGTATGACCCGACTTGGATCATAACACGTCAGCCACGTTAATTTAATATGTCTCTCGGGCATACGAAATACCTTCATTTATATATATTAAATGAAATTGATATTTACATGATTAAGTGTTTCCAACATCTTAAGCAATCAAACTTATTAAGACTTGATTAATTGGAATAGGTTTCATATAGACAAATGACCACCCAAGTTGACCGATGATTCACGAACGTTAAAACTTGTAAAAACTATACGATGACATATATATGGTTATATATATAGTTAACATGATTTTATTATAAGTATGTATCTCATTAGGTATTTTAACAATGAGTTATATACATAAAAATGAGACTATTAATTTAAGAAACTCGAAAACGATATATATAACGATTATCGTTATAACAACGTCTTACTAGGTACATATGAATCATATTAAGATATTGATACACTTGGTTAATTATGTTAAATGATAAGTAAATATATTATTAAGTGTATTAACAATGAAATACATATGTAAAAATAAGACTACTAACTTAATGATTTCGAAACGAGACATATATGTAACGATTATCGTTGTAACGACATTTAACTGTATATATATCATACTAAGATATATTATATATCATAATATCATGATAATATAACAATTTAACATCTCATTTGTTATAATAAACAATGGGTTAACAACATTCAACAAGATCGTTAACCTAAAGGTTTCAAAACAACATTTACATGTAACGACTAACGATGACTTAACGACTCAGTTAAAATGTATATACATGTAGTGTTTTAATATGTATTCATACACTTTTGAAAGACTTCAAGACACTTATCAAAATACTTCTACTTAACAAAAATGCTTACAATTACATCCTCGTTCAGTTTCATCAACAATTCTACTCGTATGCACCCGTATTCGTACTCGTACAATACACAGCTTTTAGATGTATGTACTTTTGGTATATACACTCCAATGATCAGCTCTTAATAGCCCATGTGAGTCACCTAACACATGTAAGAACCATCATTTGGCAACTAGCATGAAATATCTCATATAATTACAAAAATATGAGTAATCATTCATGACTTATTTACATGAAAACAAAATTACATATCCTTTATATCTAATCCATACACCAACGACCAAAAACACCTACAAACACTTTCATTCTTCAATTTTCTTCATCTAATTGATCTCTCTCAAGTTCTATCTTCAAGTTCCAAGTGTTTTTCATAAATTCCAAAAGTTCTAGTTTCATAAAATCAAGAATACTTCCAAGATTGCAAGTTTACTTCCAAGTTTTCTAAATCCATTCCAAGTAATCATCCAAGATCAAGAAACCTTTGTTACTTACAGTAGGTTATCTTTCTAATACAAGGTAATAATCATATTCAAACTTTAATTCAATTTCTATAACTATAACAATCTTATTTCGAGTGGAAATCTTACTTGAAATTGTTTTCGTGTCATGATTCTGCTTCAAGAACTTTCAAGCCATCCAAGGATCCTTTGAAGCTAGATCTATTTTTCTCATTTACAGTAGGTTTATCCAAGGAACTTGAGGTAGTAATGATGTTCATAACATCATTCGATTCATACATATAAAGCTATCTTATTCGAAGGTTTAAACTTGTAATCACTAGAACATAGTTTAGTTAATTCTAAACTTGTTCACAAAGAAAAGTTAATCCATCTAACTTGACTTTTAAAATCAACTTAACACATGTTCTATATCTATATGATATGCTAACTTAATGATTTAAAACCTGGAAACACGAAAAACACCGTAAAACCGGATTTACGCCGTCGTAGTAACACCGCGGGCTGTTTTGGGTTAATTAATTAAAAACTATGATAAACTTTGATTTAAAAGTTTTTATTCTGGGAAAATGATTTTTATTATGAACATGAAACTATATCCAAAAATTATGGTTAAACTCAAAGTGGAAGTATGTTTTCTAAAATGGTCATCTAGACGTCGTTCTTTCGATTGAAATGACTACCTTTACAAAAATGACTTGTAACTTATTTTTCCGACTATAAACCTATACTTTTCTGTTTAGATTCATAAAATAGAGTTCAATATGAAACCATATCAATTTGATTCACTCAAAACGGATTTAAAATGAAGAAGTTATGGGTAAAACAAGATTGGATAATTTTTCTCATTTTAGCTACGTGAAAATTGGTAACAAATCTATTCCAACCATAACTTAATCAACTTGTATTGTATATTATGTAATCTTGAGATACCATAGACACGTATACAATGTTTCGACCTATCATGTCGACACATCTATATATATTTCGGAACAACCATAGACACTCTATATGTGAATGTTGGAGTTAGCTATACAGGGTTGAGGTTGATTCCAAAATATATATAGTTTGAGTTGTGATCAATACTGAGATACGTATACACTGGGTCGTGGATTGATTCAAGATAATATTTATCGATTTATTTCTGTACATCTAACTGTGGACAACTAGTTGTAGGTTACTAACGAGGACAGCTGACTTAATAAACTTAAAACATCAAAATATATTAAAAGTGTTGTAAATATATTTTGAACATACTTTGATATATATGTATATATTTTTATAGGTTCGTGAATCAACCAGTGCCCAAGTCTTACTTCCCGACAAAGTAAAAATCTGTGAAAGTGAGTTATAGTCCCACTTTTAAAATCTAATAATTTTGGAATGAGAATACATGCAGGTTTTATAAATGATTTACAAAATAGACACAAGTATGTGAAACTACATTCTATGGTTGAATTATCAAAATCGAATATGCCCCTTTTTATTAAGTCTGGTAATCTAAGAATTAGGTAACAGACACCCTAATTGACGCGAATCCTAAAGATAGATCTATTGGGCCTAACAAACCCCATCCAAAGTACCGGATGCTTTAGTACTTCAAAATTTATATCATATCCGAAGGGTGTCCCAGAATGATGGGGATATTCTTATATATGCATCTTGTTAATGTCGGTTACCAGGTGTTCACCATATGAATGATTTTTATCTCTATGTATGGGATGTGTATTGAAATATGAAATCTTGTGGTCTATTGTTACAATTTGATATATATAGGTTAAACCTATAACTTACCAACATTTTTGTTGACGTTTAAAGCATGTTTATTCTCAGGTGAATACTAAGAGCTTTCGCTGTTGCATACTAAAATAAGGACAAGATTTGGAGTCCATGTTTGTATGATATTGTGTAAAAACTGCATTCAAGAAACTGATTTCGATGTAACATATTTGTATTGTAAACCATTATGTAATGGTCGTGTGTAAACAGGATATTTTAGATTATCATTATTTGATAATCTACGTAAAGCTTTTTAAACCTTTATTTATGAAATAAAGGTTATGGTTTGTTTTAAAAATGAATGCAGTCTTTGAAAAACGTCTCATATAGAGGTCAAAACCTCGCAACGAAATCAATTAATATGGAACGTTTTTAATCAATAAGAACGGGACATTTCAAATACAAATATTACGCTAAAACAAATAAAAAGATACAAAAAAAATAAATAAAAAAAATAAACTTAAAGTTGTAAAAAGTACAATTTTTATAAAAATATTATTTTTATATTATTTATTTTATAAAAGTATTAATTTTATATATTTATTAAAACTAATTAAACTAAATATATAAATTAAATACTAAATTAAATAAACAAAACCTAATTAGGGTTATAATAATAATAATTAAAATATACTCCGTAATTAATGCTGAATTAGGTCAAACCTGGCGTGTCAGGCATGTTCATGCGATCGCATGAAGTTTTGCCTTCGGGCTCATGCGATCGCATGGGCTAGGGTTTCGGGCCAGAGCTGGGCTGCTACAGTACCGGGCCTCGAGTAATTTTATTTATATATATATATATATATATATATATATATATATATATATATATATATATATATATATATATATATATATTTTCAGTTTTTTGTTTTAATTTTATATAAAATATATATATAACTTAAATACAAATTTAATTTTAAAAACTAAAATAAAAATACTTTTTAGCTTTATATATATTTAACAACTCTTAAAAACAAATATATAGATTTTTTTATATTTTCTAAAAAACGTATATTTTTAATAAAAACTTAATAAAATTCTAATAAAATCTTTTTTTTATTTTATATATAGCGTTTCGCTTCCGGCGTTTTAGATTTCCCCGGCAGCGGCGCCAAAAATACTTGATGTGTGCGAGGTGGTGTATAAAATAGTTATAATTTTTACAAGGAAATACTATTAAATACGATACAATTTTACACAAGTTATTTATTTATTTATAGAGTGGATATACCTAAACCTTGCTACAACACTTATAAGCAGTGTACCTAATCGTACAGTAGTGTAGTTTTTAGTAAGTTCGGTTCGTTCCACAGGGATCTTTTAAATAAGCTTAACGCTATATTAGTTTTAACTTATAATTGCAAAAATACAAAAATATAAATATGTAGTATTATTATTATAAAAGGGGTTTTTACCGTTTAATGACCGGTTTGTCGATTTTAAAACTTTAGTCAGAGTTAAAACCTAATGTAAAATATTAAATATATAAAAGACTTAATTTAAAGCGTAAAGTAAATAACGATAATGAAATTGCGATAAATAAAATGACAATAAATAAAAGTGCGATAATTAAAAGTGCAATTAAATATGAAACAAAGGAAATTAAATATGAAATAAAGGAATTATGCTTATTTAAACTTCCGTAATCATGATGTTTGACGTGTTGTTTTTAGTTTATTCCCATGGGTTAATTGTCCTTTGTTCTGGATTATTCGATATGTCCATACGGATTTGTCCATAATAGTCCATCAGTCATAATCATAAAGTGCGAAAGTCTTCGTCAAATTATTCTTATTCCCGAAGTCAAATATTCCAACTAATTGGGGATTCGAATTGTAACAAGGTCTTAATACTTTGTTTAATGAATACACCAGGTTATCGACTGCGTGTAGTCCAAGGTTTTACTACTTTATTAACAATTACACCAATTACCCTTGAATATAATCCACCCCTATTTCAACAAGTCTATTAACTATTAATCCAGTTCCGTATCCGGTAAAATGAACAATTATTGGTATTTATAGATATCTCGCCCACCGTGCCCAGTCAAGAGTATGTGGTTATATATAAATACGTCAAATTATAAGTCTATATATTAAATCAACGAGGTATCATTTAGTTAATATAAAACCCATTAATAGCCCATAGTCTAATTTTCACAAGTGTCGTTCTTTTATCCAAACCCCAATCATGGTACAAAGCCCAATTACCCCGTCTTTAATATTTTAGCCCAACATCACGATTACTTCGGCTTAAATAAGCATAATAATAACTTAGCTACGAGACATTAATTTAAAAATAACATTAACCATAACTTACAGTGATTAAAAATAGCGTAGCGTTACACGGACAGAATTTCGACTTATACCCTTACAACATTCGCTAACATACCCTTATTATTAGAATTAAAATTAAAATTAAAATTAATATATATATATATATATATATATATATATATATATATATATATATATATATATATATATATATATATATATATATATATATATATATTACGTATGAGAGAAAGGAAAGAAAAAGAAGTGTAAATGATCGCTCAAAACTGCGAAATTTATAGCATGTGGCCTGACTTTTTGGCTCATGCGATCGCATGAGATTATCTCATGCAGGCCATGCGATCGCATGGCCTGGGATTCCAGCTCACATGTCTTTGTTTGCATTCTGCCGACGATTTTAAATATAATATATAATATATAAATAATTTTAAGAATTATTTAAATATTATATTATATTTATGTGCATAGTTGACTTGTAATTTTTAGTCCGTTGCGTCGAGCGTTGAGAGTTTACTTTGGTCCCGGTTCCGGATTTTCGAACGTCCTTGCGTACAATTTAATATCTTGTATTTTGTGTTTCGCGTCTTGTACTCTTGTAATTTTGAGACGTTTCTTATCAATAATTGGAACCACTTTGATTGTATTTTGTACTTTTGAGCTTTTTGGTCGTTTGCGTCTTCAATTCGTCGAATCTGTCTTTTGTCTTCACCTTTTGTTATTTAAACGAATATCACTTGTAAATAGAACAATTGCAACTAAAAGCTTGTCTTTTTTGAGGGATAATTCTATGAAATATATGTTCGTTTTTAGCATTATCAACTGCCCTGAACACTAATCAGGGTAATATGTCTACTATGATGGGAGATCACCACCGGGAGTTATTGGCTAAACGCCAGGAGGATAGGACTGAGTTTGATGCATTCAGGAGAGAGACCACGTATGAGTTGGGGCGTATTGATTATTCGGTTCAGTGGGGTGTTCATAATAACGAGAGGTTTTATAGCCACTATCCGAGTACAGATCCCTTTGAGGCCACATACTATGATCCACCTCCATATTATGGTCAAGATGTTACCTATCCACCAACGCGTTATGACCGTACCAATGCGCTAGCTCAGATCCAGCCTACTGGTGTTAACAGTGATGATGAGGAGTAGTAGAGGATGATGAGACTCCTGTGATGATTTGGTTCTATTATGTTATTATTATTATTATTATTATTATTATTATTATTATTATTATTATTATTATTATTATTATTATTATTATTATTATTATTATTATTATTATTATTATCATCATTATTATCTAAACTTGGGTCTGTAATAACTTTGAATATGTTTTGATTACCGTATGCATGTGAACCTTATTATTATTATATGCTTGCTTGATTTATTGTCATGTATATGTTTGTATTGATGATTAAAGGATGAACAGGTTGAGAAGCAAGTAAAGATGCTTCTATGTTTAAAAGCTCGAAAAAGGGAAGAACTCATTTTTCTCATTTATACTCACTTTCAGTTTTATTTAGTTTATGCAATGAGGACATTGCAACTTTCTAAGTGTGGGGTGGGAGATGACTAATTGATTGAATTAAAATTGTTAAAGTTAAAATTAGTTAAAAATGGGTATAATTTTCAAAAAATTTCGATTTTTTGAAAGTATAAATTCTTAGTCAAACTTATGTCTTTTTATCTAACTTAATCTTAAAGTTAATAAAGAACTACTCTCAATTTCGAGATCGGATTACTTGTTTAAGATAAGAAGCATGGACCACTGAGGCAGCAAAAGAATTCAAATTGGGACCAAGAAAAAGACATTGCTAAAAGAAATTGTTAAAAAGGAAAAAGAGCCCAATGAAGGCCAACAAAAGAAAAGAGTTCCAAAGAGAACCATACATTTTCAAAATATTCTCTAGAACACAAAAGAGTCCAATGATGACCAAACTGTATATATCTGAATTAATAAACATTAGGACTACTTGTATTCCTTGGTCTGGTTCAGACTAGTTCTTTTAATAATAAAAGCTAACTCATAATTAGACATCTGTTTGACTTTGTAATTTTGCTTCAGCTTTCTATACCCATTTAAAATTGTTTGAATCTATTTTAGCCCTACTTGAAATAATATGATAAATTTACTTGAGGACAAGTAAAAGTTCAAGTGTGAGGTATTTGATAACTCCTAAATTATACAGTATTTTTATATCATTTTGAGGAGTTATCTTGTTATTTTTGAAACATTTTGATACCAAAACACACTAAAATGGGTAAAAAGGGAAAATAGGTGTTTCTGATATTTTGTTTAAGAAATGTACAAAACAGGGTCAAAAACAGTGGAAAATTGAAGATTGAGAAATGAAATCGCCAGCATAATGGGCACCAAGCCGCCGGCTACCCCAAGAAGTTCCAGAATGTTCCAGTTTTGTTCGTAATATATGTTAAACTTGGAGCTCAAGAAAAATTGAAGTTAAACCGCCGGCTTTACAATCGAAGCCGCCGGCTTTAGGAACACGGTTTCTCGACTTGCTGATCAAGTTCAACTAAAAATGGAAACAAAATCAAAACAAAAACAGAGAGATTTGGCGAATCAATGAAGCCGCCGGCTTGGCTACAAGCCGCCGGCTTGAGGAAGGCGGTTTCGCATTATTTTGCTTTGAAATCACGTTTTACTTGAAAAATAAGCCACCGACTCAGGGAAGCCGCCGGCTTCCTGAAGCCGCCGGCTTGACTTAAATGTCATAAAATACTATAAATAGAGGCTTTAGGCCAGAGTTTTGAGACAGTTCAGTTTTTCTTTACTTTTCATTATTCAAGTACGAATTAGTTAGGGTTTTATTTCCTTTCAATCTCAAGTTCATCAATCAATTATTTGGTCTTTGATTCCTTCCATGTCAGTATGACTCTTTACTTTATTTCTTATTCTTTAATTGTTTTTACTTTAGTTCTGGGCTAATAAGCCTTGCATATGCTTGAATCATGTAACACCTTGTGATCAATTGCCTAAACTATTTAAACTGTATGAAAGAAAATAGAAATCCGGAAGTGGAACATGAAGCCGCCGGCTTCATGGGCCGAAGCCACCGGCTTCATCTGGACTGTTTAATATTCGACTGTTATTTACACTCAGATCAATATAAAAAGTATTCGGCAAAATTATTCAGAATTCTCAACGAAGCCGCCAGCTTTGTTGCTAAAGCTGCCAGCTTTATGTAATAAACACAGACTTTATACTTTGACAGAATCTCTGATTTCTTGTTATGTTTTATGTCTGATTAAAATACCACCGTTAAATTAATCTGGTTTGGATAAATCAATTATTAGGTTTTTAACTAGAACATCACTAAGTTTAAAACTTGATAAACTTAAAAATAATCGGATTAGTTTGGTTGAGAATTATAGCTAGTAACTATAGTTAGGGTTTGGTTAATAACACTAAATCCATTATCAGGTCTTAATGCAAGTAGGAAATTCAGCCATCTATTTTAGGATTAGCTTGATCAACTAATCTTGAAGTAGACATTCTTAGGTCAATTATCAATCTGAGTTTGATCTTAATTTAAAAAGGCATTTGTGAACAAGATGTGAAAGATTCAAGCATGTGTTTTATTTATTTTTGTTTATTTCTCTTAAAGTCATTTCTTTGCTATTTAATTGTTTCTTGTCATTTAAAGTTTTAAAACCACAACTTATATTCTTAAATCCACTTGTTCTCTTGGGACGAACCTTAACTTACAAAATACTAAACTACATCTGATCGGGTTTTGTTGCTCGTTAGGGTGTTAAAAGTAATTAGTAAATTAAGAACTTATAAACTAAAAAGTAGATCAAAAAGACACGCATTATTGCACACACTTTTGACACATGAAGCATAAAAGTACAAACACGCTACAATACATATATTACACGGCATGGTAAAAGTAAATGACTACAACTCTTTTTTCAGACTTGTTTGCTTCTTCTTCCTCGGACTCGGTTCGTTTGGCTAATTTCCTAGGGATAAATGGACCCGTACTAATACGAGCATTCCTTTTCACAAATGGTCTAGAAAAATTTGGTTTCTTAGATGTTCCCGGACTATAGTTAAAGTTTAAGAAATATGGGTGTTTATGGTATATTCCATCAGGGTATTCCATCATAACATAGGGTTCATCGGGTTTGGGATCGGGTTTCTCTATTTTGATAGATTTTCCCTTATTGTTTTCTTTTTCTTTATTAAATTGGGCCGGGGTAATTTCTATCACTTCATCGGAATCCTCATCGGAATCCGATTCATCAGGAAATTAGTAATCTTCCCAATATGTTTCTTCCTCAGCGGAGACACCATAAACCATTTTTAACTTTGGTCCATTGGTTGAGATTTTTTTTAACTGTTTTATGTGATTTTTAACATTTTCTCCTCCGGATCTTCTTCTTTCGGTTCTTCTTCTTCTTCTTCTTCTGTTCCTCTTCTTCCGGTTCCTCTTCTTCCGGTTCCTCTTTTTCCGGTTCTTCTTCTTCTGGAATTTGTGAATCTTTCCAAAATACATCCGACTCTTCATTGTTATTAGGTGAGTTGATGGGATTGGCACTGGAAGTAGACATCTATCACACATTAACTAACACATTAGTAATATACCACATAATATTTACATGTATTAATATATAGTTTCCAACAAAAGTGTTAAGCAATCGTTTTTAAAGTAAACACGGTCGAAGTCCAGACTCACTAATGCATCCGAACAAACTCGATAAGACACACTAATGCAAATTTCTGGTTTTCTAAGACTAACGCTCTGATGCTAACTCAATTATAAACGTTTCATATTAATTGGTTTCATTACGAGGTTTTGACCTCTATATGTGACGTTTTTCAAAGACTGCATTCGATTTTAAAACAAACCATAACCATTACTTTATCGACCAAGGTTTAAAAGGCATAACGTAGATTATCATGTAATTATAATCTAAAATATAACGTTTACACATGACCATTACATAATGGTTTACAATAATATTATACAACAATTTATTTTCCGAATGCAGTTTTTAAACATTATCATACAAGCATGCTGACTCCAAATCTTGTCCTTAATTTACCATGCAACAGTGGAAGCTCTTAATATTCACCTGAGAATAAACATGCTTAAACGTCAACAAAAATGTTGGTGAGTCATAGGTTTAATCTATACCATAAATCATATTAATAATAGGCCACAAGATTTCTTTCATAAGCGTACATGAATAACCATCTGTAAAAATCATTCATATGATAAGTTGTCTGGTAACCGACATTAACAAAAATGCATAAAAATATCCCCAAAGATACAGGACTAACCATCTGTATATACAAGTATCATCTGTATAATAATCGAAGTACTAAAGCATTCCATTTTCCCGAATGGGGGGTGTTGGTGCCCATAGATCTATCTTTAGGATTCGCGCTAATTAGTGCGTATACTTATTAAGTTACCAAGCAAAAACAGGGATATTCTGTATAACAAATTCATCATAGAATGTAGTTTCATTACTTGTGCCTATTTTGTAAAACATTTAAAAACTGCATGTATTCTCATCCCAAAAATATTAGATAGTAAAAATGGGACTATAACTCATTTTCACAGATTTTCAATTCGTCAAAAATCAGACTTTGCCATGGATTGATTCACGAACCTATAACAAATATATAAATATATATCAAGGTATGATAGACATATATTCACATCATATTTTTTATTTACATGTTGATAATTTAAGTTGTCAAGTTAGCAGTCCAACGTTAGTAGTCCACAATTAGTAGTCCAATGTAAGTAGTACATATATAATTTAAAATATCACCCTGTAATAATCAAAACATAGTGTACACGTATTGTATAAGACTCAAGCATGACTCACGATACCGCTATAGTAGTTACACGTATTGTGTATGTGGGTCTTTTGATTTATCCAACGTGTTGTGTAACTAATGTCTTAACTAATCAAGATTACATAATATTGTCTCGGACTTATCTGAGACTAGTATATTACATGGAAATACTCGTGACATGTTAGAATACATGTATAATACAAAAAAAGTTAGCTAGGATGTGGTTAGTATAGATTTTTGTAAAATCATCACGTAGTCATTTTAGCCATTTTTAACCAATATTGTTTTGCTCATAACTTCTTCATTATAAATCTGTTTTAAGTGAATCAAATTGCTATGATTTTATAACGAACTGAAATTTGTAAAACTAAACTGAAAAAGTGATGGTTTATAGTCGAAGTTACAGGTTACGTGCCTATTTTTAAAGAGGTAGTCATTTCCATCGAAGAACGACATCTTGATGACCACTTTGAAAAACATACTTTCACTTTGAGTTTAACCATGATTTTTGGATATATTTTTATGTTCATATGAAATATCATTTTCCCAGAAAAATAACTTTTAAATCAAAGATTATCATAGTTTTTATTTATCCAACCCAAAACAGTCCCCGGTTTCACTACGACGGCGTATGTCCGATTTTACGGTGTTCTTCGTGTTTCCAAGTTTTAAATCATTAAGTTTAGCATATCTTATAGATATAAAACATGTGTTAAGTTGTTTTTAAAAGTAAGTTAGAAGGATTAACTTTGTTTACGAATAAGTTTAGAATTAACTAAACTATGTTCTAGTGATTATAAGTTATACTTTTAGAATAAGATAGTTATATATATATATATATATATATATATATATATATATATATATATATATATATATATATATATATATATATATGAATCGAATAATTTTATGAACATCGTTACTACCTCAAGTATAGTAGGTAATCCTACTGGAAATGATGAGAAATAAACTTGAGCTTCAAAGGATCTTTGATGGCTTGGAAATTCTTGAAGTAGAATCATGATATGAAAACAAATTCAAGTAAGATTACTACTTGAATTAAGATAGTTATAGTTATAGAAATCGAATCAAAGTTTGAATATGAGTATTACCTTAAATTAGAAAGATAACTTACTGTAAATAACAAAGATTTCTTGAGGTTGGATGATCACTTGAAATGGATTTGAAAGATTGGAAGTAAGCTAACAAACTTGAAAGTGTTTAATGATACGCATATCCGCAAGGTTGTGCGGATGCGCATCCAAAGCATTTAATCACACACAAAGGCATACGTTACGAGTATAGCTGCACGCTATGCGTCTATACCATCTGGTGCGAGTTTCGTATACTTGCACAGGGGTCCGGTACATTCTAGAAGAGTGTACGGTATAATCAAGTCGGATTCTCATCCTTAAATAACGAAAGTTAGTTAAGGATGATATTGCATTTAATTAGGGAAAAGATTCTACCGAAACCCTAATTCGTGAGCCTATAAATATATAGCTCATAAACCCTAAAAACATATACGTTCACTTGTTTACTCATACGTAAACTACAGCATACAAATCTCTATCGTACGAACAAAGCTTCTTACGATCTCTGAAGACTTTCAGGTATGTATTGAACTATAAAATCTTCATGTCTTTGGGCCACTCAACCTTGTATGCTAGGTTGTTGGTGGACTCTCAAATCGGCCACCCTGTCGGAATCAAAACGATACTGATGTGGGTTATCCACGACCAAGCGTCGGAGGTTCGAATATTGTTAGTCCTTAAACTCCTTTTATGCACTCAAGTGTAGGTTCACCTTGACCCCGTGAAAATATGCTTGATCATTTGGCACCATCCGTGGGACCGGTTATATGAAACAAAGAAGATTGGAATTTATGTTGTATATGATTTCGTACCTTTTTTCCATAAAACTTTTTTGTTTAACTAATCGGTCACTTTCAGGTTTTTCTTTATTGTCAGCAAGAATGGGTGAAGGAAGTAAGTGTGATGACCCGGAAATTTCGACTAAATTTAAACTTAATCTTAAATGATTAATGATTTCGACACGATAAGTAAAGTCTGTAAAACTGAATCTCAAAAATTTTAAACTATTCAAATACCCTTCAGTTGTTCTCAACGATTCGCGAACCATTATATGTAAATAGATACATATATATACTATAACTTGAAAACGTAACAAAGTTTTAATTGCATGTTACCGTACATTAAACTTATTGGTTTATATATCTATTTGAATATATATGATTTCAAGTTATTTAGTAAACGATAGTAACATTCGATTATTGATTCGATTGATATTTAGATAAGTTAACTAAAACGTTTAAGATGAACAAGTAAAACACTAATTTGCTACAGTATTTTCAAATTGCTACAGTACCCAAAATGCTACAGTGTTTTCGAAAATCACTATTTGCTACAGTAAAATTTACTTCGCTACAGTGAATTGCTACAGTAACTTTGCTACATTAAAACACTATTTTAAAAATGTATTTTAACAAATAGTGAGACGATGATTTATAGAAGTAAATGACCAAAACACTCTAAAGTTTAAGATATACTTTGAGTGGTAGAGTTTATGGATAACTTAAGGCTATATTTTGACAAAGGTACGTAACACGAAACGTAAAATGCAAGTTTTCTAAAGGTACGAAAGGACATTCGAAAAACCGGAACCGGGACATAAGTCAAGTGATGACGTACGACTTATCGGAACAAAAATTACAAATCAACTATGCACGGGAATAAAATATAATATATAATTAATTAATTTAAATTATATATTATATATATATTATTTAATTATGTCGACAAGCATTAGGACAAAATTATGTGAGCTGGAAAAATGGGCCATGCGATCGCATGGCCAATGGCCTTCAGAACCATGCGATCGCATGGGGTCTGGGGACAGGCCACACCTATAAAAACTCGATCATTCTGCTTCTATTTTAACATATATTACTCCGTATTTATTTTATTTATTTATTATTATTATTATTATTATTATTATTATTATTATTATTATTATTATTAATAAGATTATTATTAATCTTATTATTTTTATTATTAATGTTATTATTTTTACGATACAAAAATAATAATGTACATAAAATATTAAGACGGAGTGCTGTCCAAGTAATTTTCAAAACGAGTTTCCGAGCGAGCTAGAGCTAAGGAAAATATGGGTTATTACCAAGGAGGTTATGGGTAATGTTCGGGGGTATTTTTGTGAATCAAACCTCGTGTTTATCATCTCCGATGCGTCTACGTGCTTTCCTGCAATATTGTATATCAATATAAAACAGTGAGTTTCATTGATCCCTTTTTATACATATTTTTGGGCTGAGAATACATGCGCTGTTTTATAAAATGAATACAAAAACTAAAAATGATATGCGTGAGTTTCATATGATCCCTTTTACTCAATATATTTTTGGGCTGAGAATACATGCGACTGTTTATAAATACTGAAAATACTAAATTTATATGCGTGAGTTTCATTTGCTCCCTTTTTAAATGCTTTTGCAATCTATATTTTTGAGCTGAGAATACATGCACTTTATTTTAAACGCAATGGATACAAGTACATACTAAATTCTACACTGAGTTTGAACCAAAAATCCCTTAGCTTTGGTAACTAGTAACTGTCGGTTATAAGAACCGATGGGCGCGAATAGAGGTATATGGATCCATAGGGCTTGATATCCCCGTCCGAGCTAGAGCGCTAGCCTTTTAACGGACGTATGCTATTTGAGAAGCGTACACGTTGGTTTGCGTGTATTATTAAGATGATTATACAAAGGGTACAAATTATATAAACGTTAAAGTTTAGTTACCAGGGTGCTCAATTTTGTAGAACCGATTGATAAACGTTTCGGATGAAACAACTGAAATCTTGTGATCCACCTTTTATGTAAAACCTATTGATAAACGTTTTGAATAAAACAACTGAACTTTTGTAATCCACATTGATATACGGATTATGTGTAATATTAAAACTATGAACTCACCAACCTTTGTGTTGACACTTGAAGCATGTTTATTCTCAGGTTTCTAGAAGTCTTCCGCTGTTTGCTTATACGTAATACAAGATATGTGCTTGGAGTCATACATGCTATATACAAGAAACTTGCATTCACCAAACCATTACCATGTATCTTATTTTGACTGTATTGTCAACAGATGTATTATTGTAAACCATTTAAATGGTGATTGTCTATACGTAGGAATCATCAGATGTTAAAAACCTGGAATTTATATATTCATTTATGAAATACCTTTTCAAACGAATACAATGTTACAAAATGTATCACATAGAGGTCAAATACCTCGCAATGAAATCAATGAATGACGTGTTCGTCCATATGGATTTGGAGCGATCGTCACAGTAACAGTGCAAAGAATCAAGGGCGATCGGACTCTCCAGGAAGTCCAGGGTTTCAAACACCTACGGTGACTGTTACGAACACACCGTCGACGCCACCAGCACCAACTAAAGGCACATGAAAGCCTCCATCAACACCAAGTGTTGGAACAGGTCCGGTTACATCAGAAACTGTCCTGAATGAGTCATCAAAGGGATGGTGGCACACTCCCGATGGAAGTTTACTTGAAACAGGAACTGGCTTTAAACCATTCAAGGATCTGTCACCAAAAATCCTGAGCTTTGGTTCTCCAAGTGAAACGGTTCCACCAGGCTTTAAAGTTAAAACTACCTGTGTGGGTACAATACCAATTATCACCTCGGTTGAACCCAAAACACCGATTGATAGGGTTACTACCGAGAAAGCCCAGGAAAGAATCAGGCAGATGGGTCTGAGAAATCCAGATGGTTCATACAGCATGCTGACACCACAACAAAGGTCAACGGTGCGTGCGTCTCCGCAATCAGTCCATACTGTTGCAAGCAATCAATATAGCGGAATGCACTATGCCACACCCCAGTCAAATAGCTTCATATCTCAATTACAGCAAGTCGCGCCACCATACTTGGCACCCGCTTTCAATGAGCCAGCCCGGGTACAAGAGTTTATGAGCAATTGGTTCGCAGTGATGCAAGGGAAAAAATCTAAGCAAACTCTTGAGCTAGCTCCTACAACAAAAAAGTTTGTGCCGCACATCGCCAATCATCCCTTCACAGTCGCACCTGTGTTGCCTCTAACACTCGGAAGTTATGATGGGTTATCAGATCCGGATGACTTTTTACAAAAATTTGAAGGAACCGAAAGAACACACAGTTGGGGTGATGCAGTAGCATGCCATATGCTACCAATAGTGTTGCAAGGAGTGGCAAGGGAATGGTTCAATAATTTGCCAGCCCAAAGCATTACAGGTTTTACGGATTTGTGCTCAAGGTTTTTATTGAACTTTCACAATTTGCGCGCACGTAAAAGAACACATGTCGAATGTCACGACATTAAGCAGAAATCGAAAGAGAGCTTGGGAGAAATAATAGACAGATATACTAAAGAGGTGGCTAAGATACAAAACTTGCCAGAAAGCTAGAAGGTATCCGACTTTATTCTTTGTATAGATACTGACAGACACGTGTCTTTGTGGCAATGGTTACGAAGAATAGTGTCCGAAACTTTCACGGAATCCGTAAAAGAAACGCATGACTACATGCGGACACAAGAAGATATAAAGCATAATTGCGGAAATACCTCTTCAAACATGGACATCGATGATGATTATTATCGAATGCATGGAAGAGGTTCGGATTCGGGTAAACGTTATGGTGGTAATGGCCAACCTAGGGGTGGTACCTATCATAATGATAAGTATCGCAAGTTCAACAACAATAAAGGGGGAGGAAGCCAGAGGTTCAAAAGCAGCCATGCTGAAAATGTTGCGTTAATAAAAGACCTCACCAAAACACCAAAAGAAATTTTGGCTACAGAGGCAGTGTGCAAAAGCTTCGACCCCCCAGTGCCTTTGTCAAAGTATTATGGAAACAGAGACGGAAGCAAATTTTGTGATTTTCACGATGATTACGGTCATGAGACCAATGAATGTTGGCACTTAATTGAAAGAGTTGTTGCTGAACTCAAAAAAGGAAGATTGCAACACTTGAAGAAAAGCGCAAGAGCACAAGCTGACAAGCCAAAGGGAGAAAAAGAATATCCGTGGCAAAAGAAGAATGAGGGAAAGGAAATGGATAAAACCATAAACATGGTAACCAGCAGACGGATAAATCAGAGGCGCAAGTTAGAGGTATCTGAGGAATGGGAAAATACTCCCATCAAATTCTCGGCCATAGCACAGGAACCCTCGGATGCACCCATTACAATTAAAGGACGTGTCAAAAGTTGCGGGTACATCATCAAGCGATTGCATGTAGACACCGGTTGCGGTGTTGATATAATGTACGAGCACTGTTTCTGCTTGTTACCAGGGGCTGTGCGAGCCAAGCTTGTGGCTCCTAACACTGCGTTATCAGGATTTTCTGGTGAGTCCGCATGGTCAATCGGGATCATTGAATTAGACTTGGAGCTGGTGGACGATGATAATAAGGAATTAGTGAGAAGTACGACAGTAGAATTTGCCGTCGTAAGGTCCTACTCAAAGTATAATGCGCTTTTGGGTCGCACGACTTTGCAAAAAATTAGCAGCTATCCGATCTACGGTACATGGCCTTATCAAATTCCTAACACCATTGGGAATTGCAACGATCAGGTCAGAAAAGCAAGATGCAAGCGTTGCGGCCGTGGAACATGCAGAGCAGCAGCCGAGTGAGGCAGAGCAACTTAGAAGCTGCATGATCATTGCAAACCCACAGCATCCAGAGCAGAAAATTAAAATTGGCGGAGGACTGTCTGATGAGACGAAGTTTAAGCTTCGCAATATATTAGCTTCTAAAACAGACGTATTTGCTTAGAAAGAGGCATACATGACTGGTGTACCAAGGGAAATTGCTGAGCACAAGCTTAACGCGAATCCTAGTCTGATGCCAGTACGACAAAAGAAACGTGGCATGGCTCCTGAAAGAAGCGAATGGTTGAAAGCAGAAGTCGACAAGTTGGTTAAAGCAAACATCTTGCGAGAAGTAAGGTATCAAACGTGGGTAGCAAACCCAGTGTTGGTAAAAAAGCCTGATGGGTCTTGGCATATGTGTGTTGACTTCACGGATATTAATAAAGCTTGCCCTAAGGACAATTATCCACTACCAGAAATAGACTGGAAAGTTGAATCGTTAGCTGGCTTCCGATACAAATGTTTCCTAGATGCGTACAAAGGATACCATCAAATACAGATGGCAGCGGACGATGAGGATAAGACTGCTTTCCACACAAGTCAAGGCATATACTGCTATACAAAGATGCCATTTAGTTTAAAAAATGCTGGAGCAACTTACCAACGGGTAATAGATGAAGCTTTCAAAGGTCAGATTTGAAGAAATTTAGAAGCATATGTTGACGACCTGGTCATAAAAAGCACAACAGAACAAGGTTTGTTGGAGGACATATTAGAAACATTTGCGTCGTTAAGAAAGATTAATATGAAGCTTAACCCGTCGAAGTGCAGTTTTAGAGAAGAAGAAGGGAAGTTTCTTGGTCATATAATAACTGAGCGAGGTATACGTGCAAATCCAAAGAAAATAGAGGCAATCGAGAATATGCCGTCACCAAGAAATAAAAAAGAAGTGCAAAGCTTAACGGGTAAGTTGGCGGCAATGACAAGGTTCCTATCCAAATCCGCAGAGCGGTCACTCCCCTTTTTCGGAACATTGAAGAATTGCTTGAAGAAAATGGACTTCAAGTGGACAGAGGAGGCAGAAGTGGCATTTCAAGAAATGAAAAAGTTGCTGAAAGAGCTGCCAACAATGACTGCGCATATTGCTGGAGAAACGTTGATACTGTACTTAGCGGCATTGAAGGAAGCAATAAGTTCAGTGTTGATAGCGGACAGAGGACAGGTACGCACTATAAAAATTAAATATAGCTAATTTTCAATCAATAGGCATTTAAAATTATATAAACATGCTGTGCGAACAGTTGCAAATGCCTGTGTATTTTGTTAGCAAAGCTTTGACAGGGAGCGAATTAAATTATCTTGCAATCGAAAAACTAGATTATGCACTCATGCATACGGCTAGGCGCTTGCGGAGATATTTCCAAGCGCACCCAATAAGGGTCCTAACAGATCAGCCGATAAAGCAGGTATGACAAACAACTATTTGTTGTCAATAAACACAAAATTGCTTGATAAGTTCTAGCAAATTCACATTCGCTGATACTTGTTGAGCAGGTGCTATATAAACCAGAAAATTCTGGTCGCATGGCCAAATGGGCTATTTAATTGGGAGAGCATGAAATAAGTTTCTCACCACGAAGTGCGGTAAAAGGACAAGTCCTAGCAGATTATCTGGCTGAAATAGCAGGAGATATCGAAGTCTCGCATGAATCGAAAGAAATACCACCTCCGCCCGAACAGCTGTAGGAAATGCACACATATGGGGCTTGTGGTCCAGAAGGCGCAGGGGCGGGAATAGTCCTAAAAAGTCTAGAAGGGGAAGAGTATACCTTCGCATTGTGATTCAGCTTCCCTGTCACAAATAATGAAGCTGAATATGAAGCATTGTTATCTGGGATGTGGGTAGCAAAATATCTGGAGGTTAAAGAACTATCAGTATGTGTTGATTTGCAGTTGGTTGCAAACCAATTTAACGGAATATTCGAAGCACACGATGAGTCGATGCAAAAATACTTAAAGCTTGTGCAAGAGCTAGCAGTCGACTTCAATTTATTCCAGATAACTCAGGTTTCGAGGACGTTGAATAAAAAGGCGGATTCGCTAAGTAAGTTAGCTGCATTAACATTCAGTCATTTTAAGAAAGAAATTTGGGTTGAGGAAGTTAAAGTAAAATCTATTGAAGAAGACAGTGTTTCGACTGCGGTTGAAGAAGAAGAGCGGAGTTGGATGACACCAATTATAGAATTTCTAACCAAAGGTACGTTGCCGATAGATTCAAGTGAGGCAAGAAAGATTAAGATGAAAGCACCAATGTATCTGTTAGACAAGGGAGTCCTATACAGAAAATCTTTTCTGGGGCCTCACTTGCGGTGTCACAATCCAACTCAAGCGGAGTTAAATATACGGGAAGTACACGAGGGAATGTGCGCACTGCATTCGGGACACAAAACAGTTATGTCCAAAATAATGCGGATTGGATATTACTGGCCGTCAATGTACAGAGATGCCGCAGAGGTAATACGCAAGTGTCAATCATGTCAACTTCATGCGCCAGTAAGCAAGGCTCTGCGACAACCTATGATACCGGTCGCGTCTCCATGGCCGTTCTGCAAGTGGGCAATCGACATAGTGGGGTCATTCCCCACAGGACAAGGGGGTGTAAAATTCTTGGTAGTGGCCATTGATTATTTCACGAAATGGGTAGAGGCCAAAACGCTAAAGACAATTTCGGGCAAGCCCAATTCGAAATTTTATGTGGGAAAAAAACGTCTGTCGGTTTGGAATACCAAATGAAATAGTAAGCGACAATGGTACGCAATTCGAAGGAAATCCATTTAGTGCTGGTGCCAAAAATTGAATATAAAGCAAACATTTACATCAGTCACACACCCTCAGGCGAATGGTTAATGTGAGGTTACGAATCGGGATATCGTTTTAAGAATCAAAGCAAGGCTGGGATTGTGTCGAAGGGGTTGGATAGACGAATTACCTAACATTTTGTGGGCGCACCGCACAACTCCGAAGGGTGCAACTAATGAAACACCCTTTAGTTTGGTGTACGGGTCCGAGGCTGTAATAACCGCCGAAATAAATGTGCCAACCATGCGCATAACATCCTTCGATGAAAGTAGCAACAGCGAAGAACTGCGTGAAAATCTAAACTTAGTTGAAGAACGCAGAAAAATGGCGGCAATAAAAGAAGCAATCAACAAACAAAGAATCGCAAGCTACTATAATAAGCGCGTCCAACCATTATCCTTCCAATTGGATGATCTGGTGTGGCGAAAAAATGAAGCAAGCAGGGCAGAGGATACGGGTAAGCTTGGACCTAAGTGGGAAGGACCTTACAAGATTATTGGTGTAAGTGATACAGGGGCGTATCGACTAGCAAGTTTGGATGGAAGAGCAATAAAGCGCACTTGGCATGCGCAGACACTAAAACGGTGCTACATATGAAAAACTACAGAGGGACTAATCACCCCACACAACTGTTTAAAGTTTTTATTATGTGAATTTTTTATTTTCCATTGTAAACATGACAGCTAAGTGCTGGTCAATAGACATGTTTGAAATAAATTGAATTATGCAATTTAAGCCAATAACTTGTGTATTTTTTACATTTGTTGATTGCATGCCCCTTAAGCTGCATAGGGACACACTCCGAGTCTCAAGTGGCATAGTTTAGTTTGGTTACTAATACTATTTTTAATGGTGACAGTAGTAAAAAACATTGGTTTGTTTCAAACGCTTGTACACCGCGCAAGACGGAGACTTGCACAGTCTAGACTATAAATTACAAGTTTAGTTACTTGTTTAAATAAGTTGGACATTAGCGTGGCCAGAAGACTCTTGAGTATAGACATTGGTTTGTCTATAGTACGGGTAATTTGCATTGGATTGTATACGCGTACATACTTATAAAATTTTTTATAAAAGTCTTGAGTATAAACTTATAAGCATTGGTTTGCTTACTTTTGCGTACAACATTGGATTGTTGACGCAAGAATAAAAAGATCATGAAATGATTGAAGGGTCGCTCCCGTCATGAAATCATGGCATTTATTCTACATATGAGTTATTGAATGCATCATATTGTAACAAATCATTATAACCGCCATTTTGATTTCGTAAAAACACAATAAATGCACCTTAACCAAAAAAGTCATCAAAATTATATTCAATCAAAATATAGCATATTACAGTTGGAGAATATTAAAATCAACCGCTTAGCAGAAAAGCGGGACAAACACCAAAATTTGACCTAATATATGTCAATATACGCTATAAGCTAATAAAAAAAGGGGGTGGCAATTGGCGAGAACGTTTGCCCTACACTAAGGAGAGTATGTCATCCTCGCACGCAGCGATCAGACGCATACTCCGCTGTAATCATAAAAAGAAAATATATTATTGGGATGCGAAACCTCCTAGACTGCAAGGCCCATCCCTCGCTGGCAAAAAACAAGCCACCATGAATGGTAAAAAGTAACCACCCAAGGTAGCTTCACAAACTCAGTCGAGTTTGTCGGAAATTATCTCCTGAGAGGAGATGCTGAGATCATTGACAAGAACTTCGAGACGGGGGATTGAAATATGTTGGAGTTGGGAACAAGCTTCATCACACTTTTCTTAGGCTCTATAAACAAGCAACTCTGCAATATTAGGGGGAATTACTGGAGATACGCACATCTCCCGGCAAATGACATTCCAAAACAAGGTCTGCTCATAGGCGCGAGCAGCGACCATCGCTGCACCAAAACGTTGCTCGACCGCTTTGCAATCGAGAGCGTGTTGGACAATTATCGGAATGTCCAGACGGAGAATATCGTATTGCGCTTTTATAACACCGTGTTTTGCACCCCAGGACTCATGTGCTGAAATCCAGTCGCTAAAGCTCTCGTTCAAAAACACGACATGGCTCTCTGCCTCTTTAAGCTTTGCAGAAAGAGCCGCAATCTCAGACTCCATGAATGCCTTCTCAGCCATGTGCTGATCTTCCTCCTGATGCCTCTTGAACATAATCACATTAATTCGCTCCTCCGCTTGCTTGTGACCGGTTACAGCAACCGCAAGTTAAGCAGTGAGTTTGGCATTTTCCTGTTGTAGTGTAGTCTCTTTTGGTGATGGCTGAGGTGGATGTGCAAGCGCAGTAGATTTAAGCTGCAAGCGGTTGAGATGTTTTGCAAAATTGAACAATGTTGTTTGCGTGTCCATATATAGTTCCTCGGTGGGAGAAAGTGAAGAAAGCTTCTGAATCAATGACTGTGGGGCACACGATTGTAGGAAAGAAAACTGTTGGGAAAATGCTGGTAGAGAAACCTTCAGAAGTTCATCGATATTCGGAATTAGTTGAGAAAAATCTTTCGGGTTGGGGCACACACGCTTTGATGGATGAGCTGAACTGCTTGGGCCTGCAAAAGCAATAAACATGGTGTATAAATATCATAACATCACAAGTAAACTGAACGGTCGTCTGATGAAATTCATACCTTCGCCGGGTAACCTTTTTTGGTTACACAACCCTCTTGAACCAGGCGTATGGTACAATGATGGTAGCGAATCTGAACGGCTGGCTGGTGAACTTGACGGGTTACCAGAGTCGACGGTCGGGTTTGGCGTGTACGATTTAGAAAAATTTATGGCTAGGGTTACTTGACGGTCGGGTCGGGTTCCAACTTCATCTGCAGCGACAATAGTCAAAACAACGATTTAGAAAAATTTATGGCTAGGGTTACATTATGCAAAAGTGTAAAAGTATAAGATATACCTTTTTTGAGTATTGGCGGAGAAGATGAATAGGGAAGATTGTCTTGAAAAGGAAAAAGATTGTGGGATGCGAAAAAGCCAAAAGGCTATTTATAGAGAAAATTTGAGAGTTAAAAGGCGACGCGAGTATAATGACAGCTGTACACGTGTATCAATCTCAAGTTAATTACCTTGTTAAGAGGTCCAGTGCATGTTAGCATCAACAGGCAGTTGCATAATTACAATCATTACCTTTTCGGTAAACAGTGACAGTTGTCACCTCGGGTGCAGGAATTGCAGCCCAAAAGACATGTTGGTGACTGCACGCATACATTGCATTTAGTGCTAATACAGTATCCGGTTACATTTGAAATCTGACAAGGAATCATATTGGCACTATTAAGTATGCTTATCTGATTTAGAGAAATTGTTAAGAGTCATTGTGTATCCATTTTTCTTGCTAGTTCGACGTCATACACTATATTTCATTGTATATAACATCGAACCGGGGGGACTTAATGATACGCATATCTGTAAGGTTGTGCGGATGCGCATCCAAAGCATTTAATCACACACAAAGGCATACGTTACGGGTATAGCCGCACGCTATGCGCCTATACCATCTGGTGCGAGTTTCGTATACTTGCACAGGGGTCCGGTACTTTCTAGAAGAGTGTACGGTATAATCAAGTCGGATTCTCTTCCTTAAATAACGAAAGTTAGTTAAGGATGAGATTGCATTTAATTAGGGAAAAGATTCTACCGAAACCCTAATTCGTGAGCGTATAAATATATAGCTCATAAACCCTAAAAACATATGCGTTCACTTGTTTACTCATACGTAAACTACAGCATACAAATCTCTATCGTACGAACAAAGCTTCTTACAATATCTGAAGACTTTCATGTTTGTATTGAACTATAAAACCTTCATGTCTTTAGGCCACTCAATCTCGTATGCTAGGTTGTTGGTGGACTCTCAAATCGGCCACCCTGTTAGAATCGAAATGATACCGATGTGGGTTATCCACGACCAAGAGTCGGAGGTTCGAATATTGTTAGTCCTTAAACCCCTTTTATGCACTCAAGTGTTGGTTCACTTTGACCCCGTGAAAATATGCTTGATTAGTGTTCTTTAATTGTTCTTAAAAGATTGTTTTGTATGTTGATTTATGTTTGAATTTTTGAGCTAGATTGAGCTAGATTTTGATGAAGATGATGAAGAACACTTAGAACACCAAGAGAGAACTTGAGAGAGACGTGTTTGATGCATGAAAGTTGGAAAATGAAAGTGTTGGTGTGAGTGATGGAAAACGTGAATGATGGCCATGGATGTAGGTTCCAGTAGTTTGTAATTTTGCTAATAATTTGATGCTAGATGTTAAATGATGGTTCCACATGTTTATTGACTAAATGAGGGCTGCTAAGAGCTGATCATTGGAGTGTATATACCAATAGTATATACATCTAGAAGCTGGGTATAATACGAGTACGAATACTGAATGAATACGAGTAGAATTGTTGCTGAAAACGAATGGGAATGTAATTGTAACCATTTTTATTAAGTATAAGTATTTTGATATATGTCTCTAAGTCTTTCAAATGTGTATTAATACAACTTAGTACACTATATATATATATATATATATATATATATATATATATATATATATATATATATATATATATACATTTCAATTAAGTCGCTAACTCATCGTTAGTCGTTACATGTATGAGTTGTTTCAAAACCTATAAGTTAACGATATCGTTTAATGTAGTTAACCCATTGTTATTATATCTGATGAGATGTTAAATTGTTATATTATCATGATAACATAGTGTATTAAAATGTCCTAATACGATATATATATATATATATATATATATATATATATATATATATATAAAGACGTTATTACATCGATAATCATTACATATATATATATATCGTTTTGAAATCCTTAAGTTAGTAGTCTCGTTTTATGTATATAGTTCATTGTTAATATACTTAATGAGATACTTAATTATCATTTCATCATGTTAAATATATATATATATATATATATATATATATATATATATATATATATATATATATATATATATATATATATATATATATATATATATATATATATATATATATATTATCATGTCATTTACAAGTTATAACGTTCGTGAATCATCGGACAAATTGGGTGGTTACATAAAATCCATTTCAATTAATCAAGTCTTAATAAGTTTGATTGCTTAACATGTTGGAAACATTTAATCATGTAATATTAATCTCATATAATATATAATCATGGAAAAAGTCTGGGTCATGACAAGAATCAGCTACCAAGAGGGGGGTACTGTTTTAAATTTATATTTAGCGGGGTCTAAATCGTACTACTCCTTATTATGAGTAAGGGAATAATGATCTAGAGTCATATTTCTAAGATATCAGTAGAATCGAACCTATATTTAAAGCTTAAGATAGTTATAAAGGAGTAGTGGTTACCTAATTTTGGGTATTTCTAGTTTATAAGACATATAAAGTAAATCCAATAAAATTCGTAATTCAGATAAGGTTAAAACAAGTGCATACTATGATTTCATTAGTTATTCTACCAAGATTATGGAATGCTAGCTCATGAATAGGTAGAGGCCTTGTATTCATTACACTGGTCCTAAACACCCCTGTCGTAAGACATGTCACTGGGTAATGCGATATGCTTGAAGATTCTGAATAGACAGCAACGTCCCTTACCCCCGACACCCATGCAGTCTGACTACAGGCATACACGTTCAGACTGCTCATCCAATTGAGTGACTCGGTTGGGTGACGTATTAACATTCCACAAAGGTCTAAACTTTCTTAAGCATAATGGAATACAGGGTTTACCATACCCGAGAGAAGTGATGTGTTTCAATGCTTTCGTTAATGATTGGTTTTGAAAGATAGTTAGACCCTTAAAAAGAGTTCAACCATAAAGAACACCATGGCCAAGTCAGGTTGACTTCCATGAACACGTTCAGTTATCGTAACGGTCCAATCCTTTATGTGTTTAAACAAACAGTTCCTTAATTAACTAAGAATCCCTCAAGAGGGGTGCAATGCTTAAGACCGCGTTATGGTGCAGTATACTAATTAGCACTGACCGGGTTCCATGGCCTTACTTAGCAGAGGTACAGCTTACAACAACCGTTGTGCTTCAGTATTCACGTATGAAGTTTATATGCTTGGTGACTACACTAGCATGGTCTGAGACCGACAATGTACTAAGGGTCTACTCAGATGTTTCACTATGAAAGAGTCCTCAGTCGGAATCCAAAGCTTGATAGACTTACTACAAGGCCGTTTGGCAGGCCGTTTGCAGTGGCCTTTTGCCAGGCTAGCTCGTTTAACGTGCCCGTTTGATCTGGACATTTGGCAAGCCATTTACCATACTGGAAAGCCATTTAGAAAGCCATTTGGCAGGACGTTTGGCTTATTGATTTGCTGGATCGTAACTTGATTTCTTGTCTTTCACCGTTTTCGCTCTAGAATCTTCGTTTTAGCTCCGATTCTCTTGATTCTTTTTGCATCGTCTCGTAATTACTTGATCTTCAATTCTAACAGACGAAGTGGTTATTTTTCCGATAAATTTCGAATCTTTCTTATTTCTGGGCCTTAATACTGGGGGTGAAAATGTGACTTTTTAGTCGATATCAAATATCCCACACTTAGACTTTGCTTGTTCTCAAGCAAACTCTCATTTTACCTTAAGAAATCTTTTTAGAGTTTCTTTTCTAATAGCCTAAGCGGTTTCCTTTTTATTATAAGAGCGAAAAGTAAGATCACTCATCTATGTTAGGATTGAAACTATCTCTGCAAGCATGCGAGGAGGTTGCATGACTTAGGCTAGCTTTCACGGGTCATTTAAATCACACAAATGTTTATGGTTCCCTATAGATCTAAGAAATGAATTCACTCATAGCCAGTAATGCTGTACCCATCGTCATAGGCTTGATAAAGACTCAAATCCTTGCTACTAATGTGAGAACGGTAATAACCATAGTTTCTAGGTCATTTGTCAATGATGGAAGGGAATTTTGGAGTGGTAGTGAAGTTGTTTTCAGGGGGTGAGAAAAAGGGTAATATAGTCTTTATGCAGACTTTTATTCAGATAGATAGGAGTGCTGATATTTTGAGAAGCACTTTTGAATTTTTCTTCATTTAATAATCATTTTCGGTCAAGTTCTTCTTCGACGTTTCTCTTTATATGTTCTGCTCTTTTTTTAGAACTTTGTATATATATATATATATATATATATATATATATATATATATATATATATATATATATATATATATATATATATATATATATATATATATATATATTTGGATATTTTATCTTGAGGAACTTTTTGCCGGTAAACTTTTTCAAGACCTTTTCCATGATACTTGAGAGGTTTATAACATCGGGTTTTAGGAAGGAATCTCATTTTCTGGATTTTTCGAGTGATAGTAAAGATGATGTGAATGTGACGGTGAAGTAGAAGTAGTGGAGGTGCGAAAGGTTTGTTTTTGACAAATGGCTAGCTCTTTTGATTACAACCGAATCACGTTTCGCTGATTTGGAAAGTAGATCTAAAGCAAGTTCTGATTCTGAGTACAGACATCGGCACTCTCAACGGAAAACAGTGAAGCATTAAAGATGAATGCTGGTCTTATTTGGGTGCCTCACCATAATCAATTTAGGTCGATAATGCCTTAGTCATGCAATGCTCTATTAGAGATTTGGTTTGTCCTAACAAGATTTCCACCTTACTTAAGCCTTACTTTTATTCACAAATGTTTTAGGTTTTCAAAAATACATTTTCGGAAAGGCTTTCTCTTGTTAAAAATTTTGAAATCTGGCTTAACAACTTGGAATCTTCGCAATGGGTTATCCCACACTTAGGAGCTTTAGTTGAAGATTTAGGAGTATTTGTCTAGTGTTTCTTTGGGTTGGGATCCCACACTTAGTGATAAGCTAGGATGTGGCATAATTTAAATTTTGAGCTAGTAGCGAGAAGAAAGAAGTACCCCTAGCAGATGTTGCTTGTGAAGATACTGGCTGGCTTTCAATCCTTGCGTCCTTTATTGATCGGCTCATTTTCATCATTTATTCTTCTACTCTACTTTATTGCACGGGTTGCCTCCCGAGAAGCGCTTTTTTTAAGGTCGGTGGCTCGACCGTAGTGATGCTTAGAAAGAAAACATTCCTCGCTGGTGGTTGTAATCTTAGTGTTCTTGAGGGAATGTGAGTCTTGGTGGGTAAATCCTGAGAATGTGTCGGACCAAAAGTGGTAGAAGATCCGGTAATTCTCTTGAAGATCTTCTGAAAGATAGGCAGTGTGCAGTTTCGGCTCGTGATAAATCTTGAAGTCCGATGAGAATATGATCCACGGCTGTGCTGGTTGATCCACGAATGTCAATCATAGAGACAGTGCTGGTGGTGATTATTTCTCTGATGGGATGATCATTTCGGAGGTCTTCAAACAGTGTTAGAAACTGTATCTTCAGTATCTCGAAGTCTTCAAAATGGTGATCTCCACAGTAAGAGTCTGTAGCTTTGCACAGATTGGTCAAAAGGCGAAGCTGAAAAGAAGTGAAAAGGAATCCTGACCCTAGCATCAATGTCACCGTCTTTGAGTATATCTCCCGACATCCGGCTTTAAGTGTGAAACTTGGATCTATAGATTCGTGGAAGATACGTGCTATCTGCTTCATAACGTAATTGGCAATGTTGACTCGGTCTGGTTTAAGATGAGAGAACGGATTGTTGCATCTTACTTCTTCGGTAACTGCGTCTCGTAACTCTTTAATAATCAGATCAGCGTGGTGATCAAATGTTACATAAATCACTAGCCTGTCTGGTGTGCTTTCGAAATTATCTCTTTCTAAGAGAGCGAAAAAGCTGTGAATATCCTCGATCATTTGCAAATCAGAGTGATAAGTCGGGCGTCCAGTGGAAAGATCCATGTGCTTTCGGATGAGAGTTTGTAGTGCTCGTTGGTTTGCTGAGGACGGAAGTGCAGATCCGGCTAAGGCGTTGTAAACCTTAGAGTAAATGATCTTCTGATCTCGACAGAATATTTTCTCAAGAATAGTGCGAACCACTGAATTGTGCTCTCGTCGCCTTTCTTCGCGGTAGATATGATTCTGAAGAGTATTGATGAAGTTTTAAATGCGCTCTTCTAGGATTTCAACATCATTGTCTTCTCTTTGGAGATAGAGGTTGCATTCTTGTAGAAGTATGCCATAATTTGTTCTGTTAAGCGTAGCGTAAAATCAATTGTTATTTATGAATGGCTTCAAGGATATCTTCAAATTCATCGGTGTCATTGATGAAAGTTATCATGTCGGCATGTGTAGATATGACTGGAATCTGATCTGAAGAAGAGTCCGGCTCCCCTTGATCTGGTTCGGTTGGAGAGTGCGAGGTATCCAGAATGTCTTCATGTTGCTCTTCCTTATCATCATCGGTATAATGTTCTTCTGCAGATTCGTCTGATGAACGGGTTTCTTCTGTATTCTGGTTCTCCACTTTGATACTTGCAGGATCAATTTCTATATCTTTAACCTCAACCTTGTCAGTCTTTTTCTTGAAACGAATGATTAAACTGTGATTCTCCGTCTCAAGCCTCATTAATTCTTCATGATGCTTAATTGTTAGAGAGGGTATTATCGCAGTTTCTTTTACGTCTTTCATTTCCTCTTCCTCTATTTCTTCGCTGGGATCTTCTTCTTCCATTTCTGTGTCGTCTGTAGACTGTGAATCAACACCCATCTCGATATCATCAGCTGGTTGTGAAGACTCATCATCGGAAGTGGAAATAGCAAACATCTCTGCATGTCCAGAAAGATCGGTAGGTCGGTCAATTTTGAAGGTAACGCTCTCCCCATGTGATCGCAAGATCAAGGTTTGATTGTACACATCAATGACAGTCCTAGCCATATTCATGAAAGGTCTCCCTAACACTACTGGTGTGAAGGTCTTCGTTAATGTCCATTACTATGAAATCCATAGGATACAAGAATTTGTCAACTTTCACCAAGACGTTCTCAACTATGCCCTTAGGATATCGAATTGTGTGATCGGCAAGTTGGATTGTCATTTTAGTTGGTGACAAGTCTCCTAACTCTAATCTCTTGTAGAGAGGGTAGGGGATTAGGTTGATACTTGCTCCTAAATCTGCTAGCGCATGAATGGTTCTAGATTGGTAGATCGAACATGGGAAAATGAATCGACCCCTATCTCTTAGCTTTGGTGGTAGAGAGTTTCTGAGTAATGCCGAGCATTCTTCAGTCAGTGGAATTTTGTTAGAATCTGGTATCCTTTCATTAGTAGAGAGAAGCCTTCGGATGTATCTTTTTTGGTTGGGAACTTAGGACATGGTGTCCAGGAATTTTCTATCAAGTTTGAAGGAATCAAGCTTAGACGATTCCTCCTGTAGCCTTCCAGGGTAGGGTACACGAACTGGAGTTGCGGGGGGCAGCTTCTGAGTATATGTCAATTTGTTTTTGAGCCTAGCTGACCTTCTCCGTGGTTCTTCCTCTGGGATTATGGAATCCATTTGCTTAGCTTCCTCTATATGGGGATTTTGGATAGTATTACTAGGTAACCTTCCTTGTGGTCGGGTTTCAAGGCGTTGTGATAACTGTTCGAGCTGCGTCTCTAGACTTTTGAGTAGAGCCAATTGATTTCTCATTAGAATCTCTGTCTGGTCTTGTCTGGATGCAGTTCTCTGATTTAGCTGTTGTTGTCCTTGAATGAACTGAGTCAGCAGATCATCAGTTCCAAGAGTAGGTTTGGTTACTTTTGTAATTTGGGTGGTTGGGGAATTTTCCTCGACTGGTGGACCAGTGAGTGGAAGTGGTTGATTGTAGGACAATTGAGATTGTTGGGCTGGATAAATGGGAAGCAATAGCGAAAAGGCTGGTTGCTTCGTTGAAATTGATTAAACCTAGGTTGTTGATTGAATTCGGGATTTGGTTGACGAGCTGGATATTCAACGTAACAGACTGAACCTTCAGGGTTCTCGTACTCAACTTGATATTCTTCAGTGGGTTGCGGGTTGGTACAATTAACACAGGCCTGAGCCTGGTTAACTTGCTGCGGCTGCGTCTTTAATTCTTCGAGTTGTTTAGCTAGAGATTCCATCTTATCTGTGAGGGATTTGATGGCTTCCGTTTGATTGTTAAGTGCAGAGAGTGGGGCAGATGATGAAGTTGTTTCACCACTGTTCCAGTCACGATGATGCATTGTCATGTTCTCGAGCAACTCCCATGCTTCTTCTGCCATTTGATTTATCAGATTTCCTTGAGCTACTGCATCGGTCGTCATCCTATGATTTACTGTAAGACCATTGTAGATGGTACAAATTTGAGCTAACCGTTCTAGCTGGTGATTATGGCATTTCTTCAGCAGGGTTTTGAATCGCTCCCTTGCGGTGTAAAGAGATTCATCATAACTTTTTTTGAAGTTAATTTTGTCATTCTTTAGTTTGGTTTGTTTAAAAGGACGGAAATATTTGGTTAGGAATTTAGTAGCCATCTACGTCCATGACGTGATGGAATCTTTTTCCAGTCCTTCAAACCACGTTTGAGCATGATGAGTGAGAGAATAGGGAAACAAGTATAGCCGGACTATATCTTGTCCTATCCCTGGCTGTTTGTAGGAGTTTGAAAGAGATATGAATTTATCAAGGTGAGAGTTAGGATCGTCATTCGGTAGTCCATGAAACTGACAGCTGTTTTGGATGAGCAGTATGATCTGATTTTTAACCTTGAATGAGTGTCCTTGGATCTCTGGAAATCTGATTGGTCCTCCTCGACCTTCAATCGAGGGTTTGGTGTTTTTTGCTAAAGTAACGTGTAACACCATTTGATTTATGATTCGTGCTTCCTTGCGTGATTTAGAGATTATTGCGTCTGGATCAGGTACGAATAACAACGGACTTGGTCTAGATTAGGTTTGGGTCATACACTAGGTATGCCTTTTTGTTTTTAATTTTAAGCAGATAAAGTAAATTTCTAAGGTAATCTAATGTAATTCAAATGCAATCTAAAGTAATCTTAATCTAAGGTAGTCTAATTTAAAGTAATCTATTTTAATCTTAGATAATCTAACTATTCTAAGGTTGAATATGTTTTTGGTTATTGCTACTGATTCCCTGGTATTCATTTCGATAACAGAGCTTCACACGAACTATTCAACAAAGCAAGTGGCTAGGCGGACTACGGAGAGGCAGGATCCTTTTGGTTCCAATATAATTGGAGACTGTTCGAAAAATCCAACAACCAAGTCCGTGTATAATTGTCTTTCTTAGACACCACTAAATTCTCATGAATAAGTTTGATAGAAAGCAGTATTATCTGATACCAGTTCTCTGGCAGCGGTGCCAAAAACTATACTTCCCCTTGATATGACTAAAATGGACGATTTTATTTGTGCGGTGTCGTTAGGTCGCAACATGTCAGAATCAGCTACCAAGAGGGGGTACTATTATAAATTTATATTTAGCGGGGCCTAAATCGTACTACTCCTTATTATGAGTAAGGGAAGTATGACCTAGAGTCGTATTTTTAAGATATCAGTAGAATCGAACCTATATTTAAAGCTTAAGATAGTTATAAAGGAGTAGTGGTTACCTAATTTTGGGTTTTTATAGTTTATAAGACAGATAAAGTAAATCCAATAAAATTCGTAATACAGATAAGGTTAAAATAAGTGCATACTATGATTTCATCAGTTATTCTGCCGAGATTATGGAATGCTGGCTCATGAATAGGTAGAGGCCTTGTATTCATTACACAGGTCCTAAACGTCTCTGTCGTAAGATATGCCACTGGGTAATGCGATAGGCTTGAAGATTCGGCATAGACAGCAACGTCCCTTACCCCCGACGCCCGTGCAGTTTGACTACAGGCATACACGTTCAGACTGCTCATCCAATTGAGCGACTCGGTTGGGTGACGTATTAACATTCCACTAAGGTCTAAACTTTCTTAAGCATAATGGAATACAGGGTTTACCATATCCGAGAGACGTGATGTGTTTCAATGCTTTCGTTAATGATTGGTTTTGAAAGATAGTTAGGCCTTTAAAAAGAGTTCAACCATAAAGAACACCATGGCCAAGTCAGGTTGACTTCCATGAACATGTTCGGTTATCCTAACGGTCCAATCCTTTATGCGTTTAAATAAATAGTTCCTTAATTAACTAAGAATCCCTCAAGCAGGGTGCAATGCTTGAGACCGCGTTATGGTGCGGTGTACTAATCAGCACTGACCGGGTTCCATGGCCTTACTTAGCAGAGGTACAGCTTACAACAACTGTTGTGCTTCAGCATGCACGTACGAAGTTTATATACTTGGTGACTACACTAGCATGGTCTGGGATCGACAATGTACTAAGAGTCTAGTCAGATGTTTCACTACGAAAGAGTCCTCAGTCGGAATCCAAAGCTTGATAAACTTACTACAACCGGTGTGCCTCAGTCGATCTTACATTGTATCCGATAGACTTCTCTTACCAAGGGGTGACACAGATAGTGTACTCTGAATCGGGGTTCGCGACTTCCCAATAACAGTGCCAATAACTACGTTCCATTAGTTGGAAAAACGATTGAGTTTTAAGAATAATCCTACAGCATTTCGACAACATACACAAACCATACATTATTTCGGCATTATTACTGGTTATATCATAGCATACACTAAAGATAACTACTCGCTAATCATGGCAACAACATCACAGAACATAATGATAGAAGACATTATATAAAGATAAAGGATAGAAGTACCAGTAGATTAAACGAGTTCCGAATACAAAAGTGACAACTTCAAACTCCAGACCGCTCCTAATACAATCTTCGGCGTTCTTCTCCGGGTACTAGATTTCTCGCACTAAGTCGAAGACCTTGTAAGTATGACTAATATTGTACAAGAGAGAGAAAGAAGTAAATTGAAGTGTGTGTTGGAATGAATGACAAAGACCCTTTAAATAAGTATAAAATTTGCCTGCAAACGGCTGGCAGGTGAAATGTCCCGTTCTTATTGATTAAAAACGTTCCATATTAATTGGTTTCGTTGCGAGGTTTTGACCTCTATATGAGACGTTTTTCAAAGACTGCATTCATTTTTAAAACAAACCATAACCTTTATTTCATAGATAAAGGTTTTAAAAAACTTTACGTAGATTATCAAATAATGATAATCTAAAATATCCTGTTTACACACGACCATTACATAATGGTTTACAATACAAATATGTTACAACAAAATAAGTTTCTTGAATGCAGTTTTTACACAATATCATACAAGCATGGACTCCAAATCTCGTCCTTATTTAAGTATGCGACAGCGGAAGCTCTTAATAATCACCTGAGAATAAACATGCTTAAAACGTCAACAAAAATGTTGGTGAGTTATAGGTTTAACCTATATATATCAAATCATAATAATTGTCACACCCCCAGTTAGGGCCTGGGTGAAATGTGACTTAATATCAAATCAACCAACATATTATAATATACGAGAACAATACTAAATGATAAAACAAACTTTATTGAGCACGCAGCGGAAAATGAAACGTAGTTACAATGATAGGAATAACAATAATGGAAATGTTCACATGCAGAAGTAATAAATGCGATATCTCTTGATCCTATGTCCAAGTAGCATCACATAAGCAGTAAGTATAAGAGCTTGAATCAAACAGCACCTGAGACAAAACATGCTAAAGTGTCAACCAAAAGGTTGAGTGAAGTTCATAGGTTTAACAAATAAGTTTGACCGTTTGTTTTAGACCACAAGATTTAATTTGTAAGGTTGATCTCCCGCAGGATCAAAAAGTAGATCTCGCATATCCAAAAGTTATGCCAGTGCGTGATATTTAGACTAAACGTTCAAGTTTGCCCCATGACAAGTTGTGTCTGTCCTTGTCGGTTTAAATTTCATTATCAAGTAATACAAAGACTGAGTCAAATGTATCGGGGACGTTACTCCCGATAGGCCTACCCCCAATAAATAAGCATGCCGCAGCACTTAAAAATATCACTGTAGGGACTTAGTCGGACATAGCCGGGTATAGCATAGTTTTAACAGTTGGTACTGATATTTAGACTAGACTTTCAAGTTTACCCCGTGTCAAGTTATCGTTTATACTTGTCGGTTGGGGGCTTGCTGGTCATAGCCCAACATATCACAGTTTAATAGTAGATACGTGTAAGTACTGATATTTAGACTAGACTTTCAAGTTTACCCCGTAACAAGTTATCGTTTATACTTATCGGTTGGGGGCTAGCTGGTCATAGCCCAACATATCACAGTTTAATAGTTAATACATGTAAAATAGTTATAAAAGTTGTGCATGTATTCTCACCCCAAAAGTTATAAAACACTTATGAAACAGTAAAAAATGGGGCTATGAATTCACGTATATAAATATTGTAAAACAGTTATTAAAATATTGCATGTTAAAAATTTAAAAGCAAGCATGTGTCTCACCCCATAGTTTCAAAACAGTAATGAAATAGTAAAAAGTGGGGCTATGAAATTCACGTATATAAATATTGTAAAACAGTTATTAAAATATTGCATGTTAAAAATTTAAAAGCAAGCATGTGTCTCACCCCATAGTTTCAAAACAGTAATGAAATAGTAAAAAGTGGGGCTATGAATTCACGTATATAAATATTGTAAAACAGTTATTAAAATATTGCATGTTAAAAATTTAAAAGCAAGCATGTGTCTCACCCCATAGTTTCAAAACAGTAATGAAATAGTAAAAAGTGGGGCTATGAATTCACCTTAGTAAGTAGAGAGAGTTATTCCTCAGAATAGAGAGTTGAACGAGTGAGCAGGAAAGTCAACCTATTGACATTTAAGAGTAGTTAAGTGTTTTGCCCATGTTTAAGTTTAAGTATGTGTTTAAGTATAGTTTGTTTTACTAAGTTTCTATTCCTAGTAAGTTACTATTTTTATAAAGTTTCTATTTTTAGAAAGTTTCTTATTTTACTAAGTTTCTATGACTAGAGAGTTTCTACTTTTATGAGTGTTTCCATTTTAGGATACTTGCCGTATTAGATAAGCTTCCAATCACCCCTTTCCCTTCGAATGGCTAATTTAGATCTAGGGGCTTGAGCCATAGGACCCTTTAAATCGGAAGTCCAAACCCTCTGCCTAGAATCTCGTAGAAACCATTCGTCAAGAAAGTTCGAAGATCTATACATCTCTAATACATATCCCAAAATGTTTGTGTGCTACAATATAAGTAGTAGGTTATAGGTGCTAGTAATAGTAATAGTATATACATGTTAAGTACTAGTATAAGTAGTATTAGGGTTTAAGGTTTTAATATGTATATGTATATATAAAAATATATATATATATATATTTTTTTACATGTATATATGTATATATAAATCTAGGTGTGTTTATGGATAACAAGTTTATAATATGAATATGAATTAACAAAGATTAAAGTTTATGTAAATAGTTTAGGGTTTATGTTATACCTTTGAAGATTCAAGATAATTAACAAAGAAAAGATGAACACGATGAAGATGGAAGATCAAAGCCTTGAAAATCTTGAAGAACTCCTTGAAGATTCTTGAAGAACACGAAGAACAAGCTTGAAGATCCGAATACCACAAGAGAGGGAGAGGGAGAGATTGTTTTTTTTTAGAGAGGATTTTGGTGTGATTTGTGAATGAGAAACTAGGAGTTTATATAGTGCAAGTATTAGAGTGTTAGTCAACATAAGGATGTTCTAATTAATAATTTTATTTTGTTTTATATTTTTTTAGTCAACAAAAGGTGGTACTAGTTTATACCTTATTTTTAGTCAACATAAGGATGTAATGGTTTAAGATTCTTTAGTCTCATTATTATTACTATTATTATTTTTACATTTACTACATTGATAAGTATTATTTTCTTTTTACTAATTCATGACTTGTATATATTTAGTTCCCAATTGTTTTATTATTTATATAAATGTCACTTTTTATTTATTACTTACAGGTTATTAGTTATAATATTACATAAATGCATAAATTTTAGTTAGTAGCGAGTGTCGACTAACAGTTTATTATTTTCATCTTTTATTAACTTGTCAATTATTGCACAAAGTTAATTAATATGTTTTCTAACTCTTAACACTTAACAATTGTTGATTAAAGTTTGATCATTAAGTTTTAATTATATTGTTTGGGCATTTAATATTGAAAAAATATAGAATGGAAAAATGAGGGTCGTTATAGTACCTCCCCGTTATTGAAAACTTCGTCCCGAAGTTTTTAGGTAGTTTTCTCGTTTGCATCAGCAGTTGAGAAGAGATGGGGATATTTCCGTTTCATATGGTCTTTGCGTTCCCAGGTATATTCGGGGCCTCTACGCGAATTCCACCGGACTTTAACGATAGGTATATTGCTTTTACGCGTTTGTTTGACCTCTCCTTCCATGATTTCTATAGGTTCTTCAACGAAGTGCATTTGCTCATCAATGCGGACATCATCCAGAGGAATAACGAGTGTGTCATCGGCAAGACACCGTTTAAGATTTGAGACATGAAACACATCATGTACTTGACTAAGTTCGGTTGGCAGTTCTAATCGGTATGCCACGGGACCGACTCTTTCAGTGATTGTGAATGGTCCAACATATCGTGGACTGAGTTTACTTCGCTTACCGAAGCGGACAACACCTTTCCAAGGGGATACTTTCAACATGACTTTATCTCCAACTTGGTATTCGATATCTTTTCGTTTCTTATTGGCATAGCTTTTCTGTCGGCTACGGGCAGTTTCTAAACGTTGCTTGATTTGAACGATCTTTTCGGTAGTTTCGTGAATAATTTCAGGACCAGTTAAATGTCTGTCCTCAAGTTCATCCCAACACAAAGGGGATCTACACTTCCGTCCATATAAAGCTTCAAAAGGTGCAGCCTTAATGCTGGAGTGATAACTGTTATTATAAGAAAATTCAACCAAAGGTAGATGTCTATCCCATCCTTTGCCGAAATCGATTGCACAAGCACGTAGCATATCCTCCATAGTTTGAATGGTTCGTTCACTTTGACCATCGGTTTGCGGATGATAAGCTGTACTCATGTCGAGTTGAGTTCCAAGAGCAGATTGTAAAGTTTTCCAAAATCTAGAAACAAATCGACTATCGCGATCAGAAATGATCGAGATAGGAACACCATGACGTGAGACGATTTCTTTAATATAAAGCTGTGCTAATCTCTCCATCTTGTCGGTTTCCTTGATCGGTATGAAATGTGCAGATTTAGTAAGACGATCAACTACGACCCAAATAGTATCGTTACCGTTCGAAGTCTTAGGTAACTTAGTAACGAAGTCCATAGTGATACCTTCCCACTTCCACTGCGGAATGTCGGGTTGTGTCAACAGGCCAGAAGGCTTTTGATGTTCGGCCTTGACTTTCAAACAAGTGAGACACTTACTAACATAAGTAGCAATATCGGCTTTCATGTTAGGCCACCAGTAGAATTCCTTCACATCGTGATACATCTTACTGGAACCGGGATGGATAGAATATCTAGTCTTATGTGCTTCATCCAAGACTAGTTCGCGAAGATTACCAAAACGAGGAACCCAGATTCTATTGCCAAAGTACCGTATACCATTAGCTTTCACTTGAAGTTGGTTCTCAAAACCAATAGGTCCTTCACCTTCGATAAGTGTCGGTCTAATAGCTTCCAATTGAGCTTCACAGATTCGTGAAATAAGATTCGATTTGATTTTTAGGTTTAAAGCACGAACACGTTTAATATCGTCTTTTCGACTAAGGGCATCGGCAACTACATTCGCCTTGCCAGGATGATATTTCAGCTCACAATAATAATCGTTCAATGTCTCGAGCCATCGACTTTGCCTCATATTCAGCTGTTTTTGATCAAAGATGTGTCGAAGACTTTTATGGTCAGTGTACACCGTAAAGTGATTACCATAGAGATAATGTCTCCATATCTTTAATGCAAATACCACGGCACCTAACTCTAGGTCATGTGTGGTATAGTTTACTTCATGTTTCTTCAACTGTCTAGATGCATAGGCGATAACCTTCTCTCGTTGCATTAAAACACAACCAAAGCCATGCTTTGAGGCATCGCAGTAAACAACAAAGTCGTCGGTACCTTCAGGTAAAGAAAGAATCGGGGCTGTGGTCAACTTCTCCTTCAGAATCTTGAAAGCAGATTCCTGTTCTTCGGACCACTCAAATTTCTTCCCTTTTTGAGTCAGCTTTGTAAGAGGTTTGGCAATGAGAGAAAAATCTTTTATAAACCTTCGATAGTAACCGGCAAGTCCCAAAAATTGACGAATATGCTTTGCAGTCTTTGGTATCTCCCAGTTCTGAATAGCAGTAATCTTAGCTGGATCGACATGTATTCCGTTTCTATCAACAACATGTCCGAGAAATTGTACGGTTTTGAGCCAAAACTCGCACTTAGAAAATTTAGCATAAAGTTGTTCCTTTCGTAAGAGTTCAAGAATCATGCGCAAATGTTGCTCATGCTCTTTCTCATTCTTCGAATAGATCAAGATGTCGTCAATGAATACGATGACAAATTTGTCAAGATACGGTTTACAAACACGATTCATGAGGTCCATGAACACGGCAGGAGCATTAGTTAAACCAAAAGGCATGACACAGAATTCATAGTGCCCATAACGAGTGCGAAAAGCAGTCTTAGGAATATCGGATTCCTTGACCTTGAGTTGGTGATAACCGGATCTTAAATCAATCTTTGAATAAACACTTGACCCTTGAAGTTGGTCAAATAGATCATCAATACGTGGCAACGGATAACGGTTCTTGATAGTAAGCTTGTTAAGTTCGCGGTAATCAATGCACATCCTTAATGTACCATCCTTCTTTTTAACAAACAGAATAGGAGCTCCCCAAGGGGACGAGCTTGGACGAATGAAACCTTTATCCAATAGTTCTTGGAGTTGGTTGGATAATTCCTTCATTTCGGAAGGTGCTAAACGGTATGGTGCTTTAGCAACAGGAGCAGCACCAGGAGTTAAATCAATTTGGAATTCAACTTGTCGAGGAGGTGGAATACCCGGAAGATCTTCGGGAAACACATCGGGAAAGTCTTTAACTACTGGTACATCTTCAATTCGCTTCTCTTTCGATTCAATCAGATTAACGTGGGCTAGAATAGCTGGATAACCTTTCATAAGGTATTTGCGGGTTTTAATACAGGAGATAATATTGAGATTGGAACCACTCTTTTCACCTTGGATAATAAGAGTCTCTCCATTTCCTAATGGAACATGAACGGTTTTATCGTAACACATGATCGCAGCTCTTAATGGACGTAACCAATCCATTCCAACTACGACATCGAAACTTCCTAGCTCGACCGGCAAAAGGTCTATCTTAAATTCTTTGCTGGCTAAGATTAGGTTGCAGTTTTTATAAATTTTATCAACTTTCATGATCTTTCCATTGGCTACTTCTACTAATCGTTTAGTTTCTAAGGGTTGAGGCTTTTCAGTAAATAGGGTACAAAATTCATTAGATACGTAACTTCGGTCGGCACCAGTATCGAATAAAATAGTTGCGTAGCAATTATTGACGAGATACGTACCCGTGATGACCTCATCTTCATCTCGGGCTTCAGCAGCAGTAATAACAAATGCACGACCCTTTGCAGCAGTAGTATTGGCTCCAGTAGCAGGATTATCTCTCTTCTTAGGGCAATTTGGACTAATGTGTCCCTTTTCCCCACAAGTATAACAAGTAGGAGGAGCTTTGGCAGGAACAATAGATTTATTCTTTGGAGGAGTCCTACACGTCTTAGCTACGTGTCCCACTTTCTTACACAACGAACAAGTGGCAGTGCACTGCCCCGGGTGATGCTTTTCACAACGAACACAAAAAGGATAAGTGCCCTTATAATTCGTCCTTGTACTATCCATAAGCTTTTTACTAACATTCTGAGTTGAACCTTGAGACGGCTCAAACTTCCTCTTACCATCATTACCCTTGGTTTCAACTTGCTTATTGGCCGACGCCCTTCTTCTCTTGGCCAACATGAGATTTTGTGCCATGAGAATCACAGCATCCAAAGTAACCTTCTCAGCAGCAATAACATTCCCTTGAACATCCTCGGGAAGACCTTCAATATACCGCTCAATTCTTCTAGCTTCAGTAGGAAACATTTCAGGACATAGAGTAGAAAGCTCCAGATAACGATTGGTATAATTCTCAATGTCAGTACCCTTGACCCTGAGTTCCCAGAACTCAGCTTCAAGCTTCTGAACTTGACTCCTTGGGCAGAATTTGTTGACCATCATACTTTTGAGTTCGTCCCATGGAATTGCATTAGCATTATCAATTCCTACGGACTTGGCATAAGCAGTCCACCAAGTTAAAGCATTACCACCCAACGAGCTAGTGGCATACTTTACTCGATCATCATCACCACAGTTGCAAATACGGAAAATAGATTCCATCTTTTCGAACCAACGAACTAGTTCGACAGCTTCTTCGTTTCCCTTAAAAGCGGGAGGGTGACAGTTTGTAAAGTCCTTGTAGGAACAAGGTTTTGGTTGAGTATTAGCATGATTAGCTTGGGCGTTGCCTTGGGCAGCAGCGAGTAACTGTTGGAATTGCTCAGTAGTTAACACAACGTTGTTAACGGTAGGTGCAGCTGAACGAACCATGATGTCACTACATAAAAGTGAACATATGTTTGATAAGTTTAACAAGTTATAAGTTTGAGTAATCACAAGTATGAATAAACTAAAGTATTGATATCGCATGATATTAATAAAACACTTTATATTATTAGAACGAGGCATTAAATAAGCCTTTATTACACGATTCGGAAATAGAAATTGTTTAAGGCACAACCTTTACATAGATGGAAAATAGGAAAAATAACTAGGAAATATTAAGATTGAAGTAGTCTTCATATTTCGTCTCCAACCTTCTTCATAAACTCCTCAACTTTCTCATTTTTCGTCTTTTGTTTCTCATAGAGATACTCGAAGTTGTCATAAAGGTTGGTAACACGACTGTTTACGGCATTAGTGTTGTACTCTCTTATGGCAAGTTGTTCGTCGACTCGACCTTTCTCTATTTTCATTCGGACATCAACATCCTCCTTGAGGTAAGCAAGTGATTGCTTTCCCCAGCGAGTGTTGCGTTCTTCCTCGCACTTTAGCATCAGCAACTCCTTTCTTAGCTCGACGTTTTCTTTCATAAGTTTCTTCATTCGACGATCCACTCTTTCCATGTGGCGAAGTAGACCTCCAATGTTTCTCTCGGTATCGTTTCGTAATCTCATGATTTCATACTTAGGACCATCATAAAAAGGAGATCGGGCTCTCTTCCTTGATGGACCAACTTCTTCATGCCGTTTTCCCTTATCTTGGGTTCTCGGAGTTGGGTAGTATTGAGGAGACCCATGTGAATCTAAAATAGTATTCGGGCTATAATTCAGCGGTGGTGAAGCAGGATTATAAAGAGGACTTCGAACTGGTCTCGAAGTTGAAGAGTGTCTAACACCTACTTCGGTGGTAGGGTTGTGAGTTGCTTTGTTGGGCTTGTTAATGCTTGAGCTTGACATCCTATCATTAGGAAAGAGACCTTGATTAGAATCTTTGAGTCAAGTTTATTAAAGCATAATTGTTAAGATTATACGACAATCCTAAGTGCTTTAAGTCTAAGGCAGGAAAGGTTATAGTTTCCTAGATTGCTAAGGCACCCTAGCTAACAAGTAAGGCACACATAAAAATGCAATCCTGGTTCTCTATAACAGCCTGGTTTGCTCTGATACCAATCTGTCACACCCCCAGTTAGGGCCTGGGTGAAATGTGACTTAATATCAAATCAACCAACATATTATAATATACGAGAACAATACTAAATGATAAAACAAACTTTATTGAGCACGCAGCGGAAAATGAAACGTAGTTACAATGATAGGAATAACAATAATGGAAATGTTCACATGCAGAAGTAATAAATGCGATATCTCTTGATCCTATGTCCAAGTAGCATCACATAAGCAGTAAGTATAAGAGCTTGAATCAAACAGCACCTGAGACAAAACATGCTAAAGTGTCAACCAAAAGGTTGAGTGAAGTTCATAGGTTTAACAAATAAGTTTGACCGTTTGTTTTAGACCACAAGATTTAATTTGTAAGGTTGATCTCCCGCAGGATCAAAAAGTAGATCTCGCAGATCCAAAAGTTATGCCAGTGCGTGATATTTAGACTAAACGTTCAAGTTTGCCCCATGACAAGTTGTGTCTGTCCTTGTCGGTTTAAATTTCATTATCAAGTAATACAAAGACTGAGTCAAATGTATCGGGGACGTTACTCCCGATAGGCCTACCCCCAATAAATAAGCATGCCGCAGCACTTAAAAATATCACTGTAGGGACTTAGTCGGACATAGCCGGGTATAGCATAGTTTTAACAGTTGGTACTGATATTTAGACTAGACTTTCAAGTTTACCCCGTGTCAAGTTATCGTTTATACTTGTCGGTTGGGGGCTTGCTGGTCATAGCCCAACATATCACAGTTTAATAGTAGATACGTGTAAGTACTGATATTTAGACTAGACTTTCAAGTTTACCCCGTAACAAGTTATCGTTTATACTTATCGGTTGGGGGCTAGCTGGTCATAGCCCAACATATCACAGTTTAATAGTTAATACATGTAAAATAGTTATAAAAGTTGTGCATGTATTCTCACCCCAAAAGTTATAAAACACTTATGAAACAGTAAAAAATGGGGCTATGAATTCACGTATATAAATATTGTAAAACAGTTATTAAAATATTGCATGTTAAAAATTTAAAAGCAAGCATGTGTCTCACCCCATAGTTTCAAAACAGTAATGAAATAGTAAAAAGTGGGGCTATGAAATTCACGTATATAAATATTGTAAAACAGTTATTAAAATATTGCATGTTAAAAATTTAAAAGCAAGCATGTGTCTCACCCCATAGTTTCAAAACAGTAATGAAATAGTAAAAAGTGGGGCTATGAATTCACGTATATAAATATTGTAAAACAGTTATTAAAATATTGCATGTTAAAAATTTAAAAGCAAGCATGTGTCTCACCCCATAGTTTCAAAACAGTAATGAAATAGTAAAAAGTGGGGCTATGAATTCACCTTAGTAAGTAGAGAGAGTTATTCCTCAGAATAGAGAGTTGAACGAGTGAGCAGGAAAGTCAACCTATTGACATTTAAGAGTAGTTAAGTGTTTTGCCCATGTTTAAGTTTAAGTATGTGTTTAAGTATAGTTTGTTTTACTAAGTTTCTATTCCTAGTAAGTTACTATTTTTATAAAGTTTCTATTTTTAGAAAGTTTCTTATTTTACTAAGTTTCTATGACTAGAGAGTTTCTACTTTTATGAGTGTTTCCATTTTAGGATACTTGCCGTATTAGATAAGCTTCCAATCACCCCTTTCCCTTCGAATGGCTAATTTAGATCTAGGGGCTTGAGCCATAGGACCCTTTAAATCGGAAGTCCAAACCCTCTGCCTAGAATCTCGTAGAAACCATTCGTCAAGAAAGTTCGAAGATCTATACATCTCTAATACATATCCCAAAATGTTTGTGTGCTACAATATAAGTAGTAGGTTATAGGTGCTAGTAATAGTAATAGTATATACATGTTAAGTACTAGTATAAGTAGTATTAGGGTTTAAGGTTTTAATATGTATATGTATATATAAAAATATATATATATTTTTTTTTTTACATGTATATATGTATATATAAATCTAGGTGTGTTTATGGATAACAAGTTTATAATATGAATATGAATTAACAAAGATTAAAGTTTATGTAAATAGTTTAGGGTTTATGTTATACCTTTGAAGATTCAAGATAATTAACAAAGAAAAGATGAACACGATGAAGATGGAAGATCAAAGCCTTGAAAATCTTGAAGAACTCCTTGAAGATTCTTGAAGAACACGAAGAACAAGCTTGAAGATCCGAATACCACAAGAGAGGGAGAGGGAGAGATTGTTTTTTTTTAGAGAGGATTTTGGTGTGATTTGTGAATGAGAAACTAGGAGTTTATATAGTGCAAGTATTAGAGTGTTAGTCAACATAAGGATGTTCTAATTAATAATTTTATTTTGTTTTATATTTTTTTAGTCAACAAAAGGTGGTACTAGTTTATACCTTATTTTTAGTCAACATAAGGATGTAATGGTTTAAGATTCTTTAGTCTCATTATTATTACTATTATTATTTTTACATTTACTACATTGATAAGTATTATTTTCTTTTTACTAATTCATGACTTGTATATATTTAGTTCCCAATTGTTTTATTATTTATATAAATGTCACTTTTTATTTATTACTTACAGGTTATTAGTTATAATATTACATAAATGCATAAATTTTAGTTAGTAGCGAGTGTCGACTAACAGTTTATTATTTTCATCTTTTATTAACTTGTCAATTATTGCACAAAGTTAATTAATATGTTTTCTAACTCTTAACACTTAACAATTGTTGATTAAAGTTTGATCATTAAGTTTTAATTATATTGTTTGGGCATTTAATATTGAAAAAATATAGAATGGAAAAATGAGGGTCGTTATAATAATAGACCACAAGATTTCATATTTCAATACACATCCCATACATAGAGATAAAAAAATCATTCATATGGTGAACACCTGGTAACCGACATTAACAAGATGCATATATAAGAATATCCCCATCATTCCGGGACACCCTTCGGATATGATATAAATTTCGAAGTACTAAAGCATCTTGTACTTTGGATGGGGTTTGTTAGGCCCAATAGATCTATCTTTAGGATTCGCGTCAATTAGGGTGTCTGTTCCCTAATTCTTAGATTACCAGACTTAATAAAAAGGGGCATATTCGATTTCAATAATTCAACCATAGAATGTAGTTTCACGTACTTGTGTCTATTTTGTAAATCATTTATAAAACCTGCATGTATTCCCATCCCAAAAATATTAGATTTTAAAAGTGGGACTATAACTCACTTTCACAGATTTTTACTTCGTCGGGAAGTAAGACTTGGCCACTGGTTTATTCACGAACCTATAACAATATATACATATATATCAAAGTATGTTCAAAATATATTTACAACACTTTTAATATATTTTGATGTTTTAAGTTTATTAAGTCAGCTGTCCTCGTTAGTAACCTACAACTAGTTGTCCACAGTTAGATGTACAGAAATAAATCGATAAATATTATCTTGAATTAATCCACGACCCAGTGTATACGTATCTCAGTATTGATCACAACTCAAACTATATATATTTTGGAATCAACCTCAACCCTGTATAGCTAACTCCAACATTCACATATAGAGTGTCTATGGTTGTTCCGAAATATATATAGATGTGTCGACATGATAGGTCGAAACCTTGTATACGTGTCTATGGTATCTCAAGATTACATAATATACAATACAAGTTGATTAAGTTATGGTTGGAATAGATTTGTTACCAATTTTCACGTAGCTAAAATGAGAAAAATTATCCAATCTTATTTTACCCATAACTTCTTCATTTTAAATCCGTTTTGAGTGAATCAAATTGCTATGGTTTCATATTGAACTCTATTTTATGAATCTAAACAGAAAAAGTATAGGTTTATAGTCGGAAAAATAAGTTACAAGTCATTTTTTGTAAAAGTAGTCATTTCAGTCGAAAGAACGACGTCTAGATCACCATTTTAGAAAACATACTTTCACTTTGAGTTTAACCATAATTTTTGGATATAGTTTCATGTTCATAATAAAAATAATTTTCTCAGAATAACAACTTTTAAATCAAAGTTTATCATAATTTTTAATTAACTAACCCAAAACAGCCCGCGGTGTTACTACGACGGCGTAAATCCGGTTTTACGGTGTTTTTCGTGTTTCCAGGTTTTAAATCATTAAGTTAGCATATCATATAGATATAGAACATGTGTTTAGTTGATTTTAAAAGTCAAGTTAGAAGGATTAACTTTTGTTTGAGAACAAGTTTAGAATTAACTAAACTATGTTCTAGTGATTACAAGTTTAAACCTTCGAATAAGATAGCTTTATATGTTTGAATCGAATGATGTTATGAACATCATTACTACCTTAAGTTCCTTGGATAAACCTACTGGAAAAGAGAAAAATGGATCTAGCTTCAACGGATCCTTGGATGGCTCGAAGTTCTTGAAGCAGAATCATGACACGAAAACAAGTTCAAGTAAGATCATCACTTGAAATAAGATTGTTATAGTTATAGAAATTGAACCAAAGTTTGAATATGATTATTACCTTGTATTAGAATGATAACCTCCTGTAAGAAACAAAGATTTCTTGAGGTTGGATGATCACCTTACAAGATTGGAAGTGAGCTAGCAAACTTGAAAGTATTCTTGATTTTATGTAACTAGAACTTGTAGAATATATGAAGAACACTTAGAACTTGAAGATAGAACTTGAGAGAGATCAATTAGACGAAGAAAATTGAAGAATGAAAGTGTTTGTAGGTGTTTTTTGTCGTTGGTGTATGGATTAGATATAAAGGATATGTAATTTTGTTTTCATGTAAATAAGTCATGAATGATTACTCATATTTTTGTAATTTTATGAGATATTTCATGCTAGTTGCCAAATGATGGTTCTCACATGTGTTAGGTGACTCACATGGGCTGCTAAGATCTGATCATTAGAGTGTATATACTAATAGTACATACATCTAAAACATGTGTATTGTACGAGTACGAATACGGGTGCATACGAGTAGAATTGTTGATGAAACTGAACGAGGATGTAATTGTAAGCATTTTTGTTAAGTAGAAGTATTTTGATAAGTGTATTGAAGTCTTTCAAAAGTGTATAAATACATATTAAAACACTACATGTATATACATTTTAACTGAGTCGTTAAGTCATCGTTAGTCGTTACATGTAAGTGTTGTTTTGAAACCTTTAGGTTAACGATCTTGTTAAATGTTGTTAACCCAATGTTTATAATATCAAATGAGATTTTAAATTATTATATTATCATGTATGAATATCTCTTAATATGATATATATACATTAAATGTCTTTACAACGATAATCGTTACATATATGTCTCGTTTAAAAATCATTAAGTTAGTAGTCTTGTTTTTACATATGTAGTTCATTGTTAATATACTTAATGATATGTTTACTTATCATAGTATCATATTAACTATATATATATCCATATATATGTCATCATATAGTTTTTACAAGTTTTAACGTTCGTGAATCACCGGTCAACTTGGGTGGTCAATTGTCTATATGAAACATATTTCAATTAATCAAGTCTTAACAAGTTTTATTGCTTAACATGTTGGAAACATTTAATCATGTAAATATCAATCTCAATTAATATATATAAACATGGAAAAGTTCGGGTCACTACAGTACCTACCCGTTAAATAAATTTCGTCCCGAAATTTTAAGCTGTTGAAGGTGTTCACGAATCTTCTGGAAATAGATGCGGGTATTTCTTCTTCATCTGATCTTCACACTCCCAGGTGAACTCCGGTCCTCTACGAGCATTCCATCGAACCTTAACAATTGGTATCTTGTTTTGCTTAAGTCTTTTAACCTCACGATCCATTATTTCGACGGGTTCTTCGATGAATTGAAGTTTTTCGTTGATTTGGATTTCATCTAACGGAATAGTGAGATCTTCTTTAGCAAAACATTTCTTCAAATTCGAGACGTGGAAAGTGTTATGTACAGCCGCGAGTTGTTGAGGTAACTCAAGTCGGTAAGCTACTGGTCCGACACGATCAATAATCTTGAATGGTCCAATATACCTTGGATTTAATTTCCCTCGTTTACCAAATCGATCAACGCCTTTCCAAGGTGCAACTTTAAGCATGACCATCTCTCCAATTTCAAATTCTATATCTTTTTTATTAATGTCAGCGTAGCTCTTTTGTCGACTTTGGGCGGTTTTCAACCGTTGTTGAATTTGGATGATCTTCTCGGTAGTTTCTTGTATAATCTCCGGACCCGTAATCTGTCTATCCCCCACTTCACTCCAACAAATCGGAGACCTGCACTTTCTACCATAAAGTGCTTCAAACGGCGCCATCTCAATGCTTGAATGGTAGCTGTTGTTGTAGGAAAATTCTGCTAACGGTAGATGTCGATCCCAACTGTTTCCGAAATCAATAACACATGCTCGTAGCATGTCTTCAAGCGTTTGTATCGTCCTTTCGCTCTGCCCATCAGTTTGTGGATGATAGGTAGTACTCATGTCTAGACGAGTTCCTAATGCTTGCTGTAATGTTTGCCAGAATCTTGAAATAAATCTACCATCCCTATCAGAGATAATAGAGATTGGTATTCCATGTCTGGAGACGACTTCCTTCAAATACAGTCGTGCTAACTTCTCCATCTTGTCATCTTCTCTTATTGGCAGGAAGTGTGCTGATTTGGTGAGACGATCAACTATTACCCAAATAGTATCAAAACCACTTGCAATCCTTGGCAATTTAGTGATGAAATCCATGGTAATGTTTTCCCATTTCCATTCCAGGATTTCGGGTTGTTGAAGTAGACCTGATGGTTTCTGATGCTCAGCTTTGACCTTAGAACACGTCAAACATTCTCTTACGTATTTAGCAACATCGGCTTTCATACCCGGCCACCAAAAATGTTTCTTGAGATCTTTGTACATCTTCCCGGTTCCAGGATGTATTGAGTATCTGGTTTTATGAGCTTCTCTAAGTACCATTTCTCTCATATCTCCAAATTTTGGTACCCAAATCCTTTCAGCCCTATACCGGGTTCCGTCTTCCCGAATATTAAGATGCTTCTCCGATCCTTTGGGTATTTCATCCTTTAAATTTCCCTCTTTTAAAACTCCTTGTTGCGCCTCCTTTATTTGAGTAGTAAGGTTATTATGAATCATTATATTCATAGATTTTACTCGAATGGGTTCTCTGTCCTTCCTGCTCAAGGCATCGGCTACCACATTTGCCTTCCCCGGGTGGTAATGAATCTCAAAGTCGTAATCATTCAACAATTCAATCCACCTACGCTGCCTCATATTCAGTTGTTTCTGATTAAATATGTGTTGAAGACTTTTGTGGTCGGTATATATAATACTTTTGACCCCATATAAGTAGTGCCTCCAAGTCTTTAATGCAAAAACAACCGCGCCTAATTCCAAATCATGCGTTGTATAATTTTGTTCGTGAATCTTCAATTGTCTAGACGCATAAGCAATCACCTTCGTTCGTTGCATTAATACACAACCGAGACCTTGCTTTGATGCGTCACAATAAATCACAAAATCATCATTCCCTTCAGGCAATGACAATATAGGTGCCGTAGTTAGCTTTTTCTTCAATAACTGAAATGCTTTCTCTTGTTCATCATTCCATTCAAATTTCTTCCCTTTATGCGTTAATGCAGTCAAGGGTTTTGCTATTCTGGAAAAGTCTTGGATGAACCTTCTGTAGTAACCAGCTAGTCCTAAAAACTGGCGTATGTGTTTCGGAGTTTTCGGGGTTTCCCACTTTTCAACAGTTTCTATCTTTGCCGGATCCACCTTAATACCTTCTTTGTTCACTATGTGACCGAGGAATTGAACTTCTTCCAACCAAAATGCACACTTTGAAAACTTAGCGTACAATTCTTCCTTCCTCAATACTTCTAACACCTTTCTCAAATGTTCACCGTGTTCTTGGTCATTCTTTGAGTAAATAAGTATGTCATCAATGAAAACAATGACAAACTTGTCAAGGTATGGTCCACACACTCGATTCATAAGGTCCATGAACATAGCTGGTGCATTAGTTAAACCAAACGGCATGACCATAAACTCGTAATGACTGTAACGTGTTCTGAAAGCGGTCTTTGGAATATCATCTTCTTTCACCCGCATTTGATGATACCCGGAACGTAAGTCAATCTTTGAATAAACAGACGAGCCTTGTAGTTGATCAAATAAGTCGTCGATTCTCGGTAGTGGGTAGCGGTTCTTGATAGTAAGTTTGTTCAACTCTCGGTAGTCGATACACAACCTGAATGTACCATCTTTCTTCTTGACAAAAAAAACAGGAGCTCCCCACGGTGATGTGCTTGGTCGAATGAAACCACGCTCTAAAAGTTCTTGTAATTGGCTTTGCAGTTCTTTCATCTCGCTGGGTGTGAGTCTGTAAGGAGCACGAGCTATTGGTGCAGCTCCTGGTACAAGATCTATTTGAAATTCAACGGATCGATGTGGGGGTAATCCCGGTAATTCTTTCGGAAATACATCGGGAAATTCTTTTGCAATGGGAACATCATTGATGCTCTTTTCTTCAGTTTGTACTTTCTCGACGTGTGCTAGAACATCATAGCAACCTTTTCTTATTAGTTTTTGTGCCTTCAAATTACTAATAAGATGTAGCTTCGTGTTGCCCTTTTCTCCGTACACCATTAAGGGTTTTCCTTTTTCTCGCATAATGCGAATTGCATTTTTGTAACAAACGATCTCTGCTTTCACTTCTTTCAACCAGTCCATACCGATTATCACATCAAAACTCCCTAACTCTACTGGTATCAAATCAATCTTAAATATTTCGCTAACCAGTTTAATTTCTCGATTCCGACATATATTATCTGCTGAAATTAATTTACCATTTGCTAATTCGAGTAAAAATTTACTATCCAAAGGCGTCAATGGACAACTTAATTTAGCACAAAAATCTCTACTCATATAGCTTCTATCCGCACCCGAATCAAATAAAACGTAAGCAGATTTATTGTCAATAAGAAACGTACCCGTAACAAGCTCCGGGTCTTCCTGTGCCTCTGCCGCATTAATATTGAAAACTCTTCTGCAGCCTTGTCCATTCGTGTTCTCCTGGTTCGGGCAATTTCTAATAATGTGGCCCGGTTTTCCACATTTATAACAAACTACATTGGCATAACTTGCTCCGACACTACTTGCTCCGCCATTACTCGTTCCGACACCATTTGTTCCTTTCGTTCTATTAACCCCTGGTCCGTAGACCTCACACTTCGCCGCGCTATGACCATTTCTTTTACACTTGTTGCAAAATTTGGTGCAGAACCCCGAGTGATACTTTTCACACCTTTGGCATAGCTGCTTCTGATTGTTGTTGTTGTTGCGGTTATTATTGTTGTTGGGATGATTGTTGTAGTTGCTGTTGTTGTTGTTGTTGTTGTTGTTGGGCTGTTTGTTGTAGTTGCGATTGATATTGCGATTGTTGGGATAATTGTTGCGATTATTGTTGTAATTGCTGTTGTTGTTGTATTGGTGATTCTTATCACCGTTTTCCTCCCACTTTCTTTTGACTTGCTTAACATTGGCCTCTTCAGCAGTCTGTTCTTTAATTCTTTCTTCAATCTGGTTTACTAGTTTGTGAGCCATTCTACATGTCTGTTGTATGGAGGCGGGCTCGTGTGAACTTATATCTTCTTGGATTCTTTCCGGTAATCCTTTCACAAACGCGTCGATCTTCTCTTCTTCATCTTCGAATGCTCCCGGACACAATAGGCACAATTCTGTGAATCGTCTTTCGTACGTGGTAATATCAAATCCTTGGTTTCGTAACCCTCTAAGTTCTATCTTGAGCTTATTAACCTCGGTTCTGGGACGGTACTTCTCGTTCATCAAGTGCTTGAATGCTGACCACGGTAGTGCGTACGCATCGTCTTGTCCCACTTGCTCTAGATAGGTATTCCACCATGTTAACGCAGAACCTGTGAAGGTATGCGTAGCGTACTTCACTTTGTCCTCTTCAGTACACTTACTTATGGCAAACACCGATTCGAACTTCTCGGTCCACCGTTTCAATCCGATCGGTCCTTCGGTTCCATCAAATTCCAAAGGTTTGCAGGCAGTGTATTCTTTGTAGGTGCATCCTACACGATTTCCTGTACTGCTAGATCCAAGGTTATTGTTGGTATGTAGCGCAGCCTGTACTGCGGCTATGTTTGAAGCTAGAAAAGTACAGAATTCCTCTTCATTCATATTCACGGTGTGTCGAGTAGTCGGTGCCATTTCCTTCAAAATAGTCAAATGGAACAAGTTAATCATACAGAATATTAAGAGTAGTTAATAGTATTTCGTAGCATAATATGAACTCATTTATAAAAGCTTTTTCTTCATATTAGCGTTTTATAAGTTTAAATTCGGGTAGTACCTACCCGTTAAGTTCATACTTAGTAGCTAATATACAATTCAACTACTACAATTCTATATGAAAAACTGATTATAATAATATTTCGCGTCAAACTTTTACACAATATTGTACAAACTTACAATACCGCTTATTTTACATATAGCATGAAATATAGCACACAATAAATTTGATACAAGATGGTTGTGAAGATAATTCTAGCTAGTACACAAGTCGTTCAGCAAAGGCAATAAAGACACGTAATTCATACGTCCAGAAACAAGTCATGCATTCTGGTTTTACTAGGATTACTTCCCATCCTTGGTCTTGTGGAACATAACCGTTATGGCCGTTGATAAGACAGTGTGTTGTAACGTCATCAAAGGGACGAGGGTTACGTAATGTCCAATAGTCCCGTAACAATCTAAAAACCTCATTTCTTACCCCAATTACCGACTCCGTCACTTGTGGGAACGTTTTGTTTAATAGTTGTAGCCCGATGTTCTTGTTCTCACTTTGGTGAGAAGCGAACATTACTAATCCGTAAGCATAACATGCTTCTTTATGTTGCATGTTAGCCGCTTTTTCTAAATCACGAAGTCCAATATTCGGATATATTGAGTCAAAATAATTTCTTAACCCATTGCGTAAAATAGCATTTGGGTTCCCCGCAATATATGCGTCAAAGTAAACACATCGTAACTTATGGATTTCCCAATGTGATATCCCCCATCTTTAGAACGAAAGCCTTTTATAAACCAAGGCATTCTTGGAACGTTCTTCGAATGTCTTACAAACTGATCTCGCCTTAAATAGTTGTGCCGAAGAATTCTGACCGACTCTAGACAAGATTTCATCAATCATGTCTCCGGGTAGGTCTCTTAAAATATTGGGTTGTCTATCCATTTTGTGTTTTTATACTGTAAAATAGACAAGAGTTAGATTCATAAAAAAAATACTTATTAATACAAGCAATTTTTACATATATCATAAAGCATAAGCACACTATATTACATATATTACACCACACGAATACAACTATCTTATTCCGACTCGCTTGTTTCTTCTTCTTCGGTTTTGGTTCGTTTTGCCAAGTTTCTAGGGATATATGATGTTCCCCTAATACGAGCCGTCGTTTTCCACATTGGTTTAGAAAAACCTGGTGGTTTAGAGGTTCCCGGGTCATTGTTACAACTTAAGGACTTCGGGGGTTGACGATACATATAAAGTTCATCGGGGTTGGAATTAGATTTCTCTATTTTTATGCCCTTTCCCTTATTATTTTCTTTTGCCTTTTTAAATTCAGTTGGGGTAATTTCTATAACATCATCGGAATTCTCGTCGGAATCCGATTCATCGGAGAATTGGTAATCCTCCCAATATTTTGCTTCCTTGGCGGAAACACCATTGACCATAATTAACCTTGGTCGGTTGGTTGAGGATTTTCTTTTACTTAACCGTTTTATTATTTCCCCCACCGGTTCTATTTCTTCATCCGATTCCGATTCTTCTTCTGGTTCCGATTCTTCTTCCGGTTCCGACTCTTCTTCCGGTTCCTCTTCGGGAACTTGTGAATCAGTCCACGAATCATTCCAATTTACATTTGACTCTTCATTATTATTAGGTGAGTCAATGGGACTTGTTCTAGAGGTAGACATCTATCACATAATATCAAACGCGTTAAGAGATTAATATATCACATAATATTCACATGTTAAAAATATATAGTTTCCAACAAAATTTGTTAAGCAATCATTTTTCAAGTAAACACGGTCGAAGTCCAGACTCACTAATGCATTCTAACAAACTCGATAAGACACACTAATGCAAAATTCTGGTTCTCTAAGACCAACGCTCGGATAGCAACTGAAATGTCCCGTTCTTATTGATTAAAAACGTTCCATATTAATTGATTTCGTTGCGAGGTTTTGACCTCTATATGAGACGTTTTTCAAAGACTGCATTCATTTTTAAAACAAACCATAACCTTTATTTCATAGATAAAGGTTTTAAAAAACTTTACGTAGATTATCAAATAATGATAATCTTAAATATCCTGTTTACACACGACCATTACATAATGGTTTACAATACAAATATGTTACAACAAAATAAGTTTTTTGAATGCAGTTTTTACACAATATCATACAAGCATGGACTCCAAATCTCGTCCTTATTTAAGTATGCGACAGCGGAAGATCTTAATAATCACCTGAGAATAAACATGCTTAAAACATCAACAAAAATGTTGGTGAGTTATAGGTTTAACCTATATATATCAAATCATAATAATAGACCACAAGATTTCATATTTCAATACACATCCCATACATAGAGATAAAAAATCATTCATATGGTGAACACCTGGTAACCGACATTAACAAGATGCATATATAAGAATATCCCCATCATTCCGGGACACCCTTCGGATATGATATAAATTTAGAAGTACTAAAGCATCTTGTACTTTGGATGGGGTTTGTTAGGCCCAATAGATCTATCTTTAGGATTCGCGTCAATTAGGATGTTTGTTCCCTAATTCTTAGATTACCAGACTTAATAAAAAGGGGCATATTCGATTTCGATAATTCAACCATAGAATGTAGTTTCACGTACTTGTGTCTATTTTGTAAATCATTTATAAAACCTGCATGTATTCCCATCCCAAAAATATTAGATTTTAAAAGTGGGACTATAACTCACTTTCACAGATTTTTACTTCGTCGGGAAGTAAGACTTGGCCACTGGTTGATTCACGAACCTATAACAATATATACATATATATCAAAGTATGTTCAAAATATATTTACAACACTTTTAATATATTTTGATGTTTTAAGTTTATTAAGTCAGCTGTCCTCGTTAGTAACCTACAACTAGTTGTCCACAGTTAGATGTACAGAAATAAATCGATAAATATTATCTTGAATTAATCCATGACCCAGTGTATACGTATCTCAGTATTGATCACAACTCAAACTATATATATTTTGGAATCAACCTCAACCCTGTATAGCTAACTCCAACATTCACATATAGAGTGTCTATGGTTGTTCCGAAATATATATAGATGTGTCGACATGACAGGTCGAAACCTTGTATACGTGTCTATGGTATCTCAAGATTACATAATATACAATACAAGTTGATTAAGTTATGGTTGGAATAGATTTGTTACCAATTTTCACGTAGCTAAAATGAGAAAAATTATCCAATCTTATTTTACCCATAACTTCTTCATTTTAAATCCGTTTTGAGTGAATCAAATTGCTATAGTTTCATATTGAACTCTACTTTATGAATCTAAACAGAAAAAGTATAGGTTTATAGTCGCAAAAATAAGTTACAAGTCATTTTTTGTAAAGGTAGTCATTTTAGTCGAAAGAACGACGTCAAGATGACCATTTTAGAAAACATACTTCCACTTTGAGTTTAACCATAATTTTTGGATATAGTTTCATGTTCATAATAAAAATCAATTTCTCAGAATAAAAACTTTTAAATCAAAGTTTATCATAATTTTTAATTAACTAACCCAAAACAGCCCGCGGTGTTACTACGACGGCGTAAATCCGGTTTTACGGTGTTTTTCGTGTTTCCAGGTTTTAAATCATTAAGTTAGCATATCATATAGATATAGAACATGTGTTTAGTTGATTTTAAAAGTTAACTTATAAGGATTAACTTTTGTTTGAGAACAAGTTTAGAATTAACTAAACTATGTTCTAGTGATTACAAGTTTAAACCTTCGAATAAGATAGCTTTATATGTATGAATCGAATGATGTTATGAACATCATTACTACCTTAAGTTCCTTGGATAAACCTACTGGAAAAGAGAAAAATGGATCTAGCTTCAACGGATCCTTGGATGGCTCGAAGTTCTTGAAGCAGAATCATGACACGAAAACAAGTTCAAGTAAGATCATCACTTGAAATAAGATTGTTATGGTTATAGAAATTGAACCAAAGTTTGAATATGATTATTACCTTGTATTAGAATGATAACCTACTGTAAGAAACAAAGATTTTTTGAGGTTGGATGATCACCTTACAAGATTGGAAGTGAGCTAGCAAACTTGAAAGTATTCTTGATTTTATGTAACTAGAACTTGTAGAATATATGAAGAACACTTAGAACTTGAAGATAGAACTTGAGAGAGATCAATTAGATGAAGAAAATTGAAGAATGAAAGTGTTTTTAGGTGTTTTTGGTCGTTGGTGTATGGATTAGATATAAAGGATATGTAATTTTGTTTTCATGTAAATAGTCATGAATGATTACTCATATTTTTGTAATTTGTAATTTTATGAGATATTTCATGCTAGTTGCCAAATGATGGTTCCCACATGTGTTAGGTGACTCACATGGGCTGCTAAGAGCTGATAATTAGAGTGTATATACTAATAGTACATACATCTAAAACCTGTGTATTGTACGAGTACGAATACGGGTGCATACGAGTAGAATTGTTGATGAAACTGAACGAGGATGTAATTGTAAGAATTTTTGTTAAGTAGAAGTATTTTGATAAGTGTATTGAAGCCTTTCAAAAGTGTATAAATACATATTAAAACACTACATGTATATACATTTTAACTGAGTCGTTAAGTCATCGTTAGTCGTTACATGTAAGTGTTGTTTTGAAACCTTTAGGTTAACGATCTTGTTAAATGTTGTTAACCCAATGTTTATAATATCAAATGAGATTTTAAATTATTATATTATCATGATATTATCATGTATGAATATCTCTTAATATGATATATATACATTAAATGTCTTTACAACGATAATCGTTACATATATGTCTCGTTTAAAAATCATTAAGTTAGTAGTCTTGTTTTTACATATGTAGTTCATTGTTAATATACTTAATGATATGTTTACTTATCATAGTATCATGTTAACTATATATATATCCATATATATGTCATCATATAGTTTTTACAAGTTTTAACATTCGTGAATCACCGGTCAACTTGGGTGGTCAATTGTCTATATGAAACATATTTCAATTAATCAAGTCTTAACAAGTTTGATTGCTTAACATGTTGGAAACATTTAATCATGTAAATATCAATCTCAATTAATATATATAAACATGAAAAAGTTCGGGTCACTACAGCAGGCCGTTTGGCAAGCCGTTTGACAGGCCGATTGCCGGGGCCGTTTGCCAAGCCAGCCCGTTTAATGTGCCCATTTTATCTGAGCATTTAACAAGCCATTTGCCATACTGGCAAGCCATTTGGCAGGCCGTTTAGCTTGCTGATTCGATGGATCGTAACTTGATTTCTTGTCTTTCACCGTTTTTGTAACGACCCGGAAATTTCCGACCAAATTTAAACCTTAATCTTTATATGTTTCCGACACGATAAGCAAAATCTGTAATGTTGAGTCTACAAAGTTTGAAATCTATGTTTATGTAATCAATTACCCTTTAATCATGTCTGACGATTCGCGAACAGCTGTGTGTATATTGATAGGTATAAATAATATATACTTATTAAATGAAAACGTTAACAAGGTATTAGATATATAATATTTGGTTAATTGATGAAACTTATTAAAATCATTATCATTGTTATTATTATTATCATTACCCATCACCTTTATACATATTCTATTACTAACTCTTAATATTTAATCTAATAAATGATACATGTATGCACGTTTTAAATTCTATATTATAGTATAACTATTATTATTATACTATTAATATTAAATATCTGTCACTATTTGTGTTTGATTCCTTCTTTCACAAATCAACTTGCAGAATATATGATATACATACACGAGAAATTCGACACCCACTATCTATCTTTTCCTGTGCTTAATTGGAATTTGTTTTCTCAGTGTACTTGTCTTTTTCATTCCCACTTATAGATTTAAATATATACATATGTTTATGTTTAAACACCACATTTTACACTAATATATAATTAGTACGTATGAATTTATTTGCATATGAAAAAAAAAAATCACCAAACCCCACTACTAGTTCCATAGTCTCTTCTTTTCTTGTTTCTTTTGTGAACCCACAAAACTAGATCAATCAAAACCCACATGCACCATTTTATTCATGAGCCATCACCTCTTCTTCTCCGGTCACCCTTGAACCACCCCCTTCCGCCACCACCAACAATTACCACGAGATCCATCATCACCCATACAACTTTCGGTTCACCACTACCATCGACTAAACACAATTGAAAATTTTTTTTTTTACCCACGAGACATAAACTCACCCTCATATTCATAAGACTCGAGCCATGATGAGAACACCTATCACCACCATACTCGATTATCTCATTCTTTGTTCTTCTCCATTCGACCATCATGAACAACCCGTAACCACCACTTTGTTTCTCCAACCCGACACCACTATTACCGTGAAACACCAACCCGTCAACCATCCTTTCCACCACCACCTTCACACCCATTTGATCACTAATACAATCACCACCACTCGCCACCCATATCAACCACCACCGCAACCATTACCACCACACCTCCTCCACTGTATCAACACTCATCACTTTAATATCATCAACTAGCCACTACCACCGGACAACATAACAAACCGCCACCATCTTCACCACCTTCCACCTCTCTCTCTCTTCTATCTCTCTCCCTTTTCTCTCTACAACCGTTGCCGATCACAGCAGCCAGGATACTGCTGCGTGTCCTTTCCCTTCTGTTCTACTCCTAATATGATGATACACAATGAAATGAGAAAAGGAAGTGATGATGATGGATGAAAGTGATGATGAATAGTTACGATACATGATGAGGATCGTGACACTTCTGTTACGGTTCATATATTTTTTTTTTCGAAGATTTGATGATGGTTCTATGACGATGATGATCAGGAAGATGATGATGATATGATGATAAAATTGGTGTTAACAATGATGAACAGTTCTGGGTTTAGTTTTTAAAGAAGAAGATGAAAAGAGTTAAAGGTTAAATATATTTAGAATATATATTAAATCAGAAAAACATAGATAGAGCAGTTGGTTGGGAGTGTGTCTGGAAAACAGAAGGTCCAGGGTTCGAACCCAGGCTACTGCAGTATTTTTTTATTACCAAAAGATGCTGTTGGGCCGAAAAAACTAACACTTGTCTGTTGGGCCGTATATAATTTGTGCAGTTGGGCCGAATGTAATGTTGGGTTGATAGTTCGGTTTAAATGAGTTTAGGTTGCATTATAAATCAGAAAATTGGGATAGAGCAGTGGTATAAGAGTGTTGATGGTTTAGTGGGAGGTCTTCGGTTCGAGTCCTGTTTTGGGCAGTTTATTTCTTTTTAATGCTTCTAAGGTATTATTTGATATCATTATTATTATTATTATTATTATTATTATTATTATTATTATTATTATTATTATTATTATTATTATTATTATTATTATTATTATTATTATTATTATTATTATTATTATTACTATTATTATTATCATTATCATTAAAAATTATTATTATTATTAAAAATAACATTATTATTAAAGTTATCATTATAATTAAAATTATCATTTTAATTAAAAGTATCATCAAAAGTATCATTATTATTATTATTTTTATCATTGTTACTATTATTATCATAACTATCATTATCATTATTACTACAACAAATACTATTTATATAACATATAGTTATTACATAACTATACTAAAAATTACTAATATTAATACATGAATATGTTTAAATATTAATATGTGTGTTAATATATATATAAATGATATAGGTTCGTGAATCCGAGGCCAACCCTATACATGTTCCATGTCGTTCTATGTATTTTTACTACAAAATACAGTATTGTGAGTATATAGTCCCTTTTAAACTCTAAATATTTTTGGGCTGAGAATACATGCGCTGTTTTTTTTTTATAAATGATTTATGTTATGGACACAAGTGATCAAAAATAAATTCTACGTTGAGTTGTACCATGGCATATTTCTTTATACTTGGTAGCTAATATTTACGTGAGGAGCGTAAACGCGAATCCTGTTGATAGATCTATCGGGCCTGACAACCCCAACCGGGCTGGACGACCAGTTTTAAACGGTTGCACAGTACTTCGTTTCGTTACTACACTTGGTACGGTGTAGGGTTTATTTAAGAATATGCTGCTGTGTTTTAAATGTTAAGTATGGTTACCAAGTGCTCAACGACTTTTACTACACGAGGAGTGTATTTTGTATAAACATGAAATCTTGTGGTCCATAGTTATAACGCTGCTAGCATTAAACCTATATATCTCACCAACTTTATGTTGACATTTTAAAGCATGTTATTCTCATGTACGAATTAAGTCTTCCGCTGTACATTAGCTCATGTTAAGGATATTACTTGGAATCGATCATCGCAATGGAACCAAATGTTGAAGACTTCGTCCGGGAGGATAAGGTCGAGGTCCTCACAGGTGGTATCAGAGCGGTGGTCTTAGTGAACCAGGTCTTGCATTAGTGTGTCTGACTAGTAATTGTTAGGATACATTAATGAGTCTGGACTTTGACCGTGTCTGCGTGTCAAAAGTTTTGCTTATCATATCTTGTCGGAAACCATGCTTATCATCTTAAGTCTAGACACGTCTTACTGCATTTAGTGCATCGATAGTGTATTGTAAGACCCGAATATTTATTTTGTATACTTGTTTATTAAAGGCATATGAGATCGGGCTTCGTTGAATACTTATATATATTAAAATTGGAAAAGAGCTGAATCTGTCAATCTGCGCGCCGCGCAAAGCGGCCGCGTTCCGCGCAAACGCGCTGACAGAACCTATCTTGTTTTATTTATTTTAAATGAAGGGTATTTGGGTAATTTCACATGGGGCCGGATTTGTGGGCATTATCAGTTGGTTTAGATCCAACTTTGGATCATTTCACATCCATTCATCATCCTCATCCATTCTTAGAGAGAGAGGGAGGTTTAGAGAGAGATTGGAGGTTTTGGTGAAGAAGAAGCTCGAATCGTTCAAAGTCTCGGGTTTTAAAGTTGTTCCTTTCGTTCTCGGCTACGCGGTGATAGTATTGGTAAGCTCAAACTCCGAATTTCATCTATTTAATTTGATATTCAAGTTAGGGTTTTGAGTTAATTTGTTGTAATACCCTTTTAGGTGATGAAATGGGTTTAGTGATGCTAGTAATCGGGTTTATTGTTAATTGTTGGTGGATTTTGGGTTGGTGAACAAATTGGCCATGTTTAGAACTTGAAATTTAGTTTAATCACTTTAGTTAGCGATTATGGAAGTATTGGAACCCATTGGAGGTTGTTTGGTTGACTAACTTTGACTTTGGGTCAAATTAGGGTTTGGTGGTGACTATGACCCGATTGGCGATTTAATGAGGTTTATAAACTTAAAATGGATTAAGTTGAAGTATAGAACCGAGTTAAATGTGTTTTGGTGTCAAAACTTGTAAAGGATGAGATTTTGACCTTTATGGGTCAAAATTAGGGTTTAAGTGTCAAAATGGGTATGACACGTGTTTGGCACTTGTGTTCGGGTTTAATTGGCATATTAGGACCATTCTCACTTGTGTTAGTGATTATTGGTTAGTTTGGGTACGGTTTGTGCTTGGAAGTGCATTTGGGTCGAAATGGCACTAAGTGACGAATTGGGTTAATTTGTGAATCCAATCTAATTGTGTTGTGGTATTTGTGATAATGGAATAGGTATTTTCCATCGGCGAGTTGCGGTTTACTTGGAAGCTTTCTTCAAGACTTCAAGGTGAGTGATAATATCCTATATGCATATGTATGTGTAAGATGGGTGCGGGTCGGGTGAAGTGATTCTCGGTTATAGAGCTCACTTCACATATAGGTGGATTTGAAGGACTTGTGTATGAGTCCAATTGGCACGTTTGTGCGTCTTGGTTGACCATCTTTGGCGAAGTACACGTTTGTGTGCACGTTATCACACTTGGTTGTGATTTGGTTGTTATAACCCTAATGGCGAAGGGTTGATATGGTTGTGTGGTGGATTTTATAATCCCGTGACCGTGGGTTTTAGTATTGTGAAATGAATCTCGGGTAGTGCGGATTCATGGTGACTCGGGTTGTTCGGTCACCTTATTTGAGGTAGTGAATCTCGGGTAGTGCGGATTCACGATGACTCGGGTTGTTCGGTCATCTTATGGTTGAGAAGTGAATTTCGGGTTGTGCGAATTCACAAGGCTCGGGTTGTTCGGCCAATGTTCGTGTGATTGAGGTTAAGGGGTTAACCTTGTGTATTATTATTATTGTATTATATTAATGTGTTGTTGTGTTGTAGCTAACCCTCCGGGTGTAGCTATTTGGCGATGTTTACTTTGTCGTTGGTGGACTATCTTTTGTGTTGTATCATTAGCTCGTTGCTTAGATCTTACGGTATGCTTAGTGTAGATGCTTTATACTTGGATGCTTCGGTATGCGGTATTTGTTTTGTGTGGCGTATTCATTTTATACATATATATGTATGTAGTATGTTATCATTCACTAAGCATTAGCTTACCCTCTCGTTGTTGACTCTTTTTATAGATACGATGCGGACGGTGGCTCGGGTAAGCGCGAGGACTAGGAGACTTGCATAGTTGCTTTAGTGACTTGCTTTTGGATCGTTTAGGATTGGGTAGTGTATCCCCAATCGCCATGCTCGGCTTTGTTTGTATTAAAAGTCTTTTGGTCAAATGTTGTATTTCGGTACTTAAGGTGGCAAAATGGGTCAATGTGGGACCCACTTCGTAAACTTAATTTTATTAATTAAACGTGCTAGTTTTATATATATGAATTCATGGTTAAAAGCGTTTTGGCTAAAGACATCGGGAACGGGTCAAACATTTTGGCATTTTAAGTAAAACGGGACAGCGGGCTGCCAGACAGGTTCTGCGCGCCGCGCAACTGGGTCAGTCAGCAAATTTTTTTTTTTTGTTGTTGTAAAATTTAACGGGAATTGTCGTGGTTTGGTTTGGGTTGTTACAAGTGGTATCAGAGCATGGTCTAAGGGATTTAGGTGACTTGAGATAGGTGCCTAGACTTAGACTTTTGTGTGTGCTTAATTTGTTGCGGGACTTGTAGGATTACGGGTCGGAATGGGTTTAGTTAGTGCCTTGTTTATAGGTTGACTAACGTTTATATTAGTAATGCGGATATTATTAATATGCTCTTGTGTTGTGATAGTAATTCTCGCGTGTGTTTGTACCGCGTAGAATTTTGGTTGTGTTTGTTTATATCATCGAGCGAGGCGGTCGTTGTACTAACAAGTCGATGCGGCGTGTATGCGTAATAAGAACTTGCAGACCTTATTACGGGTGCAAATCGTGTCTAACAAGTGATGTACGACGAGTGTTTAGCAAGATGGGGTGGTGTTGTGCGCGTCGTTTTATACGTGCGTGGACTAATCGTTTTGCATTCTTTAGAATGACGACGCGAAACGAGACCGAGACGAATGACACGGAATTTAACGCTAGAGTTACGGCCGCCGTTGCCGAGCAAATGAGAGCGTTTCGAGAAGAAATGGATGGGAAGTATTCCGAATTCCAAAATAGGGGTGAAATGGAGCGTTGTCTTAAGAGCTTCATGAGGACTAGACCCCCGATGTATGATGGGAAACCGGATCCTTTGGTGAGTACGACTTGGGTTTCGGATGTCGAAGGGTGTTTTCGTACTATGGAATGCCCTCCCGAGAAAAAGACGAGACTCGCTACTAGTTTGTTGCGGGGTAGGGCGAAGGATTGGTTGGATGGAAAGATTGATCTTGTCGGTGGTGAAACGTTTATGACGTTATCGTGGGGCGAATTTAAGGAGGAATTCTTCGAGGAGTTCCGAACTTCAGCCGATTTATCGGAATTGCGTTGTGAGTTGCGAAATTTGCAACAGGGTTCTATGGACTTGAATACTTTAAAGACGACTTTTATGTCGAAGGCTCGTTTTTGCCCGGAATATTTGGGGAATGATCGTTTGTTGATGGAGGATTTCTATCGAACCTTGAATGATGACTTGAAAGGTAAGATTAGCCGGGGCTACGCGAAATCGTTTGCAGAATTATTCGCGGTGGCTAGAGGTTTCGAGTCTTATACGCGATCGAAAAAGGGCGAACCTTCAAGTGAGGGAAGGGTTGTTTCTTATGGTGCTCCGAGTAAGAGGACTAAGGGTCCGAGTGCGAGTACGAGTAAAGTGGTAAAGGGCGCGGTGGAATCTCGTGCGCCTAGATGTTTCAATTGTGGCGTTAGGGGTCACAAGTTGTGGGAATGCACGATGCCGAGAAGTGAAGGCGGAATGTGCTACTATTGTCATAAAGAGGGACATCGCAAGCCGGATTGTCCCGAGTTGGCGGCGGCGAATGCCTCAAGGAGACGTTGAGGTACGTTTCGTTTTGATAAATATGTCTTTGAATATTTATTTATGTGGCGTTTATGTTCGGACTTGTTAATTGCATAGTGATTTGCATGTTATGGTTCAGGGTGACGTTCCTAACGGAAGTACCCTATGGTGATGTTTGGTTGTTGGACGAAGGGCGTAAGACTTGGTGTAACCAAGCATTCCTTAGTATTTGGGGAATGTTACTACCAAGCCACGGAAATGGTTTTGGTGTTCGATTGTTTAGCGCGTGTTCGCTTTTGGTGTTGAAGTGATGAACCATGAGGTTCGTCGGGTGATTGGAACCTTTGAGGCCGAGTGTTTAAAATCTCGATGTGTGTTGGTAATGGAGTCTTTATGACGCGACATTAGGTGCCTCTTTTATACCTACTAGCGTGGTGTCGACTCCGATTGTGTTGTGGTTACATTGTACTTAGGGTACCGGGAGAAACCCGTAGGTACATGAGTGACTAGGTGAAACTTGACAAACTAAAGCAATTGGATAATTGCGAGGGTATGGTTTGTGTAATCGTGGTACACTTTTCGTTCGAAGTGTTTAAGGATTGATTGAAATCCTTCGTGTGCTCAAGGTTAGAGCAAGGTGTGGTGATGGGTCGTGTGTACCCAATTGTTGGTAAAGTCTACCTTTGGTAGCATCGTACGGGTGTACGAGTTGTGATATAGGAACGTGTTTCCAAGTGGGGGAGTCGCACTCCTGCGCGAGGAAAGTGTTAATGTGATATTTCGGATGATGATTTTGGTAGATCTGGAATTTTTACCGAGACCTAGTTTTGGGTCGATTCGTGGTAGAGTGCGATTTCGGATAAATTGTACTTATGGTTTGGATTGGAATCCCACCGAGGCGGTAATGTGGTAAATCTCGTTGAGAGATAATGGACGTGTTTGGTGAGCAAGGTGAAATCCTTCGGTTAAGGAAGGTGTGTGTCGGGTTCTCTTTTGGAGAATTCTTGTTCGGTACCTATGTTTGATATAGGTGGTTCTTGCTCGATTATGGTATGTAGTTGATGAAGCATGACCTTCGGGGTCCGCTGACTTCATCGTGGTATTGATGATTAATGAAGCATGACTTTCGGGGTCCGCTGACTTCATTATAGTATGGTTGCGTGATGGAGCATGATCTTTAGGGTCCGCTGACTTCATCATGGGAGTACGTGATTGATGGAGAGCATGATCTTTAGGGTCCGCTGACTTCGTCATGAGCGTGGTGTTGAGATCGGTGAAGCATGATCTTCGGGTCCGCTGACTTCATCCGGTATTGAGATCGGTGAAGCATGATCTTCGGGTCCGCTGACTTCATCCGATAATGAGATTGGTGGAGCATGACCTTCGGGGTCCGCTGACTTCATCAAGAGGGTTGTGTTGTGGGACGTGAATATCGGGTTGTTCGTATTCACAATATTTCGGGTAGTACGAATGTCCCTGTTGGTTGGGCTCATAGTTTGAGGTAGTGAATGTCGGGTAGTTCGGATTCACTAAGGTTCGGGTTGTACGGCCATCCTCGGTTATACTATGTGGTGGTAGTAGTGAATATCGGTTTGCGCGTATTCACGATGACTCGGGTTGTGCGGTCATTTCGTTGTGAGATATATGGATTGGGTTGGTGGATTTCGGGTTGTGCGAATTCACTAAGGTTCGGGTTGTTTCGACCATCCTCCATATGTGTTTTGGCTCGGGTTGTTTCGGCCATGTTGAGTTGTAATCTATTGGTTGTTTGATACACCAATGGTGGGGTCGTAAGGACCATGTTGTGGGAACTATCGGTCGTTTTATGCGTCGATGGTGGGGTCGTGAGGACCACGTGGTATGATTAGTGATGCGATAGCCGTGTTTCGCTCACATGTTTGTTACGGGTGTGACGATGGACGATTTCGTACACCTTGGGATTTGTGTTCCCATAGCCGCTTTGGGCGCTATCGGTTTCTAACCGTGGATTGTGTTGTTACGGTAGTTGCGTATTGGTCGTATTGCGCACTACAAGGGATGTTTAATGATTAGGTGATATCCGTAAGGATTCGTTTGGTTCGGTTTCATCGTTTCGGGTTGTTGACCTTAGGTTGAGACTTGGTTGCTTTTAGCGTTGTACTCGGTAATAGTACGCTAAGGGAGTTATATCTCGGTACGAGATTGGTTGAGTTTTCCCAATGTTAGGGAAGGGGCATGGTTGTAGTGCTCGGATTGTGGTTTTGATAAATCGCGGGTGACGATTTAGTTGTGGAAGGCGATTCGTTGGGAAAAATTGCTTAGGAAAGTCGGATTGGACTTATGTTGAGGACCGTAAAGTGGAGTCCGTTTGGTCAAGTGATGAGGATCACGAGGACGTGATCGAGTTTAAGTGGGGGAGAGTTGTAAGACCCGAATATTTATTTTGTATACTTGTTTATTAAAGGCATATGAGATCGGGCTTCGTTGAATACTTATATATATTAAAATTGGAAAAGAGCTGAATCTGTCAATCTGCGCGCCGCGCAAAGCGGCCGCGCGCCGCGCAAACGCGCTGACAGAACCTATCTTGTTTTATTTATTTTAAATGAAGGGTATTTGGGTAATTTCACATGGGGCCGGATTTGTGGGCATTATCAGTTGGTTTAGATCCAACTTTGGATCATTTCACATCCATTCATCATCCTCATCCATTCTTAGAGAGAGAGGGAGGTTTAGAGAGAGATTGGAGGTTTTGGTGAAGAAGAAGCTCGAATCGTTCAAAGTCTCGGGTTTTAAAGTTGTTCCTTTCGTTCTCGGCTACGCGGTGATAGTATTGGTAAGCTCAAACTCCGAATTTCATCTATTTAATTTGATATTCAAGTTAGGGTTTTGAGTTAATTTGTTGTAATACCCTTTTAGGTGATGAAATGGGTTTAGTGATGCTAGTAATCGGGTTTATTGTTAATTGTTGGTGGATTTTGGGTGGGTGAACAAATTGGCCATGTTTAGAACTTGAAATTTAGTTTAATCACTTTAGTTAGCGATTATGGAAGTATTGGAACCCATTGGAGGTTGTTTGGTTGACTAACTTTGACTTTGGGTCAAATTAGGGTTTGGTGGTGACTATGACCCGATTGGCGATTTAATGAGGTTTATAAACTTAAAATGGATTAAGTTGAAGTATAGAACCGAGTTAAATGTGTTTTGGTGTCAAAACTTGTAAAGGATGAGATTTTGACCTTTATGGGTCAAAATTAGGGTTTAAGTGTCAAAATGGGTATGACACGTGTTTGGCACTTGTGTTCGGGTTTAATTGGCATATTAGGACCATTCTCACTTGTGTTAGTGATTATTGGTTAGTTTGGGTACGGTTTGTGCTTGGAAGTGCATTTGGGTCGAAATGGCACTAAGTGACGAATTGGGTTAATTTGTGAATCCAATCTAATTGTGTTGTGGTATTTGTGATAATGGAATAGGTATTTTCCATCGGCGAGTTGCGGTTTACTTGGAAGCTTTCTTCAAGACTTCAAGGTGAGTGATAATATCCTATATGCATATGTATGTGTAGGATGGGTGCGGGTCGGGTGAAGTGATTCTCGGTTATAGAGCTCACTTCACATATAGGTGGATTTGAAGGACTTGTGTATGAGTCCAATTGGCACGTTTGTGCGTCTTGGTTGACCATCTTTGGCGAAGTACACGTTTGTGTGCACGTTATCACACTTGGTTGTGATTTGGTTGTTATAACCCTAATGGCGAAGGGTTGATATGGTTGTGTGGTGGATTTTATAATCCCGTGACCGTGGGTTTTAGTATTGTGAAATGAATCTCGGGTAGTGCGGATTCATGGTGACTCGGGTTGTTCGGTCACCTTATTTGAGGTAGTGAATCTCGGGTAGTGCGGATTCACGATGACTCGGGTTGTTCGGTCATCTTATGGTTGAGAAGTGAATTTCGGGTTGTGCGAATTCACAAGGCTCGGGTTGTTCGGCCAATGTTCGTGTGATTGAGGTTAAGGGGTTAACCTTGTGTATTATTATTATTGTATTATATTAATGTGTTGTTGTGTTGTAGCTAACCCTCCGGGTGTAGCTATTTGGCGATGTTTACTTTGTCGTTGGTGGACTATCTTTTGTGTTGTATCATTAGCTCGTTGCTTAGATCGTACGGTATGCTTAGTGTAGATGCTTTATACTTGGATGCTTCGGTATGCGGTATTTGTTTTGTGTGGCGTATTCATTTTATACATATATATGTATGTAGTATGTTATCATTCACTAAGCATTAGCTTACCCTCTCGTTGTTGACTCTTTTTATAGATACGATGCGGACGGTGGCTCGGGTAAGCGCGAGGACTAGGAGACTTGCATAGTTGCTTTAGTGACTTGCTTTTGGATCGTTTAGGATTGGGTAGTGTATCCCCAATCGCCATGCTCGGCTTTGTTTGTATTAAAAGTCTTTTGGTCAAATGTTGTATTTCGGTACTTAAGGTGGCAAAATGGGTCAATGTGGGACCCACTTCGTAAACTTAATTTTATTAATTAAACGTGCTAGTTTTATATATATGAATTCATGGTTAAAAGCGTTTTGGCTAAAGACATCGGGAACGGGTCAAACATTTTGGCATTTTAAGTAAAACGGGACAGCGGGCTGCCAGACAGGTTCTGCGCGCCGCGCAACTGGGTCAGTCAGCATATTTTTTTTTTTGTTGTTGTAAAATTTAACGGGAATTGTCGTGGTTTGGTTTGGGTTGTTACATGTATAGACAAAATTCATATCTTAGTGTATCTGATATTTCATATCATAGCGCATCTGTAGATTTGCCTGACATATGCCGTAGGTTCCTCTGTAGTTTACGAAATCTTTAGTATTATATATATAGATATTCTATATAGTTAGAATATCATCCGATATTTGAAAATCATTTCACATCAAAGATCCTTTTCATTCACCAAATTGCCCTCTTGGCGATGAACTTGAAGCACTTACCGGCGAACCTGTTAGAGAAACCATTTTCTCTCTCATTTCCAGAGTGTCTCGTCATGATTATATACTATCCCATATTTCGAATTTTATTCATCCGCTCGCTCCAACCGCCAATCATCTCGGTGTACTAGCAAAAGTTAACGAACTTCGTGCTCACGTGACGGCTTTGGAGAACATGGTGAGAAGGTTGCAAACACCAACAGCAGCACCAGCAGCATAATTCGTATCACCATCATCAACGCCGACCGTACCCTTATCACTCCCAATCACAATCACGTTGTAAACCTCAACATCACAACCTGTACCTCGGATATCAACATCACACGCCTCCATATCACCATCTGTAATTCGAATATGATCTTCGTTCTACATATCGTTCTACATCGATTATCTTCGCGTTACGAATCATTCTACCAAATTTAGCTTCACTCGACATGGAGATTATGTAATTTCTAAAGTTTTAGAGATTATGTAATTTAGCATTAACGATAAATTAAATGAGTTTAATATCTTATTGACTCATTAAATTCATAATTACATCCGAAGAAAATATATATGCAAGTATATTTTCATAAAGATTGTAATTAAAAATCCTTTCGTACAAACTATTAATGATGAAAATATTTTAACGGGTAGGTAGTACCCGAGAAATATTTAGATTTCACATTAATAAGTTACACCGTACATTCTTCGAATCTGATTCAATGGTCATTTACTATCCTACTTACAACCATCAATATACAAATCCGTTCACCACAGAATAACCATTTTCATTCAATTTCATATATGGATTTTGACCTATCAGAATTCAACAAGTGGCATAATGAAGAAAACATTGGATATAATAAAATTTGTTAGAAACAAACGGATTAACTAATTGAAATATTGTTAAGATTCCACGCTAACTGTTCCTAGCTAACTATTCCCAACTAACTGATTAACATTTAATTTATCGCAATTTACATTCTCGCAATTTTATTTATTGTTATTTTATTTCTGCACTTTACATACATTCGGGACACATGTACAACAATACGTCGGATTAATTCTGAGACAACACGTTGTATAATGGGTCATGATATATATTTATTTATTTTACGCATTTTAAATAACGGGACACGTATGCAAGGTTTCGACTTATCATATTGACCCATCTATATATATATTTTGGAACAACCGTAGACACTCTATATGTGAAGGTGGGAGTTGGCTATACAGGGTCGGAGTTGATTCCAAAATATGTATATACTTTGAGTTGTGATCAATACTGAGACCGGTACACGGGTCACGATACGTATTAATTAATTCGAATATTATATATTTAATTTATATATGAATTTATTGGACCATTGGACAATCAGACTATTGGACTGCTAACTTTGGACAATTAAAATGAATTAAAAATGTTGATTATAACATATGAAACTAAACAATTCTTCAAGTTTGCCACTTGAATTCGTCTTAAACCTCATTTGCACCCCGACAATTACAATCTGCGTTCAAATCTTTCATGATATCTGAAAAAAACCTCAATCGGGAAGTTGAATCAGCCGCACTTCATCTACGGAAGAAAAGATTTATGCACCTGAAAAACTCTCGAACCCAAATTCATAATTTAACATGTGCCTGTGTTGAATCCTTTACCATTTATTAGCAAAAACGATCTTACGATTCCTTTTCAATTAGCTAATTTTGTCACAGCTCCACTTCGACTTCTCAAGACTACTCTTATTATAACCTCGATATTTATACGTTGTCCTTTCGCCGTCATTACCGGAGAACCTTTATATTCCACGACATCATCAGCAGATGTACCAGCAGATCGTCATCTCTTTGGCGGAATCCGCAACCTGTATTTTTAAAATATCACAGAACCTCTCCAGTTATACCTATAACGTCTATCCCTAAGAATTTCATACTCGAATGTGAAGTTTCTGAAAAACATCCTGAACTGAGAACTAGTTCTTGAAATGCTGATGAAGCAGCAAAAACTGTAACCGACTTTAACAGTCAAAAGTTTTATGATAAAATAAAGTGTGTTGGAAAAGCTCAGAAAAATAGAAGGGGTTGGAATTGGAAAAACGGATTGAGCAAAGTATGAAAGAAGCTATGGATAAATCACAAGGACTGAATCTGCTTTAAAAAAAAATCCAAATGATTCAGTGCCTGTTGAAACCGATAGTAAGAACTCTATTCCTTATTCTAAACCTTTCAAGATGCTATTCTTCATCATCATCTTATTTTAGATGTTATAAGATATCTTCCTATCTTCCGTTATACATATTCTCCATATTTCTGGCGATATATTTTCACAACTATTCTTATCTGAGATCATGTAACTCTCCGTAATATCTGTGTTACAACATAAAAGAAACTGTGTTAGTTTCTAAATTTTGAAACCTTCGAGTTTAAAATATGAATGTTTTGAAGTAGTGTTGGGAACTGATGCATGAATTAATATAATATAATGAAACTTGATCAACTTCATTATATTACAGTAAGTCATGTTGAGTTTCTAATGGAACGTGATGATTCACAGTACCATCATCATGTGCCATGTTACACGGCTCTTACATTCAATATAAATTCTAAAAATATCAAGAAAATATTTCTTGATGATTCTGTCATTTCCAGGATATTCTGGTAATTTGATAAATCAAAATTTGTGCCATTACCAATTCTTTCTGAGAACATTAGCGATGTTCATTCCAAATTTCATACCTACGAATTCCGAACCATTACTCGCTTAACTTGAAGTCGGGGAGAGAAAACGAAAGCATGAAGCTCCGAAAAATAATGAAGGATATAAAACCCAACAACCACCCAGGATTTACAAACCGTGTATATCAATACGTATTGCAACGTAAAGACACGGGAGAATTAAAAACATTATAATTCCGAGAAAATGATAGAAGTGAATAGATTTTTCTGGCGGTAAATGAAAGAGAAGTATGATAGATGTGAAAATTAAGAGTATATCAAGGATCATAATGGGATGGAGTAGAAGATGTGAGTAATGGAAATAAGGAAGGGAAGGTAGTGGATTTATAGTGAAATATCCGGCGGAGAAATCGAAACAGATTGCCGCATTAAATCAAAGAAATCCTGATTTCTTTAATCTCCAATTTTCTTTAAATCCCGAAAATCAATAGTAACTACGTCATCACGAATATATCTATTTACTCATTTCACTCTTTTGAGATAGTTTCACTCGTACGCTTCACTTGATCGAATTGTTTTATCTATATCTCTCAATAATGATAAAACTCCATTATTACCTCATATTCGTCATGAAAACATTCCTATTGTTATCCATGACAACCTCTACCAAATTTCGGGGACGAAATTTCTTTAACGGGTGGGTACTGTAACGACCCGGAAATTTCCGACCAAATTTAAACCTTAATCTTTATATGTTTCCGACACGATAAGCAAAATCTGTAATGTTGAGTCTACAAAATTTGAAATCTATGTTTATGTAATCAATTACCCTTTAATCATGTCTGACGATTCACGAACAGCTGTGTGTATATTGATAGGTATAAATAATATATACTTATTAAATGAAAACGTTAACAAGGTATTAGATATATAATATTTGGTTAATTGATGAAACTTATTAAAATCATTATCATTGTTATTATTATTATCATTACCCATCACCTTTATACATATTCTATTACTAACTCTTAATATTTAATCTAATAAATGATACATGTATGCACGTTTTAAATTCTATATTATAGTATAACTATTATTATTATACTATTAATATTAAATATCTGTCACTATTTGTGTTTGATTCCTTCTTTCACAAATCAACTTGCAGAATATATGATATACATACACGAGAAATTCGACACCCACTATCTATCTTTTCCTGTGCTTAATTGGAATTTGTTTTCTCAGTGTACTTGTCTTTTTCATTCCCACTTATAGATTTAAATATATACATATGTTTATGTTTAAACACCACATTTTACACTAATATATAATTAGTACGTATGAATTTATTTGCATATGAAAAAAAAAAATCACCAAACCCCACTACTAGTTCCATAGTCTCTTCTTTTCTTGTTTCTTTTGTAAACCCACAAAACTAGATCAATCAAAACCCACATGCACCATTTTATTCATGAGCCATCACCTCTTCTTCTCCGGTCACCCTTGAACCACCCCCTTCCGCCACCACCAACAATTACCACGAGATCCATCATCACCCATACAACTTTCGGTTCACCACTACCATCGACTAAACACAATTGAAATTTTTTTTTTTTTACCCACGAGACATAAACTCACCCTCATATTCATAAGACTCGAGCCATGATGAGAACACCTATCACCACCATACTCGATTATCTCATTCTTTGTTCTTCTCCATTCGACCATCATGAATAACCCGTAACCACCACTTTGTTTCTCCAACCCGACACCACTATTACCGTGAAACACCAACCCGTCAACCATCCTTTCCACCACCACCTTCACACCCATTTGATCACTAATACAATCACCACCACTCGCCACCCATATCAACCACCACCGCAACCATTACCACCACACCTCTGCCACTGTATCAACACTCATCACTTTAATATCATCAACTAGCCACTACCACCGGATAACATAACAAACCGCCACCATCTTCACCACCTTCCACCTCTCTCTCTCTTCTATCTCTCTCCCTTTTCTCTCTACAACCGTTGCCGATAACAGCAGCCAGGATACTGCTGCGTGTCCTTTCCCTTCTATTCTACTCCTAATATGATGATACACAATGAAATGAGAAAAGGAAGTGATGATGATGGATGAAAGTGACGATGAATAGTTACGATACATGATGAGGATCGTGACACTTCTGTTACGGTTCATATATTTTTTTTTTCGAAGATTTGATGATGGTTCTATGACGATGATGATCAGGAAGATGATGATGATATGATGATAAAATTGGTGTTAACAATGATGAACAGTTCTGGGTTTAGTTTTTAAAGAAGAAGATGAAAAGAGTTAAAGGTTAAATATATTTAGAACATATATTAAATCAGAAAAACATAGATAGAGCAGTTGGTTGGGAGTGTGTCTGGAAAACAGAAGGTCCAGGGTTCGAACCCAGGCTACTGCAGTATTTTTTTTATTACCAAAAGATGCTGTTGGGCCGAAAAAACTAACACTTGTCTGTTGGGTCGTATATAATTTGTGCAGTTGGGCCGAATGTAATGTTGGGTTGATAGTTCGGTTTAAATGAGTTTAGGTTGCATTATAAATCAGAAAATTGGGATAGAGCAGTGGTATAAGAGTGTTGATGGTTTAGTGGGAGGTCTTGGGTTCGAGTCCTGTTTTGGGCAGTTTATTTCTTTTTAATGCTTCTAAGGTATTATTTGATATCATTATTATTATTATTATTATTATTATTATTATTATTATTATTATTATTATTATTATTATTATTATTATTATTATTATTATTATTATTATTATTATTATTATTACTATTATTATTATCATTATCATTAAAAATTATTATTATTATTAAAAATAACATTATTATTAAAGTTATCATTATAATTAAAATTATCATTTTAATTAAAAGTATCATCAAAAGTATCATTATTATTATTATTTTTATCATTGTTACTATTATTATCATAACTATCATTATCATTATTACTACAACAAATACTATTTATATAACATATAGTTATTACATAACTATACTAAAAATTACTAATATTAATACATGAATATGTTTAAATATTAATATGTGTGTTAATATATATATAAATGATATAGGTTCGTGAATCCGAGGCCAACCCTATACATGTTCCATGTCGTTCTATGTATTTTTACTACAAAATACAGTATGGTGAGTATATAGTCCCTTTTAAACTCTAAATATTTTTGGGCTGAGAATACATGCGCTGTTTTTTTTTATAAATGATTTATGTTATGGACACAAGTGATCAAAAATAAATTCTACGTTGAGTTGTACCATGGCATATTTCTTTATACTTGGTAGCTAATATTTACGTGAGGAGCGTAAACGCGAATCCTGTTGATAGATCTATCGGGCCTGACAACCCCAACCGGGCTGGACGACCAGTTTTAAATGGTTGCACAGTACTTCGTTTCGTTACTACACTTGGTACGGTGTAGGTTTTATTTAAGAATATGCTGCTGTGTTTTAAATGTTAAGTATGGTTATCAAGTGCTCAACGACTTTTCCTACACGAGGAGTGTATTTTGTATAAACATGAAATCTTGTGGTCCATAGTTATAACGTTGCTAGCATTAAACCTATATATCTCACCAACTTTATGTTGACATTTTAAAGCATGTTATTCTCAGGTACGAATTAAGTCTTCCGCTGTGCATTAGCTCATGTTAAGGATATTACTTGGAATCGATCATCGCAATGGAACCAAATGTTGAAGACTTCGTCCGGGAGGATAAGGTCGAGGTCCTCACAGTTTTCGCTCTAGAATCTTCATTTTAGCTCCGATTCTCATGATTCTTTTTGCACCATCTTCGTAATTACTTAATCTTCAATTCTAACTAATGAAGTGGGTATTTTGCCGATAAAGTTCGAATCTTTCTTGTTTTTGGGCCTTAATACCGGGGTGAAAACGTGACTTTTTATCCGATATCATTGTGTCTGTTTAAATACCACTAACTTGCTTTTATTTAATATTGTATTTAGGTACATCAAGAATCATGTTGGGGCTACTATCTCACAACTAGCCACAAAACCTTGCTGCTTTTACATCGAGTATTTTTAGCCCCTTTTTTATTTCTCTACATTCATAACCTTATTATTGTTTTTGTTTCTAAATTTCATATTGAAATCGAATATATGAAAGTATAGTTTCATTTTGATGATAATTAATGGCCGCAAAACACATATTTGAAGTCACAACTTTCCCCACAAAATTGGGCAAAATTTTGTAGAGAGTTTTCCAAAAAATTTCGATTGCAGATTAAGCCCATTTTCGCAAGATAACTAGAAAAGGGCACTGCGAGCAAGTCTTTCTTAAGGCTTTCCCCTGTTCGAAGTAGTTTAGATTCTGAAAATGACATTAATTATTTTTAAAGGTGAATTTTTGCACTTTTAGATCTTACGGTAAGTAATACCTTCACATGTGAATTGTTGTGCATGTTTAAATACCACTATGATACTTGTTTTTATTTAATATTGTATTTAGATATATCGAGAATCATGTTGGGGCTACTATCTCATCACTAGCTACAAAACGTTTCTGCTTTGATAAAGTCTTGTTTTTATTATTCGTGTACTTTTAGCCACTTTATTTCTCTAGATTCATAACCTTATTTTTGTTTTTGTTTCTAAATTTCATTTTGAATGCGAATATATGAGAGTGCATTTTCGTTTTGATGATAATTAATGGCCGCAAACACATATTTGAAGTCACTATATTCCCCACAAAATCGGGCAAAATTTTGTGAAGAATTCTCCGAAAGATTTTCGATTGCAGATTAGGCCCATTTTCACACGATAACTAGAAAAGGGTGATGCGAGCAAGTCTTTCTTAAGGCTTTTCCCCGTTTGAAGCAGTTTGGATTTCGAAAATGACATTTTACTATTTTTAAAGATGAATTTTTGCACTTTTAAATCTTATGATAAGTAATACCTTCACATGTGAATTGTTGTGTCTGTTTAAATACTACTATGATACTTATTTTTATATAATATTGTATTAAGGTACATCGAGAATCATATTGGGGCTACTATCTCAACGCTAGCTACAAAATGTTGTTGCTTTGATAACATCTTGGTTTTATTGTTCGTGTATCTTTAGCCGCTTTTTTATTTTTCTAGATTCATAACCTTATTTTTGTTTTGTTTATAAATTTCATATTGAATGCGAATATATGAGAGTAGTTTCGTTTTGATGATAATTAATGGCCGCAAAACACATATTTGAAGTCACTATATTCCCCACAAAATCGGGCGTAATTTTGTGGAGAATTTTCTTAAAGATTTTCGATTGCAGATTGGGCCCATTTTCGCAAGATAACTAGAAAAGAAAACTGCGATCAAGTGTTACTTAAGGCTTTCCCCCGTTGGAAGTAGCTTAGATTCTGAAAATGTCATTTTACTATTTTTAAAGATGATTTTTTTGCACTTTTAGGTCTTACGATATGTAATACCTTTAGATGTGAATTGTTGTGCCTGTTTAAATACCACTATGATACTTGTTTTTATTTAATATTGTATTTAGGTACATCAAAAATCATGTTGGGGCTACTATCTCACCACTAGCTACAAAATGTTCCTGCTTTGATAACGTCTTGGTTTTATTGTTCGTGTATTTTTAGCCGCTTTTTTCTCTAGATTCATAACCTTATTTTTGTTTTTGTTTCTTAATTTCATATTGAATGCGAATATATGAAAGTGTAGTTTCGTTTTGAAGATAATTAATGGCCACAAAACACATATTTGAAGTCACTACATTCCCCACAAATCCGGCGAAATTTTGTGAAGAATTTTCTGAAAGATTTTCGATTGCAGATTAGGCCCATTTTCGCAAGATAACTAGAAAAGGGCGTTGTGAACAAGTCTTTCGTAAGGCTTTCCCCCGTTTGAAGCCGTTTTGATTCCGAAAATGACATTTTACTATATTTAAAGATGAATTTTTGCACTTTTAGATCTTACGATAAGTAATACCTTCACATGTGAATTGTTATGTCTGTTTAAATACCACTATGATAGTTGCTTTTATTTAATATTGTATCTAGGTTCATCGAGAATCACGTTGGGGCTACTATCTCTCAACTAGCTACAAACCCTTGCTGCTTTTATAACGTCTTGGTTTTATTGTTCGAGAATTTTTAGCCGCTTTTTTATTTCTCTAGATTCATAACCTCATTATTGTTTTTGTTTCTAAATTACATATTGAAATCGAATATATGAGAGTATAGTTTCGTTTTGATGATAATTAATGGCCGCAAACCACATATTTGAAGTCACTACATTCCCAACAAAATTGGGAAAAAATTTGTGGAGAGTTTTCCGAAAAATTTTCGATTACAGATTAAGCCCATTTTTGCAAGATAACTAGAAAAGGGTGCTGCGAGAAAGTCTTTCTTAAGGCTTTCCCCCCGTTTGAAGCAGTTTAGATTTCGAAAATGACATTAACTATTTTTAAAGGTGAATTTTTACACTTTTAGATCTAACAATAAGTAATACCTTCACATGTGAATTTTTGTGCCTGTTTAAATACCACTATGATACTTGTTTTTATTTAATATTGTATTTAGGTACATCAGAATCATGTTGGGGCTACTATCTCACCACTAGCTATAAAACGTTACTGCTTTGATAACGTCTTGATTTTATTGTATTTAGCCCATTTTCGCAAGATAACTAGAAAAGGGTGATGCGAGCAAGTCTTTCTTAAGGCTTTCCCCCGTTTGAAGCAGTTTAGATTTCAAAAATGACATTTTACTACTTTTAAAGATGAATTTTTGTACTTTTAGATCTTATGATAAGTAATACCTTCACATGTGAATTGTTGTGCCTGTTTAAATACCATTATGATACTAGTTTTTATTTAATATTGTATTTAGGTACATCGAGAATCGTGTTGGGGCTACTATCTCACCACTAGCTACAAAATGTTGATGCTTTGATAACGTCTTGGTTTTATTGTTCGTGTATCTTTAGCTGCTTTTTTATTTCTCTAGATTCATAACCTTAATTTTATTTTGTTTATAAATTTCATATTGAATGCGAATATATGAGAGTGTTGCTTCGTTTTGATGATAATTAATGGCCGCAAAACACATATTTGAAGTCACAACATTCCCCACAAAATCTGGCAAAATTTTGTTGAGAATTTTCTCAAAGATTTTTTGATTCAGATTAAGCCCATTTTCCCAAGATAATTAGAAAAGGGCATTGCGATAAAGTGTTTCTTAAGGCCTTCACATGTGAATTGTTGTGGCTGGTTAAATACCACTATGATACTTGTTTTTATTTAATATTGTATTTAGGTACATCGAGAATCATGTTGGGGCTACTATCTCACCACAATCTACAAAACGTTCCTGCTTTGATAACGTCCTGGTTTTATTTGTCGTGTATTTTTAGCCGCTTTATTTCTCTAGATTCCTAACCTTATCATTGTTTTTGTTTCTAAATTTCATATTAAATGCGAATATATGAGAGTCTAGTTTCATTTTGATGATAATTAATGGCCGCAAAACACATATTTGAAGTCACTACGTTCCCCACAAAATCCGGTAAATTTTTGTGGAGAATTTTCTGAAAGATTTTCGATTGCAGATTAGGCCCATTTTCGCAAGATAACTAGAAAAGATCGTTGTGAGCAACTCTTACTTAAGGCTTTCCCCCGTTTGAAGCCATTTAAATTCCGAAAAAGATATTTTAGTATTTTTAAAGATGAATTTTTGCACTTTTAGATCTTATGATAAGTAATACCTTGAAATGTGAATTGTCGTGTCTGTTTAAATACCATTATGATACTTGTTTTTATTTAATATTGTATTTAGGTTCATCGAGAATCATGTTGGGGCTACCATCTCACAACTAGCCACAAAACCTTGCTGCTTTTATAACGTCTTGATTTTATTGTTCGAGTATTTTTAGCCGTTTTCTTATTTCTCTATATTCATAGCATTATTTTTGTTTTTGTTTCTAAATTTCATTTTGAATGCGAAAATATAAGAGTGCAGTTTCGTTTTGATGATAATTAATGGCCGCAAAACACATATTTGAAGTCACTACATTCCCCACAAAATCGGGCAAAATTTTATGGAGAATTTTTTGAAAGATCTTCGATTGCAGATTAGGCCTATTTTCACAAGACAACTAGAAAAGGGCGATACGAGCAAGTCTTTCTTTAGGCTTTCCCCCGTTTGAAGCAGTTTAGATTCTGAAAATGACATTTTTCTATTTTTAAAGATGAATTTTTGTGCCTGTTTAAATACCACTATGATACTTGGTTTTATTTAATATTGTGTTTAGGTACATCGAAAATCATGTTGGGGCTACTATCTCAATGCTAGCTACAAAACGTTGCTGCTTTGATAACGTCTTGGTTTCATTGTTCGTGTATCTTTAGCCGCTTTTTATTTTTCTAGATTCATAACCTTATTTTTGTTTTGTTTATAAATTTCATATTGAATTCGAACATATGAAAGTAGGTTCGTTTTAATGATAATTAGTAGCCGCAAAACACATATTTGATGTCACTATATTCTCCACAAAATCGGGCGAAATTTTGAGGAGAATTTTCTCAAAGATTTTCGATTGCAGATTAGGCCCATTTTCACAAGATAACTAGAAAAGGGCGCTGCAATCAAGTGTTACTTATGGCTTTCCCCCGTTGGAAGCAGTTTAGATTCCGAAAATGTCATTTTACTATTCTTAAAGATGATTTTTTTGCACTTTTAGATCGTATGATAAGTAATACCTTCACAGGTGAATTGTTGTGCATGTTTAAATACCACTATGATACTTATTTTTATTTAATATTGTATTTAGGTACATTGAGAATCATATTGGGGCTACTATCTCACCACTATCTACAAAACGTTACTGCTTTGATAACGTCTTGGTTTTATTGTTCGTGTATTTTTAGCCGCTTTTTTATTTCTCTAGATTCATTACCTTATTTTTGTTTTGTTTATAAATTTCATATTGAATGCGAATATATGAGAGTGTAGTTTCGTTTGATGATAATTAATGGCCGCAAAACACATATTTGAAGTCATACATTCCCCACAAAATCGGGCAAAATTATGTGGAGATTTTTTCGAAAGATTTTCGTTTGGAGATTAGACCAATTTTCAAAAGATAACTAGAAAAGGGTGATTCGAACAAGTCTTTCTTAAAGCTTTCTCTCGTTTGAAGCAGTTTAGATTCCGAAAAAGACATTTTACTATTTTTAAAGATGAATTTTTGTACTTTTAGATCGTTTGATAAGTAATACAATCACATGTGAATTGTTGTACATGTTTAAATACCACTATGATACTTGTTTTTATTTAATATTGTATTTAGGTACATTGAGAATTACGTTGGGGCTACTATCTCACCACTAGCTACAAAACCTTACTGCTTTGATAACGTCTTGATTTTATTGTTCGTGTATTTTTAGCCGCTTTTTTATTTCTCTAGATTCATAAGCTTATTTTTGTTTTGTTTATAAATTTCATATTGAATGCGAATATATGAGAGTATAGTTTTATTTTTATGATAATTAATGACCGCAAAACACATATTTAAAGTCACTACATTCCCCACAAAATCGAACAAAATTTTGTGGAGATTTTCCAAAAAAAATTCAATTGCAGATTAGGCCCATTTTTGCAAGATAACTAGAAAAGGGCACTGCAGTAAGTATCCCTTAAGTCTTTCCCCCGTTCGAAGCAGTTTAGATTTCAAAAATGACATTTTATTATTTTTAAAGATGAATTTTTGCACTTTTAGATCTTACTATAAGTAATACCTTCACATGTGAATTTTTGTGCCTGTTTAAATACCACTGTGATACTTATTTTTAGTTAATATTGTATTTAGGTACATCGAGAACCATGTTTGGGCTACTATCTCACAACTAGCCACAAAACTTTGCTGATTTTATAACGTCATGGTTTTATTGTTCGAGTATTTTTAGCCGCTTTTTATTTCTCTATATTCATAAATAATTTTTGTTTTTGTTTCTAAATATTATATTAAATGCGAATATATGAGAGTATAGTTTCATTTTGATGATAATTAATAGCCGCAAAACACTTATTTGAAATCACTACATTCCCCACAAAATCAGGCAAAACTTTGTGGAGAATTTTCTAAAATATTTTCAATTGCAGATTAGGCCCGTTTTCGTTAGATAACTAGAAAGCGGCGCTACGAGCAAAACTTCCTTAAAGATTTCCCCCGTTCGAAGCAGTTTAGATGCCAAAAATGACATTTTACTATTTTTAAAGATGAATTTTGCACTTTTATATCTTACGATAAGTAATACCTTCAAATGTGAATTGATGTGCTTGTTTAAATACCAATATGATACTTGTTTTTATTTAATATTGTATTTAGGTACATGGTTTTGATACAGATGGAATAGAATATTCCATCTCATCATCAGAGAATCCATCAACATAGATTGGAGAGGGAGTTGCTGCTAGTTCTTCTTCATCATCAAGAGCTTGCTAAGTAGGCTCTTCAAATAGTAACTCCTGATCTTCTTGACCAGAAGATGAAGTGGGGGCAGTTTCATCAAATGTGACATTAATGGATTCTTCAAAACAGCCTCTTCTTTTGTTGTAGACCCTATATGCCTTTGACATGTTAGAATATCCAAGAAATATTCCTTCATCAGCTTTAGCATCAAACTTACCAAGCTGGTCCCTATTGTTTAGAATGAAACAAGGAGTGCCAAATACATGAAGTAATGAAATTGAGGGTCTTCTTCCTTTAGCTTTTTGATATCTTTTCACTATTAAAGATCTATTCTGGGTAAAACAGATAGTATTCACAGCTTCTGTCCAGTATGTATTCTTCAACCCAGACTCAGCTAACATAGACCATACTGCTTCAATGAGAATTTCGTTTCTTCTTTCTGCCATACCATTTTTTTGTGGTGTTCTCACAACAGAAAAGTTTTGTGAAATACCTTTGTCAGCTCAAAATTCTTCCAGTGTTGCATTTCTGAATTTTGGACCATGATCACTTCTTAGCTGCTTCACTAATTGCCCATTCATTAGTTTCATTCTTTCGATGAAATTGATAATTTCATCAACAGCTTTACTCTTTTGCTTAAAAAAGAATACCCAAGTGTATCTGGAATATTCATCAACAATAATCAGTGTATACTTCTTCCCACTACAGCTGGCTACATTAACATGACCAAACGTATATGAAGTAGGTGAAATGGTTTCTCAACAGATGAAATCTGCTTTGACTTGAATGAAGCATGATGATGCTTCCCTTTTTCACAACGAGGACACAATCTGTCCTTCACATAAGACATTGTGGGTAGCCCAGACACCAAACTTCTACTTGATAATTTGTGAATATATTTGAAGTTGAGATGTGAGAGTCTCTTGTGCCATAACACCTTAAGGTTGTCTGCTGCTTTGAATAAAAATAGGTATCAGTTGTTGTGACTACTGTGTTCATGTCAATTTGATACATGTTCTCATGTCTTTTTACTGTCAGCAGTGGCTTCCCTGTCTTATCAAAAATAGTGTCAATTTTTCTTCTGAATTGGACTATCTTATTTTTGCTTGTCAGTTGGCTTATACTGAGTAAGTTGCGTTTAAGCCCAACGACATATGCCACTTTTGAGAATGTAACATTCCCATTTGTTAAAGTACCAAAACCCTTTGTATAACCCAACGAATTATCTCCGGATGAAACAACTGGACCATCCTTTTATTGATAGTCCATTAGTAGGGACTTACATCCAGTCATATGTCTCGAGCATCCACTGTCGAGATACCAGATTTGTTTGTTTTAAATGCTCGGCACAGTAGCTAAGAGATTAGTTTTTTTTGGGAACCCATCCAAGGATAGGTTCTGGAAGAGTCATCTTCGATGCTTTCTTCCTTGCTGCTTGATTAATTTGAGGGGTAGCAGCATTGGGGTACATAGTTTGGGTACATTGGTTGGACAAGTGAGCTTTGCTGCCACATTTGTAGCATTTTCTCACTTTTGGTCTCGGTAGCTAGTTCGCAGTAGATGTACTGGGTGACTGGTTCTGCTGCTGGCTTCGAGTGACAACCAGTAGCAGTTGGTTGATCTTCACAGTCAGTATCTCAGCAATAGATGTCTCAGTACTTGATTCTACTGTTTTCATTTTTCCCTTATGGGCAGCTTTTGTCTTGGAACCGGTACCATTAACGTGATTTACTGCTTTGCCTTTAGATTTTAACTTACCAATGTAGGAAGTTACTGGTTTGTCTGCTGCTACTAGTTGACCAGCAGGAGTCACTTTAGACTTACCATAGTCAGGATTTACTGGTTCATCTGCAGTTGCTGGTTGATCAGTATGACTTTTAGCAGTAGGCTCAGCATTCAGACAACTTAAAGATTCAACTGATTTTGAATTTCTTAGATTATTTTTAGTTATTTCCTTCTTGATCTGTCTTTTCTTGGGAGTAATGTAGTAGATGCTTGAGGGATCAGTAATCTCATCATTTGAAATACTGATTTCCTTAGCTTTAACTTCACTCTCCAAAATATCTTTCATGGACGGTGGTGGGGTCACTGTAGGTCTGACAAACTCATTTATTAAGATCTTTTTACCCCTAACTATCTTGGCAAAGGTGTTTGGCAAGACAGCTTCAGGATCAATTTCAATAGTGGGGTCCATAAAAGTGACTTCTGAAAGAGCAGCAGCAGCAGCATAGTCACCAGCAAAGAAAGCTTCACCTTGAGCGGGCACCTGCTCATTAATACACTTGGCTATGCGTTGAGCAGATGTATACCATGAAGCAACAATCTTTTTAAGATTGTTCAGCTGGTCTTTGACTTCTGCTGCCTCAACGTGAAGGGACTTTAAAGCAAAATTCTATTTTTTAAGTTTGGAAATTTCATCTTTCAAGATTTTAATTTCATCAGATTTGCCTTTAAGTTTTTCATTTAAAGATTTAATGTCAGTTTTAAAAACTTATTCACGTTTACTGCCTCTGCATAAGTCAACTCTTAAATAGTCAAACATTTCAGCTTTTTCATAATCAGTATAAGTTCAAAAATTATCAACCTTATACAGCATATCAGATTTCCATTGAGGTGAATCTCTTTTTGAGTCAGCTTCCCTCATATCAGCCAGAAATGTGCTACCATTATCATCCTCATCAAACTCCTCAACCTCTTTCGCCATCAAACACAACTTTTTACCAGAACCATAACCTACACAATCTTCACCAGTTTCACTATCAGAAGATGAAGATGAGCTGGTTCCATCCCAATCATGAACAGAAACTAGCACCTTTTCTGGTTTCTTCTCCTTCTTATCAGTCTTTGAACTTTCTTTCATTTGGGCCTTCATAGCCTTGTACTTGTTCTTGTACTTTTCAACTTTTGAAAATGTGTTAGCATGTGAGGAAGGTTTTCTGGACATGCACTCAGTTGCAAAGTGTCCTATCTTCCCACAATTATAACACTCAGGTTTTGGGCCATTGACTGACTTACTACCATACCTAGCACTTGGCTTCTTACTCACTTTGTATGGCTTGTTGGTTCTACTATGAATGAACCTTTTGAACTACCTAGCCAACAATGTCATACCTTCAGCAAACCCTTCAACATCATCATCATCACTGCTTTCCTCAGATCCAGTACCACTATCCTCCTCTTCAGCTGACTCTTCTTCTTTGTCATCAGCTTTTGAACAAGTAAATCCTTTTGAGCTTTCCTTTTAGCAGCAGAAACAAGAGCAGTATCATCTGACTTTGTAGATTTTGAAGTGGTGGGGGCAGACTTAAAGTTTTCTTTTAAATTAAGATCAAGTTTGGCCTCTGCCTTCTCATGGTTACAAAGTGTACCATACAGAGATGACATGTTAAAATTCTTTAAAGTCTGAGTAGATCTTAATGGCTCAGTAACAGGTTTCCATTTAGCAGGCAGTGAGTCAATGAATTTATTGACTTGTTTAAAATCAATATATGTGATTTTCAAGGTAAGCAAGTCAGCAACTAAAGAATTAAACCTAGGTTTCCTTAAGGGTCTCACTTTTGTAGGTAAAGAACATTTCATATTCTCTTTTTAAAGCTATAATCTTATTTTGCCTAACTTCATCCATACCCTCATATGTTACATCAAGATAGTCTAACATAGCTTTAGCATTCAGTTTTCCCTTATTCAATTTGAATAGATAGTTAGGTAATGTTATAGCTAACAAGGTTCTGATCTTTGGGTTAAGTCTAACACGGCGTTTGTTCTCAGCATCCTATCTGGATGGTGAAAGGACAACCTCTCTTATAGGAATAGCTGGAGTGTCTGCTATAGCAGGAACGCTTTTAAGTGTTTCAGTAGGGATGAATGGTTCATCAGTTGCAATGCCAGGCATGCGTGGGTCAACAGACTCAAGATGGAGCAAGAACCTAGCCTTCCAAGTTTCATACTCATCTTCATCAAATTTGGGTGGTCTATTGGATGACCTATTTTTAAGGTAAGCTGTATTGATATATGCAGCCATTAGATAATTCAGTTCCAAGATATGAGATTATCCAGAATGAAGCTCTGATACCAGTTGTTGGTCCCTTGATTAAAAACAGGAATATTGTAGAGGGGCGGTGAATACAATTCTTTTCAATTAACTTAACAGTTAAAACAATTTAGTATTCAAGTAAGTAATTTAAATAGAGTCTAAGATAATTTTTAACTGTTTATTCTTTATTGATTGAATCACAAAAAATTACAACTACCCTTGACAGAATGATAGTTGGTTGATACAGATTATACCTAAGTTATAGCTATCGAGGATATCTAAAAGCTATTACAAATTTGGACACTAAATAAATAAACCTACACCAGTTATTACAATATTGGATACTTCTATTTATAGTAGTCCTATTATCCATGTAATTGTTTAATTGTCCACTGGTACATAGGATGATGTACTTGTGAGGACAACTACATCAGAGAACGTACTCTTTTCTTTTCTCTTTGGTAGCTATTTGCAGGAACACCCCAATTCGGTTTGGCACCTCTATTTCATTAAACAAATAGAATGTTGTGTTCCCTAGGCGTTGACAAAGAATAACACATGTGTGCACATGCGTTAAACTTATGCATTCCCACGTGGTCTTGTAAGGTCACTTGTCAACTGCCGACGCGTAATCTTTTCTGTTCAACTTTGTCTTCGACTTCTGTTAAATAGTACAATTGATGTAGACCACTCAGGAAACTACTATGCTTTAATGGAGCATAGTTGTCTTGTGTAGTAGGCTGCTTACCAGCTATGCTGGTTCTTCTACGTTGAGTCACTTGATCTTCATGATTTACTTGGTACTCATCCTATGCTATTTAAAGAATACTGTCTACCTTGTGCAGGTAGACTAGGCAGCATACTAAATACTCGACACAGCAATATTTGCTGTCTATACGTAAACAAACTTGTGCTGGCTACACATAACATTTTACTTTACATATCTGCTGTTTTGTCATAATTAAATCCGTAATTACTTTGGGGACTAAACAATCTCCCCCTATTTGACAACTAGCCACAAAACCTTGTTGCTTTGATAATGTCTTAGTTTATTGTTCGAGTATTTTTAGCCGCGTTTTTATTTCTCTAGATTCATAACCTTATTTTTTTTTGTTTCTAAAATATCATATTGAATGCGAATATACGAAAGTGTAGTTTCGTTTTGATGATAATTAACGGCCGCAAAACACATATTTGAAGTCACTACATTCCCCACAAAAATGGGGCAAAATTTTGTGGAGAATTTTCCGAAAAATTTTCAATTGCAGAATAGGCCCATTTTCGAAAGATAACTAGAAAACGGCGCTACGAGCAAGACTTCTTTAAGGTTTTCCCCCGTTCGAAGCAGTTTAAATCTTACGATAAGTAATACATTCACATGTTAATTGTTGTGCATGTTTAAATACTACTATGATACTTGTTTTTATTTAATATTGTATTTAGGTACATCGAGAATCTTGTTGGGGCTATCATCTCACAACTAGCCACAAAACATTGCTGCTTTGATAACGTATTGGTTTTATTGTTCGAGTATTTTTAGCCCTTTTTATTTCTCTAGATTCATAACCTTATTTTTATTTTTGTTTCTAAATCAAATTGAATGCGAATATATGTGAGTGTAATTTCATTTTGATGATCATTAATGGCCGCAAAACACATATTTGAAGTCACTAAATTTCCCACAAAATTGGGCAAAATTTTGTAGAGAATTCTCCAAAATATTTTCATTTGCAGATTAGGCCCATTATCGCATGTTAACTAGAAAATGGCGCTACGATCAAAACTTCCTCAAGGCTTTCCCCCGTTCGAAGCAGTTTAGATGCCAAAAATGACATTTTACTATTTTTAAAGGTGAAGTTTGCACTTTGAGATCTTCTGATAAAATAATACCTTCACACGTGAATTGGTGTGCCTCTTAAATACATCTATGATACTTGTTTTTATTTAACATTGCATTGAGGTACATCAAGAATCATGTTGGGGCTACTATCTCACAACTAAATACAAAACCTTGTTGCTTTAATAACGTCATAGTTTTATTGTTCGAGTATTTTTAACCGCTTTTTTATTTCTCTAGATTCATAACCTTATTTATGTTTTTGTTTCTAAATATTATATTGAATGCGAATATATGAGAGTGTAGTTTCATTTGATGATAATTAATTGCGGCAAAACACATATTTAAAGTCACTACATTCCCCACAAAATCAGCCAAAATTTTGTGGAGAATTTTTTAAAATATTTTCAATTGCTGATTAGGTCCATTTTCACAAGTTAACTAGAAAACTGCGCTACGATCAAAACTTCCTTAAGGCTTCCCCCGTTCGAAGGGGTTTAGATGCCAGAAATGTCATTTTACTATTTTTAAAGGTGAATTTTGCACTTTTAGATCTTACGATAAGTAATACATTCACACGTGAATTGTTGTGCATGTTTAAATACTACTATGATACTTGTTTTTATTTAATATTGTATTTAGGTACATCGAGAATCATGTTGGGGCTATTATCTCACAACTAACTACAAAACCTTGCTGCTTTAATAACGTCTTGGTTTTATTGTTCGAGTACATTTTTAGCTACTTTTTTATTTCTCTAGATTCATAACCTTATTTTTGTTTTTGTTTCTAAATAACATATTTAATACGAATATATGAGAGTGTATTTTCTTTTTGATGATAATTAATGGCCACAAAACACATATTTTAAGTCACTACACTCCCCACAAAACTCGGGCAAAATTTTGTGGAGAATTTTCCGAAAAATTTTTAATTTCAGAATAGGCCTATTTTCGCAAGATAACTAGAAAACGGCACTACGAGCAAGACTTCCTTAAGGCTTTCTCACGTTCAAAGCAGTTTAGATGTCGAAAATGACATTTTACTATTTTTAAAGGTGAATTTTGCACTTTTAGATATTACGATAAGTAATACATTCACACGTGAATTGTTGTGCATGTTTGAATACTACTATGATACTTGTTTTTATTTAATATTGTATTATGGTAAATCGAGAATCATGTTGGGGCTACTATCTCACAACTAGCCACAAAACCTTGCTACTTTTATTACGTCTTGGTTTTATTGTTCGAGTATTTTTAGCCCCTTTTTTATTTCTCTAGATTCATAACCTTATTTTATTTTTGTTCCTACATATCATATTGAATGCGAATATATGAGAGTGTAGTTTCGTTTTGATGATCATTAATGGCTGCAAAACACATATTTGAAGTCACTAAATTTCCCACAAAATCGGGCAAAATTTTGTGGTGAATTTTCCGAAAAATAGTCAATTGCGGAACAGGCCTATTTTCGCAAAATAACTAGAAAACGACACTACGAGCAAGACTTCCTTAAGGCTTTTCCCCGTTCAAAGCAGTTTATATGCTGAAAATGACATTTCACTATTTTTAAAGGTGAATTTTGCACTTTTAGATCTTACGACATGTAATACCTTCACATGCGAATTGTGGTGCCTGTTTAAATACCACTATGATACTTGTTTTTATTAATATTGTATTTAGGTACATCGAGAATTATGTTGGGGCTACTATCTCACAACTAACCACAAAACCTTGCTGCTTTAATAACGTCTTGGTTTTATTGTTCGAATATATTTTTTGCCGCTTTTTTATTTCTCAAGATTTATAACCTTTTTTTTGTTTTTGTTTCTAAATATCATATTTAATGTGAATATATGAGAGTGTAGTTTCGTTTTGATGATAATTAACGGCCGCAAAACACATATTTTAAATCACTACATTCCCCACAAAAATCGGGCAAAATTTCGTGGAGAATTTTCCGAAAAATTTTCAATTGCAGAATAGGCCTATTTTCGCAAGATAACTAGAAAATGGCGCTACGAGCAAGAAATCCTTTAGGATTTCCCACGTTCGAAGCAGTTTAGATGTCAAAAATGACATTTTACTATTTTTAAAGGTGAATTTTGCACTTTTTGATCTTACGAGAAGTAATACATTCACATGTGAATTGTTGTGCATGTTTGAATACTACTATGATACTTGTTTTTATTTAATATTGTATTATGGTAAATCGAGAATCATGTTTGGGCTACTATGTGATGCCCCGTACAAAATTAATGTGTACGGATCATCAACAACAGGTCCATTACAAGGTTACAACACTGTATGCTGTTTTAAAACAAGTTTGCATTCCAAGAACGATAATGTTTTACAAAAGGTAGCGTGCCTCTACGAATAGAAAGTATTAATATAAGGACGTGACACGAAGGTCATTACAAAGCCACTATTCAAATATAACATAAGTTAAGAATGCAAAGTAAAAGTTTTATAATTGAGACATCTCTAAGCAATGCAGCAGAAGTCTAACACCGAGAGTCTAATACAGCGGAAGCAACAACGTCTAAGCACCTGAGAAATAACATGCTTAAAGTCAACGCGAATGTTGGTGAGCTATAGTTTAATTGTAACAGTAATGTAATGTAGGCCACGAGATTTCGTATTCAAAACACTATGAAAATTATATGTTTAACCGTAGGCATTTGGTAACTAACTTAACGTAAATATTACCCCCTAAAAGTACACTTGGCGAGTGCGTATGTTCTCAAAGTATTAAACACCCGTTAATTGCTAGCGCGACTAGCTTTAGTGGGGATGTCAAACCCTCTGGATCCAAATCTAAGATTCGCGTTCACCAGTTCAAAAACCAATGACTAAACGTTACCGAGCTAAGGGGAAAGTTTATGCCATTATATCACCCACACATATATAAAGTTTAAGTACTCGTGCCTAGTAAGTAAAACATAAAAAGCGCATGTATTCTCAGTCCCAAAAATAGTTAAAGTAAGAAGGGATGCTATAACTCACAGTGAAAGTGCGGTAAAAGTCGATACGAGATAAGTAAGCAAGTAAGTCGGTCCGAAAGGTCCTCAACCTAAGTCAAAAGTTACTAAGTCAGTAAATCGTCTTAAAGGGTTTAAAAGTACGTAATTTAAGTCTTAAGTATCATCATCATCAACATCATACGTAAAAAGTAAAGTAAGTTTTCAATCAAGAATAGAGATCAAAATAAAAGCTGACTTCGTTCAGCTGCTACGACCTCTATACAAACTAAAATGACATGTGACCCATGGCCAAGGCTCTGTATGTGAGTCCTCTAACTGTTGACCAATTTTCAGAACCCAAGTCATCTTCATTTGACCGTGGCGACGGTTTAAGTGCGAGTAGGTCAGAATTTTTAGCACAACGTTACAATGGCGTAGTGACTTTCGGAAGGCTATAAATCCTAAACCGTACATCGGATTTAGGCGAGGCCTAAACGAAAAGTCATCTACTCGAACTGAAGTATTTGGAAATTAGCTTTTCCAGAAGCCCAGGAGCCTGATTAGAGCATGAAAAACAGAAAGCAAGTGCTCTGGTGGGTTTCTTGGTGTTTGATGCTCATCACGGTTCTCATCCTTGATGCGTATAAGACTCAAGTGTACAACTCTTGATGTTTTAGCATCACTTTAACCAAGGTTTAACCATCAACACACAAATTTAAGACTAGGAAATAAAATACAACTCATGTAAGAGTTTGAGCAAGATGATGAACCAAAGTTACAACAATTTCCTAGTTTCAACACAAATATAAGTTCTACTAAACCATAAGCTTTGAATCAAACTAAATAAACAATATCTTAAGTCATGGAACTTCGATATTAGCTAAGTATTAAAGACCTTAGACTAAAAAGTCTAGATCTCATGTTCTTGGTGAAAACCTAAGTCATAACACTTAGACTTTCAACTTTTACACAACCATAAGTTACAAAACTTAGATCTTGTAAAGTAAAGTGAACACAAGTTAATGAATTCTTGTTTTGACAAGCTAGATGACCATAAGTTACTTAACTTAGATTAACTTTAAATGAGTGAAAGTTATAAGCTAGGAAGCTTAAACATTCTTGTTCTTGAACCTTCAAAGTTAGACTTTGGTTACAAGATTTATGAGATCAAAGTTAAAAAGTAAATCTTTGACCAAGGAGCTTACATAAATCGAATTTCTCAAACATAAATGATAAATTTAAAGTTAAAACTAAACAAGTTCAAGTTTAGATTCTTTACATAAGGAGATATCAAGTCACAAGCTTGAATCTTCATAACATGAACTTTAAAGTTCCAATACTTGAACACAAAGAGGATCTTAAAGTATTTGATCCTTAGATTTATTACAAGTTTTATGTAGAACCAAAAGCTACAAAGCTTTGATCCTTGTTCTTGCTTCTTTATCATACAAGTAATTAAAGAATGCAAGGTAACATAAGGATTTAAGTTACAAGAACCAAAAATCCAAGAATAATAATGATGATGATGATTTACGGTTTTGGAGCAAAGAAGAGGAAAGAAAAAGAGTTTAAACCTTCAAGTTGTTCAAGAAAAGTTAGAGAGAAACTTGAGAGAAAAAGAGTGTGTGTTTTTGAAATGAAAATGTGAGTGTTAAGATGAAATGGTGTTGGTGGTGTGGGTACTCCTAGCCGACGATTTACATGGGTGAGGTGGGGGGACCATTTGCTTGCCATTGGGTGGTAGTACATGGTGGTGTAGGTATATGTTGGGTGGCATGGTATAATAAGGCTAAAACATGTAAGTAGTAGTACCAAGCATGCTTAATTCTTGTCTTATTTTCTAATGGAGTTTGTCTTGTGCTTCATGGGCTAATTAGTCCATTAGTTAGTCCATTAAGTGAGTCCATTAAGTTAAGTAGGTAGGGCCTTTAATAAGCTAGGTCCATTAAGGAGTTAAGTCCATTAAAACTAGCTAGTAAGCATTAGTAAACATTTAGCATAATTAAGGAACATAAAGCCAAGTAATTGTCATAAATAATTAACAATTATGTTTACGTAGTCATAATATTCTAATTATGATGAAAGTTTAACGTGTACCAAATACACAACTCATTTTAAACAATAAGTTACACTAACGTTCGTAATTGCAATCAAGGATCATGTCAAGTAACTAAGTACTTAAAAACACGTTGTAAGGCATTAACAAACGTAATTAACATAATTAATGATCCCAGCAAATAATCTAACTTAGTACGCACAAATACGCAGTTTCGTAAAACTAATAAATATAATTAAAAGTCGAAAAAGTTGGGTCGTTACATTACCCACCTGTTAAAGAAAATTTCATCCCGAAATTTAAGCTGAGGTAGGTGGTGGAGTCGGGAAAAGATGAGGATACTTCGGCATCATTTGATCCTCTCGTTCCCAAGTAAACTCAGGTCCTCGTTTTGCATTCCATCGGACTTGGACGATCGTAATCTTGTTGCGTTTCAAAGTTTTGACCTCACGGTCCATAATTTCAACATGTTCTTCCACGAAGTGGAGTTTGTCATCAATCGTAAGCTCTTCTAGTGGTATGAAAAGTTCTGGTTCAGCAAGACACTTCTTCAGATTTGATACGTGAAAAGTAGGATGAACGGAGCTCAATTGTGTCGGAAGATCCAAACGGTAAGCAACGGGGTCCAATACGCTCCAAGATTTCAAAAGGACTAATGTATCGCGGATTTAACTTTCCACGCTTTCCGAAACGGATAACACCTTTCCAAGGTGCGACTTTCAACATCACGCAGTCACCCACTTGAAATTCGAAATCTTTACGTTTAAGGTCGGCATAACTCTTTTGACGATCACGGGCCGTCTTGAGCCTTGCTTGGATTTCAACAATCTTCTAGGTTGTTTCATGAACGAGTTCGGGTCCGGTGATTTGCTTTTCACCCACTTCGGCCCAACATATAGGAGAACAGCACTTGCGGCCATAAAACGCTTCGAAAGGTGCGGCATTAATACTCGAATGATAGCTGTTGTTGTAAGAAAATTCGGCTAGCGGTAAATGCTTCTCCCAAGCTTTTCCAAAATCAATAACACAAGCACGCGGTATGTCCCAAGTTTGTCCGTCGGTCTGCGGGTGATATGCGGTACTCATGTCGAGACGTATTTCCAAGGCTTCTTGCAAGGTACGCCAAAATCTAGAAGCGAAACGGGTATCTCGGTCTGAAATAATCGATAAGGGCATACCATGACGAGATACAATTTCCTTTATGTATAATTGAGCGAGTTTGTCCATCGTATCAGTTTCTTTCATGGCTAGGAAGTGAGCAGATTTGGTAAGACGGTCAATGATAACCCAAATGGAATCATATCCGCCCACCATCTTTGGTAGTTTCGTAATGAAGTCCATCGTTATCCTTTCCCACTTCCATTGTGGGATTTCTGGTTGCTGAAGTAACCCAGATGGCCTCTGATGTTTGGCCTTAACCTTCGAACAAGTCAAACACATCCCAACGTAAGTAGCAACATCCTTCTTAAGATTAGGCCACCAATACTGTTCCTTGAGATCGTTACCGGCTCCTGGATGTATCGAATATCTTAACTTGTGGGCTTCGTTTAGAATAAGGCTTCGTAAATCCCCATATGTAACATCCCAGGTAACACGTTCCCCGTAGCATGATATTGTCCACTTTGCCCGTAGGCACACGGATTTTTCTTGGAGACCAAACACGACGAGCACTTTCCCAGGAGGTCACCCATCCACCCCGTTAAAAGAGAGTATACTTGTCGATGTCGCCAATGGAAAACTTGAAAAGGTTGACCATATTAGTCATGGAGCTATTATCAACATAGCTAGTGCAGATTTCGAAATCGATTTGATACCCATCAAACTGGGAAGTTTTGACGTGATCGTTGGTATGGATTGGTTGAGTAAGATAAGGGCCGATATTATTTGTGGAGATAAAGCTCTTCGTATACCACAAGGAGATGGCAAGCCACTGGTTATCTATGGAGAGAGATGTACCTCGAAGCTGAACCTCATTAGTTGCGTGAAAGCGCAAAAGATTATGAAGAAGGGACGTTTTGCTGTCCTAGCGCATGTGAAAGCGGTAGAAACTGAGGTGAAGAGCGTAAACGACGTTCGAATTGTGAACGAATTTTCCGATGTCTTCCCTGAAGAATTGCCTAGATTACCTCCGCCAAGAGCAGTAGAGTTTCAGATTGATTTAGTGCCAGGAGCTGCACCTGTAGCTCACACACCTTATAGACTCGCAAGAACTACTTGATCGAGGATTTATCCAACCAAGTTTCTCACCTTGGGGTGCACCTTTGTTGTTTGTGAAGAAGAAGGATGGATCCTTCCGTATGTGTATCGACTACCGTGAACTCAACAAATTGACTATCAAGAATCGGTATCCTCTTCCAAGAATTAACGATCTTTTTGATCAACTACAAGGATCGAGTGTCTACTCAAAGATTGATTTGCGATCTGGCTATCACCAGTTGAGGGTGAAGGAAAGTGATGTGATGAAAACTGCATTTAGAACTCGTTATGGTCATTATGAGTTTCTCGTGATGCCATTCGGATTAACCAATGCACCTGCCGTGTTCATGGATCTCATGAATCGTGTCTGCAAGCCGTACTTGGATAAGTTTGTTATCGTCTTCATAGATGATATCCTCATCTACTCTATGAGCGAAGAAGAGCATGAGGAACACCTCCGACTAGTACTTGAACTCTTGAGACAAGAGCAACTTTACGCCAAATTCTCCAAGTGTGAATTTTGGTTGAAGGAAGTTCAATTTCTGGGTCATGTTGTGAGCGACCAGGGTATCAAAGTTGATCCCGCCAAGATTGAAGCCATCAGCAAGTGGGAGATCCCCACTACTCCAACTCACATTCGCCAATTCCTAGGTCTCGCTGGTTACTACCGAAGGTTCATTGAAGGATTTTCTCTGATTGCGCGTCCTTTGACCGCACTGACTCACAAGGGCAAGAAGTTCATTTGGGAACCCGCACACGAATCAGCATTGCAAACTTTGAAGAATAAGTTAACCACCACACCTATCCTATCACTTCCTGAGGGCAGTGACGACTTTGTTGTTTATTGTGATGCATCAAAAAGTGGTTTTGGTTGTGTACTGATGCAACGATCAAAGGTTATTGCCTATGCCTCCCGCTAATTGAAGACTCACGAACGGAACTACACTACGCATGATCTTGAACTTGGAGCCATTATCTTTGCGCTTAAATTGTGGAGACACTATTTGTATGGAACTAAGAGTACTATCTTCACCAATCACAAGAGTCTCCAGCACATCTTCGATCAGAAGCAACTGAATATGAGACAACGTCGATGGATCGAGACGCTCAACAACTACGATTGTGAACTCCGTTATCACCCTGACAAGGCCAATGTTGTAGCTGACGCTTTAAGCTGAAAGGAGAGGATGGCACCTCTTCGTGTTAGGGCTCTGAACATCACCATCCATTCGAACCTCAACAGCCAGATCAGAGTAGCCCAAGATGAGGCTCTCAAGGAGGAGAATATATCTCACGAACATTTGAACATACTTGTCTCTCGATTCGAGGTTAGGGAGTCTGGACTCTGATGTTATGTCGGAAGAATTTGGGTACCTCTTTATGGAGATCTACGGAACCTTATACTTGATGAAGCACACAAATCGAGATATTCGATTCACCCTGGAGCAGGCAAGATATACCACGATCTTAAAGAACAGTATTGGTGGCCGAACCTTAAGAAGGGCGTTGCGACTTATGTTGGTAAGTGTTTGACTTGCTCGAAGGTTAAAGCCGAGCATCAGAGACCTTCTGGTTTGCTTCAACAACCAGAAATCCCACAATGGAAGTGGGAACGAATAACAATGGATTTCATCACCAAGCTACCAAAGACGGTGGGCGGATACGATACCATTTGGGTTATTGTTGACCGCCTCACCAAATCTACACACTTTCTAGCGATGAAGGAAACGGATACAATGGAGAGACTTGCTCAATTATACATCAAAGAGGTTGTATCTCATCATGGTGTACCTTTATCGATCATCTCCGATCGCGATCCCCGTTTTGCTTCTAGATTTTGGCGTTCTTTGCAAGAAGCCATGGGAACTCGTCTTGACATGAGTACTGCTTATCACCCCCAGACTGACGGGCAAAGTGAATGAACGATTCAGACCTTGGAGGACATGTTGCGTGCATGTGTCATTGATTTTGGAAAGGCCTGGGAAAGGCATTTGCCACTACCCCAATTCTCGTACAACAACAGTTATCACTCGAGCATTAATGCTGCACCTTTTTAAGCATTGTATAGCCGCAAGTGCCGATCTCCTATTTGTTGGGCCGAAGTAGGCGAAAAGCAAATCACCGGACCCGAGATAGTCCATGAAACAACGGAGAAGATTGCTTAGATTCAAGCTAGACTTAAGACTGCCCGCGATCGCCAAAAGAGTTATGCTGATCTTAAACGTAAAGACTTTGAATTCAACGTTGGTGATCGTGTAATGTTGAAGGTTACACCTTGGAAGGGTGTGATTCGCTTTGAAAAACGCGGAAAGCTAAACCCGCGATACATTGGTCCTTTCGAAATTTTGGAACGTGTTGGACCCGTTGCTTACCGTTTGGATCTACCAGCACAATTGAGCTCAGTTCATCCTACCTTCCACGTGTCAAACCTGAAGAAGTGTCTTGCTGCACCCGAACTTATCATACCATTGGAAGAACTTACAATTGATGACAAATTCCACTTTGTGGAAGAGCCTATTGAAATTATGGATTGTGAGATCAAGACTTTGAAACGCAACAAGATTCCGATCGTCCGAGTGCGATGGAATGCCAAACGAGGACCTGAGTTTACCTGGGAGCGAGAGGATCAAATGATGCGGAAGTATCCTCACCTTTTCCCGACTCCTCCATCTACCTCAGCTTAAATTTTGGGACGAAATTTTCTTTAACAGGTGGGTAATATAACGACCCTGGATTTTCCAACGTTTATTTATTAATAATTATTATTATTAATACGTGTGATTAAACAAATGTACGTTATTACATTTACATGTTGCCATGATTGCCCGAACTTGACTTTAATTGCCCAAAACGTCTTTGTGACACACGAAACTTCACGAATAATATTTTCAAGTATTATTTACATTCATGATTAGTTTTATTAATCATTTTAATTAACTAAGGTTTTTAGTTAATTACTTGGGCTTTAATTGGATTTATTTGTTAATTAAGTGAACTTGGGCTTCATTAGTGTTATGGACTTATGACTTTGGGCTTATAAGCCCACCCTACATTATTAATGGACTTAACTAGCCCATTCTACTTCATGTAAGTATCATTTTAGATGTAACTAGTTAGTTTATACAATTGGAATCTTGTTAGCTCTTAATCCCCATGCAAACCCATCTTATATCCAACTTTTGAAGACTTTACCATGCATGGACTAGTGAACATTTTTCTTCCCCCTCCCCCACTCCAAAGCCGTCGGCCTTCATGGTGTATAGGAGTATTTGATTCATTTTTTTTTACTACTTCACTCACTAATATCCTCACTTTTCTCTCTTTCAAAACACATACACAAAATACTTGTAACATTTCTCTCATATTCTCTCTAAACTTGTAAGCAACTTGAGCTTCTTTTTCTCTTCTTTTCTTCTTGTAAAAACCGAACCAAGTACCCTCTACATCATCATTCTTACTTGTTTGTTTACTTGATACTTGTTAGTTGTTGTTATTACTTACTTACTAGTTGTTATTTATTATTTACTTACTAGTTTCAAGAATCAAACTTACTAGTTTGATTCTTCATTTATCTTGTAATTTCAAGAACACCCAAGAACTAAACTTACTAGTTTATGTTCTACATATATTGTTTCAAAATATTGTAAGTTCATGTGTTGAAAGCATACTTGTGATTCATGAAGTAAACTTTAAAGTTTACTTTCTTAAAGATCAAACTTTGGTTTGAATCTTTAAAGTATGAACAACCATGAACAAATTACTTGTTTACTTAGTTTACTTCTTCATTTTATACACTTTAATTTCATGTTTGTTGTTGTTGTTGGTCAAGTACTATAAGTTAGTCTTGATCTCATACTTTCTTGAAATTTAAAGTTAACTTTAAAGATTCAAGAACATGGAAGAGTAACTCTTTATTTATAACTTTACATACTTGTGTTGGATTTAACTTAATAACCTTAGATCTAGACTTTTGGGTCTTGGATCTTCAAGATCTAACTAAGAACTATGTTCTACATCTTAAGATCTTGATTAGTTAGTTTACTTTCAAGTTTGTAACTTGTTTTTACTTTTAAAGTTCATGTAAGTGTTAGATCTAAGACCTTGATGTAACTTTGGTTCATCAACTTCATACAACTCTTAAGTGAGTTGATCTACATGTCTTAGACTCACACTTGTGTCATAATTGTCAAAACTTAGTTAGTATTACTTTTATATTTCATGTATGTGTTAAATCTAAGACTTTGATGTAACTTTGGTTCATCAAAACACTTGCAACACTTAATTGAGTTGTGCTTCACGTCTTAGACTTACACAAGGGTTATGATGGTCAAACCTTGGTAAAGATGATGTAAACACATCATTGAGTTGTACACTTGAAGCTATAGGCATCAAGGATGAGAACCATGATGAACATCAAGCACCAAAACCCACCGGAACCCACTTATCTTTCTGTTTCTGTTTACAGCCTACTGTTCTGCTGTTTCTGTAACAGAACAGTAAACCTGGGCTGCTGTAACCTTGATTTTCAAATATCTCTGTTTGATTAGATAACTTTTCATATAGGACTCGTCTTAATCCGAGTTACGGTTTAGGATTTATGGCTCTCCGATCGTCACTATGTCCTTTAACGTTGTGCAGAAATTTCTGACCTACTCGCACTTAGGCCGTCGCCACGGTCAAACAAAGACGAGTTTGCTTCTGTATATTTTACCACACTTAAAGGACTCATATACGGAGCCATGACCACTAGTCTCACTTTAATTCAGTAAGGGTAGAGGCCGTGGTGACTGACTGAAGTCAGCCTTTGTTTTAAACTACTTTCATGAACGAAACCTACTTTACACCTTTTGTTAAATGATGAATGATGATGACCCTTAAGACCTTATTTACATACTTTTAAACCTTTTTGGACAATTTACTGACTTAGTACTATTTGACTTAGGTTGAGGATCCGTTTGGACGACCTTCATTACTTGCTTACTTTCCGAGTCATACTTTACCGCTACTTTATCATTGTGAGTTATAGCATTCCCTTTTTACTTTAACTTATTTTGGGAACTGAGAATACATGCGGATTTTATGTTTTACATACTAGGCACGAGTACTTAAACTTATATATGTGTGGGTTATACAACGGCATAAACATTCCCTTTAGCTCGGTAACGTTTAATCATTGGTTTTTAAACCGTGAACGCGAATCTTAGATATGGATCCATAGGGTTTGACATCCCCACTCGGGCTAGTAGCGCTAGCATTTAACGAGTGTTTAATACTTCGTAAACATACGCACTTGCCAAGTGTACTATCAGGGGGTATAAACGTTAAGTTAGTTACCAAGTGCCCACGGTTAACATATACTTTATCATACTATTTTGAAACGCTCTTTGTAGCACTGAAATCTCGTGGCCTACCTTACATTACTGTTATACTTAAACTATAGCTCACCAACCGTTGTGTTGACGTTTTTAAGCATGTTTTTCTCAGGTGCTTGAGGTTAGCTTCCGTTGTGTACTAGTCGTGATGTAGACACCCGCTGCTTGGAGTTGTTATCGCATGAACTACTTTATTTTGCATTCAAACATTAGTACTTTTGAACTATGACTTGTAACGACCATTGTGGTCACATACACTTATTATTTGCTTCTACTTAGTGAAGCATGCTTTTAGATTGTAAAACATTCGATGTTGGTTTAGACATCACTCTATTTATGAATGCAAACTCTTTTTGAAATCGCATATAGTACTTAACCTTGTAATGATCCTGTTGTTGATGATTCGTACACGATAGTTTTGTACGGGGCATCACATTTGGTATCAGAGCTAGGCCCCGGACCAAACGTGCACAGCGAGGAGGCTGTGTCCCATTAGGGGGGAGGATTGTAACATCCGTCCCACATCGATTGGAGAGGGGAACGAAGCATGCCTTATAAGGGTGTGGAGACCTTTCCAAGCATGACGCGTTTTGGGACCACAAGCATAGCAGATCCCATGAGAACTCTACAATTAAGTGTGCTCAGGCAAGGGCACTACCAGGATGGGTGACCTCCTGGGAAAGTGCTCGTCGTGTTTGGTCGCCAAGAAAAATCCGTGAGCAACCTACGGGGGAGACAAGGGTACGTACCTATCTCTGCAAAGCAGACAATATCATGCTACGGGGAACGTGTTACCTGGGATGTTACACCATAACTAGGCACCCAAATCCTTCTGGCGAAATATCGGAGTCCAGTCTTCTTAACTTCGAATCGAGAGACGAGAATGTTCAAGTGCTCATGAGCTCCTTGAGAGCCTCATCTTGGGCTACTCGGATTTGGCTATTGAGATTTGAATGGATGGTGATGTTCAAGGCTCAGACACGAAGCGGTACCATTCTTTCCTTTCGGATCAAAGCATCAGCTACAACATTTGCCTTGCCAGGATGGTAACGAAGTTCACAATCATAGTCATTCAGCGTCTCGATCCATCGTCGCTATCTCATGTTCAGTTGCTTCTGATCGAATATGGGTTAGAGGCTTTTGTGGTCGGTGAAGATAGTGCTCTTAGTCCTATAAAGATAGTGTCTCCACATTTTTACTGCGAAGACAACAGCTCCAAACTCGCGATTGTATGTAATTTCGCTCGTGAACCTTCAGTTGACGAGAGGCATAAGCAATAACCTTTGTTCGTTGCATCAATACACAATCAAAACCTTGTTTCGAGGCGTCGCAGTACACAACGAAGTCGTCACTGCCTTCGGGAAGTGATAAGATAGGTGCGGAGGTTGCTTCAGGGTTTGGAATGCCAATTTTTGTTCGGTTTCCCAAACGAACTTTTTCCCTTTATGAGTCAATGCGGTTAACGGGAATGCAATCAGTGAGAAACCTTCGATGAACCTTCGATAGTAACCGACGAGGCCTAAAAATTGGCGAATATGAGTAGGAGTAGTGGGGGTTTCTCACTTGCTGATGACTTCAATCTTTGCGGGATCGACTTTGATACCCTGATCGCTCACGATATGACCAAGAAATTGAACTTCCTTCAATCAAAATTCACACTTGGAGAATTTGGCGTAGAGTTGATCTTGTCTTAAGAGTTCAAGCACAAGTCGAAGATGTTGCTCATGTTCTTCTTCGCTCTTTGAATAGATTAGGATATCATCTATGAAGTTGATAACGAACTTGTCTAGGTACGGCTTGCATACGTGGTTCATGAGATCCATAAACATGGCAGGTGTGTTGGTTAAACCGAATGGCATCACAAGCAACTCATAATGACCATAACGAGTTTGGAATGCAGCCTTAAGTACATCGATCTCCTTCACCCTCAACTGGTGATAACCTGATCGCAAATCAATTTTAGAGTAAACGCTTGATCCTTGCAGCTGATCGAAAAGATCGTCAATCCTGGGAAGGGGATACCGGTTCTTGATCGTCAACTTGTTGGGTTCGCGGTAATCAATACACATGCGGAAAGATCCTTCCTTCTTCTTTACAAACAAAACAGGTGCGCCCCAAGACGAAGAGCTTGGTCGGATGAATCCACGGTCTAGCAGTTCTTGTAGTTGACTCTGCAACTCTTGCATTTCGGAAGGTGTGAGTCGATAAGGTGCACGAGCTACAGGTGCTGCTCCTGGTACTAGATCAATCTGAAACTCTACTGACCTCGGTGGGGGTAATCCTTGCAATTCTTCTGGAAAAACGTCGGGAAATTCGTTCATAATTCGTACATCATCTACGCTCTTCTCCTCCGTTTCTAGCTTCCTCATATGTGCTAAAACCAAAAATCGCCCTTTTTTCATGACCTTTTTTGCCTTCGTGCAACTAATAAGGTTCAGCTTTGGGCTACATCTCTCTCCGTAAACAATCAATGGCACACCATCTTCGCGAGGTATACGAAGAATCTTCTCACCACAGATAACTTCTGCTTTTACTTTGGATAACCAGTCCATACCAACTATCACATCAAAGCTTCCCAACTTAATGGGTATCAAGTCAATCTCGAAATCTACACCAGCTAAGTTTATAATACCTCCTCGGTCAATTTGGTCAACTTTTTCAAGTTTCCCATTGGCTACCTCAACAAGAATGCCCTCGTCTAACGGAACTAATCACCAGTCTATCTTAGAACAAAAGTGTCTACATACATAACTCCTATCGGCACCAGTATCAAACAAGACGGAAGCTAATAGTTTATTAATGGTGAATGTACCTGTGACCAAGTCAGGATCCTCACGGGCATCCCTGGTGTTCATGTTGAAGACTCTTCAACGTGCTGGCCCGCCATCCTTCTTCTTGTTCGGACATTCATTCTTGAAGTGACCCTGCTGGCCGCATTCAAAGCATTTCTTTGGCCTATTCGAATTTGTGCTCACAGCTGGGGTGGTGATCTTACAATCTTTGCCGATGTGTCCCGTCCTCTTACACTTTTCACATACCACGTTGCAGTACCCAGTATGATGCTTGTAGCATCTCTTACACTGCGAAAGGCTACCTTTGTAGTTAGGGTTCGAGCTAGGGTTCAGGTTAGGGTTCCTCCAGTCGTTGTTTCCCTTGAAATTTTCATACTTCTTAACTGGGTTCTGATCAAAACACTTTCCTTTGTTTTCGTCCCACTTACATTTTCCATTGCTAGCTCCCAATTCCGATTTTGCCTTTTCTGGCTCTTGTTGGGTAATTTGATTCATCAGAGTGTGTGCCATGCGCATAGCTTCCGGGACATTTTCTGGTTTCGAAGAGGTGACATTTCCCTGAATGGTCTTGGGAAGTCCCCACAAATACCATTCCATTCGCTTAAATTCAGGAGTGACCATCGTGAGGCACATCAAATCTAACTCCAAGTACCTTCAGTTATAGCCATCAAGATCAGTTCCTACAACCTTCAGTTCCAAAAACTCTGCTTCCATCTTCTGAATTTCGGTTCTGGGGCAGTATTCCTTGATCATAGCACTCTTAAACTCCTCCCATGGTGTAGCATAATCCTCGTCAATTCCCTGAGCCTGGGCGAGTATATTCCACCAGGTTAAAGCGCCATCCGACAGTGTGCAGGAGGCGTACTTAGTTTTGTTCACTTCGGAGCAGTTACTCACATGGAATACAGATTCCAACTTCTCAAACCATCTCGTCAGCCCAACTGGTCCTTCAGTACCAAAGAAATTGTGGGGCTTGCAGCTTTGGAATTCCTTATAAGTGCACCCGTTATGAATGTTCTGGTTAGCCGGTGGTGCTTGGGGGTTGGCATCCGCCATAGCTGCGGCTACTCGAGCAGTTATCATCTCCTCAATCTGTGCCGCTGTGGGCAAGTCCCTTGGAACTCTTCTGATTTCCATTGATCTTCTAAAAAAAAATTTCGACTTAAGTCAAAATTCAGCACTCAATAATTCATAATGCTATGGTATAAGGTAATCAATTTGGAAACAGCACAATACATGTTAACTAAGCATGGAAAACTAGTTGCAGATAGCACAAAAACCATCATGTAATAATTTAAGTAAAACGCCGTACAGTAATTCAAACAACATAAATTTCATTCATTAATAAGAAAGTTTGCGTACAACTTCATAAGGTTCATACAATACTTGAGTAATACATGAAACTACTAGCGGAAATACATGATAGAATCTAATACAATAGTCCTATGGTGAGGGTGGGTAAAAGATGTCCATTATGTGGGACATCTGGTCCTCGAGCTCAGTCACCCGAGCACAGAGGGTAGGCACTTCCCTCGTCTGCTCCTCGACGGTGGGAGATGCTGGTGGGGCAGGTGGTGCAGGTGGCGCCAGTGGTATAGATGGTGCAGTACCAGAAGTAGATGGCGCATAACGGACGACCTTACGCACGAATGGATCAGCAGGATATGGCACAAGCCGCTTGCGGGCCGTGACCCTAACCAACAGTCCACGTGCGTTCATGAACTGCTTACCTCCGTTAACCCCTGGAATAACAGTACCATTGAAGCGGTACCGCTTCTTCGGTGGGGTAGAGGGTGGCTGCACGGGCTCCTCCTCGGAGTCCTCCTCAGAATCCTCCTCGGGATCCTCCTCACTAGTCTCATCGGATGATGAATCGTCTGAATCATCTGAGGGTGGATGTGCCTGGCCGGTGGTCAAAAGTCGATATCTGAAAGGTGGAATCGGCAGGACTCGTCCGTCAACGGTGCGTCTAACCCAATGTCCACGCTCATTACGGAAAGGACCATCCCCATTTCCCCCAGGAATCATAGTACCACCGGAATGGTGCTGTGGCTTCGGGAGTCCAGGGCTGGGTGGAGTTGGAATCTCCGCGGGATCCTCGTGTCTGTTTGAGATGACCATCAGGTTAGGTGCGTGGCTACTGTCCCCAGAGGGCGAATCACTAGAGTCGTCGGAGGGTAGCTGTGACGGGATCTATGAATCAGCAACAATCGTAGGCGAGGTAGCAGATGAATCTGAGTCGCTCTCCAAATCAATGATAATGGGCGGTATATCCGACATCTGAACAAGGAAAAATAACTTTTTCCATATCAGTAAGACATATAGCAAGCACATAATAAGGCAAAATATCTACAGCAGCCTAGATCGTCTATAGCAGTACATAGCATGGCAATAATAACAATATCATACCGAAGTAACATGAAATCAAAAGCAGATAGTAGCATGCAGTAGCAAGAATAAACAGTAGCATATAGCAAGTCTATATAGCAGTAAAAGTAAGCTGTAGTATGCAGCAAGTTTCGCAGAAACAAGTAAACAAGCAAGTTGTAGATTAGTCATATTAGCGAATCCTACTCGGCTCGGTCAAGACTCACTAATGCAACCTAATTCCCTACAACCATTGCTCTGATACCAAATGTGATGGCCCGTACAAAATTAACGTGTACGGATCATCAACAACAGGTCCATTACAAGGTTACAACACTATATGTTGTTTTAAAACAAGTTTGCATTCCAAGAACGATAACGTTTTACAAAAGGTAGTGTGCCTCTACGAATAGAGAGCATTAATATAAGTACGTGACATGAAGGTCGTTACAAAGCCACTGTTCAAATATAACATAAGTTACGAATGCAAAGTAAAAATTTTATAATTGAGACATCTCTAAGCAATGCAGCGGAAGTCTAAGACCGAGAGTCTAATACAGCGGAAGCAACAACGTCTAAGCACCTGAGAAATAACATGCTTAAAAAGTAAACACGAATGTTTGTGAGCTATAGCTTAATTGTAACAGTAATGTAATGTAGGCCACAAGATTTCGTATTCAAAACAGTATGAAAAGTATATGTTTAACCGTGGGCACTTGGTAACTAAATTAACGTAAATATTACCCCCTAAAAGTACACTTGGCGAGTGTGTATGTTCTCGAAGTATTAAACACCCGTTAATTCCTAGCGCGACTAGCCCGAGTGGAGATGTCAAACCCTATGGATCCATATCTAAGATTCGCGTTCACCGGTTCAAAAACCAATGATTAAACGTTACCGAGCTAAGGGGAAAGTTTATGACATTATATCACCCACACATATAAATAGTTTAAGTACTCATGCCTAGTAAGTAAAATATAAAAAGCGCATGTATTCTCAGTCCCAAAAATAGTTAAAGTAAGAAGGGATGCTATAACTCACAGTGAAAGTGCGGTAAAAGTCTATACGAGATAAGTAAGCAAGTAAGTCGGTCCGAAAGATCCTCAACCTAAGTCAAAAGTTACTAAGTTAGTAAATCGTCTTAAAGGGTTTAAAAGTATGTAATTTAAGTCTTAAGTATCATCATCATCAACATCATACGTAAAAAGTAAAGTAAGTTTTCAATCAAGAATAGAGATCGAAACAAAGGCTGACTTCGTTCAGCGGATACGACCTCTATACAAACTGAAATGACGTGAGACCATTGGCCAAGGCTCCGTATGTGAGTCCCCTAACCGCTGACGAATTTTTAGAACCTAACTCGTCTTCATTTGACCGTGGCGATGGTTTAAGTGCGAGTAGTTCAGAATTTTCAGCACAACGTTACAAAGGCGTAGTGACTTTCGGAAGGCTATAAATCCTAAACCGTACATCGGATTTAGGCAAGGCCTAAACGAAAAGTCATCTACTAGAACCAAAATATCTGGAAATCAAATTTTCCAGAAGCCCGGGAGCTTGATCAGACCCTGAAAAATAGAAAGCAAGTGCTCCAGTGGGTTTCTTGGTGTTTGATGCTCATCACGGTTCTCATCCTTGATGCGTATAAGCCTCAAGTGTACAACTCTTGATGTTTTAGCATCACTTTAACCAAGGTTTAACCATCAACATACAAAGTTAAGACTAGGAAATAAAATACAACTCATGTAAGAGTTTGAGCAAGATGATGAACCAAAGTTACATCAATTTCCTAGTTTCAACACAAATATAAGTTCTACTAAACCATAAACTTGAATCAAACTAAATAAACAATATCTTAATTCATGAAACTTAGATCTTAGCTAAGTATTAAAGACCTTAGACTAAAAAGTCTAGATCTCATGTTCTTGGTGAAACCCTAAGTCATAATACTTAGACTTTCAACTTTTACACAACCATAAGTTACAAAACTTAGATCTTGTAAAGTAAAGTGAACACAAGTTAGTGAATTCTTGGTTTGACAAGCTAGATGACCATAAGTTACTTAACTTAGATCAACTTTAAATGAGTGAAAGTTATAAGCTAGGAGGCTTAAACTTTCTTGTTCTTGAACCTTCAAAGTTAGACTTTGGTTACAAGATTTATGAGATCAAAGTTAAAAAGTAAATCATTGACCAAGGAGCTTACATAAATCGAATTTCTCAAACATAAATGATAAATTTAAAGTTAAAACTAAACAAGTTCAAGTTTGGATTATTTACATAAAGAGATATCAAGTCACAAGCTTGAATCTTCATAACATGAACTTTAAAGTTCCAATACTTGAACACAAAGAGAATCTTAAAGTATTTGATCCTTAGATTTATTACAAGTTTTATGTAGAACCAAAAGCTACAAAGCTTTGATCCTTGTTCTTGCTTCTTTATCATACAAGTAATTAAAGAATGCAAGGTAACATAAGAGTTTAAGTTACAAGAACCAAAAATCCAAGAATAATAATGATGATGATGATTTACGGTTTTGGAGCAAAGAAAGGGAAAGAAAAAGAGTTTAAACCTTCAAGTTGTTCAAGAAATGTTAGAGAGAAACTTGAGAGAAAAAGAGTGTGTGTTTTTGAAATAAAAATGTGTGTGTTAAAATGAAATGGTGTTGGTGGTGTGGGTACTCCTAGCTGACGGTTTACATGGGTGGGGTCGGGGGACCATTTGCTTGCCATTGGGTGGTAGTACATGGTGGTGTAGGTACATGTTGGGTGGCATGGTATAATAAGGCAAAAACATGTAAGTAGTAGTACCAAGCATGCTTAATTCTTGTCTTATTTACTAATGGACTTTGTCTTATGCTTCATGGACTAATTAGTCCATTAGTTAGTCCACTAAGTGAGTCCATTAAGTTAAGTAGGTTGGACCTTTAATAATCTAGGTCCATTATGGAGTTAAGTCCATTAAAACTAGCAAGTAAGCATTAGTAAACATTAAGCATAAATAAGGAACCATAAAGCCATGTAATTGTCATAAATAAATAACAATTATGTTTATGTAGTCATAATATTCCAATTATGATGAAAGTTTAACGTGTACCAAGTACGTAGCTCGTTTTAAACGACAAGTGATACTAATGTTCGTAATTGCAATCAAGGATCATGTCAAGTAACTAAGTACTTAAAAATACGTTGTAAGGCATTAACGAAAGTAATTAACATAATTAATGATCCCAGCAAATAATCTAACTCAGTACGCACAAATACGCAGTTTCGTAAAAGTAATAAATATAATTAAAATTCGAAAAAACCGGGTCGTTACATACTATCTCACAACTAGCCACAAAACTTTGCTGCTTTGATAACGTCTTGGTTTATTGTTCGAGTATTTTTAGCCCCTTTTTTTATTTCTCTAGATTCATAACCTTATTTTTTGTTTTTACATATCATATTGAATGCAAATATATGAGACTGTAGTTTCGTTTTGATGATCATTAAAGGCTAAAAAACACATATTTGAAGTCACTAAATTTCCCACAAAATCAGCCAAAATTTTGTGAAGAATTTTTCAAAATATTTTCATTTGCAGATTCGGCCCATTTTCGCAAGTTAACTAAAAAACGGCGCTACATTCAAAACTTTCTTAAGACTTTTTCCTGTTCGAAGCAGTTTAGATGTCAAAAATGACATTTTACTATTTTTAAACGTGGAATTTGCACTTTTAAATCTTACGAGAAATAATACCTTCACATGTGAATTGTTGTGCATGTTTAAATACCACTATGATACTTGTCTTATTTAATATCGTATTTAGGTACATCGAGAATTATGTTGGTACATCGATAATTATGTTGGGGCTAATATCTCACAACTAACCACAAAACCTTCCTGCTTTAATAACGTCTTGGTTTTATTGTTCGAGTATTTTTAGCCGCTTTTTAATTTCTCTAGATTCATATCCTTATTTTTGTTTTTGTTTCTAAATATCATATTGAATGCGAATATATGAGAGTGTAGTTTCGATTTAATGATAATTAATGGCCGCAAAACACATATTTTAAGTCACTACATTCTCCACAAAAATCGGGCTAAATTTTGTGGAGAATTTTTCGAAAAATTTTCAATTGCAGAATAGTCCCATTTTCGCAAGATAACTAGAAAACGGTGCTAATATAAAAACTTCCTTAAGTCTTTCCCCCTTTCGAAGCAGTTTAGATATCAAAAATGCCATTTTACTATTTTTAAAGGTAAATTTTGCAATTTTAGATCTTACGATAAGTAATACCTTCACATGTTAATTGTTGCGCATATTTAAATACTACTATGATACTTGTTTTTATTTAATATTGTATTTAGGTACATCGAGAATCTTGTTGGGGCTACTATCTCACAACTAGCCACAAAACCTTGCTGCTTTGATAACGTTTTGGTTTTATTGTTCGAATATTTTTAGCCCCTTTTTATTTTTCAAGATTCATAACCTTATTTTTATTTTTGTTTCTATATATCATATTGAATGCGAATATATGAGAGTGTAATTTCATTTTGTTGATCATTAATGGCCGCAAAACACATATTTGAAATCACTAAATTTTCCACAAAATTGGGGCTAAATTTTGTGGAGAATTTTTAAAAATATTTTCAATTGCAGATTAGGCCCATTTTCGAAAGTTAACGAGAAAATAGCGCTACGATCAAAACTTCCTTTAGGCTTTCCCCCGTTTAAAGCAGTTTAGATGCGAAAAATGACATTTTACTATTTTTAAAGGTGAATTTTGCACTTTTAGATCTTACGATGAATAATACCGTCACATGTGAATTGTTGTGCTTGTTTAAATACCACTATGATACTTGTTTTTATTTAATATTGTGTTTAGGTACATCTAGAATCATGTTGGGGCTACTATCTCACAACTAACCACAAAACCTTGCTGCTTTAATAACGTCTTGGTTGTTCGAGTATTTTTAGCCGCTTTTTTATTTCTCTAGATACGTAACCTTATTTTTGTTTTTGTTTCTAAATATCATATTGAATGCAAATATATGAGAGTGTAGTTTCATTTTGATGATAATTAATGGCCGCAAAACACATATTTGAAGTCACTACATTCCCCACAAAAATCGGGCAAAATTTTGTGCAGAATTTTCCGAAAAATTTTCAATTGCAGAATAGACCCATTTTCACAAGATAACTAGAAAACGGCACTACGATCAATACTTCCTTAAGTCTTTCCCCCGGTCGAAGCAGTTTAGACGTCGAAAATGACATTTTACTATTTTAAAGGTAAATTTCGCACTTTTAGATCTTACGATAAGTAATACCTTCACATATGAATTATTGTGGTTGTTTAAATACTGCTATGATACTTTTTTTTATTTAATATTGTATTTAGGTACATCGAGAATCATGTTGGGGCTACTATCTCACAACTAGCCACAAAACCTTGCTGCTTTGATAACGTCTTGGTCTTATTGTTCGAGTATTTTTAGCCCCTTTTTATTTCTCTAGATTCATAACCTTATGTTTGTTTTTGTTTCTAAATACCTTTTGAATGCGAATTATGAGAGTGTAGTTTCATTTTGATGATAATTAATGGCCGCAAAACACATATTTGAAGTCACTAAATTTCCCACAAAATCGGGCTAAATTTTGTGGAGAATTTTCGAAATATTTTCAATTGCAGATTAGGCCCATTTTCGCAAGTTAACTAGAAAACAGCGCTACGATCAAAACTTCCTTTAGGCTTTCCCCCGTTCGAAGCAGTTTAGATGCCAAAAATGACATTTTACTATTTTTAAAGGTGAATTTTGTAATTTTAGATCATACGATAAGTAATACCTTCACATGTTAATTGTTTGGCAGGTTTAAATACTACTATGATACTTGTTTTTTTTTATATTGTATTTAGGTACATCAAGAATCTTGTTGGGGCTACTATCTCACAACTAGCCACAAAACCTTGCTGCTTTGATAACGTCTTGGTTTTATTGTTCGAGTATTTTTAGCCCCTTTTTATTTCTCTAGATTCATAACCTTATTTTTATTTTTGTTTCTATATATAATATTGAATACGAATATATGAGATTGTAATTTCATTTTGATGATCATTAATGGCCGCAAAACACTTATTTGAAGTCACTAAATTTTCCACAAAATCGGGGCTAAATTTTGTGGAGAATTTTCAAAAATATTTTCAATTGCAGATTAGGCCCATTTTCGAAAGTTAACTAGAAACGCTACGATCAAAACTTTCTTAAGGCTTTCCTCCGTTCGAAGCAGTTTAGATGCGAAAAATGACAATATACTATTTTTAAAGGTGAATTTTGCACTTTTAGATCTTACGATAAATAATACCGTCACATGTGAATTGTTGTGCCTGTTTAAATACCACTATGATACTTGTTTTTATTTAATATTGTATTTAGGTACATCAAAAATCATGTTGGGGCTACTATCTCACAACTAGCCACAAAACCTTGCTGCTTTGATAACGTCTTGGTCTTATTGTTCGAGTATTTTTAGCCCCTTTTTATTTCTCTAGATTCATAACCTTATGTTTGTTTTTGTTTCTAAATATCTTTTGAATGCGAATTATGAGAGTGTAGTTTCATTTTGATGATAATTAATGGCCGCAAAACACATATTTGAAGTCACTAAATTTCCCACAAAATCGGGCTAAATTTTGTGGAGAATTTTCAAAATATTATCAATTGCAGATTAGGCCCATTTTCGCAAGTTAACTAGAAAACAGCGCTACGATCAAAACTTCCTAAAGGCTTTTCCCCGTCCGAAGCAGTTTAGATGCCAAAAATGACATTTTACTATTTTTAAAGGTGAATTTTGCACTTTTAGATCTTAGGATAAATAATATCGTCACATGTGAATTGTTGTGCCTGTTTAAATACCACTATGATACTTGTTTTTATTTAATATTGTATTTAGGTACATCAAGAATCATGTTGGGGTCAACTATCTCACAACTAACTACAAAACCTTGCTGATTTAATAACGTCTTGGTTGTTCGAGTATTTTTAGCCGCTTTTTTATTTCTCTAGATTCGTAACCTTATTTTGGTTTTTTTTTTAAATATCATATTGAATGCGAATATATGAGAGTGTAGTTTCATTTTGATGATAATTAATGGCCGCAAAACACATATTTGAAGTCACTACACTCCCCACAAAAATCGGGCAAAATTTTGTGGAGAATTTTTCGAAAAATTTTCAATTGCAGAATAGATCAATTTAGCAAGATAACAAGGAAACGGCGCTACGAGCAAGTCTTCCTTAAGTCTTTCCCCCGTTCGAAGCAGTTTTGATGTCAAAAATGATATTTTACTATTTTTAAAGGTAAATTTCGCACTTTTAGATCTTACGATAAGTTATACCTTCACATGTTAATTGTTGTGGTTGTTTAAATACTACCATGATACTTGTTTTTATTTAATATTGTATTTAGTTACATCGAGAATCATGTTGGGGCTACTATCTCACAACTAGTTACAAAACATTGCTGCTTTGATAACGTCTTGGTTTTATTGTTCGAGTATTTTCAGCCCCTTTTTTATTTCCCTAGATTCATAACCTTATTTTTATTTTATTTTTAATATCATATTGAATGCAAATATATGAGAGTGTAGTTTTGTTTTGATGATCATTAATGGTCGCAAAACACATATTTGAAGTCACTAAATTTCCCACAAAATCAGGCAAAATATTGTGGAGAATTTTTCAAAATATTTTCAATTGCAGATTAGGCCCATTTTCGCAAGTTAACTAGGAAACGGCGCTACGATCAAAACTTCCTTAAGGCTTCCCCCGTTCGAAGGGGTTTAGATGCCAAAAATGACATTTTACTATTTTTAAAGGTGAATTTTGCACTTTTAGATCTTACGATAAATAATACCTTCACATGTGAATTGTTGTGACTGTTTAAATTCCACTATGATACTTGTTTTTATTTAATATTGTATTTAGGTACATCGAGAATCACGTAGGGGCTACTATCTCATAACTAACCACAAAACCTTGCTGCTTTAATAACGTCTTGGTTTTATTGTTCGGGCATTTTCAGCTGCTTTTTTATTTCTCTAGATTCACAACCTTATTTTTTTTTTGTTTCTAAATATCATATTGAATGCGAATATATGAGAGTGTAGTTTCGTTTTAATGATAATTAATGGCCGCAAAACACATATTTGAAGTCACTAAATTTCCTACAAAATCGGACAAAATTTTGTGGTGAATTTTCTAAAATATTTTCAATTGAAGATTAGGCCTATTTTCGCAAGTTAACTAGAAAACGGACCTACGATCAAAACTTCCATAAGTTTTTCCCCCGTTTGAAGCAGTTTAGATGCCAAAAATGACATTTTACTATTTTTAAAGGTGAATTTTGTAATTTTAGATCATACGATAAGTAATCCCTTCACATGTTAATTGTTTGGCAGGTTTAAATACTACTATGATACTTGTTTTTTTTATATTGTATTTAGGTACATCGAGAATCTTGTTGGGGCTACTATCTCACAACTAGCCACAAAACCTTGCTGCTTTGATAACGTCTTGGTTTTATTGTTCGAGTATTTTTAGCCCCTTTTTATTTCTCTAGATTCATAACCTTATTTTTATTTTTGTTTCTATATATAATATTGAATGCGAATATATGAGATTGTAATTTCATTTTGATGATCATTAATGGCCGCAAAACACATATTTGAAGTCACTAAATTTTCCACAAAATCGGGGCTAAATTTTGTGGGGAATTTTCAAAAATATTTTCAATTGCAGATTAGGCCCATTTTCGAAAGTTAACTAGAAACGCTACGATCAAAACTTTCTTAAGGCTTTCCCCCGTTCGAAGCAGTTTAGATGCGAAAAATGACAATATACTATTTTTAAAGGTGAATTTTGCACTTTTAGATCTTACGATAAATAATACCGTCACATGTGAATTGTTGTGCCTGTTTAAATATCACTATGATACTTGTTTTTATTTAATATTGTATTTAGATACATCGAAAATCATGTTGGGGCTACTATCTCACAACTAACCACAAAACCTTGCTGCTTTAATAACGTCTTGGTTGTTCGAGTATTTTTAGCCTCTTTTTTATTTCTCTAGATTCGTAACCTTACTTTGGTTTTTGTTTTTAAATATCATATTGAATGCGAATATATGAGAGTGTAGTTTCATTTTGATGATAATTAATGGCCACAAAACACATATTTGAAGTCATTACACTCCCCACAAAAATCGGGCAAAATTTTGTGGAGAATTTTCTGAAAAATTTTCAATTGCAGAATAGATCCATTTTCGCAAGATAACTAGAAAACGGTGCTACGAGTAAGTCTTCCTTAAGTCTTTCCCCCGTTCGAAGCAGTTTAGATGTCGAAAATGACATTTTACTATTTTTAAAAGTAAATTTCGCACGTTTAGATCTTGCGATAAGTTATACCTTCCCATGTTAATTGTTGTGGTTGTTTAATTACTACTATGATACTTGTTTTTATTTAATATTATATTTAGGTACATCGAGAATCATGTTGAGGCTACTATCTCACAACTAGTCACAAAACCTTGCTGCTTTGATAACGTCTTGGTTTTATTATTCAAGTATTTTCAGCCCGTTTTTTATTTCTCTAGATTCATAACCTTATTTTTATTTTTTTCTGAATATCATATTGAATGCGAATATATGAGAGCGTAGTTTCGTTTTAATGATAATTAATGGCCGCAACACACATATTTGAAGTAACTAAATTTTCCACAAAATCGGGCTAAATTTTGTGGATAATTTTCAAAAATATTTTCAATTGCAGATTAGGCCCATTTTCGAAAGTTAACAAGAAAATAGCGCTACGATCAACACTTCCTTTAGGCTTTCCCCCGTTCGAAGCAGTTTAGATGCCAAAAATGACATTTTACTATTTTTAAAGGTGAATTTTGTAATTTTAGATCATACGATAAGTAATCCCTTCACATGTTAATTGTTTGGTAGGTTTAAATACTACTATGATACTTGTTTTTTTTTATATTGTATTTAGGTACATCGAGAATCTTGTTGGGGCTACTATCTCACAACTAGCCACAAAACCTTGCTGCTTTGATAACGTCTTGGTTTTATTGTTCGAGTATTTTTAGTCCCTTTTTATTTCTCTAGATTCATAACCTTATTTTTATTTTTGTTTCTATATATAATATTGAATGCGAATATATGAGATTGTAATTTCATTTTGATGATCATTAATGGCCGCAAAACACATATTTGAAGTCACTAAATTTTCCACAAAATCGGGGCTAAATTTTGTGGAGAATTTTCAAAAATATTTTCAATTGCAGATTAGGCCCATTTTCGAAAGTTAACTAGAAACACTACGATCAAAACTTTCTTAAGGCTTTCCCCCGTTCGAAGCAGTTTTGATGCAAAAAATGTCAATATACTATTTTTAAAGGTGAATTTTGCACTTTTAGATCTTACAATAAATAATACCGTCACATGTGAATTGTTGTGCCTGTTTAAATACCACTATGATACTTGTTTTTATTTAATGTTGTATTTAGGTACATCGAAAATCATGTTGGGGCTACTATCTCACAACTAGCCACAAAACCTTGCTGCTTTGATAACGTCTTGGTCTTATTGTTCGAGTATTTTTAGCCCCTTTTTATTTCTCTAGATTCATAACCTTATGTTTGTTTTTGTTTCTAAATATCTTTTGAATGCGAATTATTAGAGTGTAGTTTCATTTTGATGATAATTAATGGCCGCAAAACACATACTTGAAGTCACTAAATTTCCCACAAAATCGGGCTATATTTTGTGGAGAATTTTCAAAATATTTTCAATTGCAGATTAGGCCCATTTTCGCAAGTTAACTAGAAAACAGCGCTACGATCAAAACTTCCTAAAGGCTTTTTCCCATTCAAAACAGTTTAGATGCCAAAAATGACATTTTACTATTTTTAAAGGTGAATTTTGCACTTTTAGATCTTACGATAAATAATATCGTCACATGTGAATTGTTGTGCCTGTTTAAATACCACTATGATACTTGTTTTTATTTAATATTGTATTTAGGTACATCGAGAATCATGTTGGGGTCTACTATCTCACAACTAACTACAAAACCTTACAGATTTAATAACGTCTTGGTTGTTCGAATATTTTTAGCCGCTTTTTTATTTCTCTAGATTCGTAACCTTATTTTGGTTTTTGTTTTTAAATATCATATTGAATGCGAATATATGAGAGTGTAGTTTCATTTTGATGATCATTAATGGCCGCAAAACACATATTTGAAGTCACTACACTCCCCACAAAAATCGGGCAAAATTTTGTGGAGAATTTTCCGAAAAATTTTCAATTGCAGAATAGATCAATTTCGCAAGATAACTAGGAAACGGCGCTATGAGCAAGTCTTCCTTAAGTCTTTCCCCCGTTCGAAGCAGTTTTGATGTCGAAAATGATATTTTACTATTTTTAAAGTTAAATTTAGCACTTTTAGATCTTACGATAAGTTATACCTTCACATGTTAATTGTTATGGTTGTTTAAATACTACTATGATACTTGTTTTTATTTAATATTGTATTTAGGTACATCGAGAATCATGTTGGGGCTACTATCTCACAACTAGTTACAAAACATTGCTGCTTTGATAACGTTTTGGTTTTATTGTTCGAGTATTTTCAGCCCTTTTTTTATTTCTCTAGATTCATAACCTTATTTTTATTTTTTTCTGAATATCATATTGAATGCGAATATATGAGAGTGTAGTTTTGTTTTGATGATCATTAATGGTCGCAAAACACATATTTGAAGTCACTAAATTTCCCACAAAATCAGGCAAAATATTGTGGAGAATTTTTCAAAATATTTTCAATTGCAGATTAGGCCCATTTTCGCAAGTTAACTAGGAAACGGCGCTACGATCAAAACTTCCTTAAGGCTTCCCCCGTTCGAAGGGGTTTAGATGCTAAAAATGACATTTTACTATTTTTAAAGGTGAATTTTGCACTTTTAGATCTTACGATAAATAATACCTTCACATGTGAATTGTTGTGACTGTTTAAATACCACTATGATACTTGTTTTTATTTAATATTGTATTTAGGTACATCGAGAATCATGTAGGGGCTACTATCTCATAACTAACCACAAAACCTTGCTGCTTTAATAACGTCTTGGTTTTATTGTTCGGGCATTTTTAGCTGCTTTTTTATTTCTCTAGATTCACAACCTTATTTTTATTTTTGTTTCTAAATATCATATTGAATGCGAATATATGAGAGTGTAGTTTCATTTTAATGATAATTAATGGCCGCAAAACACATATTTGAAGTCACTAAATTTCCTACAAAATCGGACAAAATTTTGTGGTGAATTTTCTAAAATATTTTCAATTGAATATTAGGCCTATTTTCGCAAGTTAACTAGAAAACGGACCTACGATCAAAACTTCCATAAGTCTTTCCCCCGTTCGAAGCAGTTTAGATGCCAAAAATGATATTTTACTATTTTTAAAGGTGAATTTTGTAATTTTAGATCATACGATAAGTAATCCCTTCACATGTTAATTGTTTGGCAGGTTTAAATACTACTATGATACTTGTTTTTTTTATATTGTATTTAGGTACATCGAGAATCTGCTTGGGGCTACTATCTCACAACTAGCCACAAAACCTTGCTGCTTTGATAACGTCTTGGTTTTATTGTTCGAGTATTTTTAGCCCCTTTTTATTTCTCTATATTCATAACCTTATTTTTATTTTTGTTTCTATATATAATATTTAATGCGAATATATGAGATTGTAATTTCATTTTGATGATCATTAATGGCGCAAAACACATATTTGAAGTCACTAAATTTTTCACAAAATCGGGGCTAAATTTTGTGGGGAATTTTCAAAAATATTTTCAATTGCAGATTAGGCCCATTTTCGAAAGTTAACTAGAAACGCTACGATCAAAACTTTCTTAAGGCTTTCCCCGGTTCGAAGCAGTTTAGATGCGAAAAATGACAATATACTATTTTAAAGGTGAATTTTGCACTTTTAGATCTTACGATAAATAATACCGTCACATGTGAATTGTTGTGCATGTTTAAATACCACTATGATACTTGTTTTTATTTAATATTGTATTTAGATACATCGAAAATCATGTTGGGGCTACTATCTCACAACTAACCACAAAACCTTGCTGCTTTAATAACGTCTTGGTTGTTCGAGTATTTTTAGCCTCTTTTTTATTTCTCTAGATTCGTAACCTTACTTTGGTTTTTGTTTTTAAATATCATATTGAATGCGAATATATGAGAGTGTAGTTTCATTTTGATGATAATTAATGGCCGCAAAACACATATTTGAAGTCACTACACTCCCCACAAAAATCGGGCAAAATTTTGTGGAGAATTTTCCGAAAAATTTTCAATTGCAGAATAGATTCATTTTCGCAAGATAACTAGAAAACGGTGCTACGAGTAAGTCTTCCTTAAGTCTTTCCCACGTTCTAAGCAGTTTAGATGTCGAAAATGACATTTTACTATTTTTAAAAGTAAATTTCGCACTTTTAGATCTTGCGATAAGTTATACCTTCACATGTTAATTGTTGTGGTTGTTTAAATACTACTATGATACTTGTTTTTATTTAATATTATATTTAGGTACATCGAGAATCATGTTGAGGCTACAATCTCACAACTAGTCACAAAACCTTGCTGCTTTGATAACGTCTTGGTTTTATTATTCGAGTATTTTCAGCCCCTTTTTTATTTCTCTAGATTCATAACCTTATTTTTATTTTTTTCTGAATATCATATTGAATACGAATATATGAGAGCGTAGTTTCGTTTTGATAATAATTAATGGCCGCAACACACATATTTGAAGTCACTAAATTTCCCACAAAATCGGGCTAAATTTTGTGGATAATTTTCAAAAATATTTTCAATTGCAGATTAGGCTCATTTTCGCAAGTTAACTAGAAAATGGCGGTACGATCAAAACTTCCTTAAGGCTTCCCCCTTTCGAAGGGGTTTAGATGCCAAAAATGACATTTTACTATTTTTAAAGGTGAATTTTGCACTTTTAGATCTTACGATAAATAATACCTTCACATGTGAATTGTTGTGACTGTTTAAATACCACTATGATACCTGTTTTTATTTTATATTGTATTTAGGTACATCGAGAATCATGTAGGGGCTACTATCTCATAACTAATCACAAAACCTTGCTGCTTTAATAACGTTTTGGTTTTATTGTTCGAGCATTTTTAGCTGCTTTTTTATTTCTCTAGATTCACAACCTTATTTTTATTTTTGTTTCTAAATATTATATTGAATGCGAATATATGAGAGTGTAGTTTCATTTTAATGATAATTAATGGCCGCAAAACACATTTTTGAAGTCACTATATTTCCTACAAAATCGGACAAAATTTTGTGGTGAATTTTTCAAAATATTTTCAATTGAAGATTAGGCCCATTTTCGCAAGTTAACTAGAAAACGTCCCTACGATCAAAACTTCCATAATTCTTTCCCCCGTTCGAAGCAGTTTAGATGCCAAAAATGACATTTTACTATTTTTAAAGGTGAATTTTTCAATTTTAGATCATACGATAAGTAATCCCTTCACATGTTAATTGTTTGGCAGGTTTAAATACTACTATGATACTTGTTTTTTTTAATATTGTATTTAGGTACATCGAAAATCTTGTTGGGGCTACTATCTTACAACTTGCCACAAAACCTTGCTGCTTTGATAACGTCTTGGTTTTATTGTTCGAGTTTTTTTAGCCCCATTTTATTTCTCTAGATTCATAACCTTATTTTTATTTTTGTTTCTATATATCATATTGAATGCGAATATATGAGAGTGTAATTTCATTTTGATGATCATTAATGGCCGCAAAACACATATTTGAAGTCACTAAATTTTCCACAAAATCGGGGCTAAATTTTGTGGAGAATTTTCAAAAAAAAATTTCAATTGCATATTAGGCCCATTTTCGAAAGTTAACTAGAAAACAACGCTATGATCAAAACTTTTTTAAGGATTTCCCCCGTTCGAAGCAGTTTAGATGCGAAAAATGACATTATACTATTTTTAAAAGTGAATTTTGCACTTTTAGATCTTACGATAAATAATACCGTCACATGTGAATTGTTGTGCCTGTTTAAATAACACTATGATACTTATTTTTATTTAATATTGTATTTAGATACATCGAAAATCATGTTGGGGCTACTATCTCAAAACTAACCACAAAACCTTGCTGCTTTAATAACGTCTTGGTTGTTCGAGTATTTTTAGCCGCTTTTTTATTTCTCTAGATTCGTAACCTAATTTTTGTTTTTGTTTTTAATTATCATATTGAATGCGAATATATGAGAGTGTAGTTTAATTTTGATGATAATTAATGGCCGCAAAACACATATTTGAAGTCACTACATTCCCCACAAAAATGGGGCAAAATTTTGTAGAGAATTTTTCGAAAAATTTTCAATTGCAGAATAGACCCATTTTCGCAAAATAATTAGAAAACGGCGCTACGAGCAAGAATTCCTTAAGTCTTTCCCCCGTTCAAAGCAGTTTAGATGTCGAAAGTGACATTTTACTATTTTTAAAGGTGAATTTCGCACTTTTAGATCTTACGATAAGTAATACCTTCACATGTGAATTATTATGGTTGTTTAAATACTGCTATGATACTTTTTTTTTTAATATTGTATTTAGGTACATCGAGAATCATGTTGGGGCTACTATCTCACAACTAGCCACAAAACCTTGCTGCTTTGATAACGTCTTGGTTTTATTGTTCGAGTATTTTTAGCCCCTTTTTATTTCTCTAGATTCATAACCTTATGTTTGTTTTTGTTTCTAAATATCTTATTGAATGTGAATTATGAGAGTGTAGTTTCGTTTTGATGATAATTAATGGCCGCAAAACACATATTTGAAGTCACTAAATTTCCCACAAAATCGGGCTAAATTTTGTGGAGAATTTTCAAAATATTTTCAATTGCAGATTATGCCCATTTTCGCAAGTTAACTAGAAAACAGCGCTACGATAAAAACTTCCTAAAGGCTTTCCCCCGTTCGAAGCAGTTTAGATGCCAAAAATGACATTTTACTATTTTTAAAGGTGAATTTTGCACTTTTAGATCTTACGATAAATAATACCGTCACATGTGAATTGTTGTGCCTGTTTTAATACCACTATGATACTTGTTTTTATTTAATATTGTATTTAGGTACATCAAAAATCATGTTGGGGCTACTATCTCACAACTAACTACAAAACCTTGCTAATTTAATTACGTCTTGGTTGTTCGAGTATTTTTAGCCGTTTTTTTATTTCTCTAGTAACCTTATTTTTGTTTTTGTTTTTAAATATCATATTGAATGCGAATATATGAGAGTGTAGTTTCATTTTGATGATAATTAATGGCCGCAAAACACATATTTGAAGTCACTACACTCCCCACAAAAATCGGGCAAAATTTTGTGGAGAATTTTTTGAAAAATTTTCAATTGCAGAATAGATCAATTTCACAAGATAACTAGAAAACGGCGCTACGAGCAAGTCTTCCTTAAGTCTTTCCCCCGTTCGAAGCAGTTTAGATGTCGAAAATGACATTTTACTACTTTTAAAGGTAAATTTTGCACTTTTAGATCTTACGATAAGTTATACCTTCACATGTTAATTGTTGTGGTTGTTTAAATACTACTATGATACTTGTTTTTATTTTATATTGTATTTAGGTACATCGAGAATCATGTTGGAGCTACTATCTCACAACTAGTTACAAAACCTTGCTGCTTTGATAACGTCTTGGTTTTATTGTTCGAGTATTTTCAGCCCCTTTTTTATTTCTCTAGATTCATAACCTTATTTTTATTTTTTTCTGAATATCATATTGAATGCGAATATATGAGAGTGTAGTTTTGTTTTGATGATCATTAATAGTCACAAAACACATATTTGAAGTCACTAAATTTCCCACAAAACATGCAAAATATTGCGGAGAATTTTTCAAAATATTTTCAATTGCAGGTTAGGCCCATTTTCGCAAGTTAACTAGAAAACGGCGCTACGATCAAAACTTCCTTAAGGCTTCCCTCGTTCGAAGGGGTTTAGATGCCAAAAATGACATTTTACTATTTTTAAAGGTGAATTTTGCACTTTTAGATCTTACGATAAATAATACCTTCACATGTGAATTGTTGTCACTGTTTAAATACCACTATGATACTTATTTTTATTTAATATTGTATTTAGGTACATCGAGAATCATGTAGGGGCTACTATCTCATAACTAACCACAAAACCTTGCTGCTTTAATAACGTCTTGGTTTTATTGTTCGAGCATTTTTAGCTGCTTTTTTATTTCTCTAGATTCACAACCTTATTTTTATTTTTGTTTCTAAATATCATATTGAATGCGAATATATGAGAGTGTAGTTTCGTTTTAATGATAATTAATGGCCGCAAAATGTAAAGACCCGTCCTAATTCATCCGGACGAAGTCCATATCGATTATAAACGATTCACAACAGTTGATTACATCGCGAGGTACTTGACCTCTATATGATATATTTTACAAACATTGCATTCGTTTTTGAAAAGACAATCTTTCATTACATCAAAAGTTGATGGCATGCATACCATTTCATAACATATCTAACTATAATTGACTTAATAATAATCTTGATGAACTGAACGACTCGAATGCAACGTCTTTTGAAATATGTCATAAATGACTCCAAGTAATATCTCTAAGATGAGCAAATGCACAGCGGAAGATTTCTTTCGTACCTGAGAATGAACATGCTTTAAAGTGTCAACCAAAAGGTTGGTGAGTTCATTAGTTTAACATAAATAATCATTTCATAATTTTAATAGACCACAAGATTTCATATTTCCATTTCTCATAAACATACGTCCCATGTATAGAGACAAAAATATCATTCATATGGATTGAACACCTGGTAACCGACATTCACAATATGTATATAAGAATATCCCCATCATTCCGGGATCCTCCTTCGGATATGATATAACTTTCGACGTACTAAAGCATCCGGTACTTTGGATGGGGCTTGTTGGGCCCGATAGATCTATCTTTAGAGTTCGCGTCAATTAGGGTTTCTGTTCCCTAATTCTTAGATTACCAGACTTAATAAAAAGGGGCATATTCAGTTTCGATCATTCAACCATAGAACGTAATTTCGATTACTTGTGTCAATTTCGTAAAACAATTATAAAAGTTGCGCATGTATTCTCAGCCCAAAAATGTAATGAGTAAAAGGGAGCAAATGAAACTCACCTAATGTATTTTGTAGTAAAAATACATATAACGACATTGCACAAGTATAGGGTTGGCCTCGGATTCACGAACCTATATCATTTGTACATTTATTAATATACATAATAGTATTCGAACAAATATATATATAAATTTATTAATTATATCCTTTTTATAATATATATATATATATATATATATATATATATATATATATATATATATATATATATATATATATATATATATATATAATATATATGTTTCATATATTCATTTTGTATAAAAAATAATAATTTGTATTATGCTATATGTATTAAATATATCATTTGTATATTAATAATAATAATTATAATGATACCAAAATAATATTAATAGTGTAAAAATGATAATAATTATAATAATGATAATAAATGATGACTTTTATAAATACACTTATATTAGTAATAATAATAATAATAATAATAATAATAATAATAATAATAATAATAATAATAATAATAATAATAATAATAATAATAATAATAATAATAATAATAATAATAATAATAATAATAATAATAATAATAATAATAATAATAATAAAAATAAAAATAAAAGAGTATACCCTTAAAACTTCCTCTAAAAAGGATTGCCCAAGACGGGGCTCGAAACCGCGACCTCTCGTCTAACACAAACATCCTTAACCAACTAACTTGCTTCTTCTTTTCTAATTTAATACCCACCTAAATCTATATAATCATAAACTGATTCGGTTATCATCATCCATTATGATCACCATTTATGTTATCGGCCCAACAACTCAAGTGGAGTATGGCCCAACACTTTAACATCACACAGCCCTAATAGAGAGTTTAAAAACATCTCAGCCCAAATACAACACAAAAGAAATCGGTTCTTGGTATCCAATTATCATTGCAAAAGAAGAAAAAAAAATAAAGAAATAAACCTCCCCTAATGAAAATGTCGGCCATTACTAGAGCTTTTGTCCCACCAACACAAGAACTTGTCTCATATTTAATATATGTGTTTTAAATTCCAACCACTACTTCAAGATTAAGAAACAAGTCCAGTAGTAACATGAACGTTTGGAAGAAAAAAAAAATAAGTGACGGTTAACTGTTTTGGTGATGATTTAATGGTGATGAAGAAAAAAAAACATCATAATAGTTTGTGATGGTGGCGATTTGGTTAATCACGACAACTAAACAGAAATAGAGTAGCGACTTGTTTAACTAAGGTGGAGATTGTTAATGGTTTGTTCATGGTATTTGAAAATGGCGAGGGTGGTGGTGTATAGGTGGTTGTCAAATGGGTTTAGGGTGGCGGTGACGTGGTGATTAAGAAGATGGTGATTTGAACACAACGAAAGAAATAGAAAGAAACAAAAAAAAATGTTATAAAACGAAGACGTGTTGTTAACGGTTATAATGGTATTGGCCGGAAGTGATTGGTGGTAGTTTTGATTGTGTGATGATGGGTTCAAGATGGTCCAACGGATATGGTGTTGGTTAATCGCGACAGGGATAGTAGTACCCGTCTAAATAAAACGGGTTTGAGGATCTAAAATAGTCATGGGTGGTTTGTATATGGTGCTTGTTACAATTAAAGAAACAAGAAAAAACTTAATAATAGTTTCAAGTGGGTTGTCTAGTGATGAAGGTGGTGGAAATGAGGTGGGTGTCATGTTGGTGATCAAATAGAAACAAAACAGAAAACTTACAGCAAATGGTTTTGATGGTGGGTTTGTTAAGAGACCGATGGTTCATGGTGGTGGTGGAGGATAAAAGATGGTGGTGAGGGTCTGATCGAACAACAATAACACAACAAGGGTTTCGATTCTTGCCTTGTTTAAATGAAGTCAGAAACGAGTAGTAGTAGGTTGTAAGTGGGTTACATCGATGATGGTTTGTGTTTGAGTCGATCCGGAAACAACATCAATAACTGTGATAACTACCAGAGATGTTGGTTCACTGTTGTGATGGTAGATGTTTGGTTTGTGAGGTGATGATTTGCAGGCGAAAGAGAGAAGAGATAGAGGATATAAGATTGTTGTAGGTGAAGGTTCAATTAATTAGTAGGAAAAGAGTGTTGTGTATAATATATCTCATATGCATAAGTAATTGGATATATAATAGATTAAATAGATGAAATATATATATATATATATATATATATATATATATACATGTTGGGAAAGGAAACGGAATATTAAGTGAGTTGTTACTCAAATTATTATTCAGATATGATAGTATTTAGATACAAGAAGAAACAATAAAAAAATTGTAAGTGGATGTTAGTGTATGCATGTGATGTGTTGATGGAACATAAAGGAACAAAAGGTGATGGTTATATGTTGATTCTCTGCATTTGAAGGTGTGTATATGTATATTATATATACAGAATTGATATATAGATGGTGATCGGTTATAAAAAGAAAACATTAATAATTAATAATATTATAAAATATCCTAACAATTAGAATCAAAAGTAATTCCATCTTTCAATTTGGCACAATAATCATAGTTCACATGAAAACAATATGCAGCCGGGTATTTGGATTCATTCTGTGTAGACACCCAATTATATCGTGTCCATTGCTAAACAGTTAACATATAAAAGTGTTTCTACAAATCCCAAATTTTTAGGTTAAGTATATTTAATTATTTCAGTCCTTACCTGTTTGAAACCTGATCAAAAAAGGTTTGATAATTATTTATTTTCTGTTTCAATTTATATGTACGGAGTACTAATATTTAAACTTAAAAAAAGGTAAAAACATTTTTAACAAATCTAAAATCTTCGTAATTAATTTACAGTCCAAATTTTTATCTTATTCCTTAGTATATATATATATATATATATTATATCTATATGAACACTAACGAAATGTCAACCGAGTGTTACAAACGTTTACAGAACAGGTCCAAAATCATTTTTTTTATTCAATATGCTCTTTAGATATATAAGAACAGTTTTAAATAATAAATTTTACTAAGTAAATACATTTATTAATTATATATTTTAAACAATTAAATTTAATATAACAAAATATGTGTATATATATATATATATATATATATATATATATATATACACAAGTAATATTTATATATATATCTACACATATTTATATATATATACATATTTACAAACACTGGTTCGTGAATCATCGGGATTTGTCAAAGGGTAAATGAATACATGAACATAGTTCAATTTTTTTTTTTTTTGAGACTTCAATATTACAGACTTTGCTTATCGTATCGACATCATATTAAGATTAAGTTTAAATTTGGTCGGAAATTTCCGGGTCATCACAGTACCTACCCGTTAAAGAAATTTCGTCCCGAAATTTGAGTGAGGTGGTCATGGCTAACAATAAAAATGTTTTCATGACGAATATGAGTTGATAAATAGAGTTTTATCATTAATGAGTAATACAGATAAAACAATTCGATTACTCGAAGAGCACGAATGAGACTATCACAAAAGAGTGAAATGAGAAAGACAAGTTTCATCATAACTTTTGACTAGTCATGGTTGAATTTAGAAAATAAAGTGAATCTTAACTTTTGGCAGAGTTAGGGTTGAATTCCGAAATTCAAGGGATTTTAAGAAAATCTTCGAAATCTAAAAGATTTGATTTTTTTTTTCGGCGAGTAAGGTAATTAAGATCTCTATAATTAAATACGATGATCTGCTTCAATTACTTCGTCTGATATTTCCATTATAAATTAAACTCTTCCATTCCATTATCCTCACCATTCCTATACTTCCTTTCTTAGTTCATACATCCAAAAGATCGTGAAAACGCTTAATCCCGTTCTAATTCCTGATATTTTCTTAATTATCATTTCTGTCATCCTTCTTTGCATTTATCCACCAGAAAAATCGGTTTACTTATACTATTACCTTGAGGTGATACTATTCTTAATTCTACCGTGTCTTTATATTGCTATTCGTATTAATATTCACGGTTTGTAACCTCCGTGTTGTTATTGGGCTTTATATTTTCTCTTATATTTTAGAGTTCTTTGCTTTTTATTATCTTCTCGACCTCTAGTAAAGCGAGTAACGGTCCAGAATTCGTAAGTATAGAATTTCGAATGAACTTAATATTCTAACAAGAAAGAATGTAATAGCACGATTTGATTTGTCAAATTACCAGAATCACTGAGAATAGAACTATCAAGAATATATTTTCTTGATATGTTCAGAAGTTAATCAGAATGAAAGAGTTATGTAACATGGCACATGATGACGTTATGATCTGTGAATCATCACGTTCCATTAGAAACTCAGCATGATTTACTTTAATATAATCACGTTGATCAAGTGTCATTATATTATACTAACTCATGCATCAATTTCCAACACTACTCCGGAAGCCATTCATAATTTAAACTCGAATTTTAAAGAAATTTAGAAACTAAAATGGTTTCCTTTATGATGTAATACGGATAGCACGAAGAGATAACTAATTTCGGATAAGAAGAGTTACGAAAATATTCTCAGAAAAATTGAAGATATTTATGATGATATTTTGGGTTTTCTAAGTTCGATGGTTGATGATGAAAGATTTTCCGCAAGATTTTAACATGACTTCGGAGCAAGATATTCTCTAAAGATTTCATCAGATTCAGAATTACCTGGATTCTTTGAATATAGGGTTTGGTCCTTGTATTTGTCCTTGGTCTCCTTCGTGGTTAGTTCAATCCGTTTTCCAGTTCTTACTTTTCTGAGCTTTTCCAACATACCATTTTTTATCATCAAACTTCCGATGATTAAGGTCGTTTACGGTTGTCTATGGTTTCTGCTGCTTCATTCAACTTTTTCAACATTCATAATATTGATTTGTGACGGAGTGCTCTTCAGAAGTTCAGAATGAGAGATCATAATTCTAAGAGATAAATGTCATACATATAACTGTTGATGTAGATATGATGTGAGTTTTTAAAATACTGATTGCTGATTCCCGGTAATTGGTATGGCAGTTCTCGTTACAAGATGCGGATGAGTATATGATAGGGTTTCAATGAATAAATATAATGATTTGTCAGAGAGATTTAAGCCAAGAAGCAACGAGGTTGCTGGTACGTCTGCTGGTAATATGGTGGAATATAAAAGAATTCTCCGGTATAAAAAGGGTAATCGTATATATATCAGGATTATAGTAAGGCTACTTCGAATGAAAAGTCGAAGTTGACTTGCTGGAGCTGTGACAAAATTGGCTACTTTGAAAAGGGATCGCAAAATTATAATTTTTTTTTTTTTTTTTTTTGCTAATAAATGCCAAAGGATCTAACGCGGCTACGTGTTAAACTTTTACTCAGTTTCCGAGAATTTCTCAGGTGCATACTATAGGCATAAATCTTTCTTTCCGTAGATAAAGTGCGGTTGATTCATCCTATCGATTGAGGTGTTTTCAAGAATCATGAAAGGTTTGAACACAGACTGGAATTGTCAAGATACAAATGAGGTTTAAGATGAAATCAAGTGGCAAACTTAAGGAAATATTAACTGTAGTAGATGTAATTTATTTACAATATTTTTAAGTCGAAATATGTTGTATTTAATATTTCCTACTCTTTTAATACTTTTTAATTGTCCATGATAGTAGTCAAATAATCCAATAATTCAATAGTTCCACCAAAACAAGTATATTTTAAGGAAATAGTCTTATAGGAACAGTTAGCTAGGATTTGGTTAATATAGTTTTAAAGTTTTACGTAGTTAATTAATTGGTCACTAATCAATTTTATTTTGTTCATTATTTTCTTCATTATGCCACTTGTCAAATCTTGACTTGGATTCTGATCGGTCAAAATCCGAATATGAAATTGAACTTGGATGAAAATAGTTGTTCTTTGGTGAACGGATACGTATATGTGTGAATTTGAGCAGTGTTGTTAATGACTGCTAAATCTGATTTGAAGAATGTACAGCGTAACTTATTAATGTGAAATATAAATTTTTCCACGGGTATTACCTACCCGTTAAAATATTTTCACCATTAACAGTTTGTACGAAGGAATTTTTAATCACAATCTTTATGAAAATATATATACATATATATTTTCTTCAGATGTAATTATGGATTTAATGAGTTAATATTATATTAAACTCATATGAATTTTGATTTGAGCTAGAATAAGTAATCTCTAAAACTATTAGGATCCATATATTCTTCGCAGAATATTAATGGAGTTATGGTCCAATACTTCATTGTTCATTGCTGTTGTTACTCCTTGGTGTCTATGGTGCGTATGATGTTGAGGTTCGTGGGACAGATTGTGAAATTGAGGCTTGGAATGCGGATGTTGTTATTGGTGATACCGTTGATGTTGATGATGTTGCTGAAGCTGGTACATTTTACACCATAATTTTCAAGGCTACAACTCAGGCACGAAGCTCGTTGACTTCTTTGATTACTCCGGGATGATTGGCGGTTGGAACAGCGAATGAATAAAGTTTAGAATATGAGATATGATATGTTCGTGGCAAGATATTCGAGAAATGAGAGTGAAAATGGTGTTTCAAATTGGTTCGCCGATAGGTGCTTCAGGTTTTTCGTCAAGAGGTGAATTTGGTTGATGAAAAAGGTCTTTTTCTTCTCGTCTCCATTGATTGAGTCGACTACGAACTCATCAGATGAATTGGGGATGGATGATTGATTGATTCATTCTGGTGACGCTGCTTTCGGAGCTGGAATGGGACTCCATGTCGGAATCCGAGGGATTTGAACTAGTGGTGAGTTCCATTGCGTACGATTGAAAAAAGGAGTTTTCGATATGAAATGATTTTCTGGTATCGGATGATATTCTAATTACATAGAATATCTATGTATATAGAACAAAAGATTTCGTAGATTACGGAGGAATTTACGAAATATATCAGGCATAGTTTATGGTAACAAATACGCTAAGATATGGATCAGCAGATACGCTAAGATATGAATTTTTTTTCTATACACTATCTATGCAATGAATGCAGTAAGACGCGTTTAGACTTAAGATGATAAGCAGGTAATTTTCGAAACGAAATGATAAGCAAAACTTTTGACGTGCAGACACGGTCGAAGTCCAGACTCACTAATGCATCCTAACGACTTATCAGTTAGACACATTAATGCAGACATGGTTCGCTAAGACCACCGCTCTGATACCAACTGTAAAGACCCGTCCTAATCCATCCGGACGAAGTCTATATCGATTATAAACGATTCACAACAGTTGATTACATCGCGAGGTACTTGACCTCTATATGATACATTTTACAAACATTGCATTCGTTTTTGAAAAGACAATCTTTCATTACATCAAAAGTTGATGGCATGCACCATTTCATAACATATCTAACTATAATTGACTTAATAATAATCTTGATGAACTGAACGACTCGAATGCAACGTCTTTTGAAATATGTCATGAATGACTCCAAGTAATATCTCTAAGATGAGCAAATGCACAGCGGAAGATTTCTTTCGTACTTGAGAATGAACATGCTTTAAAGTGTCAACCAAAAGGTTGGTGAGTTCATTAGTTTAACATAAATAATCATTTCATAATTTTAATAGACCACAAGATTTCATATTTCCATTTCTCATAAACATACGTCCCATGCATAGAGACAAAAATATCATTCATATGGATTGAACACCTGGTAACCGACATTCACAATATGTATATAAGAATATCCCCATCATTCCGGGATCCTCCTTCGGATATGATATAACTTTCGAAGTACTAAAGCATCCGGTACTTTGGATGGGGCTTGTTGGGCCCGATAGATCTATCTTTAGAGTTCACGTCAATTAGGGTTTCTGTTCCCTAATTCTTAGATTACCAGACTTAATAAAAAGGGGCATATTCAGTTTCGATCATTCAACCATAGAACGTAATTTCGATTACTTGTGTCAATTTCGTAAAACAATTATAAAGGTTGCGCATGTATTCTCAGCCCAAAAATGTAATGAGTAAAAGGGAGCAAATGAAACTCACCTAATGTATTTTGTAGTAAAAATACATATAACAACATTGCACAAGTATAGGGTTGGCCTCGGATTCACGAACCTATATCATTTGTACATTTATTAATATACATAATAGTATTCGAACAAATATATATATAAATTTATTAATTATATCCTTTTTATAATATATATATATATATATATATATATATATATATATATATATATATATATATATATATATATATATATATATATATATATATATATATATATATATATATATATATAATATATGTTTTATATATTCATTTTGTATAAAAAATAATAATTTGTGTTATGCTATATGTATTAAATATATCATTTGTATATTAATAATAATAATTATAATGATACCAAAATAATATTAATAGTGTAAAAATGATAATAATTATAATAATGATAATAAATGATGACTTTTATAAATACACTTATATTAGTAATAATAATAATAATAATAATAATAATAATAATATTAATAATAATAATAATAATAATAATAATAATAATAATAATAATAATAATAATAATAATAATAATAATAAAAATAAAAATAAAAGAGTATACCCTTAAAACTTCCTCTAAAAAGGATTACCCAAGACGGGGCTCGAACCCGCGACCTCTCGTCTAACACAAACATCCTTAACCAACTACCTTGCTTCTTCTTTTCTAATTTAATACCCACCTAAATCTATATAATCATAAACTGATTCGGTTATCATCATCCATTATGATCACCATTTATGTTATCGGCCCAACAACTCAAGTGGAGTATGGCCCAACACTTTAACATCACACAGCCCTAATAGAGAGTTTAAAAACATCTCGGCCCAAATACAACACAAAAGAAATAGGTTCTTGGTATCCAATTATCATTGCAAAAGAAGAAAAAAAAATAAAGAAATAAACCTCCCCTAATGAAAATGTCGGCCATTACTAGAGCTTTTGTCCCACCAACACAAGAACTTGTCTCATATTTAATATATGTGTTTTAAATTCCAACCACTACTTCAAGATTAAGAAACAAGTCCAGTAGTAACATGAACGTTTGGAAGGAAAAAAAAAATAAGTGACGGTTAACTGTTTTGGTGATGATTTAATGGTGATGAAGAAAAAAAAAAACATCATAATAGTTTGTGATGGTGGCGGTTTGGTTAATCACGACAACTAAACAGAAATAGAGTAGCGACTTGTTTAACTAAGGTGGTGATTCTTAATGGTTTGTTCATGGCATTTGAAAATGGCGAGGGTGGTGGTGTATAGGTGGTTGTCAAATGGGTTTAGGGTGGCGGTGACGTGGTGATTAAGAAGATGGTGATTTGAACACAACGAAAGAAATAGAAAGAAACAAAAAAAAATGTTATAAAACGAAGACGTGTTGTTAACGGTTATAATGGTATTGGCCGGAAGTGATTGGTGGTAGTTTTGATTGTGTGATGATGGGTTCAAGATGGTCCAACGGATATGGTGTTGGTTAATCGCGATAGGGATAGTAGTACCCGTCTAAATAAAACGGGTTTGAGGATCTAAAATAGTCATGGGTGGTTTGTATATGGTGCTTGTTACAATTAAAGAAACAAAAAAAAAATTAATAATAGTTTCAAGTGGGTTGTCTAGTGATGAAGGTGGTGGAAATGAGGTGGGTGTCATGTTGGTGATCAAATAGAAACAAAACAGAAAACTTACAGCAAATGGTTTTGATGGTGGGTTTGTTAAGAGACCGATGGTTCATGGTGGTGGTGGAGGATAAAAGATGGTGGTGAGGGTCTGATCGAACAACAATAACACAACAAGGGTTTCGATTCTTGCCTTGTTTAAATGAAGTCAGAAACGAGTAGTAGTAGGTTGTAAGTGGGTTACATCGATGATGGTTTGTGTTTGAGTCGATCCGGAAACAACATCAATAACTGTGATAACTACCAGAGATGTTGGTTCACTGTTGTGATGGTAGATGTTTGGTTTGTGAGGTGATGATTTGCAGGCGAAAGAGAGAAGAGATAGAGGATATAAGATTGTTGTAGGTGAAGGTTCAATTAATTAGTAGGAAAAGAGTGTTGTGTATAATATATCTCATATGCATAAGTAATTGGATATATAATAGATTAAATAGATGAAATATATATATATATATATATATATATATATATATATATATATATATATATATATATATATATATATATATATATATACATGTTGGGAAAGGAAACGGAATATTAAGTGAGTTGTTACTCAAATTATTATTCAGATATGATAGTATTTAGATACAAGAAGAAACAATAAAAAAAATTGTAAGTGGATGTTAGTGTATGCATGTGATGTGTTGATGGAACATAAAGGAACAAAAGGTGATGGTTATATGTTGATTCTCTGCATTTGAAGGTGTGTATATGTATATTATATATACAGAATTGATAGATAGATGGTGATCGGTTATAAAAAGAAAACATTAATAATTAATAATATTATAAAATATCCTAACAATTAGAATCAAAAGTAATTCCATCTTTCAATTTGGCACAATAATCATAGTTCACATGAAAACAATATGCAGCCGGGTATTTGGATTCATTCTGTGTAGACACCCAATTATATCGTGTCCATTGCTAAACAGTTAACATATAAAAGTGTTTCTAAAAATCCCAAATTTTTAGGTTAAGTATATTTAATTATTTCAGTCCTTACCTGTTTGAAACCTGATCAAAAAAGGTTTGATAATAATTTATTTTCTGTTTCAATTTATATGTACGGAGTACTAATATTTAAACTTAAAAAAAGGTAAAAACATTTTTAACAAATCTAAAATCTTCGTAATTAATTTACAGTCCAAACTTTTATCTTATTCCTTCGTATATATATATATATATATATATATATATATATATATATATATATATATATATATATATATATATATATATATATATATATATATATATATTATATCTATATGAACACTAACGAAATGTCAACCGAGTGTTACAAACGTTTACAGAACAGGTCTAAAATCATTTTTTTATTCAATATGCTCTTTAGATATATAAGAACAGTTTTAAATAATAAATTTTACTAAGTAAATACATTTATTAATTATATATTTTAAACAATTAAATTTAATATAACAAAATATGTGTGTATATATATATATATATATATATATATATATATACACACACAAGTAATATTTATATATATATCTACACATATTTATATATATACTTATTTACAAACACTGGTTCGTGAATCATCGGGATTTGTCAAAGGGTAAATGAATACATGAACATAGTTCAAAATTTTTTTTTTGAGACTTCAGTATTACAGACTTTGCTTATCGTATCGACATCATATTAAGATTAAGTTTAAATTTAGTCGGAAATTCCCGGGTCATCACACAAAACACATATTTGAAGTCACTAAATTTCCTACAAAATCGGACAAAATTTTGTGGTGAATTTTCCAAAATATTTTCAATTGAAGATTAGGCCCATTTTTGCAAGTTAACTAGAAAACGTCCCTACGATCAAAACTTCCATAATTCTTTCCCCCGTTCGAAGCAGTTTAAATGCCAAAAATGACATTTTACTATTTTTAAAGGTGAATTTTGCAATTTTAGATCATACGATAAGTAATCCCTTCACATGTTAATTGTTTGGCAGGTTTAAATACTACTATGATACTTATTTTTTTTAAATACTGTATTTAGGTACATCGAGAATCTTGTTGGGGCTACTATCTCACAACTAGCCACAAAACCTTGCTGCTTTGATAACGTCTTGGTTTTATTGTTCGAGTATTTTTAGCGCCTTTTTATTTCTCTAGATTCATAACCTTATTTTTATTTTTGTTTCTATATATCATATTGAATGCGAATATATGAGAGTGTAATTTCATTTTGATGATCATTAATGGCCGCAAAACACATATTTGAAGTCACTAAATTTTCCACAAAATCGGGGCTAAATTTTGTGGAGAATTTTCAAAAATATTTTCAATTGCAGATTAGGCCCATTTTAGAAAGTTAACTAGAAAACAGCGCTACAATCAAAACTTTCTTAAGGCTTTCCCCCTTTTGAAGCAGTTTAGATGCGAAAAATGACATTATACTATTTTTAAAGGTGAATTTTGCATTTTTAGATCTTACGATAAATAATACCATCACATGTAAATTGTTGTGCCTGTTTAAATACCACTATGATACTTGTTTTTATTTAATAGTGTATTTAGATACATCGAAAATCATGTTGGCGCTACTATCTCACAAATAACCACAAAACCTTGCTGCTTTAATAACGTCTTGGTTGTTCGAGTATTTTTAGCCGCTTTTTTATTTCTCTAGATTCGTAACCTTATTTTTGTTTTTGTTTTTAAATATCATATTGAATGCGAATATATGAGAGTGTAGTTTTATTTTGATGATAATTAATGGCCACAAAACACATATTTGAAGTCACTACACTCCCCACAAAAATGGGGCAAAATTTTATGGAGAATTTTTCAAAAAATTTTCAATTGCATAATAGATCCATTTTCGCAAGATAACTAGAAAACGGCACTACGAGCAAGTCTTCCTTAAGTCTTTCTCCCGTTCGAAGCAGTTTAGATGTCAAAATGACATTTTAATATTTTTAAAAGTAAATTTCGTACTTTTAGATCTTACGATAAGTTATACCTTCACATGTTAATTGTTGTGGTTGTTTAAATACTACTATGATACTTGTTTTTATTTAATATTGTATTTACGTACATCGAGAATCATGTTGGGGCTACTATCTCACAACTAGTCACAAAACCTTGCTGCTTTAATAACGTCTTGGTTTTATCATTCGAGTATTTTCAGCCCCTTTTTTATTTCACTAGATTCATAACCTTATTTTTATTTTTTTCTGAATATCATATTGAATGCGAATATATGAGAGCGTAGTTATGTTTTGATGTTAATTAATGGCCGCAAAACACATATTTGAAGTCACTAAATTTCTCACAAAATCGGGCTAAATTTTGTGGATAATTTTCAAAAATATTTTCAATTGCAGATTAGGTCCATTTTCGCAAGTTAACTAGAAAATGACGCTACGATCAAAACTTCCTTAAGGGGAAGCTTCCCCCGTTCAAAGGGGTTTAGATGCCAAAAATGACATTTTACTATTTTTAAAATTGAATTTTGCACTTTTAGATCTTACGATAAATAATACCTTCACATGTAAATTGTTGTGACTGTTTAAATACCACTATGATACTTATTTTTATTTAATATTGTATTTAGGTACATCGAGAATCATGTTGGGGCTACTATCTCATAACTAACCACAAAATCTTGCTGCTTTAATAACGTCTTGGTTTTATTGTTCGAGCATTTTTAGCTGCTTTTTTATTTCTCAAGATTCACAACCTTATTTTTATTTTTGTTTCTAAATATCTTATTGAATGCGAATATATGAGAGTGTAGTTTCGTTTTAATGATAATTAATGGCAGAAAAACACATATTTGAAGTCACTAAATTTCCTACAAAATCAGACAAATTTTTGTGGTGAATTTTCCAAAATATTTTCAATTGAAGATTAGGCCCATTTTCGCAAATTAACGAGAAAACGCCCCTACGATCAAAACTTCCATAAGTCTTTCCCCCGTTCGAAGTAGTTTAGATGCCAAAAATGACATTTTACTATTTTTAAAGGTGAAGTTTGCAATTTTAGATCATACGAAAAGTAATCCCTTCACATGTTAATTGTTTGGCAGGTTTAAATACTACTATGATACTTGTTTTTATTTAATATTGTATTTAGGTACATCGAGAATCTTGTTGGGGCTACTATCTCACAACTAGCCACAAAACCTTGCTGCTTTGATAACGTCTTGGTTTTATTGTTCGAGTATTTTTAGCCCCTTTTTATTTCTCTAGATTCATAACCTTATTTTTATTTTTGTTTCTATATATCACATTGAATGCGAATATATGAGAGTGTAATTTCATTTTGATGATCATTAATGGCCGCAAAACACATATTTGAAGTCACTAAATTTTCCACAAAAACGGGACTAAATTTTGTGGAGAATTTTCAAAAATATTTTCAATTGCAGATTAGGCCCATTTTCGAAAGTTAACTAGAAAAAAGCGTACGATCAAAACTTTCTTAAGGCTTTCCCCCGTTCGAAGCGTACGATAAATAATACCGTCACATGTGAATTGTTGTGCCTGTTTAAATACCACTATGATACTTGTTTTTATTTAATATTGTATTTAAATATATCGAAAATCATGTTGGGGCTACTATCTCACAACTAACCACAAAACCTTGCTGCTTTAATAACGTCTTGGTTGTTCGAGTATTTTTAGCCGTTTTTTTATTTCTCTAGATTCGTAATCTAATTTTTGTTTTTGTTTTTAACTATCATATTGAATGTAAATATATGAGAGTGTAGTTTCATTTTGATAATAATTAATGGCCGCAAAACACATATTTGAAGTCACAACATTCCCCACAAAAATGGGGCAAAATTTTGTAGAGAATTTTTCGAAAAATTTTCAATTGCAGAATAGACCCATTTTCGCAAGATAATTAGAAAACGGTGCTACGAGCAAGACTTCCTTAAGTCTTTCCCCCGTTCGAAGCAGTTTAGATGTCGAAAATGACATTTTACTATTTTTAAAGGTAAATTTCGCATTTTTAGATCTTACGATAAGTAATACCTTCACATGTGAATATTGTGGTTGTTTAAATACTACTATGATACTTGTTTTTATTTAATATTGTATTTAGGTACATCGAGAATCATGTTGGGGCAACTATCTCACAACTAGCCGCAAAACCTTGTCTTGGTTTTATTGTTCGCGTATTTTTAGCCCTTTTTTATTTCTCTAGATTCATAACCTTATTTTTGTTTTTGTTTCTAAATATCTTATTAAATGCGAATTATGAGAGTGTAGTTTCGTTTTGATGATAATTAATGGCCGCAAAACACATATTTGAAGTCACTAAATTTTCCACAAAATCGGGCTAAATTTTGTGGATAATTTTCAAAAATATTTTCAATTGCAGATTAGGCCCATTTTCGCAAGTTAACTAGAAAACAGAGCTACGATCAAAACTTCCTTAAGGCATTCCCCCGTTCGAAGCAGTTTAGATGCCAAAAATGACATTTTACTATTTTTAAAGGTGAATTTTGCACTTTTAGATCTTACGATAAATAATATCGTCACATGTGAATTGTTGTGCCTGTTTAAATACCACTATGATACTTGTTTTTATTTAATATCGTATTTAGGTACATCGAAAATCATGTTGGGGCTACTATCTCACAACTAACCACAAAACCTTGCTGCTTTAATAACGTCTTGGTTGTTTGAGTATTTTTAGCCGCTTTTTTATTTCTCTAGATTCGTAACCTTATTTTTGTTTTTTTAAATATCATATTGAATGCGAATATATGAGAGTATAATTTTATTTTGATGATAATTAATGGCCGCAAAACACATATTTGAAGTCACTACACTCCCCATAAATATGGGGCAAACTTTTGTGGAGAATTTTCCGAAAAATTTTCAATTTCAGAATAGATCCATTTTCGCAAGATAACTAGAAAACAACACTACGAGCAAGACTTCCTTAAGTCTTTCCCCCGTTCGAAGCAGTTTAGATGTCGAAAATGACATTTTACTATTTTTAAAGGTAAATTTCGCACTTTTAGATCTTACAATAAGTAATACCTTCACATGTGAATTGTTGTGGTTATTTAAATACTACTATGATACTTGTTTTTATTTAATATTGTATTTAGGTACATCGAGAATTATGTTGGGGCTACTATCTCACAACTAGTCACAAAACCTTGCTGCTTTGATAACGTTTTGGTTTTATTGTTCGAGTATTTTCAGCCCCTTTTTTATTTCTCTAGATTCATGTCCTTATTTTTATTTTTTATAAATATCATATTAAATATGGATATATGAGAGTGTAGTTTTGTTTTGTTGATCATTAATGGCCGCAAAACACATATTTGAAGTCACTAAATTTCCCACAAAATCGGGCAAAATATTGTGGATAATTTTCCAAAATGTTTTCAATTCCAGATTAGGCTCATTTTCGCAAGTTAACTATAAAACGGCGCTACGATCAAAACTTCCTTAAGGCTTTCCCCCGTTTGAAGGAGTTTAGATGCCAAAAATGTCATTTTACTAATTTTAAAGGTGAATTTTGCACTTTTAGTTCTTATGATAAATAATACCTTCACATGTGAATTGTTGTGACTGTTTAAATACCACTATGATACTTGTTTTTATTTAATATTGTATTTAGGTGCATCGAGAATCATGTTAGGGCTACTATCTCATAACTAACTACAAAACCTTGCTGCTGTAATGACGTCTTGGTTTTATTATTCGAGCATTTTTAGGTGCTTTTTTTATTTCTCTAGATTAATAACCTTATTTTTATTTTTGTTTCTAAATATTATATTGAATGCGAATATATGAGAGTGTAGTTTTGTTTTAATGATAATTAATGGCCGTAAAATACATATTTTAAGTCACTAAATTTCCTACAAAATCGGACAAAATTTTGTGGTGAATTTTCTAAAATATTTTCAATTGAAGATCAGGCCCATTTTCGCAAGTTAACTAGAAAACGGCCCTACGATCAAAACTTCCATAAGTCTTTGCCCGGTTCGAAGCAGTTTAGATGCCAAAAATGACATTTTACTATTTTTAAAGGCGAATTTTGCAATTTTAGATCTTACGATAAGTTATACCTTCACATGTTAATTGTTGGGCAGGTTTAAATACTACTATGATACTTGTTTTTATTTAATATTGTATTTAGGTACATCAAAAATCTTGTTGGGGCTACTATCTCACAACTAGCCACAAAACCTTGCTGCTTTGATAAAGTCTTGGTTTTATTGTTCGAGTATTTTTAGCCCATTTTTATTTCTCTAGATTCATAACCTTATTTTTATTTTTGTTTCTATATATCATATTGAATGCGAATATATGAGAGTGTAATTTCATTTTGATGATCATTAATAGCCGCAAAACACATATTTGAAGTCACTAAATTTCTCACAAAATCGGGCTAAATTTTGTGGAGAATTTTAAAAAATATTTTCAATTGCAGATTAGGCCCATTTTCGAAAGTTAACTAGAAAACAGTGCTACGATCAAAACTTCCTTAAGGCTTTCCCCCGTTCGAAGCAGTTTAGATGCCAAAAATGAAATTTTACTATTTTTAAAGGTGGATTTTGCACTTTTTGATCTTACGATAAATAATACCGTCACATGTGAATTGTTGTGCCTGTTTAAATACCACTATGATACTTGTTTTTATTTAATATTGTATTTAGATACATTGAAAATCATGTTGGGGCTACTATCTCACAACTAACCACAAAACCTTGCTGCTTTAATAACGTCTTGGTTGTTCGAGTATTTTTAGCCTCTTTTTCATTTCTCTAGGTTCGTAACCTTACTTTGGTTTTTGTTTTTAAATATCATATTGAATGCGAATATATGAGAGTGTAGTTTCATTTTGATGATAATTAATGGCCGCAAAACACATATTTGATGTCACTACACTCCACACAAAAATCGGGCAAAATTTTGTAATAGAACTTCTGAGAAAGATCATGCTACACATTTAAGATTGGTATTAGAACTTCTGAAATAGAACAGTTGTATGCTAAGTTTTCTAAGTGTGAATTTTGGTTGCAGGAGGTACAGTTTCTGGGTCATGTGATTTGTGAACAGGGTATTAAAGTAGATCAGTCTAAGATAGAGGCCGTAATGAATTGGAACTCATCGAAAATGCCGACGGAAATTAAGAGTTTTCTGGGTTTAGCAGGTTATTACCGCCGATTTATCAAAGACTTCTCTAAAATAGCAGGTCCGTTGAATAAGTTAACTACAAAAGATATAGCCTTTCGATGGAATGATGAACAAGAAAAGGCTTTTTCAGACTCTCAAACAGTTGTTATGTCAAGCGCCGGTTTTAGCTTTACCAGAGAGAACAGAAGATTTTGTGGTCTACTCTGATGCGTCATGTGCAGGTCTGGGTTGCGTTTTGATGCAGAGAAATAAAGTTATAGCGTATGCTTCACGACAGTTGAAGAATCATGAACGAAACTATCCTACTCACGATTTAGAGTTAACTGCAGTTGTGTTTGCTTTGAAGCTTTGGAGACATTATTTGTATGGTACACATTGTGAAATCTATACAGATCATAAGAGTCTTCAATATATCTTTTCGCAGAAAGAATTAAATATGCGTCAACGTCGATGTTTAGAATTGATTAAAGACTACGATTGTGAGATTTAGTACCATCCGGGTAAAGCAAATGTGGCCGCAGATGCTCTGAGTCGCAAGAAAACAGTTGAAAATGTCAGATTTATGAGAATTGAGATAGTTTCAGACTTGATTGATCGATTGAAAACCGTACAGTTAGTAGCTTTGAATGACGAACACCTAAAGACTGAACAAATGACCAAAAGAAAATTTGACCTATGCAATGATTCTAGAGGATTAAAGACCTATAAAGATCGAATTTGGGTGCCTATGCTTGGAGATTTGAGGGATTTAATCCTTACTGAAGCGCATAAATCGAGATTATCAGTGCATCCAGGTAGTACAAAGATGTATAGAGACTTGAAAACATTGTATTGGTGGCCGACAATGAAGACAGATGTTGCAGGTTTCGTTGAGAAATGTCATATTTGTGCGCAAGTTAAGGCAGAACATCAGAAACCGTATGGATCTCTAAGACAGTTAGAAATTCCTCAGTGGAAATGGGATCATATAACGATGGATTTTGTAACCAAGTTACCACGAACCCAGAAAGGACATGACATGATCTGGGTGATTGTGGATCGTTTAACAAAGAGTGCTCACTTTTTAGCTACTCGTGAAACAGCTTCGTTAAGTGATTTGGCAGAATTGTACTTGAAAGAGATCGTTAGTCGATATGGTATACCGTTGTCAATAGTTTCCGATAGAGATACTAGGTTTGTATCGAACTTCTGGAACAGTCTACAACAGAATCTGGGTACGCGTGTGAATTTAAGTACAGCATATCATCCACAAACAGACGGTCAAAGTGAACGAACGATTCAAACGTTAGAAGACATGTTGAGAGCGTGTGTCTTAGAATATGGTGGTTCTTGGGATTCGCATCTTCCACTGATAGAGTTTGCTTACAACAATGCGTATCATTCGAGTATCGGAATGCCACCGTATGAAATGTTGTATGGTCGAAAATGCAGAACTCCTACGTGTTGGTTAGAAGCAGGTGAGAAACAATTTGCAGGTCCTGAAATTGTTCAGATAACCGCAGAAAAGGTCAAAATTGCACGTGAGGAATTGAAAGCAGCCAGAGACCGACAAAAGATGTATGCCGATCCGCGTAGACGTCCGGTAACATTTAATGTAGGTGATCGTGTATACTTAAAAGTTTCACCGTGCAAGGGAGTGATCCGATTTGGTAAACGTGGTAAACTAGCACCGAGATTTATTGGGCCATTCCCTATCAAAGAAATTTTGAATGATCAAACTGTTGTTTTAGATCTTCCATCAGAGTTAGCAGGAATTCACAACACGTTCAATGTGTGTTATTTAAGGAAGTGTAAAGTAGACGATGAAAGTTTGATTCTTCTGCTGAAGGATTTGAAAGTGGATTTAAGTAAGAAATTATTAGAAGAGCCGGTTAGAATAGTGGAAAAGAAAGTCACCAAGTTAAGTAAGAAACAGATTCCAATGGTATTAGTGGAGTGGCGGCACAGTTTAGGTTCTAACATGACGTGGGAAACCGAGGAGTTAATGAGGGTGAGCTATCCCCATTTGTTTGACCTTGTCCAGATTCCGAGGACGGAATCTTCTTAAGGGGGTAGATTTGTAACATCCTCAATCGGGCCTAGTTGTAAGATTACTATTTTGCTCTTAAGTTTGTATTGCGTTATTATATGCTTTTATTTTATTTAATATTTATTATTATATAATGATGTGGTTAGGACCAGTTTGTGACAAGGGTCACAGAACAGGTTTGTTTATTTAATTTGGACTCCGTTTGGGTTGCCAAATGACGTACGAAAGATATCAGATAACTGATAAATACCCGTGTGTTGCACAGTGTGGGAAATTAACCTAAATTAAGTGACTAGTGGGCTGTGTTCTTCTTCCCATTTCTAGAAAATTCCCAAACACACCCGTTCTTCATCTCCCTCACCTACTTCAAACCCTAATCCTTAATTCTTGTTTTAGAGCTCAAATTGTTCATATCTTTGTGTTCCTTGTGATTCACTGATTCTTTTAAGGTAAGAATTACAAGCTTCCATGCTTTAATCTTTGAGAAATTTAAGGTTTTGTGTTAGTTTTCATAAAAGTGTAAATTTGTGTCAAAACAAGTGATTTAAGTGTTGTTATGGTCAAATTGTTGTGGGTTTTGAGTCTATAACAAGTAGTGAACAAGTTGTGTTCGATTTTGGTGTTTAAAATGAGCTCTAGATCGAGATTTGAGGATTTCATCGTGAAGTCCGTAGCTTTTGTTCAGTTTCTGATGAAAATGAACACACTCGGCCGACTGTCGGTGGACAGTCGACCGACTGAGGTAGTGGATCGACCGATTGACAGACAATCGACCGACTGGCGAGTGAACCGACCGACTGAGTTTGACTTTCGGCCGATTGTGGAAATACCAAATAAGACGACCGGTTGTGTCGACAGTCGACCGATTGAAGAGACAGTCGACCGACTGTGTGTCCAGGGCAGAATATTTTACCTAAGTGTTGATTTTTTAGCTGTTATGCTGCCCGTTTGTATTTTGATGATCTGATGTAAATTTTGAAAGTGCATAAGTGTTAAGCAAAAATTTTTAGCGGATACTTTTTCTGACAAAAATTTATATATTGTGTTATTTGATGTTAACGAACAGAAACTAACTTGTGTATATGTTTATCTCAGGAGAAAAGGAGAAAGAGAAGGTTCAGTGATTAGATAGCTGAATACTGGTAATCGGTGAGTGGGACTAACTGGAGATTATAGTATATAGAAGCATGTTATATTATGATTGCCATGCTTGTTAGATATACTTATTGTTGTGGTTAGTTAGTTCTTGTGATGACTGCATGTTAGTTGATGCTTGTCTGCTGGAGCCCAGTGCATCCCTATTGTGTGGTAGCCTCGGTAGGAGAGATCAACCTGCGGGTTGGGTTCCTCTGTGGTAGCCTAGACAACCGTGGTGTATATATATGTGAATGACGCGTCCGTCGCATGTGGATTATGTATATACATACGGTGGTGCGGGAACTTCTGGTAAGCCACATTCCGATCAGCTGGTGGTTAATGGATTAGCCGAGCCGCCAGAGTCTCTGTAGACGACACTTGGGTGATGTTTGTGTGTTAGACTATTGTGACATGATTAGTATAACGCTTATGTATGCTATGGCCTATAGTTAGACGTACTCACTTAGCTTCGTTCTAATTCCCCTCCATCTCCTCCCTGTAGGTTGTTAGATTTTGTAGATAGTGCTTTTGGGAGAAGACGGGCATGATGATGTTATGTTTGACTAGGTTAACTCTGATGTGGTCTTTTAGAATATGAATCGTGTACTTTAGAAAACAGAATGTATTTACGTCTTCTCCGTATTAACATGTATTTTGTAATCACACGTGACACTGGTTGTCTTAACAATAGTTAATGTTTATTTTGTAATTAATAAATAAATGCTTCCGCCACGTATATATAAAAAAAATAACTAAATATAGCGGTGTCACAACTATGATACTTGTTTTTATTTAATATTGTATTTAGGTACATCGAGAATCATGTTGGGCTACTATCTCACAACTAACCACAAAACCTTGCTGCTTTAATAACGTCTTGGTTTTATTGTTCGAGTATTTTTAGCCGCTTTTTAATTTCTCTAGATTCATATTCTTATTTTTGTTTTTGTTTCTAAAAATCATATTGAATGCGAATAAATGAGAGTGTAGTTTCATTTTGATGATAATTAATGGCCGCAAAACACATATTTTAAGTCACTACATTCTCCACAAAAATCGGGCAAAATTTTGTGGAGAATTTTCCGAAAAATTTTCAATTATAGAATAGGCCCATTTTCGCAAGATAACTAGAAAACATCACTAAGAGCAAGACTTCCTTAAGGCTTTCCCACAGTTCGAAGCAGTTTAGATGTCGAAAATGACATTTTACTATTTCTAAAAGTGAATTTTGCACTTTTAGATCTTACGATAAGTAATACCGTCACATGTGAATTGTTGTGCATGTTTAAATACTACTATGATACTGGTTTTTATTTAATATTGTATTATGGTAAATCAAGAATCATGTTGGGGTTACTATCTCACAACTAGCCACAAAACTTTGCTGCTTTAAAAACGTCCATGTTTTATTGTTCGAGTATTTTTAGCCCCTTTTTTATTTCTCTATATTCACAACCATATTTTTATATTTGTTTCTACATATCATATTGAATGTGAATATATGAGAGTGTAGTTTCGTTTTGATGATCATTAATGGCCGCAAAACACATATTTGAGGTCACTAAATTTCCCACAAAATCGGGCAAAATTTTATGGAGAATTTTCCAAAATATTTTCAATTGCGGCCTATGCCCATTTTTCCAAGTTGAATAGAAAACGGCGCTACGATCAAAACTTCCTTAAGTCTTTCCCCTTTCGAAGTAGTTTAGATGACAAAAATGACATTTTACTATTTTTAAAGGTGAATTTTGCACTTTTAGATCTTACGATAAATAATACCTTCATATGTGAATTGTTGTGACTGTTTAAATACCACTATGATACTTGCTTTTATTTAATATTGTATTTAGGTACATCGAGAATCATGTGGGGGCTACTATCTCATAACTAACCACAAAACCTTGCTGCTTTAATAACGTCTTGGTTTTATTGTTCGAGCATTTTTAGCTGCTTTTTTATTTCTCTAGATTCACAACCTTATTTTTATTTTTAGTTTCTAAATATCATATTGAATGCGAATATATGAGAGTGTAGTTTCGTTTTAATGATAATTAATGGCCGCAAAACACATATTTGAAGTCACTAAATTTCCTACAAAATCGGACAAAATTTTGTGGTGAATTTTCCAAAATATTTTCAATTGAAGATTAGCCCATTTTCGCAAGTTAGCTTGTAAACGGCCCTACGATCAAAACTTCCATAAGTCTTTCCACCGTTCGAAGCAGTTTAGATGCCAAAAATGACATTTTACTATTTTTAAAGGTGAATTTTTTACAATTTTAGATCTTACGATAAGTAATACCTTCACATGTTAATTGTTGGGCAGGTTTAAATACTACTATGATACTTGTTTTTATTTAATACTGTATTTAGGTACATTGAGAATCTTGTTGGGGCTACTATCTCACAACTAGCCACAAAACCTTGCTGCTTTGATAACGTCTTGGTTTTATTGTTCGAGTATTTTTAGCCCCTTTTTATTTCTCTAGATTCATATTCTTATTTTTGTTTTTGTTTCTAAATATCATATTGAATGCGAATAAATGAGAGTGTAGTTTCGTTTTGATGATAATTAATGGCCGCAAAACACATATTTTAAGTCACTACATTCTCCACAAAAATCGGGCAAAATTTTGTGGAGAACTTTCAAAGATATTTTCAATTGTAGATTAGGCCCATTTTCGAAAGTTAACTAGAAAACAGCGCTACGATCAAAACTTTCTTAAGGCTTTCCCCGGTTCGAAGCAGTTTAGATGCCAAAAATGAAATTTTACTATTTTTAAAGGTGAATTTTGCACTTTTAGATCTTACGATAAATGATACCGTCACATGTAAATTGTTGTGCCTGTTTAAATATCACTATGATATTTGTTTTTATTTAATATTGTGTTTAGGTACATCGAGAATCATGTTGGGCTACTATCTCACAACTAACCACAAAACCTTGCTGCTTTAATAACGTCTTGGTTTTATTGTTCGAGTATTTTTAGCCGCTTTTTAATATCTCTAGATTCATATCCTTATTTTTGTTTTTTGTTTCTAAATATCATATTGAATGCGAATATATGAGAGTGTAGTTTCATTTTGATGATAATTAATGGCCGCAAAACACATATTTGAAGTCACTACATTCCCCACAAAAATCGGGCAAAATTTTGTAGAGAATTTTCCGGAAAATTTTCAATCGCAGAATAGACCCAATTTCACAAGATAACTAGAAAACGGCGCTACGAGCAAGACTTCCTTAAGTCTTTCTCCCGTTCGAAGCAGTTTAGATGTCGAAAATGACATTTTAATATTTTAAAGGTAAATTTCGCACTTTTAGATCTTACGATAAGTAATACCTTCACATGTGAATTGTTGCGGTTGTTTAAATACTACTATGATACTTGTTTTTATTTAATATTGTATTTAGGTACATCGAGAATCATGTTGGGGCTTCTATCTCACAACTAGCCTCAAAACCTTGCTGCTTTCATAACTTCTTAGTTTTATTGTTCGAGTATTTTCAGCCCCTTTTTTATTTCTCTAGATTCATAACCTTATTTTTATTTTATTTCAGAATATCATATTGAATGCGAATATATGAGAGTGTAGTTTCGTTTTGATGATAATTAATGGCAGAAAAACACATATTTGAAGTCACTACATTCCCCACAAAAATCGGGCAAAACTTTGTGGAGAATCTTCCGAAAAATTTTCAATTGCTGAATAGACCCATTTTCGCAAGATAACTAGAAAACGGTGCTACGAGCAAGTCTTCCTTAAGGCTTTCCCCCGTTCAAAGCAGTTTAGATGTCGAAAATAACATTTTACTATTTTAAAGGTAAATTTTGCACTTTTAGATCTTACGTTAAGTAATACCTTCACATGTGAATTGTTGTGATTATTTAAATACTACTATGATACTTGTTTTTATTTAATATTGTATTTAGGTACATCGAGAATCATGTTGGGCTACTATTTCACAACTAGCCACAAAACCTTGCTGCTTTGATAACGTCTTGGTTTTATTGTTCGAGTATTTTCAGCCCCTTTTTTATTTCTCTAGATTCATAACCTTATTTTTATTTTATTTCAGAATATCATATTGAATGCGAATATATGAGAGTGTAGTTTTGTTTTGATGATCATTAATTGCCGCAAAACACATATTTGAAGTCACTAAATTTCCAACAAAATCGTACAAAATATTGTGGAGAATTTTTCAAAATTTTTTCAATTGTAGATTATGCCCATTTTCGCAAGTTAACTAGAAAACGACGCTACGATCAAAACTTCCTTAAGGCTTTCCCCCATTCGAAGGAGTTTAGATGCCAAAAATGACATTTTACTATTTTTAAAGGTGAATTTTGTACTTTTAGATCTTACGATAAATAAAACTTTCATATGTGAACTGTTGTGCCTGTTTAAATACCACTATGATACTTGTTTTTATTTAATATTGTATTTAGGTACATCGAGAATCATGTTGGGGCTACTATCTCATAACTAACCACAAAACCTTGCTGCTTTAATAACGTCTTGGTTTATTGTTAGAGTATTTTTAACCGCTTTTTTATTTTTCTAGATTCATAACCTTATTTTTATTTTTGTTTATAAATATCATATTGAATGTGAATATATGAGAGTTTAGTTTCATTTTAATGATAATTAATGGCCGCAAAACACATATTTAAAGTCACTAAATTTCCTACAAAATCGGACAAAATTTTGTAGTGAATTTTCCAAAATATTTTCAATTGAAGATTAGGCCCATTTTCGCAAGTTAACTAGAAAACGGAGCTAATATCAAAACTTCCTTAAGTCTTTCCCCCGTTTGAAGCAGTTTAGATGCCAAAAAGTGACATTTTACTATTTTTAAAGGTTAATTTTGCAATTTTAGATCTTACGATAAGTAATACCTTCACATGTTAATTGTTGGGCATGTTTAAATACTACTATGTTACTTGTTTTTATTTAATATTGTATTTAAGTACATCGAGAATCATGTTGGGGCTACTATCTCACAACTAGCCACAAAACCTTGCTGCTTTGATAACTTCTTGGTTTTATTGTTCGAGTATTTTCAGCCCCTTTTTTATTTCTCTAGATTCATAAACTTATTTTTGTTTTTGTTTCTAAATTTCATTTTGAATGCGAAAATATAAGAGTGCAGTTTCGTTGATGATAATTAATGGCCGCAAAACACATATTTGAAGTCACTACATTCCCCACAAAAAGCGGGCAAAATTTTGTGGAGAATCTTCAGAAAAATTTTCAATTGCAGAATAGACCTATTTTCGCAAGATAACTAGAAAATGGCTCTACGAGCAAGACTTCCTTAAGGCTTTCCCCCGTTCATAGCATCTTAGATGTCGAAAATGAAATTTTACTATTTTTAAAGGTAAATTTTGCACTTTTAGATCTTACGATAAGTAATACCTTCACATGTGAATTGTTGTGGTTGTTTAAATACTACTATGATACTTGTTTTTATTTAATATAGTATTTAGGAATATCGAGAATCATGTTGGGGCTACTATCTCACAACTAGCCACAAAACCTTGAGGCTTTAATAACGTCTTGATTTTATTGTTCGAGTATTTTCAGCCCTTTTTTATTTCTCTAGATTCACAACCTTATTTTTATTTTTTTATGAATATCATATTGAATGCGAATATATGAGAGTAAAGTTTTGTTTTGATGATAATTAATTGCCGCAAAACACATATTTGAAGTCACTAAATTTCTCACAAAATCGGGCAAAATATTGTGGAGAATTTTTCAAAATATTTTCAATTGCATATTATGCCCATTTTCGCAAGATAACTAGAAAACGGCGCTACGATCAAAACTTCCTTAAGGCTTTCCCCCGTTCGAAGGAGTTTAGATGCCAAAAATGACATTTTACTATTTTTAAATGTTAATTTTGCACTTTTAAATCTTACGATAAATAATACCTTCAAATGTGAATTGTTGTGCCTGTTTAAATACCACTATGTTACTTGTTTTTATTTAATATTGTATTTAGGTATATCTAGAATCATGTTGGGGCTACTATCTCATAACTAACCACAAAATCTAGCTGCTTTAATAACTTCTTAGTTTTATTGTTCGAGTATTTTTAGCTGCTTTTTTATTTCTCTTGATTCACAACCTTATTTTTGTTTTTGTTTCTAAATATCATATCGAATGTGAATATATGAGAGTGTAGTTTCATTCTAATGATAATTAATGGCAGCAAAACACATATTTGAAGTCACTAAATTTCCTACAAAATCGGACAAAATTTTGTGGTGAATTTTCCAAAATATTTTCAATTGAAGATTAGGCCCATTTTCGAAAGTTAACTAGAAAACGGCACTACGATCAAAACTTCCATAAGTCTTTCCCCCGTTCGAAGCAGTTTAGTTACCAAAAATGACATTTAACTATTTTTAAAGGTAAATTTTGCAATTTTAGATCTTACGATAGGTAATACCTTCACATGTTAATTGTTGTGCATGTTTAAATACTTCTATTATACTTGTTTTTATTTAATATTGTATTTAGGTACATCGAGAATCTTGTTAGGGCTACTATCTCACAACTAGCCACAAAACCTTGCTGCTTTGATAACGTCTTGGTTTTATTGTTCGAGTATTTTTAGCCCCTTTTTATTTCTCTAGATTCATAACCTTATTTTTATTTTTGTTTCTAAATATCATATTGAATGCGAATATATGAGAGTGTAATTTCATTTTGATAATCATTAATGACCGTAAAACACATATTCGAAGTCAGTAAATTTCCCACAAAATCAGGCTAAATTTTGTGGAGAATTTTTTAAAATATTTTCAATTGCAGGTTAGGCCTATTTTCGCAAGTTAACTAGAAAACGGTGCTATGATCAAAACTTTCTTAAGGCTTGCTCCCGTTCGAAGTAGTTAAGATGTCAAAAATAACATTTTACTATTTTTAAAGGTGAATTTGGCACTTTTAGATCTTACGATAGATAATACCTTCACAAGTGAATTGTTGTGCCTGTTTAAATACCAATATGATACTTGTTTATATTTAATATTTTATTTAGGTACATCAAGAATCATGTTGGGGCTACTATCTCACAACTAACCACAAAACCTTATTGCTTTAATAACGTCTTGGTTTTATTGTTCGAGTATTTTTAGCCGCTTTTTTATCTCTCTAGATTCATAACCTTATTTTTTTTTTGTTTCTAAATATCATATTAAAACACATACTTGAAGTCACTACATTCCCCACAAAAATCGGACAAATTTTAGTGGAGAATTTTTCGAAAAATTTTCAATTGCAGAGTAGACCCATTTTCGCAAGATAACTAGAAAACGGTGCTACGAGCAAGAATTCCTTAAGGCTTTCCCCCGTTCAAAGCAGTTTAGATGTCGAAAATAACATTTTACTATTTTAAAGGTAAATTTTGCACTTTTAGATCTTACGTTAAGTAATACCTTCACATGTGAATTGTTGTGATTATTTAAATACTACTATGATACTTGTTTTTATTTAATATTGTATTTAGGTACATCGAGAATCATGTTGGGCTACTATTTCACAACTAGCCACAAAACCTTGCTGCTTTGATAACGTCTTGGTTTTAATGTTCGAGTATTTTCAGCCCCTTTTTTATTTCTCTAGATTCATAACCTTATTTTTATTTTATTTCAGAATATCATATTGAATGCGAATATATGAGAGTGTAGATTTGTTTTGATGATCATTAATTGCCGCAAAACACATATTTGAAGTCACTAAATTTCCAACAAAATCGTGCAAAATATTGTGGAGAATTTTTTTTAAAATATTTTCAATTGTAGATTATGCCCATTTTCGCAAGTTAACTAGAAAATGGCGCTACGATCAAAACTTCCTTAAGGCTTTCCCCCGTTCGAAGGAGTTTATATGCCAAAAATGACATTTTACTATTTTTAAAGGTGAATTTTGTACTTCTAGATCTTACGATAAATAATACTTTCATATGTGAACTGTTGTGCCTGTTTAAATACCACTATGATACTTGTTTTTATTTAATATTATATTTAGGTACATCGAGAATCATGTTGGGGCTACTATCTCATAACTAACCACAAAGCCTTGCTGCTTTAATAACGTCTTGGTTTATTGTTCGAGTATTTTTAACCGCTTTTTTATTTTTCTAGATTTATAACCATATTTTTATTTTTGTTTCTAAATATCATATTGAATGTGAATATATGAGAGTGTAGTTTCATTTTAAGGATAATTAATGGCCGCAAAACACATATTTAAAGTCACTAAATTTCCTACAAAATCGGACAAAATTTTGTGCTGAATTTTCCAAAATATTTTCAATTGAAGATTAGGCTCATTTTCGAAAGTTAACTAGAAAACGGCGCTAATATCAAAACTTCCTTAACTCTTCCCCCCGTTCGAAGCAGTTTAGATGCCAAAAAGTGACATTTTACTATTTTTAAAGGTGAATTTTGCAATTTTAGATCTTACGATAAGTAATACCTTCACATGTTAATTGTTGGGCATGTTTAAATACTACTATGATACTTGTTTTTATTTAATATTGTATTTAGGTACATCGAGAATCATGTTGGGGCTACTATCTCACAACTAGCCACAAAACCTTGCTGATTTGATAACTTCTTGGTTTTATTGTTCGAGTATTTTCAGCCCCTTTTTTATTTCTCTAGATTCATAACCTTATTTTTGTTTTTGTTTCTAAATATCATATTGAATGTGAATATATGAGAGTGTAGTTTTTTTTAATGATAATTAATGGCCGCAAAACACATATTTGAAGTCACTACATTCCCCACAAAAATCGGGCAAAATTTTGTGGAGAATCTTCCGAAAAATTTTCAATTGCAGAATAGACTCATTTTCGCAAGATAACTAGAAAACGGCGCTACGAGCAAGACTTTCTTAAGGCTTTTCCCCGTTCAAAGCAGTTTAGATGTTGAAAATGAAATTTTACTATTTTTAAAGGTAAATTTTGCACTTTTAGATCTTACGATAAGTAATACCTTCACATGTGAATTGTTGTGGTTGTTTAAATACTACTATGATACTTGTTTTTATTTAATATTGTATTTAGGTACATCGAGAATCATGTTGGGGCTACTATCTCACAACTAGCCACAAAACCTTGCGGCTTTAATAACGTCTTGGTTTTATTGTTCGAGTAGTTTCAGCCCTTTTTTATTTCTCTAGATTCATAACCTTATTTTTATTTTTTTCTGAATATCATATTGAATGCGAATATATGAGAGTGAAGTTTTGTTTTGAAGATCATTAATGGCCGCAAAACACATATTTGAAGTCACTAAATTTCCCACAAAATCGGGCAAAATATTGTGGAGAATTACCCAAAATATTTTCAATTGCACATTAGGCCAATTTTCGCAAGATAACTAGAAAATGGCGCTACGATCAAAACTTCCTTAAGGTTTTCCCCCGTTCGAAGGAGTTTAGATGCCAAAAATGACATTTTACTATTTTTAAAGGTTAATTTTGCACTTTTAGATCTTACGATAAATAATACCTTCACATGTGAATTGTTATGCCTGTTTAAATACCACTATGATACTTGTTTTTATTTAATATTGTATTTAGGTATATCTACAATCAGGTTGGGGCTACTATCTCATAACTAACCACAAAATCTTGCTGCTTTAATAACTTCTTGGTTTTATTGTTCGAGTATTTTTAGCTGCTTTTTTATTTCTCTTGATTCACAACCTTATTTTTGTTTTTGTTTCTAAATATCATATCGAATGTGAATATATGAGAGTGTAGTTTCGTTCTAATAATAATTAATGGCCGCAAAACACATATTTGAAGTCACTAAATTTCCTACAAAATCGGACAAAATTTTGTGGTGAATTTTCCAAAATATTTTCAATTGAAGATTAGGCCCATTTTCGAAAGTTAACTAGAAAACGGCACTACGATCAAAACTTCCATAAGTGTTTCCCCCATTCGAAGCAGTTTAGTTGCCGAAAATGACATTTAATTTTTTTAAAGGTAAATTTTGCAATTTTAGATCTTACGATAAGTAATACCTTCACATGTTAATTGTTGTGCATGTTTAAATACTACTATGATACTTGTTTTTATTTAATATTGTATTTAGGTACTTCGAGAATCTTGTTAGGGCTACTATCTCACAACTAGCCACAAAACCTTGCTGCTTTGATAACGTCTTGGTTTTATTGTTCGAGTATTTTTAGCCCCTTTTTATTTCTCTAGATTCATAACCTTATTTTTATTTTTGTTTCTAAATATCATATTGAATGCGAATATATGAAATAGTAATTTCATTTTGATGATCATTAATGGCCGCAAAACACATATTCGAAGTCAGTAAATTTCCCACAAAATCGGTCTAAATTTTGTGGAGAATTTTTCAAAATATTTTCAATTGCAGGTTAGTCCCATTTTCGCAAGTTAACTAGAAAACGGCGCTATGATCAAAACTTTCTTAAGGGTTTCTCCCGTTTGAAGCAGTTTAGATGCCAAAAATGACATTTTACTATTTTTAAAGGTGAATTTGGCACTTTTAGATCTTACGATAGATAATACCTTCACAAGTGAATTGTTGCGCCTGTTTAAATACCAATATGATACTTGTTTATATTTAATATTGTATTTAGGTACATCGAGAATCATGTTGGGGCTACTATCTCACAACTAACCACAAAACCTTGTGCCTTTAATAACGTCTTGGTTTTATTGTTCGAGTATTTTTAGCCGCTTTTTTATCTCTCTAGATTCATAACCTTATTTTTATTTTTGTTTCTAAATATCATATTAAATGCGAATATATGAGAGTGTAGTTTCGTTTTGATGATAATTAATGGCCGCAAAACACATATTTGAAGTCACTACATTCCCCACAAAAATCGGACAAATTTTAGTGGAAAATTTTCCGAAAAATTTTCAATTGCAGAGTAGACCCATTTTCGCAAGATAACTAGAAAACGGCGCTACGAGCAAGGCTTCCTGAAGTCTTTCCCCCGTTCGAAGCAGTTTAGATGTCAAAAATCACATTTTAGTATTTTTAAAGGTAAATTTTGCACTTTTAGATCTTACGATAAGTAATACCTTCACATGTGAATTGTTGTGGTTGTTTAAATACTACTATGATACTTGTTTTTATTTAATATTGTATTTAGGTATATCGAGAATCATGTTGGGGCTACTATCTCACAACTAGCCATAAAACCTTACTGCTTTCATAACGTCTTGGTTTTATTGTTCGAATATTTTCGGCCCCCTTTTTTATTTCTCTAGATTCATAACATTTTTTTTATTTTTTTCTAAATATCATATTGAATGCGAATATATGAGAGTGTAGTTTTGTTTTGATGATCATTAATGTCACACCCCCAAAATGGACCAGGGGTAATTGTAATCAATCATATCATAACACAGTTGTATAAACGAGAATGACTCTATATGAGACTTTTTAAATAAAACCTTTGTTAATAAAACAGCGAAAGCAGTAATAAATGTTTACATTATTATTAAAATGTAAGATAAATGTTTATGAACTAAAATATAATATGCGATGTGGACTCCATGCAAGCAACAAATCTATCATCACAAAGTTGCAAACAGCTAGCTCAATCATCACCTAAGACAAAACATGCTTAAAGTGTCAACCAAAAAGTTGAGTGAAATTCACAGGTTTATAAATAATATCCAAAGTTTTAGACCACAAGATTTAGTTTAAAGTTGATCAATATAGATATATTAATCTAAAACTGTTGCTGTAGTTTGTAATATCGCTACTAAACAATTTACCCTATGACACCTTGTACTGTCAGTGTTGTGGAATCATTATTATGTAACCAAAGACCAACGGTCGAATGGTTAGAGATGTTACTCTCAATAGGCCTACTCAAAATAATTAAGTTTGCATTTAAACGTAGGAATTGACGATATTTCGGTAGGGATTTATCATGAATCAAAGCATGGCAGCATAGTTAACAATTTAGTACTTGTGTCTGAGCGTAAAATAGTTATAAAGCAAGCATGTGTCTCACCCCAAAAGTTATAAAAACAGTTATGAAATAGTAAAAAGTGGGGCTATGAAGTTCACCTTAGTAGCAAGTAAGTTATTCCACACACGAAAGAATTGAACGAAAGGATGTGACCGAGATCTCAACCTAGAGATAGAACGTATGATTAGTTAAAGTCTAACAGACATAAAGTTTGTTTATTAATATAGCAACTATATTAACAGTGACGGTTTTCGAGAAAAGTTCATATTTCTCAAAAGTTTCTATTTTTGGAAACTTACTATTTATGGAAAGCTTCCACTTATAGTAAGCTCCTAGTTTAAAGAAGTTCGGGTTATAATTCTTTACAAAGATGTTGTACAATCTTGCCCAAACTTCGTTGCTATCATGCAAGTCACTCGAATGATCTGTTATTATCGGGCGCCCAGGATTCTTGACCAGAATCTAAGTCATGGCATTCGAAATCCACAAGCAGTTCCCATAAGGCAACAAGGACCACCCTAGGCCACAAGTAGCGGTGAGGTTCGTATAAAGTGCACGTTATCTTTTAATTATAACCTTCACGTTATAGGTGTATACACATAACGAATTATTAATGTACTTAATAATTATATATGTGATAATATAATCTAAGTATTATTTAATATTTAGTTATTATACCTTAGTATGTCTTATATATATTAAATATAATTACCTTTAAATAAATACCTAAATTACTTCAAAAATAATAGTGTTTTATTAATCAAACATTATCTAAAAATGTCTAAATACTTAATTAAATATCTAAAAGTTATATATATAATTTTTATAGTGTTAGTTAATCATATAGATCAGTATAAAAATTTAAGAAAACATTTTTATTATATTTTTGTATTTATTTTGTTTTTACTCTTAATTTATTCACAAAACAAGTTTAATTCTACATAATTACTAAATAAACTCAAAAAATTATTTTTATAATTTTTATAAGTTTTTATTAGTCTAATAACCTGTAGAAAAAAAAATTTATAAAAATATTTTTTATTATTTTATAATTATTCTTAATTTACCTTCGAATTACATAATAATAGAGTTTAATTATATAATAATTACCAATTCGACCCAAGTAATTATTTTTATAATTTTTTAAGATCTATATAAGTTTTATAAACTCATAAAAAATTTCTATATATTTTAGTTTTGGTTAAAAATATTTATTACGAATTTTACATTGTTTTTACGTTTAAATACTACATAATTCGTATTTAATTATAAATAATATTCCATAAATTATCAAAATTATTTTTATACATCATAATACTTATAATACTAATTATAACATATAAACATAATTTATATATATTAATTTTGAATTAATAAAGAATATAAAAAAATAAAATCAATTCGACATAAAAAATATAGAAAATACCTCAAGTAGTTTTCCAAGTTTGTGAGAGAGTTTTTTCAAAGATTTGATACAAGTTTTTATGAAATAGAAGTGGGTATTTATAGGAAAAAAAGATTGGTGAAAAGAAAAAATATAAATAAAATAAAGGTGTCAATTTTGACCCAAAAAAAAGAAAACATGTAAAAAATGTTTTTAATAAGTTTATCTTTGAAAATATTTAGTCAAAATTCATGGGCTCATTATTTAATTTAAAAAAAAATCTTTTTTATAAGCTAAAAATATATATAATGATTAAAATAACTTATCATTTAATTAATAATTATGTTACATATCGTTTTAAATATAATAAACATTAATATTAATATTAACTAAAGTTATTTTATATAATTAGTGTAAACTTTAGTTAACAAAACGTGTCGACTAAAAATAAATATTTGACCAACATCGAATTTAATTACATATTACGTATGGATAACAACCCTATAGGAAAATTAGTCAATTCAAGTATGGAAATGTGAGGGTTGTTATAGTACCTCCCCGTTGAAAAATAAAAATATTTAGTCAAAATTCATGGGCTCATTAAGAAATTTCGTCCCGAAATTTGATTGTGGTCATCATGGCTAACAATAAAAATATTTTTATGACGAATATGAGTTGAAAAAAAATAGAGTTTTATCACTTATTGAGTAATAAAACAATTCGCTTACGTAAAGAGTATGAGTGAAGGTATCAAAAAAGAGTGAAATGAGGAAATTAAATGTTCGCCTTATCTTTTGACGTAGTCACGGTTGCTTTTCGGAATTCAAGGGATTTAAAGAAAATCTTCGTAATCTGTATAAGATTTGATTCTCCGGTAATTAAGGAAATTACGATTTTCTTTGATTAAATGCGATAATCTATTTCGATTGCTCTGTCTGATACTTCACTATAAATCCATCCTCTTCGTTTCCTTATTTCCACAGCTCATACCTTCTATTCTTTCTTCCTTAATTTATATTTCCAATATCCAGTTCTGATCCTTGATCTCATTCTGACTATCACAACAATCAACCTTCTATTCCAACTCCTATCGAAGGAATCTGTTTACTTCTACTTCGCTATTGGGGTAGTGGTTTTCTTAATCCTTCCTTGCATCTGTCTTTCCACAATTATTGACATCTACGGTTAATGATCTCTTCTATTTGCTACGATTTATACTCCGTTTATATTTCAAAGCTTCATGCTTTTGTTTTTCTCTTCTCAACTTTAAGTCCAGCATGCAATGGTCCAGAATTCGTAGATATGAATTTCGGATTGAACATAGTTAATATTCTAAGAAAGAAATTATAATAGCACGATCTTGATTTGTCAAATTACCAGAATTCAAGAGAAAAGATAGAACTATCAGGAAGATATGTTCTCGATATATTTGGAGATTAGGTAGAATGTAAGAGTCGCGTAACATGACACATGATGACGTTATGGTCTGTGAATCATCACATTCCATTAGTAACTCAGCATGACTTACTGTAATATAATCATGTCATAACCCGACCTTAACCATAAGGACGAATACAATAACATATGATTTCATCGCGAGGTATTGACCTCTATATGCGACATTTTTCAAAAACTGCATTCGTTTTTACAATACAAACCATAGGTTTTATTACAAATACAAGGTTTAAACAACTTAATAATGATTATCGTTTAGCGATAATCTTAGACTTACAAACTTTACATGTGATAATAACAATATGACTTCCAACATATTTTACATTACAAATCCTCCGATATGCAGTTTTATTTTTGACACAAATATGCATACTCAAGATCTTGCTTAAATTCAACATGCTGCAGCAGAAGCTTTTAGTTATCACCTGAGAATAAACATGCTTAAAACGTCAACATAAAGTTGGTGAGATATAGGTTTAATGCCGACAGCGTTTTAAATATAGACCACAAGATTTCATATATAAACGTTTTAATAAAAATATTCTAAGTTGTTGAGCACTTGATAACCATACTTAACATTTAATCAACGTCGCATATTCCCTTTATTATGAAATCTTACTACACCGTACCAAGTGTAGTCACCGAAACGAAGTACTGTGCAACCGTTTAATACTGGTCGTCCAGTCCAGTTGGGGTTGTCAGGCCCGATAGATCTATCAACAGGATTCGCGTTTACAATACCTCATGTAAATAATAGTTACCAAGTTACAGGGAAGTATGCCAGTGGTACAACTCAACGTAGAATATATATTTTTAATCACTTGTGTCCATACCGTAAATCATAAAATGCATGTATTCTCATCCCGAAATATTTAGATTTTAAAAGTGGGACTATATACTCACTTTTGCCTTGAAAGTATTTATCACGACTTGGTCTCCGATAGATATCACAAACCTAAACATATATATATAATATATCAACATATTTTCTTTTCAAGTAATCATTACATATATATATATATATATATATATATATATATATATATATATATATATACACTTTAATACTTTTAATATTTTCTTAGTCCGTAGTTAGCAGTCCGATGTTAGTGGTCCACAATTAGTTGCTTAAATAAAATAAATAAAGACCCCATCGTATTCGTATTGATCAGAATTAATCTCGACCCATGGTACCATGTTGTCAAGATAGTTTTTAATTATCCAACCCAAAACAGTCCCCGATTGCACTCCGTCGACGTAGACTCAGTTTTTAAGATGTTCTTTGTAAAACCAAGTTATATCTTGTTAAGTTAGCATATCATTATGATATATTACAGGTCTTGTAGTGTTTTAAAAGTTAAGTTAGAAGGATCTATTTAGTTTGCAAACAAGTTTGAAATCATTCAAACTATGTTCTTGTTGTTAAAATTTTACAACACAAAATAAGATAGCTATATAAATATGAATCGAATAAGGTTATGAACAAGGTTACTACCTCAAGTTACTTGGACAAAGTTGCTGTAAAAGATGAGTAAAATCCTAGAACCAAAAGAGTGGTGGAGTTGGATCAAAAGGTTGGAAGTAAACTTGTTTACTTGGAAGGATTATTGAAGTGTTCTTGGAAGGTTTTTCTTATGAAGATTAAGGCTTGTTTTTGAAGCTAGATCTTCATGGTAACTTGCTGAATTGTTGAAGGTGTTTAAGGGTTATGGAAGTGTGTGTTTTTAGCTAAGAAATGAAGATAAAAATTGAATAAAAATGAGGGTATTTGTAGCCATAAATGGCGTTTTCCATGGGGAGACAAAAACAAAATTTCATCTGTTATTTTGCTAGATATTTTTGATAATTGTCAAAAGCTAAATCCTCACATGTTCCTTAACTGATTAGATCTAATTATTGGTGTATTTTTATGGGTATATACCAATAGTAAATACGTATAGAAGATGGGTATGATACGGGTACATATACCCTAGGTATACGTATAGAAATCTTGAGGAAACGGAACGAGAATTCAAATATAGCTATCTTTTGTGAATATACTTATATTGTTTTATGTATTTAAGTCCTTAAAAAGTGATTAAATACATTATATATACGATACATGTATAAGCATTATAGGTTATAAGTATATATATCAAAGAATGTTACGTATAGTTATCGTTTTGAAAACTTAAGTTAGTAGTTTCAAAATATACTTATAACTCATTGTCATTAGTACACAATGAGATGTTAAACCATCCTTAGACCATGTTAAATATATATAAATACATATATATACACAAACGTATAATTATCGTATGTTATATAGTTCGTGATATCATCGGTCAAATTGGGCGGTCAAACGTTGTGTAAAACTCTTTTCAAAAACACAAGTCTCAACAATTTAGATTTCTTATCATGTTGGTAAGGTTTAATTTATGTAAATATTAATCTCATAAGTATAAAATGATCAGAACAATCTGGGTCGTTACAAATCACGTTGATCAAGTGTCATTATATTATACTAACTCATGCTTCAGTTCCCAACACTACTTCAAAAACATTCATAATTTAAACTCGAAGGTTTACAGAATATAAAAACTAAATAGTTTCTTTTATGATGTAATACAGATAACGAGAAGAGATAAGTGATTTCAGATAAGAATATTATGAAAATATCTTCAAAAATATCGAGGATATTTATAATGAAAGATACGATGATATCTTAGAATTTCTAATATCAAAGGATGATGAAGAAGATTTGTCCGTAAAAGTTTAGAGTCAGAAGCAAGGTATTCGTTAATGATTACAGCAGACACTGAATCATTTGGATTCTTTGAAGGCAGGTTTAGTCTTTGTGATTTTTCCACAGCCTCCTTCATGATTTGCTCAATCCGTTTTTCAATACCAAATTTTTCTCATCATTTGAGCTTCTTCAGCCACTATTCTTTATCATCAAACTTTCGACTGTTAAGTTCGTTTACAGTTTTTGCTGCTTCATCAAAAATTTTCAAAATTTGAAGTATTGATTCGTAGACTGGGTGCTTTTCAGAATTTCAGAATGGAAGATCATAATTCTAAGAGATAAATGTTATATATATATATATATATATATATATATATATATATATATATATATATATATATATATATATATATATATATATATATATATATATATATATATATATATATATATATATATATATATATATATATATATATATATATATATATATATATATATATATATATATATATATAACTGTTGTCGTAGAAACGCTGCGAGATTTGAAAATAATTATTGATACTTCCCGGAATTTGGTATGTCAATTATCGTTGCAAGATGTAGATGAGTACATGATAGGATTCAATTAATAAATATAGATATTTTTCGGAGAGAGTAAAGCCAAAGAGTGATGAAGTTGCTTGTAGTAACCCGAACTTTTCCATGATTATATATTAATTGAAAACTATATTTGCATGATTAAATGTTTCCAACATGTTAAGCAATCAAACTTGTTAAGACTTGATTATTTGAAATGAGTTTCATGTAGACAATTGACCACCCAAGTTGACCGGTGATTCACGAACGTTAAAACTTGTAAAAACTATATGATGACATATATATGATTATATATATAGTTAACATGATATTATGATAAGTAAGTATCTCATTAGGTATTTTAACAATGAGTTATATACATAAAATTGAGTTTATTGAATTAAGAAACTAGAAACGATATATATAACGATTGTCGTTATAACAACGTCTTACTAAATACATATGAATCATATTAAGATATTGATACACTATGTTTAATCATGATAAATGATAAGTAAACATGTCATTAAGTGTATTAACAATGAACTACATATGTAAAAACAAGACTACTAACTTAATGATTTCGAAACGAGACATATATGTAACGATTATCGTTGTAACAACATTTAACTGTATATATATCATAATAAGATATATTAATATATCATAATATCATGATAATCTAATAATTTAACATCTCTTTAGATATAATAAACAATGGGTTTACAACATTCAACAAGATCGTTAACCTAAAGGTTTCAAAACAACATTTACATGTAACGACTAACGATGACTTAACGACTCAGATAAAATGTATATACATGTAGTGTTTTAATATGTATTCATACACTTTTGAAAGACTTCAAGACACTTATCAAAATACTTCTACTTAACAAAAATTCTTACAATTACATCCTCGTTCAGTTTCACCAACAATTCTACTCGTATGCACCCGTATTAGTACTCGTACAATACACAGCATTTAGATGTATGTACTATTGGTAAATACACTCCAATGATCAGCTCTTAGCAGCCCATGTGAGTCACCTAACATATGTGGGAACCATAATTTGGAAACAATCATGAAATATCTCATAAAATTACAAAAATATTAGTAATCATTCATGACTTATTTACATGTAAACAAAATTACACATCCTTTATATCTAATCCATATACCAACGACCAAAAACACCTACAAACACTTTCATTCTTCAATTTTCTTCATCAAATTGATCTCTCTCAAGTTCTATCTTCAAGTTCTAAGTGTTCTTCATAAATTCTATAAATTCTAGTTTCATAAAATCAAGAATACTTCCAAGTTTGCTAGCTTACTTCCAATCTTGTAAAGTGATCATCCAACCTCAAGAAATCTTTCTTATTTACAGTAAGATATCTTTCTAATATAAGGTAATACTCATATTCAAACTTTGATTCAATTTTTATAACTATAACAATCTTATTTCAAGTGGAAATCTTACTTGAACTTGTTTTCTTGTCATGATTCTGCTTCAAGAACTTTCAAGCCATCCAAGGATCCTTTGAAGCTAGATCTATTTTTCTCATTTCCAGTAGGTTTATCCACAAAACCTGAGGTAGTAATGATGTTCATAACATCATTCGATTCATATATATAAAACTACCTTATTCAAAGGTTTAAACTTGAAATCACTAGAACATAGTTTAGTTAATTCAAACTTGTTCGCAAACAAAAGTTAATCCTTCTAACTTGACTTTTAAAATCAACTAGACACATGTTATATATCTATATGATATGCTAACTTAATGATTTAAAACCTGAAAACATGAAAAACACCGTAAAACTGGATATACGCCGTCGTAGTAACACCGCGGGCTGTTTTGGGTTAGTTAATTAAAAACTATGATAAACTTTGATTTAAAAGTTGTTCTTCTGGGAAAATGATTTTTCTTATGAACATGAAAATATATCCAAAAATCATGATTAAACTCAAAGTGGAAGTATGTTTTCCAAAATGGTCATCTAGACGTCGTTCTTTCGACTGAAATGACTACCTTTACAAAAATGACTTGTAACCTGTATTTCCGACTATAAACTTATACTTTTTCTGTATAGATTCATAAACTTAAGTTAAATATGAAACCATAGAAATTAGATTCACTCAAAACGGATTTTAAAACGAAGAAGTTATGGGTAAAACAAGATTGGATATTTTTACTTGTTGTAGCTACGTGAAAATTGGTAACAAATTTATATTAATCATATCCTAGCTAACTTATATTGTATAATACATATATTCTAATATATTATGTAATCTTGGGATACCATAGACACGTATGCAAATATTTTGACATATCATATCGACCCATCTATATATATTATTTGGAACAACCATAGACACTCTATATGTAGTAATATTAGAGTTAGCTATACAGGGTTGAGGTTGATTCCAAAAATATATATACTTTGAGTTGTGTCTAGCCTGAGACGTGTATACACTGGGTCGTGGATTGGGTCAAGATAATATATATCAATTTATTTCTGTACATCTAACTATGGACAACTAGTTGTAGGTTACTAACGAGGACAGCTGACTTAATAAACTTAAAACATAAACGTATTAAAAATGTTGTAAATATATTTTTAACATACTTTGATATATATGTACATATTTGTTATAGGTTTGTGAATCGACCAGTGGCCAAGTCTTACTTCCCGACGAAGTAAAAATCTGTGAAAGTGAATTATAGTCCCACTTTTAAAATCTAATATTTTGGGATGAGAATACATGCAGTTTTATAAATTTTTTACGAAATAGACAAAAGTAAATGAAACTACATTATATGGGTGAATGATCGAAGCCGAATATGCCACTTTTTTCTTGGTAACCTAAGAATTAGTAAATCGATCTACTAATTGACGCGAATCCTAAAGATAGATCTATTGGGCCTAACGAACCCCATCCATGGTTGCGGATGCTTTTGTACTTCGATGTTGTTTTATCATGTCCGATGGATTTCCCGGAATGATAGGGGATATTCTTATATGCATCTTGTTAATGTCGGTTACCAGGTGTTCACCATATGAATGATTTTTATCTCTATGTTTGGGATGTATATTGAAATATGAAATCTTGTGGTCTATTATTACAATGTGATAAATATATAGGTTAAACCTATAACTCACCAACATTTTTATTGACGTTTAAAGCATGTTTATTCTCAGGTGATTATTAAGAGCTTCCGCTGTTGCATGCTAATATGTGGACAAGATTTGGTGTCAGCATGCTTGTATAATATTGTTTAAAACTGCATTTCGAGATTTATTTTGTTGTAACATATTAATATTGTAAACCAATATGTATTGGTAGTGTGTAAGTGTGATATTTTTAGATTATCATTTATGGATAATCTAGGTGGTGTCTTTTTAACCTTGTCGATAAAATAAAGGTTATGGTTTGTTTTAAAAATGAATACAGTCTTTGAAAAATGTCTCATATAGAGGTCAAAACCTCGCAACGAAATCAATTAATATGGAACGTTTATAATCGATATGAACGGGACATTTCAGTTGGTATCAGAGCGTTGGTCTTAGAGAACCAGAAATTTGCATTAGTGTGTCTTATCGAGTTTGTTAGGATACATTAGTGAGTCTGGACTTCGACCGTGTTTTCTTTAAAAATGATTGCTTAACACTTTTGTTGGAAACTATATATTATTAACATGTAAATATTATGTGATATATTAACCTCTTAATGTGTTTGATATTGTGTGATAGATGTCTACCACTAGTACAAATCCTATCGATTCACCTAATAATAATGAAGAGTCGAATATATTTTGGGAAGATTCACAAATTCCCGAAGAAGAACCGGAAGAGGAGGAACCGGAAGAGGAGGAACCGGAAGAGGAGGAACCGAAAGATGAGGAACCGGAAGAAGAAGAGGTTCCGGAGGAAGAAATATTGATACCTACAGTAATTCGATTAAATAAAAGAAAATCCACAACCAACGGACCAAAGTTAATAATGGTCAATGGTGTTTCCGCCGAGGAAGCAAAATATTGGGAAGATTACCAATTTTCCGATGAATCGGATCCCGATGAGGATTCTGATGATGTTATAGAAATTACCTCGACCCAATTTAATAAAGCGAAAGAAAATAATAAGGGAAAAGGTATAAAAATAGAGAAACCCGATTCCAACCCCGATGAACTTTATATGTATCGGCAACATCCGTATTTCCTAAAATGTAACAATGACCTGGGAACCTCTAAACACCAGGTTTTTCTAAACCATTGTGGAAAACGACGGCTCGTATTAGAGGAACACCATATATTCCTAGAAAATTAGGAAAACGAACCAAGTCCGAAGAAGAAGAAACCAGTGATTCAGATTAGAGGGTTGTAATCATGTTGTGTATTATATGTCTTGTAGTGTGCTTGTACTTTTATTATCTACGTAAAAATTGCTAGCATTATTTGTTAATTATCTTTTACGAATCTAATCCTTGTCTATTTTATAGTATAAAAACAAAATGGACGTTAAGGGTAGACAACCGAATATTTTAGAAGACCTACCAGAGGATATGATTGAGGAAATCTTGTCTAGAATCGGTCAGAATTCATCAGCACATTTAGTTATGGCGAAATTAACTTGTCAAACATTTAAAAGACTTTCCAGAAATGCCTTAGTTTATAAAAGGCTTTCCTTTGATAGGTGGGGTATATCACATTGGGGAGATCGTAAGTTACGCCGTGTTTTCTTTAAAGCGTTAAATGCGGGGAACCCAAATGAAATTTTATGCAACGGGTTAAGAACCTATTTTGACTCAACATATCTCAACATAGGATTTCGTGAATTAGAAAGAGCTTCTAACATGCAACATAAAGAAGCATGTTATGCTTACGGGTTAGTGATGTTCGCTTCTTACCAAAGTGAGAAAAAAGAACATCGGATTGCATCTTTGAGATTATTACGAGGCTGTTGGACATTATGAAACCCTCGTCCTTTTGACGACATTACAACATGCTGCCTAGCCAATGGTCATAACGGTTATTTTCCACAAGACCAAGGATGGGAAGTCGTCTTAGTAAAACCAGAATGCATGACTTGTTTTTGGACTTATGAATGGTGTCTTTATTTCCTTTGCTGAACAACTTGCGTATTAACTAGATTTATCTTCAAAACTGTCATGTATCAAAGTGTACTATATTTCATGTTATATGTAATATAGCGAAGTTGTAAGTTTGAAGAATATTTGTATGTGATATATTATTATAATCAGTTTTTTATATGGAATTGTAGTAGTTGAATTGTATATTAGCTACTAAGTATGAACTTAACGGGTAGGTAGTACCCGAATTAAAAACTATAAAACGCTAATATGAAGAAAAAGCTTTTATAAATAAGTTCATACTATGCTACGAAATACTATTGACTACTCTTAAAATTCGATATGATTAACCTAATTCTTTTGGGCTATTTTTGAAGGAAATGGCACCGGCGACTCGTCAGAATTTGAACATGTGGGAGGAAGACTTCCGTGTTTTCCTTGCAGCAAACATAGCCGCAGTACAGGCTGCGATGCAAAATAACAATAACTCTGGATCTAGCAGTGGAACTAATTTCATAAGAAATCGTGTAGGATGCTCCTACAAAGAATTCACTGCCTGCAAACCTTTAGAATTTGATGGAACCGAAGGAGCAATTGGATTGAAACGATGGACTGAGAGGGTCGAATCGGTGTTTGCCATAAGTAAGTGTACTGAAGAGGACAAAGTTAAGTACGCTACGCATACCTTCACAGGTACGGCATTAACATGGTGGAATACCTATCTCGAGCAGGTAGGACAAGATGCTGCTTACGCACTACCATGGTCAGCATTCAAGCAATTGATGAACGAGCAGTATCATCCCAAGAACGAGGTCAATAAGCTCAAGGTAGAGCTTAGAGGATTATGAAAGCAAGGTTTCGATATCACCACATACGAATGACGATTCTTAGAATTGTGCCTATTGTGTCCCACAACGTTTGAAGACGAAGAAGAGAAGATCGACGCATTTGTAAAAGGGTTACCGGAAAGAATTCAAGAAGATGTGAGTTCACACGAGCCCACCTCCATACAAAAAGCAAGTCGAATGGCTCACAAATTAGTAAACCAGATTAAAGGAAGGATTAAAGAGCAGGCGACCGAAGAGGCTAACATGAAACAAGTTAAGAGAAAGTGGGAAGAAACCAATGACAAGAGTCACCAATACAACAACAACAACAATCACAACCAAAATCGCAACAACTATCCCAATAACTGCAACATCAATCGTAACAACAACTACAATAACCGTCCCAACAACAATAACAACAACAACAATAGCAACAATAACAATCCCAACAACAATCTCAATAACAACAATGGCAACAAAAACCAAAAACAGTCATGCCAAAGGTGTGAAGAGAATCACCAGGGGTTCTGCACGATATTTTGCACTAGGTGTAGAAGAAATGGTCATAGTGCGGCAAAGTGTGAGGCCTACGGACCAAAGTTTAACAGAATTAAAAGAACAAATAATGTCGGAACAGATAATGCCGCCATAGTTTGCTTTGCATGTGGAAAACCGGGACACATTAGTAGAAATTGCCCGAATCACGGGAATACTAGTGGGCAGGGCCGCGGAAGAGTTTTCAATATTAATACATCAGAAGCGCAGGAAGACCCAGAGCTTGTTACGGGTACGTTTCTCATTGACAATAAATCTGCTTATGTTTTATTTGATTCGGGTGCGGATAGAAGCTATATGAATAGAGATTTTTGTGCTAAACTATGTTGTTCACCAACACCCTTGGATAATAAATTTTTACTCGAATTAGCAAACGGTAAATTAATTACAACAGATAATATATGTCGAAATCGAGAAATTAAACTGGTTAGCGAAACATTTAAGATTGACTTGATACCAGTAGAGTTAGGGAGTTTTGATGTGATAATCGGTATGGACTGGTTGAAAGAAGTAAAAGCAGAGATAATTTGTTACAAAAATGCAATTCGCATTATACGAGAAAAAGGAAAACCCTTAATGGTGTATGGAGAAAAGAGCAACGTGAAGTTAAATCTTATTAGTAACTTGAAGGCGCAAAAACTAATAAGAGAAGGTTGCTATGTTGTTCTAGCACATGTCGAGAAAGTACAAACCGAAGAAAATAACATCAATGATGTTCCCGTCGCAAAAGAATTTCTCGATGTATTTCCGAAAGAATTAACGGGACTGCCTCCACACTGATCTGTTGAATTTCAAATAGATATCGTACCAGGAGCTGCACCAATAGCTCGTGCTCCATACAGACTTACACCCAACGAAATGAAGGAACTCCAAAGCCAATTACAAGAACTTTTAGAGTGTGGTTTTATACGACCAAGTACATCACCATGGGGAGCTCCTGTTTTGTTTGTCAAAAAGAAGGATGGTACATTCAGGTTGTGTATCGACTACCGAGAGTTGAACAAACTTACTATCAAGAATCGTTACCCACTACCGAGAATCGACGACTTATTTGATCAACTACAACGCTCGTCGGTTTATTCGAAGATAGATTTACATTCCGGGTATCATCAAATGCGGGTGAAGGCGGATGATATTCAGAAGACTGCTTTCAGGATGCGTTACGGTCATTACGAGTTTATGGTTATGCCGTTTAGGTTGACTAACGCACCAGCTGTGTTCATGGACCTCATGAACTGAGTGTGTGGACCATACCTTGACAAGTTTGTCATTGTTTTCGTCGATGACATACTTATTTACTCAAAGAATGATCAAGAGCATGAAGAACAATTGAGAAAAGTGCTAGAGTGGTTGAGGAAAGAAAAACTGTACGCTTAGTTTTCAAAGTGTGCATTTTGGTTGGAAAAAGTTCAATTCCTCGGTCACATAGTGAACAAAGAAGGTATTCAAGTGGATCCGGCAAAGATTGAAACCGTTAAAAAGTGGGAAACCCCGAAAACTCCGAAGCATATACGCCAATTTTTAGGACTGGCTGGTTATTACAGGAGATTCATCCAAGATTTTTCCAAAATAGCAAAACCCTTGACTGCATTAAAGCATAAAGGGAAGAAATTTGAATGGAAGGATGAACAAGAGAAAGCGTTTCAATTATTGAAGAAAAAGTTAACTACGGCTCCTATATTGTCATTACCTGAAGGGAATGATGATTTTGTGATATATTGTGACGCCTCAAAGCAAGGTCTCGGTTGTGTATTAATGCAACGAACGAAGGTAATTGCTTATGCGTCTAGACAATTGAAGATTCACGAGCAGAATTATACGACGCATGATTTGGAATTAGGCACAGTTGTTTTTGCATTAAAGACTTGGAGGCACTACTTATATGGGGTCAAAAGTATTATATATACCGACCACAAAAGTCATCAACACATATTTAATCAGAAACAACTGAATATGAGGCAGCGTAGGTGGATTGAATTGTTGAATGATTACGACTTTGAGATTCGTTACCACCCGGGGAAGGCAAATGTGATAGCTGACGCCTTGAGCAGAAAGGACAGAGAACACATTCGAGAAAAAGCTATGAATATAATTATTCGTATTAACCTTACTACTCAAATAAAGGAAGCGCAGCAGGGAGTTGTAAAAGAAGGAAAGTTGAAGAATGAAATACCCAAAGGATCGGAGAAACATCTTAATATTCGAGAAGACGGAAACCAGTATAGGGCTGAAAGAATTTGGGTACCAAAATTTGGAGATATGAGAGAAATGGTACTTAGAGAAGCTCATAAAACCAGATACTCAATACATCCTGGAATGGGGAAGATGTACAACGATCTCAAGAAACATTTTTGGTGGCCGGGTATGAAAGCCGATATTGCAAAATACGTAGGAGAATGTTTGACCTGTTCTAAGGTCAAAGCTGAGCATCAGAAACCATCAGAACGATACAAACGCTTGAAGACATGCTAAGAGATGGCTCCGTTCTACCGTTAGCAGAATTTTCCTACAACAACAGCTACCATTCAAGCATTGAGATGGCTCCGCTTGAAGCACTTTATGGTAGAAAGTGCAGGTCTCCAATTTGTTGGAGTGAAGTGGGGGATAGACAGATTACGGGTCCGGAGATAATACAAGAAACTACCGAGAAGATCATCCAAATTCAACAACGATTGAAAACTGCTCAAAGTCGACAAAAGAGCTATGCGGACATTAAAAGAAAAGATATAGAATTTGAGATTGGAGATATGGTCATGCTTAAGGTTTCACCTTGGAAAAGCGTTGTTCGATTTGGCAAATGGGGGAAACTAAATCCAAGGTACATTGGACCATTCAAGATTATAGATCGTGTCGGACCAGTAGCTTACCGATTTGACTTACCGCAACAACTCGCCGGGGTACATAATACTTTTCATCTCTCGAAATTGAAGAAATATTTTTCTAAAGAAGATCTCACCATTCCCTTAGACGAGATTACAATTAACGAAAAACTACAATTCATTGAAGAACCCATCGAAATAATGGATCGTGAGGTTAAAAGACTTAAGCAAAACAAAATACCAATTGTTAAGGTTCGATGGAATGCTCGTAGAGGACCCAAATTCACCTGGGAGCATGAAGATCAGATGAAGTTGAAATACCCTCACCTATTTTTTCAGAAGATGCGTCAACACCTTCAACAGCTTAAAATTTTGGGACGAAATTTATTTAACGGGTAGGTACTGTAGTGACCCGAACTTTTCCATGATTATATATTAATTGAAAACTATATTTGCATGATTAAATGTTTCCAACATGTTAAGCAATCAAACTTGTTAGGACTTGATTATTTGAAATGAGTTTCATGTAGACAATTGACCACCCAAGTTGACCGGTGATTCACGAACGTTAAAACTTGTAAAAACTATATGATGACATATATATGATTATATATATATAGTTAACATGATATTATGATAAGTAAGTATCTCATTAGGTATTTTAACAATGAGTTATATACATAAAATTGAGTTTATTGAATTAAGAAACTCGAAACGATATATATAACGATTATCGTTATAACAACATCTTACTAAATACATATGAATCATATTAAGATATTGATACACTATGTTTAATCATGATAAATGATAAGTAAACATGTCATTAAGTGTATTAACAATGAACTACATATGTAAAAACAAGACTACTAACTTAATGATTTCGAAACGAGACATATATGTAACGATTATCGTTGTAACAACATTTAACTGTATATATATCATACTAAGATATATTAATATATCATAATATCATGATAATGTAATAATTTAACATCTCTTTAGATATAATAAATAATGGGTTAACAACTGATGTGCGTAGAGGTGTATACGAAATAGTTATATTTTTACTACCAAATACTATTAAATACGATACAATTTTACACAAGTTATTTATTTATTTATAGAGTGGATATACCTAAACCTTGCTACAACACTTATAGGTAGTGTACCTAATCGTACAGTAGTGTAGTTTTTAGTAAGTCCGGTTCGTTCCACAAGGAGCTAGCCAAGTTTAACGCTATATTTTTAAAAACTATATTTGTATAAATATAAATATAAATATAAGTAGTATTATTATTATTATAAAAGGGGTTTTTTTACCGTTTAATGACCGGTTTGTCGATTTTAAAACTTAAGTCGCAGTTAAAACCTAATGTAAAATATTAAAAATAAAAATAACTTAATTTTAAGCGTAAAATAAATAGCGATAATGAAATTGCGATAAATAAAAGTGCGATAAATAAAATGACAATAAATAAAATTGCGATAATTAAAAAAAAGTACGATAATTAAAATGACAATAAATTAAAGTGCGATAATTAAAAGTACAATTAAATATGAAATAAAGGAATTATGCTTATTTAATCTTCCGTAATCATGATGTTTGACGTGTTGATTTTAGTTTATTACCATGGGTTAATTGTCCTTTGTCCTGGATTATTCAATATGTCCGTCTAGTTTTTGTCCATAACAGTCCATCAGTCATAAATATAAAGTGCGAGTGTCCTCGTCAAATTATCCTTATATCTGAAGTCAAATATTCTAACTAATTGGGGACTTAAACTATAATTACACCAATTTTCCTTGTATGTAATTCACCCCTGTTTTAATAAGTCCATTAACTATTAATACATTCCCGTGTCCGGTTAAATGAACGATTATTAGTATTTATAAATATCCCGCCCATCGTGTCCGATCGAGTGTATGTGGTTATTTATAGGTACGTTCAATTATAAATATTTATATTAAATTAACAAACTATCATTTAATTAAACAAATATAAAGCCCATTAATAGCCCATAGTCTAATTTCCACAAGTGTCGTTCTTTTGTCCAAACCTCAATTATGGTACAAAGCCCAATTACCCAATTTTAATAATTAGCGCAACATCACGATTACTTCGGCTTAAATAAGCATAATAATAACTTAGCTACGAGACATTAATTTAAAAAGGTTGAACATAACTTACAATGATTAATAATAGTGTAGCATTACACGGACAGAATTTCGACTTACACACTTACAACATGCGCTAACATACCCTTATTATTATTAAAATTAAAGTTATAATATATATATATATATATATATATATATATATATATATATATATATATATATATATATATATATATATATATATACGTGAGATAGAGAGATGAGAAAAAGATGTGTTAACATTCGACCAAAACTGCGAAATTTATAGGACCTCACCAGATTTTTTGCTCCATGCGATCGCATGGAATTTGTTCTTCCAGGCCATGCGGTAGCATGGCCCTCTTTTACAGCTCAGGAACCTTTGTTTTCTTGTTTGCCGACGGTTTTATTAAATAATATAATATATAAATAATTTTAAGAATTAATTATATATTATATTATATTCATGTGCATAGTTGACTTGTAATTTTTAGTCCGTTGCGTCTAGCGTTGAAAGTTGACTCTGGTCCCGGTTCCGGATTTTCGAACGTCCTTGTGTACAATTTAATATCTTGTACTTTGCGTTTTGCGTCTTGTACTCTTGTAATTTTGAGACGTTTCTCATCAATAATTTGAACCACTTTGATTGTACTTTGTACTTTTTAGCTTTTTGGTCGTTTGCGTCTTCAATTCTTCGAATCTGTCTTTTGTCTACACCTTTTATTATTTAAACTAATATCACTTGTAAATAGAACAACTGTAACTAAAAGCTTGTCTTTCTTGAGGGATAATGCTATGAAATATATGTTCATTTTTAGCATTATCAAATATTCCCACACTTGAGCGTTGCTTGTCCTCAAGCAATATAGTCTTGAAATAAAAATACTAAAATCACTTCTTTATTCTTCACACTTTGTACATTAGTGATTTTAATACGGCGGTATGAACAATGGTAGTAGCGATGTGGTTTACAGTCCCACATGACTATGAAAATTTAGATCTTTAAGAAAATTGGATCTTTATGAAAATATTTGATCTTTTGAAAATTCCATCTAGCTTTTACCCTAGATAAATTTTCCGGAATAACCCTTCACCGGTATTTGCAAATTGTTTTTGTGGGTTTGGTGGGTTTCAGATTTGAAAATTTTAGCTCAAAACTTGCGGTTTTGTGTCACCCACTTGTTAACCTTGTATTAGGAAAGCAACACGTCCAGTATACTTGCTCTGTATATTACCTTTCGATAGACTACCGTCCGGTTGTAAAGGAAAGCATTGAACAAGCAACTGTTAAGGTAATGTCCCGCGACATGCTTTTAATTATGGTCTATATCATGTCGGATGCAATTACTATCCTTTGTAGGAGCAATAGTAAAGCTCACCCTTATGGTTTTTCGGTCTGGCACAAGGTCCTGTCTTCGACCATGCTATGCAACCACCGTTCTTACGGTTGACACCCGATTTGGTTCAGGTGACCTAATGAATTCCAGGTGAATTCCTAGGATTTTACGTTCAATGGGAATGAACGTATTGAAAATGGGTTTTCAGAAAACAAATCGGTTTGTAATTTTGATCAAAATATTTTCTCGTTCAAGCTCGAGTTTAGATATCATCGAATTTCATGAGTTTGTAATTCTCAATATTTAAAAGTCAATCTCAAGGATTGAGTAATATCAGTCTTAAAAGCTGATTTTTGATCTTTAAGGAGATTATCCTTTCTGGGGATCTGATTCATTAGTCTTATCAAGCTAATTTGCACGGTGCCCTCCCCATTTTACGAGACAGATCCTCTCATAGTTAGGATAAGTCTGACCACTTGGTGACCCTGTTTGATGCTGAGGTCTGAATTTCCAGCTGATTTTCGAGAAAACTTTTCAAGGTTTTTCGTAGACTCTACAACTAGTCTGGATGACAATTTCCTGACCTAAATCAAGAAGCGCGTGTCTTTTTTTGAAGACTTTACTTCCTTTTAATGATGGAATTGATTCATCGTGTAGATCCATCTTTTTATCAAATATCTTACAATTTACCGGGTAAAACGGTTAATTTTGTCCAAAACAAAAGTATCTTCAATTATTTGTACAAAAATATGTGATATATATTTTAAATAACTTGGTAAATTTTCCCACACTTGGCTTTTATTTTCCTTTCTTTGCCTTTTTATTGTCCTCTATTCCATTTTAAATGAATTCTAACATTTTGGGTTGTTTCTCAATTTATGTCCTTTTCGAGGTAACAATAATTTCGGTGTTAACACCTAGTTTTATTGTTCATAAATATGTATAAACATGATTTTGAATTCATTTATTTGAAAATTTTGAAATATTTTACTAGAATTGGGTAGTCAGTATATAAGACTAGGGCTGTTCTTTATTATCAGAGAGCACTAGATTCTAATACAACTACTGCGTTACTAGTATTTTTAATGGTAACCAAGTGTTTAAGTAAAAAAAATTTTAAAAATCCGAAAGAATTTAACCCCTTCCCACACTTAAGATCATGCAATGCCCTCATTTGCAAGAAATCAGTATCAATTTAAATTATTGAGGGTGATTAGCGTAGAAAAATGATTAAATTTTACCAAAGTTTCCAAACATATTGGCGTTTGTTTGCTGAATGATAAATGGTACACATCATTTGTTCATTCCGTCTTGTTGTTACATCACATTTGTTTTTTGTTTTGTCGTCAAAATTAGTAGTTTTTGCTGAACTTAATGCCAGTCTTTGAAAATGCGATGTTTTACCCTGTTGTGTACAATTGACAATATACATACAAATAATAAAATGCATGGTAATTTGAAATGGGACTTAACATCCCACTTTCAAATCAAATATGAAATATTAGTACAACATAATAAAAATATTAAAACTTACATAAAAGTATCACAATATAATATGTTTAAACATAAATAAATAAAAATAATAAAAAGATAAAAATCATAGAAATAACCAACGAAACTATATCAATCTGGATAAGGGTTCCAGTTCATGTCGTCTGGCGGGTTCCATGGTTGGTTATAGGTGTACTGATAGGCCTGGTTAGGGTCGTAGAGAGTAAATGGTGGTTGCATATCGGTCTGGTGTGGAGGATAGTAAGCAGGTCGGGTCGGTACGTAGTGATCCCGAGGTGATAGCTGGCTCATGATCTGATGCTGATGATAGTTCCATCTATCATGCTGTCGTTGCCTGGAATGCTCGTACTCATTCTGGGCTTACCACTGCTCGTATCGACTATGTCTATCCTGGTTTGTCATTTCTACCTCATCTATACGCTGGTAGACGTCAGTCATAGCCTCCCTAATGACATCCCTAATGTCATCTGCTTTCTCCATTTCCTCATTTGAACCTCTCTCTACCTGTGGATGACGACCAACATATGGTACTGCCTGATTGCGTCTGCTCTTCAATAAATTAGCACCCTGATAGACCTTTAATCCTAAGGTATTATCCTGTTCCCTACATACCATAAGTGGATCCCCTTGATCCCTATCTACACCCAAATACTCTCCAATGACAGTAACAAAAATACCTCCTCCTATTATTCCCCCTTCATGTATTCCTGCTACCACTTTGGACAGATAAAAACTAACACAGTAGGGAATATTAACAATGCTTCTATTGTTTCGAATACACTTAAGGTAAAATAAGTCATGTAAGGACATCTTCTCCTTGTTTTTACCTCTTTGTGTAATCGAATTAGCTAAAAATCTATGTATAATACGTAGCTCTGCTTTGTTAATATCTAAGTAGGAGTGTCTTCCTCCTAGCGAAAAAACATTATAATTTGACATACGCCTCCAGATGGCGTTCGCGTCAAAATTCCTATCTACCCTTTCACCATGATAAATCAAATTCATACAATCAGGTAGTAGTAATTCACTAGGAATGTAAATCTGTAAAGCTCTGGCCATGTCCAGTATGGACATCCTGTACATCCTACGGCCAGGTATAAATCTAAGAAAACTTCTATCATCTAACCTAACTACATCCGCATTAAGTGAAATAGTACTCATAAGCTCAACACACCATTCCTTATATACAGGCCTATGAATGGTGAATAAACGCTCCCAATCGGGAAAAGAAGAGCTGCCATACCTTTGGATCAGATGCATTCTAACTGAGTTAGCTAGTTGGACCCTTTCCAAAGGCTCCCAATCGATTACCCTCGGCACTTTTACATTTTTCGTTACCAATTTGAATTTGTTACTTTGATATGTTGGGTAATCTCTCCAGCTTCGATCAAATCTCAAATTGGGATGCAACTGTGCTTCATGAATCATTGGGTGTTCAACTATCGGATGAATCGGAAAAATTACATAGGCATTAATATATTCTTGCTGCAGATCTTAATATGGTACGTGTTGATCAGGTTGTTGTTGTTATTCCTGTTGTTGCTCCGGTTCATATTGCATTTCTGGTTCAGGTTCTGGAGCAGGTTGCCTAGATGATGATGATGCACCATCAGTATCAGTAAATCTCTACAAAACACATTAAATACAAAATTTGTGCATCCAAATATGCATTAGTGTTAGCAAAATAACAAATTAACACAATTACAATAACATGTTTAATCAAAATTAAACTTATACATATTTTCACAATTTTAACAATTCTACACTTTTTCAAATAAGCATTTATGAAAATGTTTACAAAGTTCATAAGCATTTAACTCAAATAACATGTTAAAATAACCATTACTAGCAATTAAACAAGTTTCAAATGGCATTTACATCAATTTAATCAAGTTCATGAATTTTAGACCTAAAAAGTTCACTTTAATTCTCAAAAATCATGTTTAGGATCAAAGTTTGGATCATTTAGCTACCTAAACATGTTACACTACTTAATTTAGCAATAATTCATGACAAAAATCGGCCATAACCTGTTTATATCAAAAAGCCCCAAATTGCTCAAGAACACAAACCCTAGATTTCTAAAAAATTTGAAGTTTTTGGCTTCAAATCATGTTAAATAACATCAATCTAGGTTATACATACATAATATACTAACAATTTAACTCTAATTACACTAGAAATTAACAAAATCAAATTAGGTAAATTATAGCTCAAGAACACTAAAAATCAAATTTAAAGAGGTTTAGGGGTGTAATTGTTACCTTTCTTGATAAACTTCTTAGAAAATTCATGATTAGAGCGGATTATAGCAAGAAATTTGGTGAAATTTGGTGAAAAATGGCGAATTTTTGAGAGGTTTTGGGTGTGTGTTCGAGTATGTGTGTGTATTTGTGGACAGAACAGACTGCTCGATGGGTTTTGATTCTGCCCAGTTTTCTCTATCCATGCGATCGCATGAATTTGAAGGGGAAACCTCATTCGATCGCATGGGGTCTGCTATTTTTATTTTTTATAAAAACCTTTACTAATAAAACATATAATTAATTAAAATTTAAAATTTTGTTTCTTTTTAGGAGTGAGGGCGTTTCGGATCGTTGTCCTAGTCCGTCCCTCAACAAAGTTTTAAAATTTGTTACTTTTTAAGCGTCGTTTTTAAAGCAAAGATTTTTTGGGTTTTTTAAATGTTTTTGGCATACTTTAATTCAATAAGATTAAAAATAATGATAATAAAAGTTCTCGTCCCGCCCTCGGGTAAAGCAATTTCGGTTCAACGACCTAGTTTTCAACTCACGACGAATTTTAAAAATCAAATTTTTAACTTAGTGAAATAAAGTAAATTTTTGTTTTTAAATTCACACCAAACTTAAATTTAAAATGCATAAAATTAAATATTCATATTATTAAAATTAAAAAAATCACACCAAACTTATATTATATTTTTGTTTTTATCCATACAAAATTATATTAAAAATATTAATTTTTCAAATATTTACAAACTTAAATATATTAATTTAAAATTTTACAATATTAATTTAATATTTATATATTAAATTTAAAAACATGGTAAAAATTAAAATTAAAAATCTTTTTGGTCTTTTATCCCACTTTAATCAATCAAATATTATCAAAAATATACGCCCCTCTTTTCGGTAAAGTAATTTCGGCTATATTACCTAGTTTTACTCTTGACGAATTTTTGAAATATTTTGGGTTGATTGATTAAAGATATTTATACCTTAAGAATAAACGGTAAATTTCGCAGTGATGCAATAAATTTTTGTATGATATCAATAATTTCGGTTACGCATACCTAATTTTATTGAATACCAATTTAATACTTTATAGCGAACGATTCAACGTTTATTATCAAAAGGTTAAAAGCAATAAAAATAAAATAAAAACTGTACATACTTACCTGTGAGAAAGAATTCTCAGAGACCTGCTTTAGCCGACTCATAAGAGAGTCGTGTGATTTGATTTTCCATAGCTACGTAAGCATAACCTCGGTTCTTCAATATATTTTCTTCTAAACATATGAACGGTCCTCTCTGCATAGAGTAACAAATTCGGTATTTGAATATGTTTGATTATTTGAATATTTACCTTCGTGTGACCATTTTCCGCATTTATAACATCTTTCTAGGTGTCGTGCTCTTCTTTTTGTTGCGGATTTTGATTTTCCATTACCAAAATATATCTTATGATGATCTTTTCTAAGTTCTTTTCTTACTCCGTCCATTTTGCCTCTTATGAATGATACCAGTTCACTCGGAAGTGTGTCATTATTACGTTTAGTAATCATAGCGTGTAGCATTAGACCAGGGTTCAGATCAAAGGAATTCTTCATCTCGTAAAACCTAAAAAAATAAAAATTCAGAATGGGGGGAGAAGACTAGTTCTTTAGGGTCTGCTAGGGAAAGACCATTCGGATTCCATTCTAGGAAACTACATGAAAGCAGATTATCTAACTCTAACAGAAATATATATTACCCTAAAAAGATTCGAACCTTCCCACACTTAGTTAGCTGTGGTGTCGAAATTGTGATTAACTTCATCTTCAACTTCCATTGGATTATCTATGTAATATTTAACTCTGTGACCATTAACTTTAAATTCAATCCCATTTGAATTTATTAATTCTACTGTTCCGTACGGGAAAACTCTTTTGACTATGAATGGTCCAGACCATCTTGATTTCAATTTTCCAGGAAATAGCTTGAATCGTGAATTGAAAAGAAGAACTCTGTCTCCTTCTTTAAATTCTTTTGAACTTCTGATTCTTTTTTCATGCCATTTCTTCGTTCTTTCTTTATAGATTAACGAATTTTCATATGCTTCATGTCTTAATTCTTCTAATTCGTTTAGCTGACTTAACCGTAGACGTCCGGCTTCATGTAAATCAAGATTACATGTCTTCAAAGCCCAAAATGCTCTGTGTTCAATTTCTACTGGAAGGTGACATGCTTTTCCGTAAATGAGTCTGAAAGGTGTGGAGCCAATTGGAGTTTTGTAGGCTGTTCTAAAAGCCCAGAGTGCATCCTCCAATTTCATGGACCATTCCTTCGGATTTGATCCTACGGTTTTCTCTAGAATACATTTTAATGCTCGGTTGGTATTTTCAACTTGTCCACTTGTTTGTGGATGATAAGCGGTTGGGATTTTATGAGTTACTCCATATCTTTTGAGAACTTTCTCAAGTTGATTATTACAAAAATGAGTACCCCGATCACTTATTAAAGCTTTCGGTGTTCCAAACCTAGCAAAAAGATGTTTTAAGAAGTTGACTACAACTCGTGCATCGTTAGTTGGGAGAGCTTGTGCTTCCACCCATTTAGATACATAATCAATGGCAACGAGAATGTAGAGATTATTATGAGATTTTGGAAATGGACCCATAAAGTAAATACCCCAAATGTCAAATACTTCACATACTTGAATGACATTTTGTGGCATTTCATCACGTTGACTTATTTTTCCGGCCCTTTGACATGCATCACAGGATTTGCAAAGAAGGTGTGCGTCTTTGTAAATTGTAGGCCAATAGAATCCAGCATCGTAAACTTTTCTTGCTGTGAGTTGAGGCCCATAATGCCCTCCTGTTGGTTCTGTGTGACAATGGTTTAAGATTTGACTAGCTTCATCTCCGAATACACATCGGCGTATTATTCCATCGGGACAACTTTTGAATAAATGTGGATCTTCCCAAAAATAGTGTTTTATATCACTAAAGAATTTCTTTCGTTTTTGGTACGACAACCCTTTTTCAAGGAATCCACATACTAAGCAGTTTGCATAGTCTGCAAACCATAGAATTTCACTATAATCTATCTTCAATAGATATTCATCAGGAAAGTTGTCTTGTATAGCCGATTCATTCAGAACTTCTAATTCAGGATTTTCAAGACGAAAAAGATGATCAGCGGCGAGATTTTTCTGCTCCCTTTTTATCTCGGATTTCAATATCGAACTCTTGTAAGAGTAAGATCCAACGGATTAATCATGGTTTAGCATCTTGTTTCGAAAATAGGTATATAAGAGCAGAATGGTCAGTATAGACCACCGTTTTTGCTAGAACGAGATATGAACGAAATTTGTCAAAAGCAAAGACAATGGCAAGGAGTTCTTTTTCAGTAGTTGTGTAATTCGTTTGTGCTCCTTGTAATGTCTTACTAGCGTAATAAATAGGTTGAAATCGTTTTTCAATCCTTTGTCCTAAAACGGCTCACATTGCAAAATCACTTGCATCGCACATAAGTTCAAACGGTAGATTTCAATTTGGAGTTATCATGATCGGCGCATTAGTGAGTTTTTCTTTAACAATATTAAAAGATATGATGCATTCATCTGAAAAGATGAATAGAGCATCCTTTTCTAGGAGTTTATTCATAGGAGTGGCAATTTTAGAAAAATCTTTTATGAAACGTCGGTAAAAACCGGCATGCCCTAGAAAACTCATAACTCCTCTAACATTGGTGGGATGTGGAAGTTTAGCAATTACATCTACTTTAGCTCTATCCACTTTAATTCCTTCCTTTGAAATTTTATGGCCAAGAACGATGCCTTCTTTAACCATGAAATGGCATTTCTCCCAATTAAGAACTTGATTTTATTATTCGCATCTAATAAGCATTCGTTCAAGATTAACTAGACATGTTTCAAAAGTATCACCGAAGACTGAAAAGTCATCCATGAAAACTTCCATGCATTCTTCTATCATGTCGTGAAAAATCACCATCATGTACCTTTGAATGGTTGCAGGGGCGTTGCAAAGTCCAAATGGCATGCGTTTATAAGCAAAACTACCATAAGGGCACGTGAATGTGGTTTTCTCTTGATCCTCTAGTGCTATTGGAATTTGAAAATATCCGGAAAACCCGTTAAGAAAATAATAGTAACTATTTACGGCTAATCTTTCCAACATTTGATCAATGAAAGGTAAGTGAAAGTGATCTTTTCTGGTGGCGTCATTTAATTTTCTATAATCAATACAAACACGCCATCCTGTTACAGTCCTAGTAGGAATAAACTCATTTTTTCATTTGTGATTACAGTCATGCAACCCTTCTTAGGTACGCATTGAACTGGGCTTACCCATGGACTATCAGAGATTGGATAAATTAAACCTGCATCTAGCAGTTTAATAATTTCTTTCTTAACAACATCTTGCATATTAGGATTTAGTCTTCGTTGGCGCTGCACATACATTTTATGACCTTCTTCAATAAGGATGTTATGTGTGCAGTACGAAGGACTTATGCCTTTAATATCATGAATCTTCCATGCAATAGCTGGTTTATGAGCTTTTAGCACAGAAATGAGTTGAGATTTTTCATTTTCAGTAAGAGAAGACGATATTATTATAGGTAATTCAGATTCATCATGTAAATAAGCATATTCCAAATGGTTTGGAAGTGGCTTTAACTCTAATGTTGGTGGTTCTGCTATCGATGATTTATATCGATATCTGTCTTCTTCTTTTAGCATTTGAATTTCTTCTGTTGTTGGTTCATATCCATTAGCCATAAGTGTAGCTAACATTTCAGCTTCTTCAATTGGTTCAGTTCCTTCTCCTAAAGAACATTCTCCGGTTCCTTGTAATTCTGGAAATTCTTCTAACAATTCTGCATGTGAATCTATAGTTTGAATATAATAACATGTATCATCTGCAGATTGCGGTTGTTGCATGGCTTTATCAACAGAAAAGGTAACACTCTCGTCCTGTATACTTATGGTTAGTTTCTTACCAAACACGTCTATTATTGCTTTAGCCGTGTTTAAGAATGGTCTTCCTAATATGAGAGGAACTCGAGAATCTTCTTCCATGTCCAGAATAACAAAATCTACTGGAAATACTAAAGTACCAACTTTAACTAGCATGTTTTCCATTATCCCTCTAGGATATTTTACTGATCGATCGGCTAGTTGTATGCTTATTCGTGTTGGTTTCAATTCTCCAAGGTCTAGTTTAGCGTATAGTGAATATGGCATTAAATTTATACTAGCACATAAGTCTGCCAATGCTTCTATTGAACTAAGACTACCCAGAAAACATGAAATCGTGAAACTTCCTGGATCTGATAATTTTTCTGGTATCTTATTCAAAAACGCTGCAGAACAATTAGCATTCATAGTAACAGCCGAGAGTTCTTCCATTTTCTTTCTATTTGTGATTAGATCTTTCAAAAATTTAGCATATCTAGGCATTCCTGAAATCACATCAATGAAAGGAAGGTTGACATTTATTTGTTTAAACATATCCAAGAATTTGGATTGCTCAGCTTCAAGTCTCTCTTTTCTCATTTTACTCGGGTAAGGAAGTGGTGGTTGGTATGGTTTAACATAAGGTTTAGCCTTAACTGTATTATCTTCATTAACCTTTTCAACTACCGGTTATGTTTCCTTATCTTGCTCAGATTGTGGTTCTTGTGATATAGGTATAGCGTCATTAGAAATTACAATTATTTTAGGTGGTTTAAGTGTAATACCACTTCTTTTGGTAATGGTTTTAGCTGTTTCATTCCGGGGGTTAGCATTTGTATCACTTGGTAGACTTCCCGGTTTTCTTTCACCTATCAATCTTGCTAGGTTGCTTACTTCTTATTCCAAATTTTGAATAGAAGCTTGTTGATTTCTAAATGCTTGAGCATTTTGTTCATTGGTTTGTTTCTGAGATGTGAAAAACTGCGTTTGAGATTCAACTAGCTTCAACATCATATCTTCTAAATTTGGCTTTTTATCATCGGTTTGTGGTGGTTTGTTTTGAAAAATAGGCCTTTGCTGATTGCAAGTATTATTAGATACTTGTTGATTACTAGGACCTTGTTGGTTGTTGTATGGAACATTTCAGTTATAATTCTGGTTTTGATTATAGATTGGTCTTGGCGGTTGATAATTATTCTGATAATTATTTCCAGGCCTCTGGTTCATATATGAAACATTCTCTCTTTGTTCCATTGTTTGTTCAATACTGAGATAATCTTTTGTCAAATGTGGTCCTCCACACTGCTCACAACTAATTCTTATTGAGTGAATATCTTTAGTCATCTTTTTCATTCGTCTCTCGACAGCATCGATCTTTGCGGAAATGGAATCAAAGTCATGGCTAGAATCGGCTCTAGCTGCTTTAGATGATCTAATGATATCTTTTTCTTGGTGCCACTCATGTGAGTGGGAAGCAGTGTTATCAATAATTTTGTAAGCTTCAGTTGCTGTTTTCTTCATAATAGAACCACCAGCTACTATATCGATGTCTTTCCTTGTAGTGATGTCGCATCCTTGGTAGAATATTTGTACTATTTGATAATTGTCTAAACCATGTTGCGGACATCCTCTCAATAACTTTTCAAATCTTGTCCACGCCTCATACAGAGTTTCGTCTGGCTTTTTCGTGAACATAATAATTTCTCCTTGAAGTCTTACGGCTTTAGATGCCGGAAAGAATTGTTTAAGAAATTTTTCAACTAAAACATCTCATGTATCAATCGCCCCTTCAGGTAACGATTCTAACCAATCTTTGGCTTCTCCTTTTAAAGTCCAGGGAAATAACATGAGCTATATCTGTTCATCCTCCACTTCTCGGATTTTAAATAAAGTACAGATCCTATTAAAGGTACGAAGATGTTCGTTTGGATCTTCCTTCGGTGCACCACTAAATTGGCATTGATTTGTTACCATGTGTAGGATTTGTCCTTTTATTTCATAATCTGGCGCATTAATGTCTGATTGAGTAATTGCGTGACCTTGGCCAGTGCGTTTAGCTCTCATTCGGTCTTCCATACTTAGAGGTTCCAGATTCTCCATTATTGAATTTGTTGAATCTGAATCACTAGAGGATTTTGATTTAATGGTTCCTTCCTCGACAATCTCTGGATGAGTGATTTGTGGTTCAGGAGGAATGATTAATGGTTCAGGATCTCTGAATTGTCCTTGAATATCCTCCGGATTCTCAATTGCGAAGTCGGGTTCAAAAAATGGATTATCAGAAATTTGAATTGGAGTACTTGGTCGACTGGATGACGATTCTAAAGAAAAATCAACGGCGATAATGTTGGCTAGATGTCTTGATCGAGTTACAGGTGGTGAACGTATAAAAGGTGGGGAACGTTTTACTCGGTGCATTCACTGAATATCATATTAGTTATAAAAATAAAAATTATATAAGTTATCAAATTAATAGACTTTTCTGATTTTACCCACGTTTCGAATAGCCAATAGATGCAGCAGGTAGCCAGGACCCTTTAAATCGGAAGCCCACAACTCGCCACTAACAAATCCAATTATTACTACGAACCAGAAAATTTTGGATGTCTATCAATTTAACCGCTTAAAATAATTTTTCGTTGAAATTTAAAGAAATATTAGAGAAGAAATAGAAAATTCTATGTCCTAAAAACTAGAGCGTTGAGAAATAAGAAAGAAAAAGAGCGCGTTGAAAAAAGGTCGAAAAATAAAAGGTCGAAAAATAATAAAAAGAACGTAGCGCGTCGAAACTTAAAAGTCTAAAAACTAAGAATTAAAAGTTGCGTCTAAAAGTATTAAAGCTTAAAAGGAATTCTATATCCAAAACGGTAATAACTTAAAAAGTACTAAAATCTTAAAACGGCGTCGTAAAATTCTAAAGCACCTAAATCTTAATCTAAAGAAAAAGCACTTAAGGGATTTTACGGCAAAGCCTAAAAATCTAGAAATAAAAATAACTACGGAAAATACTATATCTTAAAACTAGTTACGAACGAAAAATACAAATTACAAATTAAACTAAAAAGATACGAAAATATAAAAATAAAACTAAAGTTATAAAAATACAATTTTTTTATAAAAATATTATTTTTATATTATTTATTTTATAGAAATATTAATTTATATATTAATAAAACTAATTTAAACTTAATAATATAAATTAATTAAGAAAAGTAAAATTAAAAACTAATTAAATAACTAAATCTAATTAGGGTTAATAATAATAATAATTATTAATATAAACCCTAAACTGGTCGACTAAGGTACCAGGCCTGTCAAATCAAGCCATGCGATTGCATGGGTTGATAGTTAAAATCTCATGCGATCGCATGAGCCTCGGATCCAGGCCAAATATTGAGCTACTACAGTACCGGGCCGAGTTCTTTTATTTTTTTTTCTGTTTTCAATTTTCTGTTTTATAATTATTTAAATTATTTATATAAGATAAATAAAAACTTAAATTTAAAAAAAAAACTAAAATAGAAATAAAAATACTTTATAATTTATATATTTTAAACAACTCTTAAAAATATAAAAAAAAATTTTATGTTTTAAATTTTCTATTTTAATATTTATATAAATTAAATAAAAACTTATATTTTAACAAACTAAAAATAGAAATAGAAATATTTTATAATTTATATATTTTGAACAATTCTTAAAAATATATATATTTTGTTTTTCTTTTTATATTTTTGTATTATTTTTTTTAAAAAAATTAAAACGTATTTTTACAAAAGTAAATTAAAAATCTTTTTTTTATATATATAGCGTTTCGCTTCCGGCGTTTAAGCAGTCCCCGGCAGCGGCGCCAAAAATACTTCAATGAAAAACTTCAATTCATTGAAGAACCCGTCGAATTAATGGATCGTGAGGTTAAGAGACATAAGCAAAACAAGATACCGATTGTTAAGATTCGATGGAATGCTCGTAGAGGACCCGAGTTCACCTGGGAGCATGAAGATCAGATGAAGAAGAAATACCCGCATCTATTTCCAGAAGATTCGTCAACACCTTCAACAGCTTAAAATTCCGGGACGAAATTTATTTAACGGGTAGGTACTGTAGTGACCCGAACTTTTCCATGTTTATATATATTAATTGAGATTGATATTTACATGACTAAATGTTTCCAACGTGTTAAGCAATCAAACTTGTTAAGACTTGATTAAATGAAATAAGTTTCATATAGACAATTGATCACCCAAGTTGACCGGCGATTCACGAACGTTACAAAATTGTAAAAACTACATGTTGTGGTATATATAGACATATATATATGGTTGACATAAGATTATGATGAGTAAGTATCTCACTAAATATATTAACAATGTGTGATATACATAAGAAATGAGTTTACTAAGTTAAGAAACTCGAAATGATTTATATAACGATTATCGTTATGATAACGTCTACTAAATACATATGTATCATATTAAGATATTGATACACTATATTAAACATGATAAAATGATATTTAAATATATCATTAAGTGTGTTAACAATGAACTACATATGTAAAAACAAGACTACTAACTTAATGATTTCGAAACAAGACATATGTGTAACAATTATCGTTGTAACGACATTTAATTGTATATATATATCATATTAAGATATATTAATATATCATAATATCATGATAATGTAATAATTTAACATCTCATTTGATATAATAAACAATGGGTTAACAACACTTAACAGGATCGTTAACCTAAAGGCTTCAAAACAACATTTACATGTAACGACTAACGATGACTTAACGACTCAGTTAAAATGTATATACATGTTGTGTTTTGATATGTATTCTTACACTTTTGAAAGACTTCAAGACACATATCAAAGTACTTCTACTTAACAAAAATGCTTACAATTACATCCTCGTTCAGTTTCATCAACAATTCTACTCGTATGCACCCGTATTCGTACTCGTACAATACACAGCTTTTAGATGTATGTCCTATTGGTATATACACTCCAATGATCAGCTCTTAGCAGCCCATGTGAGTCACCTAACACATGTGGGAACCATCATTTGACAACTAGCATGAAATATCTCATAAAATTACAAAAATATTAGTAATCATTCATGACTTATTTACATGAAAACAAAATTACATATCCTTTATATCTAATCCATATACCAACGACCAAAAACACCTACAAACACTTTCATTTTTCAATTTTCTTCATCTAATTGATCTCTCTCAAGTTCCATCTTCAAGTTCTAAGTGTTCTTCATATATTCCATAAGTATAGTTTCATAAAAATCAAGAATACTACCAAGTTTGCAAGTTTACTTCCAAGCTTTCTAATCCATTCCAAGTAATCATCTAAGATTAAGGAACCTTTGTTATTTACAGTAGGTTATATTTCTAATTCAAGTAAATATTCATATTCAAACTTTGATTCGATTTCTACAACTATAACAATCTTATTTCGAGTGAAAATCTTACTTGAACTGTTTTTGTGTCATGATTCTGCTTCAAGAACTTTCAAGCCATCCAAGAATCCTTTGAAGCTAGATCCATTTTTCTCATTTCTAGTAGTTGTATCCAGAAAACTTGAGGTAGTAATGATGTTCATAACATCATTCGATTCTTACATATAAAGCTATCTTATTCGAAGGTTTAAACTTGTAATCACTAGAACATAGTTTAGTTAATTCTAAACTTGTTCGCAAACAAAAGTTAATCCTTCTAACTTGACTTTTAAAATCAACTAAACACATGTTCTATATCTATATGATATGCTAACTTAATGATTTAAAACATGGAAACACGATGAACACCATAAAATCGGATATACGCCGTCGTAGTGAAACCGGGGGCTGTTTTGGTTTGGATAATTAAAAACTATGATAAACTTTGATTTAAAAGTTGTTCTCCTGGGAAAATGATTTTTCATATGAACATGAAACTATATCCAAAAATTTTGGTTAAACTCAAAGTGAGAGTATGTTTTTCAAAATGGTCATCAAGATATCGTTCTTTCAATGAAAATGACTACCTCTTTAGTAATTGACATGTAACTTAAATTTCCAACAATAAACCTATACTTTTTCTGTTTGGATTCTTAAATTAGAGTTCAATATGAAACCATAGCAATTTGATTCACTCAAAACGGGTTTAAAATGAAGTAGTTATGGGTAAAACAAGATTGGATATTTTTGATCTTTTTAGCTACGGGAAATGTTTAACAAATCTATACAAATCATATCCTAGCTAACTTATATTGTATTATACATATATTCTAATATATTATGTAATCTTGGGATACCATAGACACGTATGCAAATGTTTTGACATATCATATCGACCCATGTATATATATTATTTGGAACAACCATAGACACTCTATATGCAGTAATGTTGGAGTTAGCTATATAGGGTTGAGGTTGATTCCAAAAATATATATACTTTGAGTTGTGATCTAGCCTGAGACGTGTATACACTGGGTCGTGGATTGATTCAAGATAATATATATCGCTTTATTTCTGTACATCTAACTGTGGACAACTAGTTGTAGGTTACTAACGAGGACAGCTGTCTTAATACACTCAAATCTTTAAAACATAATAAAAATGGTTGTAATTATATTTTGATCATACTTTGATATATATGTACATATTTGTATAGGTTCGTGAATCGATCCGTGGCCAAGTCTTATTTTCGAGGAAGAAAATATCTGTGAAAGTGAGTTATAGTCCCACTTTTAAAATCTAATATTTTTGGGATGAGAATACATGCAGGTTTTATAAATGATTTACAAAATAGACACAAGTACGTGAAACTACATTCTATGGTTGAATTATCGAAATCGAATATGCCCCTTTTTATTAAGTCTGGTAATCTAAGAATTAGGGAACAGACACCCTAATTGACGCGAATCCTAAAGATAGATCTATTGGGCCTAACAAACTCCATCCAAAGTACCGGATGCTTTAGTACTTCGAAATTTATATCATATCCGAAGGGTGTCCCGGAATGATGGGGATATTCTTATATATGCATCTTGTTAATGTCGGTTACCAGGTGTTCACCATATGAATGATTTTTATCTCTATGTATGGGATGTGTATTGAAATATGAAATCTTGTGGTCTATTGTTACGATTTGATATATATAGGTTAAACCTATAACTCACCAACATTTTTGTTGACGTTTAAAGCATGTTTATTCTCAGGTGAATATTAAGAGCTTCTGCTGTTGCATACTAAAATAAGGACAAGATTTGGAGTCCATGTTTGTATGATATTGTGTAAAAACTGCATTCAAGAAACATATGTCGATGTAATATATTACTATTGTAAACCATTATGTAATGGTCGTGTGTAAACAGTATATTTTAGATTATCATCATTTGATAATCTACGTAATGTTTTTAAAACCTTTATTGATAAAATAAAGGTTATGGTTGTTTTAAAAATGAATGCAGTCTTTGAAAAACGTCTCATATAGAGGTCAAAACCTCGCAACGAAATCAATTAATATGGAACATTTATAATCAATATGAACGGGACATTTCAGTTGGTATCCGAGCGTTGGTCTTAGAGAATTAGAAAATTTGCATTAGTGTGTCTTATCGAGTTTGTTAGGATGCATTAGTGAGTCTGGACTTCGACCGTGTTTTCTTTAAAAATGATTGCTTAATATTTTTGTTGGAAACTATATATTATTAACATGTAAATATTATGTGATATATTAATCTCTTAATATGTTTGATATTGTGTGATAGATGTCTACCTCTAGCACAAATCCCATTGATTCACCTAATAATAACGAAGAGTCGAATATATATTGGCAAGCTTCACAAGTTCCCGAAGAACCGGAAGAAGAGGAAACAGAATCGGAAGAAGAGGAACCGGAAGAAGCAGAGGTTCCGGAGGGGGGAATAGTAGGAACCACAGAAAACCGGTCAAAAAAAAGAAAATCCTCAACCAATGGACCAAAGTTAATAATGGTCAATGGTGTTTCCGCTAAGGAAGCAAAATATTAGGAAAATTACCAATTTTCCGATGAATCGGATCCTGATGAGGATTCCGATGATGTTATAGAAATTACCCCGACCCAATTTAATGAGGCAAAAGAAAATAATAAGGGAAAATGCATCAAAATAGAGAAATCTGATTCCGACCCCGATAAACTTTATATGTACCTTCAACACCCGTATTTTCAATATCGTGACAATAACCCGGGAACCTCCAAACCACCAGGTTTTTCTAAACCAATGTGGAAAAAAACGACTCGTATTAGAGGAACATCATATATCCCTAGAAGATTAGGAAAAAGAACCAAGTCCGAAGAGGAAGAAAGCAGTGATTCAGATTAGAGGGGTGTGAGCATGTTGTGTAATAAATGTATTGTAGTGTGCTTGTACTTTTATGTTCTATGTAAATATTGCTTGTATTGTTTGTTATTACGAATCTAATCCTTGTCTATTTTACAGTATAAAAACAAAATGGACTTTAAGGGTAGACAACCGAATATTTTAGAAGACCTACCAGAGGATATGATTGAGGAAATCTTGTCTAGAGTCGGTCAGAATTCATCAGCACATTTAGTTATGGCGAAATTAACTTGTCAAACATTTGAAAGACTTTCCAGAAATGCCTTAGTTTATAAAAGGCTTTCCTTTGATAGGTGGCGTATATCACATTGGAGAGACTTTAAGTTACGTCGTGTTTTCTTTAAAGCGTTAAATGCGGGGAACCCAAATGCAATTTTACGCTACAGATTAAGAACCTATTTTGACTCAACATATTCCAACATAGGATTTCATGAATTAGAAAGAGCTTCTAACATGCAACATAAAGAATCATGTTATGCTTACGGGTTAGTGATGTTCGCTTCTTACCAAAGTGAGAAAAAGAACATCAGATTGCAGCTTTTAAATAAAACTTTCCCACAAGTGACGGATTCAGTAGTTGGGGTGATAAACAAGGTTTTTAGATTATTACGGGGCTGTTGGATATTATGAAACCCTCGCCCTTTTGACGACATTACAACATGCTGCCTAGCTAATGGTCATAACGGTTATTTTCCCCACAAGACCAAGGATGGAAAGTCGTCTTAGTAAAACCAGAATGCATGACTTGTTTCTGGACTTATGAATTATGTTTCTTTATTTCCTTTGCTGAACAACTTGCGTATTAACTAGATTTATCTTCAAAACTGTCCTGTATCATAGTGTACTATATTTCATGTTATATGTAATATAGCGAAGTTGTAAGTTTGAAGAATATTTGTATGTGATATATTATTATAATCAGTTTTTTATATGGAATTGTAGTAGTTGAATTGTATATTAGCTACTAAGTATGAACTTAACGGGTAGGTAGTACCCGAATTTAAACTTATAAAACGCTAATATGAAGAAAAAGCTTTTATAAATGAGTTCATATTATGCTACGAGATACTATTGACTACTCTTAATATTCTGTATGATTAAATTTTTCCATTTGACTATTTTGTAGGAAATGGCACCGACTACTCGACACACCTTGAATATGAGCGAAGAGGAATTTCGTGCCTTTCTTTCTTCAAACATAGCCGCAGTACAGGCCGCGCTACATACCAACAATAACTCTGAATCTAGCAATACAGCTAACGGCGCAAGAAATCGTGTAGGATGCTCCTACAAGGAATTCACTGCCTGCAAACCTTCAGAATTTGATGGGACCGAAGGACCAATCGAATTGAAACGGTGGACCGAGAAAGTTAAATCGTTGTTTGCCATAAGTAAGTGTGATGAAGGAGACAAAGTGAAGTACGCTACGCATACCTTCACAGGTATTACGTTAACATGGTGGAATACCTAGCTAGAGCAAGTGGGACAAGATGCTGCTTACGCGCTACCGTGGTCAGCATTTAAGCACTTGATGAACGAGAAGTACCGTCCCAGAACCGAGGTCAATAAGCTCAAGTCATAACTTAGAGGGTTACGAACACAGGGATTCGTATTACTTTGTACGAAAGACGATTCACATAATTGTGCCTATTGTGTCCGAGAGCGTTCGAAGATGAGGAAGAGAAGATCGACGCGTTTGTGAAAGGGTTACCGGAGAGAATCCAAGAAGATATAAGTTCACACGAGCCTGCCTCCATACAAAAGGCATGTAGAATGGCTCACAAACTAGTGAACCAGATTGAGGGAAGAATTAAAGAACAGGCGCCCGAAGAGGCCAACGTGAAGTTAGTCAAAAGAAAGTGGGTGGAAAACAGTGATAAGAGTCACCAAAACAACAACAACTATCCCAACAATTGCAACATCAATCGCAACTACAACAAACGGCACAACAACAACAATAACAATCGCAACAACAACAACAACAACCGCAACAACAATAACAATAATCAAAAGCAACTATGCCAAAGGTGTGAAAAGTATCACTCAGGGTTCTGCACCAAATTTTGCAACAAGTGTAAAAGAAATGGTCATAGCGCGGTGAAGTGTGAGGTCTACAGACCAGGGGTTAACAGAATGAAAGGAACAAATGGTGTCATAACGAGTAATGGCGGAGCAAGTAGTGTCGGAGCAAGTTATGCCAATGTAGTTTGTTATAAATGTGGAAAACCGGGCCACATTATTAGAAATTGCCCGAACCAGGAGAACACGAATGGACGAGGCCGCGGAAGAGTTTTCAATATTAATGCGACAGAGGCACAGGAAGACCCGGAGCTTGTTACGGGTACGTTTCTTATTGACAATAAATCTGCTTACGTTTTATTTGATTCGGGTGCGGATAAAAGCTATATGAGTAGAGATTTTTGTGCTAAATTAAGTTATCCATTGACGCCGTTGGATAGTAAATTTTTACTCGAATTAGCATACGGTAAATTAATTTCAGCAGATTATATATGCCGGAATCGAGAAATTAAACTGGATAGCAAAATATTTAAGATTGATTTGATACCAGTAAAGTTAGGGAGTTTTAATGTAATAGTTGGCATGGACTGACTGAAGGAGATGAAAGCAGAGATCGTATGTTACAAAAATGCAATTTGCATTGTACGAGAAGAAGGAGAACCCTTAATGGTGTACGGAGAAAAGGGCAACACGAAACTACATCTTATTAGTAATTTGAAGGCACAAAAACTAATAAGAAAAGGTTGCTACGCTGTTCTAGCACACGTCGAGAAAGTACAAACTGAAGAAAAGAGCATCAATGATGTTCCCGTCGCAAAAGAATTTCCTGATGTATTTCCGAAAGAATTACCGGGACTACCTCCACATCGATCTATTGAATTTCAAATAGATCTTGTACCAGGAGCTGCACCAATAGCTCGTGCTCCTTACAGACTCGCACCCAGCGAGATGAAAGAACTGCAAAGCCAACTGCAAGAACTATTAGAATGTGGTTTCATTCGACCAAGCACATCACCATGGGGAGCTCCTGTTTTGTTTGTCAAGAAGAAGGATGGTACATTTAGATTTTGTATTGATTACAGAGAGTTGAATAAACTTACCATCAAAAACCGTTATCCACTGCCGAGAATTGACGACTTATTTGATCAACTACAAGGCTCGTCGGTTTATTCGAAAATCGATTTACGTTCTGGATATCATCAAATGCGAGTAAAGGAGGATGATATTCCAAAAACTGCTTTTAGGATGCGTTATGGTCATTACGAGTTTATGGTTATGCCGTTTGGATTGACTAACGCACCAGCTGTGTTCATGGACCTTATGAACCGAGTGTGTGGGCCATATCTTGACAAGTTTGTCATTGTTTTCATCGATGACATACTTATTTACTCAAAGAATGATCAAGAGCATGAAGAACATTTGAGAAAAGTGCTAGAAGTATTGAGGAAAGAAAAACTGTACGCTAAGTTTTCAAAGTATGCATTTTGGTTGGAAGAAGTTCAATTCCTCGGTCACATAGTGAACAAAGAAGGTAACCAGGTGGACCCGGCAAAGATCGAAACCGTTGAAAATTGGGAAACCCCAAAAACTACGAAGCATATACGTCAATTTTTAGGATTGGCTGGTTACTACAGAAGATTCATTCAAGATTTCTCCAAAATAGCAAAACCCTTGACTGCATTAACGCATAAAGGGAAGAAATTTGAATGGAAGGATGAACAAGAGAAGGCGTTTCAGTTATTGAAGAAAAAGCTAACTACAGCATCTATATTGTCATTGCCTGAAGGGAATGATAATTTTGTGATTTATTGTGATGCATCAAAGCAAGGTCTCGGTTGTGTATTAATGCAACGAACGAAGGTGATTGCTTATGCGTCTAGACAATTGAAGATTCATGAGCAAAATTATACAACTCACGATTTGTAATTGGGTGCTGTTGTTTTTGTATTAAAGACTTCGAGGCATTATTTATATGGGGTCCAAAGTATTATATATACCGACCAGAAAAGTCTCCAACATATATTTAATCAGAAGCAACTGAATATGAGACAACGCAGGTGGATTAAACTGTTGAATGATTATGATTTTGAGATTCGATACCACCCAGGGAAGGCGAATGTGGTAGCTGATGCTTTGAGTAGAAAGGACAGAGAACCTATACGGGTAAAAGCTATGAATATAATTATTCGTACTAACCTTACTACTCAAATAAAGGAGGCGCAACAGGGGGTTGTAAAAGAAGGAAAGTTGAAGAATGTGATACCCAAAGGATCAGAGAAACATCTTAATATTCGAGAAGACGGAACCCGATATAGGGCTGATAGAATTTGGGTACCAAGGTTTGGAGATGTGAGAGAAATGGTACTTAAAGAAGCACATAAAACCAGATATTCAATACATCCCGGAGCAGGGAAGATGTATAAAGATCTCAAGAAACACTTTTGGTAGCCGGGTATGAAAGCCGATATTGCTAAATATGTAGGAGAATGTTTGACTTGTTCTAAGGTCAAAGTTGAACATCATAAACCATCAGGTCTACTACAACAACCTGAAATCTCGGAATGTAAATGGGAAAACATTACCATGGATTTCATTACTAAATTGCCAAGGACTGCAAGTGGTTATGATACTATTTGGGTAATAGTTGATCGTCTCACCAAGTCAGCACACATCCTGCCAATGAGAGAAGATGACAAAATGGAGAAGTTGGCACGATTGTATTTGAAGGAGGTTGTCTCCAGGCATGGAATACCCGTCTCTATTATCTCTGATAGGGATGGTAGATTTGTTTCAAGGTTCTGGCAGACGTTGCAACAAGCATTGGGGACTCGTCTACACATGAGTACTGCCTATCATCCACAAACTGATGGACAAAGCGAAAGGACGATACAAACACTTGAAGACATGCTACGAGCATGTATTATTGATTTCGAAAACAGTTGGGATCGACACCTACCGTTAGCAGAATTTTCCTACAACAATAGTTATCATTCTAGTATTGAGATGGCGCCGTTTGAGGCACTTTATGGTAGAAAGTGCAGGTCTCCAATTTGTTGGAATGAAGTGGGGGATAGACAAATTACAGGTCCAGAGATAATACAAGAAACTACTGAGAAAATCATCCAAATTCAACAACGATTGAAAACCGCCCAGAGTCGACAAAAGAGCTACGCGGATAGTAAAAGAAAAGATATAGAGTTTAAAATTGGAGAAATGGTCATGCTTAAGGTTTCACCTTGGAAAGGAGTTTTTCGATTTGGTAAACGGGGGAAAATAAATCCAAGGTACATTGGACCATTCAAGATTATAGATCGTGTCGGACCAGTAGCTTACCAACTGGAGCTACCTCAACAACTCGCGGCTGTACATAACACTTTCCACGTCTCGAATTTGAAGAAATGTTTTGCTAAAGAAGATCTCACTATTCTGTTGGACGAAATCCAAATCAATGAAAAACTCCAATTCATTGAAGAACCCGTCGAAATAATGGATCGTGAGGTTAAGAGACTTAAGCAAAATAAGATACCGATTGTTAAGGTTCGATGGAATGCTCATAGAGGACCCGAGTTCACCTGGGAGCATGAAGATCAGATGAAGAAGAAATACCCGCATCTATTTCCAGAAGATTCGTCAACACCTTCAACAGCTTAAAATTTCGGGACGAAATTTATTTAACGGGTAGGTACTGTAGTGACCTGAACTTTTCCATGTTTATATATATTAATTGAGATTGATATTTACATGACTAAATGTTTCCAACATGTTAAGCAATCAAACTTGTTAAGACTTGATTAAATGAAATAAGTTTCATATAGACAATTGATCACCCAAGTTGACCGGCGATTCACGAACGTTACAAAATTGTAAAAACTACATGTTGTGGTATATATAGACATATATATATAGTTGACATAAGATTATGATGAGTAAGTATCTCACTAAATATATTAACAATGTGTGATATACATAAGAAATGAGTTTACTAAGTTAAGAAACTCGAAATGATATATATAACGATTATCGTTATGATAACGTCTACTAAATACATATGTATCATATTAAGATACTGATACACTATATTAAACATGATAAAATGATATTTAAATATATCATTAAGTGTGTTAATAATGAACTACATATGTAAAAACAAGACTACTAACTTAATGATTTCGAAACGAGACATATATGTAACAATTATCGTTGTAACGACATTTAATTGTATATATATCATATTAAGATATATTAATATATCATAATATCATGATAATGTAATAATTTAACATCTCATTTGATATAATAAACAATGGGTTAACAACACTTAACAGGATCGTTAACCTAAAGGCTTCAAAACAACATTTACATGTAACGACTAACGATGACTTAACGACTCAGTTAAAATGTATATACATGTTGTGTTTTGATATGTATTCTTACACTTTTTAAAGACTTCAAGACACATATCAAAGTACTTCTACTTAACAAAAATGCCTACAATTACATCCTCGTTCAGTTTCATCAACAATTCTACTCGTATGCACCCGTATTCGTACTCGTACAATACACAGCTTTTAGATGTATGTACTATTGGTATATACACTCTAATGATAAGCTCTTAGCAGCCTATGTGAGTTACCTAACACATGTGGGAACCATCATTTGGCAACTAGCATGAAATATCTCATAAAATTACAAAAATATTAGTAATCATTCATGACTTATTTACATGAAAACAAAATTACATATCCTTTATATCTAATCCATATACCAACGACCAAAAACACCTAAAAACACTTTCATTCTTCAATTTTCTTCATCTAATTGATCTCTCTCAAGTTCCATCTTCAAGTTCTAAGTATTCTTCATAAATTCCATAAGTATAGTTTCATAAAAATCAAGAATACTACCAAGTTTGCAAGTTTACTTCCAAGCTTTCTAATCCATTCCAAGTAATCATCTAAGATCAAGGAACCTTTGTTATTTATAGTAGGTTATCTTTCTAATTCAAGGTAATATTCATATTCAAAATTTGATTCAATTTCTACAACTATAACAATCTTATTTCGAGTGAAAATCTTACTTGAACTGTTTTCGTGTCATGATCCTGCTTCAAGAACTTTTAAGCCATCCAAGGATCCTTTGAAGCTAGATCCATTTTTCTCATTTCCAGTAGTTTTATCCAGAAAACTTGAGGTAGTAATGATGTTCATAACATCATTCGATTCTTACATATAAAGCTATCTTATTCGAAGGTTTAAACTTGTAATCACTAGAACATAGTTTAGTTAATTCTAAACTTGTTCGTAAACAAAAGTTAATCCTTCTAACTTGACTTTTAAAATCAACTAAACACATGTTCTATATCTATATGATATGCTAACTTAATGATTTAAAACATGGAAACACGATGAACACCATAAAATCGGATATACGCCGTCGTAGTGAAACCGGGGGCTGTTTTGGTTTGGATAATTAAAAACTATGATAAACTTTGATTTAAAAGTTGTTCTTCTGGGAAAATGATTTTTCATATGAACATGAAACTATATCCAATGATCTTGGTTAAACTCAAAGTGAAAGTATATTTTTCAAAATGGTCATCAAGATGTCGTTCTTTTTACGGAAATGACTACCTCTTTAGTAATTGACATGTAACATAAATTTCCGACAATAAACCTATACTGTTTCTGTTTGTATTCTTAAATTAGAGTTCAATATGAAACCATACCAATTTGATTCACTCAAAACGGATTTAAAATGAAGAAGTTATGGGTAAAACAAGATTGGATATTTTTGATCTTTTTAGCTACGGGAAATGTTTAACAAATCTATACAAATCATATCCTAGCTAACTTATATTGTATTATACATATATTCTAATATATTATGTAATCTTGGGATACCATAGACACGTATGCAAATGTTTTGACATATCATATCGACCCATGTATATATATTATTTGGAACAACCATAGATACTCTATATGCCGTAATGTTGGAGTTAGCTATACAGAGTTGAGGTTGATTCCAAAAATATATATACTTTGAGTTGTGATCTAGCCTGAGACATGAATACACTGGGTCGTGGATTGATTCAAGATAATATATATCGTTTTATTTCTGTACATCTAACTGTGGACAACTAGTTGTAGGTTACTAACGAGGACAGCTGACTTAATACACTCAAATCTTTAAAACATAATAAAAATGGTTGTAATTATATTTTGATCATACTTTGATATATATGTACATATTTGTATAGGTTCGTGAATCGATCCGTGGTCAAGTATTATTTCCGAGGAAGAAAATATCTGTGAAAGTGAGTTATAGTCCCACTTTTAAAATCTAATATTTTTGGGATGAGAATACATGCAGGTTTTATAAATGATTTACAAAATAGACACAAGTACGTAAAACTACATTCTATGGTTGAATTATCGAAATCGAATATGCCCCTTTTTATTAAGTCTGGTAATCTAAGAATTAGGGAACAAACACCCTAATTGACGCGAATCCTAAAGATAGATGTATTGGGCCTAACAACACCTATCCAAAGTACCGGATGCTTTAGTACTTTGAAATTTATATCATATCCAAAGGGTGTCCCGGAATGATGGGGATATTCTTATATATGCATCTTGTTAATGTCGGTTACCAGGTGTTCACCATATGAATGATTTTTATCTCTATGTATGAGATGTGTATTGAAATATGAAATCTTGTGGTCTATTGTTACGATTTGATATATATAGGTTAAACCTATAACTCACCAACATTTTTGTTGACGTTTAAAGCGTGTTTATTCTCAGGTGAATATTAAGAGCTTCCGCTGTTGCATACTAAAATAAGGACAAGATTTGGAGTCCATGTTTGTATGATATTGTGTAAAAACTGTATTCAAGAAACATATGTCGATGTAATATATTTCTATTGTAAACCATTATGTAATGGTCCTGTGTAAACAATATATTTTAGATTATCATCATTTGATAATCTACGTAATGTTTTTAAAACCTTTATTGATAAAATATAGGTTATGGTTGTTTTAAAAATGAATGCAGTCTTTGAAAAACGTCTCATATAGAGGTCAAAACCTCACAACGAAATCAATTAATATGAAACGTTTATAATCAATATGAACGGGACATTTCAGTTGGTATCCGAGCGTTGGTCTTAGAGAACCAGAAAATTTGCATTAGTGTGTCTTATCGAGTTTGTTAGGATGCATTAGTGAGTCTGGACTTCGACCGTGTTTTCTTTAAAAATGATTGCTTAACATTTTTGTTGGAAACTATATATTATTAACATGTAAATATTATGTGATATATTAATCTCTTAACATGTTTGATATTTTGTGATAGTTGTCTACCTCTAGCACAAATCCCATTAACTCACCTAATAATAACGAAGAGTCGAATATATATTGGCAATACTCACAAGTTGCCGAAGAACCTGAAGAAGAGGAAACGGAACTGGAAGAAGAGGAACCGGAAGACAAGGAACCGGAAGAAGAAGAGGTTCCGGAGGGGGGAATAGTAGGAACCACAGAAAACCGGTCAAATAAAAGAAAATACTCAACCAATGGACCAAAGTTAATAATGGTCAATGGTGTTTCCGCTAAGGAAGCAAAATATTGGGAAAATTACCAATTTTTCGATGAATCGGATCCTGATGAGGATTCCGATGATGTTATAGAAATTACCCCGACTCAATTTAATGAGGAAAAAGAAAATAATAAGGGAAAAGACATCAAAATAGAGAAATCTGATTCCGACCCCGATGAACTTTATATGTACCTTCAACACCCGTATTTTCAATATCGTGACAATAACCCGAGAACCTCTAAACCACCAGGTTTTTCTAAACCAATGTGGAAAATAACGACTCGTATTAGAGGAACATCATATATCCCTAGAAGATTAGGAAAAAGAACCAAGTCCGAAGAAGAAGAAAGCAGTGATTCAGATTAGAGGGGTGTGAGCATGTTGTGTAATAAATGTATTGTAGTGTGCTTGTACTTTTATGTTCTATGTAAAAATTGCTTGTATTGTTTGTTATTACGAATCTAATCCTTGTCTATTTTACAGTATAAAAACAAAATGGACGTTAAGGGTAGACAACCGAATATTTTAGAAGACCTACCAGAGGATATGATTGAGGAAATCTTGTCTAGAGTCGGTCAGAATTCATCAGCACATTTAGTTATGGTGAAATTAACTTGTCAAACATTTGAAAGACTTTCCAGAAATGCCTTAGTTTATAAAAGGCTTTCCTTTGATAGGTGGGGTATATCACATTGGGGAGACTTTAAGTTACGTCGTGTTTTTTTTAAAGCGTAATATGCGGGGAACCCAAATGCAATTTTACGCTACGGGTTAAGAACCTATTTTGACTCAACATATCCCAACATAGGATTTCGTGAATTAGAAAGAGCTTCTAACATGCAACATAAAGAAGCATGTTATGCTTACGGGTTAGTGATTTTCGCTTCTTACCAAGGTTTTTAGATTATTACGGGGCTGTTGGACATTACGAAACCCTCGTCCTTATGACGACATTACAACATGCTACCTAGCTAATCGTCATAACGGTTATTTTCCACAAGACCAAGGATGGGAAGTCGTCTTAGTAAAACCAGAATGCATGACTTGTTTCTGGACTTATGAATTACGTGTCTTTATTTCCTTTGCTGAACAACTTGCGTATTAACTAGATTTATCTTCAAAACTGTCCTATATCATAGTGTACTATATTTCATGTTATATGTAATATAGCGAAGTTGTAAGTTTGAAGAATATTTGTATGTGATATATTATTATAATCAGTTTTTTATATGGAATTGTAATAGTTGAATTGTATATTAGCTACTAAGTATGAACTTAACGGGTAGGTAGTACCCGAATTTAAACTTATAAAACGCTAATATGAAGGAAAAGCTTTTATAAATGAGTTCATATTATGCTACGAGATCCTATTGACTACTCTTAATATTCTGTATGATTAAATTTTTCCATTTGACTATTTTGTAGGAAATGGCACCGACTACTCGACACACCTTGAATATGAGCGAAGAGGAATTTCGTGCCTTTCTTTCTTCAAACATAGCCACAGTACAGGCCGCGCTACATACCAACAATAACTCTGAATCTAGCAATACAGCTAACGGCGCAAGAAATCGTGTAGGATGCTCCTACAAGGAATTCACTGCCTGCAAACCTTCAGAATTTGATGGGACCGAAGGACCAATAGGATTGAAACGGTGGACCGAGAAAGTTGAATCGGTGTTTTCCATAAGTAAGTGTGCTGAAGGAGACAAAGTGAAGTACGCTACGCACACCTTCACAGGTATTGCGTTAACATGGTGGAATACCTATCTAGAGCAAGTGGGACAAGATACTGCTTACGCGCTACTGTGGTCAGCATTCAAGCACTTGATGAACGAGAAGTATCGTCCCAGAACCGAGGTCAATAAGCTCAAGTCAGAACTTAGAGTGTTACGAACACAGGGATTCGATATTACTTCGTACGAAAAACGATTCACAGAATTGTGCTTATTGTGTCCGAGAGCATTCGAAGATGAGGAAGAGAAGATCGACGCGTTTGTGAAAGGGTTACCGGAGAGAATCCAAGAAGATATAAGTTCACACGAGCCTGCCTCCATACAAAAGGCATGTAGAATGGCTCACAAACTAGTGAACCAGATTGAGGGAAGAATTAAAGAACAGGCACCCGAAGAGGCCAACGTGAAGTTAGTCAAAAGAAAGTGGGAGGAAAACGGTGATAAGAGTCACCAAAACAACAACAACTATCCCAACAATCGCAACATCAATCGCAACTACAACAAATGGTACAACAACAACAACAACAACAACAACTACAACAATCATCCCAACAACAATAACAACCGCAACAACAACAAAAATCAGAAGCAGCTATGCCAAAGGTGTGAAAAGTATCACTCAGGGTTCTGCACCAAATTTTTCAACAAGTGTAAAAGAAATGGTCATAGCGCGGCGAAGTATGAGGTCTATGGACTAGGGGTTAATAGAATGAAAGGAACAAATGGTGTCGGAACGAGTAATGGCGGAGAAAGTAGTGTCGGAGCAAGTCATGCCAATGTAGTTTCTTATAAATGTGGAAAACCGGGCCACATTATTAGAAATTGCCCAAACCAGGAGAACACGAATGGACGAGGCCGCGGAAGAGTTTTCAATATTAATGCGACAGAGGCACAGGAAGACCCGGAGCTTGTTACGGGTACGTTTCTTATTGACAATAAATCTGCTTACGTTTTATTTGATTCGGGTGTGGATAGAAGCTATATGAGTAGAGATTTTTGTGCTAAATTAAGTTGTCCATTGATGTCGTTGGATAGTAAATTTTTACTCGAATTAGCAAACGGTAAATTAATTTCAGCAGATTATATATGCCGGAATCGAGAAATTAAACTGGATAGCGAAATATTTAAGATTGATTTGATACCAGTAGAGTTAGGGAGTTTTGATGTAATAGTTGGCATGGACTGGCTGAAGGAGATGAAAGCAGAGATCGTATGTTACAATAATGCAATTCGCATTGTACAAGAAGAAGGAGAACCCGTAATGGTGTACGGAGAAAAGGGCAACACGAAACTACATCTTATTAGTAATTTGAAGGCACAAAAACTAATGAGAAAAGGTTGTTATGCTATTCTAGCACACGTCGAGAAAGTACAAACTGAAGAAAAGAGCATCAATGATGTTCCCGTCACAAAAGAATTTCCCGATGTATTTCCAAAAGAATTATCGGGACTACCTCCATATCGATCTGTTGAATTTCAAATAGATCTTGTACCAGGAGCTGCACCAATAGCTCATGCTCCTTACAGACTCGCACCCAGCGAGATGAAAGAATTGCAAAGCCAACTGCAAGAACTATTAGAACGTGGTTTCATTCAACCAAGCACATCACCATGGGGAGCTCCTGTTTTGTTTGTCAAGAAGAAGGATGGTACATTTAGGTTGTGTTTTGACTACAGAGAGTTGAATAAACTTACCATCAAAAACCGTTATCCACTGCCGAGAATTGACGACTTATTTGATCAACTACAAGGCTCGTCGGTTTATTCGAAAATCGATTTACGTTCTGGATATCATCAAATGCGAGTAAAGGAGGATGATATTCCAAAAACTGCTTTTAGGACGCGTTATGGTCATTACGAGTTTATGGTTATGCCGTTTGGATTGACTAACGCACCAGCTGTGTTCATGGACCTTATGAACCGAGTGTGTGGGCCATATCTTGGCAAGTTTGTCATTGTTTTCATCGATGACATACTTATTTACTCAAAGAATGATCAAGAGCACGAAGAACATTTGAGAAAAGTTCTAGAAGTATTGAGGAAAGAAAAACTGTACGCTAAGTTTTCAAAGTGTGCATTTTGGTTGGAAGAAGTTCAATTCCTCGGTCAGATAGTGAACAAAGAAGGTATCCAGGTGGACCGGCAAAGATCGAAACCGTTGAAAAGTGGGAAACCCCAAAAACTCCGAAGCATATACGTCAATTTTTAAGATTGGCTGGTTACTACAGAAGATTCATCCAAGATTTCTCCAAAATAGCAAAACCCTTGACTGCATTAACGCATAAAGGGAAGAAATTTGAATGGAAGGATGAACAAGAGAAGGTGTTTCAGTTATTGAAGAAAAAGCTAACTACGACACCTATATTGTCATTGCCTGAAAGGAATGATGATTTTGTGATTTATTGTGACGCATCAAAGCAAGGTCTCGGTTGTGTATTAATGCAACGAACGAAGGTGATTGCTTATGCATCTAGACAATTGAAGATTCACGAGCAAAATTATACAACTCACGATTTGGAATTGGGTGCTGTTGTTTTTGCATTAAAGACTTGGAGGCATTATTTATATGGGGTCAAAAGTATTATATATACCGACCACAAAAGTCTCCAACATATATTTAATCAAAAGCAACTGAATATGAGACAACGCAGGTGGATTGAACTGTTGAATGATTATGATTTTGAGATTCGATACCACCCGGGGAAGCCGAATGTGGTAGCCGACGCTTTGAGTAGAAAGGACAGAGAACCTATACGGGTAAAAGCTATGAATATAATTATTCGTACTAACCTTACTACTCAAATAAAGGAGGCGCAACAGGGGGTTGTAAAAGAAGGAAAGTTGAAGAATGAGATACCCAAAGGATCAGAGAAACATCTTAATATTCGAGAAGACGGAACCCGATATAGGGCTGATAGAATTTGGGTACCAAGGTTTGGAGATGTGAGAGACATGATACTTAAAGAAGCACATAAAACCAGATATTCAATACATCCCAGAGCAGGGAAGATGTATAAAGATCTCAAGAAACACTTTTGGTGGCCGGGTATGAAAGCTGATATTGCTAAATATGTAGGAGAATGTTTGACATGTTCTAAGGTCAAAGCTGAACATCAGAAACCATCAGGTCTACTACAACAACCTGAAATCCCAGAATGGAAATGGGAAAACATTACCATGGATTTCATTACTAAATCGCCAAGGACTGCAAGTGGTTATGATACTATTTGGGTAATAGTTGATCGTCTCACCAAGTCAGCACACTTCCTGCCAATGAGAGAAGATGACAAAATGGAGAAGTTAGCGCGATTGTATTTGAAGGAGGTTGTCTCCAGGCATGGAATACCCGTCTCTATTATCTCTGATAGGGATGGTAGATTTGTTTCAAGGTTCTGGCAGACGTTGCAACAAGCATTGGGGACTCGTCTAGACATGAGTACTGCCTATCATCCACAAACTGATGGGCAGAGTGAAAGGATGATACAAACGCTTGAAGACATGCTACGAGTATGTGTTATTGATTTCGGAAACAGTTAGGATCGACACCTACCGTAAGCAGAATTTTTCTACAACAACAGTTATCATTCTAGTATTGAGATGGCACTGTTTGAGGCACTTTATGGTAGAAAGTGCAGGTCTCCGATTTGTTGGAATGAAGTGGGGGATAGACAGATTACGGGTCCGGAGATAATACAAGAAACTACCGAGAAAATCATCCAAATTCAACAACGATTGAAAACCGCCCAGAGTCGACAAAAGAGCTACGCGGACAGTAAAAGAAAAGATATAGAGTTTGAAATTAGAGAAATGGTCATGCTTAAGGTTTCACCTTGGAAAGGCGTTGTTCGATTTGGTAAATGGGGGAAACTAAATCCAAGGTACATTGGACCATTCAAGATTATAGATCGTGTCGGACCAGTAGCTTACCAACTGGAGCTACCTCAACAACTCGCTGCTGTACATAACACTTTCCACGTATCGAATTTGAAGAAATGTTTTGCTAAAGAAGATCTCACTATTCCGTTGGACGAAATCCAAATCAATGAAAAACTTCAATTCATTGAAGAACCCGTCGAAATAATGGATCGTGAGGTTAAGAGACTTAAGCAAAACATGATACCGATTGTTAAGGTTCGATGGAATGCTCGTAGAGGACCCAAGTTCACCTGGGAGCATGAAGATCAGATGAAGAAGAAATACCCGTATCTATTTCCAGAAGATTCGTCAACACCTTCAACAGCTTAAAATTTCGGGACGAAATTTATTTAACGGGTAGGTACTGTAGTGACCCGAACTTTTCTATGTTTATATATATTAATTGAGATTGATATTTACATGACTAAATGTTTCCAACATGTTAAGCAATCAAACTTGTTAAGACTTGATTAAAAGAAATAAGTTTCATATAGACAATTGATCACCCAAGTTGACCGGCGATTCACGAACGTTACAAAATTGTAAAAACTACGTGTTGTGGTATATATAGACATATATATATGGTTGACATAATATTATGATGAGTAAGTATCTCAATAAATATATTAACAATGTGTGATATACATAAGAAATGAGTTTATTAAGTTAAGAAACTCGAAATGATATATATAACGATTATCGTTATGATAACGTCTACTAAATACATATGTATCATATTAAGATATTGATACACTATATTAAACATGATAAAATGATATTAAAATATATCATTAAGTGTGTTAACAATGAACTACATATATAAAAACAAGACTACTAACTTAATGATTTCGAAACGAGACATATATGTAACAATTATCGTTGTAACGACATTTAATTGTATATATATCATATTAAGATATATTAATATATCATGATATCATGATAATATAATAATTTACCATCTCATTTGATATAATAAACAATGGGTTAACAACACTTAACAGGATCGTTAACCTAAAGGTTTCAAAACAACATTTACATGTAACGACTAACGATGACTTAACGACAGTTAAAATGTATATACATGTTGTGTTTTGATATGTATTCTTACACTTTTGAAAGACTTCAAGACACATATCAAAGTACTTCTACTTAACAAAAATGCTTACAATTACATCCTCATTCAGGTTCATCAACAATTCTACTCGTATGCACCCGTATTCGTACTCGTACAATACACAGCTTTTAGATGTATGTACTATTGATATATACACTCCAATGATCAGCTCTTAGCAGCCCATGTGAGTTACCTAACACATGTGGGAACCATCATTTGACAACTAGCATGAAATATCTCATAAAATTACAAAAATATTAGTAATCATTCATGACTTATTTACATGAAAACAAAATTACATATCCTTTATATCTAATCCATATACCAACGACCAAAAACACCTACAAACACTTTCATTCTTCAATTTTATTCATCTAATTGATCTGTCTCAAGTTCCATCTTCAAGTTCTAAGTGTTCTTCATAAATTCCATAAGTATAGTTTCATAAAAATCAAGAATACTACCAAGTTTGCAAGTTTACTTCCAAGCTTTCTAATCCATTCCAAGTAATCATCTAAGATCAAGGAACCTTTGTTATTTACAGTAGGTTATCTTTCTAATTCAAGGTAATATTTATATTCAAACTTTGATTCAATTTCTACAACTATAACAATCTTATTTCGAGTGAAAATCTTACTTGAACTGTTTTCGTGTCATGATTCTGCTTCAAGAACTTTCAAGCCATCCAAGGATCCTTTGAAGCTAGATCTATTTTTGTCATTTCCAGTAGTTTTATCCAGAAAACTTGAGGTAGTAATGATGTTCATAACATCATTCGATTCTTACATATAAAGCTATCTTATTCGAAGGTTTAAACTTGTAATCACTAGAACATAGTTTAGTTAATTCTAAACTTGTTCGCAAATAAAAGTTAATCCTTCTAACTTGACTTTTAAAATCAACTAAACACATGTTCTATATCTATATGATATGCTAACTTAATGATTTAAAACATGGAAACATGATGAACACCATAAAATCAGATATACGCCGTCGTAGTGAAACCGGGGGCTGTTTTGGTTTGGATAATTAAAAACTATGATAAACTTTGATTTAAAAGTTTTTCTTCTGGGAAAATGATTTTTCATATGAACATGAAACTATATCTAATGATCTTGGTTAAACTCAAAGTGAAAGTATGTTTTTCAAAATGGTCATCAAGATGTCGTTCTTTCGACGGAAATGACTACCTCTTTAGTAATTGACATGTAACTTAAATTTCTGACTATAAACCTATACTTTTTCTGTTTGGATTCTTAAATTAGAGTTCAATATGAAACCATAGCAATTTGATTCACTCAAAACGGATTTAAAATGAAGAAGTTATGGGTAAAACAAGATTGGATATTTTTGATCTTTTTAGCTACGGGAAATGTTTAACAAATCTATACAAATCATATCCTAGATAACTTATATTGTATTATACATATATTCTAATATATTATGTAATCTTGGGATACCATAGACACGTATGCAAATGTTTTGACATATCATATCGACTCATGTATATATATTATTTGGAACAACCATAGACACTCTATATGCAGTAATGTTGGAGTTAGCTATACAGGGTTGAGGTTGATTCTAAAAATATATATACTTTGAGTTGTGATCTAGCCTGAGATGTGTATACACTTGGTCGTGGATTCATTCAAGATAATATATATCGATTTATTTCTGTACATTTAACTGTGAACAACTAGTTGTATGTTACTAACGAGGACAGCTGACTTAATACACTCAAATCTTTAAAACATAATAAAAATGGTTGTAATTATATTTTGATCATACTTTGGTATATATGTACATATTTGTATAGGTTCGTGAATCGATCCGTGGCCAAGTCTTATTTTCGAGAAAGGAAATATCTGTGAAAGTAAGTTATAGTCCCACTTTTAAAATCTAATATTTTTGGGATGAGAATACATGCAGGTTTTATAAATGATTTATAAAATAGACACAAGTACGTGAAACTACATTCTATGGTTGAATTATCGAAATCGAATATGCCCCTTTTTATAAAGTCTGGTAATCTAAGAATTAAGGAACAGACACCCTAATTGACGCGAATCCTAAACATAGATCTATTGGGCCTAACAAACCCCATCCAAAGTACCGAATGCTTTAGTACTTCGAAATTTATATCATATCAGAAGGGTGTCCCGGAATGATGGGGATATTCTTATATATGCATGTTGTTAATGTCGATTACCAGGTGTTCACCATATGAATGATTTGTATCTCTATGTATGGGATGTGTATTGAAATATGAAATCTTGTGGTCTATTGTTACGATTTGATATATATAGGTTAAACCTATAACTCACCAACATTTTTGTTGACGTTTAAAGCATGTTTATTCTCAGGTGAATATTAAGAGCTTCCGCTGTTGCATACTAAAATAAGGACAAGATTTGGAGTCCATGTTTGTATGATATTGTGTAAAAACTGCATTCAAGAAACATATGTCGATGTAATATATTTCTATTGTAAACCATTATGTAATGGTTGTGTGTAAATAGTATATTTTAGATTATCATCATTTGATAATCTACGTAATGTTTTTAAAACCTTTATTGATAAAATAAAGGTTATGGTTGTTTTAAAAATGAATGCAGTCTTTGAAAAACGTCTCATATAGAGGTCAAAACCTCGCAACGAAATAAATTAATACGGAACGTTTATAATCAATATGAACGGGACATTTCAGCTAAGAGACATTAATTTAAAAAGGTTGAACATAACTTACAATTATTAATAATAGCGTAGCGTTACACGGACAGAATTTCGACTTACACACTTACAACATGCGCTAACATACCCTTATTATTATTAAAATTAAAATTAAAATTATAATCTATATATATATATATATATATATATATATATATATATATATATATATATATATATATATATATACGTGAGATAGAGAGATGAGAAAAAGATGTGTTAACATTCGACCAAAACTGCGAAATTTATAGGACCTGACCAGATTTTTTGCTCCATGCGATCGCATGGAATTTGTTCTTCTAGGCCATTCGATTGCATGGCCCTCTTTTACAGCTCAGGAACCTTTGTTTTCTTGTTTGCCGACGGTTTTATTAAATAATATAATATATAAATAATTTTAAGAATTAATTATATATTATATTATATTCATGTGCATAGTTGACTTGTAATTTTTAGTCCGTTGCGTCGAGCGTTGAAAGTTGACTCTGGTCCCGGTTCCGGATTTTCAAACGTCCTTGCGTACAATTTAATATCTTGTACTTTACGTTTTGCGTCTTGTACTCTTGTAATTTTGAGACATTTCTCATCAATAATTTGAACCACTTTGATTGTACTTTGTACTTTTTAGCTTTTTGGTCATTTGCGTCTTCAATTCGTCGAATCTGTCTTTTGTCTTCACCTTTTATTATTTAAACGAATATCACTTGTAAATAGAACAACTGCAAATAAAAGCTTGTCTTTCTTGAGGGATAATGCTATGAAATATATGTTCGTTTTTAGCATTATCAACAATATTTAACAAGATCGTTAACCTAAAGGTTTCAAAACAACATTTACGTGTAACGACTAACGATGACTTAACGACTCAGTTAAAATGTATATACATGTAGTGTTTTAATATGTATTCATACACTTTTGAAAGACTTCAAGACACTTATCAAAATACTTCTACTTAACAAAAATTCTTACAATTACATCCTCGTTCAGTTTCATCAATAATTCTACTCGTTTGCACCCGTATTCATACTCGTACAATACACAGCTTTTAGATGTATGTACTATTGGTATATACACTCCAATGATCAGCTCTTAGCAGCCCATATGAGTCACCTAACACATGTGGGAACCATCATTTGGCAACTAGCATGAAATATCTCATAAAATTACAAAAATATTAGTAATCATTCATGACTTATTTACATGTAAACAAAATTACACATCCTTTATATCTAATCCATATACCAACGATCAAAAACACCTATAAACACTTTCATTCTTCAATTTTCTTCATCAAATTGATCTCTCTCAAGTTCTATCTTTAAGTTCTAAGTGTTCTTCATAAATTCTATAAGTTCTAGTTTCATAAAATCAAGAATACTTCCAAGTTTCCTAGCTTACTTCCAATATTGTAAAGTGATCATCCAACCTCAAGAAATCTTTCTTATTTATAGTAAGATATCTTTCTAATACAAGGTAATACTCATATTTAAACTTTGATTCAATTTCTATAACTATAACAATCTTATTTCAAGTGGAAATCTTACTTGAACTTGTTTTCGTGTCATGATTCTGCTTCAAGAACTTTCAAGCCATCCAAGGATTCTTTGAAGCTAGATCTATTTTTCTCATTTCCAGTAGGTTTATCCACAAAACCTGAGGTAGTAATGATGTTCATAACATCATTCGATTCATATATATATATATATATATATACATATATATATATATATATATATATATATATATATATATATATATATATATATATATATATATATATATATATATATATATATATATATATATATATATATATATATAACTACCTTATTCGAAGGTTTAAACTTGAAATCACTAGAACATAGTTTAGTTAATTCTAAATTTGTTCGCAAACAAAAGTTAATCCTTCTAACTTGACTTTTAAAATCAACTAGACACATGTTCTATATCTATATGATATGCTAACTTAATGATTTAAAACCTGAAAACACGAAAAACACCGTAAAACTGGATATACGCCGTCGTAGTAACACCGCGGGCTGTTTTGGGTTAGTTAATTAAAAACTATGATAAACTTTGATTTAAAATTTGTTCTTATGGGAGTATGTTTTCCAAAAATGGTCATCTTGACGTCGTTCTTTCGACTGAAATGACTACCTTTACAAAAACGACTTGTAACCTGTATTTCTGACTATAAACTTATACTTTTTCTGTATAGATTCATAAACTTAAGTTCAATATGAAACCATAGCAATTAGATTCACTCAAAACGGATTTAAAACGAAGAAGTTATGGGTAAAACAAGATTGGATATTTTTACTTGTTGTAGCTACGTGAAAATTGGTAACAAATCTATATTAATCATATCCTAGCTAACTTATATTGTATAATACATATATTCTAATATATTATGTAATCTTGAGATACCATAGACACGTATGCAAATGTTTTGACATATCATATCGAACCATCTATATATATTATTTGGAACAACCATAGACACTCTATATGCAGTAATGTTGGAGTTAGCTATACAGGGTTGAGGTTGATTCTAAAAATATATATACTTTGAGTTGTGATCTAGCCTGAGACGTGTATACATTAGGTCGTGGATTGGGTCAAGATAATATATATCAATTTATTTATGTACATCTAACTATGGACAACTGGTTGTAGTTTACTAACGAGGACAGCTGACTTAATAAACTTAAAACATAAACGTATTAAAAATGTTGTACATATATTTTGAACATACTTTGATATATATGTACATATTTTTTATAGGTTCGTGAATCGACCAGTGGCCTAGTCTTACTTCCCGACGAAGTAAAAATCTATGAAAGTGAGTTATAGTCCCACTTTTAAAATCTAATATTTTGGGATGAGAATACATGCAGTTTTATAAATGTTTTATGAAATAGACACAAGTAAATGAAACTACATTATATGGGTGAATGATCGAAGCCGAATATGCCCCTTTTTGCTTGGTAACTTAAGAATTAGTAAACCGATCTACTAATTGACGCGAATCCTAAAGATAGATCTATTGGGCCTAATGAACCCCATCTATGGTTGCGGATGCTTTAGTACTTCGATATTGTTTTATCATGTCCGATGGATTTCCCGAAATGATAGGGGATATTCTTATATGTATCTTGTTAATGTCGGTTACCAGGTGTTTACCATATGAATGATTTTTATCTCTATGTTTGGGATGTATATTGAAATATGAAATCTTGTGGTCTATTATTATAATTTGATAAATATATAGGTTAAACCTATAACTCACCAACATTTTTTTTGACATTTAAAGCATGTTTATTCTCAGGTGATTATTAAGAGCTTCCGCTATTGCATGCTAATATGTGGACAAGATTTGGTGTCAGCATGCTTGTATAATATTGTTTAAAACTGTATTCGAGATTTATTTTGTTGTAACATATTAATATTGTAAACCAATATGTATTGGTAGTGTGTAAGTGTGATATTTTTAGATTATCATTTCTGGATAATCTAGGTGGTGTCTTTTTAACCTTGTCGATAAAATAAAGGTTATGGTTTGTTTTAAAAACGAATGCATTCTTTGAAAAATGTCTCATATAGAGGTCAAAACCTTGCAACGAAATCAATTAATATGGAACGTTTATAATCGATATGAACGGGACATTTCATTGCTGGTACGTTTACTGCTAATGTGATGGGATATAAAAGGTTCCCCAGTAACGATGATGAAAAGGGCAACTTGTATATCAAGGTTATAATAAGGCTACTTCGGATAAAAAGTCAAAGTTGGCTTAATGGACGTATGATAAAATTGGCTACTTTGAAGAGGGGTCGCAAAGTTATTTTCGGTAATAATAAATGCCAAAGGATCTGACACGGATACGTGTTAAACTTTTACTTAGGTTCCAAGTGTTCTCCAGGTGCATAACTATATGCATATATTCTTTGTATGTATCGTGTGATTGGTTCATTCTTTCTATTGTTCCTTAGTTGAGGTGTTTTCAAGAATTTTGAAGGGTTTAAATGCAAGCTGTCATCGTCAATATCCGTAATATGAAATCATCGTGAATCTTGAATGATACAAATATCTTTATGAGTTTTGTGAATAAAAGTGATGTTCTAGTATAGTTTGAATTTAAAGTATGATTTTGAAAGATGTAGAAATCTAAGAGTGATGTCCTCTGTTAAATCTTGACTTGGATTTTGATTTGTCAAAATTAGAATATGTAATCGAATTTGTATGTAAATGGTTGTCCTGATTTTTATGAAAGAATATGTATCACTGTGAAAGTAGTGAGTATGGTTAATGATTCTTGAATCAAAATTGTAACATATTAATTGTGAATTTATATATTTCTCAGGTATTACCTACCCGTTAAAATGTTTTCATAATTAACAGTTTGTACAAAGGAATTTTTATTACAATCATTATGAAGATATACGTACACATATATACTCTTCAAATGTAATTATGGATTTAATGAGTTAATATAACATTAATCTCATCTGATTTAGAACTAGAATAAATAATTTCTAAAACTCTTAGAAACTACGTATTCTCTATAGAATATTTCTTTAATGAAGTTGGGAATTAATACTTCATCGTTTATGATTATTGGTATTCCTTGGTGTCTATGGTGCATATGATGTTGATGCTCGAGGTACAGATTATGAAGTTGAGGCTTGTGATGCGGATGTTGTTGTTGGTGGTACTGTTGGTGGTGTTGTTGCTGATACTGGTGGTACTGTCGGTGCTGGTGATGCTGCTGGTGCTCGTAAATTTTGCACCATATTCTCCAAAGTCACTACTCGAGCACGAAGCTCATTGACTTCTTCTATTACACCGGGATGATTGGCGGTTGGAACAAAGGGATAAATAAGATCTAGAATTCTAGATATTATATATTCATGATGGGATATCCTGTAAATGAGGGTGAAAATGGTGTTCCGAATGGGTTCGCCGGTAAGTGCTTCAGGTTCTTCACCAATAGGGCAATGTGGTGGGTGAAAAGGATCACCTTCTTCACTTCTCCATTGATTAAGTTGACTACAAACCCATCCTCAATCCATCCAGAATTGATGATGACTAATTGGTTCGTTCGTTCCGGTTATGCTGCCTGTGGAGCTCGAGGAATCAAGTGAGAAATCCATATTATGTGATCGGAATAAGGGTTTTGATATGAGATGAGTGTTGAATACTGAATTATATATTTGTCTCCTCGAATACGTATATATAGCAAAAAGATTTTCGTAATTTACGGAGGAAATTTAGGAAAAGTGTTAGACAAAGTCTACTGGGATAAATATGATAAGATATAATTTGTCTATTCTCCATTTATGCAATAATTGTAGTATGACGTGTTGAGATAAAAAAAATGATAAGTATGTAATCAGATAAACTTTCGATTAAAGACTTTCAATTCGTAATGGCCTATTCAGGTCTAGGGGCTTGAGCTATAGGATCCTTTAAATCGGTAATCCAAACCCTTCCATTCTAGAGTTTCGTAGACGCCACCCGTCAAGAAAGTTCAATGATAAAAAATAACGAGAAAACAAAAATTTAAAAGTAATGAATATGAATATTGATGACATTATAATGTCTTTGAGTTATCGAGAATCTTTATGAGTCAATAATGACATTTTTTGATTCGCAAACCAATGCACAAAGGCATAAAGGCACATATGTACGTAATATAACAGGGAGGTTATATACGTTTGAGTATGAGTAGTAACAAACATAGAAATTTCAAAAGTCATGGATAGCATTTCATGTAATATATACGTAATACACAAAACTATGATAGATGACATAGGAATGTCAAGAATTTCAGAATTCATGGTGTCACATTTAAATGTGGTGGCGTAATTGGAGAGTACTTAGGAGAGTGAGCAGAGTTCTTAGATTGGCTCAGCATTCTAAGAAAGATTAAAGAATTCAATAAGTAAAGTTTCTAAGGTATAGTGTAGCATTTAACAATTATAGGTAACAATTAAAGGCACTATAGTCAAGGAAAGTTGTAGTCCTACATTGCTATGGTACCTAATTGTATAAGGCACACATAATATGCAATCCTAGTTATCTACAACAAACCTGCTTTGATACCAATCTGTCACACCCCCAAAATGGACCAGGGGTAATCGTGACCAATCATATCATAACACAGTTGTATAAACGAGAACGACTCTATATGAGACCTTTTAAATAAAACCTTTGTTAATAAAATGGCGGAAGCAGTAATAAATGTTTACATTATTATTAAAATGTAAAATAAATGTTTATGAACTAAAATATAATATGCGATGTGGACTCCATGCAAGCATCAAATCTATCATCACAAAGTTTCAAACAGCTAGCTCAATCATCACCTGAGACAAAACATGCTTAAAGTGTCAACCAAAAAGGTTGAGTAAAATTCACAGGTTTATAAATAATATCCAAAGTTTTAGACCACAAGATTTAGTTTAAAGTTGATCAATATAGATATATCAATCTAAAAGTGTTGTTGCATTTTGTAATATCGCTACTAAACAATTTACCCTATGACACCTTGTACTGTTAGTGTCGTGGAATCATTATTATGTAACCAAAGACCAACGGTCGAATGGTTAGAGACGTTACTCACAATAGGCCTACTCAAAATAATTAAGTTTGCATTTAAACGTAGCAATTGACTACGGTAGGGATTTATCATGAATCAAAGCATGGCAGCATAGTTTTACAATTTAGTACTTGTGTCTGAGCGTAAAACAGTTATAAAGCAAGCATGTGTCTCACCCCAAAAGTTATAAAAACAGTTATGAAACAGTAAAAAGTGGGGCTATGAAGTTCACCTTAGTAGCAAGTAAGTTATTCCACACACGAAAGAATTGAACAAAAGGACGTGACCGAGATCTCGACCTAGAGATAGAACGTATGATTAGTTAATGTCTAACATACATAAAGTTTGTTTATTAATATAGCAACTATATTAACAGTGACGGTTTTCGAGAAAAGTTCCTATTTCTCAAAAGTTTCTATTTTTGGAAATATACTATTTATGAAAAGCTTTCACTTATAGTAAGCTCCTAGTTTAAAGAAGTTCGGGTTATAATTCTTCACAAAGATGTTGTACAATCTTGTCCAAACTTTGTTGCTATCATGCAAGTCACTCGAATGATCTGTTGTTACCGGGCGCCCAGAATTCTTGACCAGAATCTAAGTCATGGCATTCGAAATCCACAAGCGGTTCCTATAAGGCAACAAGGACCACCCTAGGTCACAAGTAGAGGTAAGGTTCGTATAAAGTGCACGTTATCTTTTAATTATAACCTTCATGTTATAGGTGTATACACACAACGAATTATTAATGTACTTAATAATTATATATGTGATAATATAACCTAAGTATTATTTAATATTTAGTTATTATACCTTAGTATGTCTTATATATATTAAATATAATTACCTTTAAATAAATACCTAAATTACTTCAAAAATAATAGTGTTTTATTAATCAAACATTATCTAAAAATTTCTAAATACTTAATTAAATATCTAAAAGTTATATACATAATTTTTATAGTCTTAGTTAATCATATAGATCAGTAGAAAAATTTAAGAAAACATTTTTATTATATTTTTGTATTTATTTTTGTTTTTACCCTTAATTTATTCACAAAATAAGTTTAATTCTACATAATTACTAAATAAATCCAAAAAATTATTTTTATAATTTTTATAAGTTTCTATCAGTCTAATAACTTGTAGAAAAAATATTTAAAAATACTTTTTATTATTTTATATTTATTCTTAATTTACATTCGAATTACATAATAATAGAGTTTAATTATATAATAATTACCAATTCGACCCAAATAATTATTTTTATAATTTTTTCAGATCTATATAAGTTTTATAAACTCAGAAAAGAATCTATATATTTTATTTTTGGTTAAAAATATTTATTACAAATTTTACATTGTTTTTACATTTAAATACTACATAATTCGTATTTAATTATAAATAATATTCCATAAATTATCAAAAATTATTTTTATACATCATAATACTTATAATACTAATTATAACATATAAACTCAATTTATATATATTAATTTTGAATTAATAAAAAATATACAAAAAAAATAAAATCAATTTGACGTAAAAAAAAATATAGAAAATACCTCAAGTAGTTTTTCAAGTTTGTGAGAGAGTTTTTCCAAAGATTTGATACAAGTTTTTATGAAATGGAAGCGGGTATTTATAGAAAAAAATGGTTGGTGGAAAGAAAAGATATAAATAAAATAAAGGTGCCAATTTTGACAAAAAAGGAAAACATGTTAAAAATGTATTTAATAAGTTTTATCTTTAAAAATATTTAGTCAAAATTCATGAGCTCATTATTTAATTTAAAAAAAAACTTTTTTTAGTAAGATAAAAATATATATAATGATTAAAATAACTTATCATTTAATTAATAATTATGTTACATATAGTTTTAAATATAATACACATTAATATTAATATTAACTAAAGTTATTTTATATAATTAGTGTAAACTTTAGTTAACAAAATGTGTCGACTAAAAATAAATATTTGATCAACGTCGAATTTAATTATATATTACGTATGGATAACAACCCTATAGGTAAATTAGTTAATTCAAGTATGGAAATGTGAGGGTTGTTATAATTAATGATCGCAAAACACATATTTGAAGTCACTTAATTTCCTACAAAATCGGGCAAAATATTGTGGACAAATTTCCAAAATATTTTCAATTGCAGATTAGGCCCATTTTCGCAAGTTAACTAGAAAATGGCACTACGATCAAAACTTCCTTAAGGCTTTCCCCCATTCGAAGTAGTTTAGATGCAAAAAATGACATTTTACTATTTTTAAAGGTGAATTTTGCACTTTTAGATCTTACGATAAATAATACCTTCACATGTGAATTGTTGTGCATGTTTAAAAACCACTATGATACTTGTTTTTATTTAATATTGTATTTAGGTACATTGAGAATCATGTTGGGGCTACTATCTCAATTCTAACCACAAAACCTTGCTGCTTTAATAACGTCTTGGTTTTATTGTTCGAGTATTTTTAGCCGCTTTTTAATTTCTCTAGATTCATAATCTTGTTTCTAAATATCATATTGAATGCTAATATATGACTGTGTAGTTTGGTTTTAATGATAATTAATGGCCGCAAAACACATATTTGAAGTCACTAAATTTTCTACAAAATCGGGCAAAATTTTGTGGAGAATTTTTCAAAATATTTTCAATTAAAGATTAGGCCCATTTTCGCAAGTTAACTAGAAAATGGTGCTACGATCAAAACTTCCTTAAGTCTTTCCCCCGTTTGAAGCAGTTTAGGTACCAAAAATGATATTTTACTATTTTTAAAGGTGAATTTTCCAATTTTATATCTTAAGATAAGTAATAGCTTCACATGTTAATTGTTGTGCATGTTTAAATACTACTATCATACTTGTTTAATTTAATATTGTATTTAGGTACATCGAGAATCTTGTTGGGGCTACTCACTCAAAACTGCTTTGATAATGTCTTGGTTTTTATTGTTATAGTATTTTCAGCCCATTTTTTATTTCTCTAGATTCATAACCTTATTTTAATTTTTTTTCCTAAATATCATATTGAATGTGATTATATGAGAGTGTAGTTTCGTTTTGATGATCATTAATGGCCGCAAAATACATATTTGAAGTCACTACATTCCCCACAAAATCGGGCAAAATATTGTGGAGAATTTTCTAAAATATTTTCAATTGCAGATTAGGCACATTTTCACAAATTAACTAGAAAACAGCGCTGCGATCAAAACTTCCTTAAGCCATTCCCCCGTTCAAAGCAGTTTAGATGCCAAAAATGACATTTTACTCTTTTTAAAGGTGAATTTTGCACATTTAGATCTTACGATAAGTAATACCTTCACATGTGAATTGTTATGACAATTTAAATACCTCTATGATACTTATTTTTATTTAACATTGTATTCAGGTACATCGAGAATCATGTGGGGGCTACTATCTCACAACTAACCACAAAACCTTGCTGATTTAATAACGTCTTGGTTTTATTGTTTGAGTATTTTTAACCGCTTTTTTATTTGTCTAGATTCATAACTTTATTTTTGTTTTTGTTTCTAAATATCATATTGAATACCAATATATGAGAGTATAGTTTCATTTAGATGATAATTAGTGGCCGCAAAACACATATTTGAAGTCACTACATTCCACACAAAATCGGGAAAAATTTTGTGGAGAATTTTCAAAAATAATTTCAATTGCAGATTATGCCCATTTTAGCAAGTTTACTAGAAAACGGCGCTACGATCAAAACTTCCTTAAGGCATTCCCCCGTTCGAAGCAGTTTAGATGCCAAAAATGACATTTTACTATTTTTAAAGGTGAATTTTGCACTTTTAGATCTTACGATAGATAGTACCTTCACATGTGAATTGTTGTACCTGTTTAAATACCACTATGATACTTGTTTTTATTTAATATTGTATTTAGATACATCGAGAATCATGTTGGGGCTACTATCTCACAACTAACCACAAAACTTTGTTGCTTTAATAACGTCTTGGTTTTATTGTTCGAGCATTTTTAGATGCTTTTTTATTTCTCTAGATTTATAACCTTATTTTTGTTTTTGTTTCTAAATATCATATTGAATGCGAATATATAAGAGTGTAGTTTCATTTTGATGATAATTAATGGCCACAAAACACATATTTGAAGTCATTAAATTTCCTACAAAATCGGGCAAAATTTTGTGAAGAGAATTTTCCAAATTATTTTCAATTGAAGATTAGGCCCATTTTCGCAAGTTAACTAGAAAACAGCGCTACGATCAAAACTTTCGTAAGTCTTTCCCCCGTTCGAAGCAGTTTAGTTGCCAAAAATGACATTTTACTATTTTTAAAGGTGAATTTTGCAATTTTAGATCTTACGATAAATAATTCCTTCACCTATGAGTTGTTGTTCCTGTATAAATACCTCTATGATACTTGTTTTTATTTAATATTGTATTTAGGTACATCGAGAATCATGTTGGGGCTGCTATCTCACACCTAGCCACAAAACCTTGCTGCTTTAATAACGTCTTGGTTTTATTGTTTGAGTATTTTTAGCCACTTTTTTATTCTTCTAGATTCATAACCTTATTTTTTATTTTATTTTTAAATATCATATTGAATGTGAATATATGAGACTGTAGTTTCGTTTTGATGATAACTAATGGCCGCAAAATGCATATTTGAAGTCACTACATTCCCCACAAAATCGGGCAAAATTTTGTGGGGAATTTTCCAAAATATTTTCAATTGCAGAATAGGCCAATTTTCGCAAGATAACTAGAACACGGCGCTACGATCAAAACTTCCCTAAGGATTTTCCCCGTTTGAAGCAGGTTAGATGCCAAAAATGACATTTTACTATTTTTAAAGGTGAATTTTGCACTTTTAGATCTTACGATAAATAATACCTTCACATGTGAATTTTTGTGCCTGTTTAAATACCACTATGATAATTGTGTTTATTTAATATTGCATTTAGGTACATCTAGAATCATGTTCGGGCTACTATCTCAAAACAAACCACAAAACCTTGCTGCTTTAATAACATCTCGGTTTTATTGTTCGAGTATATTTTTAACCGCTTTTTTATTTGTCAAGATTCATAACTTTAATTTTTTTTTTTTTCAAAATATCATATTGAATACGAATATATGAGAGTGTAGTTTCATTTTGATGATAATTAATGGCAGCAAAACAGATATTTGAAGTCACTACATTCCCCACAAAATCGGGCAAAATTTTGTGGAGAATTTTCCAAAATATCTGCATTTGCAGATTAGGCCCATTTTCGCAAGATAACTAGAAAACTGCGCTACGATCAAAACTTTCCTAATGCTTTCCCCCGTTCAAAGCAGTTTAGATGTCGAAAATGACATTTTACTATTTTTAAAGGTGAATTTTGCAATTTTTGATCATACGATAAATAATACCTTCACATGTGAATTGTTGTGCCTATTTAAATACCACTATGATAATTATTTTTATTTAATATTATATTTAGGTACATCGATAATCATGTTGGGGCTACTATCTCACAACTAGCCACAAACCTTGCTGCTTTGATAACGTATTGGTTTTATTGTTCGAGTATTTTTAGCCCCTTTTTTATTTCTCTAGATTCATAACCTTTTTTTTATTTTTTTTCTAAATATCAAATTGAATGTGAATATATGAGAGTGTAGTTTCGTTTTAATGATCATTAATGGCTAAAAAACACATATTTGAAGTCACTAAATTTCCCACAAAATCGGGCAAAATTTTGTGGATAATTTTCCAAAATATTTTCAATTGCAGATTAGGCTCATTTTCGCAAGTTAACTAGAAAACGGCACTATGATCAAAACTTCCTTAAGGCTTTCCCCCGTTCGAAGCAGTTTAGATGCCATAAATGACATTTTACTATTTTTAAAGGTGAATTTTGCACTTTTAGATCTTACGATAAATAATACCTTCACATGTGAATTGTTGTGCCTTTTTAAATACCACTATGATACTTATTTTTATTTAGTATTGCATTTAGGTACATCGAGAATCATGTTAGGGCTATTATCTCACAACTAACCACAAAACCTTGCTGCTTTAATAACGTCTTGGTTTTATTGTTCGAGTATTTTTAACCGCTTTTTATTTCTCTAGATTCATAACCTTATTTTTGTTTTTATTTCTAAATATCATATTGAATGCAAATATATGAGAGTATAGTTTCATTTTGGTGATAATTAACAGCCGCAAAACACATATTTGAAGTCACTACATTCCCCACAAAATGGGGCAAAGTTTTGAGGAGACTTTTCGAAAATATTTTTGATTGCAGATTAAGCCCATTTTCGCAAGTTAACTTGAAAACGGCGCTACGATCAAATCTTCCTTAAGGCTTTCCCCCGTTCGAAGCTGTTTAGATGCCAAAAATGACATTTTACTATTTTTAAAGGTGAATTTTGCACTTTTCGATCTTACGATAAATAATACCTTCACATGTGAATTGTTGTGTCTGTTTAAATACCACTATGATAATTGTTTATATTTAATATTACATTTAGGTACATCGAGAATCATGTTGGGGCTACTATCTCAAAACTAACCATCAAACCTTGCTGCGTTAATAACGTCTTAGTTTTATTGTAAGAGTATCTTTTTAGCCGCTTTTTTATTTCTCAAGATTCATACCCTTATTTTTGTTTTTGTTTCTAAATATCATATTGAATACGAATATATGAGAGTGTAGTTTCATTTTGAGGAAAATTAATGGCCGCAAAACACATATTTGAAGTCACTACATTCCCCACAAAATCGGGCAAAATTTGTGGGGAATTTTCCAAAATATTTTCAATTGCATATTAGGCCCATTTTCGCAAGTTTACTAGAAAAGGGCGCTACGATCAAAACTTCCTTAAGTCTTTCCCCCATTCGAAGCAGTTTTGATGCCAAAAATGACATTTTATTATTTTAATGGTGAATTTTGCAATTTTAGATTTTACGATAAGTAAAACCTTTACATGTGAATTGTTGTGCCTATTTAAATACCTCTATGATACCTGTTTTTATTTAATATTGTATTTCGGTACATCGAGAATCATGGTGGAGCTACTATCTCACAACATTCCACAAAACCTTGCTGCTTTAATAACGTCTTGGTTTTGTTGTTCGAGTATTTTTAACCGCTTTTTTATTTCTCTAGATTCATAACCTTATTTTTGTTTTTGTTTCTAAATATCATATTGAATGCGAATATATGAGAATAGAGTTTTATTTTGATGATAATTAATGGCCGCAAAACACATATTTGAAGTCACTACATTCCCCACAAAATTGGGCAAAATTTTGTGGAGAATTTTCGAAAATATTTTCAATTGCAGATTAGGCCTATTTTCCTAAGTTAACTAGAAAATGGCGCTATGATCAAAACTTCGTTACGGCTTTCCCCCATTCGAAGCAGTTTAGATGCCAAAAATGACATTTTACTATTTTTAAAGGTGAATTTTGCATTTTTAGATCTTACGATAAATAATACCTTCACATGTGAATTGTTGTGCATGTTTAAATACCACTATGATACTTGTTTTTATTTAATATTGTATTTAGGTACATCGAGAATCATGTTGGCTACTATCTCAAAACTAACCATAAAACCTTGCTGCTTTAATAACGTCTTGGTTTATTATTCGAGTATTTTTAGCCGCTTTTTTATTTCTCTAGATTCATAACCTTATTTTTGTTTTTCTTTCTAAATATCTTATTGAATGCGTGTATATGAGAGTGTAGTTTCGTTTTGATGATAATTAATGGCCGAAAAACACATATTTGAAGTCACTACATTCCACACAAAAATCGGTCAAAATTTTGTGGAGAATTTTCTGAAAAATTTTCAATTGCAGAATAGGCCCATTTTCACAAGATAACTAGATAACGGTACCACAAGCAGGACTCCTCTAAGGCTTTCGCCCGTTCAAAGCAGTTTATATATCAAAAATTACATTTTACTATTTTTAAAGGTGAATTTTGCACTTTTAGATCTTACGATAAGTAATATCATCACATAAGAATTGTTGTGCATGTTTAATTACTACTATGATACTTGTTTTTATTTAATATTATATTTAGGTACATCGAGAATCATGTTGGTGATACTATTTCACAACTAGCCATAAAACCTTGCGCTTTGATAACGTCTTGGTTTTATTGTACAAGCATTTTTAGCCCCTTTTTTGTTTCTCTAGATTCATAACCTTATTTTTATTTTTATTTTCTAAATTTCATATTAAATGCGAATATATGAGAGTGTAGTTTCGTTTTGATGATCATTAATGGCCACAAAACACATATTTCAAGTCACTAAATTTCCCACAAAATCGGGTAAAATTTTGTGGAGAATTTTCCAAAATATTTTCAATTGCAGATTAGGCCATTTTTCGCAAGTTAACTAGAAAAAGGCACTACGATAAAAACTTCCTTAAGTCTTTCCCCCGTTCGAAGCAGTTTAGATGCCAAAAATGACATTTTACTATTTTTAAAGGTGAATTTTGCACTTTTATCTTACGATAAATAATACCTTCACGTGTGAATTGTTGTGCCTATTTAAATACCACTATGATACTTGTTTTTATTTAATATTGCATTTAGGTACATCGAGAATCATGTTGGTGCTACTATCTCACAACTATCTACAAAACCTTGCTGCTTTAATAACGTCTTGGTTTTATTGTTCGAGTATTTTTAGCCGCTTATTTATTTCTCTAGATTCATAACCTTATTTTTGTTTTTATTTCTAAATATCATATTGAATGCAAATATATAAGAGTGTAGTTTCATTTTGATGATAATTAATGGTCGCAAAACACATATTTGAAGTCACTACTGTAGTGACCCGAACTTTTCCATGATTATATATTAAATGAAAACTATATTTGCATGATTAAATGTTTCCAACATGTTAAGCAATCAAACTTGTTAAGACATGATTTATTGAAATGAGTTTATGTAGTCAATTGATCACCCAAATTATCCGGCGTAAGGTATCACCTTGGAAAGGTGTTGTCCGTTTTGGAAAACGGGGAAAATTAAACCCGAGATATATTGGGCCATTCAAGATTATTGATCGTGTCGGAACGGTAGCTTATCGACTTGATTTACCGCAACAATTAGCCAACCTACATAATACCTTTCACGTCTCGAATCTGAAAAAATGCTTAGCCAAAGAAGATCTCACTATTCCTTTACACGAAATTCAAATCAATGAAAAACTTCAATTCATTGAAGAACCCGTCGAAATAATGGATTGTGAGGTTAAAAGACTTAAGCAAAACCAGATACCAATTGTTAAGGTTCAATGGAATGCTAGTAGAGGACCCGAGTTCACCTGGGAGCAGGAAGATCAGATGAAGAAGAAATACCCGCACCTATTTCCAGAATATTCGTCAACACCTTCAACAGCTTAAAATTTCGGGACGAAATTTATTTAACGGGTAGGTACTGTAGTGACCCGAACTTTTCCATGATTATATATTAAATGAAAACTATATTTGCAAAATTAAATGTTTCCAACATGTTAAGCAATTAAACTTGTTAAGACTTGATTTATTGAAATGAGTTTATGTAGTCAATTGATCACCCAAATTGTTCGGCGATTCACGAACGTTAAAACTTGTAAAACCGACATGATATATATATATATATATATATATATATATATATATATATATATATATATATATATATATATATATATATATATATATATATATATATATATATATATATATTTAACATGTTATTATGATGAGTAAGTATCTCACCAAGTACATTAACAATGAGTAAGATACATAAAATGAAAGTAGTAAATTAAGAAAACGCGAAACGATATATATAACAACTATCGTTATAACAACGTCTTACTAAATACATATGTATCATGTTAAGATATTAATACACTATGTTTAACATGATAAAATGATAATTAAATATATCATTAAGTGTATTAACAAATGAACTACATATGTAAAACAAGACTACTAAGATAAGGATTTCGAAACAAGCTATATATGTAACGATTATCGTTGTAACGACGTGTTAATATATATATATATATATATATATATATATATATATATATATATATATATATATATATATATATATATATATATATATATATATATATATATATATATATATATATATATATATATATATATATATATATCGTATTAAGATATATTCATACACCATATTATCATGATAATATGATAATTTAACATCTCATAAGATATAATAAACAATGGGTTAACTACATTAAATGAGATCGTTAACTTAAAGGTTTCAAAACAACACTTACATGTAACGACTAACGGTGACTTAACGACTCAGTTAAAATGTATATACATGTAGTATTTTAAAATATATTTATACACTTTTGAAAGACTTCAAGACATATATCAAAGTACTTCTACTTAGCAAAAATGCTCACAACTACATTCTCATTCGTTTTCATCAACAATTTTACTCGTATGCACCTGTATTCGTACTCGTACAATACACAGCTTTTAGATGTATTTACTATTGGTATATACACTCCAATGATCAGCTCTTAGCAGCCCTTGTGAGTCACCTAACCATGTGGGAACCATCATTTGGCAACTAGCATGACTTATGAGTAAGGAAACAAAAACAAGAACTCCTTTTAACCCCACTCACCATTCCCACTCATCACCGACTCCATTTCACTTCTAATTCTCTTTCTAATTCTCTCTAAACACATACACACTCTCAAGAACAAATTTTTCAGTAAAATAATTATCATCTTCATCAAAAATTACTTCAAGTATCAAGCTATAATCATCATAGGAAGAACACTTCAAGAACACTTCGAAAATCCTTTCAAGTTTGCTAGTTTACTTTCAATCTTGCAAATCCATTTTAAGTGATCATCCAACCTCAAGAAACCTTTGTTATTTACAGCAGGTTATCTTTCTAAATCAAAGAAATATTCATATTCAATCTTTGATTCAATTTCTATAACTATAACTATCTTAATTAGAGCAGTAATCTTACTTGAACTTGTTTTTAGTGTTATGATTCTACATCAAGAACTTCCAAGCCATCAAAGATCCTTTGAAGCTCAAGTAATATTTTCATCATTTCCAGTAGGTTTAACTACTTTACTTGAGGTAGTAATGATGTTCATAACATCATTCGATTCATATATATATATAACAATCTTATTCGAAGATTTGAATATGTAACACTAGAACATAGTTTAGTTAATTCTAAACTTGTTCGCAAACAAAGTTAATCCTTCTAAATTGACTTTTAAAATCAACTAAACACATGTTCTATATCTATATGATATGCTAACTTAATGATTTAAATCCTGTAAACACGAAGAACACCGTAAAACCGGACATACGCCGTCGTAGTAACACCGCGGGCTGTTTTGGGTTAGTTAATTAAAACCTATGATAAAATTTTATTTAAAAGTTGTTCTTCTGGGAGAATGATTTTTCTTATGAACATGAAACTATATCCAAAAATCATGGTTAAACTCAAAGTGAAAGTATGTTTTTCAAAATGGTCATCAAGATATCGTTCTTTCGACGAAAATGACTACCTCTTTAGTAAATGATATGTAACCTGTATTTCTGACTACAAACTTATACTTTTTCTATTTAGATTCATAAACTTAAGTTCAATATGAAAACATAGCAACTTGAATCACTCAAAACAGATTTAAAATGAAGAAGTTATGGGTAAAACAAGATTGGATAATTTTGCTTGTTGTAACTACGTGAAACTTGTAACGAACTTATACAAATCATAACTTAACCAACTTATATTGTATTATACATGTATTATAACATATATTATGTAATCTTGAGATACCATAGACACGTATACAATATTTTGACATATCATATCGACCCATCTATATAATATATTTTGGAACAACCATAGACACTCTATATGCATTAATGCTGGAGTTAGCTATACAGGGTTGAGGTTGATTCCAAAATAATATATATAGTTTGAGTTATGATCTAGCCTGAGGCTTGTATACACTGGGTCGTGGATTGATCCAAGATAATTTATATTGATTTATTTCTGTACATTTAACTGTGGACAACTAGCTGTAGGTTACTAACGAGGACTGCTGACTTAACAAACTCAAATCATTAAAACGTAATAAAAAATGTTGTAAATATATTTTGATCATACTTTGATATATATGTACATATTTGTATAGGTTCGTGAATCGACCCGTGGCCAAGTCTTATTTCCGAGGAAGGGAAAAATCTGTAAAACTGAGTTATAGTCCCACTTTTAAAATCTAATATTTTTGGGATGAGAATACATGCAGATTTATAAATGTTTTACAAAATAGACACAAGTACGTGAAACTACTTTCTATGGTTGAATGATCGAAGCCGAATATGACCCTTTTTGCTTGGTACCCTAAGAATTAGTAAATCGATCTACTACTTGACGCGAAACCTAAAGATGGATCTATTGGGCCTAACAAACTCCATCCAAAGTACCGGATGCTTTAGTACTTCGAATTTGTTATTATCATGTCCAAAGGGTGTCCCAGAATGATGGGGATATTCTTATATGCATCTTGTTAATGTCGGTTACCGGGTGTTCACCATATGAATGCTTTTTATCTCTATGTATGGGATGTGTATTGAAATATGAAATTTTGTGGTCTATTATTACGATTTGATATATATAGGTTAAACCTATAACTCACCAACATTTTTGTTGACGTTTAAAGCATGTTTATTCTCAGGTGATTATTAAGAAGCTTCCGCTGTTGCATGCTAAATAAAGACAGGATTTGGAGTCTGCATGCTTGTATAATATTGTTTGAAACTGCATTCAGAGAATTAAATAAATGTGTAATATTAATGTAAACCATTATGTAATGGTCGTGTGTTAAACGTTACATTTTAGATTATCATTACTTGATAATCCACGTTATGCTTTTAAAACATTTATCGATAAAATAAAGGTTATGGTTTGTCTTAAAAATCGAATGCAGTCTTTGAAAAAACGTCTCATATGGAGGTCAAAACATCGCAACAAAATCAATTAATATGGAACGTTTATAATTGTTATGAACGGGACATTTCAGTTGGTATCAGAGCGTTGGTCTTAGAGAACCAGAAATTTACATTAGTGTGTGTCTAACCGAGTTTGTTAGGATGCATTAGTGAGTCTGGACTTCGACCGTGTTTTTCTTTAAAAACGATTGCTTAACATTTTTAGTTGGAAACTATATATGTTAACATGTAAATATTATGTGATATATTAATCTACTAACTTGTTTGATATTATGTGATAGATGTCTACCTCTAGTACAAATCCCATCGACTCACCTAATAATAATGAAGAGTCGAATATATATTGGGAAGATTCACAAGTTCCTGAAGAACCGGAAGAAGAGGAACCGGAAGAAGAAGAGGTTTCGGAAGAGGAAATATTATGAACCACAGAAAAACAGATAAATAAAAGAAAATCCTCAACCAATGGACCAAAGTTAATAATGGTCAATGGTGTTTCCGCCGAGGAAGCAAAATATTGGGAAGATTACCAATTTTCCGATGGATCGGATCCTGATGAGGATTCCGATGATGTTATATAAATTACCTCGACCCAATTTAATAAAGCGAAAGAAAATAATAAGGGAAAATAAATAAAAATAGAGAAACCCGATTCCAATCCCGATGAACTTTATAGGTATCGGCGACATCCGTATTTCCTAAATTGTAACAATAACCCGGGAACCTCTAAACCACCAGGTTTTTCTAAACCATTGTGGAAAACAACGGCTCGTATTAGAGGAACACCAAATATCCCTCAAAAATTAGGAAAACGAACCAGGTCCGAAGAAGAAGAAACTAGTTATTCAGATTAGAGGGTTGTAATCATGTTGTGTAATATAGGTATTGTAGTGTGCTTGTACTTTTATGTTCTATGTAAAAATTGCTTGTATTGTTTATTAATTATCTTTTACGAATCTAATCCTTGTCTATTTTACAGTATAAAAATACAAAATGGACGTTAAGGGTAGACAATCGAATATTTTAAAAGACCTACCAGAGGATATGATTGAGGAAATTTTGTCTAGGGTCGGTCAGAATTCATCAGCGCAATTAGTTATGGCGAAATTAACTTGTCAAACATTTGAAAGACTTTCCAGAAATGCCTTAGTTTATAAAAGGCTTTCCTTTGATAGGTGGGGTATATCACATTGGGGAGACTTTAAGTTACGCCGTGTTTTCTTTAAGGCATTGAATGCGGGGAACCCAGATGTAACATAAGGAAGCATGTTATGCTTATGGGTTAGTAATGTTCGCTTCTCACCAAAGTGAGAAAAAGAACATCGGATTACAACTGTTAAAAAAAACATTCCCACAAGTGACGAACTCAGTAGTTGGGGTGAGAAACAAGGTTTTTAGATTATTACAGGGCTGCTGGGCATTACGTAACCCCCATCCTTTTGAAAACATTACAACACGTTGTCTTGTCAAAGGACACAACGGTTACGTTTCACAAGACCAAGGGTGGGAGATTGTACTAATAAAACCAGAATACATGACTTGTTTCTGGACTTACGAATTACGTGTCTTTATTGCCTTTGCTGAACGACTTGTGTACTAACTAGAATTATCCTCAAAAATGTCTTGTATCAAAGTTATTGTGTGCTATATTTCATATTATATGTAAAATAGTGGAATTGTAAGTTTGAAGAATATTTTAATGTGAAATATTATTATGATCAGTTTTTTATATAGAATTGTAGTAGTTGAATCATATATTAGCTCCTAAGTATGAACGTAACGGGTAGGCAGTACCCGAAGTAAAACTTATAAAATGCTAATATGAAGAAAAAGCTTTTATAAATGAGTTCATATTATGCTACAAAATAGTATTGACTACTCTTAATATTCTGTATGACTAACTTGATTCATTTGCTTATTTTGAAGGAAATGGCACCTCCTACTCGCCAAACCAAGAATATAAGTGAAGAGGAATTCCATACTTTTATAGCTGCGAACATAGCCGCAGTACAGGCTGCGCTGCATACCAACAATAACCTTGGATCTAGCAGTACAGGAAATCATGTAGGATGCACCTACAAAGAATTCGCAAACTGCAAACCTTTGTAATTTGATGGAACTGAAGGACCGATCGGATTGAAATGGTGGACCGAGAAGGTTGAATCGGTGTTTGCCATAAGTAAGTGTACTGAAGAGGACAAAGTCAAGTACACTACGCATACCTTCACAGGTACTGCGTTAAGTGGTGGAACACCTATCTTGAGCAGGTAGGACAAGATGCTGTTTACGCACTACCGTGGTCAGCATTCAAGCACTTGATGAACGAGCAGTATCGTCCTAGAAATGAGGTCAATAAGCTCAAGGTAGAGCTTAGAGGGTTACGAACACAAGGATTTGGTATTACCGTACGAAAGACGATTCACGGAATTGTGCCTATTGTGTCTGGGAGCGTTCGAAGATGAAGAAGAGAAAATCAACGCGTTTGTAAAAGGGTTACCCGAAAGAATTCAAGAAGATGTGAGTTCACACGAGCCCGCCTCTATACAAACGGCAAGTCGAATGGCTCATAAACTAGTGAACCAGATTGATGAAAGAATTAAAGAATCGGCGGCCGAAGAGGCCAACATGAAACAAGTCAAGCGAAAGTGGGAATAAAACGGTGACAAGAGTCACCAATACAACAACAACAAAAATTACAACAACAACCGCAACAACTATCCCAACAACCGCAACAACAATCGCAACAATAACTGCAATCCTAACAATAACTACAACAAATGTCCCAACAACAACAACAACTACAACAACCGTTTCAACAATAGTAACAATCCCAACAACAACCTCAATAATAACAACGGCAACAAAAACCAAAAACAACCATGCCAAATGTGTGAAGAGTATCACCAGGGGTTCTGCACGACATTTTGCAACAGGTATAAAAGAAATGGTCATAGCGCGACAAAGTGTGAGGTCTACGGACTAAGGTATAACAGAACTAAAGGAACAAATAGTGTCGAAACGAGTAATGTCGGAACAAGTAGTGTCAGAGCAAGTAATGCCAATGTAATTTGTTATAAATGTGGAAAACCGGGCCACATTTTTAGAAATTTCCCGAATCAAGGGAATACGAATGGACAAGGCCACGGAAGAGTTTTCAATATTAATGCGGCAGAAGCGTAGGAAGACCTGGAGTTTGTTACGGGTACGTTTCTTATTGACAATAAATCTTCTTATGTTTTATTTGATTCGGGTGCGGATAGAAGCTATATGAGTAGAGATTTTTGTGCTAAATTGAGTTGTCCATTGACACCCTTGGATAATAAATTTTTACTCGAATTAGCAAACCGCAAATTAATTTCAGCAGATAATATATGTCAGAATCGAGAAATTAAACTGGTTAGCGAAACATTTAAGATTGATTTGATACCAGTAGAATTAGGGAGTTTTGATGTGATAATCTTCATGTACTGGTTGAAAGAGGTGAAAGTAGAGATAGTTTGTTACAAAAACGCGATACGCATTATGCGCGAGAAGAGAAAACCATTAATGGTGTATGGAGAAAAGAGCAACGCGAAGTTAAATCTTATTAGTAACCTGAAGGCACAAAAACTAATAAGAAAAGGTTGCTATGCCGTTATAGCACACGACGAGAAAGTCAATACCGAAGAAAAGAACATCAGTGATGTTCCCTTCGCAAAAGAATTTCCCGATGTATTTCCGAAAGAATTACCGGGACTACCTCCACACATATCCATTGAATTTCAGATAGATCTTGTACCAGGAGCTGCACCAATAGCTCGTGTTCCATACAGACTTGCACCCAGAGAAATGAAGGAACTCCAGAGCCAATTACAAGAACTTTTACAGCATAATTTCATTCGACCAAGCACATCACCGTGAGGAGCTCCTGTTTTGTTTGTCAAGAAGAAGGAAGATACATTTAGGTTGTGTATCGACTACAGAGAGTTGAACAAACTTACCATCAAGAATCGTTATCCACTACCAAGAATCGACGACTTATTTGATCAACTGCAAGGCTCGTCGGTTTATTCGAAGATCGATTTACGTTCCGGGTATCATCAAATGCGAGTGAAGGAGGATGACATTCCGAAGACTGCTTTTAGGATGCATTACGGTCATTACGAGTTTATGGTTATGCCGTTTGGATTGACTAACGCACCAGCTGTGTTCATGGACCTCATGAACTGTGTGTGTGGGCCATATCTCGATAAGTTTGTCATAGTTTTCATCGATGACATACTTATATACTCAAAGAATGATCAAGAGCACGAAGAACATTTAAGAAAAGTGCTAGAATTGTTGAGGAAAGAGAAACTGTACACTAAGTTTTCAAAGTGTGCATTTTGGTTTCCAAGAAGTTCAATTCCTCAGTCACATAGTGAACAAAGAAGGTATTCAGGTGGATCCGGTAAAGATTGAAACCGTTGAAAAATGGGAAACCCCGAAAACTCCGAAACACATACTGTGATGACCCGAAAATTTCTGACCAAATTTAAACTTAATCTTTGTATGATTAACATTTCCGAAACGAAAAGCAAAGTCTGTAAAACTGAATCTCAAAATTTTTGAACTACTTTCATATATTCAAATACCTTTCGGTTGTTCTTGACAATTCGCGAACAATTATATGTATATAGATACATATATATATATATATATATATATATATATATATATATATATATATATATATATATATATATATATATATACTATAACTTGAAAATGTAACAATGTATTAATTGTTTGATACTGTACATTAAACTTATTGGTTTAAATATTTATTTGAATATATATGATAAGTTGGAATATTAATTGTATGAATAATTTGCGACGTATATTTAAAACGTGTTTATGAATGTTGAAAATATATATTAACTTGGTCATAAAATGATTTGTTATTATATATATATATTAACAAATAGCGAGACAATGATTTATAAAAGTAAATGACCAAAATACTCGAAAGTTTAAGATACACTTTGAATGATATAGTTTATTGATAATTTAAGACTATATTTTGACAAAGGTACGAGTCACAAAACGTAAATTGCGAGTTTTCTAAGCGTACAAAAATGCGTTCGAGAAACCGGAACCGGGACATAAGTTGAGTGACAACGTACGAGTCATCGGAACGAAAATTACAAGTCAACTATGCACATGAATTTAATATAATATATAATTAATTATTTAAATTAAATATATTATATATATTATATTTAAATATGTCGACAAACAAAACAACAAAAAATTGTGAGCTGGATTTTGAGGCCATGCGATCGCATGGAAAATAGGCATAAAACCCATGCGATCGCATGGGGTCAGATTTTAGGAAAAGTCTATAAATTGAATTCGTTTTTGCTCGATTACACACATATATGTTCAGCTCTCTTTATATATTATTATTATTATTATTATTATTATTATTATTATTATTATTATTATTATTATTATTATTATTATTATTATTATTATTAATTATTATTATTATTAATTAATATTATACATAAAATACTACGACGAGGTCATGAGTGTGTCACTTCAAAACAAGCTTTTCGAACGTGATAGAGCTAAGGAAATTATGGGTTATAGCTATGGAGGTTATGGGTAATATTTGTGGGTATTGTTTGCAAGTCAAACCTAGTGTTTATCATCTCTGTTGCGTCTACGTACTTTCCTACAATATTGAATCTCAATATTGATACGTAAGCACTCATATTTTATCTTTTATATATTAATTGTGTATCCATGTCTAGTGCTCGAGTATATATATTTATACATACGTGTATGCTAAATTTCGTCGTTAAATAGTTTATAATATATCATGAATTAAATACATATATTACTGGTAAAAGGTATATGATATACATGTTTTTGGAAAGCTGGCGAAAAATCAATAACTTTTCATTTAGATATCGAATAGTTTCGATGAACGGATTAAAAGATATGATCAACTGAATTATAATTGACGTTAATTGGAATTGCTTTTGAATCTGCAATTAATATTTAAACAACTTGTTTGTAAGATTGATAAATTGGATTTTTGAATATTACCAACCGAGTAAATGAATTCTTATATAAGGTACGTCTCGTTTTGTTGAACTATTGTCAAAATTGACTTTTTGAAACGACTTTGGATAACTTTTGTATGTCGATCTCGAGCATTAGGATTGTGATACACTATGACCTGACCTAGCTTGATAGACATTTATTGACCAACATATGTTCTCTAGGTTGAGATCTACGGTTATTTGGTAATCCGAGTTTCGGTCGGATTTTGGTGAACGACTTTATATGCTGCTAAGGTGAGTTTCATATGATCCCTTTTACTCTCTACATTTTTGGGGTGAGAATACATGCAAATCCTTTATTAACTGATTTACAATATTTATATGCGTGAGTTTCATTTGCTCCCTTTTTAATTGCTTTTACAATCTATATTTTTGGGCTGAGAATACATGCACTTTATTTTAAACGCAATGGATACAAGTACATACTAAATTCTACACTGAGTTTGAACCGAAAATCCCTTAGCTTTGGTAACTAGTAACTGCCAGTTATAAGAGCTGGTGGGCGCGAGTAGTAGTATATGGATCCATAAGGCTTGATATCCCCGTCCGAGCTAGAGCGCTAGCCTTTTAACGGACGTATGCTATTTGAGAAGCGTACACGTTGGTTTGCGTGTACTATTAAGATGATTATACAAAGGGTACAAATTATATATACGTTAAGTTTAGTTACCAGGGTGCTCAATCTTGTAGAATATTTTGATAAACATTTCTGGATGAAACAACTGAAATCTTGTGATCCACCTTTATATACAGATTATGCGAAACACTAAAACTATGAACTCACCAAGCTTTGTGTTGACACTTGTTAGCATGTTTATTCTCAGGTTCCTAGAAGTCTTCCGCTGTTTGCTTATATGTTAGACAAGCTATGTGCATGGAGTCTTACATGGCATATTTATCAAGGAAACGTTGCATTCACCAAATCATCACCATGTATCTTATTTTGACTGCATTGTCAATGGAAATACTATTGTAAACTATTATTTACGGTGATTGTCTATATGTAGAAATCATCAGATGTCGAAAACCTTTGATTTAAATATTCATTTATGGTGTGCCTTTTCAAAAGAATGCAATGTTTACAAAACGTATCATATAGAGGTCAAATACCTCGCAATGAAATCGATGAATGACGTGTTCGTCCATATGGATTTGGAGCGATCGTCACAGTTGGTATCAGAGCGTTGGTCCTAGCGAACCAGGTCTTGCATGAGTGTGTCTAACTGATAGTTGTTAAGATGCATTAGTAAGTTTGGACTTCGACCGTGTCTGCATGTTAAAAGTTTTGCTTATCATTTCTTGTCGGAAATTACATGCTTGTCATTCTTAAAGTCTAGACACGTTTTCCTGCATTTATTGCATAAATAGTTTATAGACAAAAATTCATATCTTAGCGTATCTGTTACTGTAAATTTTTCCTGACATCTTCCGAAAATTTCTCCGTAATTTACGGGATTTTGGTATTATATATACATATGTAAATTATGTATTGAAGAGTACCAATCTAAATTCTATAATCTATCTTATATCAAAAATTAATTCCCTGATTATATAAGTTGGATCACGTATCTAGTTCAAATTCCTTAAACTCCGACAGCTATTCTGATATGGATATTCACCTGAACTCCAAAGGCAGTGTAACCGGAATGGATCAACCAATTAGCCATCACCTATTCTGGATGAATTGGGGATGGGTTCGTAGCCTACTTAATCATTGGAGAGAAGAAGAAGGCGATCCCTTCCATCCACCACATTGCCCTCTTGGCGAAGAACCTGAAGCACTAACCGGCGAACCTGTTCGTAATACCATTTTCTCTCTCATCTCCAGAATATCTCGTTATGATCATATACTCTCTCAAATTCTGGATCTTATTCATCTGCTCGTCCGAACCGCCAATCATCCCAGTGTAGTAGAAGAAGTCAACGAGCTTCGCGCTCAGGTAGTGGCTTTGGAGAATATGGTGCAAAGGTTACAAGCACCAGCAGAATCACCGGCATCAACAGTACCACCGACAACAACACCAACAGTACCATTACCACCACCAACAACATCCGCACCGCAAGCCTCAACATCACAATATGTACCTTGAACATCAACGTCATACGCATCGTAGTTACCAAGAAATACCAGCAACAATAACCGATGAAGTATTAACTCATTTTCCCTGAAGAAATTTTATGTATATTTAATATATATGAATTTTGAAATCAAAATAAATCTTTTCGTACTAAGCTATTACGTGTGAATCTTAACTGGTAGGTACTACTTGGTTAGTTCATATTACTAATATGCTATGATGTACATTCTTCGTTAATGACTTAACCATCGTTAACTACAATCTCTGTTTTCAACTCAATGAATTCCATTTCATAATAAACTAAGTATATTATTCAATTATATGGTTGATTTTATACTTTCATCTTCGATGTATTCGAAACTTTCTATAAAACATCATTCATACCTTGCGAAGTTAGCAAGAGTTCCATGAGCACCAACATGATTCACTGAGAAAATATCAATAAAACTGAGTATTGATTACATTAGTGAAATACTCCGTAAAGATTATTAAATCTTTAATGTTTTAGAGATTATTCATTTCTAATTCAAGTCAAAAATCAAATGAGCTTAATATAATATTAACTCATCAAATCTGTATTACATCTGAAGAAAATATACATACATATATTTTCATAAAGACGGTAATAAAAAATTCTTTTGTACAAAATATTACTTTTGAAATCTTTAACGGGTAGGTAATTCTCGGGAAATATATAAGTTCACAATTAATATGTTATACTGTACATTCTTCAACTTTGATTAAAAAATTATTAACTATGCTCACAGCGATATACAATCGTTTCCATACAAATTCAATTACATATTCTGATATTGACGGATCAGAATCCAAGTCAAGATTTAACGGGTGACATCATTCTTAGATCTCTACATCTTTCAAAGCTATACTTTGACTTCAAAACTGTGCAAGATCCTTTAACGTTGTTATTACCGAAAATAATCTTGCAATTCTTTTTAAGATATCAAATTTTCATCACACTTCCAACCAGTCAACTTCGACTTTTCAGATTAACCTTATTATAACCTTGACATATACATTCTTGTTACTGGGGAACCTTTCATGTTCCACCACATTAGCAGTAAACTTACCAACAACTTCACTGATCTTTGACTTTTCGAAAAATCATTATATTTATCGAAACCCCATCATTTACTCATCTGCATCTTATAACAAGAATTGTCTTGCCAATTACTGGAAATCAGCAATAAGTATTTTGAAATCTCGCAGCATGTCTACTCCAACAGTTATATGTGTACATATAACATCTATCTCCTATACTTATGTACTTTGAATGTGAAGTTTTCGAAAAACACCTTAAACCGCGAACTAGTTCTCGAAATTTTGAAAAATACTGATGAAGCAGCAAAAACTGTAAACGACCTTAACAGTAAAAAGTTTGATGATAAAGAATAGTGTGTTGGCAAAGCTCAGAAAAAGAAAAGGTTTGGAACTGGAAAACGGATTGAGCAAAGTATGAAGGAGGTTGTGGATAAATCACAAGGACGAAACCTGCCTTCCAAGAATCCAAATGATTCAGTATTTGCTGAAGCCATTAACGAATACCTTGCTTCCAAATCTAAACCCTTGCGGACAATATTCTTCATCATCCTCTGATATTAGAAATTCTAAGATATCATCATATCTTTCATTATAAATATCCTCCATATTTCTGGAGATAATTCCATAATCATTCTTATCAGAAATCAATTTTCTCCTTATGATATCTGTGTTACATCATAAAAGAAACTATTTTAGTTTCTAAATTCTAAAACCTTCGAGTTTAAAATATGAATATTTTTGAAGTGGTGCTGGGAGCTGAAGCATGAGTTAGTATAATATAATGACACTTGATCAACGTGATTATATTACAGTAAGTCATGGTGAGTTTCTAAATGGAACGTGATGATTCACAGATCATAACATCATCATGTGCTATGTCATACGACTCTTGTATTCTAGTTAATCTCTAAGAATATCAAGAAAATATTTTCTTTATGATTCGGTCTTTTTCGGATATTCTGGTAATTTGACAAATCAAAATCGTGCCATTACAATTTCCTTCTTAGAACATTAACTATGTTCATTTCAAAATCTATACCTACGAATTCTGGACCATTACAAGCAATGCTTAGTCACAAGAAGAAGAAACGAAGGGACAAAACTCCGAAATAGAAATTGGGATATAAATCGCAGCAAATAAAAGAAAGCATTAACTGGGGATGATAATAATTATAGAAGACAGAAGCAGGAACTTTGAAATATAAGGAAAAATATAAATCCTGACAACAACACATATATTACAAACCGTGTATATCAATGCGTATAGCAATATAAAGACACAGGAGAATGAAAAATACTATAACCCCAAGGTAATAGTAGAAGAAAATAATTTCCTCTGGTGGCAAATGAAAAAGAAGAATGAAGGATACGATAGCCAAGAAAATATCAAGAATCAGAACTGGATTAAGCATTTCACAATCTTTTAGAAGTATAAAATAAGGAAGAAGATGTAGAGGTGGTGAAAATAATGAAGCGGAAGTGGTTAGTTTATAGCAAAATATCAGACATAGCAATCGAGGCAGATTACATATTTAAAGGAAATCTTAATTTCCTTAAATTTCGAAGAATCAAATCTTATTTAAATTATGAAGATTTTCTATTCCTTAAATTACGGAAATCAATCGTTAATACGTCAAGAGTTAAGACGAATCTCTATTCTTCATTTCACTCTTTTACGATAACTTCTCTCATACGCTTCGAATAATCGGATTGTTTTATCCATATTATTCAACGGTGATAAAACTCTATTTATCAACACATATACGTCATGAAAACATTTTTATTTTTGTCATGACGACCTCACTCAAATTTCGGGACGAAATTTCTTTAACGGGTAGGTACTGTGATGACCCGAAAATTTCTGACCAAATTTAAACTTAATCTTTGTATGATTAACATTTCCGACACGTAAAGCAAAGTCTGTAAAACTGAATCTCAAAATTTTTGAACTACTTTCATATATTCAAATACCTTTCGGTTGTTCTTGATAATTCGCGAACAATTATATGTATATAGATACATATATATATACATATATATATATATATATATATATATATATATATATATATATATATATATATATATATATACACTATAACTTGAAAACGTAACAATGTATTAATTGTTTGATACTGTACATTAAACTTATTGGTTTAAATATTTATTTGAATATATATGATAAGTTGGAATATTAATTGTATGAATAATTTGCGACTTATATTTAAAACGTGTTTATGAATGTTGAAAATATATATTAACTTGGTCATAAAACGATTTGTTATTATATATATATATATATTAACAAATAGCGAGACAATGATTTATAAAAGTAAATGACCAAAATACTCGAAAGTTTAAGATACACTTTGAATGATATAGTTTATTGATAATTTAAGACTATATTTTGACAAAGGTACGAGTCACAAAACGTAAATTGCGAGTTTTCTAAGCGTACAAAAATGCGTTCGAGAAACCGGAACCGGGACATAAGTTGAGTGACAACGTACGAGTCATCGGAACGAAAATTACAAGTCAACTATGCACATGAATTTAATATAATATATAATTAATTATTTAAATTAAATATATTATATATATTATATTTAAATATGTCGACAAACAAAACAACAAAAAATTGTGAGCTGGATTTTGAGGCCATGCGATCGCATGGAAAATAGGCATAAAACCCATGCGATCGCATGGGGTCAGATTTCAAGAAAAGTCTATAAATTGAATTCGTTTTTGCTCGATTACACACATATATGTTCAGCTCTCTTTATATATTATTATTATTATTATTATTATTATTATTATTATTATTATTATTATTATTATTATTATTATTATTATTATTATTATTAATTATTATTATTATTAATTAATATTATACATAAAATACTACGACGAGGTCATGAGTGTGTCACTTCAAAACAAGCTTTTCGAACGTGATAGAGCTAAGGAAATTATGGGTTATAGCTATGGAGGTTATGGGTAATATTTGTGGGTATTGTTTGCAAGTCAAACCTAGTGTTTATCATCTCTGTTGCGTCTACGTACTTTCCTACAATATTGAATCTCAATATTGATACGTAAGCACTCATATTTTATCTTTTATATATTAATTGTCTATCCATGTCTAGTGCTCGAGTATATATATTTATACATACGTGTATGCTAAATTTCGTCATTAAACAGTTTATAATAGATCATGAATTAAATACATATATTACTGGTAAAAGGTATATGATATACATGTTTTTGGAAAGCTGGCGAAAAATCAATAACTTTTCATTTAGATATCGAATAGTTTCGATGAACGGATTAAAAGATATGATCAACTGAATTATAATTGACGTTAATTGGAATTGCTTTTGAATCTGCAATTAATATTTAAACAACTTGTTTGTAAGATTGATAAATTGGATTTTTGAATATTACCAACCGAGTAAATGAATTCTTATATAAGGTACGTCTCGTTTTGTTGAACTATTGTCAAAATTGACTTTTTGAAACGACTTTGGATAACTTTTGTATGTCGATCTCGAGCATTAGGATTGTGATACACTATGACCTGACCTAGCTTGATAGACATTTATTGACCAACATATGTTCTCTAGGTTGAGATCTACGGTTATTTGGTAATCCGAGTTTCGGTCAGATTTTGGTGAACGACTTTATATGCTGCTAAGGTGAGTTTCATATGATCCCTTTTACTCAATACATTTTTGGGCTGAGAATACATGCAAATCCTTTATTAACTGATTTACAATATTTATATGCGTGAGTTTCATTTGCTCCCTTTTTAATTGCTTTTGCAATCTATATTTTTGGGCTGAGAATACATGCACTTTATTTTAAACGCAATGGATACAAGTACATACTAAATTCTACACTGAGTTTGAACCGAAAATCCCTTAGCTTTGGTAACTAGTAACTGCCAGTTATAAGAACTGGTGGGCGCGAGTAGTAGTATATGGATCCATAGGGCTTGATATCCCCGTCCGAGCTAGAGCGCTAGCCTTTTAACGGACGTATGCTATTTGAGAAGCATACACGTTGGTTTGCGTGTACTATTAAGATGATTATACAAAGGGTACAAATTATATATACGTTAAGTTTAGTTACCAGGGTGCTCAATCTTGTAGAATATTTTGATAAACATTTCTGGATGAAACAACTGAAATCTTGTGATCCACCTTTATATACAGATTATGCGAAACACTAAAACTATGAACTCACCAAGCTTTGTGTTGACACTTGTTAGCATGTTTATTCTCAGGTTCCTAGAAGTCTTCCGCTGTTTGCTTATATGTTAGACAAGCTATGTGCATGGAGTCTTACATGGCATATTTATCAAGGAAACGTTGCATTCACCAAATCATCACCATGTATCTTATTTTGACTGCATTGTCAATGGAAATACTATTGTAAACTATTATTTACGGTGATTGTCTATATGTAGAAATCATCAGATGTCGAAAACCTTTGATTTAAATATTCATTTATGGTGTGCCTTTTCAAAAGAATGCAATGTTTACAAAACGTATCATATAGAGGTCAAATACCTCGCAATGAAATCGATGAATGACGTGTTCGTCCATATGGATTTGGAGCGATCGTCACACATACGCCAATTTTTAGGATTGGCTGGTTACTACAGAAGTTTCATCCAAGATTTTTCCAAAATAGCAAAACCCTTGACTGCATTAACGCATAAAGGGAAGAAATTTGAATGGAAGGATGAACAAGAGAAAGCGTTTCAATTATTGAAGAAAAAGCTAACTACGGCACCTATATTGTCATTGCCTGAAGGGAATGATGATTTTGTGATTTATTGTGACGCATCAAAGCAAGGTCTCGGTTGTGTATTAATGCAACGAACGAAGGTAATTGCTTATGCGTCTAGACAATCTAAGATTCACGAGCAAAATTATACGACTCACGATTTGGAATTAGGTGCTGTTGTTTTTGCATTAAAGAATTGGAGGCACTACTTATATGGGGTCAAAAGTATTATATATACCGACCACAAGAGTCTCCAACATATATTTGATCAGAAACAACTGAACATGAGGCAGCGTACGTGGATTGAGTTATTGAATGATTACGATTTTGAGATTCGTTACCACCCGGGAAAGGTGAATGTGGTAGCCGACGCTTTGAGTAGAAAGGACTGAGAACCTATTCGAGTAAAAGTTATGAATATTAGGATTCACACTAACCTTACTACTCAAATAAAGGAGGCGTAATAAGGAGTTTTAAAAGAGGAAAATTTAAAGGATGAAATACCCAAAGGATTGGAGATGCATCTTAATATTCGGGAAGACGGAACCCGGTATAGGGCTGAAAGAATTTGGGTACCAAATTTTGGATATATGAGAGAAATGGTACTTAGAGAAGCTCATAAAACCAGATACTCAATACATCCTGGAGCGGGGAAGATGTACAAGGATCTCAAGAAACATTTTTGGTGGCTGGGTATGAAAGCCGATGTTGCAAAATACGTAGGAGAATGTTTGACGTGTTCTAAGGTCAAAGCTAAACATCAGAAACCATCAGGTCTACTTCAATAACCTGAAATCTCGGAATGGAAATGGGGAAAAAATTACCATGGATTACATTACTAAATTGCCAAGGACTGCAAGTGGTTATGATACTATTTGGGTAATCATCGATCGTCTCACCTGTAGTGACCCGAACTTTTACATGTTTATATATATATTAAATGAAATTGTTATTTACATGATTAAGTGTTTCCAACATGTTAAGCAATCAAAATTGTTAAGACTTGATTAATTGAAATAGGTTTCATATAGACAATTGACCACCCAAGTTGACCGGTGATTCACGAACGTTAAAACTTGTAAAAACTATACGATGACATATATATGGTTATATATATAGTTAATATGATTTTATTATAAGTATGTACCTCATTAGGTATTTTAACAATGAGTTATATACATAAAAATGAGACTATTAATTTAAGAAACTCGAAAACGATATATATAACGATTATCGTTATAACAACGTCTTACTAGGTACATATGAATCATATTAAGATATTGATACACTTGGTTAATTATGTTAAATGATAAGTAAATATATTATTAAGTGTATTAACAATGAAATACATATGTAAAAATAAGACTACTAACTTAATGATTTCGAAACGAGACATATATATAACGATTATCGTTGTAACGACATTTAACTGTATATACATCATACTAAGATATATTATATATCATAATATCATGATAATATAACAATTTAACATCTCATTTGTTATAATAAACAATGGGTTAACAACATTCAACAAGATCGTTAACCTAAAGGTTTCAAAACAACATTTACATATAACGACTAACGATGACTTAACGACTCAGTTAAAATGTATATACATGTAGTGTTTTAATATGTATTCATACACTTTTTAAAGACTTTAAGACACTTATCAAAATACTTATACTTAACAAAAATGCTTACAATTACATCCTCGTTCAGTTTCATCAACAATTCTACTCGTATGCACCCGTATTCGTACTCGTACAATACACAGCTTTTAGATGTATGTACTATTGGTATATACACTCCAATGATCAGCTCTTAGCAGCCCATGTGAGTCACCTAATACATGTGGGAACCATCATTTGGCAACTAGCATGAAATATCTCATAAAATTACAAAAATATGAGTAATCATTCATGACTTATTTACATGAAAACAAAATTACATATCCTTTATATCTAATCCATACACCAACGACCAAAAACACCTACAAACACTTTCATTCTTCAATTTTCTTCATATAATTGATCTCTCTCAAGTTCTATCTTCAAGTTCTAAGTTTTCTTCATAAATTCCAAAAGTTCTAGTTTCATAAAATCAAGAATACTTCCAAGATTGCAAGTTTACTTCCAAGTTTTCTAAATCCATTCCAAGTAATCATCCAAGATCAAGAAACCTTTGTTACTTACAGTAGGTTATCTTTCTAATACAAGGTAATAATCATATTCAAACTTTAATTCAATTTCTATAACTATAACAATCTTATTTCGAGTGGAAATCTTACTTGAAATTGTTTTCGTGTCATGATTCTGCTTCAAGAACTTTCAAGCCATCCAAGGATCCTTTGAAGCTAGATCTATTTTTCTCATTTCCAGTAGGTTTATACAAGGAACTTGAGGTAGTAATGATATTCATAACATCATTTGATTCATACTTATAAAGCTATCTTATTCGAAGGTTTAAACTTGTAATCACTAGAACATAGTTTAGTTAATTCTAAACTTGTTCGCAAATAAAAGTTAATCCTTCTAACTTGACTTTTAAAATCAACTAAATACATGTTCTATATCTATATGATATGCTAACTTAATAATTTAAAACCTGGAAACACGAAAAACACCGTAAAACCGGATTTACGCCGTCGTAGTAACACCGCGGGCTGTTTTGGGTTAGTTAATTAAAAACTATGATAAACTTTGATTTAAAAGTTGTTATTCTGAGAAAATGATTTTTATTATGAACATGAAACTATATCCAAAAATTATGGTTAAACTCAAAGTGGAAGTATGTTTTCTAAAATGGTCATCTAGACGTCGTTCTTTCGACTGAAATGACTACCTTTACAAAAACGACTTGTAACTTATTTTTCCGACTATAAACCTATACTTTTTTTGTTTGGATTCATAAAATAGAGTTCAATATGAAACCATAGCAATTTGATTCATTCAAAACGGATTTAAAATGAAGAAGTTATGGGTAAAACAAGATTGGATAATTTTTCTCATTTTAGCTACGTGAAAATTGGTAACAAATCTATTCCAACCATAACTTAATCAACTTGTATTGTATATTATGTAATATTGAGATACCATAGACACGTATACAATGTTTCGACCTATCATGTCGACACATCTATATATATTTCGGAACAACCATAGACACTCTATATGTGAATGTTGGAGTTTGCTATACAGGGTTAAGGTTGATTCCAAAATATATATAGTTTGAGTTGTGATCAATACTGAGATACGTATACACTGGGTCGTGGATTGATTCAAGATAATATTTATCAATTTATTTCTGTACATCTAACTGTGGACAACTAGTTGTAGGTTACTAACGAGGACAGCTGACTTAATAAACTTAAAACATCAAAATATATTAAAAGTGTTGTAAATATATTTTGAACATACTTTGATATATATGTATATATTGTTATAGGTTCGTGAATCAACCAGTGGCCAAGTCTTACTTCCCGACGAAGTAAAAATATGTGAAAGTGAGTTATAGTCCCACTTTTAAAATCTAATATTTTTGGGATGAGAATACATGCAGGTTTTATAAATGATTTACAAAATAGACACAAGTACTTTAAACTACATTCTATGGTTGAATTATCGAAATCGAATACGCCCCTTTTTATTAAGTATGGTAATCTAAGAATTAGGGAATAGACACCCTAATTGACGCGAATCCTAAAGATAGATCTATTGGGCCTAACAAACCCCATCCAAAGTACCGGATGCTTTAGTACTTCGAAATTTATATCATACCCGAAGGGTGTCCCGGAATGATGGGGATATTATTATATATGCATCTTGTTAATGTCGGTTACCAGGTGTTCACCATATAAATGATTTTTATCTCTATGTATCGGATGTGTATTGAAATATGAAATCTTGTGGTCTATTGTTACGATTTGATATATATAGGTTAAACCTATAACTCACCAACATTTTTGTTGACGTTTAAAGTATGTTTATTCTCAGGTAAATATTAAGAGCTTCCGCTGTCACATACTTAAATAAGGACGAGATTTGGAGTCCATGCTTGTATGATATTGTGTAAAAACTGCATTCAAGAAACTTATTTCGTTGTAACATATTTGTATTGTAAACCATTATGTAATGGTCGCGTGTAAACATGATATTTTAGATTATCATTATTTGATAATCTACGTAAAGCTTTTTAAACCTTTATTGATGAAATAAAGGTTATGGTTTGTTTTAAAATGAATGCAGTCTTTGAAAAATGTCTCATATAGAGGTCAAAACCTCGCAACGAAATCAATTAATATGGAACGTTTTTAATCAATAAGAACGGGACATTTCAGTTGGTATCCGAGCGTTGGTCTTAGAGAACCAGAAAATTTGCATTAGTGTGTCTTATCGAGTTTGTTAGGATGCATTAGTGAGTCTGGACTTCGGCCGTGTTTTCTTTAAAAATGATTGCTTAACATTTTTGTTGGAAACTATATATTATTAACATGTATATATTATGTGATATATTAATCTCTTAACATGTTTGATATTGTGTGATAGATGTCTACCTCTAGCACAAATCCCATTGACTCACCTAATAATAACGAAGAGTCGAATATATATTGAACTGATTCACAAGTTCCCGAAGAAGAACCGGAAGAAGAATCAGAACCGAAAGAAGAATCATAACCGGAAGAGGAGGAACCGGAGGAGGAAATAGAACCGGTGGGGGAAATAATAAAACGGTTAAGTAAAAGAAAATCCTCAACCAACCAACCAAGGTTAATTATGGTTAATGGTGTTTCCGCCAAGGAAGCAAAATATTGGGAGGATTACCAATTCTCCGATGAATAGGATTCCGACGAGAATTCCGATGATGTTATAGAAATTACCCCAACTGAATTTAAAAAGGCAAAAGAAAATAATAAGGGAAAGGGCATAAAAATAGAGAAATCTAATTCCAACCCCGATGAACTTTATATGTATCGTCAACCCCCGAAGCCCTTAAGTTGTAACAATGACCCTGGAACCTCTAAACCACCAGGTTTTTCTAAACCGTTATGGAAAACGACAGCTCGTATTAGGGGAACATCATATATCCCTAGAAAATTGGCAAAACGAACTGTCATAACCCGACCTTAACCATAAGGACGAATACAATAACATATGATTTCATCGCGAGGTATTGACCTCTATATGCGACATTTTTCAAAAACTGCATTCGTTTTTACAATACAAACCATAGCTTTTATTACAAATACAAGGTTTAAACAACTGAATAATGATTATCATTTAGTGATAATCTTAGACTTACAAACTTTACATGTGATAATAACAATACGATGTCCAACATATTTTACATTACAAATCCTCCGATATGCAGTTTTATTTTTGACACAAATATCCATACTCAAGATCTTGCTTAAATTCAACATGTTGCAGCGGAAGCTTTTAGTAACACCTGAGAATAAACATGCTTAAAACGTCAACATAAAGTTGGTGAGATATAGGTTTAATGCCGGCAGCGTTATAAATATAGACCACAAGATTTCATAAATAAACATTTTAATAAAAATATTCTAAGTTGTTGAGCACTTGATAACCATACTTAACATTTAATCAACGTCGCATATTCCCTTTATTATGAAATCTTACTGCACCGTACCAAGTGTAGTCACCGAAACGAAGTACTGTGCAACCGTTGAATACTGGTCGTCCAGTCCGGTTGGGGTTGTCAGGCCCGATAGATCTATCAACAGGATTCGCGTTTACAATACCTCATGTAAATAATAGTTACCAAGTTACAGGGAAGTATGCCAGTGGTACAACTCAACGTAGAATATATATTTTTAATCACTTGTGTCCATAACGTAAATCATAAAATGCATGTATTCTCATCCTGAAATATTTAGAGTTTAAAAGTGGGACTATATACTCACTTTTGCCTTGAAGGTAATAAACACGACTTGGTCTCTGATTGATATCACAAACCTAACCATATATATAATATATCAACATATTTTCTTTTCAAGTAATCGTTACATATATATATATATATATATATATATATATATATATATATATATATATATATATATATATATATATATATATATATATATATACTTTTAATACTTTTAATATTTTCTTAGTCCGTAGTTAGCAGTCCGATGTTAGTGCTCCACAATTAGTTGCTTAAATAAAATAAATAAAGACCCCATCATATTCGTATTGATCAGAATTAATCTCGACCCATGGTACCATGTTGTCAAGTGACGTGTTGCGTACATAAAGTGAAATGTCCCGTTCTTATTGATTAAAAACGTTCCTTATTAATTGATTTCGTTGCGAGATTTTGACCTCTATATGAGACGTTTTTCAAAGACTGCATTCATTTTTAAAACAAACCATAACCTTTATTTCATTAATAAAGGTTTAAAAAGCTTTACGTAGATTATCAAATAATGATAATCTAAAATATCCTGTTTACACACGACCATTACATAATGGTTTACAATACAAATATGTTACATCGAAATCAGTTTCTCGAATGCAGTTTTTACACAATATCATACAAACATGGACTCCAAATTTTGTCCTTATTTTAGTATGCAACAGCGGAAGCTCTTAGTATTCACCTGAGAATAAACATGCTTTAAACGTCAACAAAAATGTTGGTGAGTTATAGGTTTAACCTATATATATCAAATCGTAACAATAGACCACAAGATTTCATATTTCAATACACATCCCATACATAGAGATAAAAATCATTCATATGGTGAACACCTGGTAACCGACATTAACAAGATGCATATATAAGAATATCCCCATCATTCCGGGACACCCTTCGGATATGATATAAATTTCGAAGTACTAAAGCATCCGATACTTTGGATGGGGTTTGTTAGGCCCAATAGATCTATCTTTAGGATTCGTGTCAATTAGGGTGTCTGTTCCCTAATTCTTAGATTACCAGACTTAATAAAAAGGGGCATATTCGATTTCGATAATTCAACCATAGAATGTAGTTTCACGTACTTGTGTCTATTTTGTAAATCATTTATAAAACCTGCATGTATTCTCATCCCAAAAATATTAGATTTTAAAAGTGGGACTATAACTCACTTTCACAGATTTTTACTTCGTCGGGAAGTAAGACTTGGCCACTGGTTGATTCACGAACCTATAACAATATATACATGTATATCAAAGTATGTTCAAAATATATTTACAACACTTTTAATATATTTTGATGTTTTAAGTTTATTAAGTCAGCTGTCCTCGTTAATAATCTACAACTAGTTGTCCACAGTTAGATGTACAGAAATAAATTGATAAATATTATCTTGAATCAATCCACGACCCAGTGTATACGTATCTCAATATTGATCACAACTCAAACTATATATATTTTGGAAACAACCTCAACCCTTTATAGCTAACTCCAACATTCACATATAGAGTGTCTATGGTTGTTCCGAAATATATATAGATGTGTCGACATGATAGGTCAAAACATTGTATACGTGTCTATGGTATCTCAAGATTACATAATATACAATACAAGTTGATTAAGTTATGGTTGGAATAGATTTGTTACCAATTTTCACGTAGCTAAAATGAGAAAAATTATCCAATCTTGTTTTACCCATAACTTCTTCATTTTAAATCCGTTTTGAGTGAATAAAATTGCTATGGTTTCATATTGAACTCTATTTTATGAATCTAAACATAAAAAGTATAGGTTTATAGTCCGAAAAATAAGTTACAAGTCATTTTTGTAAAGGTAGTCATTTCAGTCGAAAGAACGACGTCTAGATGACCATTTTAAAAAACATACTTCCACTTTGAGTTTAACCATAATTTTTGGATATAGTTTCATGTTCATAATAAAAATCATTTTCTCAGAATAACAACTTTTAAATCAAAGTTTATCATAGTTTTTAATTAACTAACCCAAAATAGCCCGCGGTGTTACTACGACGGCGTAAATCCGGTTTTACGGTGTTTTTCGTGTTTCCAGGTTTTAAATCATTAAGTTAGCATATCATATAGATATAGAACATGTGTTTAGTTAATTTTAAAAGTCAAGTTAGAAGGATTAACTTTTGTTTGCGAACAAGTTTAGAATTAACTAAACTATGTTCTAGTGATTACAAGTTTAAACCTTCGAATAAGATAGCTTTATATGTATGAATCGAACGATGTTATGAACATCATTACTACCTTAAGTTCCTTGGATAAACCTACTGGAAAAGAGAAAAATGGATCTAGCTTCAATGGATCCTAGGATGGCTCGAAGTTCTTGAAGCAGAATCATGACAGGAAAACAAGTTCAAGTAAGATCATCACTTGAAATAAGATTGTTATAGTTATAGAAATTGAACCAAAGTTTGAATATGATTATTACCTTGTATTAGAATGATAACCTACTGTAAGAAACAAAGATTTCTTGAGGTTGGATGATCACCTTACAAGATTGGAAGTGAGCTAGCAAACTTGAAAGTATTCTTGATTTTATGAAACTAGAACTTTTGGAATTTATGAAGAACACTTAGAACTTGAAGATAGAACTTGAGAAAGATCAATTAGATGAAGAAAATTGAAGAATGAAAGTGTTTGTAGGTGTTTTTGGTCGTTGGTGTATGGATTAGATATAAAGGATATGTAATTTTGTTTTCATGTAAATAAGTCATGAATGATTACTCATATTTTTGTAATTTTAAGAGATATTTCATGCTAGTTGCCAAATAATGGTTCCCACATGTGTTAGGTGACTCACATGGGCGGCTAAGAGCTGATCATTGGAGTGTATATACCAATAGTACATACATCTAAAAGCTGTGTATTGTACGAGTACGAATACGGGTGCATACGAGTAGAATTGTTGATGAAACTGAACGAGGATGTAATTGTAAGCATTTTTGTTAAGTAGAATTATTTTGATAAGTGTATTGAAGTCTTTCAAAAGTGTATAAATACATATTAAAACACTACATGTATATACATTTTAACTGATTCGTTAAGTCATCGTTAGTCGTTACATGTAAGTGTTGTTTTGAAACCTTTAGGTTAACGATCTTGTTAAATGTTGTTAACCCAATGTTTATAATATCAAATGAGATTTTAAATTATTATATTATCATGATATTATCATGTATGAATATCTCTTAATATGATATATATACATTAAATGTCTTTACAACGATAATCGTTACATATATGTCTCGTTTAAAAATCATTAAGTTAGTAGTCTTGTTTTTACATATGTAGTTCATTGTTAATATACTTAATGATATATTTACTTATCATAGTATCATGTTAACTATATATATCCATATATATGTCATCATATAGTTTTTACAAGTTTTAACGTTCGTGAATCACCGGTCAACTTGGGTGGTCAATTGTCTATATGAAACATATTTCAATTAATCAAGTCTTAACAAGTTTGATTGCTTAACATGTTGGAAACATTTAATCATGTAAATATCAATCTCAATTAATATATATAAACATGGAAAAGTTCAGGTCACTACAGTACCTACCCGTTAAATAAATTTCGTCCCGAAATTTTAAGCTGTTAAAGGTGTTGACGAATCTTCTGGAAATAGATGCGGGTATTTCTTCTTCATCTGATCTTCACGCTCCTAGGTGAACTCGGGTCCTCTACGAGCATTCCATCGAACCTTAACAATTGGTATCTTGTTTTGCTTAAGTCTTTTAACCTCACGATCCATTATTTCGACGGGTTCTTCGATGAATTGAAGTTTTTCGTTGATTTGGATTTCATCTAATGGAATAGTGAGATCTTCTTTAGCAAAACATTTCTTCAAATTCGAGACGTGGAAAGTGTTATGTACTGCCGCGAGTTGTTGAGGTAACTCTAGTCGGTAAGCTACTGGTCCGACACGATCAATAATCTTGAATGGTCCAATATACCTTGGATTTAATTTCCCTCGTTTACCAAATCGAACAACGCCTTTCCAAGGTGCAACTTTAAGCATGACCATCTTTCCAATTTCAAATTCTATATCTTTTCTTTTAATGTCAGCGTAGCTCTTTTGTCGACTTTGGGCGGTTTTCAACCGTTGTTGAATTTGGATGATCTTCTCGGTAGTTTCTTGTATAATCTACGGACCCGTAATCTGTCTATCCCTCACTTCACTCCAACAAATCGGAGACCTGCACTTTCTACCATAAAGTGCTTCAAACGGCGCCATCTCAATGCTTGAATGGTAGCTGTTGTTGTAGGAAAATTCTGCTAACGGTAGATGTCGATCCCAACTGTTTCCGAAATCAATAACACATGCTTGTAGCATGTCTTCAAGCGTTTGTATCGTCCTTTCGCTCTGCCCATCAGTTTGTGGATGATAGGCAGTACTCATGTCTAGACGAGTTCCTAATGCTTGCTGTAATGTCTGCCAGAATCTTGAAATAAATCTGCCATCCCTATCAGAGATAATAGAGATTGGTATTCCATGTCTGGAGACAACTTCCTTCAAATACAGTCGTGCTAACTTCTCCATCTTGTCATCTTCTCTTATTGGCAGTAAGTGTGCTGATTTGGTGAGACGATCAACTATTACCCAAATAGTATCAAAACCACTTGCAGTCCTTGGCAATTTAGTGATGAAATCCATGGTAATGTTTTCCCATTTCCATTCCGGGATTTCGGGTTGTTGAAGTAGACCTGATGGTTTCTGATGCTCAGCTTTGACCTTAAAACACGTCAAACATTATCCTACGTATTTAGCAACATCGGCTTTCATACCCGGCCACCAAAAATATTTCTTGAGATCCTTGTACATCTTCCCCGTTCCAGGATGTATTGAGTATCTGGTTTTATGAGCTTCTCTAAGTACCATTTCTCTCATATCTCCAAATTTTGGTACCCAAATCCTTTCAGCCCTATACCGGGTTCCGTCTTCCCGAATATTAAGATGCTTCTCCGATCCTTTGGGTATTTCATCCTTTAAATTTCCCTCTTTTAAAACTCCTTGTTGCGCCTCCTTTATTTGAGTAGTAAGGTTATTATGAATCATTATATTCATAGATTTTACTCGAATGGGTTCTCTGTCCTTCCTGCACAAGGCATCGGCTACCACATTTGCCTTCCCCGGGTGGTAACGAATCTCAAAGTCGTAATCATTCAATAATTCAATCCACCTACGCTGCCTCATATTCAGTTGTTTCTGATTAAATATGTGTTGAAGACTTTTGTGGTCGGTATATATAATACTTTTGACCCCATATAAGTAGTGCCTCCAAGTCTTTAATGCGAAAACAACCGCTCCTAATTCCAAATCATGCGTCGTATAATTTTATTCGTGAATCTTCAATTGTCTAGACGCATAAGCAATCACCTTCGTTCGTTGCATTAATACACAACCGAGACCTTGCTTTGATGCGTCACAATAAATCACAAAATCATCATTCCCTTCAGGCAATGACAATATAGGTTCCGTAGTTAGTTTTTTCTTCAATAACTGAAACGCTTTCTCTTGTTCATCATTCCATTCAAATTTCTTCCCTTTATGCGTTAATGCAGTCAAGGGTTTTGCTATTCTGGAAAAGTCTTGGATGAACCTTCTGTAGTAACCAGCTAGTCCTAAAAACTGGCGTATGTGTTTCGGAGTTTTCGGGGTTTCCCACTTTTCAACAGTTTCTATCTTTGCCGGATCCACCTTAATACCTTCTTTGTTCACTATGTGACCGAGGAATTGAACTTCTTCCAACCAAAATGCACACTTTGAAAACTTAGCGTACAATTCTTCCTTCCTCAATACTTCTAACACCTTTCTCAAATGTTCACCGTGTTCTTGGTCATTCTTTGAGTAAATAAGTATGTCATCAATGAAAACAATGACAAACTTGTCAAGGTATGGTCCACACACTCGGTTCATAAGGTCCATGAACACAGCTGGTGCATTAGTTAAACCAAACGGCATGCCTATAAACTCGTAATGACCGTAACGTGTTCTGAAAGCAGTCTTTGGAATATCATCTTCTTTCACCCGCATTTGATGATACCCGGAACGTAAGTCAATCTTTGAATAAACAGACGAGCCTTGTAGTTGATCAAATAAGTCATCGATTCTCGGTAGTGGGTAGCGGTTCTTGATGGTAAGTTTGTTCAACTCTCGGTAGTCGATACACAACCTGAATGTACCATCTTTCTTCTTGACAAACAAAACAGGAGCTCCCCACGGTGATGTGCTTGGTTGAATGAAACCACGCTCTAAAAGTTCTTGTAATTGGCTTTGTAGTTCTTTCATCTCGCTGGGTGCGAGTCTGTAAGGAGCACGAGCTATTGGTGCAGCTCCTGGTACAAGATCTATTTGAAATTCAACGGATCGATGTGGGGGTAATCCCGGTAATTCTTTCGGAAATACATCGGGAAATTCTTTTGCAATGGGAACATCATTGATGCTCTTTTCTTCAGTTTGTACTTTCTCGACGTGTGCTAGAACAGCATAGCAACCTTTTCTTATTAGTTTTTGTGCCTTCAAATTACTAATAAGATGTAGCTTCGTGTTGCCCTTTTCTCCGTACACCATTAAGGGTTTTCCTTTTTCTCGTATAATGCGAATTGCATTTTTGTAACAAACGATCTCTGCTTTCACTTCTTTCAACCAGTCCATACCAATTATCACATCAAAACTCCCTAACTCTACTGGTATCAAATCAATCTTAAATGTTTCGCTAACCAGTTTAATTTCTCGATTCCGACATATATTATCTGCTGAAATTAATTTACCATTTGCTAATTCGAGTAAAAATTTAATATCCAAAGGCGTCAATGGACAACTTAATTTAGCACAAAAATCTCTACTCATATAGCTTCTCTCCGCACCCGAATCAAATAAAACGTAAGCAGATTTATTGTCAATAAGAAACGTACCCGTAACAAGCTCCGGGTCTTCCCGTGCCTCTGCCGCATTAATATTGAAAACTCTTCCGCGGCCTTGTCCATTCGTGTTCTCCTGGTTCGGGCAATTTCTAATAATGTGGCCCGGTTTTCCACATTTATAACAAACTACATTGGCATAACTTGCTCCGACACTACTTGCTCCGCCATTACTCGTTCCGACACCATTTGTTCCTTTCGTTCTATTAACCCCTGGTCCGTAGACCTCACACTTCGCCGCGCTATGACCATTTCTTTTACACTTATTGCAAAATTTGGTGCAGAACCCCGAGTGATACTTTTCACACCTTTGGCATAGCTGCTTCTGATTGTTGTTGTTGTTGCGGTTATTATTGTTGTTGGGATGATTGTTGTAGTTGCTGTTGTTGTTGTTGTTGTTGTTGTTGCTGCTGCTGTTGTTGTTGTGCCGTTTGTTGTAGTTGCGTTTAATGTTGCGATTGTTGGGATAATTGTTGCGATTACTGTTGTAATTGCTGTTGTTGTTGTATTGGTGATTCTTATCACCGTTTTCCTCCCACTTTCTTTTAACTTGCTTCACATTGGCCTCTTCAGCCGTCTGTTCTTTAATTCTTTCTTCAATCTGGTTCACTAGTTTGTGAGCCATTCTACATGCCTGTTGTATGGAGGCAGGCTCGTGTGAACTTATATCTTCTTGGATTCTTTCCGGTAATCCTTTCACAAACGCGTCGATCATCTCTTCCTCATCTTCGAATGCTCCCGGACACAATAGGCACAATTCTGTGAATCGTCTTTCGTACGTGGTAATATCAAATCCTTGGGTTCGTAACCATCTAAGTTCTGTCTTGAGCTTATTGACCTCAGTTCTGGGACGGTATTTCTCGTTCATCAAGTGCTTGAATGCTGACCACGGTAGTGCGTACGCATCGTCTTGTCCCACTTGCTCTAGATAGGTATTCCACCATGTTAACGCAGAACCTGTGAAGGTATGCGTAGCGTACTTCACTTTGTCTTCTTCAGTACACTTACTTATGGCAAACACCGATTCGACCTTCTCGGTCCACCGTTTCAATCCGATCGGTCCTTCGGTTCCATCAAATTCCAAGGGTTTGCAGGCAGTGAATTCTTTGTAGGTGCATCCTACACGATTTCCTGTACTACTAGATCCAAGGTTATTGTTGGTATGCAGTGCAGCCTGTACTGCGGCTATGTTTGAAGCTAGAAAAGTACGGAATTCCTCTTCATTCATATTCACGGTGTGTCGAGTAGTCGGTGCCATTTCCTTCAAAATAGTCAAATGAAACAAGTTAATCATACAGAATATTAAGAGTAGTTAATAGTATTTTGTAGCATAATATGAAGTCATTTATAAAAGCTTTTTCTTCATATTAGCGTTTTATAAGTTTAAATTCGGGTAGTACCTACCCGTTAAGTTCATACTTAGTAGCTAATATACAATTCAACTACTACAATTCTATATGAAAAACTGATTATAATAATATTTCGCGTTCAAACTTTTACACAATATTTTACAAACTTACAATACCGCTTATTTTACATATAGCATGAAATATAGCACACAATAAATTTGATACAAGATGGTTGTGAAGATAATTCTAGCTAGTACACAAGTCGTTCAGCAAAGGCAATAAAGACACGTAATTCATACGTCCAGAAACAAGTCATGCATTCTGGTTTTACTAGGATTACTTCCCATCCTTGGTCTTGTGGAACATAACCGTTATGGCTGTTGATAAGACAGCGTGTTGTAACGTCGGCAAAGTGACGAGGGTTATGTAATGTCCAACAGTCCCGTAACAATCTAAAAACCTCATTTCTTACCCCAATTACCGACTCCGTCACTTGTGGGAACGTTTTGTTTAATAGTTGTAGCCCGATGTTCTTGTTCTCACTTTGGTGAGAAGCGAACATTACTAATCCGTAAGCATAACATGCTTCTTTATGTTGCATGTTAGCCGCTTTTTCTAAATCACGAAGTCCAATATTCGGATATATTGAGTCAAAATAATTTCTTAACCCATTGCGTAAAATAGCATTTGGGTTCCCCGCAATATATGCGTCAAAGTAAACACATCGTAACTTATGGATTTCCCAATGTGATATCCCCCATCTTTCGAACGAAAGCCTTTTATAAACCAAGGCATTCTTGGAACGTTCTTCGAATGTCTTACAAACTGATCTCGCCTTAAATAGTTGTGCCGAAGAATTCTGACCGACTCTAGACAAGATTTCATCAATCATGTCTCCGGGTAGGTCTCTTAAAACATTGGGTTGTCTATCCATTTTGTGTTTTTATACTGTAAAATAGACAAGAGTTAGATTCATAAAAAAAAAATACTTATTAATACAAGCAATTTTTACATATATCATAAAGCATAAGCACACTATATTACATATATTACACCACACGAATACAACTATCTTATTCCGACTCGCTTGTTTCTTCTTCTTCGGTTTTGGTTCGTTTTGCCAAGTTTCTAGGGATATATGATGTTCCCCTAATACGAGCCGTCGTGATCCACATTGGTTTAGAAAAACCTGGTGGTTTAGAGGTTCCCGGGTCATTGTTACAACTCTCGTCGGAATCCACATTGGTTTAGAAAAACCTGGTGGTTCAGTTGGGGTAATTTCTATAACATCATCGGAATTCTCGTCGGAATCCGATTCATCGGAGAATTGGTAATCCTCCCAATATTTTGCTTCCTTGGCGGAAACACCATTGACCATAATTAACCTTGGTCGGTTGGTTGAGGATTTTCTTTTACTTAACCGTTTTATTATTTCCCCCACCGGTTCTATTTCTTCATCCGGTTCCGATTCTTCTTCCGGTTCCGATTCTTCTTCCGGTTCCGACTCTTCTTCCGGTTCCTCTTCGGGAACTTGTGAATCAGTCCACGAATCATTCCAATTTACATTTGACTCTTCATTATTATTAGGTGAGTCAATGGGACTTGTTCTAGAGGTAGACATCTATCACATAATATCAAACGCGTTAAGAGATTAATATATCACATAATATTCACATGTTAAAAATATATAGTTTCCAACAAAATTTGTTAAGCAGTCATTTTTCAAGTAAACACGGTCGAAGTCCAGACTCACTAATGCATCCTAACAAACTCGATAAGACACACTAATGCAAAATTCTGGTTCTCTAAGACCAACGCTCTGATACCAACTGAAATGTCCCGTTCTTATTGATTAAAAACGTTCCATATTAATTGATTTCGTTGCGAGATTTTGACCTCTATATGAGACGTTTTTCAAAGACTGCATTCATTTTTAAAACAAACCATAACCTTTATTTCATTAATAAAGGTTTAAAAAGCTTTACGTAGATTATCAAATAATGATAATCTAAAATATCCTGTTTACACACGACCATTACATAATGGTTTACAATACAAATATGTTACATCGAAATCAGTTTCTCGAATGCAGTTTTTACACAATATCATACAAACATGGACTCCAAATTTTGTCCTTATTTTAGTATGCAACAGCGGAAGCTCTTAGTATTCACCTGAGAATAAACATGCTTTAAACGTCAACAAAAATGTTGGAGAGTTATAGGTTTAACCTATATATATCAAATCATAACAATAGACCACAAGATTTAATATTTCAATACACATCCCATACATAGAGATAAAAAGCATTCATATGGTGAACACCTGGTAACCGACATTAACAAGATGCATATATAAGAATATCCCCATCATTCCGGGACACCCTTCGGATATGATATAAATTTCGAAGTACTAAAGCATCCGATACTTTGGATGGGGTTTGTTAGGCCCAATAGATCTATCTTTAGGATTCGTGTCAATTAGGGTGTCTGTTCCCTAATTCTTAGATTACCAGACTTAATAAAAAGGGGCATATTTGATTTCGATAATTCAACCATAGAATGTAGTTTCACGTACTTGTGTCTATTTTGTAAATCATTTATAAAACCTGCATGTATTCTCATCCCAAAAATATTAGATTTTAAAAGTGGGACTATAACTCACTTTCACAGATTTTTACTTCGTCGGGAAGTAAGCCTTGGCCACTGGTTGATTCACGAACCTATAACAATATATACATGTATATCAAAGTATGTTCAAAATATATTTACAACACTTTTAATATATTTTGATGTTTTAAGTTTATTAAGTCAGCTGTCCTCGTTAATAACCTACAACTAGTTGTCCACAGTTAGATGTACAGAAATAAATCGATAAATATTATCTTGAATCAATCCACGACCCAGTGTATACGTATCTCAGTATTGATCACAACTCAAACTATATATATTTTGGAATCAACCTCAACCCTGTATAGCTAACTCCAACATTCACATATAGAGTGTCTATGGTTGTTCCGAAATATATATAGATGTGTCGACATGATAGGTCGAAACATTGTATACGTGTCTATGGTATCTCAAGATTACATAATATACAATACAAGTTGATTAAGTTATGGTTGGAATAGATTTGTTACCAATTTTCACGTAGCTAAAATGAGAAAAATTATCCAATCTTGTTTTACCCATAACTTCTTCATTTTAAATCCGTTTTGAGTGAATCAAATTGCTATGGTTTCATATTGAACTCTATTTTATGAATCTAAACAGAAAAAGTATAGGTTTATAGTCGTAAAAATAAGTTACAGGTCATTTTTGTAAAGGTAGTCATTTCAGTCGAAAGAACGACATCTAGATGACCATTTTAGAAAACATACTTCCACTTTGAGTTTAACCATAATTTTTGGATATAGTTTCATGTTCATAATAAAAATCATTTTCTCAGAATAACAAATTTTAAATCAAAGTTTATCATAGTTTTTAATTAACTAACCCAAAATAGCCCGCGGTGTTACTACGACGGCGTAAATCCGGTTTTACGGTGTTTTTCGTGTTTCCAGGTTTTAAATCATTAAGTTAGCATATCATATAGATATAGAACATGTGTTTAGTTGATTTTAAAAGTCAAGTTAGAACAATTAACTTTTATTTGCGAACAAGTTTAGAATTAACTAAACTATGTTCTAGTGATTACAAGTTTAAACCTTCGAATAAGATAGCTTTATATGTATGAATCGAATGATGTTATGAACATCATTACTACCTTAAGTTCCTTGGATAAACCTACTAGAAAAGAGAAAAATGGATCTAGCTTCAATGGATCCTTGGATGGCTCGAAGATCTTGAAGCAGAATCATGACAGGAAAACAAGTTCAAGTAAGATCATCACTTGAAATAAGATTGTTATAGTTATAGAAATTGAACCAAAGTTTGAATATGATTATTACCTTGTATTAGAATGATAACCTACTGTAAGAAACAAAGATTTCTTGAGGTTGGATGATCACCTTACAAGATTGGAAGTGAGCTAGCAAACTTGAAAGTATTCTTGATTTTATGAAACTAGAACTTTTGGAATTTATGAAGAACACTTAGAACTTGAAGATAGAACTTGAGAGAGATCAATTAGATGAAGAAAATTGAAGAATGAAAGTGTTTGTAGGTGTTTTTGGTCGTTGGTGTATGGATTAGATATAAAGGATATGTAATTTTGTTTTCATGTAAATAAGTCATGAATGATTACTCATATTTTTGTAATTTTAAGAGATATTTCATGCTAGTTGCCAAATGATGGTTCCCACATGTGTTAGGTGACTCACATGGGCTGCTAAGATCTGTTCATTGGAGTGTATATACCAATAGTACATACATCTAAAAGCTGTGTATTGTACGAGTACGAATACGGGTGCATACGAGTAGAATTGTTGATGAAACTGAACGAGGATGTAATTGTAAGCATTTTTGTTAAGTAGAAGTATTTTGATAAGTGTATTGAAGTCTTTCAAAAGTGTATAAATACATATTAAAACACTACATGTATATACATTTTAACTGAGTCGTTAAGTCATCGTTAGTCGTTACATGTAAGTGTTGTTTTGAAACCTTTAGGTTAACGATCTTGTTAAATGTTGTTAACCCAATGTTTATAATATCAAATGAGATTTTAAATTATTATATTATCATGATATTATCATGTATGAATATCTCTTAATATGATATATATACATTAAATGTCTTTACAACGATAATCGTTACATATATGTCTCGTTTAAAAATCATTAAGTTAGTAGTCTTGTTTTTACATATGTAGTTCATTGTTAATATACTTAATGATATATTTACTTATCATAGTATCATGTTAACTATATATATATATCCATATATATGTCATCATATAGTTTTTACAAGTTTTAACGTTCGTGAATCACCGGTCAACTTGGGTGGTCAATTATCTATATGAAACATATTTCAATTAATCAAGTCTTAACAAGTTTGATTGCTTAACATGTTGGAAACATTTAATCATGTAAATATCAATCTCAATTAATATATATAAACATGGAAAAGTTCGGGTCACTACATAAAGTACCGTGTTGTCAAATGACGTGTTGCGTACAATCATGAGGTCTTATGATTAATCTTCTCGTGTTGTTTACGGGTGGTCCTGAAATATATAAAATAAAATCATAAGTAAATATATATTAAATATTATGTTAATTAGCCAAGATATGATTAATCCGATTTTGTCATAATATGATATATTACAGGTCTTGAAGTGTTTTTAAAAATCAAATTAGAAGGATCTATTTAGTTTGCGAACAAGTTTGAAATCACTCAAACTATGTTCTTGTTGTTAATATTTTACAACACAAAATAAGATAGCTATATAAATATGAATCGAATAAGGTTATGAATAAGGTTACTACCTCAAGTTACTTGGACAAAGCTACTGGAAAAGGTAAGAAAAATCTTGGAATCAAAAGAGTGGTGGAGTGGGATTGAAAGATTGGAAGTAATCTCCTTGAAATCGGATGACTATATTGATAGGTTCTTGAGTAGGTAAATGAAGAGAGATTAGGGAGTGAATTAACTTGAAAGAAAATTGGAAATGAAATTGTATGTGTGTGTGTGCAAAATAGCATGATTATGGGATGGATATATAGGAGATTTAGTTTGTTTTCTTGTACAAAAGTCACACATGAGGTTAAATGGCTGGTTCCCACATGTAACATCATGTCTAGTGGCTGATCATTGAAGTTTATTGTTGGTATCTACCAATAGTAAATACGTATAGAAGCTGGGTATGATACGGTTACATATACCCTAGATATACTTGTAGAAATTTTGAGGAATCGGAATGAGAATTTAAATATGGACGGGTTTATAACTGTCAAAAAGAGGCTCAAAACTGAGCTTTTATTTTTGGGTCAAACCGGGCCAAAATAAAATTTTAAGACATTTTTAATAAAGCAATGTTAGTCCAAAAAAAAATTTCCAAGCTGACCTGGCAGCTCGACCCCAGCCAAGGGCTCTGCCCCTTGGACCCCGCCAGGGGTTGCCACCCCTTGGACCCCGCTTATCGGGGGCGCTGCCCCCGAACTCCCGTTATAATCAAGATAAGTTCAAGCAAGTGTGCACTCCACACTTCCCCAAACTTGTTCGATATTTATCAAGATTATTTTGGTTACAAATTAATCCCATTACACCTAAATCATATTGGTGACATAGCTCACCAACACATTATAGATTGTAAGTATATATGTCAAAGAACGTTACATATAGTTATCGTTTTGAAAACTTAAGTTAGTGGTCTCAAAGTATACTTATAACTCATTGTTGTTAGTTCACAATGAAATGTTAAACCATCCTTAAATCATGTTAAATATGTATAGATATGTACAAATACATAATCGTATAATTATCGTGTGTTATATAGTTCGTGATATCATCGGTCAAATTGGACGGTCAAACGTTGTGTGAAACTCTTTTCAAAAACATAAGTCTCAACAGTTTGGATTGCTTATCATGTTGGTAAGGTTTATTTTATGTAAATATTAATCTCATAGGTATAAAACGATCGGAAAAATCCGGGTCGTTACACGAACCAAAACCGAAGAAGAAGAAACGAGCGAGTCGGAATAAGATAGTTGTATTCGTGTGGTGTAATATATGTAATATAGTGTGCTTATGCTTTATGATATATGTAAAAATTGCTTGTATTAATAAGTATTTTTTTTTTATTGAATCTAACTCTTGTCTATTTTACAGTATAAAAACACAAAATGGATAGACAACCCAATATTTTAAGAGACCTACCCGGAGACATGATTGATGAAATCTTGTCTAGAGTCGGTCAGAATTCTTCGGCACAACTATTTACGGCGAAATCAGTTTGTAAGACATTCGAAGAACGTTCCAAGAATGTCTTGGTTTATAAGAGACTTTCGTTTGAAAGATGGGGGATATCACATTGGGAAACCCATAAGTTACGATGTGTTTACTTTGATGCATATATTGCGGGGAACCCAAATGCTATTTTACGCAACGGGTTAAGAAATTATTTTGACTCAAGGTATCCGAATATAGGACTTCATGATTTAGAAAAAGCGGCTAACATGCAACATAAAGAAGCATGCTATGCTTACGGGTTAGTAATGTTCGCTTCTCACCAAAGTGAGAAAAAGAACATCGGGCTACAACTATTAAACAAAACGTTCCCACAAGTGACGGAGTCGGTAATTGGGGTAAGAAATGAGGTTTTTAGGTTATTAGGTAATTGGAACATCCTCGGCTTTAGGTGCCGGCACTTCAATCTCGTCTACATTACGTAACCCTCGTCCCTTTGAGGACGTTACAACATGATGTCTTATCAACGGCCATAACGGTTATGTTCCACAAGACCAAGGATGGGAAGTAGTCCTAGTAAAACCAGAATGCATGACTTGTTTCTGGACGTATGAATTACGTGTCTTTATTGCCTTTGCTGAACGACTTGTGTACTAGCTAGAATTATCTTCACAACTATCTTGTATCAAAGTTATTGTGTGCTATATTTCATGCTTTATGTAAAATAAGCGGTATTGTAAGTTTGTAAAATATTGTATAAAAGTTTGAACGCGAAATATTATTATAATCAGTTTTTCATATAGAATTGTAGTAGTTGAATTGTATATTAGCTACTAAGTATGAACTTAACAGGTAGGTACTACCCGAATTTAAACTTATAAAATGCTAATATGAAGAAAAATCTTTTATAAATGAGTTCATATTATGCTACGAAATACTATTAACTACTCTTAATATTCTGTATGATTAACTTGTTCTATTTGACTATTTTGAAGGAAATGGCACCGACTACTCGACACACCGTGAATATAAATGAAGAGGAATTCTGTACTTTCTTAGCTTCAAACATAGCCGCAGTACAGGCTGTGCTACATACCAACAATAACCTTGGATCTAGCAGTACAAGAAATCGTGTAGGATGCACCTACAAAGAATTCACTGCCTGCAAACCTTTGGAATTTGATGGAACCGAAGGACCGATCGGATTGAAACGGTGGACCAAGAAGTTCGAATCGGTGTTTGCCATAAGTAAGTGTACTGAAGAGGACAAAGTGAAGTACGCTACGCATACCTTCACAGGTTCTACGTTAACATGGTGGAATACCTATCTAGAGCAAGTGGGACAAGATGATGCTTACGCACTACCGTGGTCAGCATTCAAGCACTTGATGAACGAAAAGTACCGTCCCAGAACCGAGGTTAATAAGCTCAAGACAGAACTTAGAGGGTTACGAACCCAAGGATTTGATATTACCACGTACGAAAGACGATTCACAGAATTGTGCTTATTGTGTCCGGGAGCGTTTGAAGATGAGGAAGAGAAGATCGACGCGTTTGTGAAAGGATTACCGGAAAGAATCCAAGAAGAAATAAGTTCACACGAGCCTGCCTCCATACAACAGGCATGTAGAATGGCTCACAAACTAGTGAACCAGATTGAAGAAAGAATTAAAGAACAGATGGCTGAAGAGGCCAATGTGAAGCAAGTCAAAAGAAAGTAGGAGGAAAAAAGTGATAAGAATCACCAATACAACAACACCAGCAATTACAATAATAATCGCAACAATTATCCCAACAATCGCAACATCAATCGCAACTATAACAAACGGCCCAACAACAACAACAACAACAACAGCAACTACAACAATCATCCCAACAATAATAACAACGGCAACAACAACAACAATTAGAAGCAGCTATGCCAAAGGTGTGAAAAGTATCACTCGGGGTTCTGCACCAAATTTTGCAACAAGTGTAAAAGAAATGGTCATAGCGCGGTGAAGTGTGAGGTCTATGGACCAGGGGTTAACAGAACGAAAGGAACAAATGGTTTCGAAACGAGTAATGGCGGAGCAAGTAGTGTCGGAGCAAGTTATGCCAATGTAGTTTGTTATAAATGTGGAAAACCGGGCCACATTATTAGAAATTTCCCGAACCAGGAGGACACGAATGGACAAGGCCGCGAAAGAGTTTTCAATATTAATGCGGCAGAGGCACAGGAAGACCCGGAGCTTGTTACGGGTACGTTTCTTATTGACAATATATCTGCTTACGTTTTATTTGATTCGGGTGCGGATAGAAGCTATATGAGTAGAGATTTTTGTGCTAAATTAAGTTGTCCATTGACGCTGTTGGATAGTAAATTTTTACTCGAATTAGCAAACGGTAAATTAATTTCAGCAGATAATATATGCCGGAATCGAGAAATTAAACTGAGTAGCGAAATATTTAAGATTGATTTGATACCAGTAGAGTTAGGGAGTTTTGATGTAATAGTTGGCATGGACTGGCTGAAGAAGGTGAAAGCAGAGATCGTATGTTATAAAAATGCAATTCGCATTGTACGAGAAGAAGGAGAACCCTTAATGGTGTACGGAGAAAAGGGCAACATGAAGCTACATCTTATTAGTAATTTGAAGGCACAAAAACTAATAAGAAAAGGTTGCTATGCTGTTCTAGTACACGTCGAGAAAGTACAAACTGAAGAAAAGAGCATCAATGATGTTCCCGTCGCAAAAGAATTTCCCGATGTATTTCCAAAAGAATTACCGGGACTACCTCCACATCGATCTGTTGAATTTCAAATAGATCTTGTACCAGGAGCTGCATCAATAGCTCGTGCTCCTTATAGACTCGCACCCAGCGAGATGAAAGAACTGCAAAGCCAACTGCAAGAACTATTAAAACGTGGTTTCATTCGACCAAGCACATCACCATGGGGAGCTCCTGTTTTGTTTGTCAAGAAGAAGGATGTTACATTTAGGTTGTGTATTGACTACAGAGAGTTGAACAAACTTACAATCAAAAACCGTTATCCACTGCCGAGAATTGACGACTTATTTGATCAACTACAAGGCTCGTCGGTTTATTCGAAGATCGATTTACGTTCTGGATATCATCAAATGCGAGTAAAGGAGGATGATATTCCAAAAACTGCTTTTAGGAAGCGTTATGGTCATTACGAGTTTATGGTTATGCCGTTTGGATTGACTAACGCACCAGCTGTGTTCATGGACCTTATGAACCGAGCGTGTGGGCCATATCTTGACAAGTTTGTCATTGTTTTCATCGATTACATACTTATTTACTCAAAGAATGATCAAGAGCACGAAGAACATTTGAGAAAAGTGCTAGAAGTATTGAGGAAAGAAAAACTGTACGCTAAGTTTTCAAAGTGTGCATTTTGGTTGGAAGAAGTTCAATTCCTCGGTCACATAGTGAACAAAGAAGGTATCCAGGTGGACCCGGCAAAGATCGAAACCGTTGAAAAGTGGGAAACCCCAAAAACTTCGAAGCATATACGTCAATTTTTAGGATTGGCTGGTTACTACAGAAGATTCATCCAAGATATCTCCAAAATAGCAAAACTCTTGACTGCATTAACGCATAAAGGGAAGAAATTTGAATGGAAGGATGAACAAGAGAAGGCGTTTCAATTATTGAAGAAAAAGATAACTACGGCACCTATATTGTCATTGCCTGAAGGGAATGATGATTTTGTGATTTATTGTGACGCATCAAAGCAAGGTCTTGGTTGTATATTAATGCAACGGACGAAGGTGATTACTTATGCGTCTAGACAATTGAAGATTCACGAGCAAAATTATACGATGCATGATTTGGAATTAGGCGCGGTTGTTTTTGCATTAAAGACTTGGAGGCACTACTTATATGGGGTCAAAAGTATTATATATACCGACCACAAAAGTCTTCAACACATATTTAATCAGAAACAACTGAATATGAGGCAGCGTAGGTGGATTGAATTGTTGAATGCTTACGACTTTGAGATTCGTTACCACCCGGGGAAGGCAAATGTGGTAGCCGACGCCTTGAGAAGGAAGGACAGAGAACCCATTCGAGTAAAATCTATGAATATAATGATTCACAATAACCTTACTACTCAAATAAAGGAGGCGCAACAAGGAGTTTTAAAAAAGGGAAATTTAAAGGATGAAATACCCAAAGGATCGAAGAAGCATCTTAATATTCGTGAAGACGGAACGCGGTATAGGGCTGAAAGGATTTGGGTACCAAAATTTGGAGATATGAGAGAAATGGTACTTAGAGAAGCTCATAAAACCTGATACTCAATACATCCTGGAATGGGGAAGATGTACAAGGATCTCAAGAAATATTTTTGGTGGCCGGGTATGAAAGCCGATGTTGCTAAATACGTAGGAGAATGTTTGACGTATTCTAAGGTCAAAGCTGAGCATCAGAAACCATCATGTCTACTTCAACAACCCGAAATCCCGGAATGAAAATGGGAAAACATTACCATGGATTTCATCACTAAATTGCCAAGGACTGCAAGTGGTTTTGATACTATTTGGGTAATAGTTGATCGTCTCAACAAATCAGCACACTTCCTGCCAATAAGAGAAGATGACAAGATGGAGAAGTTAGCACGACTGTATTTGAAGGAAGTCGTCTCCAGACATGGAATACCAATCTCTATTATCTCTGATAGGGATGGCAGATTTATTTCAAGATTCTGGCAGACATTACATCAAGCATTAGGAACTCGTCTAGACATGAGTACTGCCTATCATCCACAAACTGATGGGCAGAGCGAAAGGACGATACAAACGCTTGAAGGCATGCTACGAGTATGTGTTATTGATTTCGGAAACAGTTGGGATCGACATCTACCGTTAGCAGAATTTTCCTACAACAACAGCTACCATTCAAGCATTGAGATGGCGCCATTTGAAGCACTTTATGGTAGAAAGTGCAGGTCTCCGATTTGTTGAAGTGAAGTGGGAGATAGACAGATTACGGGCCCGGAGATAATACAAGAAACTACAGAGAAGATCATCCAAATTCAAAAACGGTTGAAAACCGCCCAAAGTCGACAAAAGAGCTACGCTGACATTAAAAGAAAAGATATAGAATTTGAAATTGGAGAGATGGTCATGCTTAAAGTTGCACCTTGGAAAGGCGTTGTTCGATTTGGTAAACGAGGGAAATTAAATCCAAGGTATATTGGACAATTCAAGATTATTGATCATGTCGGACCAGTAGCTTACCGACTTGAGTTACCTCAACAACTCGCGGCTGTACATAACACTTTCCACGTCTCGAATTTGAAGAAATGTTTTGCTAAAGAAGATCTCACTATTCCGTTAGATGAAATCCAAATCAACGAAAAACTTCAATTTATCGAAGAACCCGTCGAAATAATGGATCGTGAGGTTAAAAGACTTAAGCAAAACAAGATACCAATTGTTAAGGTTCGATGGAATGTTCGTAGAGGGCCCGAGTTCACCTGGGAACGAGAAGATCAGATGAAGAAGAAATACCCGCATTTATTTCCAGAAGATACGTCAACACCTCCAACTGCTTAAAATTTCGGGACAAAATTTATTTAACGGGTAGGTACTGTAGTGACCCGAACTATTCCATGTTTATATATATATTAAATGAAATTGTTATTTACATGATTAAGTGTTTCCAACATGTTAAGCAATCAAACTTGTTAAGACTTGATTAATTGAAATAGGTTTCATATAGACAATTGACCACCCAAGTTGACCGGTGATTCACGAACGTTAAAACTTATAAAAACTATACGATGACATATATATGGTTATATATATAGTTAACATGATTTTATTATAAGTATGTACCTCATTAGGTATTTTAACAATGAGTTATATACATAAAAATGAGACTATTAATTTAAGAAACTCGAAAACGATATATATAACGATTATCGTTATAACAACGTCTTACTAGGTACATATGAATCATATTAAGATATTGATACACTTGGTTAATTATGTTAAATGATAAGTAAATATATTATTAAGTGTATTAACAATGAAATACATATGTAAAAATAAGACTACTAACTTAATGATTTCGAAACGAGACATATATGTAACGATTATCGTGGTAACGACATTTAACTGTATATACATCATACTAAGATATATTATATATCATAATATCATGATAATATAACAATTTAACATCTCATTTGTTATAATAAACAATGGGTTAACAACATTCAACAAGATCGTTAACCTAAAGGTTTCAAAAGAACATTTACATATAACGACTAACGATGACTTAACGACTCAGTTAAAATGTATATACATGTAGTGTTTTAATATGTATTCATACACTTTTGAAAGACTTCAAGACACTTATCAAAATACTTCTACTTAACAAAAATGCTTACAATTACATCCTCGTTCAGTTTCATCAACAATTCTACTCGTATGCACCCGTATTCGTACTCGTACAATACACAGCTTTTAGAAGTATGTACTATTGGTATATACACTCCAATGATCAACTCTTAGCAGCCCATGTGAGTCACCTAACACATGTGGGAACCATCATTTGGCAACTAGCATGAAATATCTCATAAAATTACAAAAATATGAGTAATCATTCATGACTTATTTACATGAAAACAAAATTACATATCCTTTATATCTAATCCATACACCAACGACCAAAAACACCTACAAACACTTTCATTCTTCAATTTTCTTCATCTAATTGATCTCTCTCAAGTTCTATCTTCAAGTTCTAAGTGTTCTTCATAAATTCCAAAAGTTCTAGTTTCATAAAATCAAGAATACTTCCAAGTTTTCTAAAACCATTCCAAGTAATCATCCAAGATCAAGAAACCTTTGTTACTTACAGTAGGTTGTATTTCTAATACAAGGTAATAATCATATTCAAACTTGAATTCAATTTCTATAACTATAACAATCTTATTTCGAGTGAAAATCTTACTTGAAATTGTTTTCGTGTCATGATTCTGATTCAAGAACTTTCAAGCCATCCAAGGATCCTTTGAAGCTAGATCTATTTTTCTCATTTCCAGTAGGTTTATCCAAGGAACTTGAGGTAGTAATGATGTTCATAACATCATTCGATTCATACATATAAAGCTATCTTATTCGAAAGTTTAAACTTGTAATCACTAGAACATAGTTTAGTTAATTCTAAACTTGTTCGCAAATAAAAGTTAATCCTTCTAACTTGACTTTTAAAATCAACTAAATACATGTTCTATATCTATATGATATGCTAACTTAATGATTTAAAACCTGGAAACACGAAAAACACCGTAAAACCGGATTTACGCCGTCGTAGTAACACCGCGGGCTGTTTTGGTTTAGTTAATTAAAAACTATGATAAACTTTGATTTAAAAGTTGTTATTTTGAGAAAATGATTTTTATTATGAACATGAAACTATATCCAAAAATTATGGTTAAACTCAAAGTGGAAGTATGTTTTCTAAAATGGTCATCTAGACGTCGTTCTTTCGACTGAAATGACTACCTTTACAAAAACGACTTGTAACTTATTTTTCCGACTATAAACCTATACTTTTTCTATTTAGATTCATAAAATAGAGTTCAATATAAAACCATAGCAATTTGATTCACTCAAAACGGATTTAAAATGAAGAAGTTATGGGTAAAACAAGATTGGATAATTTTTCTCATTTTAGCTACGTGAAAATTGGTAACAAATCTATTCCACCCATAACTTAATCAACTTGTATTGTATATTATGTAATCTTGAGATACCATAGACACGTATACAATGTTTCGACCTATCATGTCGACACATCTATATATATTTCGGAACAACCATAGACACTCTATATGTGAATGTTGGAGTTAGCTATACAGGGTTGAGGTTGATTCCAAAATATATATAGTTTGAGTTATGATCAATACTGAGATACGTATACACTGGGTCGTGGATTGATTCAAGATAATATTTATTGATTTATTTTTGTACATCTAACTGTGGACAACTAGTTGTAGGTTACTAACGAGGACAGCTGACTTAATAAACTTAAAACATCAAAATATATTAAAAGTGTTGTAAATATATTTTGAACATACTTTGATATATATGTATATATTGTTATAGGTTCGTGAATCAACCAGTGGCCAAGTCTTACTTCCCGACGAAGTAAAAATCTGTGAAAGTGAGTTATAGTCCCACTTTTAAAATCTAATATTTTTGGGATGAGAATACATGCAGGTTTTATAAATGATTTACAAAGTAGACACAAGTACGTGAAACTACATTCTATGGTTGAATTATCGAAATCGAATACACCCCTTTTTATTAAGTCTGGTAATCTAAGAATTAGGGAACAGACACCCTAATTGACGCGAATCCTAAAGATAGATCTATTGGGCCTAACAAACCCCATCCAAAGTACCGGATGCTTTAGTACTTCGAAATTTATATCATATCCGAAGGGTGTCCCGGAATGATGGGGATATTCTTATATATGTATCTTGTTAATGTCGGTTACCAGGTGTTCACCATATGAATGATTTTTATCTCTATGTATGGGATGTGTATTGAAATATGAAATCTTGTGGTCTATTGTTACAATTTGATATATATAGGTTAAACCTATAACTCACCAACATTTTTGTTGACGTTTAAAGCATGTTTATTCTCAGGTGAATATTAAGAGCTTCCGCTGTCGCATACTTAAATAAGGACGAGATTTGGAGTCCATGCTTGTATGATATTGTGTAAAAACTGCATTCAAGAAACTTATTTCGTTGTAACATATTTGTATTGTAAACCATTATGTAATGGTCGCGTGTAAACAGGATATTTTAGATTATCATTATTTGATAATCTACGTAAAGCTTTTTAAACCTTTATTGATGAAATAAAGGTTATGGTTTGTTTTAAAATGAATGCAGTCTTTGAAAAACGTCTCATATAGAGGTCAAAACCTCGTAACGAAATCAATTAATATGGAACGTTTTTAATCAATAAGAACGGGACATTTCATCACCAAGTCAGCACACTTCCTACCAATGAGAGAAGATGAGAAAATGGAGAAGTTAGCACGACTATACTTGAAAGAAGTGGTCTCCAGACATGGAATACCAGTCTCTATTATCTCTGATAGGGATAGGAGATTTATTTCAAGATTCTGGTAAACACTACAACAGGCATTGGGAACTCGTCTAGACATGAGAAATGTCTATCTTCCACAAACCGATGGGCAGAGTGAAAGGACGATACAGACTCTTGAAGACATGATACGAGCATATTTTATAGATTTTGGAAACAGCTGGGATCGACACCTACCGTTAGCAGAGTTTTCCTACAACAACAGTTACCACTCGAGTATTGAGATGGCACCATTTCAGGCACTTTATGGTAGAAAGTGCAGGTCTCCAATTTGTTGGAGTGAAGTTGGGGATAGACAGATTACGGGTCAGGAGATAATTCAAGAAACGACCGAGAAAATCATCCAAATTCAACAACGGTTGAAAACCGCTTAGAATCGGCAAAAGAGCTACACGGACATCAGAAGAAAAGACTTAGAATTTGAAATCGGTGACATGGTCATGCTTAAGGTATCACCTTGGAAAGGTGTTGTCCATTTGGGAAAACGGGGAAAATTAAACCCGAGATATATTGGTCCATTCAAAATTATTGATCGTGTCGGACCGGTAGCTTATCGACTTGAATTACCGCAACAATTAGCCAACGTACATAATACCTTTCACATCTCGAATCTGAAGAAATGCTTAGCCAAAGAAGATCTCACTATTCCTTTAGACGAAATCCAAATCAACGAAAAACTTCAATTCATTGAAGAACCCGTCGAAATAATGGATCGTGAGGTTAAAAGACTTAAGCAAAATAAGATACCAATTGTTAAGGTTCGATGGAATGCTCGTAGAGGACCTGAGTTCACCCGAGAGTGGGAAGATCGGATGAAGAAGAAATACCCGCACCTATTTCCAGAAGATTCGTTAACACCTTCAACAGCTTAAAATTTCGGGACGAAATTTATTTAACGGGTAGGTACTGTAGTGACCTAAACTTTTCCATGATTATATATTAAATAAAAACTATATTTGCATGATTAAATGTTTCCAACATGTTAAGCAATCAAACTTGTTAAGACTTGATTTATTGAAATGAGTTTATGTAGTCAATTGATCACCCAAATTGTCCGGCGATTCACGAACGTTAAAACTTGTAAAACCGACATGATATATATATATATATATATATATATATATATATATATATACATATATATATACATACATATATATATATATATGTACGTATATATATATATATATATATATATATATATATATATATATATATATATATATATATATATAACATGTTATTATGATGAGTAAGTTTCTCACCAAGTACATTAACAATGAGTAAGATACATAAAATGAAAGTAGTAAATTAAGAAAACGCGAAACGATATATATAATGACTATCGTTATAACAACGTCTTACTAAATACATATGTATCATGTTAAGATATTAATACACTATGTTTAACATAAAAAAAATGATAATTAAATATATCATTAAGTGTATTAACAAATGAACTACATATGTAAAACAAGACTACTAACATAAGGATTTCGAAACAAGCTATATATGTAACGATTATCGTTGTAACGACGTGTTAATATATATATATATCGTATTAAGATATATTCATACACCATGTTATCATGATAATATGATAATTTAACATCTCATAAGATATAATAAACAATGGGTTAACTATATTAAATGAGATCGTTAACTTAAAGGTTTCAAAACAACACTTACATGTAATGACTAACGGTGACTTAACGACTCAGTTAAAATGTATATACATGTAGTATTTTAAAATATATTTATACACTTTTGAAAGACTTCAAGACATATATCAAAGTACTTCTACATAGCAAAAATGCTCACAACTACATTCTCATTCGTTTTCATCAACAATTTTACTCGTATGCACATGTATTCGTACTCGTACAATACACAGCTTCCAGATGTATTTACTATTGGTATGTACACTCTAATGATCAGCTCTTAGCAGCCCTTGTGAGTCACCTAACCATGTGGGAACCATAATTTAGAAACTATCATGACTTATGAGTAAGGAAACAAAAACAAGAACTCCTTTTAACCCCACTCACCATTCCCTCTCACCACACACTCCATTTCACTTCTAATTCTCTTTCTAATTCTCTCTAAACACACACACTCTCAAGAACGAATTTTCCAGTAAACTAATCCTCATCTTTATCAAAAATTACTTCAAGTATCAAGCTATAATCATCATAGGAAGAACACTTCAAGAACACTTCGAAAATCCTTTCAAGTTTGCTAGTTTACTTTCAATCTTGCAAATCCATTTCAAGTGATCATCCAACCTCAAGAAACCTTTGTTATTTACAATAGGTTATCTTTCTAAATCAAGGTAATATTTATATTCAAGCTTTGATTCAATTTCTATAACTATAACTATCTTAATTCGAGTAGTAATCTTACTTGAACATGTTTTTCGTGTTATGATTCTACTTCAAGAACTTCCAAGCCATCAAAGATCCTTTGAAGCTCAAGTTATTTTTTCATCATTCCCAGTAGGTTTACCTACTTTAATTGAGTTAGTAATGATGTTCATGACATCATTCGATTCATATATATATATAACTATCTTTTTCGAAGATTTGAACATGTAACACTAGAACATAGTTTAGTTAATTCTAAACTTGTTCGCAAACAAAGTTAATCCTTCTAAATTGACTTTTAAAATCAACTAAACATATGTTCTATATCTATATGATATGCTAACTTAATGATTTAAAACCTGGAAACACGAAGAACACCGTAAAACTGGACATACGCCGCCGTAGTAACACCGCGGGCTGTTTCGGGTTAGTTAATTAAAAACTATGATAAACTTTGATTTAAAAGTTGTTCTTCTGAGAAAATGATTTTTCTTATGAATATGAAACTATATCCAAAAATCATGGTTAAACTCAAAGTGAAAGTATGTTTTTCAAAATGGTCATCAAGAAGTCGTTCTTTCAACGGAAATGACTACCTCTTTAGTAAATGACATGTAACCTGTATTTACAACTATAAACTTATACTTTTTCTGTTTATATTCATAAACTTAAGTTCAATATGAAAACATAGCAACTTGAATCACTCAAAACGAATTTAAAACGAAGAAGTTATGGGTAAAACAAGATTGGATAATTTTGCTTGTTGTAACTACGTGAAACTTCTAACAAACTTATACAAATCATAACTTAACCAACTTATATTGTATTATACATGTATTATAACATATATTATGTAATCTTGAGATACCATAGACACGTATACAATGTTTTGACATATCATATCGACCCATCTATATAATATATTTTGGAACAACCATAGACACTCTATATGCAGTAATGCTGGAGTTAGCAATACAGGGTTGAGGTTGATTCTAAAATAATATATATAGTTTGAGTTGTGATCTAGCCTGAGGCTTGTATACACTGGGTCGTGGATTGATCCAAGATAATTTATATTGATTTATTTCTGTACATCAAACTGTGGACAACTAGCTGTAGGTTATTAACGAGGACTGCTGACTTAACAAACTCAAATCATTAAAAAGTAATAAAATATTTTGATCATACTTTGATATATATGTACATATTTGTATACGTTGGTGAATCGACCCGTGGCCAAGTCTTATTTTCGACAAAGGGAAAAATCTGTAAAAGTGAGTTATAGTCCCACTTTTAAAATCTAATATTTTTGGTATGAGAATACATGCAGTTTTATAAATGTTTTACAAAATAGACACAAGTACGTGAAACTACTTTCTATGGTTGAATGATCGAAGCCGAATATGCCCCTTTTTGCTTGGTAGCCTAAGAATTAGTAAACCGATCTACTAATTGACGCGAAACCTAAAGATAGATCTATTGGGCCTAACAAACCCCATCCAAAGTACCCGGATGCTTTAGTACTTCGAATTCGTTATTATCATGTCCGAAGGGTGTCCCGGAATGATGGGGATATTCTTATATTCATCTTGTTAATGTCGGTTACCAGGTGTTCACCATATGAATGATTTTTATCTCTATGTATGGGATGTGTATTGAAATATGAAATCTTGTGGTCTATTATTACGATTTGATATATATAGGTTAAACCTATAACTCACCAACATTTTTGTTGACGTTTAAAGCATGTTTATTCTCAGGTGATTATTAAGAAGATTCCGTTGTTGCATGCTAAATAAAGACAGGATTTGGAGTCTGCATGCTTGTATAATATTGTTTAAAACTGCATTCAGAGAATTAAATAAATGTGTAATATTATTGTAAACCATTATGTAATGGTCGTGTCTTAAACGTTACATTTTAGATTATCATTACTTGATAATCGACGTTATGCTTTTAAAACCTTTATCGATAAAATAAAGGTTATGGTTTGTCTTGAAAATCGAATGCAGCCTTTGAAAAAACGTCTCATATAGAGGTCAAAACCTCGCAACGAAATCAATTAATATGGAACGTTTATAATTGATATGAATGGGACATTTCAGTTGGTATCAGATCGTTGGTCTTAGAGAACCAGAAGAATTAGTTTATTTATCGTTTATTTATCGCTACGAGCAAGACTTCTCTAAGGCTTTCCCCTGTTCAAATCAGTTTATTTATCGAAAATTACATTTTACTATTTTTAAAGGTGAATTTTGCACTTTTAGATCTTACGATAAGTAATATCATCACATAAGAATTGTTGTGCATGTTTAAATACTACTATGATACTTGTTTGTATTTAATATTGTATTTAGGTACATCGAGAATCATGTTGGGGCTACTATCTCACAACTAGACATAAAACCTTGCTGCTTTGATAACGTCTTAGTTTTATTGTACGAGCATTTTTAGCCCCTTTTTTGTTTCTCTAGATTCATAACCTTATTTTTATTTTTATTTTCTAAATATCATATTGAATGCGAATATATGAGAGTGTAGTTTCGTTTTGATGATCATTAATGGCCACAAAACACATATTTCAAGTCACTAAATTTCCCACAAAATCGGGCAAAATTTTGTGGAGAATTTTTCAAAATATTTTCAATTGCAGATTAGGCCCATTTCGCAAGTTAACTAGAGAATGGCACTACGATAAAAACTTCCTTAAGTCTTTCCCCCGTTCGAAGCAGTTTAGATGCCAAAAATGACATTTTACTATTTTTAAAGGTGAATTTTGCACTTTTATCTTACGATAAATAATGCCTTCACGTGTGAATTGTTGTGCCTATTTAAATACCACTATGATACTTATTTTTATTTTATATTGCATTTAGGTACATCGAGAATCATGTTGGTGCTACTATCTCACAACTATCTACAAAACCTTGCTGCTTTAATAACATCTTGGTTTTACTGTTCGAGTATTTTTAGCCGCTTTTTTAATTCTCAAGATTCATAACTTTATTTTTGTTTTTGTTTCTAAATATCATATTGAATGCGAATATATGAGAGTGTAGTTTCATTTTGATGATAATTAATGGCCGCAAAACACATATTTGAAGTTACTACATTCCCACAAAATCGGGCAAAATTTTGTGGAGAATTTTTCAAAATATTTTCAATTGCAGATTATGCCCATTTTCGCAAGTTACCTAGATAACGGAGCTATGATCAAAACTTCCTTATGGATTTCCCCCGTTCGAAGCTTTTTAGATGCCAAAAATGACATTTTACTATTTTTAAAGGTGAATTTTGCACTTTTAGATCTTACGATAAATAATACCTTCACATGTGAATTGTTGTACCTGTTTAAATACTACTATGATACTTGTTTTTATTTAATATTGTATTTAGATACATCGAGAATCATGTTTGGGCTACTCTCCCACAACTAGCCACAAAACCTTGTTGCTTTGATAACGTCTTGGTTTTATCGTTCGAGTATTTTTAGCCCCTTTTTTATTTCTCTAGATTCATAACTTTATTTTTATTTTTATTTTCTAAATATCATATTGAATGCGAATATATGAGAGTGTAGTTTCGTTTTGATGATCATTAATGGCCGCAAAACACATATTTGAAGTCACTAAATTTCCCACAAAATCGGGCAAAATTTTGTGGAGAATTTTTCAAAATATTTTCAATTGTAGATTAGGCCTATTTCCGCAATATAACTAGAAAACAGCTCTACGATCAAAAATTCCTTAAGTCTTTCCCCTGTTCGAAGCAGTTTAGATGCCAAAAATGACATTTTACTATTTTTAAAGATGAATTCTGCACTTTTAGATCTTATGATAAATAATACCTTCACATGTGAATTGTTGTGCCTGTTTAAATACCACTATGATACTTGTTTTTATTTAATATTACATTTAGGTACATCGAGAATCATGTTGGGGCTACTATCTCAGAACTAACCACAAAACCTTGCTGCTTTAATAACGTCTTGGTTTTATTGTTCGAGTATTTTTAGCCGCTTTTTTATTTCTCAAGATTCTAACCTTATTTTTGTTTTTGTTTCTAAATATCATATTTAATGCGAATATATGAGAGTGTAGTTTCATTTTGATGATAATTAATGTCCGCAAAACACATATTTGAAGTCACTACATTCCCCACAAAATCGGGAAAAATTTTGTGGAGAATTTTCCAAAATATTTTCATTTACAGATTAGGCCCATTTTCGCAAGTTACCAAGAAAATGACACTACGATCAAAACTTCCTTAAGTCTTTCCACCTTTCGAAGCAGGTTTGTTGCCGAAAATGACATTTTACTATTTTTAAAGGTGAATTTTTCACTTTTAAATCTTACGATAAGTAATACCTTCACATGTGAATTTTTGTGCCTGTTTAAATACCACTATGATTTGCAACAAGTACTATAGCTATCATACTAATACTTGACCTAAGTTAGTTATTTATATCAACCTGCTTTATTTATAGGTCGGTGTTGTGATCATTCTTCATCACTATTTCATTTGCGGTTCACGTTTCTGTGTTATTAATTCGATTTCGTTAAGGTGAGTTATAGTCCCGCTTTTCATACTATTTAAAGTATTTTTGGGATGTGATTACATACATTTTGTTTTACGTTTAGACACAAGTGGCAATTAAATTTAAATTATTCATTATGAGTTGAACAAAAATATTCCCTAGTCTAGTAACTGTAATCACTGGTTTCTACTGGTGAACGCGAATCCTATGGATAGATCTATCGGGCTTGACAGCTCCCTTTCGGGCTAGTCGCGCTAGCAATTTATAATTGGAATGTATTAGTACTTCGTAATTATTTGAAGATACACCTGTTCAGTGTATATTTTGTTTGGTAAGGGTATGGAAATAGTTAAGTGGTTACCAGATGACTCATGGATTAATGGAATAATAGTTTAATGTTTTCTAACATTTTAAATCTTGTGGTCTAAAGTTTATTCGTTTATTTAAATCTATAATTCACTCAACAATTTTGTTGACAGTTTACTCGCATGTTTTCACATGTACTTGATTATTTGGGCTTCCGCTATGTTAGAGTGTCTGCATGCATTTGGGCAGATTTTATGAAACATTAAACTTGCATTCTCTTTTTATTTATTTAAACTGTGGGTGTTGGTTGACATTGTTTTGGTCAACTTTGGATATTTTAATAAGTTGAGTTTGTTTAGAACTACTTATTTTGGTAAATTTCCTTTTTGGAAAACTTTTTGAATAAAGAATGCAATGTTGTTTAATAAATTCATTTAAAGTTCGATCAAGCTATGGGACCAAGTGAAGGAGCCGTTAAGGGTACTTGACAGGGCCATCACATCAATAGTTCCCGAACTCCCACTAGAACCTGTATTCACATCAACAGACTCATCAAGCATAACTGGACTATGATTAGAATTAACCGTTACCTTGGTACCATACAACGAGCTTTGATCAAAAGTAACATCTCTACTACGAATCACCTTCCTCACCTCATTGTCCCAACTTCTATAACCCATGTCATCCAACCCATAACTGATAAAAGTACAACTTCTTGATTTAGCTTCAAGCTTGTCTTTGTCAATGTCTTTGGTTTTCACATACACATTACAACCGAAAACCCTTAAGTGAGCCAAACTCACCTTTTTACCGGTCCACTCTTCCTCTGGAATTTGAAATTCTAACGGTGTTGAGGGTCCTCTATTAATCAAATAAGCTGCCGTGTTCATGGCATCTGCCCAAAACATCTTTGGTAGACCCGCATGTAACCGCATACTCCTAACCCGCTCATTGAGTGTACGGTTCATGCGTTCGGCAACCCCATTGTGTTGTGGTGTTTCCGTAACTATTTTCAACATACGAATACCATGTTCCGTACAATAGTCTATAAATACTTTGCGGTTGTATTCTCCTCCATTGTCAGATTTCAAGCACTTAACTTTCAAGTTAGTCTCGTTTTCAACTGCAGCTCTCCACACTTTAAAGGTAGCAAATACATCAGATTTAACTTTAAGAAAGTAAACCCATACCTTTCTAGTGGAGTCATCAATGAAGGTGACATAGTAGCGGGAACCACCATGCGAATCAACCGATGTAGGTCCATAGACATCGGAATGAACAAGTTCAAGCTTCTCCTTCTTTGGCGCAATCCTCAATTTCTCGAATGATACCTTCTTTTGTTTCCCTAAAGTACATGGCTCATAAAACCTGATATCCACCTTCTTCAAACCCGGAATCTTCCCATTAGAGACTAGCAACTTCATTCCCTTCTCACCCATATGTAGTGACCCGAACTTTTCCATGTTTATATATATTAATTGAGATTGATATTTACATGATTAAATGTTTCCAATATGTTAAGCAATCAAACTTGTTAAGACTTGATTAATTGAAATATGTTTCATATAGACAATTGACCACCCAAGTTGACCGGTGATTCACGAACGTTAAAACTTGTAAAAACTATATGATGACATATATATGGATATATATATATAGTTAACAAGATACTATGATAAGTAAACATATCATTAAGTATATTAACAATGAACTACATATGTAAAAACAAGACTACTAACTTAATAATTTTTAAACGAGACATATATGTAACGATTATCGTTGTAACGACATTTAATGTATATATATCATATTAAGAGATATTCATACATGATAATATCATGATAATATAATAATTTAAAATCTCATTTGATATTATAAACATTGGGTTAACAACATTTAACAAGATCGTTAACCTAAAGGTTTCAAAACAACACTTACATGTAACGACTAACGATGACTTAACGACTCAGTTAAAATGTATATACATGTAGTGTTTTAATATGTATTTATACACTTTTGAAAGACTTCAATACACTTATCAAAATACTTCTACTTAACAAAAATGCTTACAATTACATCCTCGTTCAGTTTCATCAACAATTCTACTCGTATGCACCCGTATTCGTACTCGTATAATACACAGCTTTTAAATGTATGTACTATTGGTATATACACTCCAATGATCAGCTCTTAGCAGCCCATGTGAGTTACCTAACACATGTGGGAACCATCATTTCGCAACTAGCATGAAATATCTCATAAAATTACAAAAATATGAGTAATCATTCATGACTTATTTACATGAAAACAAAATTACATATCCTTTATATCTAATCCATACACCAACGACCAAAAACACCTACAAACACTTTCATTCTTCAATTTTCTTCATCTAATTGATCTCTCTCAAGTTCTATCTTTAAGTTCTAAGTGTTCTTCATATATTCTACAAGTTCTAGTTACATAATATCAAGAATACTTTCAAGTTTGCTAGCTCACTTCCAATCTTGTAAGGTGATCATCCAACCTCAAGAAATCTTTGTTTCTTACAGTAGGTTATCATTCTAATACAAGGTAATAATCATATTCAAACTTTAGTTCAATTTCTATAACTATAACAATCTTATTTCAAGTGATGATCTTACTTGAACTTGTTTTCGTGTCACGATTCTGCTTCAAGAACTTCGAGCCATCCAAGGATCCGTTGAAGCTAGATCCATTTTTGTCTTTTCTAGTAGGTTTATCCAAGGAACTTAAGGTAGTAATGATGTTCATAACATCATTCGATTCATACATAAAAAGCTATCTTATTCGAAGGTTTAAACTTGTAATCACTAGAACATAGTTTAGTTAATTCTAAACTTGTTCGCAAATAAAAGTTAATCCTTCTAACTTGACTTTTAAAATCAACTAAACACATGTTCTATATCTATATGATATGCTAACTTAATGATTTATGTAGCGACCCGACCAAAATCGTCATTGACGGCGCCGTCTACTTAGGTCCCGTTACGTGGTCATAAGTCTTTAAAACAACGTTTGACCAAAAGATATGTCGCATTCATTTCAAATGTAAAGATTGTTCAAAGTTTACAAGAATAGTTCCACCACAAGTTACGATACAAAGTTTTAAGTACAAATGAAACTTATGCGACACAATTTAAAAGTAGCCAAAAGACGCTCCATGTATGCATATATACTCAACACCCAATGCAAGTATCAAAATAATGAGCGGAAGCATGTATCATGTATCGTTCAAGGACCTGAGAAAAACATAGAAATCTGTCAACGAAAACGTTGGTGAAATCATAGGTTTAAGTAAGTAAGTACAAGTGAACCACAAGATTTGCATCAATGAAATAATAGTAATACATTCCAAAAGTTTGTTTCACGAGCACCCAATTATCAATGCTTAACATTCCTTCCATAGAACCCCATCACTTAGTGCTAGAACATACACTGTTTCTCGAAAATATATTTCATTCGTAAACGGTAGCGAACTGTTTAAATGAGGGTTTGTCAAACCCATATGGATCCATACAACATAAGTTCTCGCTTACACCCGGCAAGTGTAACTAATGATAATCGAATTGAGGATTTTGTTCTAAACTCGTATGTAGAATGTTTGTTTTCCTGTACTTGTGTTCACTTAGTAAAGAAATGTTTATGTTTTCTCATCCCAAATGTAAGTTCAAAAAGAGTAAAAGTGGGACTATGATCTCACCTTGAGTGCACGAGTAGTAAAGTACTTCAACAAGTAAACGTGTGCAAAGAACAATGCTAATCTTGACCTAAACAATAGGTTGTATCAATAACGGTAAACACGATAGGTCAAAGATGTTCAATTAGTCCTATGGCTCGTTACGACTCGATTATGTAGCATGTGAATCAAATTGTCACGTTTCATGCAAGATACAAGTATAAAAGCATGTTAGAACGATTGCACAAACGTTTGGTTAAGTTTGACTAAAAGTCAAACTTGGTCAAAGTCAAAGTCAACGGGGTCGGGTCGGGTATCCGACAATTTTTCTAAGTTATATAATCATATATGAGCATGTTGGCCAAGTTTCATGTTAATCGGAGGTCCGTAGCATAGCAAACATTTTACGTCAAATGACCAAGCAAAACAGCCCATTTTAGTGTATCAGGACGGTGTCCCAAAATCAGGACGGTGTCCCAATATGAAGAGTGGGACGGCGTCCCAAAATCAGGACGGCGTCCCAATGGGCATTCAGGTCCTGTTTGCAGAAAACACAAGTGCACGACCCAAACTTCAAACAATCACAATTTATGATCCGCAAACAATTAGAACATGTATCTTATATCACCGGAAAGCTCTTTCGACAAGGAACGCAACTAAGCACTTTTCATCAAGCAAAAACATCATATACAATAACCAAAATCCCATCAAGTGACCAACAAAGGTTTATTTTCAAGTTTCAAGTTCATCAATTGCAATTTAAGTTTCGGGAATCCAATTTATACATATGATATGCCGTTTTGAAGGTAATGAAATGTGTAATACAACTAAACACTTATCAATAACATTAATAAGCATTCAACGCATCAAAAGTTCGTTTTAAGAGTTGTCAAACCCTAACCAAACCTCAAAATCACTAATCATGTTAATGTAAGGTTTTCATGTCAATCAACACACCAAAACGAAGCTATTGAAGTAACTAACACTTTGAACACACCAACATTAACATCTAAACACATTTCATCATCCAAAATCAAAGATTAAGCATACACTTTTCATTTTCAAGCTAGTTACACCAAAACATCAAGATCGAGCATACAAATCATATATTCATGTTATACACGAGCCATAGACACTAACTAACAACATATCAAGTCAAAAACACGAATTTGAGAAATCTAGAGTTTTAGAAATGTTACCCAAAATCGATGAAGTTATTATCAAATCGTAGAGAATGACGAGAGGATTAAGAATATGTAGTCGGATTTGTTGTGAGCTTCCAAGATTGAATTTAGATGATGAATGAATGGAATGGGTTTGTGTGTGTTCTTGCTAGAGAGAAAGAGAGAGAGATGGAGATGGTTGAATGGTGGTGATTGGGGTGGACTAGGTGACCTAGTCAACTAGTTTGCCCCGTGTCAATTTTAGTCCCTCGAGTTTGTAGTCGGGTGCGAAAATTACCTAAACGGAATATGTTAAAACGCGTATTAACGGGAGATGTTATAAATATATAACGGAGTTTAAATTAGTATAACGGAAAAGAAAATGGAAAAAAAAAAGGCAGGATGTTACATTACCTACTCCTTAAAAGAAATTTCGTCCCGAAATTTAAGTAGGCGTAGTAGTCGTTGTTTCTTCCTCGAGATCTTGCGTTTCCGAATTCACGAATAGATGAGGATACTTCCTTTGCATTTGATCTTGTCTTTCCCAAGTAAACTCGGGTTCCCTTTTGGTGTTCCAACGGACTTTAACAATCAGGATTCGGCTTTGTTTTAATGTCTTGACGGAGGTGTCCACAATTTCAACCGGTTCCTCCACAAAATGAAGTTTGTCATCAATAGTAAGTTCCTCGAGAGGAATGACGATATCGGGTTCGGCAAGACACTTCTTCAAGTTAGATACATGGAAAGTAGGATGAACGGAGTTCAATTGAGGCGGAAGATCTAAACGATAAGCAACGGTTCCAATACGCTCCAAGATTTCGAAAGGACCAATATACCTTGGATTCAGCTTCCCGCGTTTCCCAAAACGGATTACACCTTTCCAAGGAGCGACTTTTAACATTACTCGGTCACTGACTTGAAATTCAAGATCGTTGCGTCGTTTGTCGGTATAGCTCTTTTGACGACTTCGGGCCGTCCTAAGCCTATCTCGGATTTGAACGATTTTCTCGGTGGTTTCGTGAATGAGTTCGGGTCCGGTGATTTGCACGTCGCCTACCTCGGCCCAACAAAGAGGTGAACGACATTTGCGGCCATATAGCGCTTCAAAAGGTGCGGCTTTAATACTCGCGTGATAACTATTGTTGTAAGAGAAATCGGCGAGAGGTAAGTGCTTGTCCCAAGCTTTTCCGAAATCAACCACGCAAGCTCGTAACATGTCCTCTAAGGTTTGAATTGTACGTTCGCTTTGTCCATCGGTTTGAGGATGATATGCGGTGCTCATGTCTAAACGCGTTCCCAATGCTTCTTGCAATGTACGCCAAAATCTAGAAACGAAACGGCCATCTCGGTTCTGAGATAATCGATAAAGGTACACCGTGTCGGGCTACGATCTCCTTAATGTAAAGTTGTGCAAGTTTCTCCATTTTGTCCGTTTCTTTCATGGCCAGGAAGTGTGCGGATTTGGTGAGACGGTCAACAATAACCCAAATGGTATCATAACCGCCCGTCATTTTTGGTAGTTTGGTGATAAAATCCATCGTTATTCTTTCCCACTTCCATTGCGGGATCTCGGGTTGTTGAAGTAGTCCGGACGGTCTTTGGTGTTCGGCTTTGACTTTGGAACATGTCAAACACTTGGAAACATAAGTAGCTACGTCCCTTTTGATGTTCGGCCACCAATATAGCTGTTTAAGGTCATGGTACATCTTATTGGCACCGGGGTGAATCGAGTATCGTGACTTATGGGCTTCGTCTAAAATAAGGCTTCGTAGGTCCCCATAACTAGGCACCCAAATCCTTCCGGCGTAATATCGGAGTCCGGTCTCCCTAATTTCGAATCGAGAGACGAGAATGTTCAAGAGCTCGTGTGAAAGGTTTTCATCCTTGAGAGCCTCATCTTGGGCTACCCGAATTTGGCTATTAAGGTTCGTGTGAATGGTGATGTTTAAGGCTCGGACACGAAGAGGCACCGCTCTTTCTTTTCGACTTAAGGCATCGGCTACTACGTTTGCCTTCCCGGGATGGTAACGAAGTTCGCAATCGTAATCATTTAAGGTTTCAATCCACCTTCGTTGTCTCATGTTTAGTTGCTTTTGATCGAAGATGTGTTGGAGACTTTTGTGATCGGTAAAGATAGTACTCTTGGTTCCATAAAGATAGTGTCTCCACATTTTAAGTGCAAAGACAACGGCTCCGAGTTCGAGATCATGTGTCGTGTAGTTTCGTTCATGAATTTTGAGTTGTCGAGAAGCATAAGAAATGACTTTCGTTCGTTGCATCAACACACACCCAAAACCATGTTTCGAGGCGTCGCAATACACAACAAAATCATCGTTGCCTTCGGGAAGTGACAAGATAGGAGCGGTGGTAAGCTTTGTCTTCAAGATTTGGAACGCGGATTCTTGCTCGGTCGCCCAAATGAATTTCTTTCCCTTGTGAGTTAAAGCGGTTAGGGGACGAGCAACCAAAGAAAAATCCTTGATGAATCTACGGTAGTATCCGGCGAGACCCAAGAATTGACGAATGTGAGTAGGAGTAGTAGGAGTCTCCCATTTGCTAATGGCTTCGATTTTTGTTGGATCGACTTTAATACCTTGGTCACTTACAACATGACCAAGAAATTGAACTTCCTTTAACCAAAATTCACACTTGGAGAATTTGTCATAGAGTTGTTCTTGTCTTAAAAGTTCAAGCACAAGTCGGAGGTGTTCCTCGTGTTCTTCTTCGCTTTTTGAATAGACTAAAATATCATCGATGAACACGATAACGAATTTGTCAAGATACGGTTTGCACACGCGGTTCATAAGATCCATGAACACCGCCGGTGCGTTAGTGAGACCAAATGGCATGACGAGGAATTCATAACTACCATAACGAGTCCGGAAAGCGGTTTTGGAGACATCTTCCCCCTTAACCCTTAATTGATGATAACCCGAGCGGAGATCGATTTTTGAATATACACAAGACCCTTGTAGTTGATCAAAGAGGTCATCGATGCGAGGAAGAGGATATCGGTTCTTAACCGTCAATTTATTTAGTTCACGATAATCAATGCACATTCGTAGGGATCCGTCTTTCTTTTTAACAAACAAAATCGGAGCGCCCCAAGGTGAATGGCTAGGTTGGATAAAACCACGATCAAGTAGTTCTTGGATTTGACTTTGCAATTCTTGCATTTCGGATGGAGCGAGTCTATATGGTGCACGTGCTACGGGTGCGGCTCCCGGGATAAGATCGATTTGGAATTCTACCTGTCGATGAGGTGGAAGACCCGGCAATTCGTCGGGAAATACATCGAAAAAGTCACTAACAATTGGCACATCATCGATATGCTCATCATCGGACTCGACTTTCTTAACGTGGGCAAGGATCGCAAAACAACCCTTACGGAGTAGTTTTCTAACTTTAAGGCACGAAACGAGGTTGAGTCTGGTGCAACTCTTATCGCCATAAACAATCAAAGGTTCACCATTCTCGATAGGAATTCGGATTGCGTTAAGATCACAAAGGATGTGAGATTTCGTTTTGACTAACCAATTCATACCGATTATTACATCAAAGCTTCCTAGTTCTATGGGTATCAAGTCAATTTCAAATTCTTTACCCAAAATGTTTATCGTACACCCCCGGTAATATGTGTCGGCACTTAATAGTTTCCCGTTAGCCACTTCAATGGTATAAGTGGTATCTAATGGAAGAGGTGGAGTGCTAAAAGAATGAGTCAAAGTCTTGGATACAAAGCATTTATCGGCACCCGAATCGAATAAGCAAGAGACATAAGAATTGTTGAGAAGAAACGTACCCGTGACTAGTTCAGTGTCATCCCGGGCTTCCTCGGTGTTGATGTTGAAAGCTCGGACGCGCGTATTGGGGTTATCTTTCTTCTTTGGGCATGCATTTCTATAATGACCCGTTTAGCCACATTCGTAACAAGTGCCCGTCTTTGGTGCATTGGGCCACTTTCGAGCGATGGGAGTGGCACTTTTACAATCGTTGGCCTTATGACCAACTCCTTGGCACCGATGGCAAATTAACTTACTACATTCGCCAAAGCGATGTTTGTTGCATTTGTTGCAAAGAGGTAGGTTCCCGGCATAACCTTTCTTGCCGTCGGAGGTGAAAGATTTCTTAGCAAAGTTGTTGTTGCTTGATTGGGAGGGTTCCCACTTTCTTTTTTTGCCGCCCGATTTATCCTCGGCCTTAGGTGCCGGAACTACGATTTCGTCAACCGTTTCTATCAATTTGCGGGCCATGTTCAAAGCTTCTTGATGATTAGTGGGTTTGGATGACATTACTCCGTGTTTGATACTCTTTGGAAGACCATCCATGTAAAGTTCAACCCTTAAAGCTTCGGGGTTCACAAGATTTGGGCACATCAAGGCTAGTTCGGAAAATCGTTGATTATAAGCCTTGAGATCATTTCCGATCGCCTTTAAAGTTCTTAGCTCTTGTTCGAGCCTTCGGGTTTCTTCACGAGGGAAATATTCGACAATCATCTTTTCCCTCAAGTCGGCCCAAGAGAGAGCGTGAGCTTCATCGGTACCCACCGATTGTACATAAGTATTCCACCATGTAAGAGCAACACCGGCGAAGGTGTGAGTGGAGTATTTGACCTTGTCTTGGTCCCGACAACCGCTTATGCTAAAGACGGCTTCCGTTTGCTCAAACCATCGGGTGAACACGACCGGTCCCCCGGTTCCATCAAAAGTGTGAGGTTTGCACCCCATGAAAGCTTTATAGGAGCATCCTTCGTTTGAGTTACCGGCTCCATTGTTGTTGTTGTTGTTGTTGTGGTTGTTATTATTGTTGTTGTTGGATGAGTGACCGGCCATGGCCGCATCTACGGCGGTAGCTATCATCCGTTCGAGAGCTTGTTCGGGAGTTTCATTGCGGCGTACACGACGAGGTGCCATTGTTCCTTCAAGACACAAGAATATCATTGATTAGTATTCTCAATAATACTAACCGTGATATAGAATAAAGATAAAGAGAAGTTTTTCCTCGACTCGCCTTAAATTCTTTAAGTCATAATGTCGGAACGTTCATATGAGTCACCGTAATATAATCCCGAAAATTATATTACCCTGATTCATATGTGCATTCGACATTATTCTATAAAGTCAAGGTGGCGTATCAATCAAATTAAACAACGTGAGATTAAGATGAACTAAGAGTAGATATGAGTAGAAGCGTTCGAGTATAAATGCACAAGTAGTCAAGTAATTCCTACTTCAAGTCTATATGCCGGTTGTAGTCTAGACTCACCAATGTACCCTATGACTCGAGGTTGACACCAATGAACTCTAAATCCCTACAACCAACGCTCTGATACCATCTGTAGCGACCCGACCAAAATCGTCATTGACGGCGCCGTCTACTTAGGTCCCGTTACGTGGTCATAAGTCTTTAAAATAACGTTTGACCAAAAGATATGTCGCATTCATTTCAAATGTAAAGATTGTTCAAAGTTTACAAGAATAGTTCCACCACAAGTTATGATACAAAGTTTTAAGTACAAATGAAACTTATGCGACACAATTTAAAAGTAGCCAAAAGACGCTCCATGTATGCATATATACTCAACACCCAATGCAAGTATCAAAATAATGAGTGGAAGCATGTATCATGTATCGTTCAAGGACCTGAGAAAAACATAGAAATCTGTCAACGAAAACGTTGGTGAAATCATAGGTTTAAGTAAGTAAGTACAAGTGAACCACAAGATTTGCATCAATGAAATAATAGTAATACATTCCAAAAGTTTGTTTCACGAGCACCCAATTATCAATGCTTAACATTCCTTCCATAGAACCTCATCACTTAGTGCTAGAACATACACTGTTTCTCGAAAATATATTTCATTCGTAAACGGTAGCGAACCGTTTAAATGAGGGTTTGTCAAACCCATATGGATCCATACAACATAAGTTCTCGCTTACACCCGGCAAGTGTAACTAATGATAATCGAATTGAGGATTTTGTTCTAAACTCGTATGTAGAATGTTTGTTTTCCTGTACTTGTGTTCACTTAGTAAAGAAATGTTTATGTTTTCTCATCCCAAATGTAAGTTCAAAAAGAGTAAAAGTGGGACTATGATCTCACCTTGAGTGCACGAGTAGTAAAGTACTTCAACAAGTAAACGTGTGCAAAGAACAATGCTAATCTTGACCTAAACAATAGGTTGTATCAATAACGGTAAACACGATAGGTCAAAGATGTTCAATTAGTCCTATGGCTCGTTACGACTCGATTATGTAGCATGTGAATCAAATTGTCACGTTTCATGCAAGATACAAGTATAAAAGCATGTTAGAACGATTGCACAAACGTTTGGTTAAGTTTGACTAAAAGTCAAACTTGGTCAAAGTCAAAGTCAACGGGGTCGGGTCGGGTATCCGACAATTTTTCTAAGTTATATAATCATATATGAGCATGTTGGCCAAGTTTCATGTTAATCGGAGGTCCGTAGCATAGCAAACATTTTACGTCAAATGACCAAGCAAAACAGCCCATTTTAGTGTATCAGGACGGTGTCCCAAAATCAGGACGGTGTCCCAATATGAAGAGTGGGACGGCGTCCCAAAATCAGGACGGCGTCCCAATGGGCATTCAGGTCCTGTTTGCAGAAAACACAAGTGCACGACCCAAACTTCAAACAATCACAATTTATGATCCGCAAACAATTAGAACATGTATCTTATATCACCGGAAAGCTCTTTCGACAAGGAACGCAACTAAGCACTTTTCATCAAGCAAAAACATCATATACAATAACCAAAATCCCGTCAAGTGACCAATAAAGGTTTATTTTCATGTTTCAAGTTCATCAATTGCAATTTAAGTTTCGGGAATCCAATTTATACATATGATATGCCGTTTTGAAGGTAATGAAACGTGTAATACAACTAAACACTTATCAATAACATTAATAAGCATTCAACGCATCAAAAGTTCGTTTTAAGAGTTGTCAAACCCTAACCAAACCTCAAAATCACTAATCATGTTAATGTAAGGTTTTCATGTCAATCAACACACCAAAACGAAGCTATTGAAGTAACTAACACTTTGAACACACAAACATTAACATCTAAACACATTTCATCATACAAAATCAAATATTAAGCATACACTTTTCATTTTCAAGCTAGTTACACCAAAACATCAAGATCGAGCATACAAATCATATATTCATGTTATACACGAGCCATAGACACTAACTAACAACATATCAAGTCAAAAACACGAATTTGAGAAATCTAGAGTTTTAGAAATGTTACCCAAAATCGATGAAGTTAGTATCAAATCGTAGAGAATGACGAGAGGATTAAGAATATGTAGTCGGATTTGTTGTGAGCTTCCAAGATTGAATTTAGATGATGAATGAATGGAATGGGTTTGTGTGTGTGTTCTTGCTAGAGAGAAAGAGAGAGAGATGGAGATGGTTGAATGGTGGTGATTGGGGTGGACTAGGTGACCTAGTCAACTAGTTTGCCTCGTGTCAATTTTAGTCCCTCGAGTTTGTAGTCGGGTGCGAAAATTACCTAAACGGAATATGTTAAAACGCGTATTAACGGGAGATGTTATAAACATATAACGGAGTTTAAATTAGTATAACAGAAAATAAAATGGAAAAAAAAGGCAGGATGTTACAATTTAAAACCTGGAAACACGAAAAACAGTGTAAAACCGAATTTGCGCCGTCGTAGTAACACCGCGGGCTGTTTTGGGTTAGTTAATTAAAAACTATGATAAACTTTGATTTAAAAGTTGTTATTCTGAGAAAATGATTTTTATTATGAACATGAAACTATATCCAAAAATTATGGTTAAACTCAAAGTAGAAGTATGTTTTCTAAAATGGTCATCTAGACGTCGTTCTTTCGACTGAAATGACTACCTTTACAAAAATGACTTGTAACTTATTTTTCCGACTATAAACCTATACTTTTTCTATTTAGATTCATAAAATAGAGTTCAATATGAAACCATAGCAATTTGATTCACTCAAAACATATTTAAAATGAAGAAGTTATGGGTAAAACAAGATTGGATAATTTTTCTCATTTTAGCTACGTGAAAATTGGTAACAAATCTATTCCAACCATAACTTAATCAACTTGTATTGTATATGATGTAATCTTGAGATACCATAGACAAGTATACAATGTTTCGACCTATCATGTCGACACATCTATATATATTTAGGAACAACCATAGACACTCTATATGTGAATGTTGGAGTTAGCTATACAGGGTTGAGGTTGATTCCAAAATATATATAGTTTGAGTTGTGATCAATACTGAGATACGTATACACTGGGTCGTGGATTGATTCAAGATAATATTTATCGATTTATTTCTGTACATCTAACTGTGGACAACTAGTTGTAGGATACTAACGAGGACAGCTGACTTAATAAACTTAAAACATCAAAATATATTAAAAGTGTTGTAAATATATTTTGAACATACTTTGATATATATGTATATATTGTTATAGGTTTGTGAATCAACCAGTGGCCAAGTCTTACTTCCCGACGAAGTAAAAATTTGTGAAAGTGAGTTATAGTCCCACTTTTAAAATCTAATATTTTTGGGATGAGAATACATGCAGGTTTTATAAATGATTTACAAAATAGACACAAGTACATGAAACTACATTCTATGGTTGAATTATCGAAATCGAATATGCCCCTTTTTATTAAGTCTGGTAATCTAAGAATTAGGGAACAGACACCCTAATTGACGCGAATCCTACAGATAGATCTATTGGGCCTAACAAACCCCATCCAAAGTACCGGATGCTTTAGTACTTCGAAATTTATATCATATCCGAAGGGTGTCCCGGAATTATGAGGATATTCTTATATATGCATCTGTTAATGTCGGTTACCATGTTTTCACCATATGAATGACTTTTATCTCTATGTATGGGATGTGTATTGAAATATGAAATTTTGTGGTCTATTATTATGATTTGATATATATAGGTTAAACCTATAACTCACCAACATTTTTGTTGACGTTTTAAGCATGTTTATTCTCAGGTGATTATTAAGAGCTTCCGCTGTCGCATACTTAAATAAGGACGAGATTTGGAGTCCATGCTTGTATGATATTGTGTAAAAACTGCATTCAAGAAACTTATTTTGTTGTAACATATTTGTATTGTAAACCATTATGTAATGGTCGTGTGTAAACAGGATATTTTAGATTATCATTATTCGATAATCTACGTAAAACTTTTTAAACCTTTATTGATGAAATAAAGGTTATGGTTTGTTTTAAAATGAATGCAGTCTTTGAAAAACGTCTCATATAGAGGTCAAAACCTCGCAACGAAATCAATTAATATGGAACGTTTTTAATCAATAAGAACGGGACATTTCACCATATGCCCTAATCTTCGGTGCCATAGAGTAGAATCGGCCCCTAGATCTCTTGTCATATTAACCTCATCATCATCGAATACCTCAACCATGTATAAAGTTCCCCTTTTTTGTCCCGATGCCACGACTTGACCATCCTTTTGAACACGCCATTTGCGATCACCGAAGGTAGTATGATTACCTTCTTCATCCAATTGACCTATATAGATTAGCTTCCTTTTCAAATCCGGAATATACCTCACATCTTTCAAGGTCCAATTGGAACCATTGGATGTCTTCAAAATCACATCTCCAATGCCTCTTATGTCTAAGCGTTTGTCATCCGCCAATCTCACCTTCCCCCCATATGCCTTAAAATTCTTCATCATCTCCTTACTAGGATTAGCATGGAATGATGCGCCTGAATCCATGATCCAAGCTTCAACCAAATTTTCAATATACCACACCAAAGCGTCATCCGTATCCTCGAAAGTGAAGTTCACCCTAGCTTTATCTAACTTTGGATTCTTACATTGAGTGCTAAAGTGACCCTTTTGATTGCAATTCCAATAAACCGCAGATTCTCGGTCCCTAGAGTTATACCTCCTTTTGAATTTCTTACCCTTCTTCGTACCCTTATCGTTCTTCCTGCCCCTGTCGGTATTTAAGTGCGACCCTGATGATTCTCCGGAATTCCTCCTACGAGTTTCTTCCCCTAGAATTAAATCATTGATCCCCTCAAGCTTGAGCTTAGTGGTTCCTGTGGAACTATTAACTGCAGTATCCGTAACCGACCAACTTTCACGCAAAGACGAAAGCAAAATCATTGCCTGAAGTTCATCATCAAACACAATCTCCACCGAGGCCAATCTTGTAATGAGATTGTTGAAATCATTGATATGATCTGCAGCACATGCACCTTCTTTCATCTTTTGGTTGAACAATTGACGCATGAGAAAAACCTTGTTAGCAACGTTAGGTTTTTCATACATGCTTGTAAGTGCCTTTAAGGACCCAAACGTAGTCTTCTCGTTAATAACGTTGTAAGCAACGTTTTTTGCAAGAGAAATCCTAACCGCCCCTAAAGCTTGGCGATCTAGGAGATCCCAATCTTCTTGTTTAACGCTATCATGCTTCTTCTCTTAAAGTGGTAAGTGTAATTTTTTCTGGTACAAATAGTCTTCTATTTGCATCTTCCAAAACTTAAAATCTTTTCCATCGAACCGATCAATCTTAAACTTTCCTTCTTCCACCATCGTGCCCAATATGAACCTTGTGCTCTAGATACCAGTTGTTAGGAATTTATGGACCCAACAACGATCACAAATCAAAAGATTGTGATCCCACGAACGACAAACGAAAAGAATAAAGTAAAAAAAGTAAACGACACAAGAAATTACGTGGTTATATGCAATTGGTTTGATTGCTTTAGTCCACGGCCAACTAGAGTGATTTTTATTGATATTTTCGTGCATATGATACAGGGTTACAATAAGATGTATTTTTAGGCATACAACGACTTAAGGAGCAAGTAAAATTAATTCTGGAAGTTTCCTTCCCGTCAGACCACCTGCGACGCACCCAGGACGGGCTGCATCGCGTCTTCACGTGTAAACTCAAAACAGTAGGTTTTCCTTTACTTGTCTCTCGTTTGAGCTATAGGCCGCAGCGCACCTTTATCTGCACCCGAACATCTCCTTTCATTTTGATATCCTTCACACATCTGACAGATGTTTTCTTAAATTAATTGTTATAATGAGACGAACATAGCAACTTTTACATATATTGTAGGTTCGCACCAAATAATTTGTTTCTACAAAAAGTAAATCGAAACATCTCTAAGATTAGGGATGGCAATGGATCGAATATGGATCGAGTGAGGTCGTACCCATATCCATATACATTTAGTTTTTGTTCATTTATATCCATATCATTCAATTTTAGTTCATCCATCCATATCCATATCCATATCCAATGGATTAAATGGTTTAGTGAATATTCATTGGATATTCAAAAAATGTTATAATATTTCGTAATATGTTATTAAAATAAAACCGTAATATAACAAAAATGTATATAATGTGGCATAATTAAAATATTTTCATAAGAACGTGTAATCTTTGTCGAAGATATAACATAATTTGTTAAACTTACTATAAAACATATACTATGATAAATTAAATGTGTAATTTGTATCTATATTTGATTATATATACGTGTTTTATTGTAATATTTTATGGTTAATTCTTTATATAATTTCAAGAAAAATATACGTGTTTTATTGGATAATGTTCGATGCCCGCTTTGTGACGACAATCTCAAGTCGGTAAACCATATTCTTATATTTTGTAAACACACATATCAGATATGGAACCGAGTGTACAAATGGTGGAATCTTGATAACTTCTCAAACCTTGGTATCGATGAAATCCTACGAGGTAATTCATCACGAGCCATGTCATCATATGGAACTTCTTTGTGGTAATCGGTAGAGTGGGTAAGTGCATACATAATTTGAAAGAACCAGAATAACAAGATCTTCAACGTGTTGGAATGGCCCGGTTGCGCTGAATGAAATTCAAATTGTCTCCTTCGATTGGATTTCGCGTAGATCAAAAAGTGTCAACATTGATTGGTCTACATGGTTAACCAAACCCGAGACGTATCTTGTATGATTGTTTAATATGTGGATGGGGTTGCACCCTAGGCATCCCTATTCATGTTAGTTTCGTGTTTGTATCTAGTTTTGTCTCGTGTTTTGGCTTTGGGTTGTCTTGTACATTGTAACTCATTTCATTAATAAAATTCGGACTTTTTTTGCCGTTGGTCCCTCGATTATACTCCAAAAAGTGGACAGTATCCCTTTTGTTTTTTTCTACTTACAGCATCCCTCTATTTCTAAAATTTGTGTTTCAGTGTCCCTCCGTCAACCAACCGTCAACTTTGAACGTTTAGTCCCATCACGTGCATGAAACGTGATGGGTAATTTCTCCTTTTTTATCATCTGGCTATATTATACCTAAATTGAAAACCCTAATTCCTTATTTCACACAGCATCCTCTCGTTTGTCTAATAAAAATTAAAAATTGAAGATCATAACCGCTATGTCTTGGCATATTCGTACACCAGAGTTGGATTCAAAGTCAATCGATGACATATACGGTATGTATTTATATACTTATATACTTTAAAATGTGCAATTGCAGATATAAGAACCCTAGACCCGATTGAACCCTAAATTTTAAAAAAAAAAAAAATTGCAGATTGTTACCCTGATTTGTCACAATTATCTTACATCATGGTGGTTATCTAATGAAAAAAGGGTCTGGACTGGTTTATAGTGGTCAAACCACCTACATTGACTGTTTTGATGTACAAAGATATAGGATAATGCACTTGAATGCAATTCTTAGGGAATTAGGTTATGTTTATGAAAAAGTGGTTACATTTAGGTATCTTGAACCGAATAAACCGTTGGATGTCGGATTACAACTTTTAGTTGACCATGAAGATATTACCAGGATGCTTATGCACATGGAAATTGACTCTTCAATTAGGCAATTTAATGTGTATGTTGAGCATGAGAATACAACTGAAAAGAGGTTACTAATTAAAGAAAATGATGATGACCTTCCTAATGAAGAAAATGATGATATCCCATCTAATGAAGAAAATGAAGCTGAAGATAGTGATTATTTAGATGATGAGGATCATTACATTGAAGATGCTGATGTAGACATGAAAGCATTCAGGTTTAACATTGATAAAGACATTGAGTTTATGGGCAATGGTTCTAAGGTGTTCAACAATGATGAGGTAGAAACAAAAGTGGATTGTGAGGTAGAGGAATTGAATCTTGAAGGGTTTGAGAGTTATGATGATGAAAGTGATGAGGAAGCAGTTACGAAAAAGAAAATTAGTTGCATAAAACAACAAGTTGAAGGCAATGCAGAAATAGGAAAGACCTTCTTTTATCTAGGACAGAAGTTTGAATCTAAAGAAGAGGTTAGGGATGCAGTTATACACCATGCTGTTGAAACTAGGAGGAAACTTGTTTTTGTTAAGAATGATAACAAAAGGATTAGGGTGAGATGTGAAGGACTTGTAACTAAACATGTTGTTGAAAATTCAAAGTCAAACACTGAGGATGGTAGTCAAAAGAGTGATGTGGGACCTAGTGTGGTGGGAAGAAAGAGATGTGTGAGGAAAAAAAGAATTAAAGTCGATTTAGGTAGAATGAAAAAGGACAAAACAGTGAAGGGTAAATCCAAGAAAGTTGATAAGGTGAAATCTTCTTGCTCCCCAAAAAAAAAAAAAAAAAAAAAGTGGGTAAAAAGAAAATTGAATATTAAATGTGATTGGGTATTGTTGGTGTCAAAAGCCAATGGATCTAATGAATGGGTGGTATCAACCTACAAACCCCATCACACCTGTAAAAAAACCAGATACCTACCATTCTGCAATTAAAAGTTCTTAGCAACCAAAGTCTTGCCTTAATTATCAACCAATCCTAAAATACCAATTAAAGCAGTGAGAGCTAATTTGAAAACAGATCTTGAACTTCAGATCTTAGAATATAAGGCATGTCAAGCTTTCAGAACTGCAACTAGGATAATGCAAGGTGATTATCAATCACAATATGGGGAGCTTAGAGATTATATTTTGGAACTGAAGAGGTCTAATCCTGATACAATTGTGAAACTTGAAGTTGAGCTTGGAAACCTAAAATCTAACACTAGGGTTTTCAAAAGAATTTACATATGTCTTGGTGCATTGAAGAAAAGGTTTAAAGAGATAGGCGGAGATTTGTTGGGGTTAGATGGTTGTTTCATGAAGGAACCTGCTGTTAGTTGTATTTTAACTGTTGTAGGTATAGATTCTAATAATGGTATTTATCCTCTTGCTTATGCCATTGTTGAGAAAGAACAAGGGTCATCATGGACTTGGTTCTTAGAGTGTTTGGGTGAAGATCTAAGATTGTGCACCAACTCTAACTTCACATTCATATCAGACAGACAAAAGGTTTGACATTTCTAAGCTTTAACTTTGTAATTTGTATATTTTATTTGTATAGTTAATTTGTACATTCATATTGTTAGTTTTAACTTTGCTAAATTTGTATTGTTAGGGTTTGATACAAGCTGTTGATAAATTGTTTCCATGTGCTGAGCACAGACATTGCCTTAGACATATTCATGGCAATATGAAAGGTCAGTTTAGGGGTGTTACATTAAAAAACCATTTATGGAGGTATGCTACTGTGACAACAATCCCTGAGTTTGAAAATGCAATGAGAGATTTAAAGGTATTTGATACTGCTGCTTATGAATGGTTAATTAAGATTCCACCTCATCAATGGGCTAGAAGTCATTTCACTGGAAGAGCACTATCTGATGTCTTGCTTAGCAACATGTGTGAGGTTTTTAATAGGTGGTTGGTTGATGCTAGGGATAAACCCATTGTGACTGCTTTGGAGTACATTAGGGAATATTGTATGAAAAGGATAGTTAATGTAATCAAGAAAAAAGACAGGTGGGATGGACCTTTAACTATTGCAGCTACCAAGTTGTTTGAGAAAACCAAATCTGATGCTAACAGATGCTCTGTTTTATGGGGAGGTAACTAAAAATATCAAGTTAGTGGACAATCAGTGAATGGACAACCACAAGAACAATGTGTTGTTGACATGGAAACTGAAATGTCCCGTTCATATTGATTATAAATGTTCCATATTAATTGATTTCGTCGCGAGGTTTTGACCTCTATATGAGACGTTTTTCAAAGACTGCATTCATTTTTAAAACAACAATAACCTTTATTTTATCGATAAACGTTTAAAAAAAACATTACGTAGATTATCAAATAATGATAATCTAAAATATACCGTTTACACACGACCATTACATAATGGTTTACAATAAAAATATATTACATCAAAAATAAGTTTCTTGAATGCAGTTTTTACACAATATCATACAAGCATGGACTCCAAATCTTGTCCTTATTCTAGTATGCAATAGCGGAAGCTTTTAATAATCACCTGAGAATAAACATGCTTAAAACGTCAACACAAAATGTTGGTGAGTTATAGGTTTAACCTATAAATTATCAAATCATAATAATAGACCACAAGATTTCATATTTCGATATACATCCCATACATAGAGATAAAATTCATTCATATGGTGAACACCTGGTAACCGACATTAACAAGATGCATATAGAATATCCCCATCATTCCGGGACACCCATCGAACATCATAATTTCGAAGTACTAAAGCATTCCAAATTCCAGAATGGGGCTTGTTGGGCCTGATAGATCTATCTTTAGGATTCGCATCAATTTGAGGGTCTGTTCCCAAATTCTTAGGCTACCAAGCTAAAAAGGGACATATTCAGCTTCGTTCATTCACCCATATAATGTAGTTTCATTTACTTGTGTCTATTTCGTAAAACATTTATAAAATTGCATGTATTCTCATCCCAAAATATTAGATTTTAAAAGTGGGACTATAACTCACTTTCACAGATTTTTACTTCGTCGGGAAGTAAGACTTGGCCACTGGTCGATTCACGAACCTATAACAAATATGTACATATATATATCAAAGTATGTTCAAAATATATTTACAATATTTTTAATACGTTTTAATGTTTTAAGTTTATTAAGTCAGCTGTCCTTGTTAGTAACCTACAACTAGTTGTTCACAGTTAGATGTACAGAAATAAATCGATATATATTACCTTGAATCAATCCACGACCCAGTGTATACACATCTCAGGCTAGATCACAACTCAAAGTATATATATTTTTCGAATCAACCTCAACCCTGTATAGCTAACTCCAACATTACTGCATATAGAGTGTCTATAGTTGTTCCAAATAATATATATAGATGGGTCGATATGATATGTCAAAACATTTGCATACGTGTCTATGGTATCCCAAGATTACATAATATATAAGAATATATGTATAATACAATATAAGTTAGCTAGGATATGATTAATATAGATTTGTTACCAATTTTCACGTAGCTACAACAAGAAAAATTATCCAATCTTGTTTTACCCATAACTTCTTCGTTTTAAATCCGTTTTGAGTGTTTCAAGTTGCTATGGTTTCATATTGAACTTAAGTTTATGAATATAAACAGAAAAATTATAAGTTTATAGTCGGAAATACAGGTTACAAGTTGTTTTTATAAAGGTAGTCATTTCAGTCGAAAGAACGACGTCTAGATGACCATTTTGAAAAACATACTTCCACTTTGAGTTTAACCATGATTTTTGGATATAGTTTCATGTTCATAAGAAAAATCATTTTCCCAGAAGAACAACTTTTAAATTAAATTTTATCATAATTTTTAATTAACTAACCCAAAACAGCCCGCGGTGTTACTACGACGGCGTATATCCGGTTTTACGGTGTTTTTCGTGTTTTCCGGTTTTAATTCATTAAGTTAGCATATCATGTAGATATATAACATGTGTTTATTTGATTTTAAAAGTCAAGTTAGAAGGATTAACTTTTGTTTGCGAACAAGTTTAGAATTAACTAAACTATGTTCTAGCGATTTCAAGTTTAAACCTTCGAATAAGGTAGTTTTATATATATGAATCGAATGATGTTATGAACATCATTACTACCTCAGGTTTTGTGGATAAACCTACTGAAAATGAGAAAAATAGATCTAGCTTCAAAGGATCCTTGGATGGCTTGAAAGTTCTTGAAGCAAAATCAAGACACGAAAACAAATTCAAGTAAGATTTCCACTCGAAATAAGATTGTTAAAGTTATAGAAAATGAAACAAAGTTTGAATATGAGTATTACCTTATATTAGAAAGATATCTTACTATAAATAAGAAAGATTTCTTGAGGTTGGATGATCACTCAAAGTGGATTTGTGTAACAACCCTCACTTTTCTACTTCTAAATTACTGAATTAACCCTAGGGTTATATGTCTGACTATATGTATTAAGGGTTGTTATATATAATTAAATATTGACCGAATAGTAATTTTTAGTCAACAATGTACGCTTAAATAAATAATATATTATTAATTTATATAATTTGACATAATTTAACTAAGTATATAAACTTTGTATCACTTTTATTATTTAGTTAATGTATTATATATTTAACTATATAATAAATCCAATTATATATAAATGTAATAATATTTACAAACTTACTAAAACTATAGTTTAATAATTAAAATCATAATTATTATTAAAAATACAAAATACCGAATTATTTATTATTTTTATGCAAAATTTGTATTTATTAATTAAATAAAACAAAAATAAATAAAAAAATAAAAATAAAATATTATTGACAAATATTCTTGGAAAAGCATTAAATCAATTTGTTTATTTATATAAAAAAATCCTTAAAATAAATGAAAATAAATAAATAAATAAATAAATAAATTACTTTTTAATTAAAAATTTGTAATGGAAAAACTATTTTTATTATTTTATTTTGTGCATTATCCCATGACCTAACATTTAATATTTTTTAATTTTAAAATCCCATTAAGAATTAAAATATTTCTTTTTATTTTAATTATTTTATTCTTTTTACCTAATTTTTTCAAGTATAAATACCCCTCATTTCTCATTCAAACTCACACCAAAATTTCTCTCATTCTCTCTTTGAAGAATTACTACTAGTAAGTATTCTTTTCTTACATTTTATTTTTTTTTACTTTTTACTTTTTACTTTTTACTTTTTACTTTTTACTTTTTACTTTTTACTTCGGTTATTATTTTTACCAAAACATGTAAATAATGTTATAAATTATATGCAATTAAAAATAAAATAAATAACATGTATACACTATTACTATTACTAGCACCTATAACCTACTACTTATATTGTAACATAAAAACATTTTGGGATATGTATTAGAGATGTATAGATCTTCGAACTTTCTTGACGAATAGTTTCTATGAGATTCTAGGCAGAGGGTTTGGATTTCCGATTTAAAGGGTCGTATGGCTCAAGCCCCTAGATCTGAATTGGCCATTCAAAGGGAAAGGGGTGATTGGAAGCTTATCTAATACGACAAGTATCCTAAAATGGAAAACACTCTTTAAGTAGAAACTCTCTAGTCATAGAAACTTACTAGAATAAGGAACCTACTAAAATAAGAAACTTTCTAAAAATGGAAACTTTCTAAAAGTAGAAACTTACTAGGAATAGAAACTTAGTAAAATAAACTATACTTAAACACATACTTAAACTTAAACATGGGCAAAACACTTAACTACTCTTAAATGTCAATAGGTTGACTTTCCTGCTCACTCGTTCAACTCTCTATTCCGAGGAATAACCCTCTCTCTACTTACTAAGGTGAATTCATAGCCCCTCTTTAATTGCTAGAAAACTTACTTACTTTTACTTGGGGTGAGACACATGCTGTTTTTACTTTTTACACTTTAGACACAAGTACCAAACTGTTAAACTATGCTATACCCGGCTATGTCCGACTAAGTCCCTACAGTGATATTTTTAATTGCTGCGGCATGCTTAATTATTGGGGGTAGGCCTATCGGGAGTAACGTCCCCGATACATTTGACCAAGTCATTGTATTACTTAATAATGAAATTAAACCGACAAGGACAGACACAACTTGTCATGGGGCAAACTTGAACGTTTAGTCTAAATATCACGCATTGGCATAACTTTTTGATCCTGCGGGAGATCAACTTTACAAACTAAATCTTGTGGTCTAAAACAACGACAAACTTTTTGTTAAACCTATGAACTTCACTCAACCTTTTTGGTTGACACTTTAGCATATTTTGTCTCAGGTGCTGTTTGATTCAAGCTCTTATACTTACTGCTTATGTGATGCTACTTAGACATAGGATCAAGAGATATGGCATTTATTACTTCTGCATGTGAACATTTACGATATTGTTATTCCTGTCATTGTAACGACATTTCATTTTCCGCTGCGTACTCATTAAAGTTAAATTCATCATTTAGTATTGTTCTCGTTTATTATAATATGTTGGTATGTTTTGTTATGTGACGTTCCTTCCAGACCCTATTGGGAGGACGTTACAGATTGGTATCAGAGCATAACCAGGCTATTATAGGGAACCATGATTGCATTTTTCTGTGTGCCTTATGTGTTAGCTAGGGTGGCTTAGCAATCTAGGAAACTATAACCTTTCCTGCCTTAGAATTAAAGCACTTAGGATTGCCCCATAATCTTAACGATTATGCTTAAAGATTCTAATCAAAATATCCTTCCTAATGTTAGGATGTCTAATTATCATCAAACGACCAAAATGAATCTTTTCAAGCCAACCGAAAAAGATACTGAAAGGTCTTCTATAGAAAGACCAGTCCAAAGTCCACCTTATGACTTTGGTGGTCCTCCCTCACCAAATTATAGCCCAAATACTACTCTAAAGTTACATGGGTCTCCTGAATACTATCCAACCCCAAGGAATAAAGACAAGAGGAAATGTCTTGAAGAAACTGGGCCATCAAAGAAAAGATCCCGATCTCCTTCCTACGATAAAGTTGATGCCAAGTACGAGCTCATGAATCTGCGAAAAACTACCGATGACCTTATTCGCCATATTGCAAGGATCGATGCTCAAATGAAGGAAAAAGACCTAGCGATCAAGAAGCTCATGGAGGAAAATGCTGAGCTAAAGAAAGAGATTATATACATACATTTGTTTTATCCCATGACCGATGTGGACTTTGGTTTGCACCCTTACAAGAAATGCCCGATGGGGGAAGCAATATCTCTCCTACCTAAGAGAAGATGTTGACTTTAGATTGAAGATGGAGGAAAACCGCGTGAATAATCAACTTTCTATGAGGGACCACAAGTACCATGTAATCAACAATGATGTTTCCAATCTTTATGATAACATCGAGTATCTTTATGAGGAACAAAAGGAGAAGAACGACAAGTTTGAGAAGTTTATGAAGGAGGTTGAGGACGAGAAGAAGAAATATGAAGACTACTTCAATCTTAATATTTCCTAGTTATTTTCTATCTATGCAAAGGCTAGGCCTTAAACTATTTCTATCCCCGAATCGTGTAATAAGAAGGCTTGTTTAAAGCCTTGTTCTTAATAAAATAAAGTGTTTCGTTTATATCATATTCATCTTTATTTCACTTAATTTTTTTTTTCAAACTTATGACCTATCAAGTTTATCAAACTTCTATATGTTATTGAAGATAACGGTTCGTCCACAAGCTCCTGCTACTACTTCAAACACTCACGTATCTTATGCCTTTATGCATCGGTTTGCGAACCAGAAAATATTATTGGGTTATCACAGTATACGAATTGAAATTCTTTAATCAATATCTGGTTACAAATCTCAACACGTCATACCACCATTATTACATAAATGGATGACACATCATATCTTATCATATATTATCATGTCTATAAACTTTGTCTACCACTTATCCTAAATTTCCTCCGTAAATTACGGAAATCTTTTAGCTATAAATACGTATTCAAGGAGACGAATATATCATTCGGTATTCAATACCCATTTCATATCAAACCCTATTCCAAACATATAATATGAATTTCTCAAACTCTTCAAGCTCCCACGGCAGCGTAACCGGAACAAACGAACCAATCAGCCATCATCTATTCTGGATGAATTGGGGATGGGTTCGTAGCCGACTCAATCAATGGAGACAAGAAGAAGGTGATCCCTTCCACCAACAGAATTCACCTCTTGGCGAAGAACCTGAAGCGCTTACCGGCGAACCAGTCCGAAACACCATTTTCTCTCTTCTTTCCAGGGTATCCCGTCACGAATATATAATATCGAAGATTCTAGATCTTATTCACCCCCTTGTTCCAACCACCAATCATCCCGGAATAATAGAAGAAGTCAACGAGCTTTGCGCTCGAGTAGTGGCTCTGGAAAATCTGGTGTACGAACACCAGCAGCAGCACAAGCAGCATAACCAGCATCACCACCAGTACCATCAGTACCATCAACATCACCATTAACAGCATCAGCTTCATCAACAACAACATTCGCATCCCCCGCCTCAACAACACACTCAGTACCTCAAACATCAACATGATACGCCCCATAGATACCAAGGAATATTAGCAATAAAGAGTTAAGATGTATTGACTCATTCTTCGTGAAGAATTATATATGTATACCTTATATATATATATATATATATATATATATATATATATATATATATATATATATATATATATATATATATATATATATATATATATATATATATATATATATATATATATATATATATATATATGATTTGGAACAATAATAAATCTTGTCGTACTAAGAAATTACGTGAGAATCTCAACTAGTATGTACTACTTGGTTAATTCATATCACTAATATGCTATGATGTACACCCTTCGCTAATGACTTAACAATTGTTAATCACTGCTTCAGCACAATAAACTCCATTTCATAATAAATCAAGTATAACGATGAATGTATTGATTCATAACTTCATTAGTGAAATATTTCGCAACAATTATGAAATCTCTAAGATTTTGGAGATTATTTACTCTCGTTCCAAACCTTAAATCAAATGAGTTTAATATATATTAACTCATTAAATCCATGATTATATCTGAAGAATACAGATATGAACGTATATCTTCATAAAGATTGTAAAAACTGTTAATTGTGAAAATATTTTAACGGGTAGGTAATACCCGAGAAATATTTACATCTCACATAAATACACTGTACATTCTTCAATTTCGATTCATAAATCATTAATTATACTCACTGCCTTCACTGTGATACACAATCATTTTCATACAAATTTAGTTACACATTCTGAAATTAACATACCAGAATTCAAGTAAAGCTTTAGCAGGTGTTATCTTCCTAAAGATCACTACATTCATGAATTATATTCATTCGTATTCTATGATGAATTATCACATCAAACCACCGAAATTATCATCAACAACGCCTATTCGTTAACCATTAGATACGTTGACGATTACAATCAGCGTTTAATCATCTAAAAAATAAAATTTCTTGAAACCATCTCGGATTGATAACCAATGATTCAGATATGGTAGCATTAAATGCAGAGGAAACAAAAGAATTTTCCTCGTCATTGGAACTTAGAAATTCTGAGATATCACTGTATCTTTTGTTATAAATATCCTCTATATTTCTGAAGATATCTTTATAACGATTCTTGTCAGCAATTAATTATCTCTTTGTGATATCTTTATCACATCATAAAGGAAACTATTTTAGTTTCTATATTCTGTAAAGTTCAAGTTTAAATTATGAATGATTTGAGGTAGTGTTGGGAATTGAAGCATGAGTTAGTATAATATAATGACGTCAGGCCAACGTGATTATATTACAGTAAGTCATGCTAAATTTTTAATGGAAGATGATGATTCATAGACTTTATAATCATCATTTGCCATGTTACACGACTCTTATCTATTTAAACTCTAAACATATCAAGAAAATATTTTTCTTGATAATTCGGTCTTTTTCGGATATTCTGGTAATATGACAAATCAAATCGTGCTATTACCTTTCCTTCTGCTTTGAATATGATGATCATTCAAAACTTCATACCTACGAATTCTGGACCATTACTTGCTTTACAAAAGCATGAAGCTTCGACATATAAGGGAAAATATAAATCCCGATAACAACACTGAAATTACAAACCGTGTATATCAATGCGTATAGCAATATAAAGACACGGGAGAACTAAAAACACAATAAATCCTAGAGCATAGTAGAAGTAAACAGACTCCTCTGGTGGGAGTTGGAAAAGAAGAATGATTGTGGCGATAACCAATATAATGTCAAAGACAAGAACTGGATTGAGCATATTAACAAAACTTTTGGAAGTATGAATTGAGAAAGAAAGTATATAAGTGGTGAAGATAATGAAACGGAAGAAGCTAATTTATAGCAAAAATTCCAGACACAGCAATCGAGGCAATTCACCGCATTTAATTAAAGAAAATCCTAATTTCCGTAATTACCATAAAATCAAATCTTATAAAGATTTCGAAGATTTCTTTAATTCCTTGAAATCCGGAAATCAATTGTAACTACGTCAAAAGTTAAGGCGAACATTTAATTTTCTCATTTACTCTTTTACGATAGCTTCGTTTATACTCTTTCCATAATCGAATTACTTTATCCATATTATTTAATGTCGATAAAACTCTAATTCATCATTCTTGTTATAAAGAATGACGATCTCTATCAAATTTCATGACTATGATTTTCATGAACTCCTCTCTGTTTTGTCTGCCTAATATTGCAGCATAAACGCTCAAGGTTTTAAATGAGCTCAATATTATTCATAACACATTTCATGTATCCAATTTACTGAAATGACTTGCATAACATCATCATTTTGAATGATCTCTGCATTAATGATAAAATGCACTTCGTAGAAGAACCTATAGAGATTATGGTTTGTATGACTTAAACGCTTGAAACAAAACAATATTTTATCCTTTGGAAAACACGCAAGGCCCCGAACATACCTGGGAACATGAAGACCAAATGAAACAGAAATATCCCCATCTCTTCTCAACCGCTGATGCATCCGAAAAGTCTACCTAAAACTTCGGGACGAAGTTTTTATTAACGGGGAGGTACTGTAACAACCCTCACTTTTCGACTTCTAAATTACTGAATTAACCCTAGGGTTATATTTCTGACTATATGTATTAAGGGTTGTTATATATAATTAAATATTGACCGAATAGTAATTTTTAGTCAACAATGTACGCTTAAATAAATAATATATTATTAATTTATATAATTTGACATAATTTAACTAAGTATATAAACTTTGTATCACTTTTATTATTTAGTTAATGTATTATATATTTAACTATATAATAAATCCAATTATATATAAATGTAATAATATTTACAAACTTACTAAAACTATAGTTTAATAATTAAAATCATAATTATTATTAAAAATACAAAATACCGAATTATTTATTATTTTTATGCAAAATTTGTATTTATTAATTAAATAAAACAAAAATAAATAAAAAAATAAAATATTATTGAAAAATATTCTTGGAAAAGCATTAAATCAATTTGTTTATTTACATAAAAAAAATCCTTAAAATAAATGAAAAAAAATAAATAAATAAATAAATAAATAAATAAATTACTTTTTAATTAAAAATTTGTAATGGAAAAACTACTTTTATTATTTTATTTTGTGCATTATCCCATGACCTAACATTTAATATTTTTTAATTTTAAAATCGCATTAACAATTAAAATATTTCTTTTTATTTTAATTATTTTATTCTTTTTACCTAATTTTTTCAAGTATAAATACCCCTCATTTCTCATTCAAACTCACACCAAAATTTCTCTCATTCTCTCTTTGAAGAATTACTACTAGGAAGTATTCTTTTCTTACTTTTTATTTTTTTTACTTTTTACTTTTTACTTTTTACTTCGGTTATTATTTTTACCAAAACATGTAAATAATGTTATAAATTATATGCAATTAAAAATAAAATAAATAACATGTATACACTATTACTATTACTAGCACCTATAACCTACTACTTATATTGTAACATAAAAACATTTTGGGATATGTATTAGAGATGTATAGATCTTCGAACTTTCTTGACGAATGGTTTCTATGAGATTCTAGGCAGAGGGTTTGGATTTCTGATTTAAAGGGTCCTATGGCTCAAGCCCCTAGATCTGAATTGGCCATTCAAAGGGAAAGGGGTGATTGGAAGCTTATCTAATACGACAAGTATCCTAAAATGGAAAACACTCTTTAAGTAGAAACTCTCTAGTCATAGAAACTTACTAGAATAAGGAACCTACTAAAATAAGAAACTTTCTAAAAATGGAAACTTTCTAAAAGTAGAAACTTACTAGGAATAGAAACTTAGTAAAACAAACTATACTTAAACACATAATTAAACTTAAACATGGGCAAAACACTTAACTACTCTTAAATGTCAATAGGTTGACTTTCCTGCTCACTCGTTCAACTCTCTATTCCGAGGAATAACCCTCTCTCTACTTACTAAGGTGAATTCATAGCCCCTCTTTAATTGCTAGAAAACTTACTTACTTTTACTTGGGGTGAGACACATGCTGTTTTTACTTTTTACACTTTAGACACAAGTACCAAACTGTTAAACTATGCTATACCCGGCTATGTCCGACTAAGTCCCTACAGTGATATTTTTAATTGCTGCGGCATGCTTAATTATTGGGGGTAGGCCTATCGGGAGTAACGTCCCCGATACATTTGACCAAGTCATTGTATTACTTAATAATGAAATTAAACCGACAAGGATAGACACAACTTGTCATGGGGCAAACTTGAATGTTTAGTCTAAATATCACGCATTGGCATAACTTTTTGATCCTGCGGGAGATCAACTTTACAAACTAAATCTTGTGGTCTAAAACAACGACAAACTTTTTGTTAAACCTATGAACTTCACTCAACCTTTTTGGTTGACACTTTAGCATATTTTTTCACAGGTGCTGTTTGATTCAAGCTCTTATACTTACTGCTTATGTGATGCTACTTAGACATAGGATCAAGAGATATCGCATTTATTACTTCTGCATGTGAACATTTACGATATTGTTATTCCTGTCATTGTAACGACATTTCATTTTCCGCTGCGTACTCATTAAAGTTAAATTCATCACTTAGTATTGTTCTCGTTTATTATAATATGTTGGTATGTTTTGATATTAGTGACGTTCCTTCCAGACCCTATTGGGAGGACGTTACAATTTGCAAGATTGGAAGTAAGCTAGCAAACTTGGAAGTGTTGTTGGTGTGTTCTTGAGTAATTGTTTTATAACTTGGTTTATGTATGGATTTATGAACTAGATTGAGCTAGATTTTGATGAAGATGATGAAGAACACTTAGAACAAAGAAAGAACACTTGAGAGAGAGTAATTTGATTCAATAAAATTGCAAAGTGAATGTGTTTGTTTGTATGTAAGTTCACGTGAACTTAGGCCTTCAATATAGGCTCCATTAGTTTGTTGTTTTGTTAGATATTTCTTGCAAGATGTTAAATGATGGTTCCCACATGTGTTAGGTGACTCACAAGGGCTGCTAAGAGCTGATCATTGAAGTGTATATACAAAAAGTAAATACATTTAGAAGCTGGGTATTGTACGAGTACGAATACGGGTGCATACGAGTAGAATTGTTGATGAAAATGAATGAGGATGTAATTGTAAGTATTTTTGTTAAGCAGGACTACTTTGATAAGTGTTTTGAAGTCTTTCAAAAGTGTATGAATACATATTAAAACACTACATGTATATACATTTTAACTGAGTCGTTAAGTCATCGTTAGTCGTTACATGTAAGTGTTGTTTCGAAACCTTTAGGTTAACGATCTTGTTAAATGTTGTTAACCCATTGTTTATTATATCTAAAGAGATGTTAAATTATTGCATTATCATGATGTTATTATGTATTAATATATCTTAATATGATATATATACATTTAAATGTTGTTACAACGATAATCGTTACATATATGCCTCGTTTCGAAATCCTTAAGTTAGTAGTCTTGTTTTTACATATGTAGTTCATTGTTAATATACTTAATGATATATTTACTTATCATAATACCATGTTAACTATATATATATATATATATATATATATATATATATATATATATATGACATCATATAGTTTTTACAAGTTTTAACGTTCGTGAATCACCGGTCAACTTGGGTGGTCAATTGTCTATATGAAACCTATTTCAGTTAATCAAGTCTTAACAAGTTTGATTGCTTAACATGTTGGAAACACTTAATCATGTAAATAACAATTTCATTTAATATATATAAACATGGAAAAGTTCGGGTCACTACAGTGCCTACCCGTTAAATAAATTTCGTCCCGAAATTTTAAGCAGTTGGAAGTGTTGACGTATCTTCTGGAAATAAGTGCGGGTATTTCTTCTTCATCTAATCTTCTCATTCCCAGGTGAACTCGGGTCCTCTACGAGCATTCCATCAAACCTTAACAATTGGTATCTTATTTTGCTTAAGTCTTTTAACCTCACGATCCATTATTTCGACGGGTTCTTCGATGAATTGAAGTTTTTCGTTGATTTGGATTTCATCTAACAGAATAGTGAGATCTTCTTTAGTAAAACATTTCTTCAAATTCGAGACGTGTAAAGTGTTATGTACAGCCAAGAGTTGTTGAGGTAATTCAAGTCGGTAAGCAACTGGTCCGACACGATCAATAATCTTGAATGGTACAACATACCTTGGATTTAATTTCCCCCATTTACCAAATCGAACAACGCCTTTCCAAGGTGCAACTTTAAGCATGACCATCTCTCCAATTTCAAATTCTATATCTTTTCTTTTAATGTCAGCGTAGCTCTTTTGTCGACTTTGGACGGTTTTCAACCGTTGTTCAATTTGGATGATCTTCTCGGTAGTTTCTTGTATTATCTCCGGACTCGTAATCTGTCTATCCCCCACTTCACTCCAACAAATCGGAGACCTGCACTTTCTACCATAAAGTGCTTTAAATGGTGCCATCTCAATGCTTGAATGGTAGCTGTTGTTGTAGGAAAATTCTGCTAATGGAAGGTGTCAATCCCAACTGTTTCCGAAATCAATAACACATGCTCGTAGCATGTCTTCAAGCATTTGTATCGTCTTTTCACTCTGCCCATCAGTTTGTGGATGATAGAGTACTCATGTCTAGACGAGTTCCTAATGCCTGCTGTAATGTCTGCCAAAATCTTGAAATAAATCTGCCATCCCTATCAGAGATAATAGAAATTGGTATTCCATGTCTGGAGACGACTTCCTTCAAATACAGTCGTGCTAACTTCTCCATCTTGTCATCTTCTCTTATTGGCAAGAAGTGTTCTGATTTGGTGAGACGGTCAACTATTACCCAAATAGTATCAAAACCACTTGCAGTCCTTGGCAATTTAGTGATGAAATCCATGGTAATGTTTTCCCATTTCCATTTCGGGATTTTGGGTTGTTGAAGTAGACCTGATGGTTTCTGATGCTCCGCTTTAACCTTAAAATACGTCGAACATTCCCCTACGTATTTAGCAACATCGGCTTTCATACCTGGCCAGCAAAAATATTTCTTGAGATCTTTGTACATCTTCCCCGTTCCAGGATGTATTGAGTATCTGGTTTTATGAGCTTCTCTAAGTACCATTTCTCTCATATCTCCAAATTTTGGTACCCAAATTCTTTCAGCCCTATACCGGGTTCCGTCTTCCGAATATTAAGGTGCTTCTCCGACCCTTTGGGTATTTCATCCTTTAAGTTTCCCTCTTTTAAAACTCCTTGTTGCACCTCCTTTATTTGAGTAGTAAGATTAGTGTGAATCATTACATTCATAGCTTTTACTCGAATAGGTTCTATGTCCTTTCTGCTCAAGGTGTCGACTATCACATTTGCTTTCCCCGGGTGGTAACGAATCTCAAAGTCGTAATCATTCAAAAATTCAATCCATCTGCGCTGCCTCATGTTCAGTTGTTTCTGATTAAAAATGTGTTGAAGACTTTTGTGGTCGGTATATGTAATACTTTTGACCCCATATAAATAGTGCCTCCAAGTCTTTAATGCAAAAATAACCGCGCCTAATTCCAAATCATGCGTCGTATAATTCTGCTCGTGGGTCTTCAATTGTCTAGACGCATAAGCAATTACCTTCATTCGTTGCATTAATACACAACCGAGACCTTGCTTTGAGGCGTCACAATATATCACAAAATCATCATTCCCTTCATGTAATGACAATATAGGTGCCGTAGTTAACTTTTTCTTCAACAATTGAAACGCTTTCTCTTGTTCATCCTTCCATTAAAATTTCTTCCCTTTATGCGTTAATGCAGTCAAGGGTTTTGCTATTTTGGAAAAAATCTTGGACGAATCTCCTGTAATAACCAGCTAGCCCTAAAAATTAGCGTATGTGTTTCGGAGTTTTTAGGATTTCCCACTTTTCAACGATTTCAATCTTTGCTGGATCCACCTGAATATCTTCTTTGTTGACTATGTGACCGAGAAATTGAACTTCTTTCAACCAAAATGCACACTTTGAAAACTTAGCATACAGTTTTTCCTTCCTTAACAACTCTATCACTTTTCTCAAATGTTCTTCATGCTCTTGGTCATTCTTTGATTAAATAAGTATGTCATCGATGAAAAAAATGACAAACTTGTCAAGGTATGGTCCATACACTCGGTTCATGAGGTCCATGAACACAGCTGGTGCGTTAGTTAACCCAAACGGCATAGCCATAAACTCGTAATGACCGTAACGCGTCCTAAAAGCAGTCTTTGGAATATCATCCTCCTTCACCCGCATTTGATGATACCCAGAACGTAAATCAATCTTCGAATAAACCGACGAGCCTTGTAGTTGATCAAATAAGTCGTCGATTCTCGATAGTGGGTAGCGGTTCTTGATGGTAAGTTTGTTAAACTCTCGGTAGTCGATACACAACCTAAATGTACCATCCTTCTTCTTGACAAACAAAACAGGAGCTCCTTTTGGTGATGTGTGTGGTCGAATGAAACCACGCTCTAAAAGTTCCAGTAACTGACTTTGTAATTCTTTCATTTGCTGGGTGCGAGTCTGTATGGAGCACGAGCTATTGGTGAAGCTCATGGTACAAGGTCTATTTGAAATTCAACGGATCGATGTGGGGGTAATCCCGGTAATTCTTTCGGGAATACTGATGGAATTCATTATAACAACAAGTTCATATGTTTATATAATCACAAAACCAATTTTATGAATATTAAGACAAGCGGAAGCATTATGTTATTTATAAACAAGTGTATATGTTAAACCATTTTAGATGAATTCCATATAGTTATCAAGTTATGAAATAATGCTTACATATAACAACAAAGGGAGTAAGATTCAATACCTCCTCAAGCTAGTTGAGGGTTGTTTGATACAAGAAGATGATGAACAAGTGTGTTAAAACCCCAAGCTTTTGACGCACCAACACTACCCTTGAAATTGGTTATGTTTTAGGCACTTAATCATCTTAAAACCAAGCTAGAAACCCACTTCCTTTGAACCCAAAATTCTGGACAGCAGCTTGTCAAAAGATGATGATGAATGGAGTCTCAAAACTATGAAACCTCAAGAGATAATACCCCAAACCTATCACCAACACCCTAGCCTTTAGTTAGGATTTTACTAGACACTTAATATGAGCTTGAAAAACAATATTTGAACTCCCTTTGAGTCCCAAAAATCACGGCCAGCAGCTGCACAGAATAATGGTTGTGCAGTTTGTTTTTTCAAGCTAAATGTAAAGATTCACTTGATAGAAGTGGTCAAGCCTTGGTTCAAGTTAATAGCATGCACCTCTAAAGTTGTGTGTGGGTTGGAAGTAACAAAATGAGCATGGGTTCTTGTCTTGAAGACCAAAATTCTGCACACTCTTTATATTAAATAATAATGATATATATATATATATATATATATATATATATATATATATATATATATATATATATATATATATATATATATATACATAAACTTGATATATATATATATATAAACATGTATTTATTTTGTTACTTTCACATTTTATAAACATTTTTATAAAATATAACACAACATAATCATTTAAACCTATAAACAATTATATATAAATTATCCAGATAATTTATCTCAAGTGATTACATTTTAGAAAACCGATTTTCTAAAATTCAAGTGTCGCGTATTTATTTAACGATCCAATCGTTAAGATTAAATACATATAAGGTGTCAGTAAGTTTGTTATTGGGTATGACACGACTTGGATCATAACATATTAGCCACATTAATTTAATATGTCTCTCGGGCATACGAAATACCATCAATCTCCCACTTGCACGAGAAACATAAGAAATTATTGCAAGTGACGGATACCACCTAATGACCGTCCATCACCTCCAATATGTTATAACTTTTTCCATTCAATAACATCATCCCTTTCGAGTTCCCATCTCAAATATGAATAGGTGAATCTTTTCATTACATACTTTCGTCCTAGATGTCATGTTAATTCCAAGAGATACAGAGTGATCACTCTCTTTTAGATTTAACTTTATCAGGCCTTAGACATCTGACTCTCAACGAATAAGAGGGACAAATTCCATCTTGACTACATACGTCCTAAATATACACCTTGCATTATACCTGAGCTCTTCCTTATGAACTACCATATTTCAGAATAGCGAAGGAAAGAATCAAGGCACAATGCTTGGCAAATATCTGAACCCAATATGTATCTCAGGTCAGAGGATACAATGATATTCGCCTTTACTCAAGATTACATGTGATCAACCACAAAGGTTCCATTTAGTGAATCTTGAGGGCGGGTCTTCCAATATTTCTATCCCACAAATATCTATGAACCTTGGTAGCAACCTTGCCCCACATTCAGTCCGTGAATGTATATCAATCCAAGTTCATAATAGTCTAAACCTCACATTTGCTCCCATAAATGTGATCGACTACGGAATTTAGAATAATTACTTATTCATGGATAAAATATGCAAGATGGGAACATAACTCAATATAAATTAATACCATAATTATATTAATGAGTTTGAACAATTTCGTTCCGTTACAATACTTAAAACAGATCATGACCAATCACTAGAATATCGAAGCCCTAAAGCACAAACATGTCCTGCATGTTTTGATCCATGTAAGAGCTTCGTGAGTGGATTCGCTATGTTAAGATCTGTGTGAACTTTGCTAATACATATCCTTCAATTTTCAACTTCATCCCTTATGTAGTTGAATCTCCGATCAATGTGACGGGTCTTTTGGTGAGCACGAGGTTCTTTGATTTGAGCAATCGCACCCTCGTTGTCACAAAAGATCTCAAGAGGGTCCTGAATGGAAGGGACTACTCCTAAGTCGTCGATGAATTTCTTCATCCATGCAGCTTCCTGAGCTGCCAATGAGGCGGCAATGTACTCCGAATCTGTAGTGGATAATGCAACAACATCCTATTTTGAACTCTTCCAAGAGACCGCACCTCCATTTAACGTGAAGACATAACCGGACTGTGATCGAGAATCATCTCGATCAGTTTGGAAACTCGCGTCCACGTAACCTTTTACAGCGAGTTCCTCCTCACCAGATCCATATATTAGTAACATATCCTTAGTCCTCCTAAGGTATTTCAATATACTTTTAACCGCAATCCAATGACTGTTTCCTGGGTTATTCTGGTATCTACTTGTCAAGCTTAGGGCGCATGACACATCCGGTCTAGTGTATATCATTGCATACATGATTGACCCAATAGCAGATGCATAAGGGACTCTCTTCATTCTCTCTTGTTCATCTTTCATGGTAGGGCACTGAGATGAACTGAGAGGCGTTCATCTTTGAATAGGTACCAAACCACTCTTAGAGTTCTCCATCTTGAACCTTTTCAAGACCTTTTCAATGTATGCACTTTGATTCAAACCTATCATTTTCTTGGATCTATTCCTGTAGATCTCAATCCCCAGAATGTATTGTGCTTCTCCAAGATCCTTAATGGAGAAGCATTTACTTAGCCAAGTTTTAACTCCTTGCATTGCCAGAATATCATTTCCAAATAACAATATATCATCCACATATAGTACAAGGAACATGATAGTGCTCCCACTAGCTTTCTTATATACACAAGCTTCATCACCATTTTTAATGAATCCAAATTTCTCGGCTTCCTCATTAAAATGATGATTCCACATTCTAGATGCTTGTTTCAATCCGTAGATTGACTTCTTTAACTTGCATACCTTTTTAGGATATTTCGGATCAACAAAACCTTCAGGCTGAACCATATAGACATCTTCTACAAGAAATCCATTTAGGAAAGCGGTCTTGACATCCATTTGCCATATTTCATAATCATAATGAGCAGCAATGGCAAATAATATCCTAATAGACTTTAGCATTGCTATAGGTGAAAAAGTTTCATCATAGTCAACCCCTTGAGTTTGAGTGAAACCTTTTGCTACAAGTCTAGCTTTATATGTATCCAAGTTTCCATGTATGTCAGTTATCATTTTGAAAAGCCATTTACAATTGATATTGCTTTAAACATACATATTATTCGACGCAATATCATTTATATTTCATAGGTTTTTACTGTTTACTAAGACATTCAAATGTATAAATCACGAGAAAATGACAAAAGATAATACGAGCTCGAAGTTTGAAGAAAAGACGATAAACGATGGATTTAAACCAAATATATGTCGAGGTAACATTACCCGAATACAAGTTCAAGATGAGCAAAGAATAAAAGTTCAAATGAAAAGTTCCAAATCGATAAACGTCAACGCGGGATCAAAAGAGAACAAAACATAAAATAAAAACAAAGAAAACTATCGGCTGTTCTTACGCGAATCGTGTGGCAACCTGTGCGAAACGCGTAGTATTTAACTCTTACGCGGATCGTGTGGACTCCTACGCGAAACGCGTAGTATCCAGTCCAGATCCAGATTCAACAGCAAATGGGACGGTTACTTTTATGTTTTAATATTCATTCTTTTTCAAGTGGTACAGCAAGGACTACACTTTTGACCTACTACACATGTTATAATACGGAGTACTCTTACAAAAAGAAGGCAGAGAAAAATAGAGAAGGAGTACACATACATTTTCAAGGAGACTACACACACAAAAATCATTAGTTACTGTCATTTATTTTTAAGTATTTTGTACCAAATTAATTTTCATGTTTGAAGAGTTAGGATAGTTTCAAATATTAAGGGTGTATTGTTCGTGATTAAGGGTATTATTGTACGCGCAAAAGGGGTGTTATTATTGTAATTTTCTACCATTGAAGTTAGTGAAAGTGAAGAATTTTTAGTAAGTATATTCTGTTAAAAATTATTATTATCAATTTTTATAGTTATTGTTATGTTTGCCTATTTATATTTTTATGTTTACCCTAGTATAATGAGTAGCTAATTTCCCTAGTGTTTGCTTAGATGTATAGCCCCTAGTGAAATGGATTGTTATCATTTGTAAAAATTAAAATGTAACTTTAGTATTTTTAATATTGAGCCTAATTAAAAGAACCATTATTATGTATTTGGATATTTAACCCTTGTCAATTAATTTGTTAGATTAAAATAACGAAAGTTATTTTTATTTATATAAATTAAGCTTCAACATTAAAAGTGATCTAGACGAACTTATAACTAATTTACTAACACTAAATTAAAAAGTAAGGTTCGGTGGTTTGGGTAATATCACTAGTCATATAATAGTGAAATTGTAAAAAGGGAAACCGTTATGATTTGGGTTTTGGCGAAGGTCAAAACTGGGTTGGGTCTCAATTTAAATACTTAAGGACTAGTAACTATCTAAATATAATCCAATGAAAATTAGATTTAATTTAGTTAGTCAAAACTTATTATTTTTTCGAAAGGAAAATATAAGTTTTATACTAAACATTTTAATACGAGCTTAAACTTAAAACAATCCATGGACCTAGAGGTGACACATTTAAGTAAACACTCCCTTTTATTTTATAAATCATTATTATTAATATTTACGTTCATTTATTCAGTAAAGTTAAAAGTAAAATTAAAAAAAAAAAATATTACACAGCATTATATTCCAGTTTATTCGTCACTGTTTTGTCACCTGGATTATAACATACGCGGATCGCGTATATCTCTACATGATACGCGTACATATTAAACCATACGCGAAACGCGTATTATACTACGTGAAACGCGTAAGTATAATACGGGTACTGTACGAACTAGGTTAAAATCTAGGGTTTTAATTATTTTATTATTATATTTAAGTTGTTAGTTTATAATTATTATAATTTATAATTAGTAATTAGTTTATAACTAGTTAAATATTATAATTCCTATTAATTTATATTAATTTAGTTAAAATATGTTATTTAGTTAATTTAAATAATTTTATATTATAATTGCTCAAAACAAAATTCTAAACAATTAGTTTTATTAAAAGTTATTATCTTATTAATTATCATTTAGTAATAAACTTATTAGTATAATTTCAATTAATTCACTTTTAAGTTAATAATTATAAATAATGCATTCGTATAAATTAATAAGTAGTTCAATTAAATTAGGATTAAGTTATATTTTATTATTATTATGTATTATTATCATTTCCTAATCCAAAACCCCCTTAAAATAAGTTTAACTTCAAAGACTATTAAAAACCATTGAACACTGTCTCCCTGTGGAACGAACCGGATTTACCAACAAACTAAACTACGCGGATAGGACTAGTTGCCTATATGTGTGAAATCAACCTAAAATCATTAAAATACCACATATACAATAAATCAATTCGTGTAACAAAATAACTCAAATCCGTTCATAAATAAAGGTACTGTTTCAGCACATCAACTTTTTGGCGTCGCTGCCGGGGAATCAGTTACGTTTAAAAGATTTTAATAGACTTTAGGTTATTCGATCCTTTTATAGGAATTCATTCCTAGAAAAGCTTTTAATGTTATGATAGAAATTAATGCATGAATTTACGTTCCTCCAACACTGAATTAACTTCTCCATATCCTGAACCCGAAAGAGAATTTCACGAACGCTTAAGAGCTCAAGAAGTAGAATCTCTCGCTGAGGACTTAGAATCACTTTCATTAGATTCTAACTCTGAACCAGATATTCAACAAATCATAGAATCAGATATGGCTGTTACAAATCAAACGATGGAAGCATTAATGAAGGCGACAAGAACAGGTCAAGGCCACGCAATCATCCAACCTACGATGACTGACGGCTTTGAAATAAAAGGTCAATTCCTTCACATGGTGACTAATACATGCCAATTCGGTGGAGCTCCAAATGAGGATGCTAACGAGCATCTCCGTAAGTTTGTAAGCATTTGCAAACTATTCAAAATTAAGGATGTCTCCGATGAAGTCGCATGTTTGAAAATCTTTCCATGGTCCTTAAAAGACGATGCAAGAGATTGGCTAGACTCGTTACCAGAAGGTTATATCGAAAACTGGAATGACATGATGGACAAATTTTTGTCAGAATTCTTCCCTGCTTCAAAAGCAGCGAAATTGCAAAGTGATATAAATCATTTCAAACAAAAACTTAACGAAACCCTTTATGAAGCTTGGACCCGATTCAACAAAATGCTTAGGGTATGTCCTAAACACGGGTTGAATACATTCCAAAAAGTCCAAATATTTTATAAAGGAGTAAATGTTTCTACTAGAAAAGATATCGATGTTGCAGCCGGTGGTTCGATAATGAAGAAAACACCAGAAGACGCTCACACAATCATTGCCGATATAGCAGCACATTCCCATAATTGGCATCAAGAGATAGAATTCTTTAGATCATCAACAGTTGCTAATATCGAAAGCAATGATGAAATTGCGTCCTTAAAAGTTCAAATGGCAAATCAAGCAAGACAAATTGAGAAAGTAACCAAGGAAATGCATGCTATCAGGGTAGGATGTGAAATGTGCCAAGGCCTCCATCTTACTAGAGATTGTGATAAAACAACGATGGAAGAGCAAGCAAATTTCCTAGGTTACTTACGAAAAGGTGAGATGAATTTCAACGATTTTCCAGCGATAGAAGCAAATAACCGAAAATATCCTCCAATTAACAACTATCAAACTGGAGGACCTTCAGGTTTAAATAATAATTACTATCAAGGAGGAAATCCGGTTTACCAAAACAACCGAAATTTCCAAAATCAAAATCAAAATCAAAGAAATCCACCACCAGGTTACGATAACCTAAACAACCGAAATCAACCTCAACGAATTTATCAAAATAATTTCTAACACAATCAACCACAATCACAACCACAACCCGAGAAGAAATCCGGTTTAGAAGATCTCTTAAGAGATTTTATGGTTAAGCACGAGCAAACTGCAGAAATTCAAACTCAACAAATTCGAAATCAACAAGCTACGATTCAGAATTTAGAAAGAGATGTTGGAAGGATCTCACAGTTACTATCAGAGAGGCCACCAGGCGCTTTCCCCTCAAATACTCAAGTGAATCCCAACAACAATCAAACAAGGAATGAGCATGTAAATGCTATAACTACTAGAAGTGGTTTAACTGTTAACCCAGAAACTAGTAAGACCTCAGAAGTTCCTTTATCTTCTTCTAGTTTACAAGAACCTGTTGATATAGATGGAACATGTTGAGAAAAAAAATAAAAAGATGATCCACCTGAGATCATATCAAAAAAAATTGAAGAACCACCATTGAAGGTGCACAAAGCACCTATTCCATACCCAAAAGCATTAAAGAAAGACAAACTCGCGAGCCAATATCAAAAATTTTCAGATATGATCAAGCAAATTAGCATTAACATGCCACTCGCGGAAGTTCTTAGGGGTATGCCAAATTATGGAAGGTTTATTAAGGATCTCATAGCCGATAAAGGTAAATATGAAGAAGTTTCAACCACATTCCTCAATGAGGAATGCTCAGCGATTTTGCAAAAGCAAAAGATGCCACCGAAACTTGGAGATCCTGGTAGTTTCATTATTCCGTGTCTGATGGGAGATTCAGTAATGTACGATGCATTAGCTGACTTAGGTGCAAGTATCAATCTTATGACACACTCCTTATACTTAAAACTAAACTTAGGCGATCTAAAACCAACTAGGATGTGTATACGCCTAGCAGATAGAACTTTTAACTATCCTATTGGTATTGCCGAAAACCTACCAGTTAAAGTCAATCATTTAATCTTTCCTGCCGACTTCGTTGTTCTCGAAATGGAAGAAGATAGCAAGGTTCCTCTAATTCTAGGGCAACCATTTCTAAATACCGCTGATGCAATTGTGCGTGTTAAAGACAAAAAGCTTAGTCTAGGTGTAGGGGAAGATAGAGTTACCCTAAACATAGATAAAGCTATGAAACAACCTATCTCTTCCGATGACGAATGTTATAAGGTGAATATTATTGATTGTTGTGTCGAAAAAGAATTACAAGAACTACTAAATGTTGACACCTTGAACTTCACCTCAATGAGTGAAGGTGATGAATTCGATGTAGAACTTGAACTTGACGAATTATTGAAAGTAGTAATCGATGAAGATTATTGTGAGGAAGAAACTCCCAAGGAAGATGAACCCTTTGAAGAAATTATCGATGGTAACAGGTTCCGAATAAAATCTTCCTTGGAAGAACCGCCAACTTTGGAGCTTAAAGAACTCCCGGAACATTTGGAGTATGCTTTTCTCCAAGGTACATCACAATTACCTGTAATAATCTCATCAAAACTTTCCGATAACGAAAAGAGTAGATTAATGTCCGTTCTAAAAACTCATAAGAAAGCAATTGCTTGGAAAACAACTGATATTCCAGGGATTAATCCAGCTTATTGTACTCATAAGATTCTAATGGAAGAAGATTTTAAACCCGTAGTACAAAGACAACGAAGGTTAAACCCTAACATGAAAGAAGTTGTCAAGAAGGAGGTTATCAAGTTACTTGATGCCGGGTTAATATATCCTATATCCGATAGCCCATGGGTTAGTCCTGTAAAAGTAGTACCCAAGAAAGGAGGAACAACTGTCGTTCTTAATGATGATAATGAACCTGTTACTACAAGAACGGTCACTGGTTGGAGATTCTGTATAGACTACCGTCGTTTAAACGACGCCACAAGGAAAGATCATTTCCCACTTCCTTATATTGACCAAATGCTAGAACGTTTAGCGGGAAAAGAATACTATTGTTTCCTTGATGGATTCTCCGGTTATTTTCAAATTCCCATTGATCCAAAAGACCAAGACAAGACAACATTTACTTGTCCATTTGGTACATTCGCATACCGAAGAATGCCGTTCGGATTATGCAACACGCCAGGCACCTTTCAAAGGTGTATGATGGCAATATTTCATGACATGATAGAAGGAAGTATGGAAGTCTTTATGGACGATTTCTCTATTTTTGGAGACTCCTTCGATTCATGCCTTTCCAACCTCGAGCGAATGTTAATTCGTTGTGAGGAATCAAATCTTGTTTTAAATTGGGAAAAATGCCACTTCATGGTGAAGGAAGGCATTGTTTTAGGACACAAGATTTCTCGAGATGGAATGGAAGTAGACAAAGCTAAGATCGATGTAATCTCAAAGCTTCCTCCTCCAACTAACGTTAAAGGAATTCGTAGTTTCTTAGGTCATGCGGGATTCTATCGACGATTCATAAAGGACTTTTCCAAAATCGCTCGACCCATGACTAAACTTCTCTAGAAAGACAGTACATTCGACTTCAATGACGAATGCTTACAAGCTTTCTCCATTCTAAAAAATAAACTCACGAATGCACCCATTATGGTATCACCCGACTGGTCCAAGCCTTTCGAACTAATGTGTGATGCTAGTGATTTCGCGATGGGAGCTGTTTTAGGTCAATGTCAAGATAACAAATTTCAACCAATCTATTACGCAAGTAAAACACTTACAGGAGCTCAGTTGAATTACACAACTACTGAGAAGGAGCTCCTTGCAGTAGTTTTTTCTTTCGATAAGTTTAGATCTTACTTAGTGTTATCTAAAACAATTGTTTATACTGATCATTCAGCCCTAAAGTACTTATTCAAAAAGCAAGATGCTAAACCTAGAATAATTCATTAGATTCTACTCCTACAAGAATTCGACATTGAAATTAAGGATAAAAAAGGTGCTGAAAATCTCGCTGCGGATCACTTATCCCGTCTTGAAAATCCTAACTTAGAAACACTCGACGAATCTGTTATTCACGATACTTTTCCAGACGAGTTCCTTATGAGAATTGAAATAGAAGAAGAAATTCCATGGTTTGCGGGCTATGCTAATTATCTAGCCGCAGGAATTCTTGTTAAAAATCAAACTTATCAGCAAAAGAAGAAATTTTTTGCTGATCTGAAGTTTTACTTTTGGGAAAGCCCTAACCTCTTTCGTATAGGGGCTGACTAAGTTATTCATCGATGTGTATACGGCAAAGAAGCGCAACAAATTCTAGAGCACTGTCATGAAGGACCGGCTGGTGGACATTTCGGACCTAGCTATACAGCCAAAAAGGTTTTTGACTCAGGTTTTTACTGGCCTACAATTTTTAAAGATGCATACAATATGGTAAAAACTTTTGATTCTTTTCAAAGATCTGGAAATATCTCCAAGAGAGACGAAATGCCACAACAAGGCATCTTAGTATGCGAAGTATTCGATATATGGGGTATTGACTTCGTGGGTCCATTTCCCGCTTGTAACAAATGCAAATACATTCTCGTAGCGGTCGATTACGTTTCTAAATGGGCTGAAGCAAAAGCCCTACCCACTAACGATGCTCGAGTTGTTGTCAGCTTTCTTAAAAATCTTTTCTCGCGTTTTGGGATTCCAAAAGCATTAATCAGTGATCATGGTACTCATTTTACAAATCTACTACTAGAGAAAGTTCTTAAAAAGTACGGAGTTAATCATCGTTTTTCAACTTCTTACCACCCTCAAACGAGTGGTCAAGTTGAAAACACGAACAGAGGTCTTAAATGAATTTTAGAAAGAACGGTTAAAAATAATCCAAAAATCTGGCATCGAAAGCTAGATGATGCACTTTGGGCATTTAGAACTGCATTCAAAACACCCATCGGTACTACACATTTCCGATTGATTTACGGTAAGGCGTGTCATCTACCTGTCGAAGTTGAACACAAGGCATACTGGGCTCTGAGAGAATGTAATACCGACCTTGTAAAAGTCGGAGAAAACCGATTCTTGCAACTAAATGAATTAGATGAATTAAGACTACAAGCATATGAAAACTCTAAAACATACAAGGAGAAAACTAAAAGATGGCACGATGCACGATTAAAAAAGAAAGAATTTGAACAAGGGGACAAAGTATTAGTATTCCAATCACGTTTTAAGTTTTCACCTGGGAAACTTAGATCCCGATGGACTGGACCATATATAATAAAACAAGTTTTTCCATCTGGATATGCAGAATTATATAGCAAAGACGGTGGAACTTTCAAAGTGAACGGTCATCGACTCAAATTATACTTTGAAGGAATCAATACTACGGAAAGAGACGAGATCACATTCTACCCTAAGGACAAGTAAATTCAGGGTAACTTTAAGATTTTAAACTCCATTCTCGATTTTTATTTTTATCTTTAAGAGTGGGGTTAGATTGGTCTTTCCCTAGCAGACCCTAAAGAACTAGTCTTCTCCCTCCATTCTACCTTTTTATTTTCTTCTTTTCGTTTTTATTTATTGTTTATTTTCAAGATGCGCAATCAATATGTCTACAACCACTTCTTTTTAATGTGCGATAAAATTTTACCGAGAGATGTGGTGTTAGATATAAAGAGAAGATGCGATCAGGCGAGTAAATAAATAAGGCAAGAACTTAACGAGAAAAATTATGCCAAAGGAAAATCAAAATCAGCTAAGAAACGTCGAGCGTGTCATTTGGGCAAATGTGTAAAATGTGGAAAACCAGCTCATTATGAAAATTGTCCAAAGAACGAGACAGACTCTAATTTCGAGTACGTAACCTTTTGCCGAGAAGGACCTTTTAAATGTTCAAATGAAAACCTCTTAAACCAACGAGGTTACGCCTACGAAGCCATGGGGGGCGAAATGATGCGACTACACTACGAGGCGAGTCAACGCGGTTTCACAATCTAAGTCTTTTTCTCGCCAATTGTGTTTTTGTGCATTTTTTGTATTTTTGTGCATTTTTGTATTTTTGAATTTTTGTGTGTTTATGTTTTGGTGTGTTTTAGTTTGTATTTGTTTGCTGTGATGTTATTAAAAAGGGTCTACCGTTTAAAATTGATAAACCTTGAGTTTAACCTGTTTTCATTGAAAACGATAAAGCTAAGTGTAATAACTGAATTGTCGTTCTTCAAATTGCACGAAATTTATTGTTGGATTCATAATATATCTTTTATATGGTAAACCACCAAAAATAGAAGAAAAATCAAAACTACTAAAATTATACTTTTTTATCAATAACTGTAAAAATATATAACTTATAAACCTTTGTCGTGGGTAATGATAGGTGTAACAACCGAGATTGTCTCTACCTAGTTGATAGGAAACAAAGTTTAAGTTTGAAAATTAGTTGGTTTAAAAGTATATATAAAAAAAATATAGTGTGTATTTTAAATTCATTTAATTTTTATTTTTCATGTACTTGTTTTTAATTCTAAATATTAATTTTCTTTTATAAAATTTTTTTTAAAAAATAAAATAAAAAAAATTGGAGTGTTTTATTTTCAAGTTGTTTTTGAAAAATATTAAAACGTTAACTTTTGAAGTATTAAATTATAAATTGAAATTGAAAATTTATAAACGGATAAAGACTAGGTGTACCAACCGAAATTTCCGTTACATCAATTATAAATTTAAAATTGATATTTTGAAATTTAAGTACTTATAAAGTTAAAAAAAAAAAAAGGGGGCTAATACTTACGCGAACCGTGTGGTATACCACACGAAACGCGTACAATCGAAAACTACGCGAAACGCGTAACCCCACGCGAAACGCGTAGGTTAAAATACAAAAAAACCATATCTGTCGAATTCTGCTTCTCCTTCCCATTATTATTATTGTTTTTGCTGCTGTGAAGACGAGAAGAACACCCGAATTCTACCAAAATCACACCCAAAACTCAATTAAACACTCTCAATCTCATCCAATTCATCTACCTTTCAACATGCCGAGATTGGTAAGGGTCCTCAACCCATTTTACCACTTGTTCTTCAAATTTTTCATTAATTATTTATATAGCTTTAATCCGAATTTTATGCTTGTTATTGATAAATTTAGCTTAATTATTGATATGGCTATGTTGTAAGCATGAATATAAACCCGATTAGCATAAAAATTTGATGTTTAATTGACTATTGAAAAATTAGGGTTTATACAAATTGGGGAAAATTGAGGAGCTGCTATAAATTGTGTTATTTTGGTTACAATTAGATGTTTTTAGTTGTGTTGATAGTAGTTAGAACCCTTGAACATAAGTTTGATTGTTTGATTTTGTGATTTTATTTTTAGTGTAAATTTGATACTTTTTTTTTGTAATTGTCATGAATCAAGTGTGTATTGTGATGATGATTAGAAGCTGGATTATACACAATGTGATTGAATTGGATTATATATACTTAGCTCATTGCGTATTTCCATTTGTGATTCACATTTTTGTTTTGAAACTTGATTTTTAATTAGGAATTTTTGATTTATTTTTGTTTGTTTTTATTTGTTGTTAAGATATTGATTCATGTGGTGTTGAAACAAGCTTGTATGTCAAGAATAAATTCTTTGCTAACATTAACATACCCAATTGGGACGGTTCTCTTGTTTTAAAATGTTATGCAGGGATTATTCAGAATGAGAGCTGTTAACCAACAGCAAGGGGAAGAACAAGTAACCCCAGAAATGGAACAACAACTACAGAATCTGCACCCAAACCTGAGATTTCCTGATGATGTAAAAGGTTAAGGACTTACTTTCTCTGGTCACTAGAAACATCTCTCCAGTATACATTTTGGACTGGGCTCCTTTAGGACCACCAGTCAATTTAGATTTGCAAATAAAGGGAATTTTAAACCAAAGTTTTACAAATGAATTTGGAATGACTTTGGTTTTTAATGATTTTGAGAGATTGTTTAGTTTAAATAGCCCTGTATACAGAGAATGGTGTTTAGAATTCTACTCTACCGTTAGAATAAGTTTACACCCAGAAAATATCGATGATATTAATTTTCTACAATTTAGGCTGGGTGGGGAAGATAGAGCAATGTCCCTAAGTGACGTGACTACCGCATTAGGGATTTACACCGTAGACGAGATGATAACTCCCGGTTTTAGGGAATATATTTTTACAGGGGCTAGATATACAGGTAACTATGATTCTGGTTTAGTCTGGTGATCTTTCACTAATATAAATACATATGAGCCAGGCCAAGAATCTTATCTAAAGATCACTGATGTTCGCTTCAGAATAATTCATAAGTTTATAGCGAACACAATAAACCAAAGGTCATTTACTAATACAGATAAAATTAATTATATTGACCTTTGGTACTTGGATGCGATCAGAGATAGGGATACATTTATTAGTATACCCTATGGAGTTGCTTACTTTTTGGCCCATGTTGGTAAGGGTGCTCGAGGGACGAGTGACATGTCGGGGGGTCATTATATCACGTGTCTAGGAAGCTAGTTCGGACTCGACCCGAGTGAATCAGAACCTCCAATCCAACCGGTAAATCAAGCTGTTAGAACTTTAGGATTGGACGTGTATAGGACGGCTAAGGCCATACAAGTGAGGGGTGGGGTAATTAGTTTGAGACGGCAAGAAGTAGTCGCTCACCCTCCTATGGAGGAGGATGAGGAACCCGCTAGGGAAACTAGGAGGAGACGAAGACAGCCAGATGAGGCTAGTACGTCTAATGTAGGTGTTTCTGATTTCGATATGCTCCAAAATTTGTTTAATTCATTGAGTTTAGATTTAAGGAACTCGTATGATAATTGGGGACGGAGATCAGAAGAACAATACACTAGTTTGTCTAGGCAAATAGGGGAAATTAGGCATACCCAACTGGCCCAGGATAATATGTTAGAAAACATCCGCTACGATCAGAGGGGCTAGGGAGCACAGTTAGAGTGGGCGCATCATCAGGCTTATTTATACGCAGCTAACCCACAACATTACGCACCCTCAGCTTTTCCATCATACCCCCAGTGGCAAGAACACGGTGACCCTCTACCTCCACCTTATGATCCCAACGCTGCCCTTGCCGCGAGTCAGGAAGCCTATAGGCGTTTTTACGAGGAACAACGCCTAAACGAACAACGGCAGCAACAGGAGCGAGAACAGGAAGATCAGGGAGGCCCTGCGTGGTCATTTTTCTAGTTTTTCTTTTTATTTTTAGAATTATTTATTTTGTATTTGTTTGTATAAAATGATTTTTATGGTGTGTTAATTTATTCTTATCTTTAATTATCTTTACAAAAACTCTAGTGTGGGGTAAAATTTTTGTACTACTAAAGTACAACCCCATCTCGTTTGTGATTGACATATTTGTTGACAGGTACTTATGATGATGAGATTCGACATAGCGAAACACGAAAGTATTATTGTGATAAAACGGATTGGATATGTTCATATGATAAGCATTTTACAATATCAAATTACTTAACAAAGGAAGTTCTATATACTTTACACTTTTTGTCCTCTCAAATTTATACATTTTATTCTGATTTTATGTAATGAGGGCATTACATAATCTTAAGTGTGGGGTGGGAGTATATACATTCTCGAGAACTTATAATTTGGTGGTTTTTATGAAAAATTTTTACAATTTTTAAACAATTATAACTAATCAATTTTTAAGGTAATTACGAGCAATTAAAGATTAGGTGTCAAAAACCGAAATTATTGTCTCCATACATTAAAAATACATAAGTTTATCTGATTGAAATATATAAAAGAAAACCAAGTATAACAGAATTTATAAACTCTATATGTTTAGAACTATTTATCACATGTTTCTATGAAGTATTGCAGATATCATCGCTTTGGAATGTATAAACCTGAACATCTCGTAAAGGAAGTAAAGTCTTCCAAAATGAAACACTTGCTAACTTATGTTAGAAGATGTAGTCCAGAACAGCTGTAGGTTGACGAAAAATCTTGAAAAGTCATCTCTATCATCGGCTGGAAATCCACCTCACCTCATCATCAAACAGGGTTTTTGGTGGTCAGACTTATCCTAACCATGAGATGGATCTGTCTCGTACAATGGGGGGCACATTGCAAATTAGCTTTTAAGACTAATGAATCTAATCTCCAGATGGATGATCTCCGTAAAGATCAACCGCATCTATGTTTGACAGCGGTCAACATACATATGCCATAACAAATTGAGGTGTGCAAACTCATGGTTCACCGATGATATTTGGACACGATATAATTTTACTCTAAAACTTGTGCTATTTTATGAATTATATTGTGTAAAACCATTTTTAGGACATTCGGTTTCAAGTTCCATGATACTTCAATTATGGGGGCGGATAGCTTGCTAATCGCCGACTGAGACTACGGTTTTTAGTTACCCTCAACCGGAATTTGAGGTTAAAAACGGAAAACGTGTCTAGTGTAAAAACTAGCATGACATTTTATAAAATCATAAAACGTTTTCACAAGGTCCAATTTTCCCTAAGGATCCAAATTTTTAAACCTTAATCACGAGTTTCAACTTTGTTTCTGTTGTCAGAATTTCGTTTCGTGTGGTGTGCGTGTGATTCAATAAAAATTGTGTAGTGTTTTCAACTTATTCCATATAGCGTGTGTTTCATTTCGTGTAGCATGTGTTGTGTGATTTAATGATCGATAAGGAAAAATATGTAATGTTCCGATTCTATTTAGAAGATGTAATTGCTTGAGGACAAGCAACGTTCAAGTGTGGGGTATTTTGATATTGCTTTAAACATACATATTATTCGACGCAATATCATTTATATTTCATAGGTTTTTACTGTTTACTAAGACATTCAAATGTATAAATCACGAGAAAATGACAAAAGATAATACGAGCTCGAAGTTTGAAGAAAAGACGATAAACGATGGATTTAAACCAAATATATGTCGAGGTAACATTACCCGAATACAAGTTTAAGATGAGCAAAGAATAAAAGTTCAAATAAAAAGTTCCAAATCGATAAACGTCAACGCGGGATCAAAAGAGAACAAAACATAAAATAAAAACAAAGAAAACTGTCAGCTGTTCTTAAGCGAATCGTGTGGCAACCTACACGAAACGCGTAGTATTTAACTCTTACACGGATCGTGTGGACACCTACGTGAAACGCGTAGTATCCAGTCCAGATCCAGATTCAACAGCAAATGGGACGGTTACTTTTATGTTTTAATATTCATTCTTTTTCAAGTGGTACAGCAAGGACTACACTTTTGACCTACTACACATGTTATAATACGGAGTACTCTTACAAAAAGAAGGCAGAGAAAAATAGAGAAGGAGTACACATACATTTTCAAGGAGACTACACACACAAAAATCATTAGTTACTGTCATTTATTTTTAAGTATTCTGTACCAAATTAATTTTCAAGTTTGAAGAGTTAGGATAGTTTCAAATATTAAGGGTGTATTGTTCGTGATTAAGGGTATTATTGTACGCGCAAAAAGGGTGTTATTATTGTAATTTTCTACCATTGAAGTTAATGAAAGTGAAGAATTTTTAGTAAGTATATTCTGTTAAAAATTATTGTTATCAATTTTTATAGTTATTGTTATGTTTGCCTATTTATATTTTTATGTTTACCCTAGTATAATGAGTAGCTAATTTCCCTAGTGTTTTCTTAGATGTAGAGCCCCTAGTGAAATGGATTGTTATCATTTGTAAAAATTAAAATGTAACTTTAGTATTTTTAATATTGAGCCTAATTAAAAGAACCATTATTATGTATTTGGATATTTAACCCTTGTCAATTAATTTGTTAGATTAAAATAACGAAAGTTATTTTTATTTATATAAATTAAGCTTCAACATTAAAAGTGATCTAGACGAACTTATAACTAATTTACTAACACTAAATTAAAAAGTAAAGTTCGGTGGTTTGGGTAATATCACTAGTCATATAATAGTGAAATTGTAAAAAGGGAAACCGATATGATTTGGGTTTTGGCGAAGGTCAAAACTGGGTTGGGTCTCAATTTAAATACTTAAGGACTAGTAACTATCTAAATATAATCCAATGAAAATTAGATTTAATTTAGTTAGTCAAAACTTATTATTTTTTCGAAAGGAAAATATAAGTTTTATACTAAACATTTTAATACGAGCTTAAACTTAAAACAATCCATGGACCTAGAGGTGACACATTTAAGTAAACACTCCCTTTTATTTTATAAATCATTATTATTATTATTTACGTTCATTTATTCAGTAAAGTTAAAAGTAAAATTAAAAAAAAATATTACACAGCATTATATTCCAGTTTATTCGTCACTGTTTTGTCACCTGGATTATAACATACGCGGATCGCGTATATCTCTACACGATACGCGTACATATTAAACCATACGCGAAACGCGTATTATACTACGCGAAACGCGTAAGTATAATACGGGTACTGTACGAACTAGGTTAAAATCTAGGGTTTTAATTATTTTATTATTATATTTAAGTTGTTAGTTTATAATTATTATAATTTATAATTAGTAATTAGTTTATAACTAGTTAAATATTATAATTCCTATTAATTTATATTAATTTAGTTAAAATATGTTATTTAGTTAATTTAAATAAATTTATATTATAATTGCTCAAAACAAAATTCTAAACAATTAGTTTTATTAAAAGTTATTATCTTATTAATTATCATTTAGTAATAAACTTATTAGTATAATTTCAATTAATTCACTTTTAAGTTAATAATTATAAATAATGCATTCGTATAAATTAATAAGTAGTTCAATTAAATTAGGATTAAGTTATATTTTATTATTATTATGTATTATTATCATTTCCTAATCCAAAACCCCCTTAAAATAAGTTTAACTTCAAAGACTATTAAAAACCATTGAACACTGTCTCCCTGTGGAACGAACCGGATTTACCGACAAACTAAACTACGCGGATAGGACTAGTTGCCTATATGTGTGAAATCAACCTAAAATTATTAAAATACCACATATACAATAAATCAATTCGTGTAACAAAATAACTCAAATCCGTTCATAAATAAAGGTACTGTTTCAGCACATCAACAATCAACTAGCCTTGAGCCAGTAGGTTGTACAACCAGTTCCCAAACTTGGTTGTCATACATGGATTGCATCTCAGCGTTCATGGCTTCCTGCCATTTATCCTTATCAATCCTTGATAAAGCATCTTGGTAGTTTGTTGGTTCATCCAAATCAACCACATAGCAACCTTCCATGAGAAACCTATATCTCTCAGGAGGATTACTAATCCTACCAGATTTGCAAACGTCTTGTGTATTTTGATCATCCATTTGATCACTTTCAACATTTTCATGTTGAGTGCTAGTATCAACCAATTGTGTATCATCTACTTGATCTCGAACCTCCTCAAGATCTATCTTCCTTTCACTATCACCTTCCATTAGGAACTTAGTTTCAAGGAATTCAGCCTTCCGAGCAACAAATACATTCTGTTCGGAAGGATCATAGAAATAATATCCCATATTATCCTTGGGATATCCTATGAAGATACACTTTGTGGATCGAGCATTTATCTTATTAGGGACGTAACGCTTAGGGTAAGCTTCACATCCCCATACCTTTAAGTATGATAGAGATGGAGGTTTTCCAAACCACATCTCATGAGGTGTTCGTTCCACTTTCTTGGTTGGGGCCATATTTAAAATACGAGCCGCGGAGCATAGACAATAACCCCAAAATGATAGAGGTAACGAGCTTCTAGCCATCATAGATCGAACCATATCCATTAGGGTTCGGTTCCTCCTTTCAGAAACTCCATTCAGTTGGGGTGTTCCAGGAGGAGTGAGTTACGAGATAATCCCACAACTTCTAAGATGATCTTGGAAAGCATCGCTTAGGTATTCACCTCCTCTATCGGTACGAAGTACCTTGATTGTCTTATTGAGTTGATTTTATACTTCGTTTTGATACTCTTTGAATGCTTCAAAAGTTTCGTCCTTGTGCCTTAATAAATAGACATATCCGAAATGACTGAAGTCATCAATGAAAGTGACGAAGTATCTTTCACCTTTCCTAGTCATGGGCTTAAAAGGTCCACATACATCCGAATGTATTAATCCTAATAAGTCTTTAGCCCTTTCATAGGTCCCTTTGAAAGGTGCTTTAGTCATTTTACCTTGTAAACAAGATTCATATACATCAAATGAGTCTAGCTCACTTGATTTCAAAAGGCCATTCTTTTGAAGTGTATGCATTCAGTTCTTGTTTATGTGACCAAGGCGACAATACCATAAGTAGGAATCACTCAAATCCCTTTTGAGTTTCTTGGTGTTTGCATGGTATATTGAGCTATTGTATGCTGTGTCATCATAAACCAATTCATAAATACCATTCGAAGGCGAAGCCTTAAAATGGAACACATTATTTAAAGAAACATGGATATCATCATTAATGAAATTAAGATTAAAACCACATTGTTTCAAACGGGATACAGAAATAATGTTTCGTGATAAATCGGGTGCATACAAAACATTTTTCAAAATGAGCTCCAAACCACTTGGTAGCTTCAAAACAAAGTCTCCTTGAGCTTTCACTTGCACCCTTGCTCCATTTCCCATGAAGAGACTTGTTGTTCCCGTATCCTGATCACTTCTTTTGAACCCCTGCAAAGAATTGCAAATATGAGTTCCACATCCTGTGTCTAATACCCATGTATTAGAAGAAGTAATACTAAGCTCAATGTATACCATATATACATTACCTGAGGTTTGCACTGCATCCCTCTTTTCCTTCAACTCCTTAAGGTAGACCGGGCATTTTCGTTTCCAGTGACCCATTTCACCACAACCGAAGCACGGATCTTCCTTGGGGTTTGCTTTACCGGCAACCTTTTGCTTTTTGTTGTTGTTGTTGGTTGGGGTAACCATCTTCCCCTTTCCCTTTCCCTTGCCTTGGTAGGCGGGTCCTTTCCTCTTAGCCACCTTCGGCTTAGAAGTGTTATTGTTTTTGGACCCGCCTTCATTGATCATAAACATGGGTGAAGCCCTTTTACCCATGCTCGCTTCAGCCGTCTTAAGTATGGCATGTAATTCGCCAATGCTTTTATCCCAACCATTCATGTTATAATTTAACACGAATGTGTCAAACCTCTTTGACAATGAGTTAAGGATAAGGTCCATGGCTAATTCATTAGACACGTTGCAATTAAGACAGTTTGCTCGATCAATTAGGCTTTTCATCTTAAGGACATAAGATTAAACGGATTGGGTGTCGTCATCCGACATGCATGAAGCGCTCGGACCGTTTCAAAGCGTTCGACACGAGCTTGTTGAAGGAACATCTCCTTCAACTGTGTGATCATGTCATATGCACTATGATGTTCAAAATCCTTTTGGAGTTCGGGTATCATAGTCCCAAGCATGAGGCAAGAAACTTGCAACGAATCGGTGCAATATTTCTCCCAATAAGCCATGCCTTCCGTATCATCCTCGTCCGGTTGATCGGGAATGGGGTCTTCCAACACATACGCCCTATCCTCTAGTTTGAGGACAATTCTTAGATCGTGGAACCAATCCATGAAGTTCGTATGGTTGAGTTTTTCTTTTTCGAGGATTGACCTCAAAGATAGGTTGTTAAAGTTGATTGGTGCGTTTGGAATATTGTTGTTATTGGCGGCCATCTACAAAATATAACAAAGTTGTTTAAGTATTAATTTTAATTTAACAATCAATACCCTTTAAAACCAATTGATATTTATTAAATTTTAGAATCCAACGGTAAACCAAATTTTAGTTTGGTGACCTTTATCCCGTCATTTGATTTAGCTAGGTAGTCATTATATGACAATTGCAATCCTTTTGCAACTTCTAAGTTATGGGATCATGCAATCCTTTTGCATGGCATATTTATCCCATCAACGCCTATTTGTTCCTCATGCTTCGGTGACCCTAAGTTCATGATTCCCAAATCAAGTTGTCCTACTTGTGTAAACGTGTAATTTTAACATACAAGTAGTTAGGTGACCTTTATCCCACAAGTGTGCGAAATTTACCTCAATCATATTAGTTTGCTCATAACGGTTAGGTGACCTTTATCCCATTATGAGTTCCCTAATATTTTCAAGTGTCACACAAAAGGATGGCGTTTAACTTGTTTGCCTTGATAATAAGGGATTTTAAGTTTTCATTAATTCTAGTTTGAGAAAACTTCCATGCCATACACCAACATGCATTTAGTGTATGGTTCATTTGAAATCCATTTTCAAGTCTTGTAATTTTAGCCAATTACTTGATATAAACCATTTTATATATATGATCCTTATCATGTTGTTAATAACTGTTTATTAATGTCCTTTTAGCTATTTCAATTTAACCGATTAAATTGTGGTTTGGTAAATTTCATGTTGTTAATAATTTAACCAATTAAATTGTAGTTTTGCTTGTTGTTAACTTGTGTGATAACTTGTTGTAGTAACATACACAATCCACAATCATACAAGGAATTAAAACAACCACGCATGCAAAACAAATGTTCACAATCAAGCCTTTTGGTAGACATTTTGTTTAGCCGAAAACAAAATGCCACCGGTCAATGGGTGAAACACAAAGTAAGAGGTTTTAACCTCCCACTTAACCTTGCATCCACATGCTTCTTGTGTTCTTCCTTGTGATCTTCATGCATCTTCATCTTGTTACAAAATATATCCTAATACATTTTGTCTAGAAAATGAAAATACAACCTAATCTATTTTACATGCCAAATATAAAATAAATTACATAACCAAATGAATATTATTACAAACCAATTGAATGAATAATTACAACCATATTGAAATTAACAAATCAACCAAACAAACATTCATTCAACCACAAGGTCAAGGCATTGATTGTGAACTACAACATACAACAAATATGACTAATTTGCAAATTCCAAAACCCCTTTTGGAACTCCATAAAATCGGCCAACCTTATACAACCCTCCCAAATCCATTAATTTTGCATTTTACTTTCATGCATGTTAGTAGAATGCAAAGTTGAAGGGTTTTAAAGACCATATATAAGAAGCATAATCCATAGACTTTCGCTCTGATACCATTGATGGAATTCATTATAACAACAAGTTCATATGTTTATATAATCACAAAAACAATTTTATGAATATTACGACAAGCGGAAGCATTATGTTATGTATAAACTAGTGTATATGTTAAACCATTTTAGATGAATTCCATATAGTTATCAAGTTATGAAATAATGCTTACATATAACAACAAAGGGAGTAAGATTCAATACCTCCTCAAGCTAGTTGAGGGTTGTTTGATACAAGAAGATGATGAACAAGTGTGTTAAAACCCCAAGCTTTTGATGCACCAACACTACCCTTGAACTTGGTTATGTTTTAGGCACTTAATCACCTTAAAACCAAGCTAGAAACCCACTTCCTTTGAACCTAAAATTCTGGACAGCAACTTGTCAAAAGATGATGATGAATGGAGTCTCAAAATTATGAAACCTCAAGAGATAATACCCCAAACCTATCACCAACACCCTAGCCTTTAGTTAGGATTTTACTAGACACTTAATATGAGCTTGAAAAACAATATTTGAACTCCCTTTGAGTCCCAAAAATCACAGCCAGCAGCTGCACAGAATAATGGTTGTGCAGCTTGTTTTTTCAAGCTAAATGTAAAGATTCACTTGATAGAAGTGGTCAAGCCTTGGTTCAAGTTAATAGCATGCACCTCTAAAGTTGTGTGTGGGTTGGAAGTAACAAAATGAGCATGGGTTCTTGTCTTGAAGACCAAAATTCTGCACACTCTTTATATTAAATAATAATGTTATATATATATATATATATATATATATATATATATATATATATACATGTATTTATTTTGTTACTTTCACATTTTATAAACATTTTTATAAAATATAACACAACATAATCATTTAAACCTATAAACAATTATATATAAATTATCCAGATAATTTATCTCAAGTGATTACATTTTAGAAAACTGATTTTCTAAAATTCAATTGTCGCGTATTTATTTAACAATCCAATCATTAAGATTAAATACATAAAAGGTGTCGGTAAGTTTGTTATTGGGTATTACCCGACTTGGATCATAACATATTAGCCACATTAATTTAATATGTCTCTTGGGCATACGAAATACCATCAAATACATCGGGAAATTCTTTTATGACGGGAACATCACTGATGTTCTTTTCTTCAGGTTTAACTTCCTTGATGTGTGTTAGAATGACGTAACAACCTTTTCTTATTAGTTTTTGTGCCTTCAAACTACTAATAAGATTTAATTTCGCATTGTTCTTTTCTCCGTACACCATTAAAGGTTTTCCCTTTTCACGCATAATGCGAATCGCATTTTTGTAACAAACGACCTCTGCTCTCACCTTTTTCAACCAGTCCATGCCAATTATTACATCACAACTCTCTAACTCGACTGGTATTAAATCAATTTTAAACATTTCATCCCCCAGTTTAATTTCTCTATCCCGACATATATTATCTACTGAAATTAATTTACCGTTTGCTAATTCGAGTAAAAATTTACTATCCAAAGGCGTCAATGGGAAACTTAATTTAGCACAAAAATCTCTACTCATATAGCTTCTATCCGCACCCGAATCAAATAAAACATAAGCAGATTTATTGTCAATAAGAAACGTACCCGTAACAAGCTCCGGGTCTTTCTGCGTTTCTGCCGTATTAATATTGATAACTCTTCTGCGGCCCTGCCCATTAGTATTCCCCTGATTCGGGCAATTACTTCTAATGTGGCCCGGTTTCCACATCCATAACAAAAAAAGGCGGCATTACTTGTTTCGCCACTATTTGTCCCTTTAGTTCTGTTAAACTTTGGTCCGTAGACCTCACACTTTTTCGAACCATGGCCAGTTCTTTTACACTTGGTGCAAAATGTCGTGCAGAACCCATTCTGATGGTACTTTTCACACCTTTGGCATTTTTGGTTTTTGTTGCCGTTGTTGTTATTGAGGTTGTTGTTGGGATTGTTATTGTTGTTGGAACGGTTGTGGTAGTTATTGTTGTTAGGACCCCGAAGTTGTATAGTTTTAATGTGAAATAAGCTTAAATGAAGGTTCCTTAGAAGAGGGCTATATAAGGAACCTAAGTAGTCCTAATTAGATAGCCATTGCATTGTAACCGAGTTCTAGAAGCTGTGGAATGTAATTTTACCGATTCTCTCTAATACCGAGTCTCATTCTTACATACCGAATCTCTCTTTATCTTATCATTTCTCTCAATCTCAACATGATCTGACCTATCATTTGGTATCAGAGCTTCCAGGAAGTGATTCTACATCACTATATCGATCCAGAGATTGTAGATTACAGAATCTGAATACTCTCGGTATTTTGAATCACATTCGGTATTATCGAATTTGATAATCTGACGTTCAGATTCTTGTGATAAGTTCAGCGAAGGTGCATTAGGTCTTTTATAATGAGTTTCGATCATCATTACAGCTTTTTAACTTCAATTATGGAGAATCAAGTTGATTTTTAGAGTTTGTAGCTAAAACTCTCGGTATTGCTTAATTCAAGCTTGATTCTGGATTTTTGTGAAGATTTAAGAATTCAGTTGTGTTCGTAAGGTGTTAAATCATATTTCTGACGGTTCAATTTCTTCAATTCATCAAGTTTTGAAGATTTGATCAACACTCAGTATCGTAATTGTCATGCCGAGTCTGCTTCATTACTTAAATTCATCTTAAGTGTTGCAGATTGTGGTGTGATCGTGATTCTATCACATTCGGTTTGATTATACGCAGCTAATTGGTGTGGTTTGAGAAAGGATTCTGTCATATTTCTAAGTTTTAAACTTAGACTCGGTATTGTCAACTGCTACAGTTGACATTCGATATCCTATACTTTCGGTATCTTTGATATTTTGTGTGATACTAACTTGTTTCCTTGTGCAGCAAGGTTAGAGAATCTCATTCAAAAGGATTGAATTGAGTTTGAACTTCAGATTCATACAGAATCTGACTACCGAGTCAGATACAGAATCTGAGTTTCTGTATCACTTAATCCATTGTTTTAAGTGGTTACAGGCTACAATTCTTGTGATTACCGAATCTATACTGAATCTGGGTGTGTTACCTGTATTTCTGATCAGTTTCTTATACAGAATCTGATATACAGAATCTTTACTGAATCTGCTACAGTACCGAATCTGATACAGAATCTGACATTCTGATCAGATTGTTGTGATTTTTCATCTTAGATTTGTGTATTACAGAATCTTTACCGAATCTACCTCATTTTCAAGATGTCTACTCAAGATACTTTGATCATTGGATCAGATTCCTGTCCTCCAGTGTTGTTTGATGGCAAGTACACTCAGTGGCTTCACCGTATCACTCAGTACATAGACTATAAGGGTGAGAAAGCAAAGTACATTTGGGCTTCTCTGAGAGATGGTCCAGTTGTTGATTATCATCTGGATACTGGTATGCCAATTCCAGTCTATGAACTTTCTGGTAATAAGCGTGAGAGAGCTCAGGGTGACATAGAGGCAAAGAATATTGTTATGCAAGCTATCCCATATGAATTGTTTGAAAATGTTGATAGCAACACAACAGCAAAAGATATATGGGATGAGATCAAATGACAGCAAGAAGGTTATGACATGTCAGACGTTACTAAATTGAATAAGGCTCTGGGATTCTATGAAGATTTCAAGCAGGAAACTGATGAACCACTCAAGGATACCTATCGTTGTTTCAATGGTGTTCTCAATGAGTTGAAAAGGTGCAAGATCATAAAAGTAAATGCTGAAGTCAACATGAAGTTTCTCAAAAAACTCAATACTGATTGGCTTCCGTATGGAACCATTGTTCGATCTACTAAAGAGATTGACAAGTTGACTATTCATGAGCTTGTTGGAGTTCTTATGCATTACCAACCTGAAGTGTCTAAACTTCAAGAAGGAAGGAAAGAGTCTTCTCTGGGCGATCCACTTGCCCTAATTGCCAAAAAGAAGAGTAAATCGTTGACGTCTTCCAAAAGCTTGTCCAAGAAAGTGCTTGTAGAAGAATCAACTGATTCAGAAGATTTGAATCTTTCTGATGTTGATGATTCTCAACTTGAATTAGTTAAGATGGCAGCCATGTTCACAAAAGCCTTGAACAAACACAAGTTTAAAGGAAAATCAAACAATCAACGCAAAAACTCGTCATCTTCTTCGTACTACAAGAAAGCTAATCAATCTAAACAACAACGTGCTGATGATTCCAAGAAGGAAGATTCAATTTGTTTCAATTGTGGCAAAGCTGGTCATTACTCTCGTGAGTGCAAGATGCCTAAGAAGAAGGACGCAGCTTACTACAAGAAAAAAATGTTGATGGCTAAGATTGTGGAAACTGGGGGAGAGCTAAAACTGGTTGATGATACTTAGTTTAACTGGACTGACGATTTAGATTCAGAGGTGGAACATGCAAATGTTTGCAAGGTGATAAAGCTCATCAAAGCTAAGGAAGCAATGGAGAATTCTGACTCAACATCCAATGATGATGAGGTACAATCAACTGAATTCTCACCTGATTTTATAAAAATGCAAAATGACTTGATGAAGAATCTGGTCTCAATGTCAAAAGAAGTCAAAGGCTTAAAATCTGAAAACAAGGTTTTAAAAGATAAAATCAAAATGAATGAGACCAGACCTTCCTCATCCAAATTGCAAACGGATGTGCAACGATTGACTCTCCAACTCAACTCTACGGAAACTGAGTTGGAAGATCTGAAAAAGACAATTCATCCAATTAAAGTTAAAAGAACTGATTATCGTTTAAAATCGGAACGACTTGTAGAAAAAGTTCAATTTTTAGAAAAAGATCTTTCTGATTTGAAAAACCAACATGAACCCACACTTTCAAAACTAAACAAGAAAATCGTTTAATTGGAAAACACCATAATTGAAAAGAACACTGAAATTTCTTTATTGTCAAAAGAATCTTTTCGAATGAAAGCACAACTTGCTCGATATGAGGAAAAACTCTATCGAACAGAGCAATCCAAAGCTATCATGGATATGGAACTTTCAAAACAAACGATTTTCATGAATAGACCAAAAACGATTCATGGTGAAAAGTGGGAATGGGGTAAGAAGATCCGAAAATTTTGGAAGATGCTTCCAAAAAGATTCCAGGATTATATCATTCTGATTATTTTCAAGCCGATTTACCATCGCATTTTGTACATGCTTCTGATGCTGATTTTGATGATATTATTGTGAATCGTAAATCTAGGAAATACCATCAAATTAGCTTAATGTATGAAAAAATCAATGCTGAGATAGGTAAATCGAATCCTGATTTCTTGAAAAATCTTGTTGAAACTGAAAAGAACATGCAACATGAAGATTATGTGCCTAAGCGTAGACTGGTTTATATCCCAACACTCATGCTTGAGAAATACATTTTAATGCTTGAGAATGAAGTGTTTAACAAACCTAGTTCTAGCATTACTGCAATAGATGAGGTGTTTGATGAACCAATTTTTGATGTGAAACCAATTCTACCAACTTTACCTGCATGTCCAGATGATGTTTTCCGTGAAGACCTAGCACATGAACTAACTGTTTTCTTTGAGACAGATTCTCTAGGTCAAAATTCTTTAGATGAAAAAGTAGAACCTCAGAATGAATCGAACATTGAACCTTTGATAGATTTTGAAAGTCAACTTGATCCTTTGCATGATTATTACTTGCATTTGCCTGCTGTACGTGATTTGAATCGTATAGTAGCTCAACTTGAACAGGAGAATATTGACTTGCAACTTAAGTGCCAATCATTAGAACAAATGCTTGCTTTGTGTGATAAATTGCCTTCACTGCCTAAGAAAGAATGTACTTATGCTTTTAAGGAGGGTGAAGTGATAGTTTCTGCTGAAGAATTATGTCTTGAGATTAAAAGCTTAAAATAAAAGATAATTCAACTGAAACAGGCTAACACACTTAAGCAAACGTCTAATGTTGCAACCAATATGCTTGAATGTACTGGTGAGATTACTAAGAAGGGGAAGGGAACAACAACATCTAAGGATGTAAAACCCATTACTATTCTTAAAAATCCTCTACGTTCTCAATTTGGAAATCATGGTTCGAAAGTTATTTCTACAACTCAGTATATTGTTAAAAAGGTTCATTCTCCAAATGGTTCTGTGTTAACTGAAAAGATTCCTATGATTCATATGACAAAAACTTCAAAAGCGAGTCTTTTAAAAAAATCAGTTAAGTCCACAACACACACAAATTCTAAACCTGATTTAAGTGAGTATGATGCAAAAGAATGTACAATCAAATTGGAAATTCTGCAAAATCAGTCATCTCATGTGTCAACTGAAAAGTTTGGACGTCTAACTAACAAAGGTATTTTTCGTGTCACAGGTCATAATCCAAACTTGAATTACAAATCTGTATGGGTTCCTAAGTCCACGACTAAGAAAGTAGCAACCAAACCAAAGCAATCTGCTAGTCGGCCTAGAAAATCATCTCATGTTTTTCAATTTTCGTCTGTGAACAAAACATCTACTTGGAATAAATTGTGTGTTAAGACTTCTGATAACGATGTAAAGATTGATATTGCGTATGATGCTTCATGTAATGTGGTTTTAAATGATGCTTTTTTGTCTAAACTGCATGATGCTTTACGTGATTATTTCATCATTGATCCAAAGTTTGTTGTTAATCCAAAGTTTATTGCTGATACTAACCGAAAAGGACCCAAGAAACTTTGGGTACCTAAACTCTAGGAAACTCACATTTACAGGGTTTTGACGTCTGTGTTTGGTATATTGATTCCGGTTGTTCTCGACACATGACGGGCGATAAATCCTTGCTTGTCAACTTCATTGACAAATTCCTAGGAACGGTTACATTCGGAAACGATGAGATTGCAGCAATAATGGGTTACGGAGATTTTGTGCAAAATGGCATAACAATCAAACGGGTTTCATATGTTGAGGGTTTTGGGTGCAGTTTATTTAGTGTGAGCCAATTCTGCGATGGAGATCTCAAAGTTTTGTTTGAACGTCGAAAATGCTTGGTGCAATCCACCGAAGGGAATGATCTTCTTGTTGGTAAACGTTGTGCTTCACTATATACTATTGACCTCAATGATGCACCATCACATGCAACCATGTGTTTGGCCACTCGTTCTACCAAAGAAAATTCATGGTTATGGCATCATCGGATGTCACACCTGAATTACAAGGGTATCAATTGACTAGTCTCTAAAGATTTAGTTGATGGTATTCCAACCTTTCAATATGATAAGCATCATGTGTTTCCATCATGTGCGATGGGTAAGCTGAAACGGACCAATCATCCGCTTAAGCAAAACCCCAGTACTTCATCGTCTTTGCAATTATTGCATATGGACTTATGTGGACCCATGCGTATTTCTAGCCTCGGTGGCAAGAAACGTGTGCTTGTCATTGTTGATGACTATACCAGGTTTACATGGATTTTTCTTTTGCGAACTAAGTTAGAAACCCCCGGCATTATCATTGAGTTCATTAAAAAGATTCAACGCTCTTTTAACAAACATGTTAAGAGCATCAGAACTGATAATGGGATGGAATTTAAGAATGACCCGCTTGATAGTTATTTGAAAGACCAAGACATTGAACATCAGTTCTCTGCTGCTCGGACCCCCCAACAAAATGGAGTAGTCAAACGACGTAATCGTACGTTGTGCGAAGCAGCACGAATGATGCTTTCCTACTCCAAATTACCTCTAAAAATGTGGGGGGAGGCCATTTCAACTGCATGCTATACCCAAAATCGTTGTATTGTAAACAAACGTTTTGATAAAACTCCATATGAGTTATTATATGGTAGATGCCCGAATGTCAAATATATCCGTGTTTTTGGTTGTATATGCTATGTGCTTAACGATTTTGACAGCCTCGGAAAGTTTGATCCTCATGGCGATCAGGCCATATTTCTTGGTTATTCCTCGAACAAATTTACTTATCGTGTTTATCATAAGCGGAAAAAGATGATTAAAGAGAGCATTAACGTCAAGTTCGATGAATTTTCGGGAATGGCTTTTGAACAACTCAGTTCAAAACCCGATCCTAACCTGGCTACTACTTCTTCTGCGCAAAACTCAATTTTCTCGAAGAAGGGTGTTCCTACGGTTACATCAGAGGAACTGGATATCTTGTTTGATAGTCTTTATACTCCTCAACGGGATTCAAATGTTCAAGCCGTACCGGTTACACCATCACAGTCAACTACTTTGGGGACTCTTCAAAGTCTTTTTGATGAAGATTCAACACCAACTGATTCACCTGTTGCTTCTTCATCCTCCCTCCAACCTCCTGTTACTGATAATCTTGAACAAGATCAAGATTCATCATTTGATACAACTCCAGCTGTTTCTCCAGATACTCTATTGAATCCATTAGATAATGTTACATCAGATCAAGCAGATCAAGGCTCAACGTCAACAACGGTTGATGTTCCGATGGATACAATTGATGTTCAACCTCTTCCCCACACCCGATGGACTAAAAGTCATCCAATAGATCTTATTATTGGTGACGCATCTGCTCCAGTTTCAACTCAAAGGGCTACTCAGAATATGTGTCTATTCACAGCCTTTCTTAGTAAGATTGAACCAACAACGGTTGCTCAAGCTTTACTAGATCCATACTGGGTAGTTGCAATGCAAGACGAGATCAATCAATTTGAACGATTGAAAGTATGGCGATTAGTTCCAAGACCAACGGGTCAACGACCAATAGGGGTTAAGTGGATTTTCAAGAACAATAAGGATTCTGATGGAATTGTAGTTCGAAATAAGGCACGCCTTGTGGCCAAAGCATATCGACAACAAGAGGGCATTGATTATGACGAAACGTTTGCTCCGGTTGCTAGGATTGAGGCAATTCATCTTTTCCTTACATTTGCTTCTCATATGAAGTTCACAGTGTTTCAAATGGATGTCAAAACTGCTTTTCTGAATGGTTATCTTCAATAGGAAGTCTATGTTGATCAACCAGAAGGCTTTGTCGATCCCATTCATCCAAACCACGTTTACTACTTGGAGAAATCTTTATACGGTCTGAAGCAAGCACCGCGTGCATGGTACGAGACCTTAACAAAGTATTTGTTGGACAATGACTTCTCTCGTGGAACGATTGATACAAGGTTATTCATCCGTAAAAACCACGGTCACATTCTCTTGGTTCAAATTTACGTTGATGATATTATTTTTGGTTCCACGTCCCCGGCCTTATGCAAAGAATTTGGTGACCTTATGGCCAGCAAATTCGAAATGAGCATGCTTGACCAGTTAACTTTCTTCTTGGGGTTACAAGTAAAACAATTACCAAATGAGATTTTTATCAGTCAAACAAAGTATATCAATGATATGCTAAAACGTTTTAAAATGACGGCTTTAAAACCAATGACAACCCCAATGAGGACTTTACTGGATGCTGATACTAATGGGGAACCCTTTGATATTACGCTTTATCGAAGCATGGTTGGTTCTTTAATGTATCTGACTGCAAGTCGACCAGACATTACACTTGCCGTAACTGTCTGTGCCCGCTTTCAGTCCAACCCTAAGAAATCTCACTCCAAAGTGGTTGTTAGGATTTTTCAATACCTTAAAGGTACACCTAACCTTGGGATCTGGTATCCTCATGGATCCGATTTCAATCTCACTGCTTATACTGATGCAGATCATGGTGGTTGCCATGTTGATAGAAAGAGCACATCTGGATCAATTCAAATGTTGGGGAATAGGCTAGTTGATTGGTCATCCAAAAAGCAGAACTGTGTGTCTTTATCAACAGCTGAGTCTGAGTTCATTGCTGCAGCTCACTGTTGTTCACAAGTTTTGTGGATGCAAACTCAACTCTTGGACTATGGCTTTAAGATTTCTAAGACCCCAATCTATTGTGATTCACAAAGTGCTATTGCAATAACAAGCAACCCGGTTCAGCATTCTAAAACTAAACACATAGATATTCGTTATCATTTCATTAAGGATCATGTAGAGAAAGGGGATATAGAGTTATACTTTGTGCCTACTAAAGTGCAATTAGCTGACATGTTCACTAAACCTTTAGATGAACTTAGGCTAAAATTCTTGATCAAAGAGATTGGCATGGTAGAGTATAGTGCTTGATATTCCTTAGATCTGTTGGGACTTATTTTTGGGATCTTGTGTTTAGGGGGAGTAGATACTTTCTAGGGGGAGCAACTAAGTTTCAGTACTTTAGATAATTTTTCTTTAAGGGACTGCCATTAGATTAATGATAACTACCTAGATATATTTGTTCAATGGTTACGCAAGGGGGAGGTAACTCATTGATATCCTATTTCAAGGGGGAGTTAATTCATTTTCTTGAGAACATAATCAAAATGCTGATTTACTTTTTTGTATATCATATTTTGAGGGGGAGAAAAAGGGAGAAAATGAGAAAATTATTCAAAAATATTGTTTTTCAAAAGTGAATTCAAAATTTCTTTGTTTTTATCTGAAATAATTCACTATGGCTTGTATACATCTCAGTATGCAACCCGTGTCAACAATTGGTATCACTGAAGATTTGTACTTTGTATAAAATTCAAAGTTCTTTTAAGTACAAATCTTATTTTGAAAAATTCATAAAAATTGGAAAAGATAAAATCCAAAAAAAAAATATATATATATATATTTAAATTTTACTGAATAAATACTATTTTTAGCATTTTACCGAGTCTGACAACCAACAGTACAGATTCGGTAAGTTCAAAGTTTTCAAAAATTATCTCAGAATTGTTTTTCATGAAAAGATTGAAATGGATTTCAAGAGGAAAAATCAATTTGTCAAGATTTGGAGTTAAATTGTTAAAGTTTTAAAAACATTGGACTGTATTCGGTATATTAGGCCCATTCTGTAAAGCCCATTCGGTATTTTACCTTCGGTATCTATAAAAGGAGAGTCAAAGTCAAACATTACTCTCTTACTGTTATTAATTACCTACCGAGTCTGTTGATTATACCGAATCTGCCTAATTCTACCGAGTCCGTCATTCTGTTTCTTCAAATTCTTGGTAATTGTTCATTTTAATTAATGTTTAAGATATATAATTGTAGATCTGAGATAATTAAGTTTTTATCAACCAGAAAAGATCAAAAATAACTGGATTATGACCTTTAATTTTTGAAATCTTGTTGATTATACCGAGTCTGAGTCGATTTCAATTAATCTTTGATTAAACTCAATTGATTTGGAAAATCAACATGAAATCTTGTCTAATCTGAGTTAAATTGACTGATCTATCATTTGACCGAGCCTGATTACATGTTTAATTGCTTATTTGATGAATTCTATATCTACCGAATGTGTTCTTATCCTGATACCGAGTTTGTTCATACAATTAACATGTTAATATACTTGTAATTGAATGGTTAATTGATCATGGTTGTGAAATTACATGATATGTGATAGAATATGCATGTTTGAGTGACTTTCTGTTAATTGTTGAAGATACCGAATCTGGTTTTCTTTCTTGATACCGAGTCTGAAATTTGGTACCTTGAAATTTTTTGATTTTTATCTTCAAACACTTAACATGTTTATTCTATATCTTTCTGATATGAAAACTCAAGCTTATTTGGTTACAGAATCTAAAGTTTTCATAAATACCGAATCTGCTTGAATTGTGCTGAAAATTGACTAAGTGTTGTTCTGATTCTTTGTGTTATATAATTAACTTTGCATGATGATTTTGTACTAAGATGAATATCATATGAATGTCATGGTTGTCAATTATTTGTTCATATTTGGAATAAATGATTTTTATATCTTAGAAAAGTCATAAAAATTATAAAATTTAAAAAATATAAAAAGGATTTCAAAGGAAATAAGAATAGAGAAATGTGCTTTATGATAACATTTTGTGGTCTTCTATTTCTTATGTATATAGCTAAATGGCGAATAATCACTTTATCAATTCTGAAACCAATATTCCCTGCAATTATTGGACTGTAATTCTAGAGAGGCATACTTTATGGCCTGCTCTGAGCTCCACAGTTAGTGTGCCAGAAACAGACTTGGATATTCTTAACAGATCAATTAGATTTGTGGAGGCCACACAACCAAATGCTACTAATCCACAGGGTGAACCAGCCAGATTTGAATTTAGGCTGAGGGGAGTACAAGGATTCAGGAGTATCACAAAAGCAGACTTCAGGAGGATATTCAGACTTCCTCTTGTACAGAATGCTCCTGCTTTTCCTGCCACACAGCAGATGATGTCTTCAATCTTTTCTCTTGGATATGTTGGAGCAACTGATGTTCCACCTGCTAAGTTTCAAAAGAAGTATCTGCACTCCAGGTGGTATGTGATATTCTCAATCATCAACAGATGCTTGTTGATGACAAGAAGTGGATCTGATAGCTTAACTGTGCCGATGCTCAAACTTTTCTACTCATTCACAAGAGTAGAGAATCCTGATTATGTAGAACTTATATGGGATTTGGTTCAGGCACAGGTTGAAAATCCAAGGGGTTCATACATCCCTTGCGAAAGGTTTTTTTGTATCTTTATCCATGATGTTATAAATGCTTGCAGAAATGCAAATATATTTGTACCAGGTACACATGGATTACAGATGAAAAGGTTTGGAGAGCTGAAGATGAACACCCCTATGGTGTCTGATAATCAATTCACTGCGCCAATTCCAAATTGGCTAGTGAGGCTAGCTGAACCCCAAGACGCTCGTATGCGTTCTTATTTTCAGGTTGTAGGAATACCTCTTCCGAACCCGGTACAACAAGAACAAGTTGAACCTGCAGTGGTTCCAGCCCCAGAGGTTGTAAAGGAACCTGTAGTTCAACCACCCGGGCCAGCTAATCCTCCACTTAGGGTGAACCTCAAACGATCTAGGGTAGCACACCAAGCTCAACCCGTGAGGATCAGGGAACCTAGTTCAACTAGGATTGAACCAACCCTTTCCACAACACCCGAAGTAAGCAGTGACACTTCAGCAACAGCATCTGAATCATCTCCCGAACATTCTCCTAAGAGAACTCGATACATGCCTGATGAGATGATTCAGACTCCGCCAACCCAACGAGTAACTAGATCTAGGACTTTGACACCCATCATCCGCCAAACAGTTACTCCAACCATTGGTGATACGGACCAAGACCTAGAGCCAATTAGGTCACCTTCACCCATCTCCGTATCACATCCAAGAATAACAGTAAGCCCTACCCTAAATGAAGCACAAGCTTCGGTAGGCAAGAGATCTAAACGCACGGATGGTAAAAAGACCACTAAGCCCATCCAATCTAAACATGACTTAAGAATAAATCCCACAAAGCAAGATGCTTCGGCATCTAAGGAAGTAAAGTCTTCCTCTGCAGTAAAGTCTGCGTTGACTCAATCGATTGAGGACACTCAATCATTGAAGTCCAGAACGGCTGAAGGGGAGCCAAAAAATCTTGAAAAGGCACCCTGCGTATCGGCTGGAAATCCTCCTGTGCCTCAACGTACAACAGGGTCTCGAGGTCCGGCTTATCTTGATGAGGAAGATCTGCCGCGTCCCATGGAAATGAGTCAACATGAAAATCCTTCGGGATATTTATCAGACTTCCAGCAGACTATTCCCTTGGTTCATGAAAGTGATCCATTGGTTCAAACCACTTCTCTTCCGGATTCTGAATCTCAGGGTCTGGAGGAAGAGTCTTTAACTGAAAGAGATGTGCCACCTCATGGTATATCAATGATTTCAGGAGTCGGGGATAGCAATATCTCTGCGAGAACTAAACAGACGGGTAGTTCTACTACTCTGTCAGAGTCCCATGAGACCAAAGTCATGGAGGCGGATGCTTCGAAAGAAACTTCGTCGGTGACAACTCCGGTTGTTACCCAACCTCCATCAGAAGGGGATATCACGAATCTGACTATTAGTTTGTATAGCCCTACATATAAGAATAATACCTTACAATCATCCTTACCTGCCCTCACGGCAACTCAAACACTTCCACCGACATCGCCTTCAACAATTGCTGCTGCTGGTGTTCCTATTGTTACTTTTCCACCTTCACCCTCTCGTTTACCACATTTCTATGATGCTTTGGAGCAAGAATATCAGTCGTATGTTTTCTAGAGTCAATATAGATGTTCTTCGACGCACTTCGCTTCAAGCATTGTTTCGTGCTCGTGTTCGATATCCACTTAATTCCTGCTCTTCTCTGTTGAGTCCTCACCGTGATGATGAACATGACGATTCTTGAAATGTCCCATTCTTATTGATTAAAAACGTTCCATATTAATTGATTTCGTTGCGAGGTTTTGACCTCTATATGAGACGTTTTTCAAAGACTGCATTCATTTTTAAACAAACCATAACCTTTATTTCATCAATAAAGGTTTAAAAAGCTTTACGTAGATTATCAAATAATGATAATCTAAAATATCCTGTTTACACACGACCATTACATAATGGTTTACAATACAAATATGTTACAACAAAATAAGTTTCTTGAATGCAGTTTTTACACAATATCATACAAGCATGGACTCCAAATCTTGTCCTTATTTAAGTATGCGACAGCGGAAGCTCTTAATAATCACCTGAGAATAAACATGCTTAAAACGTCAACAAAAATGTTGGTGAGTTATAGGTTTAACCTATATATATCAAATCGTAACAATAGACCACAAGATTTCATATTTCAATACACATCCCATACATAGAGATAAAAATCATTCATATGGTGAACACCTGGTAACCGACAATAACAAGATGCATATATAAGAATATCCCCATCATTCCGGGACACCCTTCGGATATGATATAAATTTCGAAGTACTAAAGCATCCGGTACTTTGGATGGGGTTTGTTAGGCCCAATAGATCTATCTTTAGGATTCGCGTCAATTAGGGTGTCTGTTCCCTAATTCTTAGATTACCAGACTTAATAAAAAGGGGCATATTCGATTTCGATAATTCAACCATAGAATGTAGTTTCACGTACTTGTGTCTATTTTGTAAATCATTTATAAAACCTGCATGTATTCTCATCCCAAAAATATTAGATTTTAAAAGTGGGACTATAACTCACTTTCACAAATTTTTACTTCGTCGGGAAGTAAGACTTGGCCACTGGTTGATTCACGAACCTATAACAATATATACATATATATCAAAGTATGTTCAAAATATATTTACAACACTTTTAATATATTTTGATGTTTTAAGTTTATTAAGTCAGCTGTCCTCGTTAGTAACCTACAACTAGTTGTCCACAGTTAGATGTACAGAAATAAATCGATAAATATTATCTTGAATCAATCCACGACCCAGTGTATACGTATCTCAGTATTGATCACAACTCAAACTATATATATTTTGGAATCAACCTCAACCCTGTATAGCTAACTCCAACATTCACATATAGAGTGTCTATGGTTGTTCCGAAATATATATAGATGTGTCGACATGATAGGTCGAAACATTGTATACGTGTCTATGGTATCTCAAGATTACATAATATATAATACAAGTTGATTAAGTTATGGTTGGAATAGATTTGTTACCAATTTTCACGTAGCTAAAATGAGAAAAATTATCCAATCTTGTTTTACCCATAACTTCTTCATTTTAAATCCGTTTTGAGTGAATCAAATTGCTATGGTTTCATATTGAACTCTATTTTATGAATCTAAACAAAAAAAGTATAGGTTTCTAGTCGGAAAAATAAGTTACAAGTCGTTTTTGTACAGGTAGTCATTTCAGTCGAAAGAACGACGTCTAGATGACCATTTTAGAAAACATACTTCCACTTTGAGTTTAACCATAATTTTTGGATATAGTTTCATGTTCATAATAAAAATCATTTTCTCAGAATAACAACTTTTAAATCAAAGTTTATCATAGTTTTTAATTAACTAACCCAAAACAGCCCGCGGTGTTACTACGACGGCGTAAATCCGGTTTTACGGTGTTTTTCGTGTTTCCAGGTTTTAAATCATTAAGTTAGCATATCATATAGATATAGAACATGTGTTTAGTTGATTTTAAAAGTCAAGTTAGAAGGATTAACTTTTGTTTGCGAACAAGTTTAGAATTAACTAAACTATGTTCTAGTGATTACAAGTTTAAACCTTCGAATAAGATAGCTTTATATGTATGAATCGAATGATGTTATGAACATCATTACTACCTTAAGTTCCTTGGATGAACCTACTGGAAAAGAGAAAAATGGTTCTAGCTTCAATGGATCCTTGGATGGCTCAAAGTTCTTGAAGCAAAATCATGACACGAAAACAAGTTCAAGTAAGATCATCACTTGAAATAAGATTGTTATAGTTATAGAAATTGAACCAAAGTTTGAATATGATTATTACATTGTATTAGAATGATAACCTACTGTAAGAAACAAAGATTTCTTGAGGTTGGATGATCACCTTACAAGATTGGAAGTGAGCTAGCAAACTTGAAAGTATTCTTGATTTTATGAAACTAGAACTTTTGGAATTTATGAAGAACACTTAGAACTTGAAGATAGAACTTGAGAGAGTTCAATTAGATGAAGAAAATTGAAGAATGAAAGTGTTTGTAGGTGTTTTTGGTCGTTGGTGTATGGATTAGATATAAAGGATATGTAATTTTGTTTTCATGTAAATAAGTCATGAATGATTACTCATATTTTTGTAATCTTATGAGATATTTCATGCTAGTTGCCAAATGATGGTTCCCACATGTGTTAGGTGACTCACATAGGCTGCTAAGAGCTGATCATTGGAGTGTATATACCAATAGTACATACATCTAAAAGCTGTGTATTGTACGAGTACGAATACGGGTGCATACGAGTAGAATTGTTGATGAAACTGAACGAGAATGTAATTGTAAGCATTTTTGTTAAGTAGAAGTATTTTGATAAGTGTATTGAAGTCTTTCAAAAGTGTATAAATACATATTAAAACACTACATGTATATACATTTTAACTAAGTCGTTAAGTCATCGTTAGTCGTTACATGTAAGTGTTGTTTTGAAACCTTTAGGTTAACGATCTTGTTAAATGTTGTTAACCCAATGTTTATAATAACAAAAGAGATTTTAAATTATTATATTATCATGATATTATGATGTACGAATATCTCTTAATATGATATATATACATTAAATGTCGTTACAACGATAAACGTTACATATATGTCTCGTTTCAAAATCATTAAGTTAGTAGTCTTGTTTTTACATATGTAGTTCATTGTTAATATAATTAATGATATGTTTACTTATCATAATATCATGTTAACTATATATATAACCATATATATGTCATCATATAGTTTTTTTACAAGTTTTAACGTTCGTGAATCACCGGTCAACTTGGGTGGTCAATTGTCTATATGAAACCTATTTCAATTAATCAAGTCTTAATAAGTTTGATTGCTTAACATGTTGGAAACATTTAATCATGTAAATATCAATCTCAATTAATATATATAAACATGGAAAAGTTCGGGTCACTACAGTACCTACCCGTTAAATAAATTTCGTCCCGAAATTTTAAGCTGTTGAAGGTGTTGACGAATCTTCTGGAAATAGATGCGGGTATTTCTTCTTCATCTGATCTTCACGCTCCCAGGTGAACTCGGGTCCTCTACGAGCATTCCATCGAACCTTAACAATTGGTATCTTATTTTGCTTAAGTCTTTTAACCTCACGATCCATTATTTCGACGGGTTCTTCGATGAATTGGAGTTTTTCGTTGATTTGGATTTCATCTAACGGAATAGTGAGATCTTCTTTAGCAAAACATTTCTTCAAATTCGAGACGTGGAAAGTGTTATGTACAGCCGCGAGTTGTTGAGGTAACTCAAGTCGGTAAGCTACTGGTCCGACACGATCAATAATCTTGAATGGTCCAATATACCTTGGATTTAATTTCCCTCGTTTACCAAATCGAACAACGCCTTTCCAAGGTGAAACTTTAAGCATGACCATCTCTCCAATTTCAAATTCTATATCTTTTCTTTTAATGTCAGCGTAGCTCTTTTGTCGACTTTGGGCGGTTTTCAACCGTTGTTGAATTTGGATGATCTTCTCGGTAGTTTCTTGTATAATCTCCGGACCCGTAATCTGTCTATCCCCCACCTCACTCCAACAAATCGGAGACCTGCACTTTCTACCATAAAGTGCTTCAAACGGCGCCATCTCAATGCTTGAATGGTAGCTGTTGTTGTAGGAAAATTCTGCTAACGGTAGATGTCGATCCCAACTGTTTCTGAAATCAATAACACATGCTCGTAGCATGTCTTCAAGCGTTTGTATCGTCCTTTCGCTCTGCCCATCAGTTTGTGGATGATAGGCAGTACTCATGTCTAGACGAGTTCCTAATGCTTGCTGTAATGTCTGCCAGAATCTTGAAATAAATCTGCCATCCCTATCAGAGATAATAGAGATTGGTATTCCATGTCTGGAGACGACTTCCTTCAAATACAGTCGTGCTAACTTCTCCATCTTGTCATCTTCTCTTATTGGTAGGAAGTGTGCTGATTTGGTGAGACGATCAACTATTACCCAAATAGTATCAAAACCACTTGCAGTCCTTGGCAATTTAGTGATGAAATCCATGGTAATGTTTTCCCATTTCCATTCCGGGATTTCGGGTTGTTGAAGTAGACCTGATGGTTTCTGATGCTCAGCTTTGACCTTAGAACACGTCAAACATTCTCCTACGTATTTAGCAACATCAGCTTTCATACCCGGCCACCAAAAATGTTTCTTGAGATCCTTGTACATCTTCCCCGTTCCAGGATGTATTGAGTATCTGGTTTTATGAGCTTCTCTAAGTACCATTTCTCTCATATCTCCAAATTTTGGTACCCAAATCCTTTCAGCCCTATACCGGGTTCCGTCTTCCCGAATATTAAGATGCTTCTCCGATCCTTTGGGTATTTCATCCTTTAAATTTCCCTCTTTTAAAACTCCTTGTTGCGCCTCCTTTATTTGAGTAGTAATGTTATTATGAATCATTATATTCATAGATTTTACTCGAATGGGTTCTCTATCCTTCCTGCTCAAGGCATCGGCTACCACATTTGCCTTCCCCGGGTGGTAACGAATCTCAAAATCGTAATCATTCAATAATTCAATCCACCTACGCTGCCTCATATTCAGTTGTTTCTGATTAAATATGTGTTGAAGACTTTTGTGGTCGGTATATATAATACTTTTGACCCCATATAAGTAGTGCCTCCAAGTCTTTAATGCAAAAACAACCGCGCCTAATTCCAAATCATGCGTCGTATAATTTTGTTCGTGAATCTTCAATTGTCTAGACGCATAAGCAATCACCTTCGTTCGTTGCATTAATACACAACCGAGACCTTGCTTTGATGCGTCACAATAAATCACAAAATCATCATTCCCTTCAGGCAATGACAATATAGGTGCCGTAGTTAGCTTTTTCTTCAATAACTGAAACGCTTTCTCTTGTTCATCATTCCATTCAAATTTCTTCCCTTTATGCGTTAATGCAGTCAAGGGTTTTGCTATTCTGGAAAAGTCTTGGATGAACCTTCTGTAGTAACCAGCTAGTCCTAAAAACTGGCGTATGTGTTTCGGAGTTTTCGGGGTTTCCCACTTTTCAACAGTTTCTATCTTTGCCGGATCCACCTTAATACCTTCTTTGTTCACTATGTGACCGAGGAATTGAACTTCTTCCAACCAAAATGCACACTTTGAAAACTTAGCGTACAATTCTTCCTTCCTCAATACTTCTAACACCTTTCTCAAATGTTCACCGTGTTCTTGGTCATTCTTTGAGTAAATAAGTATGTCATCAATGAAAACAATGACAAACTTGTCAAGGTATGGTCCACACACTCGGTTCATAAGGTCCATGAACACAGCTGGTGCATTAGTTAAACCAAACGGCATGACCATAAACTCGTAATGACCGTAACGTGTTCTGAAAGCAGTCTTTGGAATATCATCTTCTTTCACCCGCATTTGATGATACCCGGAACGTAAGTCAATCTTTGAATAAACAGACGAGCCTTGTAGTTGATCAAATAAGTCGTCGATTCTCGGTAGTGGGTAGCGGTTCTTGATGGTAAGTTTGTTCAACTCTCGGTAGTCGATACACAACCTGAATGTACCATCTTTCTTCTTGACAAACAAAACAGGAGCTCCCCACGGTGATGTGCTTGGTCGAATGAAACCACGCTCTAAAAGTTCTTGTAATTGGCTTTGCAGTTCTTTCATCTCGCTGGGTGCGAGTCTGTAAGGAGCACGAGCTATTGGTGCAGCTCCTGGTACAAGATCTATTTGAAATTCAACGGATCGATGTGGGGGTAATCCCGGTAATTCTTTCGGAAATACATCGGGAAATTCTTTTGCAATGGGAACATCATTGATGCTCTTTTCTTCAGTTTGTACTTTCTCGACGTGTGCTAGAACAGCATAGCAACCTTTTCTTATTAGTTTTTGTGCCTTCAAATTACTAATAAGATGTAGCTTCGTGTTGCCCTTTTCTCCGTACACCATTAAGGGTTTTCCTTTTTCTCGTATAATGCGAATTGCATTTTTGTAACAAACGATCTCCGCTTTCACTTCTTTCAACCAGTCCATACCGATTATCACATCAAAACTCCCTAACTCTACTGGTATCAAATCAATCTTAAATGTTTCGCTAACCAGTTTAATTTCTCGATTCCGACATATATTATCTGCTGAAATTAATTTACCATTTGCTAATTCGAGTAAAAATTTACTATCCAAAGGCGTCAATGGACAACTTAATTTAGCACAAAAATCTCTACTCATATAGCTTCTATCCGCACCCGAATCAAATAAAACGTAAGCAGATTTATTGTCAATAAGAAACGTACCCGTAACAAGCTCCGGGTCTTCCTGTGCCTCTACCGCATTAATATTGAAAACTCTTCCACGGCCTTGTCCATTCGTGTTCTCCTGGTTCGGGCAATTTCTAATAATGTGGCCTGGTTTTCCACATTTATAACAAACTACATTGGCATAACTTGCTCCGACACTACTTGCTCCGCCATTACTCGTTCCGACACCATTTGTTCCTTTCGTTCTATTAACCCCTGGTCCGTAGACCTCACACTTCGCCGCGCTATGACCATTTCTTTTACACTTGTTGCAAAATTTGGTGCAGAACCCCGAGTGATTCTTTTCACACCTTTGGCATAGTTGCTTCTGATTGTTGTTGTTGTTGCGGTTATTATTGTTGTTGGGATGATTGTTGTAGTTGCTGTTGTTGTTGTTGTTGTTGTTGTTGTTGTTGTTGGGCCGTTTGTTGTAGTTGCGATTGATGTTGCGATTGTTGGGATAATTGTTGCGATTATTGTTGTAATTGCTGTTGTTGTTGTATTGGTGATTCTTATCACCGTTTTCCTCCCACTTTCTTTTGACTTGCTTCACATTGGCCTCTTCAGCAGTCTGTTCTTTAATTCTTTCTTCAATCTGGTTCACTAGTTTGTGAGCCATTCTACATGCCTGTTGTATGGAGGCGGGCTCGTGTGAACTTATATCTTCTTGGATTCTTTCCGGTAATCCTTTCACAAACGCGTCGATCTTCTCTTCCTCATCTTCGAATGCTCCCGGACACAATAGGCACAATTCTGTGAATCGTCTTTCGTACGTGGTAATATCAAATCCTTGGGTTCGTAACCCTCTAAGTTCTGTCTTGAGCTTATTGACCTCGGTTCTGGGACGGTACTTCTCGTTCATCAAGTGCTTGAATGCTGACCACGGTAGTGCGTACGCATCATCTTGTCCCACTTGCTCTAGATAGGTATTCCACCATGTTAACGCAGAACCTGTGAAGGTATGCGTAGCGTACTTCACTTTGTCCTCTTCAGTACACTTACTTATGGCAAACACCGATTCAACCTTCTCGGTCCACCGTTTCAATCCGATCGGTCCTTCGGTTCCATCAAATTCCAAAGGTTTGCAGGCAGTGAATTCTTTGTAGGTGCATCCTACACGATTTCCTGTACTGCCAGATCCAAGGTTATTGTTGGTATGTAGCGCAGCCTGTACTGCGGCTATGTTTGAAGCTAGAAAAGTACGGAATTCCTCTTCATTCATATTCACAGTGTGTCGAGTAGTCGGTGCCATTTCCTTCAAAATAGTTAAATGGAACAAGTTAATCATACAGAATATTAAGAGTAGTTAATAGTATTTCGTAGCATAATATGAACTCATTTATAAAAGCTTTTTCTTCATATTAGCGTTTTATAAGTTTAAATTCGGGTAGTACCTACCCGTTAAGTTCATACTTAGTAGCTAATATACAATTCAACTACTACAATTCTATATGAAAAACTGATTATAATAATATTTCACGTTCAAACTTTTATACAATATTTTACAAACTTACAATACCGCTTATTTTACATAAAGCATGAAATATAGCACACAATAACTTTGATACAAGATAGTTGTGAAGACAATTCTAGCTAGTACACAAGTCGTTCAGCAAAGGCAATAAAGACACGTAATTCATACGTCCAGAAACAAGTCATGCATTCTGGTTTTACTAGGACTACTTCCCATCCTTGGTCTTGTGCAACATAACCGTTATGGCCGTTGATAAGACAGCGTGTTGTAACGTCATCAAAGGGACGAGGGTTACGTAATGTCCAACAGTCCCGTAATAATCTAAAAACCTCATTTCTTACCCCAATTACCGACTCCGTCACTTGTGGAAACGTTTTGTTTAATAGTTGTAGCCCGATGTTCTTGTTCTCACTTTGGTGAGAAGCGAACATTACTAATCCGTAAGCATAACATGCTTCTTTATGTTGTATGTTAGCCGCTTTTTCTAAATCACGAAGTCCAATATTCGGATATATTGAGTCAAAATAATTTCTTAACCCGTTGCGTAAAATAGCATTTGGGTTCCCCGCAATATATGCGTCAAAGTAAACACATCGTAACTTATGGGTTTCCCAATGTGATATCCCCCATCTTTCAAACGAAAGTCTCTTATAAACCAAGACATTCTTGGAACGTTCTTCGAATGTCTTACAAACTGATCTCGCCTTAAATAGTTGTGCCGAAGAATTCTGGCCGACTCTAGACAAGATTTCATCAATCATGTCTCCGGGTAGGTCTCTTAAAATATTGGGTTGTCTATCCATTTTGTGTTTTTAAACTGTAAAATAGACAAGAGTTAGATTCATAAAAAAAAAAATACTTATTAATACAAGCAATTTTTTACATATATCATAAAGCATAAGAACACTATATTCCATATATTACACCACACGAATACAACTTTCTTATTCCGACTCGCTCGTTTCTTCTTCTTCGGTTTTGGTTCGTTTTGCCAAGTTTCTAGGGATATATGATGTTCCCCTAATACGAGCCGTCGTTGTCCACATTGGTTTAGAAAAACCTGGTGGTTTAGAGGTTCCCGGGTCATTGTTACAACTTAAGGACTTCGGGGGTTGACGATACATATAAAGTTCATCGGGGTTGGAATTAGATTTCTCTATTTTTATACCCTTTCCCTTATTATTTTCTTTTGCCTTTTTAAATTCAGTTGGGGTAATTTCTATAACATCATCGGAATTCTCGTCGGAATCCGATTCATCGGAGAATTGGTAATCCTCCCAATATTTTGCTTCCTTGGCGGAAACACCATTGACCATAATTAACTTTGGTCGATTGGTTGAGGATTTTCTTTTACTTAACCGTTTTATTATTTCCCCCACCGGTTCTATTTCTTCATCCGGTTCCGATTCTTCTTCCGGTTCCGATTCTTCTTCCGGTTCCGACTCTTCTTCCGGTTCCTCTTCGGGAACTTGTGAATCAGTCCACAAATTATTCCAATTTACATTTGACTCTTCATTATTATTAGGTGAGTCAATGGGACTTGTTCTAGAGGTAGACATCTATCACATAATATCAAACACGTTAAGAGATTAATATATCACATAATATTCATATGTTAAAAATATATAGTTTCCAACAAAAATGTTAAGCAATCATTTTTAAAGAAAACACGGTCGAAGTCCAGACTCACTAATGCATCCTAACAAACTCGATAAGACACACTAATGCAAATTTTCTGGTTCTCTAAGACCAACGCTCGGATACCAACTGAAATGTCCCATTCTTATTGATTAAAAACGTTCCATATTAATTGATTTCGTTGCGAGGTTTTGACCTCTATATGAGACGTTTTTCAAAGACTGCATTCATTTTTAAACAAACCATAACCTTTATTTCATCAATAAAGGTTTAAAAAGCTTTACGTAGATTATCAAATAATGATAATCTAAAATATCCTGTTTACACACGACCATTACATAATGGTTTACAATACAAATATGTTACAACAAAATAAGTTTCTTGAATGCAGTTTTTACACAATATCATACAAGCATGGACTCCAAATCTTGTCCTTATTTAAGTATGCGACAGCGGAAGCTCTTAATAATCACCTGAGAATAAACATGCTTAAAACGTCAACAAAAATGTTGGTGAGTTATAGGTTTAACCTATATATATCAAATCGTAACAATAGACCACAAGATTTCATATTTCAATACACATCCCATACATAGAGATAAAAATCATTCATATGGTGAACACCTGGTAACCGACAATAACAAGATGCATATATAAGAATATCCCCATCATTCCGGGACACCCTTCGGATATGATATAAATTTCGAAGTACTAAAGCATCCGGTACTTTGGATGGGGTTTGTTAGGCCCAATAGATCTATCTTTAGGATTCGCGTCAATTAGGGTGTCTGTTCCCTAATTCTTAGATTACCAGACTTAATAAAAAGGGGCATATTCGATTTCGATAATTCAACCATAGAATGTAGTTTCACGTACTTGTGTCTATTTTGTAAATCATTTATAAAACCTGCATGTATTCTCATCCCAAAAATATTAGATTTTAAAAGTGGGACTATAACTCACTTTCACAAATTTTTACTTCGTCGGGAAGTAAGACTTGGCCACTGGTTGATTCACGAACCTATAACAATATATACATATATATCAAAGTATGTTCAAAATATATTTACAACACTTTTAATATATTTTGATGTTTTAAGTTTATTAAGTCAGCTGTCCTCGTTAGTAACCTACAACTAGTTGTCCACAGTTAGATGTACAGAAATAAATCGATAAATATTATCTTGAATCAATCCACGACCCAGTGTATACGTATCTCAGTATTGATCACAACTCAAACTATATATATTTTGGAATCAACCTCAACCCTGTATAGCTAACTCCAACATTCACATATAGAGTGTCTATGGTTGTTCCGAAATATATATAGATGTGTCGACATGATAGGTCGAAACATTGTATACGTGTCTATGGTATCTCAAGATTACATAATATATAATACAAGTTGATTAAGTTATGGTTGGAATAGATTTGTTACCAATTTTCACGTAGCTAAAATGAGAAAAATTATCCAATCTTGTTTTACCCATAACTTCTTCATTTTAAATCCGTTTTGAGTGAATCAAATTGCTATGGTTTCATATTGAACTCTATTTTATGAATCTAAACAAAAAAAGTATAGGTTTCTAGTCGGAAAAATAAGTTACAAGTCGTTTTTGTACAGGTAGTCATTTCAGTCGAAAGAACGACGTCTAGATGACCATTTTAGAAAACATACTTCCACTTTGAGTTTAACCATAATTTTTGGATATAGTTTCATGTTCATAATAAAAATCATTTTCTCAGAATAACAACTTTTAAATCAAAGTTTATCATAGTTTTTAATTAACTAACCCAAAACAGCCCGCGGTGTTACTACGACGGCGTAAATCCGGTTTTACGGTGTTTTTCGTGTTTCCAGGTTTTAAATCATTAAGTTAGCATATCATATAGATATAGAACATGTGTTTAGTTGATTTTAAAAGTCAAGTTAGAAGGATTAACTTTTGTTTGCGAACAAGTTTAGAATTAACTAAACTATGTTCTAGTGATTACAAGTTTAAACCTTCGAATAAGATAGCTTTATATGTATGAATCGAATGATGTTATGAACATCATTACTACCTTAAGTTCCTTGGATGAACCTACTGGAAAAGAGAAAAATGGATCTAGCTTCAATGGATCCTTGGATGGCTCAAAGTTCTTGAAGCAAAATCATGACACGAAAACAAGTTCAAGTAAGATCATCACTTGAAATAAGATTGTTATAGTTATAGAAATTGAACCAAAGTTTGAATATGATTATTACATTGTATTAGAATGATAACCTACTGTAAGAAACAAAGATTTCTTGAGGTTGGATGATCACCTTACAAGATTGGAAGTGAGCTAGCAAACTTGAAAGTATTCTTGATTTTATGAAACTAGAACTTTTGGAATTTATGAAGAACACTTAGAACTTGAAGATAGAACTTGAGAGAGTTCAATTAGATGAAGAAAATTGAAGAATGAAAGTGTTTGTAGGTGTTTTTGGTCGTTGGTGTATGGATTAGATATAAAGGATATGTAATTTTGTTTTCATGTAAATAAGTCATGAATGATTACTCATATTTTTGTAATCTTATGAGATATTTCATGCTAGTTGCCAAATGATGGTTCCCACATGTGTTAGGTGACTCACATAGGCTGCTAAGAGCTGATCATTGGAGTGTATATACCAATAGTACATACATCTAAAAGCTGTGTATTGTACGAGTACGAATACGGGTGCATACGAGTAGAATTGTTGATGAAACTGAACGAGAATGTAATTGTAAGCATTTTTGTTAAGTAGAAGTATTTTGATAAGTGTATTGAAGTCTTTCAAAAGTGTATAAATACATATTAAAACACTACATGTATATACATTTTAACTAAGTCGTTAAGTCATCGTTAGTCGTTACATGTAAGTGTTGTTTTGAAACCTTTAGGTTAACGATCTTGTTAAATGTTGTTAACCCAATGTTTATAATAACAAAAGAGATTTTAAATTATTATATTATCATGATATTATGATGTACGAATATCTCTTAATATGATATATATACATTAAATGTCGTTACAACGATAAACGTTACATATATGTCTCGTTTCAAAATCATTAAGTTAGTAGTCTTGTTTTTACATATGTAGTTCATTGTTAATATAATTAATGATATGTTTACTTATCATAATATCATGTTAACTATATATATAACCATATATATGTCATCATATAGTTTTTTTACAAGTTTTAACGTTCGTGAATCACCGGTCAACTTGGGTGGTCAATTGTCTATATGAAACCTATTTCAATTAATCAAGTCTTAATAAGTTTGATTGCTTAACATGTTGGAAACATTTAATCATGTAAATATCAATCTCAATTAATATATATAAACATGGAAAAGTTCGGGTCACTACAATTCTGATCCTCAGAATAGCCATGAGGGGGAGATAGGAGTAGATGGAGAATATCTAATGGTAAACATTTCAACTAAGGGTGGTGGTGTAAGGTCTTCATCAGCTTCACAAGCTCAACAAGTTCAGATGGAATCAGAAATGGTTACTACACATGATGAAATTGATGATAAGGAGCCTGAGCAAGTTATAATTCCAATTGTTCATAATGAGGCTGATAGTGGACTGGTAGATGAGGATTTGAACTTGAGTGATTTCTATCTTGAAGAGACGGATGACGATGGATTTGTCATTCTAAGCAAGTTATCATCAGTATCTTCAATTTTGGAAGATGTAGAGATTGTAGATGAAGAGAATCCTGAACCAGTAATAGAAAGTGATGATGAAATGGATTCTTCTGATGACGATGAAGACAATATTTATGTTAATCTAAATGAAGATGAGATCTTTGATCATATTGAAGATGATGATGTTCCTAATGATGATTCAACAAATCCTACTGGTCATTCATCAAATTCTACACCCTCATCGAGTTCAAATCCAACAAATGCTAATGAAAGTTCAACTTCTAGTACATCTACATCAAGTGAAACAGTGGATTCCATATTCAAATACAACCATGGAATATTCTTTAAGAATCAGGAGCAAAGATTATTGTTGGGAGTAGAACATGATTTTATAACATTACGAAACCCATTCATCGAGGAAAATGCTTACAAGATCTTCCGCATCAATGAATTACCAAGGAGTAAAAGGTTTACTTATATAGGTTCACGATTGCTTCTAGCAAGTGAAAGGAATTGGTATGAGTTTATGTGGAGGAAACATATCAACAATGATGAAGATGATCTGTGGCTTCAAAGAAAATATCGTATTTCAGAAGTGTTGAATATTACTCGAGTCGGAGTAGAGATAAGCGAAAAGAAAGACGTCATCAGTCAGTTCCACGTTATCAGAGAAGATGAGAAAGAGTACAAGTTCACTGAAACAGATTTTCATAATCTAGATATGCTTGACATCATTCACATCTACAACTACCTCAGTATCATCACCATACGACCTTTTGCTAAGGCTCAAGCTTTGGAAGCTGTGAAAAGATACATGATGGAGACAATTGAACTGATGAGACGTGAAGATTTTCAAATAGGTCTCGAAGCAAAAAGGAAAAAGATTCGAATTACGTGTCCGAATCAATTTACAGAGGGACGGAAGGATATGAGGATGTTTCAAATGCAATTCGAACCCGAAGGGTTTGTTTTTGTAAATTCTCAAAAAGAAAAGGTGTTCATTCGTACTGAAGAACTGAACAAATATTCAGATGGAACACTTAAGGCTGCACTGAAGTATCTTAAGATTCATCAAAGCAAGTTCCATGACATTGATATGATAATGGGTCTTGGAGAATTCATAAAGCATATAAGAGATCGTCTGAAACTCCGGGTTCGTACAAGATAGTTTGAGATACTTCGTGGACGGAGAAAGAGAAGATATTTCAAAGAAATGAATGAATATCCATTACATGAGGGAGATCCAAGAAAAGCGTGGGGTGTCTGGAAACCTTCTAAGCAAATTTTGGAAAATCAAGTAGAAGTTTCAAAACCAGATGGCACACGATGGAAACTAACGTTTGGACCTCTCAAGATTACAAAATAGGATTATGTTGTAAAGTTCACATTTAACACTAAGGGGGAGATTGTTAGGACCCCGAAGTTGTATAGTGTTAATGTGAAATAAGCTTAAATGAAGGTTCCTTAGAAGAGGGCTATATAAGGAACCTAAGTAGTCCTAATTAGATAGCCACTGCATTGTAACCGAGTTCTAGAAGCTGTGGAATGTAATTTTACCGATTCTCTCTAATACCGAGTCTCATTCTTACATACCGAATCTCTCTTTATCTTATCTTTTCTCTCAATCTCAACATGATCTGACCTATCAGTTGTTGTTATTGGGACGTTTGTTGTAGATATTGTTAGGATTGCGGTTATTGTTGCAATTATTGTTGCGATTGTTGATATAGTTGTTGCGATTGTGGTTGTAATTATTATTGTTATTGTACTGGTGATTCTTGTCACCGTTTTCCTCCCACTTCCTCTTGAGTTGTTTCGTGTTGGCTTCTTTGGCCGCCTGCTCTTTAATTCTTCCCTCAATCTGATTTATGAGTTTATAAGCCATTCGACTTGCCTTTTGTATGGAAGCGGGCTCGTGTGAACTCACATCTTCTTGAATCCTTACTGGTAACCCTTTTATAAATGCGTCGATCTTCTCTTCTTCATCTTCGAACGTCCCTGGACATAATAGGCACAACTCTGTGAATCGTCGTTCATATGTGGTAATGTCGAACCCTTGTGTTCGCAACTCTCTAAGCTCTACCTTGAGCTTATTGACTTCGTTTCTAGAACGGTACTGCTCGTTCATCAATTGCTTGAATGCCGACCACGGTAGTGCGTAAGCAGCATTTTGTCCTATGTAACGACCCGGATTTTTCCGCTAATATATTGAAGATTAATATTTATATAATTAAATGTTTCTAACATGTTAAGCAATCAAACTTGTCAAGATATATATATTTGGAATGGATTTTATGCAAATGTTTGACCACCCAGTCTGTCTGACGATTCACGAACATCATAATTTGAAATAATTATATAATGATGTATATATGGATATATATATATACTTATGATTTGTTAAAATGATATTTAAGTATCTCATTATATATATTAACAATTGGTTATATACATAAAATGAGATTACTAACTTAAAGACTTCAAGACTATATACATATATATAACGATTAACGTTGTAATAACTTCTAAATTAAAATGTATGTATATGTATTGTATTAATATGTATTAATACACTTTTGAAAGACTTAATAATATATATCAATATATTTATACTCAATAAAGATAGCTATACTCATTTTCTCATTCAATTTATCAAGAATCCTATTCGTATTCATACGGTATTTATACCCGTATAATACCCAGCTTCTATACGTATTTACTATAGGTATATACATACCAAATCATTGATTTTAGCAGCCCTCAATCAGTTGTGAGACATGTATAAACATGATGTAGACTTGTGGGAACCATGGCTTGGAAACTAGTATGACTAAATGCATAAAATTACAAACCATGGAGCCATGTTGTTGTCCCCATTTTGATGCCAACATGTAGGATAAATAAAGATCCATTTCATTCCAATTAACTACATCATTTTACTCTCTAAACACATACTCAAACACTCTCTCAAACCTCCATTCAATTTAGCAAGTATTGGTCTCATAATCCAAGTTATAATCATCATAACAAAGCTTGATCAAGAACACTTCAAGAATTCCAAGCCATCAAGGGTATCTTTGAACTCAAGATATTCTCCTTATTTCTCCAGCAACTTTACTCATTTTATTTGAGGTAGTAACCTTATTCATAATCTTATTCGATTCGTATTCATATAGCTATCTTATTTTGAGTTATAACTAATAACAACAAGAACATAGTTTAGATTATTTCTAAACTTGTTTGCAAATAAACTTAATCCTTCTAATTTGACTTTTAATACACTTCAACACATGTATTATGATAGTATGTCAAGCTAACATAAGGATATAAAACTTGTAAACACGAAGAACACCTTAAAATCGAATATACGCCGTCTTAGTCGAACGGGGGTTGTTTTGGGTTTAATTTTAAAAACCTATCTTAAACTTTGAATTAAAAGATTTCCTTTGGTGAAAAATCTTATTTTATATGGATATGAAATATATCCAAAATCCATGGTTAAACTCAAAGTGGAAGTATGTTTTTCAAAAGGGTCATCAAAATGTCGTTCTTACGACGGATATGACTATCTTCTCTTATTTGACACCTAAGCTATATTTTCGACTATAAACCTATACTTTTTCTGTTAAGATTAATAATGTTGAGTTCGATACGAAACCATGGCAACTCGAATCACTCAAAACGGATTTGTAACGAAGAAATTATGGGTAAAACAAAATTGGATATTTTTCTTAATTTTTAGCTACGGACATGATTTATAAAAATGGATGCTAACCTTATCCTATCTAACTTACTTTGTATACTACATGTATTTATACATTTCTTGTTCCCGAACTTATGGAAATACAATTTATAATAGTCGTGATTAAGTTCTACGACAATATATTATAGTCTTAATAAAGATCGTAAGGCACCATATATATATATATATATATATATATATATATATATATATATATATATATATATATATATATATATATATATATATATATATATATGACTTGATCACCGAGGACTCGTATACAAAGTTTTGACATATCATTTTGACTTCTTCTATATATATTATTGGAACGAACTATTAGACACCATTGGCAGTAATCTCGAGTTAGCTGTGGGTCAAAGTGGATTCCAAAATATTATATACTTTGAGTTGTGATCGAGCCTGAGACATGTATACAATGGGTCGCGGATTGCTTCAGACAATATACATATTATGTGTCTTATTATATTAAGACAATATATTATAGTGTTAGTGAATTCTAACACAATATACGCATTTATATTTATATATATATTTATACTGTTGGACTATTGGACTATTGGACTACGAACGTCGGACTACTAACAATGGACAATTAAAATTATCACAAGTATCATAAGTATGGAATATTAATTATATATATATATATATATATATATATATATATATATATATATATATATATATATATATACATATATATATATATATATATATATATATATACATATATATATATATATATATATATATATATATATATATATATATATATATATATATATATATATATATATATATATATATATATATATCTATATCTTAACACAAGAATATTATTATTAGGTTCGTGAATTTGTCAAAAGGCCAAGTCTTATCACCATCTATTTGGAAATCATCACAAGTGAGTTATAGTCCCATTTTTACTATTTAATTTATTTTGGGATGAGAATACATGTAAAATTTATAAATGTTTTACAAAATAAGCACAAGTTCATGGAACTACATTCTACGATTGATTTGTTATACCGGATATCTGTACTTATTATTATTATGCTTAGTAACCTAAGAATTAGTGAAAAACACTAATTGACGCGAATCCTAAAGGTAGATCTACGGGCACCAACCACCCCCATTTTCGAATAGTGGAAATACTTTAGTACTTCGAAGGATTCTTATCATACATTTGAATAGTGGAATGTATGATGCCAGATATCTTAAGCGCTCTATGTTAAGGTCGGTTACCAGGCGACTCATCGTATGAATGATTTTTGCAGTTGTAATGATCCTGCGCATTTAATTAAATGAAATCTTGTGGCTTATTAAATGTTATGATTATTATATATAAATTAAACCTATGACTCACCAACATTTTTGTTGACGTTTTAAGCATGTTTATTCTCAGGTGAATATTAAAAACACTTCCGCTGGCGTATGCCAACCCAAGGTCAAGATTTGGAGTCGGCATAATTGTTTATATTGTTTAAACTTGCATTCGGAGTATTTGTTGTAATATATTTGATCATATTGTAATGGGTTGTGTAAAAACTTATTTATTTGAGGAGATTGTCTTTGATAGACAATCTAAATTATGTCATTAAGACCTTTATTCAATAATAAAGGTTATGGTTGTTTTTAAAAATGAATGCAAGATTTGAAAAACGTCTCATATAGAGGTCAAAACCTCGCAACGAAACCAATTAATATAAAACGTTTATAATTAATATGAACGGGGCATTTCAGTTGGTATCTGAGTGTTGGTCTTAGAGAATCAGAAAATTTTTCATTAGTGTGTCTAACTGATTTTTGATGCATTAGTGAGTCTGGACTTCGACCGTAATTATTTTAAAAATGATTGCTTAATATAATTGTTGGAAACATAAGATTATTAACATATAAATATTATAAGATATATCATTCTCTTAACGTGCCTACTATTATGTGATAGATGACTTCATCCGATCATATAAGCATCTCTAGTGATTCAGATTTCATTTACTTATCAAGTGATTCGAAGGCTGAGTCAAAGCATACGACTTATGAACCAACGAAAAAGTTAACTTTTGGTGCTACCATTAAAGTGGAAAATTGTTGGGAAAATTGGGAAGATTCACAATTGCCAGTAGAGGTTCCAGAAGAGGATCCAGAAGAAGATCCCGAAGAGGAACCCGAAGAAGAGGATCCTGAAGAAGTTGTGTAAATTACCGAACCACAACGTGATTTGGGAAAATCTTTGGCTGTTATACCCGATCCCAAACTCGATGAACCTATTATGACCCAAAATGTTTGTGATCATCCACCTGAACCACCTAAGAGACCAGTTTATAAAATGACTGCTCGTATAACGACTGTTGGTTTTGCTCCCAAATAATTAGCCGAAAGAACCAATTGGGAGGAATTGGAAAAAGAACTATCCAAACGAAAATCCAAACGTTTGGCCGAGAAAGAAACAACGTCAACATCTAAGAAATCTCGCCGTTCTTGAACCATCGGTAGCTATCCTGTATTCCATACATTGTATAATATGTATTATATTGTGTGTTTAAGTTTGTAAGAAAATCCGCAATGTAATTTTTCTTATGATTGTATAATAATAAGAATAAGCATGGAAGGTTTATTATTATTATTACAACTTATTATTACGTAGTAACGTAATAACTTACCGTAGTTTTTCATATTAGAATTTTAGTAGTTAATTTGTGTGTTAGCTGCTAAGTATGAACATTATTATAGTTATAAAACGCTAATATGAAGAAAAGGCTTTTATAATAATAAGTTCATATTAAGCTACAAAATACTTTTTGGCTACTTCTAAAATTCTATATGATTAACTCAGTCGGCTATTTTTGAAGGAAATGGCTCCTCCAGCTACTAGACAACAACAATTGAACACAGAAGAACTTCAAGCTTTTGCTGCAAATATGGCTGCAGTGGTGAATGCAATGAACAACAATAACCAATCGGGTTCCAGCAGTGGAGGAAACAATGGCAACCGGGTAGGATGTTCCTACAAAGCTTTTATGGCCTGTAAACCCAATGAGTTTGAAGGAACTGAAGGACCCGTTGGACTAAAGTGGTAGACAGAGAAGGTTGAAGCCGTGTTCGCAATTAGCAACTACGCAGAAGAGAATAAAGTTAAGTATGCCACACATACTTTCAGGGGTACTACTTTGACATGGTGGAATACCTACATGGATTACGTAGGACAGAATACCGCCTACGCACTTCCATGATCCGCTTTCAAGCACATGATGACGGAAGAGTACCGTCCCAGAACCGAAATCAACAAGCTCAAGGCAGAGCTTAAAGCACTGATAACCCAAGGGTTAGATGTCACTACCAACGAGCGACGTTTCAATGAACTGGCTTTAATGTGTCCTGGAGCATTTGAGGACGAAGAAGCAAAAATTGAAGCATTCATAAAAGGGTTGCCGGAACGAATCCAAGAGCATGTAGGTGCTAACGACCCTGCAACAATGCAGAAAGCGAGCCGTATAGCCCACAAATTGATAGGCTAAATTACAGGAAGGATAAAGAAAGAAGCGGTCGAGGAGGCCATAATGAAATAGGGAAAAAGAAAGTGGGAGGAAAGCAGTGATCAGGGTCACCAGTACAACAACAACAATCAAAACAACAACTACAACAACAATCGCAACCACCCCAACAACAACAATAATCGCAACAACAACCGCAACAATAACCGCAACAACCATCCCAATAATAATAACAACAACAACAACAACAACAACAACAATCCCAATCACAACAATAACAACAACAAACGACTCAACAACAATAACCCTAACAACAACAACAACAACAACAACAACAACAACAACAACAACAACAACAACAACGACGACGACGACGACGACAACAAAAGGCAAAGAACTATATGCCCCAGGTGTGATACGTTTCATCCGGAATGGTTTTGTAGAGAATTATGTACCAATTGTAATAGGAATGGGGATATTTCGGCAAAGTGTGAAGTCTACGGACCAAATAGAAACAAAGGAGTAAATAATGCCGGAACAAATAATAACGGCGTTGTTTGCTATGGATGTGGAAAACCGGGCCATACCATAAACCAGTGCAGGAATGGAAATAGGCAAGGCCGTGGGAGAGCCTTCAACATTAATGGGGAGAAAGCACGGGAAGACCCGGAGCTTGTTACGGGTAAGTTTCTTATCAACAATACACCTGCTTATGTTTTATTTGATTCGGGTGCCGATAGAAGTTATATGAGTAGAGAATTTTGTGCCAAATTAAATTGCCTATTAACGCCTTTGGATAAAAAGTGTATAGTTGAAGTAGCAAACGGTAAACTAATTAAGGTTGATAAAATTTGCCGAAATCAAAAAATTAGTTTAGTTAGCGAAACGTTTGCAATTGATTTAATACCGGTGGAATTGGGAAGCTTCGACGTAATTATTGGAATGGACTGGATGTCCAAGGTGAAAGCCGAAGTTGTTTGTCATGAGAAGGCGATTCGCATTCCGAGAGAAAACGGGTTACCCTTAATGGTGTACGGAGAAAAGGGTAATGCCAAATTAAATCTTATTAGTAGTTTGAAGGCGCGCAAACTAGTAAGAAAAGGTTGCTATGCCGTACTAGCACATGTCGAGAAGGTTGAAAAAGAAGAAAAGAAAATCGATGACGTTCCCGTTGCAAGAGAATTTCCTGAGGTGTTTCCGGACGAATTACCGGGACTACTGTAACGACCCGCACTTTTTCGATCATTCTATACTTATAAGATTAATATTTACATAAATTAAACCTTACCAACATGATAAGCAAACCAAATTGTCGAGACTTATGTTTTTCGAAAAGAGATTTACACAACGTTTGACCGTCTAGTTTGACCGATGATATCACGAACTATACAATATATGATAATTATACGTTTGTATATATATATGTATATATACATGTTTAACATGATTTAAGGATGTTTTAATACCTCATTTTGTATTAATAACAATAAGTTATAAGTATATTTTGAAACTACTAACTTAAGTTTTCAAAACGATAACCATACGTAACGTTATTTGACTTAAATACTTATGACATATAATGTTTATACATATATCGTATAAGTAATGTATTTAATCATTTTTAAGGACTTAAATACATAAAACCATATAAGTATATTCACAAAAGATAGCTATATTTGAATCCTCGTTCCGTTTTCACAAGATTTCTATACGTATACTTAGGGTATATGTACCCGTATAAATACGCAGTTTCTAGAAGTTTTACTATTGAAAAATACCAATTATTAGACTTCAATTATATGATCTTAGCAGCCTTTGATTAGTCAATACATGTGGGATCATATATGAGGACTTTTGAGCTAAAAATCAAAAAAAATAAAGTCTATATATACATATACATATATACGCCTATATACACATATGCACACTTTCATAACAATTTTCTTTCAAGTTAAATGATCTTCTAAACTCTCTTATCTTCAACCTTCAAGTGTTCTTCAAGGTCCTCATAAGTTTTTAGCTTCAAAACATCACTTAATCATCATAAGAAAACCTTTACAAAAATACTTCAAGAAAACCTTCCAAGAACACCAACTTACTTCCAATCTTTCATCCACTTCCATCACCCTTTTGATTCTAGGTTCTTACTCCTCTTTTACAGCAACCTTGTCCAAGGAATTTGAGGTAGAATCTATGTTCATAACCTTATTCGATTCATATATATATAGCTATCTTATTTTGTGGTATAAAATTTTAACAACAAGAACATAGTTTGAATGTTTTCAAACTTGTTTGCAAACTAAATAGATCCTTCTAACTTAACTTTTTAAATACTCCAAGACCTGTAATATAACTTAAATATATGCTAATTTAACAAGGTATAACTTGGTTTTTCAAAGATTATCTTAAAAACTGTTTTTACGACGTCGGAGTGCCACCGGGGACTGTTTTGGGTTGGATAATTAAAAACTATCTTAAACTTTGAATTGGAGGTTTATGTTCTGGAAAAATGATTTTTACTATGGATATGATAACACATAAAAATTCCATGATTTAATTCAAAGTATAAGTATTTTTAGAAAAATAATCATTTAAGGTTGTTTACATAAAGGAAAATGTTTAACTTCATAAGTTTCACTAAAGTTTCACCTATGCCGTGTGATTTTGAATACAAACCAAGGTATTTTCAGTTCATAGTCTTAAAGAGGGACTCGATCCAACGAGATGGCAAGTTGAATCAACGAAAACGGATTTGTAACGAAGAAACTATGACCGAAACAAAATTGGCTATCCAAGACTTGTTTAACTTCGGGATTAATTGGGAAAAATTAAATAAAATCACATCTTTCTAAGATAACATGATATTTTATATAATTCAATTTTATATGGTTCAGGATCACCCGTAAACAACACGAGAAGATTAATCATAAGATCTCATGATTGTACGCAACACGTCATTTGACAACACCGGTACTTTATGTACGCAACACGTCATTTGACAACACCGGTACCGTGGGTCAAGATTAATCTCGACCAATACATATACGATGGGGTTTTATTTATTTCGTTGGGGGTTTTATTTATTTCATTGCGGGTATATTAAACATCTAAAAATGAACCATTAAAATTGAATTACTAACAACGAACTGCTAACTACGGACTAAGGAATTATTCAAAGTATTAAAAGTATAACAAGTATATATATGTGACGTTTGTTTAAAAAGAAAAGGTATTGATATATTATATATGGATAGGTTCGTGATATCAACCGGAGACCAAGTCAAATTATATATATATATCTTCAAGACGAAAGTGAGTATATAGTCCCACTTTTAAACTCTAAATATTTCGGGATGAGAATACATGTATTTTATGTTTTACAATATGGACACAAGTAACTGAAAAATATATTCTACGTTGAGTTGTACCACTGGCATACTTCCCTGTAGCTTGGTAACTAATATTTACAGCGGTATTGTAAACGCGAATCCTGTTGATAGATCTATCGGGCCTGACAACCCCAACCGGACTGGACGACCAGTATTCAACGGTTGCACAGTACTTCGTTTCGTGACTACACTTGGTACAGTGTAGTAAGATTTCATATTAAAGGGAATATGCGACGTGATTAATTGTTAAGTATGGTTACCAAGTGCTCAACCACTTAGAATATTTTTATTAAACTGTTTATATACGAAATCTTGTGGTCTATATATATATTGCTGCCGGCACTAAACCTATATCTCACCAACTTTATGTTGACCTTTTAAAACATGTCTATTCTCAGGTGATTTCTAAAAGCTTCAGCTGCATTATGTTGAATTTGAGCAGGATCTTGCGTACGCATATTTGTGTCAAAAATAAGACTGCATATCCAAGAACTTGTGTTGTAAAATATGCTAGAAATCGTGTTGTTATCATCATTTGTAAAGTTTGTAAGTCGAAGATTATCGCTAAACGATAATCATCTTTATTTCGTCCAAAGCTTGTATCAAAAATAAGAATCATGGTTTGTAATGTATAATATATGCAGTTTTTCTTTTAAAAATGTCGCATATAGAGGTCAATACCTCGCAATGAAATCATACGTTATCTAACACGTTCTTACGGTTAAGGACGGGTTATGACATGTGGTATCAGAGTGGTGGTCTTAGCGAACCAGGTTTGCATTAGTGTGTCTAACTGATAAGTCGTTAGGATACATTAGTAAGTCTGGACTTTGACCGGGTCTGATTTAAAAACCATTGCTTATCATTGTTGGTTAAAATTTATATGTAAATATTATGTAGTACTAATGGGTTAGTTGTTGTGTGATAGATGTCGGGCTCAAAACTTGTTATCACATTCAGCGACTCTGAACCAGAATCTTCAGATGGTGTTCCAGTCATTAACCTATCCGATGACGAAAATAATATCTTTGGGGAAGACTCACAAATTTCGGATGAACCGACTATAGAGAACCCGGAAAGTGAACCCGAGGAGGAAAGTGAACCCGAGGAGGAAAGTGAACCCGAGGAGGAATGTGAACCCGAGGAGGAAAGTGAACCCGAGGAAGAAATACAGGAAATTACAAAAGAAGAGTTCGAACTAGGAAAGAAACGAAAGGCTAATGAATTAGAAAATTCAAATCCTGAGTTTAATAAGGATGATGTGGCACCAACTCCACTAGACACTACCACCCCTATTCCCGCTATTCCTATTCGTTCTATCCCGGCATCCAGTTCTTCAGTCCCACAGCCAAAATATAGGCAGACAGCCAGGATAAGCGTTAAGCGATTCTTTGAACCTAAACGTCCTAGAAAATAGACCAAACGATGCGCTGCCGTATTAAACCATGGGATCATATAATGTTTTGTATAATATTATTAGTGTGGTTTGCTTAATGTTCGATGTAAGATAAGCATATGTAAAATAGTGAAGTGTGAAATGCAATAATTTTCCATGGTTAAGTATTATTTAGATGGTAGTAATTGATTCTGTACTAAGCTATTAAGTATGGACATTAACGGGTAGGTACTACCCTAGATATAATTATAAAACGCTAATAAGAAGAAAAGGCTTTTATAATAATACCTGGTTCATATTATTAATAAGCTATAATGTACTGTAAATATACACTACATCTATAATATTCCATGTGAATAATTATTTTCTTTTCATTCTTATAGAAGAATATGGCGCGATTGAACCGAATGACGGAACAAGAAATCCAGGAACTCATCAATCAGCGAGTGAACGACAGAATGTTATGGGTCGAGGCTGCAAGAGGTGCTGCAGTTAACCCAAATCCTCGTGTGGGGTGCACTTACAAAACTTTTCAAGCTTGCAAGCCCTCATCATTCAGTGGAACAGAAGGACCGATCGGTTTAACCCGGTGGATAGAAAAGATGGAGACTGTGTTTAAAATCAGTGGTTGTGTTGAAAAGGACATGACCAAGTATGCATCGTGCACTTTACAAGATAGTGCACTCACGTGGTGGAAAAATTATGTGAAGGCTGTAGGAGGAGATGTAGCTTATGATACTCCATGGGAAGAATTCAAAATAATGTTAATCAACGAGTATTGTCCAAGGAACGAGGTTAGAAAGTTGGAAGATGAATTACGAAGCCTGAAGGTTGTTGGTACTGAAATCACCAACTACAATCAGCGATTCATGGAATTAGTTTTGCTATGTCCTGAATTGGTTCCAACCGAAGAACGGAAGATTGAAATGTACAAAGATGGTTTGCCCAAAAAGGTCAAGGTAAATGTTACAGCATCGAAACCTAAGACAATTCATGAAGCTATAACCATGGCAAATGAGCTAATGGATCAGGTCATCATGGATAAGAAAGTATCCAATACTGATGTGAAGGTATCAGGTAACAAAAGAAAGTGGAATGGAAATTATAATCGAGGTAACCAACAACAATCTTTTAAGAAACAAGAAACCACGCAAGGTGCAGGTAGTGGTTCAAGCTTTGGTTACAAAGGACAAAATCCTTTATGCAACCGTTGTCACAAACATCACTTTGGTTACTGTAGTGTGTTATGCACCAAGTGTAATCGACAGGGTCATCTTGCTGAAGATTGTAGGGCTCTCGTTACAAATACAAATGGTACCAAGACTCCTGCCACCAATGCAAATAGAACTGCTTTGGCTACCGTTACTTGTTTTGGGTGTGGAAAACAAGGTCACTATAAGAGTCAGTGCCCGAATTCAGAGAAGAATGTCAGACCTGCACGTGGGAGAGCATTTGTTATTAATGCTAGAGAGGCACGCGAAGATCCGGAGCTTGTTACGGGTACGTTTACCATTAATAACTTATCCGCATCTATTATATTTGATACTGGTGCTGATAGAAGTTACGTGTGTAGAGACTTTCACGCTAAATTGAATTGTTCATCATTACCTCTAGATGCTAAGTACATGATTGAGTTAGCTAATGGTAAACTAATTAAAGCCGATAAAATTTGCCGTGATTGTAAAATAAATTTAGCCGGAGAAACATTTAAGATTGATTTGATACCCGTAGAATTAGGAAGTTTTGATGTAATAATCGGCATGGACTGGATGTCCAAAATAGGAGCTGAAGTTGTGTGCGCCAAGAAGGCAATTCGCATTCCTCGTAAGGATAAAATGCCAGTAATGATTTATGGAGAGAAGGGTAACTCAAAGCTAAAACTCATTAGTTATTTGAAAGCTCAAAAGTACTTGAAGAAAGGGTGCTATGCTATCTTAGCACATGTTAATAAAGTCGAAAAGAAAGAAAAAGAGAAGTGCATCAATGACGTGCCTGTGGCAAGAGATTTTCCTGAAGTATTTCCGGAAGAGTTGCCGTGATTACCTCCATTTAGATCTGTAGAATTTCAAATAGATCTTGTACCAGGAGCTGCACCGGTTGCCCGTGCTCCATATAGACTTGCACCGTCCGAGTTAAAAGAACTTCAGAGTCAGTTAAAAGAATTACTGGATCGTGGATTCATACGACCAAGTACTTCACCGTGGGGAGCTCCAATTTTATTCGTCAAGAAGAAAGACGGATCTTTCCGAATGTGTATAGATTATCGTGAATTAAATAAGTTAACTATCAAGAATCGGTATCCACTACCGAGAATTGACGACTTATTTGATCAACTCCAAGGATCATGTGTTTATTCGAAAATCGACCTAAGATCGGGTTATCATCAATTACGTGTCAAAGAATAAGATATACCGAAAACTGCTTTTCGGACACGTTATGGTCATTACGAATTTTTGGTCATGCCATTTGGATTGACGAATGCGCCAGCTGTATTCATGGACCTCATGAATCGAGTTTGTAGTCCATATTTAGATAAGTTGGTTATTGTTTTCATTGATGACATTCTTATCTATTCCAAGAGTGAGCAAGAGCATGAGCAGCATTTAAGTTTAATATTAGAGTTGTTAAGAAAAGAACAGCTATATGCTAAATTTTCTAAATGTGCTTTCTGGTTGAAAGAAGTGCAATTTCTTGGCCACGTTGTTAGTAGCAAAGGAATTCAGGTTGATCCAGCAAAAATTGAAGCCATTGAAAAATGGGAGACTCCTAAGACAGCAATGCAGATACGCCAATTTTTGGGTTTAGCCGGTTATTATAGAAGTTTTATTCAAGATTTTTCCCGAATAGCTAAGCCGTTGACAGCGTTAACACAAAAAGGGAAGAAATATGAATGGACTTCTGAGCAGGAGAGTGCATTTCAATTACTAAAGAAGAAGTTAACTACGGCGCCTATTTTATCGTTACCAGAAGGGAACGATGATTTTGAAATATATTGTGACGCTTCGCGACAAGGTTTTGGTTGCGTTCTTATGCAACGGAAGAAAGTTATTGCATACGCATCCCGACAATTAAATATTCACGAGCGGAATTATACGACGCATGATCTAGAACTGGGAGCAGTCGTGTTTGCATTGAAGATATGGAGACACTACTTGTATGGGGTTAAATGCACTGTGTTTACTGGTCATAAAAGCCTTCAACATATTTTTGATCAGAAACAGTTGAACATGAGGCAACGTAGGTGGGTCGAGTTAATAAATGACTATGATTGTGAAATTCGTTATCATCCCGGGAAAGCGAACGTAGTGGCCGATGCTCTAAGCAGAAAGGAACGAGAACCAATCCGAGTTCGAGCAATGAACATAAAAATTCGCATGAATCTCAACTCACAAATCAAAGAAGTTCAACAAGAAGCACTCAATAAAGAAAACATAAGAAATGAAATAATGAAGAAGTATGAGAAGCAACTCGTTATACGGGAAGACGGAATTCGATATTTTGCAAATCGTATTTGGGTACCGAAGTTGGGTGGATTAAGGAAGTTGATATTGAATGAGGCACATAAGACAAGATACTCGATACATCCTGGAGTTGGAAAGATGTATCAAGATCTTAAGACACGTTATTGGTGGCCTAATTTAAAGACAGACGTAGCAACATATGTTGGGGAGTGTTTAACTTGTTCCAAGGTCAAAGCAGAACACCAAAAGCCGTCAGGGTTACTTCAACAACCAGAAATCCCAGAATGGAAATGGGATGGTATTACCATGGATTTCATCACGAAGTTACCAAAGACTGCCTGGGGTTACGACACCATTTGGGTGATTGTTGATCGTCTCACCAAGTCTGCACATTTCTTGCCTATAAAGGAAACGGATAGAATGGAGAAACTATTACGATTGTATATAAAGGAAGTTGTTTCAAGGCATGGAATACCTATTTCCATTATATCTGATCGTGATAGTAGATTTACCTCAAAGTTCTGGCAAGCACTACAGGAGGCACTAGGAACTCGTTTAGATATGAGTACCACATATCATCCGCAAACGGACGGGCAGAGTGAAAGAACAATTCAGACTCTTGAAGATATGCTCAGGGCATGTGTGATCGATTTTGGAAACGGATGGGATAAGTATTTACCGTTAGCAGAATTCTCGTATAATAATAGTTATCATGCGAGCATTGGAGCTGCGCCATTCGAAGCATTGTATGGAAGGAAGTGTAGATCTCCTATCTGTTGGAATGAAGTAGGAGATCGACAATTAACTGGTCCCGAGATCATACACGAAACGACTGAGAAGATAGTACAAATCAAGGAGAGATTGAAAACAGCCCGTAGTCGCCAAAAGAGCTACGCCGATGTCCGAAGGAAACCATTAGAGTTTCAGGTCGGGGACATGGTTATGTTAAAGGTGTCACCTTGGAAAGGTGTAATACGTTTCGGCAAAAGGGGTAAGCTGAACCCAAGATATGTAGGCCCGTTCAAGATTATCGAACGCATTGGACCGGTAGCTTATCGACTCGAGTTACCACAACAACTCGCCGGAGTACATAATACATTTCACGTCTCAAACCTTAAGAAGTGTCTTGCAAAGGAAGATCTCACCATTCCTCTTGAAGAAATCCATGTCGACGAGAAACTACAATTCGTCGAAGAACCAATCGAAATCATGGACCGTGAAGTTAAACAGCTCAAACAGAGCAACATACCGATTGTTAAGGTTCGTTGGAATGCTAGAAGAGGTCCTGAGTTTACTTGGGAATGAGAGGATCAGATGAAACAAAAGTATCCACACTTGTTTCTCGATGACGCAAAATAGGTACAATTTTAAAATTTCGGGACGAAATTTATTTAACGGGGAGGTAATGTAACGACCCGCACTTTTTCGATCATTCTATACTTATAAGATTAATATTTACATAAATTAAACCTTACCAACATGATAAGCAATCCAAATTGTCGAGACTTATGTTTTTCGAAAAGAGATTTACACAACGTTTGACCGTCTAGTTTGACCGATGATATCACGAACTATACAATATATGATAATTATACGTTTGTATATATATATGTATATATACATGTTTAACATGATTTAAGGATGTTTTAATACCTCATTTTGTATTAATAACAATAAGTTATAAGTATATTTTGAAACTACTAACTTAAGTTTTCAAAACGATAACCATACGTAACGTTATTTGACTTAAATACTTATGACATATAATGTTTATACATATATCGTATAAGTAATGTATTTAATCATTTTTAAGGACTTAAATACATAAAACCATATAAGTATATTCACAAAAGATAGCTATATTTGAATCCTCGTTCCGTTTTCACAAGATTTCTATACGTATACTTAGGGTATATGTACCCGTATAAATACGCAGTTTCTAGAAGTTTTACTATTGAAAAATACCAATTATTAGACTTCAATTATATGATCTTAGCAGCCTTTGATTAGTCAATACATGTGGGATCATATATGAGGACTTTTGAGCTAAAAATCAAAAAAAATAAAGTCTATATATACATATACATATATACGCCTATATACACATATGCACACTTTCATAACAATTTTCTTTCAAGTTAAATGATCTTCTAAACTCTCTTATCTTCAACCTTCAAGTGTTCTTCAAGGTCCTCATAAGTTTTTAGCTTCAAAACATCACTTAATCATCATAAGAAAACCCTTACAAAAATACTTCAAGAAAACCTTCCAAGAACACCAACTTACTTCCAATCTTTCATCCACTTCCATCACCCTTTTGGTTCTAGGTTCTTACTTCTCTTTTACAGAAACCTTGTCCAAGGAATTTGAGGTAGAATCTATGTTCATAACCTTATTCGATTCATATATATATAGCTATCTTATTTTGTGGTATAAAATTTTAACAACAAGAACATAGTTTGAATGTTTTCAAACTTGTTTGCAAACTAAATAGATCCTTCTAATTTAACTTTTTAAATACTCCAAGACCTGTAATATAACTTAAATATATGCTAATTTAACAAGGTATAACTTGGTTTTTCAAAGATTATCTTAAAAACTGTTTTTACGACGTCGGAGTGCCACCGGGGACTGTTTTGGGTTGGATAATTAAAAACTATCTTAAACTTTGAATTGGAGGTTTATGTTCTGGAAAAATGATTTTTACTATGGATATGATAACACATAAAAATTCCATGATTTAATTCAAAGTATAAGTATTTTTAGAAAAATAATCATTTAAGGTTGTTTACATAAAGGAAAATGTTTAACTTCATAAGTTTCACTAAAGTTTCACCTATGCCGTGTGATTTTGAATACAAACCAAGGTATTTTCAGTTCATAGTCTTAAAGAGGGACTCGATCCAAGGAGATGGCAAGTTGAATCAACAAAAACGGATTTGTAACGAAGAAACTATGACCGAAACAAAATTGGTTATCCAAGACTTGTTTAACTTCGGGATTAATTGGGAAAAATTAAATAAAATCACATCTTTCTAAAATAACATGATATTTTATATAATTCAATTTTATATGGTTCAGGATCACCCGTAAACAACACGAGAAGATTAATCATAAGATCTCATGATTGTACGCAACACGTCATTTGACAACACCGGTACTTTATGTACGCAACACGTCATTTGACAACACCGGTACCGTGGGTCAAGATTAATCTCGACCAATACATATACGATGGGGTTTTATTTATTTCGTTGGGGGTTTTATTTATTTCATTGCGGGTATATTAAACATCTAAAAATGAACCATTAAAATTGAATTACTAACAACGAACTGCTAACTACGGACTAAGGAATTATTCAAAGTATTAAAAGTATAACAAGTATATATATGTGACGTTTGTTTAAAAAGAAAAGGTATTGATATATTATATATGGATAGGTTCGTGATATCAACCGGAGACCAAGTCAAATTATATATATATATCTTCAAGACGAAAGTGAGTATATAGTCCCACTTTTAAACTCTAAATATTTCGGGATGAGAATACATGTATTTTATGTTTTACAATATGGACACAAGTAACTGAAAAATATATTCTACGTTGAGTTGTACCACTGGCATACTTCCCTGTAGCTTGGTAACTAATATTTACAGCGGTATTGTAAACGCGAATCCTGTTGATAGATCTATCGGGCCTGACAACCCCAACCGTACTGGACGACCAGTATTCAACGGTTGCACAGTACTTCGTTTCGTGACTACACTTGGTGCAGTGTAGTAAGATTTCATATTAAAGGGAATATGCGACGTGATTAATTGTTAAGTATGGTTACCAAGTGCTCAACCACTTAGAATATTTTTATTAAACTGTTTATATACGAAATCTTGTGGTCTATATATATATTGCTGCCGGCACTAAACCTATATCTCACCAACTTTATGTTGACCTTTTAAAACATGTCTATTCTCAGGTGATTTCTAAAAGCTTCCGCTGCATTATGTTGAATTTGAGCAGGATCTTGCGTACGCATATTTGTGTCAAAAATAAGACTGCATATCCAAGAACTTGTGTTGTAAAATATGCTAGAAATCGTGTTGTTATCATCATTTGTAAAGTTTGTAAGTCGAAGATTATCGCTAAACGATAATCATCTTTATTTCGTCCAAAGCTTGTATCAAAAATAAGAATCATGGTTTGTAATGTATAATATATGCAGTTTTTCTTTTAAAAATGTCGCATATAGAGGTCAATACCTCGCAATGAAATCATACGTTATCTAACACGTTCTTACGGTTAAGGACGGGTTATGACAACTACCTCCACACCGATCTGTTGAATTCCAAATAGATCTTGTACCAGGAGCCGCACCAATAGCTCGTGCTCCATATAGACTTGCGCCCACCGAAATAAAAGAATTACAAAGTCAGTTACAAGAATTATTAGAACGTGGTTTTATCTGACCGAGTACGTCACCATGGGGAGCTCCAATTTTGTTCGTTAAAAAGAAAGATGGGTTTTTCGCATGTGTATAGATTACCGTGAGCTGAACAAAGTAACCATCAAAAACCGATACCCTTTACCCCGAATCGACGATCTATTTGATCAACTCCAAGGTTCGTGCATATACTCCAAAATTGACTTAAGGTTGGGTTATCATCAACTGAGGGTTAAAGAAGCCGATATACCGAAAACAGCCTTCAGAACTCGTTATGGCCACTATGAATTCATGGTTATGCCATTCGGTTTAACCAATGCACCCGCAGTTTTCATGGACCTCATGCACCGAGTATGTAGTCCATATTTAGATAAGTTTGTTATTGTCTTTATTGATGACATCCTTATCTATTCGAAGAATAACTAAGAACACGAACAACACTTGAGACTTGTGTTAGAGCTGTTAAGAAAAGAACAACTTTATGCTAAGTTCTCTAAATGTGCTTTTTGGTTAAATGAAGTACAATTTCTTGGCCACGTAGTCAGTAGTAATGGAATCAAAGTTGATCCCGCCAAGATTGAAGCCATCAAAATTTGGGAGACCCCGAAAACTCCAACGCAAATACGTCAATTTTTGGGTTTAGCTGGTTATTATAGGAGATTTATTCAAGATTTCTCCCGAGTAGCCAAACCTTTAACCGCATTGACACATAAGGGGAAGAAGTATGAATGGACTTCCGAACAAGAGGGTGCCTTCCAATTGTTGAAAAAGAAGTTGACTACGGCACCTATTTTATTGTTACCTGATGGAATGGAAGATTTTGTTATCTACTGCGACGCATCAAGAATGGGTTTTGGGTGTGTTCTTATGCAACGGAAGAAGGTGATTGCATATGCTTCTCGACAACTCAAAATTCATGAACAAAACTACACCACACACGATCTAGAATTGGGCGCCGTTGTTTTTGCATTAAAGATGTGGAGACATTATCTATATGGGGTCAAGTTCATCATATACACTGACCACAAAAGTCTCCGACATATTTTAAATCAAAAGCAACTAAATATGAGGCAGCGTAGGTGGGTTGAGCTGCTAAATGATTATGATTGTGAAATCCGTTACCACCCGGGGAAAGCAAATGTGGTAGCCGATGCCTTGAGTCGAAAGGAAAGAGAACCTATTTGAGTAAAAGCTATGAAAATGATTATTCATACTAATCTTACTACTCGAATAAAAGAGGCACAACAGGAAGTTTTGAAGGAAGGAATTTTTGGAAGGGAAATACCCAAAGGATTAGAAAAACAGCTTAATATTCGGGAAGACGAAACCAGGTATTTAGCTGAAAGAATTTGGGTACCAAGGAATGGGGATTTGAGGAAAGTGGTACTAGATGAAGTACATAAAACCATATATTCAATACATCCCGGAGCGGGGAAAATGTACCAAGACCTCAAGAGAAACTTTTGGTGGCCAGGAATGAAGGCCGATATAGCCATATATGTAGGAGCATGTTTGACTTGTTCTAAAGTCAAAGCTAAGCATCAGAAACCATCGGGTCTACTCCAACAACCTGAAATCCCAGAATGGAAATGGGAAAACATTACCATGGATTTCATTGCTAAGTTACCGAGAACCGCAGGTGGTTATGATATGATTTGGGTAATAGTCGATCGTCTCCCTAAGTCAGCACACTTTCTGCCAATAAAAGAAGAGGATGGTATAGAGAAATTTGCACGATTATATCTGAAAGAAGTTGTTTCTAGACATGGTATACCAATCTCTATTATCTCTGATCGTGATAGCAGATTTACTTCTAGATTCTGGCAGGCATTACACGAAGCGTTGGGAACTCGTCTAGATTTAAGTACTGCCTATCATCCACAAACTGATGGGCAGAGTGAAAGGACAATTTAGACACTCGAAGACATGCTACGAGCATGTGTTATTGATTTTGGAAACAGTTGGGATCGACATCTACCATTAGCTGAGTTTTCCTACAACAACAGCTATCATTCTAGTATTGAGGCGGCACCATTCGAGGCACTTTATGGGAGGAAGTGCAGGTATCCGATTTGTTGGAGTGATGTGGGAGAAAAACAGATTACAGGTCCGAAAATTATCCAGGAAACTACCGACAAGGTCATTCAGATTCAGCAACGATTGAAAACAGCCCGGAGTCGGCAAAAGAGCTACGCGGATGTTAGAAGGAAACCTTTAGAGTTTGAGGATGGTGATATGGTTATGCTTAAGGTATCACCTTGAAAAGGTGTTATTCATTTTGGAAAGCGAGGGAAATTGAGCCCAAGATACATTGGGCCATTCAAGATCGAAAAACGCATTGGGCCGGTGGCCTATCGACTTGAACTACCTCCACAATTAGAAAAGATTCACAACACCTTTCATGTTTCGAACCTGAAGAAATGTCTAGCTAACAAAGATCTCATTATCCCTTTAGACAAAATTAAGATTGACGAGAAACTAAATTTCGTCGAAGAACCCGTCGAAATTATGGATCGTGAGGTCAAACAACTCAAACAAAGTAAGATACCAATCGTTAAGGTTTGGTGGAATGCTCGTAGAGGACCTGAATTCACTTGGGAATGAGAAGACCAAATGAAGCTGAAGTACCCACATTTGTTTTCCGAGATCGCACGTTAACTAGGTACTATTCTAAATTTCGGGACGAAATTTAATTTAACGGGTGTGTAATGTAACGACCCGCATTTTTCCGCTAATATATTGAAGATTAATATTTATATAATTAAATGTTTCCAACATGTTAAGCAATCAAACTTGTCAAGATATATATATATTTAGAATGGATTTTATGCAAATGTTTGACCACCCAGTCTGTCTGACGATTCACGAACATCATAATTTGAAATAATTATATAATGATGTATATATGGATATATATATATATATATATATATATATATATATATATATATATATATATATATATATATATATATATATACTTATGATTTGTTAAAATGATATTTAAGTATCTCATCTCATTATATATAATAACAATTGGTTATATACATAAAATGAGATTACTAACTTAAAGACTTCAAGACTATATACATATATATAACGATTAACGTTGTAATAACTTCTAAATTAAAATGTATGTATATGTATTGTATTAATATGTATTAATACACTTTTGAAAGACTGAATAATATATATCAATATATTTATACTCAATAAAGATAGCTATACTCATTTTCTCATTCAATTTTATCAAGAATCCTATTCGTATTCATACGGTATTTATACCCGTATAATACCCAGCTTCTATACGTATTTACTATAGGTATATACATACCAAATCATTGATCTTAGCAGCCCTCAATCAGTTATGAGACATGTATAAATATGATGTAGACTTATGGAAACCATGGCTTGAAAACTAGTATGACTAAATGCATAAAATTACAAACCATGGAGCCATGTTGTTGTCCCCATTTTGATGCCAACATGTAGGATAAATAACCATCCATTTCATTCTAATTAACTACATCATTTTAATCTCTAAACACATACTCAAACACTCTCTCAAACCTCCATTCAATTCAGCAAGTATTGGTCTCATAATCTAAGTTATAATCATCATAACAAAGCTTGATCAAGAACACTTCAAGAATTCCAAGCCATCAAGGGTATCTTTGAACTCAAGATATTCTCCTTATTTCTCCAGAAACTTTACTCATTTTATTTGAGGTAGTAACCTTATTCATAATCTTATTCGATTCGTATTCATATAGCTATCTTATTTTGAGTTATAACTAATAACAACATGAACATAGTTTAGATTATTTCTAAACTTTTTTGCAAATAAACTTAATCCTTCTAACTTGACTTTTAAAACACTTCAACACATGTATTATGACAGTATTTCAAGCTAACATAAGGATATAAAACTTGTAAACATGAAGAACGCCTTAAAATCGAATATACGCCGTCTTAGTCGAACGGGGGCTGTTTTGGGTTTAATTTTAAAAACCTATCTTAAACTTTGAATTAAAATATTTCCTTTGGTGAAAAATCTTATTTTATATGGATATGAAATATATCCAAAATCCATGGTTAAACTCAAAGTGGAAGTATGTTTTTCAAAAGGGTCATCAAGATGTCGTTCTTACGACGGATATGACTATCTTCTCTTATTTGACACCTAAGCTGTATTTTTGACTATAAACCTATACTTTTTCTGTTAAGATTAATAATGTTGAGTTCGATACGAAACCATGGCAACTCGAATCACTCAAAACGGATTTGTAACGAAGAAATTATGGGTAAAACAAAATTGGATATTTTTCTTAATTTTTAGCTACGGACATGATTAATAAAAATGGATGCTAACCTTATCCTAGGTAACTTACCTTGTATCCTACATGTATTTATACATGTCTTGTTCCCGAACTTATGGAAATACAATTTATAATAGTCGTGATTAAGTTCTACGACAATATATTATAGTCTTAATAAAGATCGTAAGGCACCATATATATATATATGACTTGATCACCGTGGACTCGTATACAAAGTTTTGACATATCATTTTGACTTCTTCTATATATATTATTGGAACGAACTATTAGACACCATTGGCAGTAATCTCGAGTTAGCTGTGGGTCAAAATGGATTCTAAATTATTATATACTTTGAGTTGTGATCGAGCCTGAGACATGTATACAATGGGTCACGGATTGCTTCAGACAATATACATATTATGTGTCTTATTATATTAAGACAGTATATTATAGTGTTAGTGAATTCTAACACAATATACGCATTTATATTTATATATATATTTATACTGTTGGACTATTGGACTATTGGACTACGAACGTTGGACTACTAACAATGGACAATTAAAATTATCACAAGTATCATAAGTATGGAATATTAATTATATATATATATATATATATATATATATATATATATATATATATATATATATATATATATGTATATATATATATATATATATATATATATATATATATATATATATATATATATATCTTAACACAAGAATATTATTATTAGGTTCGTGAATTTGTCAAAAGGCCAAGTCTTATCACCATCTATTCGGAAATCCTCACAAATGAGTTATAGTCCCATTTTTACTATTTAAATTATTTTGGGATGAGAATACATGTAAAATTTATAAATGTTTTACAAAATAAGCACAAGTTCATGGTAACTACATTCTACGATTGATTTGTTATACCAGATATCTGTACTTATTATTATTATGCTTGGTAACCTAAGAATTAGTGAAAAACACTAATTGACGCGAATCCTAAAGGTAGATCTACGGGCACCAACCACCCCCATTTTCAAATAGTGGAAATGCTTTAGTACTTCGAAGGGTTCTTGTCATACATTTGAATAGTGGAATGTATGATGTCAGATATCTTAAGCGCTCTATGTTAAGGTCGGTTACCAGGCGACTCATCGTATGAATGATTTTTGCAGTTGTAATGATCATGCGCATTTAATTAAATGAAATCTTGTGGCTTATTAAATGTTATGATTATTATATAGAAATTAAACCTATGACTCACCAACATTTTTGTTGATGTTTTAAGCATGTTTATTCTCAGGTGAATATTAAAAATGCTTCCGCTGTCGTATGCCAACCCAAGGTCAAGATTTGGAGTCGGCATAATTGTTTATATTGTTTAAACTTGCATTCGGAGTATTTGTTGTAATATATTTGATCATATTGTAATGGGTTGTGTAAAAACTTATTTATTTGAGGAGATTTTCTTTGATAGACAATCTAAATTATGTCATTAAGACCTTTATTCAATAATAAAGGTTATGGTTGTTTTTAAAAACGAATGCAAGATTTGAAAAACGTCTCATATAGAGGTCAAAACCTCGCAACGAAACCAATTAATATGAAACATTTATAATTAATATGAACAGGGCATTTCATCCTACTTGTTCAAGATAGGTGTTCCACTATGTTAACGCAGTACCGGTGAAGGTATGCGTGGCGTACTTAACTTTGTCCTCTTTAGTACACTTACTTATGGCAAACACCGATTCGACTTTCTCGTTCTACCGTTTCAATCCAATTGGTCCTTCAGTTCCATCAAATTTCAAAGGTTTGCAGGTAGTGAATTCTTTGTAGGAGCATCCTACACGATTTCTTGTGGAATTAGTTCCACTGCTAGATCCAGAGTTATTGTTATTTTGCATCGCAGCCTGTACTGCAGCTATGTTTGCTGTAAGGAAAACATGGAAGTCTTCCTCGCTAATGTTCAAATTCTGACGAGTCGTTGGTGCCATTTCCTTCAAAAATTGCCAAAAGAATTGAGTTAATCATATAGAATTTAAGAGTACTCAATAGTATTTCGTAGCATTATATGAACTTATTTATAAAAGCTTTTTCTTCATATTAGCATTTTATAGTTTTAATTCGGGTAGTACCTACCCGTTAAGTTCATACTTACTAGCTACTATACAACTCAACTACTATGCTTCTATATAAAAAACTTATCACAATAATATTTAGCGTTCAAACTTTATACAATATTTTACAAACTTACAATACCGCTATAATACATATAGGATAAAATATAGCACATAATAACTTTACTACTCGGCAGCTATAAAGGCAATTCTAGTTAATACGCAAGTTGTTCAGCAAAAGAAATAAAGACACGTAATTCATAAGTGCAGAAATAAGTCATACATTCTGGTTTTACTAAAACGACTTCCCATCCTTGATCTTGTGGAAAGTAACCGTTATGACCATTGGCTAGGCAGCATGTTGTTATGTCGTCAAAAGGACGAGGGTTTCGTAATGCCCAACAGCCTCGTAGCAATCTAAAAACCTTGTTTCTTACCCCAACTACTGAGTCCGTCACTTGTGAAAATGTTTTATTTAAAAGTTTCAACCCAATGTTCTTTTTCTCAATTTGATGAGAAGCGATCATTATTAACCCGTAAGCATAACATGCTTCTTTATGTTGCATGTTAGAAGCTCTTTCTAAAGAACGGAGTCCTATGTTGGGATATGTTGAGTCAAAATAGGTTCGTAACCCGTAGCGTAAAATTGCATCTGGGTTTCCCGCACTAAATGCCTTAAAGAAAACTTGGCGTAACTTAAAGTCTCCCCAATGTGATATACCCCATCTTTCAAAGGAAAGCCTTTTATATACTAAGACATGCCTGGAATGTCTTTCAAACGTTTGAAAAACTAATTTTGCCGTAACTAATTGTGCTGATGAATTCTGCCCGACTCTAGACAAGATTTCATCAATCATATCTCCTGGTAGGTCTTCTAAAATTTTTGGTTGTCTATCCTTAACGTCCATTTTGTGTTTTTATACTGTAAAATAGACAAGGATTAGATTCGTAAAAGATAATTAACAAACAATACAAGCAATTTTTACATAGAACATAAAAGTACAAGCACATTACAATACATATAATACACAACATGATTACAACCCTCTAATCTGAATCACTGGTTTCTTCTTCGGACTTGGTTCGTTTTTCTAATTTTCTAGGGATATATGGTGCTCCTCTAATACGAGCCGTCATTTTCCACAATGGTTTAGAAAAACCTGGTGGTTTAGATGTTCCCGGGTTATTGTTACAATTTAGGAAATACGGACGTTGCCGATACATATAAAGTTCATCGGGGTTGGAATCAGGTTTCTCTATTTTTATACCTTTTCCCTTATTATTTTCTTTTGCTATGTTAAATTGGGTCGAGGTAATTTATATAACATCATCGAAATCCTCATTGGGATCCGATTCATCAGAAAATTGGTAATCTTCCCAATATTTTGCTTCCTCGGCGGAAACACCATTGACCATTTTTAACTTTGGTCCGTTGGTTGATGTCTTTCTTTTATTTAATAGATTTACTGTAGGTATCAATATTTCTTCCTCCGGAACCTCTTCTTCTTCCGGTTCCTCCTCTTCCGGTTCCTCCTCTTCTGGTTCCTCTTCTTCCGGTTCCTCTTCTTCCGGTTCCTCCTCTTCCGGTTCTTCTTCAGGAATTTGTGAATCTTCCCAAATTATATTCGACTCTTCATTATTATTAGGTGAGTCGATGGGATTTGTACTAGTGGTAGACATCTATCACACAATATCAAACACATTAAGAGGTTAATATATCACATAATATTTACATGTAATAATATATAGTTTCCAACAAAAGTGTTAAGCAATCGTTTTTAAAGAAAACACGGTCGAAGTCCAGACTCACTAATGTATCCTAACAAACTCGATAAGACACAGTAATGCAAATTTCTGGTTCTCTAAGACCAACGCTCTGATACCAACTGAAATGTCCCGTTCATATTGATTATAAACGTTCCATATTAATTGATTTCATCGCGAGGTTTTGACCTCTATATGAGACATTTTTCAAAGACTACATTCATTTTTAAAACAACCATAACCTTTATTTTATCGATAAAGGTTTAAAAAAAACATTACGAAGATTATCAAATAATGATAATCTAAAATATACCGTTTACACACGACCATTACATAATGGTTTACAATAAGAATATATTACATCAAAAATAAGTTTCTTGAATGCAGTTTTTACACAATATCATACAAGCATGGACTCCAAATCTTGTCCTTATTCTAGTATGCAACAACGGAAGCTCTTAATAATCACCTGAGAATAAACATGCTTAAAACGTCAACAAAAAATGTTGGTGAGTTATTGGTTTAACCTATATATTATCAAATCATAATAATAGACCACAAGATTTCATATTTCGATATACATCCCATACATAGAGATAAAATTCATTCATATGGTGAACACCTGGTAACCGATATTAACAAGATGCATATAGAATATCCCCATCATTCCGGGACACCCATCGAACATGATAATTTCAAAGTACTAAAGCATTCCAAATTCCAGAATGGGGCTTGTTGGGCCCGATAGATCTATCTTTAGGATTCGCGTCAATTTGGGGGTCTATTCCCAAATTCTTAGGCTACCAAGCTAAAAAGGGGCATATTCGGCTTCGATCATTCACCCATATAATGTAGTTTCATTTACTTGTGTCTATTTCGTAAAACATTTATAAAATTGCATGTATTCTCATCCCAAAATATTAGATTTAAAAGTGGGACTATAACTCACTTTCACAGATTTTTACTTCGTCGGGAAGTAAGACTTGGCCACTGGTCGATTCACGAACCTATAACAAATATGTACATATATGTCAAAGTATGTTCAAAATATATTTACAACATTTTTAATACGTTTTAATGTTTTAAGTTTATTAAGTCAGCTGTCCTTGTTAGTAACCTACAACTAGTTGTCCACAGTTAGATGTACAGAAATAAATCGATATATATTATCTTGAATCAATCCACGACCCAGTGTATACACGTCTCAGGCTAGATCACAACTCAAAGTATATATATTTTTGGAATCAACCTCAACCCTATATAGCTAACTCCAACATTACTGCATATAGAGTGTCTATGATTGTTCCAAATAATATATATAGATGGGTCAATATGATATGTCAAAACATTTGCATACGTGTCTATGGTATCCTAAGATTACATAATATATAAGAATACATGTATAATACAATATAAGTTAGCTAGGATATGATTAATATAGATTTGTTACCAATTTTCACGTAGCTACAACAAGAAAAATTATCCAATCTTGTTTTACCCATAACTTCTTCGTTTTAAATCCGTTTTGAGTGTTTCAAGTTGCTATGGTTTCATATTGAACTTAAGTTTATGAATCTAAACAGAAAAAGTATAAGTTTATAGTCGGGAATACAGGTTACAAGTCGTTTTTGTAAAGGTAGTCATTTCGGTCGAAAGAACGACGTCTAGATGACTATTTTGAAAAACATACTTCCACTTTGAGTCTAACCATGATTTTTGGATATAGTTTCATGTTCATAAGAAAAATCATTTTCCCAGAAGAACAACTTTTAAATCAAAGTTTATCATAATTTTTAATTAACTAACCCAAAACAGCCCGCGGTGTTACTACGACGGCGTATATCCGGTTTTACGGTGTTTTTCGTGTTTTCCGGTTTTAAATCATTAAGTTAGCATATCATATAGATATAGAACATGTATTTAGTTAATTTTAAAAGTCAAGTTAGAAGGATTAACTTTTGTTTGCGAACAAGTTTTGAATTAACTAAACTATGTTCTAGTGATTTCAAGTTTAAACCTTCGAATAAGGTAGTTTTATATATATATGAATCGAATGATATTATGAACATCATTACTACCTCAGGTTTTGTGGATAAACCTACTGGAAATGAGAAAAATAGATCTAGCTTCAAAGGATCCTTGGATGGCTTGAAAGTTCTTGAAGCAAAATCATGACATGAAAACAAATTCAAGTAAGATTTTCACTCGAAATAAGATTGTTAAAGTTATAGAAAATGAATCAAAGTTTGAATATGAGTATTACCTTATATTAGAAAGATATCTTACTGTAAATAAGAAAGATTTCTTGAGGTTGGATGATCACTCAAAGTGGATTTGCAAGATTGAAAGTAAGCTAGCAAACTTGGAAGTGTTGTTGGTGTGTTCTTGAGTAGTTGTTTTATAACTTGGTTTATGTATGGATTTATGAACTAGATTGAGCTAGATTTTGATGAAGATGATGAAGAAAACTTAGAACAAAGGAAGAACACTTGAGAGAGAGTAATTTGATTCAAGAAAATTGCAAAGTGAATGTGTTTATGTGTATGTAAGTTCACGTGAACTTAGGCCTTCAATATAGGCTCCATTAGTTTGTTATTTTGTTAGATATTTCTTGCTAGATGTTAAATGATGGTTCCCACATATGTTAGGTGACTCACAAGGGCTGCTAAGAGCTGATCATTGAAGTGTATATACCAATAGTAAATACATTTAGAAGCTGGGTATTGTACGAGTACGAATACGGGTGCATACGAGTAGAATTGTTGATGAAAATGAATGAGGATGTAATTGTAAGCATTTTTATTAAGTAGAAGTACTTTGATAAGTGTCTTTAAGTCTTTCAAAAGTGTATGAATACATATTAAAACACTACATATATATACATTTTAACTGAGTCGTTAAGTCATCGTTAGTCGTTACATGTAAGTGTTATTTTGAAACCTTTAGGTTAACGATCTTGTTAAATGTTGTTAACCCATTGTTTATTATATCTAAAGAGATGTTAAATTATTACATTATCATGATGTTATGATGTATTAATATATCTTAATATGATATATATACATTTAAATGTCGTTACAACGATAATCGTTACATATATGCCTCGTTTCGAAATCCTTAAGTTAGTAGTCTTGTTTTTACATATGTAGTTCATTGTTAATATACTTAATGATATGTTTACTTATCATAATACCATGTTAACTATATGTATATCCATATATATGACATCATATAGTTTTTACAAGTTTTAACTTTCGTGAATCACCGGTCAACTTGGGTGGTCAATTGTCTATATGAAACCTATTTCAATTAATCTAGTCTTAACAAGTTTGATTGCTTAACATGTTAGAAACACTTAATCATGTAAATAACAATTTCATTTAATATATATAAACATGGAAAAGTTCGGGTCACTACAGAGACTAGGAGGTGTGCATGCAGAAAGTGGGAGTTAACTGGCATGCCTTGCAAACATGCAGTGGCAGTGAACTGGAATATGGTGGAAAATGGTATGGAAGTTGGTGACCCAGAATCATGGTGTCATAATGTTTATAAGTTGACCACTTGGAACAATACCTACCAGTTTACAATTGAGCCCTTGAATGGAAGGCATTTATGGCCATCTGCTGGGAATTTGTACAAACTAGTAGCCCCAAAAAAGGTTTCCACTCCTGGGAGACCTAAGAAAAAAAGAAGGTTGTCTGTTAATGAGAATGATGACATTGGTGAAGGAGGTAAACTTTCAACACAAGGTATGTAGTGTAATTTTTCATTCATGTTACTTATTAAACTAGTCTACTTATTATTTAGTGTAAACTGTCACAGTTAATTTGGGTAACTATTTTGCAGGTAAGTTAAAGAAATGTGGTAAGTGTAGGGAATCTGGGCATAATAGGAGAGGTTGTGATGAAAGTGGGAATGGGAAGAAGGTCAAGGCTGCTGGAGATGGGAATGGAAAGAAAGTCAATGCTGCTGGAGATGGGAATGGGAAGAAAGTCAAGGCTGCTGGAAAAGGGAATGGGAAAAAGAAGTGAATGTCAAGTTAATTGCTTTTGGGATGTTTTTTTAGAACAATGTAATGTTATGTAATGGCAGTTTATGTATTAGGTTTGGAACATGTCTTTTGTTGAACTCGAATTAGGTTTGGAACTATGTAATGTCTTTTGGGATGTCTTTTGTGAACCTGCATACTTTAATGGTACTTGTTATGGTTTATGTAATGGTTTGAATTTGTTACTTTAATGTCTTTTTGTGGAACATGTCTTTTGAACATGTCTGAGGTTTTTAATGGTACTTTGATTGCAAGTGTTATTGTCAAAACAAAGACAAAGTGTTCACAATGTGACCAAAACATTCATTCTTTATTAATGATACAGTCAAAACAAAAGAGATGAACATAAGTGACCAAAAGATACTTAATTTCAACCCAACCACATTACATAATTGTTACATTGTTCATCAATTGTTAAGGAAATAAACTGCAAACAGAAACAAGCTAACAAAGAACATTAACTTCCATTTTCTAGCTCTTTCTTCTTGATTTCTAAGCCTTTCATAAACTGCAACTAACACGGAATTCGGAGGATCGTACCAAACAAAGAAAGAGCAACCTGACCTCTGCAACATATAAAAACGAACTTAAGATTAACAATTTGAATTTTTAACGAATTAGGGTTTTAATCGTTGCAATTACCTGTGAGGAACAACAATAAAAACGACGATCAGGGTTAGCATCAGTTCTTGATAAACGAATAACAGCAGGACGACCACACCAGCATTCCATTTTGTACGAATTTTGGAATTAATTGAGGTGAAATCGAATTGGGGTTTTTTTCTAGGGTTTGAGATCGAACGGGTTTAGGGGGTGAGATCATTTGAGGGTTTTTATATAGAGCATCCATCTCAGCTAATAACAAAAAAGACGAAATTACCCATCACGTTTCATGCACTTGATGGGACTAAACGTTCAAAGTTGACGGTTGGTTGACGGAGGGACACTGAAACACAAATTTTAGAAATAGAGGGATGCTGTAAGCAGAAAAAAAACAAAAGGGATGCTGTCCACTTTTTGGAGTATAATCGAGGGACCAACGGCACAAAAAAGTCTAAAATTCGTTTGCTTTTAAAAATATATAATAGTAAATCTGTTTGCATATATCTATATTTATGTATTTATAAATGTATTTCGGGTGTATATTGATATATCCATGGATGAATTTTTTTCATCCATATCCATATCCGAATCCATTTAGGTTCATCCATATCCATTTATATCATCCATATCTATTATTAATCAGATGAATCAGATGAATATCCATTGGATTGAAGGGCCATTGTCATCCTTATCAGAGATATGAGATGATTTTGTAGTGACCCGAACTTTTCCATGTTTATATATATTAATTGAGATTGATATTTACATGATTAAATGTTTCCAACATGTTAAGCAATCAAACTTATTAAGACTTGATTAATTGAAATATGTTTCATATAGACAATTGACCACCCAAGTTGACCGGCGATTCACGAACGTTAAAACTTGTAAAAACGACATGACGATATATATATGGATATACATATGGTTAACATGAGATTATGATAAGTAAGTATCTCCATAAGTATATTAACAATGAGTTATATACATATAAACAAGACTACTAACTTAAGGATTTCGAAACGAGACATATATGTAACGATTATCGTTGTAACGACATTTAAATGTATATATATCATATTAAGATATATTAATATATCATAATATCATGATAATATAATAATTTAACATCTCATTAGATATAATAAACAATGGGTTAACAACATTAATTGAGATCGTTAACTTAAAGGTTTCAAAACAACACTTACATGTAACGACTAACGATGACTTAACGACTCAGTTAAAATGTATATACATGTAGTGTATTTAGATGTATTAAAATACTTTTGGAAGACTTCAAGACATATATCAAAACACTCATACTTAACGAAAATGGTTACAGTTACTTTCCCATTCTTTTCTTTCATCAAGAATTCTAGTCGTATTCTTACCCGTATTATACACAGCTTCAAAACGTACTTACTATGGGTATATACCAATAGGAACTAGCATGGGATTCCACTCTTGATTATGTCATGCATGACTAATCAATTTTAACTTCTACCATGAGCTAGTCAACTAACTAGAACTCCTTTTAACCCCACTCACCACTCACCAATTACCACTCATCATTCACTCCATTTCACTTCCAATTCTCTTTCTAATTCTCTCTCAACACACACACACTATTATGAACGTATTTTTCCAGTAGTTAATCATCATCTTCATCAAAAATCACTTCAAGAATCAAGCTATAATCATCATAGGAAGAACACTTCAAGAACACTTCAAAAATCCCTTCAAGTTTGCTAATTTACTTCCAAGCTTTCTAATCCATTCCAAGTAATCATCTAAGATCAAGAAACCTTTGTTATATACAGTAGGTTATCTTTCTTATTCAAGGTAATATTCATATTCAAACTTTGATTCAATTTCTATAACTATAAACTATCTTAATTCGAGTAAAAATCTTACTTGAACTTGTTTTTGTGTCATGATCCTACTTCAAGAACTTTCAAGCCATCCAAGATCCTTTGAAGCTAGATCATTTCTTGTCACTTTCAGTAAGTTTACCTACTAAACTTGAGGTAGTAATGATGTTCATAACATCATTCGATTCATATATATAAAACTATCTTATTCGAAGGTTTAAACTCGTAATCACTAGAACATAGTTTAGTTAATTCTAAACTTGTTCGCAAACAAAAGTTAATCCTTCTAACTTGACTTTTAAAATTAACTAAACACATGTTCTATATCTATATGATATGCTAACTTAATGATTTAAAACCTGGAAACACGAAAAACACCGTAAAACCGGATTTACGCCGTCGTAGTAACACCGCGGGCTATTTTGGGTTAGTTAATTAAAAACTATGATAAACTTTGATTTAAAAGTTGTTATTCTGAGAAAATTATTTTTATTATGAACATGAAACTATATCCAAAAATTATGGTTAAACTCAAAGTGGAAGTATGTTTTCTAAAATGGTCATCTAGACGTCGTTCTTTCGACTGAAATGACAACCTTTACAAAAACGACTTGTAACTTATTTTTCCGACTATAAACCTATACTTTTTCTGTTTAGATTCATAAAATAGAGTTCAATATGAAACCATAGCAATTTGATTCACTCAAAACGGATTTAAAATGAAGAATTATGGGTAAAACAAGATTGGATAATTTTTCTCATTTTAGCTACGTGAAAATTGGTAACAAATCTATTCCAACCATAACTTAATCAACTTGTATTGTATATTATGTAATCTTGAGATACCATAGACATGTATACAATGTTTCGACCTATCATGTCGACACATCTATATATATTTCGGAACAACCATAGACACTCTATATGTGAATGTTGGAGTTAGCTATACAGGGTTGAGGTTGATTCCAAAATATATATAGTTTGAATTGTGATCAATACTGAGATACGTATACACTGGGTCGTGAATTGATTCAAGATAATATTTATCGATTTATTTCTGTACATCTAACTGTGGACAACTAGTTGTAGGTTACTAACGAGGACAGCTGACTTAATAAACTTAAAACATCAAAATATATTAAAAGTGTTGTAAATATATTTTGAACATACTTTAATATATATGTATATATTGTTATAGGTTCGTGAATCAACAGTGGCCACCGACGAAGTAAAAAAAATCTGTGAAAGTGAGTTATAGTCCCACTTTTAAAATCTAATATTTTTGGGATGAGAATACATGCAGGTTTTATAAATGATTTACAAAATAGACACAAGTACGTGAAACTACATTCTATGGTTGAATTATCGAAATCGAATATGCCCCTTTTTAATTAAGTCTGGTAATCTAAGAATTAGGGAACAGACACCCTAATTGACGCGAATCCTAAAGATAGATCTATCGGGCCCAACAAGCCCCATCCAAAGTACCGGATGCTTTAGTACTTCGAAATTTATATCATATCCGAAGGGTGTCCCGGAATGATGGGGATATTCTTATATATGCATCTTGTTAATGTCGGTTACCAGGTGTTCACCATATGAATGATTTTTATCTCTATGTATGGGATGTATATTGAAATATGAAATCTTGTGGTCTATTGTTACAATTTGATATATATAGGTTAAACCTATAACTCACCAACATTTTTGTTGACGTTTAAAGCATGTTTATTCTCAGGTGAATACTAAGAGCTTCCGCTGTTGCATACTAAAATAAGGACAAGATTTGAAGTCCATGTTTGTATGATACTGTGTAAAAACTGCATTCAAGAAACTGATTTCGATGTAACATATTTGTATTGTAAACCATTATGTAATGGTCGTGTGTAAACAGGATATTTTAGATTATCATTATTTGATAATCTACGTAAAGCTTTTTAAACCTTTATTTATGAAATAAAGGTTATGGTTTGTTTTAAAAATGAATGCAGTCTTTGAAAAACGTCTCATATAGAGGTCAAAACCTCGCAACCAAATCAATTAATATGGAACGTTTTTAATCAATAAGAACGGGACATTTCAGATTTTAGGTCCTGCATTCACACAAACACATACAATACAAAATTATGTTCAGGAGAGGTGTAAGTGTATAACTATGTGATGTAATAATCAATTATTTATATACTCTGTACATCTTAAGTTGGATCTATTAGACCACTTCTATTCTATCGTGACTAAAATATTCATCATCTTAACCTTCTACATCAGTGACACATCAACATCAAAATCCCATAAATAACTTATCACTAATCACTAAACACTCCATACTATGGGTAAAATAATATTCTTCTTTATATACAATGTACAAGCAATAAAACATCAAATACAAATATAATTAAAAACAAATGGACGCCACTATATCTAAGAGCTCTCGCCAAATTCATGGTGAAAGCGGGTAACTACGAGTAAGTAGCGGATAATGACAGATAATAGAATCATATGGAGTGATCTTAAAAAAAGCGAAAGAAGATTCTTATGGTATTTATAAATAATGTGAACCTCTAATGACAGGAATTTCACAATATACCATTTAGGACAAATGCAAAGTAAGTTCTCTTATAATTTTTAGATCGATTCATCTATTGGATGAATTTCAATCCCCCATTTCATATACTCCGTAAGTTATTTTTTCCTAATACAAATCACACGACCGTTTATTTAAACTTGCTTACTTTTTTTCCTTTCAAAAACACTAAAGTAGGAGTCTTGCGAGTTACGGAGCACTACGAATAAGGAGTATATTCAAAATATAACGGCGGCAATCAATTTATCGTTTACTATGCACCCGCCTTCAATTTACGAAATAAATAAATTCCAAACTAAATGATAAATAAAATAATAAAATTAGAATAAAAATAAGAAAATTAAAGTACAATTTTTTGTCCTTTTACTCATAACATATACACACGCACGACGACCCAACACCATTTATATCACCACCGTACTAATACCCCATACTCTATATAAACACCCCACAACCATTCTTCATCTTCACTCCTCAATTCATCCATCATTAATCATTAATTTAAATTATTATTAAAATTTAATTATTAATCTAGAAATATGGACCAGCTCACTTCCGATATCTTCTCAATTCTCGAAAACAATTTCTTATTTGGTCCTTCCGGTTCACCTACTAAAAAACAACCTCCCTCCGTCGCGGGTAAAGTCAGAGTTCTTTCCATCGACGGCAGCGGCTCCACCGACGGTCTTTTAGCCGCCAAAGCCATTCAACATCTTGAATCATCTCTCCGCATTAAATCCGGAATCTCAGGTGCCCACATTTCCGATTTCTTTGACGTCGTGTCCGGTTCCGGCGTCGGCGGTGTTCTTGCTGCTTTGTTATTTACTAAACAAAAAGACGGTGAGCCTCTGTTCACCGCCGATGAAGCTGAAAAATTTGTGTCGGAAAACGGACACAAACTCACACGGTTTTCAAAACGAGGGAAATTCAAAAAATTGTTAGGATCTGAAACAAAAGGCGCGAAGTTGTTTGGTAAAACGTTTAACGATTTAACGTTAAAAGATACTTTAAAGGCGGTTCTAATACCATGTTATGATCTTAACACTGGCGCACCGTTTGTTTTTTCTCGTGCTGATGCTGTTGAGATGGACGGTTGTGATTTCAAGATGAGTGATGTGTGTGCTGCCACGTCAGCAGCTAGTTCGCCAGTTGTCACTGTGTCGGTGGACAAGAGGACAAAGATCTCAGCCGTTACTGGTGAACTAGCGATGAATAATCCAACGGCGATGGCGATTACACATGTTCTTAATAACAAACAAGAGTTTCCGTTTTGTAACGGCGTTGAAGATTTGATCGTCGTATCGTTAGGTAACGGAGAGCCGTTTTGTGGTGTTTCCGGGAACCAAACGCCGTCACGTACTGCATTCGTTAAGATCGTCGGTGAAACAGTTTCTGACACGGTAAGAGTATTTTTCAATTCTTATTTTTGATAATAATATTAAAAATAAAAGGTGTAAAGTTTATGGTCAAAATATATGTACTACGGAGCAGTAATTAATCGTACTAATAATAAAACGTACAAGTTGTTGATGCGCAACATGTCCTTTTTAATTAGTAAAATCTTTCATTAAATAGAATATAATGAAAACACAATTATTCGTATTATAATAATAATATAATTTTTTATTTTTATTATTTTAAAAATAAAAATTTTAGGTGACATTCTATTATTGCAATTGCAACTACCATAGTAGGTCCGGGACAACTATTGTTGATACCGTCGGTAGGGGTTTTGACTTCAACATTGTGGTCTAATGTATTTAAAAGCAATAAAATTAGTTGATGTAGGAAGTTGGTGAAAAGACTAACTTACCCTTACACTAATAATTGTTAATCTGTACAGTATGATTTAAGATCTAATGAAGATTTTTGTATGATGTTATATAGGTTGATCAAGCGGTATCAATGGCATTTGGGCAATCTCGAACGAGTAATTACGCACGTGTTCAAGCGAATAAAGGTTTTACAAGAAGCGAAAAATCTAATAAAGGAAGCGAAATGGATATGTTGAAAATGACCGAAACAATGTTGACACAAAAAAGTGTCGAATCAGTGCTATTTCAAGGGAAGAAGTGTAGTAGAACAAATTTGGAAAAGTTGGAAATTTTTGCAACAGAAATTGTTAAGGAGACCGAAAGGCGAAAAACAGATATTTTGCCTACGGTTGTGTTAAGACAATCAACTTCATCTTCGTCACCAAGAACATCATCAGCCACAACTTTATCTATAACGTCTTCAAATTAGTTTGTTATGATGATCGTGCCTAGGTAAAAACTCGAATTGTGAAGGTTTTTTGCGATATTTTGAGGTTGCATTTTGGGATGCAACTGTTATGTTTGCTAGCGATGTGTGTATATAAATTATGTTTAGAATGGATTCGATTATTAGAGATTTGAATGAATAGTACTACTATATTTCATATATACGTACATCTTCATATTTTTTTTTAACGGGAATTCGGATCAACCGAGGGGGGCTAAATCACCCGGTTTGATTATCTCTCGTTTTGACTATACCGATACAGCGATAATAACCGCGCCCTCATCGTTGCCCGGGAGGAAACCTTGAAACCGATCCAAGGGCACGGCCAAGTAAAACTCTCCTCCCATTTACCCCCAAACGATAAAATTGTGTTTTATACTAGGATTGAACTAATACTACAGACTATGCAAACTTTAAAAGGTTATCAATATACCACATAATTAGGCATTTATGTGCTATACCAGAGGTGTCTTCGAGTGTAGGCAACATAGGAACCTCCTAGTATCCAAAAATTTAGAAGGTCTCATAATTTTGAATATGCAAGTATTTTTCTCAATATATTTAATTAAATCAAATAAAAAATTGTCAATTAAAGTTAAAATACATTGTTTTTAAAATTTAAATACAATGCAAGTAAATAAATTGAAGTATTATTTTTTTATGCGTAGTAAAATATTTTAACGTATATGTGGGTCCATTTTTATTTTCCTATGATGCCTTAAAATTGTTGAAACGGCTCTGTGCTAGACAAGACAAAATATCACGAATAGTTTGTATCAGAAATTACCGATGGTCTCTGTATTTTTTTCATCATGGATGGTCCATGTGATACACATTTTAAATGATCGATGGTCCTTGTGGTGCATATCCACATGAACCATTATTGGCGGAATGTCACGGACTTATCTCAATAAGCTCACGTGCGGCACTTAGTCTCTACTAAGTCAGCCTTACTCGGACCTTATAATGATTCAAGTAACCAAAAGAGAAAATATTATAGAACAAGTGGAATTGAAGAAAATACTTATATTGCTTGAGAATGCTTTACAAGAGAGAATGTTTTGAGATTTGAGGTGTGGTGTGCCAAATGAGACCACCCCTATTTATACTACTTCTAACACAAAATGGATGGCTAAGATTAATCTAAATCAATGGTTAGGATCTAAGTACTAGAAACTTCAAGTATATACATGTAGATAGATATTTCCATGAACATTCCATACCATTTCATGGAAGAACTCATGGGAAAGTTCTAGGGAGCTTCCATGATGTTCTTGGGCCTTCCATGAAGTTCTTGGGTTAAAACCCTTAATTGGGTCATAATCTTAGTGGGTTGGGCCACAAACTTATTGGGTTGTGACATTCTCCCCCACCTAAGCTCGCGACGTCCTCGTCGTGTGATCCTCGTGATACTTCTTGATTTTGTCTGTGAACTGCCACAATAAGTCTTCGGCTTCCCAGCTTGCTTCACTATCGGGCAAGTTACGCCACTTAACCAGGTATTCTCTATAGCTCGGCACACCTCGTCTCCGTACCGTTCGATGCAACAAGATATCTTCCACTTCACGATCGAACGAAGTCGCAACTGCCATTGGTGCTCGTTTGGAAACTCCTCGTTCTGGGTCTTCCTCGTCCCCATGATAAGGTTTTAGAAAACTTACGTGGAAGACTGGATGAATCTTTAACTTGGGCGGTAGTTGAACTCGATAAGATACGTTCCCAACACGTCCAATTACCGGGAATGGGCCTTCATATCTCCGGATCAATCCTTTGTGCACCTTCCTAAATGTTTTGAATTGTTGAGGTAAAAGCTTCACCATCACCTGGTCCCCAACTTTGAACTCAACATGTCGTCTTTTCTCATCCGCCCATCTCTTCATTTTCTTGGCCGCCTTATCTAGTGATGCTCGCGCTAAGTCGGCTTGTTCGTGCCACTCCTTCATCGTTCTATAAGCGGCTGGGCTGCTTCCATCATATGAAGCGGCCAAAGCATTCGGGGTCAATGGTTGGCGTCCTGTCACCAACTCAAAAGGACTCTTCCCCGTGGACTCACTCCTTTGCATGTTATAAGAGAACTGAGCAATATCAAGAAGCTTAGCCCAATCATGTTGATTTGCACTTACATAGTGTCGAAGATAGAGCTCCAATAGTGCATTCACCCTTTCCGTCTGTCCGTCTGTTTGGGGATGAAAACTCGTGGAGAAATTCAAGTCCGTCCCCATGATCTTGAACAACTCCGTCCAAAAACGCCCTGTGAACCTCGGATCTCGATCACTTACTATCACATGCGGTATCCCCCAATACTTCACCACATTCTTGAAAAATAGTTTTGCGGTTTCATCCGCGGTAACTTCGGATGATGCGGCTATGAAGGTACCATACTTAGAAAACCGGTCTACCACGACTATAATACTCCCACACCCTTCCGACTTAGGTAAGCAAGTAATGAAGTCCATGGAAACACTCTCCCATGGTCCTTTCGGTGTAGGTAGCGGCTGTAATAGTCCTCCTGGTTGGCGTTGCTCTATCTTATCTTGTTGGCATATTAGGCATGTTCGCACGTACGTCTCTACATCGTCTTCCATCCTTGGCCAATAATAAGTGCCTTCTACTAATGCCAGTGTCCTCTTGATACCTGGATGACCAGCCCACTTTGAATCATGACACTCCTTCAAGATTGTCCGTCTAAGATCACCCCACTTAGGCACATATAACCGGTCTCCTTTGGTGAATAATAGATCACCCTTGAGCCAAAACCTTCGCGTTTTCCCATCTCGAGCCAATCCAACAAGGTTTTTGGCTATAGGATCATGGTCTAATCCCTCCTTTATACGATCTTGAAGGAAGAATTGTGGTTTTGTGATCGCTGCAAACTCCGCCTTACGACTTAGGGCATCAGCTACCACATTGGCCTTCCCAGGCTTATACTCCAACACATAGTTAAATTCGGCTAGGAAGTCTTGCCAACGAGCTTGTTTGGGACTCAACTTCTTTTGGGTTTGAAAATAACTCGTTGCCACATTATCCGTCTTGATCACGAACCTTGATCCCAAAAGATAATGCCTCCATGTCCTCAAACAATGAACCACCGCCGTCATCTCCTTCTCCTGCACAGTGTACTTCCTTTCCGCCTCGTTAAGTTTCCGGCTTTCGAATGCGATCGGGTGACCCTCTTGCATTAGAACTCCTCCAATAGCAAAGTCCGATGCGTCTGTGTGTAACTCGAACGGAATGGTCACATCCGGAAGTCTCAACACCGGTTCATCCATGACCGCTCCTTTCAACTCTTCAAATGCTGCTTGACATGTCTCATCCCACAACCAAGCTTTGTTCTTCTTTAACAATTCTGTCAATGGAGCCGCTTTCACCGAGTATCCCTTGATAAAACGACGATAGTAGTTTACTAAACCAAGGAAAGATCGTAAATCAGTAACCTTGGTTGGTGCCTCCCACTCTTGGATTGCCTTGATCTTAGCCCCGTCCATCAGCAACTTCCCATCTTTTATTCGATGTCCAAGAAATTCCACCTCTTTTAATCCAAATGAGCATTTCTCTAGTTTCACATACAACTTATTATCCCTTAGTACTTGGAAAACTTGTTTCAAGTGCCTCACATGATCTTCCATGGTGTCGCTATATACGACTATGTCATCTAAGTACACCACGACAAACTTGTCGAGGAACGGGTGGAATAATTTGTTCATCAAAGTACAAAATGTGGCAGGGGCATTGGTTAAACCAAAGGGCATGACTAGGAATTCATAAGCGCCATACCTCGTCACGCATGTGGTCTTAGCCTCATCTCCTTCTGCAATTCGGACTTGATAATATCCCGATCTCAAGTCTAACTTGGAGAAGTATCTCGCCTTCCCAAGTTGATCGAACAAATCAGCAATAAGTGGGATTGGGTATTTGTTCTTGATAGTTACCTTGTTAAGTGCCCGGTAATCTATACACATCCGCAAGGACCCATCCTTCTTTCTTTGAAATAGTACCGGAGCACCATACGGGGATTTTGACGGTCGGATGTATCCCGCATCCAGCAACTCCTTGAGTTGTCCTCGCAACTCCTCCAACTCGGGTGGTGGCATTCGGTATGGGGCTTTGGAAGGTGGTTTTGATCCCGGCTCCAACTCGATCGCATGGTCAACCTCCCTCCTAGGTGGTAACTTCTTTGGTAACTCCTTGGGCATGACATCCTTGAACTCATCGAGGACCTTCTCAATTTCCTTGGGTACCTCTAGTTTTCCCTTATCTTCGACCGTCTCTTGCTTTGCTACCGCTAAATAGCATGTCTCATTCTTGTTGTACCCCTTCTTGAATTGCATGGCCGAAAGTGACTTGGATGCACTCTTGCTTCCACGTTCGGTTGACACCATACAAGTCTTCTCACCATCCAAGATACACAGTGAATTAGCAAACGGCATAGGGAAACCGCGTACCTTATCTAGGAACTCCATCCCAAGTACTAACTTGAAGTCGTCCATAGGCACGACTGAGAGATCAATCATTCCTTCCCATTCTCCAATCTTCACATATACGTCTTTAGCCACCCCACTAATCGGTCTGGCACTCGTGTTTACCGTCTTCATCATGCCACTCTCTTTTGTTTCCTTAAGTCCTAGCCTTTTGGCTTCATCGGTGGAGATAAAGTTATGAGTTGCTCCCGTATCCACCAAAGCTCGTACCCGATCTCCACAAATGTTAATATCTACGAATTGGAGTCCTTTAGCCACTACCTTGGGTATCTCCGTCTTGGCCTTGATTGCGTTGAGGATATGCATTGATCCTATGCACCGCTCCTCATCCTGACAACCCGCCTTTTGAGCTTCCATAGCATGAAGGCTAGCTTTCTTCGGACAATCTCGGGCTCTATGCGGTCCATCACATATGAAACATCCATCATTCTTGTAAGAAGTTTTTATGCTCTTGTTATTCCCGGTTGGTGGCTTACGTGTATTATCATTCCTTGATTGGGCGGGCTTATCTCCCCCACCTTTCTCATGGCTCACCTTCTTATCTTTTGACTTGAACGAATCTTTCCTATTAGCATGGTCGACTAGTGCCTTCGCTTGAGCAATTGCGGTGGCAAGGTCTTGGACTCCTCGTCTCTCCAACTCCGTTTTAGCCCAAGGTTGCAAACCATCGAGAAAATAGAAGAGGAGAATATCATCGGGAATATCTGGGACCTCCAGGCTAAGGTTCGTGAATTCTTTAATATACTCCCGAATCGTCCCGGAATGATGTAATTTACGTAGACGACTCATCGCATCCTTTTGAGCATTCTTGGGGTAGAATTGATTCTTAAGTTCAGTAAGGAAATCATCCCAAGTATCAATAGTAACCGTACCTTTCTCGATATCTCCATATCGACGACGCCACCATAACGCTGCGGTATCCTTCAGGTAACGGGTTGCCGTCTTGATCTTCATTGCATCATCCACTATGTTGACTCCCTCCAAGTATTGTTCCATCTCCCATATAAAATCATCAACCGCTCGGGCTTCCCGCTTCCCCACGAACGGTGACGGCTTGGGAACGTTCACCTTCGGATCATTGCATCCAGTGTTGCTACCCCCACTAGCCATGAATCTCAAACAAGAGTTCATGTTGGTTTGTAAATCCACGAGGCGTTGGTGAATAGTGGAGACCTCCCCCTCCATTTCGCCTCGCAACTTCGTAATCTCACCCATGAGCATACCCCTTAAGTCATGGATCTCACGTCGCATGTCAACGTCTAGCACGTTGATTGCACTCTTGCAATCATCTTTCAATTCGTCAAAGTCCCCGTCCAAACCATCCAAACGTTGGTGGACGTCTTCGACCTTTGCTTTCACGTCGTCCATGGATGTCTCTACATCCATGATCCTCTTGTCCAAGTTTGCGACAAAGTCTTTGGACATACCTCGGTTCTTCTTGGCTCCTTGTCGAGTCTCTACCCGACCACGAGTCTCATCACCCATCACACCACTTGTTGCGCTCACATTCTTCTCGGTCTCGGTTGCCATCTCCTTGAATCGACCTTGCTCTTGATACCAAAATGTCACGGACTTATCTCAATAAGCTCACGTGCGGCACTTAGTCTCTACTAAGTCAGCCTTACTCGGACCTTATAATGATTCAAGTAACCAAAAGAGAAAATATTATAGAACAAGTGGAATTGAAGAAAATACTTATATTGCTTGAGAATGCTTTACAAGAGAGAATGTTTTGAGATTTGAGGTGTGGTGTGCCAAATGAGACCACCCCTATTTATACTACTTCTAACACAAAATGGATGGCTAAGATTAATCTAAATCAATGGTTAGGATCTAAGTACTAGAAACTTCAAGTATATACATGTAGATAGATATTTCCATGAACATTCCATACCATTCCATGGAAGAACTCATGGGAAAGTTCTAGGGAGCTTCCATGATGTTCTTGGGCCTTCCATGAAGTTCTTGGGTTAAAACCCTTAATTGGGTCATAATCTTAGTGGGTTGGGCCACAAACTTATTGGGTTGTGACAGGAAGGTGATATATTTGAATAGAAGGGCTCAAAAAAATGTAGGTACAAGTAGTACATAACAAGATAATTCAGGGAGGTCCAATTAAGTATAAATTTGTATGACCCATGAAAAATTCTAAAATTTACACTAGTGGGCTAAAAAGATGGGGTGGCCTTGGCCCTGTTGGGTCTTCACAGCCTACCGCCCTTGTGAACCATCCTTGACGAAAAATTGCACATCACATGGACCATCCTTGATAGAAAATTAGTAAAGGAACTGTCAGTGATTTTGATACAAACCACAACGACCATTCGTGATATTCATTCATGATATTTTGTCGCTAAACAAATTAAACTTTAAAACTGTTTTATTTGCTTACTTTATATAGAATAACCACTTCAAAATAAGCACTCTCAAACACCTCATAAGTCAATATTTAAGAACAAAAATTATCAAGTGACAAAGTCGGATTGGGCTATGATCACAAGTCTACTGTACACCATGCTAGTTCTTTTATAGAAGTAAGATTTGACAAATCAAGAGAAGAACAATCATCCTCAAGTAATTTGTGGTCAAGTGACAATCAAATTTTTAGCTCGAGTTACATTGAAGATTCTAAAGAACTCTTTAATGAAACAAATAAAGGGTTGGGTAAGATAGACATAAAGTTCAATAAAAGGAATAAAAAAGTCATTTTTGATAAAGATAAATACAAGAAAAATGATTTCAGATGGGTAAGAGTGGGAACATTTGAAGGTAGCAAAATGAGGATACAATGAAAACTTGAATATATCTCTCGTGATTATAAGAATTGCATGCTTAGTTATAATTCTCTATGCTATGTGCCACACTTGTATGAACATCTATTTGAACTTTATTTGCTTAACTTGACTTGCTTAGATGAATTACAATGCCCACACACACATATATAAAAATATAAAATTACCTTCACCTTGTAGACATATATTGTCTTCTTGAATAATATCAAGTTCAATATTAACTCTGCTGTAAAATTTTGATATCATTTGCGTTGCTTTTAACGAGTTCATATTTGTTGTGATTATCGAGTTCATTCACAATCCACTTAAAATTCATCCATTGTGTTTCCTGGTAACTGTGAAATATATATTGTGATACAACGTATGTTTGACTTAAAATGGTGATAATTAAATGCGTGGATTGTATTTATTATGCAATGTATATTTATTAAGCAAGAAAGAAAATTGGAATTCTGTTAATGATAGTGATAATAAAGGATCAGAGCTAACAGTTTTCTTTTTTTTAAACGTATCATCCATTCTTGAATTCAAAAGTTTACTAATTTCTAGACAGTTTTCCAATTTGTGTATAAATGTAGAAAAATACCTTTTTAGTTATTTGATTCTCGCAGTTTTGTACGTTTACTTGGTTCTCGTTTACTTGGCTCTTTCAACTATTCTTGGCTAGTGAAAAGTGCCTAATCTATGTACGAAGGACATTATAGAAATTGTTGCAATTTCTTATGATATGAACAATTTGGTTAACTTAGTTAACTTGGCTGTCATAATGTGAATGTGATAACTACAATCATTATAAATCAATTAAGTTTATCACATTGCAAAGGTTTCATCAAATTTATGAAGAGCTAGACACCTACCTTACATATATGTCTTGTGACTACTTATTGTAAGATTAATGTGCAAGGTACAACATATAACTATATGGCCAACTTCATTTGAGCCTTCGGGGTCACACACATATACACCGAGACGTCAAATAAAATATATATATATGATGTATATATATTACTCAAGTAACAAAATAGTAAATCGAAATTAATTCATTTACTATTCATATGAATAGTAAATGAAACGAAATTAATTAATTTACTTTTCACATGATAGAAATTATTAATTATAAGTTACATAACATACCCCTAAAGTATTTGAGAAATACGACTTTTTAAAAACCAAATCAAATATTACAGACAACGAAATTGAAAATATATATTATAATATATACTCCATATCTATCTGTATCTTGATTTGGTTGAAAAAGGAAATCAAGTTGAACAAAACAACAAAACAAGATATCATGCGTACATGTATTAGAGATATATAAATGGGTTGTTTTTGTTCTTGGGAAAGATAGAGAAAAAGATAGTTTTTTGACAGACGAAGTTTATCACTCAAAACAAATGTATCAATTTCTATTGGTTTTGTTTCTTGTTACACAAAAACAAAAAGCTTCCACATATTATTTTGATTCATTCTTTTGCAAGACAAAATAATACAGAGTATTATTGATTGATTCATATAATTAATCAAGGGTTGATTAATTTGTTACTTGGGTTTGGACTAGCATCCATTGACGGTCGTTTAAAGTGTAGTGTGGACTATCCAAAGAGACGGTCATACTTTTGATCGTAGGTTTCTCTCCGTTCATCAGTTTCTTCAAGAAAGGTGTATCGTTTACTCACTTTGTGAATTACATATTTTGATAATTATTAGTGGTATAACTGGATCTCATTGGGATAAATTAATCGTGTGCATGTTTCATTAAATATATGAATATTTAATCTTGTAAATGTTCTATGAAATAATAAAAGATTATTATTTTAACTATCCGCTGCGTTAATCTGACTAAAAGTACACACGATTTTCCAACACTTATGTGATCACCTGCATATGTTTGAAGAACCTAGTATAAAAGTATGATCATAAGATCACAACCACGGCTAAATCACAGTTTAACTGTTGACTAACCGTCGACCTACTGTTAAGAATGTATAGATATATGCTTGTGCATAACCAACTGCATTTGTTGAGATTCTTAACACTTATCACTTATCTTGAGATAGTGTTATGTATTAACATTAATGATTTATTGTGTTGATCAAGGCTCGCAATCCACCCTCTAATCCGAACCTAAGGCTTCACTAAAATCTTGCTTGGACTCATTATCGATATATTCTGGATGGTCGTGAAGTCTACTACCAGAACTATCCAAATGTCATCAGAACATTTAAACGGATAGGGTGGTACATATTCATTTTCCTTCATGATCTAGTATATCTTTCTTTGATTTGAGAATTCTATGCCACTTTTGAGCCGATCAAAAAGGAGCGGGTGATAATGCCATATGCATACATTTATTCTACGCGTTATCGGGTTCTAAGTTCTAATGTTTTAACGCCTTTTGAAGACTTTTGTTCGTGTTTAAAGTGAAAAGATGATTAGAGTTCAAGATGTCTTTAATGGAAGTGTTATGTTCGATTTCAGCAAGTTTTGTGGTTCAAAAGGTCTTTAAATTCGTATTTTAACAAAGACACAAGATCTGCACATCTGACAAAATCTCGCGACATTATTAGATTTCTTGCGTTCACGAAACGTAGTTATGGTAGCGAAAATATCATTATGGTCGCGAAAGACATCACAGAAGACCAGCTTGGAAAAATTGGAAAAGTTATGGTCGCAACTAATTTTTTGTGGTCGCGAAAATGGAAAATCAGCGTTTCGCGGTCGCGAGGTTTTGGGTCGCGGTCGCAAAATTTGTGACGGTCAGGGGACCGAAAATTGCCCTTTAAATACCCCATTTATACCCTAACTTTTTTAGCAATTTTTATATTACGTTTTCTTGGAGTTTGGCTACGAATTTTTAAGGGTTTTTCATGGTTGTTCTTGGAGTATAACACTTGGATTCAATTTTGGCTATCATTGATCATTGGTAACTCTTATGTTTATTCTTTTGATTAATACTATGGTTTTTAATTGTTTATCCTTGTGTGTGATTTCTTCTATTGCCATGTCTAGCTAATTTATTCATGTATTCACTTAGATGATTGAACCTAGGTGATGGATTGCTAAACTTTTGTATGTATTAATAATTGCTCTTGATTGTGATTCTTAATTACTCTCATTAATTGATCCCACTGATTACTTGTCTGCTGATTGATATAACGAGAGTTACTATATCAATTAATTTATCTAGATAATTGAGAAATAATTAGATAGATTGAATTGCATGCGGGACACCAGTGTCATTAGACTAGTAATTAATCTCATCAATTGAGTAGGTAATTGTGAAGCCTAAAGAGGGACACCAATTTACCCTTCAACTGGAATCACTATCTTGAGTAGTTATATATTGATTGATTGTGTTCTTCAGAAGCGTGTGGAAAATCAGCGTGAAAAACTGACACTTTCATGATATAATTAGTACCTAAATGAGGGATACCAGATTTGTGACGACCCGGAAATTTTTGATCAAATTTAAACTTAATCTTTCTATGGTTTCGACACGATAAGCAAAGTCTGTAATATTGAATCTCAAAATTTTTGAACTGTTTACATGAATTCATTTAACCTTTTGACCATTCCCGACGATTCACGAACAATTATTTATAAATAAATATGTATATGTACAAATGTAAGTTTATATAATAATTTGAAATTATAAAATATAATTTAAACATTAGAATTAGATATGTAAAATAAGATATAAAATAATTAAATATAATTTAAGATGAATCTATATATAAATATATATGAGTTATATGCATGAATATTATTATATGTATATTGTATTATATATATAAAATTTATAAATAATAAATATTCAATAAAAAGTTATTATATAATATATCATATGATTATTAAATATTAAATAATTAAAATATAGTTGTAATAATAAATATTAAAAGTGAATATTAATATCAGTATTATGAATATTATTATAATATATAGATATAAAATTTGATACATTTAAATTGTTAATAATACTAGTGTTATCTTTATTAATATCATTATTATTATTATTATGTATTATTATCATTAATATAACTACTAGTATTATTAATAAGGTTATTAATATTATTAATACTAAAATTATTATAATTGTTATTATAATACAACTTATATGATTATTAGTAGTAATATGATTATTAGTATTATTAATAGTGGTAATATATTTATAATTGTTAATTATCAAAATTTATGAATTTTATATATAAACATATATAAATTGTTAAATAGATATATCCATATATATATATATATATATATATATATATATATATATATATATATATATATATATATATATATATATATATATATATATATATATATATATATATATATATATATATATATATATATATATGTGTGTGTGTGTGTGTGTGTGTGTGTGTGCGTTATATACAGATATATATAATAATGATATATCTTTAATATTATTATTATTATTATTATTATTTGTTATTATAATATATAATTATAAATAATATATAACTATTATTATTAATAATACATACATATTTATAGTTATTATTATTATTAATATATATATTAATGATATATATCAGTAATATTATTATCTATTATTATTATTAATAATATATATTTATTAATAATATAAATCAATAAATCATACAAAGAGTTGCTAACCATACCTATCAATACTGTAATCGTTTTTTGTGTATGTTGAATTTTGTTATGGGTCGCCTTCTTAAATCAATTCAGCCAGCTATTAAATCGTACGAAACCTGCTTTCTGTTTTTATTTTTATTTCCTTGTCTTCCTGAGTGAATTATTTCTGTCGACACCCTCAGATTATACAGCAAACGATTCTCAAATTTCAATTGATTAACTCCTGCATTTCTACCATCCTCTATATCAATTACAACATCCATACATTTGTTAATATCTAATACTAAACCGAAGAACCAAACAATACAGCTCCATATACTCTGTACGTATAACTTTTTTGCAAAAGATCGAATTCGAAATATTTTTCAAAATATGTAAATGCAGTGTCGTTAGGATTCATCTAGTAAAACTATCTGAAAAGTTTCACTTTCCAATTCTTTCTAACAACCACAAATTTTGGGGTCAAAGTTCAAAATTTAAAAAGTCAACTAATGTGTTCATCACGAAATTCGATTGAGTTTTGATGTTTCAAGTTTAATTGATGGTTCAGAAAGTTTATAGGAATGAATTGGAACCTTTTTCATGTTATAGTTATGGTCTGAAACACTCTATAATTTCAAAATTGATTTAAAGTCTAACCGTGTTCTTCAAACTATCTGGTACGATTTATTTAGTTTTAAATTTCTGTTGTAAATTGATTTTGTTTGATAAATAATCATTTCTGCATCTCTTTTAAATCTTAGAATCTAATTTTTAATTTCACTGTTATGGGTATGAGACTCTGGTCGATCGGATGAAGAAGGAGGGAAAGGAGTTAGATAATAATACGGATTATATTTAATTTAATTGAGTTTATACCAGAAAGATTGAAATGGTCGAGTGGTTTGATTTGTTTGCGGGTAAACGAGGAGTCAGGGGTTCGAACCGGGGCATAGGCTGTGATTATTTTTGGGAACTAATTCTTTTTGAGGTAGTCTTCATTTATCTACTTATTGTTATTATTATTACTTATTATTATTAATTAATAGTAACATGATTATTATTGTTACAATTATTATTGTTATTGTTATTGCTATTATAAGTAAGTACTTTACTATTGTTATTATATACTGAGATTAATAATATAAAAATTGTTATCACAAATATTATTAATATTATCATTATTAATATTATCATTAAATATTAATATTATTAACATTGTTGTTAGTTTTAGTAAATTATTATTGTTATTATAATTATCATAACTAATAAAGTAGTAATTATCATTATTATGATTTTAGTTACAATTGTAGTTATTATTATGATTATTGCTAAGTTTATTTATTATTATCACTATCATGATGCAAAGTAATATTATTATCATTAATAATAGTATTATTATTATTAAAACTATTACCATTAGTAGTAAAATTATAGTCAGTATTATTATTATTAACATAAGTATCATTATTAACCTCTGTTGCAAAACATCCCGTCTCGAGCCGTCTCGACGCCCGTTGCGACGATTTGGTGACTAGCTCGTCCCGTCTAAAAGAAAACCGTCTAATATGACAGTCAACGGTCAAAATTTGGGTCAATGTTGAAAAAAATCAGGTCAAAGTCTCTCAAAATTCGAAAAAGTCAGAAAGTCGGTCAAATCGGTCAAATTTGTCGTATTTTAGTTTAAATTTTTGTATTATATTAACGGTGATATCATTTATGAGTACAAATTAGTCAATTAAAGTTATTGGCTTTAAAATATGTAGACATATAAACATTTATATACTTATATATTTAAAAGTCAACTTTGGTCAACATCCGTCTCGACCCCCGTCTCGACCCCGTTTCGAACGTCTCGACCTTTTTAGGACCCGACCGTCTCGACCCCGTCTCGCTTCTTTTGCAACCTTGTTATTAACAATATCATTATTATTAGTATTATCATTATTAATCTTAGTAATAAAAGTGTTATATTTAGAATTATTATTATTATCATTAATATTAGTATTTGAAACAATTAGGAATTATTATTATTACCAACAAAATTATTATTATTAAGATTACCATTAGTAATAAGATTGTTGTAATTATTATTATTAAGTATTATGTACTAAAAAAAAATTATTATTTTCGCTACCATTATTACCAAATTATTCATTTTACTACTGATATTATCATCATGAAATTTATAATTAAAAACTATCATCAATATTATTATTAACAAAATTATTAACTTTAATATCTCTATTAGTAATATTAAGTATTATAGTTATTATCATTTTTACCATTATTAATATTATATTAGTTACTATATTTTAACAAACAAACGATATATATATATATATATATATATATATATATATATATATATATATATATATATATATATATATATATATATATATATATATATATATATATATATATATATATATATATATTTAATACATATAACATAACAAAATTAATATTTTAATATACAAAATGAATATATGAAACATATATATATTTTTGATATAAAAATGATATAACTAATAATTTTATATACATACATATATATATATATATATATATATATATATATATATATATATATATATATATATATATATATATATATATATATATATATATATATATATATATATATATTGTTCGATTACAATTATGTGTATTAATAAAATAAATAAACAAATGATATAGGTTCGTGAATCCGAGGCCAACCCTACTTTTGTTCAATGACGTCATATGTATTTTTACTATAAAATACAGTATGGTGAGTTTCATTTGCTCCCTTTTTAAATGCTTTTGCAATATATATTTTTGGGACTGAGAATACATGCGCTGCTTTTATAAATATTTTACGAAATAGACACAAATAATCGAAACTACATTCTATGGTTGGATTATCGAATCGAATATCACCCTTTTTAGTCTGGTAATCTAAGAATTAGGGAACAGAAACCCTAATTGACGCGAATCCTAAAGATAGATCTATTGGGCCTAACAAACCCCATTCGGGTTACGGATGCTTTAGTACTTCGATTTTATCATGTCCGATGAGAGTCCCGAAATGATGGGGATATTCTAGACGCGTTTTGTTAATGTCGATTACCAGGTGTTCACCATATGAATGATTTTTATCTCTATGCAGTTTGTGTGAAATGCCTGATATGAGAAGATGTTTATGAAAAATGAAAATAGAAATCTTGTGGTCTATTATATTATTGAAAATGATTGTTTATGATAAACTAATGAACTCACCAACCTTTTGGTTGACACTTGAAAGCGTGTTTATTCTCAGGTATGAAAGAAATCTTCCGCTGTGCATTTGCTCATTCTAGAGATATTACTTGGAGTCATTCATGACATATTTCAAAAGATGTTGCATTCGAGTCGTTGAGTTCATCAATATTATTATTAAGTCAATTATAGTTGGATATATTATGAAATGGTATGCATGCCGTCAACTGTCGATGAAATGAAAGATTGTCTTTTAAAAACGAATGCAATGTTTGTAAAATGTATCATATAGAGGTCAAATACCTCGCGATGTAATCAACTATTATGAATCATTTATAATCGATATGAACGGGGCATTTCAAGATTATCTTACTAATCGATTAATGAACTAGGCTAACTAGAGTATACTTAGAGATTTAATTATATTGTTCTTGATAAAAGCAAATCCGGATCCTAGGAAATTGAATCCAAGTGAATACCCCTTTATCTAATTTGAATTCGTATTTATTTTCTTTGCTTTAATTAGTTTTAAATCAAAACTCCCATTTTATAATCTAAATCTTCAGAATAATTATTAGTTTTTAAATCCTAAACTTCGCTCTCTGTGGACGAATTCGTAAGCATATTACAATAAGATTGGGTGCGCTTTGCGCATATCAGCGGGTAAGATTCGTCTCATGAGAAGAACTTAATGACTGGTCAATGAAGAAATCTGGAAAAGTTCTTCAAGTTCCATACAAAGGGATCGAACTCACAGACTCATGGTTTGATTTTCTGTCCATCCTTGGTTCACTACCTAGAGACGAGATTTGTTTAATTGTCTTCAGAAATACACCTCACATGATTCGTGACAGCTATATTCAAAAACTGTATCGTTAAAGCTAACCTCAAAACTTGAAATGATATTATATACACCAATGTGTTTGGACGTGCTACCAATAGCGATGTTATGAATGCATCTGAAGCAATTCTGATCTGGTCCTTTGCGAAGAGGGTCAAGGACTCAAGGTCAATATTACTATTTTCATGGTAAGAATGATGAAAAGCAAGTATACTACTTAGGACTATGTTTAGTGGGTGGTTTCAGTTACCTACAACCCTATAAGCTTAGTATAGTTCCAGGACAATGTTTACAAAATTCTTGAAAATTTTAAGCCGTATGCAAATACTTTATTAGACCTCTTGTGTCAGGTATGTGCAACACGGTGAGGTGGCAAAAATCAACGCCAACTTTGTCAAGTATCGGGTGTTGTTTTCAGGCGTTCAGTTCGAGTTAGTTGGAATCCAACACCAAAGCATCGGGTGTTGGTTTGATTATTTTCAATTTTTATAATTTAAAAATATTATTGCTATCTCATTTTAATATTTAATCAATTATCAATACCGCCAATAATTCACACTTAAAACTAACACAGCCTAATAATCAAAAATGCAAAATGCAACCAACACAAAATTCTTAAAAAATTTAAGCCCTAGCCAAATAATCTATTTATTGTAATAATCGCCGTTACGTTTGCAAAACAAAAGACCTTGTTATTAGTGATTTTGGTCCGAACCCAGTCCTACCACAACCTACACTCATTATCAATCTCAATTTCACTTCCATTTCAAATTGTTCTACTTTCCCCCAAAACCTAATTTCCCCGGAAGATTGGTTTATTTCGCAGGTACTAAACATATATCTGCAACCTTAACGATGATTATAATACCTGAATCGGATCTATAATGTTCAATCCGATGACTAATTTTTTAATTTTGTTTTGAAAAATCGTCAAAGGGATCTGTATCTCGGATCAACTTATTCTTATTTATCTTGTGACTCTGCGTACATGATTAATTATTTAATTAAACTTGGGCCCAAACAGGGCAACAAGGGTTTTGGTTTGAATCAATTATGCGATGTATCTTTCAGATCTTGTATTGTACTACTGTAACCTCATTGTTGTTAATATGTAGTTGTACCAAAAGGCCCTACCAACCATACTTATACACTTACATAGATGTAGTCAGTGGCGGAACTTGAACTCGGTACAGATGGGGCGGGTGTAAACACTAAAAAAACGTTATGTTTTGGTAAAATTTTCAATTTTTTTGGTGTAAAATTTTTTCCCCCGTTAAATCTAGGTGGGGCGGATACCCCCTCCGGAGTACACTATATTCCGCCACTGACATGTAGTACTAAGCTGCTACTATGTGTTTGTATGAGATATGAGGGTATGCATGATGTTATTAATCATACCGATATTTGTGGCTGTGACTCTTTGAATTAGCTTGTTCTCTAGGTTTGTAGGCTAATCGAAACTTCGAAAAAGCCAATAAGCTACTTATGAGCTAATCAAGTTTATTTAGCTTAGGCATTATCTAAGGTGTAAATAATGAGCTTGTCGGAGTTTTCAAATTTCAACAAGCCGAAAAATCGAGATAACATGTTAAAATAAATATCCCCGTATTATGCATACGTAGCATATATATAATTATCAATGTTTGTAAGAAATGCGTACACGCAGAATATTATTGCACACACACTATTTGGGTGGTGAATATAGTAGCTAATGAGTGTTGTTGATGCTACTTGTTGGCAATTACTGTACCGATTAGCATTCATAGATATTTTTTATTAATACATACAAAGTTGATGTGTTGTAACCTATCCCAATTGTTGGTAAAAACTGAATTTTTTTTATTTATTTTTATTTATTTTTTGAAATTAAACGAGAAATACCTAGTACTAATTGATACTAACATGTTTTACTACTATTTTCTTTTGTGTGTTTGCGTTTATATAGAAAGTTTTTGTTAACAATCAACATTTATAAATGAATTAATGTAATGTGATATGTTACTTGCAGTTAAAAGTTAATGAAGGGCGATGGTATTTCAATTGGTTAATAATGCAGACCCCTGTATAGATTCAATGCACTGACCGAATCTGCATCATTGTATTGTATAACTAACGGGTAATAATATATAAAAATGTCGGGACTATTTTATCATGTTTTTACTTCATCAGCATTGGTGTCATTAGGACTATACCACCTCATCTGCACCATTAGGAACCATCTAAGGTCCCCACGAGAGTACATTGCAAAATCGTACCATCCGTTCGCATCACATTTTACCAAACACCTTCAGCTTTACCTAATCATCATATGTCTCCTAATTACCTTCATCGCCCAAACTGCCACCTCGTTTGATTCCGACCCGCTCGTTAAAGGTCGGTCCCCCGTTCACCATTTTTCGTCCCTCCAATCTGCAACTGTTGTTTTTCTCTTCTTAATCCTTTCATTAACTCTCCTAATCTCCGAAACCACAACGATCCTCCCGTTTTCGTCAGATATCTTCTTCGGGACTGCATCCGCAGTATTCTTTCTTCAGTATTCGGTTTCTGCATCATCGGCTTCAATACAAACATCTGACCTCGAAGCAAAATGTGATTCAGTTTCCGCCACAATTTCAGCTTTATCTGGCATATCGTGTGTCATACTCGCGTGCAATCCGAGGCTGTTTGTGGCTGATGTCAGCCTTGGGGCCTTGTTTTGTCTACAGGGATTATGGTCTCTTCAAACGGGTCTGTCTCTTTATGTCGACGCTTTTATACCCGACGGTTGCAATAAGCTGCTGGATGTTGTCGGTGGTGTTGAGGGTTCAACCGTGTGTTACCTTGAAGATTCTAAGTTGAGGGCTACCGCCATTTTAGATCTGATGTTTGTGGTTTATGTTGTGTTTGTGGTCCTTATTCTGATCGTTACATATGCTGTGACTTCTAAGGTTATTGGGGTTAGATTTGGTACTTATGAGGCTCTACCGATCTCATCCGGTGTTGTTACTGATAGTAATCACATTCAGATGAAGGAAATTAATGGTACTCAGGCTTGATAATCTCTATCTATATATTTTGTTGTTAGGTGATAGCAGTTGATTTGTTACAGTTGTTCGTACAATCCGATTACAAGTGAGCAGTTTCACTTTTTGTGGACAGAATTGTATGGGATGCTTAGTGTATACAAAGTAATGAGTTATCTTTTTGAGATGTTCAGTGTCAATATATTAAGTAATTATGTTACTCAACTAACTAGCTGCATTTTGTTTTGCCTTTGATTGGAGTTACAGTTTTGTCATCTTTCTGCACGTATCTAGTTTTTAAGTCACTGACGGGATTCGAATGCGATGTCGAAACTCACTCACCATATCATTTCCTTGGTCGGACTATTACAGTCCTTGTTTTTATATCTAGTTTTTATTTTATCTATTTAGTTGTTTATATATCTAGTTTTCTTAGTTTGTATATTTAAATTGAATTGCAAATCTTAATTTTCATCCTTGTTATAAATGTACAACTTTGTTATAAGAATATATAGTTTAAATAATTGTGAAGCCTGGTGCAGACAAGTTTTTGTTAGGTTCACAACCTCGATGAAGAAGAGCTTGCAATGGACTACGCGAGTTCATTTCACTTGTATTGTTTTATGGTGCATAATACATAATACATAATACAAGTAAAAAAAATGTAAGTAATAGTCTTAGTCTATAAGATATAATTAAACGAATAAAACTGATCAACAAGTTATTCAGAAAGCAACTACTCTGGTTTTCTTGTTTATAATCCAATTACCAAAATCACCCAGATAAGATTCATGCATTGTAGATTTGCAGACACATCAACAATGCAAAGCCGAGCTCTGTAATTATGATTAATAACTAGTCGAATAATATATAGAAAATGTTTCATAAGTACAGCAGGTTGAACATATTACATAAACAAGTTGTCATGATCCTTTAACTACATTTTGTCTAAATAATAAAATCATCTTTTTCATATAGTAAAGCTCGTTGTTGACTTTTGTATTTCATAAGACCCATACAAATATACTCTAAATTAAAAATCGCTAACGCTATGATTGTTAGAGGAGAAGTCTTCATTAGTGGTTTTACAAATGATAGAAAGTATTAGAACAATAAGAAATGAAATCGAACATATTAACCATTTAAAAAAAAATAGAAACATGTAGCTTTGAAACCTTGTTACAAATTAAAAAGATGGATGGAGAACGAAAAAGGAGATGATAGTGTTTTTGTTGAAGATAGAAGGAAATTGAGATGTTTACGGAGATTGCATTTGGTATTAGAGCTAGATTCACAATTACCTTGAATCGTACAAAGAATAAATGCAATCGAAGAATGAATCAAATGACTAGTTTATTGATGTTAACCAACTAATAGTCAAAATTACAAGAGAATGTGAGGAAATGTGTAAACACACACTTCACAATTCATAACTTAATCAACAAATGAACTCTAGCGTCTTATTTATATTTGGACGGGAAAGGAGGTTAAGCTTAACATGTGCGTAGCACATGCCATCATAAATAATATATGACATAAACATATTTTTTAACTCAAACTATGTAATTATTTAAACGTTAGACTTTGTAGTAAGTTGCAACATGTAACCAATAATCCAGTAATCAGTCACTTCAGTTTCCTGTAGAACTTGTTGAAAAAACTAATAATCCTAACCAGGAACGACATCCAATTTGCAACTGTTTTTTTTCAGAATAGTAACTGACATAGGTCTAAATACATCATAAAGAAACCCTGCAAGATATTTTCAACCATTTTTTCTTTTACCAAGCCTCAACAGAAATTGTGAACGTCCTGATAATAATCCTTTTATTTCTGCATATTGAAAAACGTTATGTTTACAAGGACTCATTTTTATGTATTGGATAGGGACTTTTAAACTAATGGGTTGGCTCTGCTGATCGAATAACGTTCATTTTGCCAACTATCAGGTCAAATATGATTAACCTTTAACGTTCCTATATGACATATTCAGACAGTTACCTGGGTTCCTGTAACCTAACAACAATATGGATACATACCGAATTGAGTTTTCATATGCCTCAAGATCAAATTAGCTTATATAATATAGTAGTTTAGATTCTTTTGCAGTCCTAACCAAATCAGTTAATTAACTCCCTTTGTTTTTAAAACAGAAAATTCCCATAACGAAAATATAGAAACCGTCTCGGATCATAGCGACAAACCAATACAAAAGAAGACTCAAAGTTCAGTCTCAAACTTGCATCCTAAATCTACATTTCAAAGAGGTACTTGGACCTCGAATGCATCCAACAAACTCCATAAACTTAAAAGTAGTATATATATTTAGATATTGATATTGATTTCGCAATATGGAAGAGTCTCTTCAGTGCATGTTGGGGCAAGGTGCACGTGGACGAACCGGGGTCTTAGAGGGGCTAACCCTGCACGCACCACCATAAACCACGAGTTATGTCAATTAGCCAAATACTAGTAGTTTGAATTGGGAAAGTTCAATTAACAGAAACAATTAATAACCTTATGGGCAGTGGTCCCAATACTGCACCGCTACAGTTCAGGGCTGCAATTGCACTCTCGGCCTGCAACATCCAACACAAGCGAGAATGGTTAAATAATTAGTGCTATAAATACTAAAATAAAGTAGTCACATCAGTGCTAAATAAAGTATATACACACAATTAGCAAACTACTAAAATCGCTAAGAAATTCAATAATAGAAATATCAGATGAGAAGAAAAATAGACCTTCGAATCTGATGAATATACACTCAGAAAACTACTCTCCATTGTAGGGTTATCCATGACAATTAACACATTTTGATGACTAAGATATCAATGTACCACAAACCATGTAACACACGTAATATTAAATCAGAATAGATCACACCGCTAATATTATTTTTGCATGAAGTAGGACCATGTTGGCATACGATTGATACAAGTACTGTTATGAACTTACGATACTAATGTTACAATTGCATCTATGTATGACTAGTGTCACGTAACTTATAGACAGCATAGAAATCTTATAAAGACAGCATATAATCAAAAAACATTAAATTATTTTCCGTAACTCATAACAAAGCGTCATAAATTTTGGGCTGGACGAACAAACATTTATGAGACTTACTGGCAGTGGTCATATGAGCATAAAAAACAAAGTAAATTCATTCGTATTTTGAGTAAATAAAAGGTTGCATACTCCTCATGGCCCAAAATTAAAACAATAATATACTTGTCAAGCAATCCTGAAATCACTCGAATAATTCGTGCTTGGATACATTTAAGCTAAATGACTTGTTTTTATATTGTAATGATTATTAGGGGCATGTCTTTACGTAGCGACCAAATTTCACCAGTGTTCACTTACATCACTCAAGTCCTTTTTGTACGCTTGAAGTCAACTCTATTTAATCGTCTATTTCCAGTTCCACTTATACAAAAATGACAGGTAAATTGGTTACAAATAATGATGTGGCCATGTAATGATGTGAACGTATAAGTGTTACCAGTTTAAATTCAATATTTAGCATAAAGACAATACCTTTTCCATTTTGTGAGATCATCTAGTTACTCAAATTGAACGCACAAAGTTAAATTACCATAACCACCTAAAAAGTTCATAAAGAATTACCATCACAAACTCCACAAATGCAATCCGAGTGGAATGATGATGGTCTCCAAGTAACCTCAAGCGAAAAACCTACAAGCCAATATAAGTAAACAACACAAATAGCAAAAAAAATATATATATAAATAAATAAATAAAATATTCAGATATCAAAATATGAATGAACCCACAAACCTCTCCACAAAACGTCTCAAAAAAGAGTTTTACATCTGCCTGAGTAACCTGCTTGAAAGAAAAAAAAAAGTATCACATATACGTACACATACTAAATATCGTTAATTAAAGTTTTTAGACTACCTTCTTATCAATGTTAGTGCAATAGATAGTTCTTGCACACATTTCCCTTTCATCTTCAGACTACAAAAAAAAAATAACGGTGTTCATTAGTATTAGTACAACTAAACTTTTGTAAAGTTTACAACTTTCAGCACTTTTAAAACAAACGAAACTCACTCGTGGCAAATATGTTGGATTAACTGGCGCAATTGCAGTTTTTGAAGGCAGAACCCTAACTGGGTAGAAGCCAAGCATAGTTCCTGCAAGACTCAACGCATTCCTTGCACCTTCTGCAAGAACATTATAAATGTAACACCAAGCACAAAATAAATATATTTAATAAATTAGTATCGACAACTTACCCTCATCAGTAAACTCAATAAATGCAAAACGAAGAACCGAATTAGGGTCGCCGCATATACGACAGTCCACAACCTAAACATAGCAATCGAAACAATAGTCACAATGATAACATACAACCCACAATAAAGTTATCATACCACATGATGATTATAGTTGACATATTTACCTGTCCACAGTTGATGAAAAGTGCAGCAAGTTGTTCTTCAGTCACCTAATATACATTTCATCCCAAATAAGTTATAAAAACAAAGACCAACCAACCAAACTTGAAAAAGTTCAAAACTTTATAGCAAAATTCACCTGCTGATCGATATCCGATACATGAACAGTCCTCCTAATGACATCCTCCCGTTGCGCCATATTCGTTCGACTGTTCATCCTTCGTTTCCCATTAGGATTAAAGTTCCCTTTCTTCTAACCATTAACATTAGACTCAACACATTTAGCATATAAACAAACATATACATACAACAACAATAACTATAACCAATCACACTTATTCAATAATAAAATTTATTTTAATTATATATGAGTATACAGAATATCAATGATAAATTATAAATAAATAAAGTATAAAGTATAAGATAAAAAGGAATGAAATTTATTATACCCTTCTAGTGGAAAGGCCACCATTGATGTTAGGAAACTGGGGTTGATTAGGTTGGGGCATAAAATCATTAACGGCGGAGTAACCAAACGGAGGTCTGGGAGACGGCGGTAGAAATAACGGCCGGTTGAAATTGCCGTTAGAAAGTGACGGAGGAACAAATTCTTCAGCCATAGGATTCAATTTTGATAACATTTCAGCCAAATCCCTCATTTCTTTCTTAAAACCCTCATCTGCAGTTTCATGATCAACATCCTTATGATGATGATGATCACCACCGTTCATTTTCATCTGATTCTGATGATGATGATTCATTACACCGTTGGATTTCGATTGATCAATAGCATCGGTTGAATCAACAAGAGTCATGATAGATTATTATATAGATAGATAGATGTAAATCAAAATCGATCAACTCGCCGACTGACAGACAGCTGATTTTACAGAAACAATTAAAAAAAAAATAATCAAGATTTGACTTTTGATAAAGATAAGAATAGAAAGATTACATAAAAATGGAAATAAAGTGACAGTAATGAACAAAATAAGAAATTGAAATAACCTGCTGTTGATGTTGTTGTTGGAAGATGGGTGTATTAAAACATTGAATTTAAGTTATAAAGATCGTTGCTTTATTTGTTTCTTTTTTGTTGGGTGGTTCGTCTCTTGGGAGAGAGATGAATCTGTATAAAGTAAATAAATTACACAATGAGGGCAAATATATTGTTGTTTTTACTTTTTCTTTCTTTTTCTGTTTTTAGGTTAAATTAAATAATGAAATGAATGAATTACTCACAATTCTATAGTTTTTGTCGTCTTATGATGTCTGCTTTTTTCAGAACACTGCCTCTGGGATTTCAGATTTGTGATAAAGAAGCCCTAAAGTTTACGGAGTAGAAAACAAATTTTGTTTCTAGTTAGTATTTTTTTTTTTTTTTTTTTCAATACAAAATATTAAAACTAGCTTCTAATCTCTTTTTCATATCTAAAAATAAAACTTATATTACATTATCTCTTGTCCAAAGATTTAATAATAACCATTAAACAGTCGGTTGTTTGTGGTAGTGGTGTTTTTGACCTTCGGAGGCTTTGTCAAGTGGCGTGGTAGCTGTGGTTTTGAACTTCGGAGGCTTTATCGAGTGGGGCCACCCCTGTTGGTAGTGGTGGTTTCCCGCATTTCACGAGGTTTGTGGGAGGTTGTTGCTGCAGTTTAGTTACAGGTTTGGGTTGCTTGTTGTTGTGGCTATTTCGTCGGGTCTATTAGAATTGTATATGGATTAGGATAGTTGAACCCATTAGTTTTAAGTATAGGCTCATTTATGTAAAACCTAAAAGCTCGATTGTACATGTATATATACCTTGTTAATAAGAACGAATGATTCATTGGAAAAACATTTGTCTTTATGGTATTAGAGCCAAATACCCTAATCAAAATATAGCACCGTGTATTATTTTTTTTTTTTCTCTTCGATCAACAAGACATAAACTACATTCGTCAGTATTCACTTTCTTTTCTTATAACTCGATGGGGTCCCGAATTTTTTTAGTTCTTATTACATTTTGATGTTATTTTAATTGTAATTTACCTTTACAAAAAACTAAAAATTCAAAAAATACATGGGTCCAAGTAGTTAAATTTAGTGTTATCCTAAAGAATTTAAAAGAAAAATAATAAATTTGAAAACTATGTGGGGTGGTGCAATTAAATTTAGTGATGTCTTATACAATTTAAAACGTATTTTCTTTAAAAAGTTTTTAAACTAATGGTGTATCGTAACCACACGGAGTTGTAGCTAGATTCGCCCATGTGTTTGTATCATACAACGATTTTCCTATAGGATATTTGGTTTCATTGTCGGGGTGAGAGTGGTATGTAGTGGTTGTTATCACTTTCTGTGGCGTCTTATCAAGTTTCGGTGCGGCCAGGCTATTTTATCTAATTTCTACAGTTTTAGAGTTCTCCGATGTTCTGTCCGTTGGCTTTTGGGCTTGTGGGAATGATTTTAGTAGCAGTTATTTAGAAAATTATGAAATTTTTGCTCAGTTGGTCCCTCTATTATACCCCAAATCGCTGGTTTGGTCCCTCAGTTTTTAATTTGGCAATCAGAGTCCCTTTATTATTTTAATTTTGCAATTGGAGTCTTCCGTCTAACGGACATCCAAATCGAACGTTAACTCCCATCACGTGAGTTACACGTGATGGGTAATATCGGAATTAATTTTAATTCTTGGTACTGAATAAAACCAAACGGGTATGGTCCCCCACTTTTATCCACCGATTTTCACACTCATCCCTCCAAATAGTGTTAACCACGAAGTAAAACCTAAAAGCAAAATTGATTATCAATGGATGATTCAATGGATGATTCATGGACTATTCGTACATCAGAAACTGATCAAAAGGCTATCGACCAATTATACGGTATGTTTTATGCACCCAAAGCTCATAATTCTGTGGAACCCTAAATATTATTAGGTAATTGTTTTGTTAAGTTTAATTTTTTACACATTTTTCAGATGTATACCCTGATTTGTTCACGATTGTGTTACATCATGGTGGATATTTTAGAATGGGTAGTGAAGTTGTGTACACAGAAGGTAAAACTGATTACATTGATTGTTTTGACATTGAAAAGTTTTGTTTAGGACAACTGGATTCAGTCATGCAAGAATTAGGTTATGATCCCACCAGGTCTGTGGTATATCGTTTTCTTAAACCCAATACAAACATGGATACTGGGTTAAATCTTTTAAATGATAATGAACATAGGGACTATTTGCTTAGTTGTCTAGAAGATGGTGATGTGATTTATAGGCAAATTGATGTGTATGCTGAACATGAGGATATTAAAGGGAAGAGGTTATGGTTAGAACAAATTAATAATGATAACTTAGTAGTTGGTGGTGTTCACAGTGATGGGAGCTTAGTAGAGGGTGATAACAGTGAAGGTAGTGACTCTGAGGATAGTGATTACATTGTTGATGATGAAAATGAGATTTTGGATGTTCATGTAGAGATGAAAGATTTTAATTTTAACATTGATAAGAATGTAGAGTTTATGGGAAATGGCTGTAACTCATTTGAAGATGATGAGGTCAATATTGAGGGTACAGAATTGGAAGTGTTGAACAATGATGGTTTTGAAAGCTATGATTCTCAAAGTGATGAAGAAGGGGTAAGGAAGAAGAGAATTCGTAATCATAAAAAGGAGGTTGAAGGTAGTGTTCAAGTGGGAAAAACTTTCTTCTATCTTGGACAAAAGTTTGAAAGTAAATCAGAGGTTAGGGAAGCTGTGAGAATGCATGCTATTGAAACTAGGAGAAAGCTAGTTATTGTTAAGAATGACAAAAGAAGAATTAGGGTTAAATGTGAAGGGTTGTGTATAAATTCAAAAGGTGGTGAGATAGTTAGTCAAAGTGATTTGTCAAAGAAGACAAAATGTGATGTGGGGCCCAGTAACTTAAGAGTTAAAGGTGGTGTAGTTGGGAAGAGTAAAGACAAAGTGACTAGTCAAATTAAAAAAGCAGGGGAATCTTGTAGTGGGAAGACTAACAAATGGGCAAAAAGGGAATTACACATTGTTTGTGAGTGGGTGTTGTTGGTATCCAAAGAAAAAGATAGTGAAGAATGGGAGGTTAGAACCTACAGACACCAACATGAATGTCAACCTGCAAGAATACTAAAATTCTGCACTTACCAATTTTTATCAAATCGGTTGGTACCTCAAATTCAAAAGAATTCAAAGATACCAATTAAAGCTGTCAGATCATATTTGGAAACAGAAACTGAATTAATCATCAGTGAGCATAAAGCATATCGTGCTGTGAGAAAGGCAACAAAGATGATTCAAGGGGATTATAAATCTCAGTATGCTGAGCTCAGAGATTATGTTTGTGAATTAAAGAGAGGTAATGTTGATACTACTGTTAAGTTTGAGGTTGAGCCAGGAACCCTAAAGTCTGAAACTAGGGTTTTCAAGAGAATTTACATTTGTTTGGGACCATTGAAGAAGGGTTTTAAAGCAATAGGTAGAGATCTACTTGGGTTGGATGGTGCTTTTATGAAACAACCTGCAACTGGTTGTATTTTGAGTGCTGTAGGGGTTGATTCAAACAATGGCATATATCCTGTAGCATATGCCATTGTTGAACAAGAGTGTGGTTCATCCTGGACTTGGTTCTTAGAGTGCTTGGGTCAAGATCTTGACTTGTCTACCAATTCTAACTTTACTTTTATCAGTGACAGGCAAAAGGTAAAAATTACTTGTTTAATTCATATTTAATTTAATTACATTACATTTGTTAATGGTTAGTTACTTTAACTTTTATTGTTTTATGCTGTTAGGGTTTAATACAAGCTGTTACTGATAAGGCTAAAAAGGAACATATATTTCATAGCATTATCCCCCAAGAAAGACAAGATTTTAGTTGCAATTGTTCCATTTTCAAGTGATATTCGTTTATATTAAATAAGTGCGAAGACAAAAGGCAGATTCGACAAATTGAAGACAAAAAGGTCCAAAAAGCTCAAAAGTACAAGATACAATTAAAAAGGTTCAAATTATTGATGAAGAACGTCTAAAAATGACAAGAGTACAAGTTACAAAACGCAAAGTACACGATATAAAATAGTACGCAAGGACGTTCGAAAATCCGGAACCGGGACATGAGTCAACTCTCAACGCTCGACGCAACGGTGTAAAAATTACGAGTCAACTATGCACAAGAATAAAATATAATATTTAAATAATTCATAATAAGAATAATATTAAATAATAAAAAGTTGTTAATTTAGCATAGTTCAGGGGTCGTAAATGAAAATTCAATTTCATATTTTGCCTATAAAAGGCGATGATTATCGATCAATTTAAAGGTATCCCTTTTTCTATCCTAAAAATCTATTATCAATATCAATATCTAAAAATCTCTATCATAATGTTAATGTAATAAGATATAACAATAATCTTAATTTTAATTTTAAATTATGATAATAATAAGATTTATGATAGAGATCGTTTGAGTGTGTAAGTCGAAATTCTGTCCGTGTAACGCTACGCTATTTTTAATCATTGTAAGTTATGTTCAACCTTTTTATATTAATGTCTCGTAGCTAAGTTATTATTATGCTTATTTAAAACGAAGTAATCATGATGTTGGGCTAATTACTAAAATTGGGTAATTGGGCTTTGTACCATAATTAAGGTTTGGGCAAAAGACCGACACTTGTGGAAATTGGACTATTGACTATTAATAGATGGGGGGTATTGTCTAATTGAGTGACAACTCATTGGAGTCTGTCGAACCTATCTTCAAATTAATTATCCTAATAATTAATAATGATTATGGTTGTCCTATTTAGTGACGTTCATATGGAATCTATTATAATCATTTAATTAATTATTCGGGTTGGGTAATTGATTATTCAAACTGATCATGTGGGTAAATTAATATTCATATCTAATCAAAACAGGGGTAGATTACATACAGTGATAACTGGTGTAATTGTTGACAGAAGTGATAACTGCGTCACAGTTTAAATCCTTAATTAGTTGGAATATTTGACTTCGGGTATAAGGGTAATTTGACGAGGACACTCGCACTTTATATTTATGACCGATGGACTATTATGGATAAAAACCAGATAGGTATCAAATAAACCATGACAAAGGACAATTAACCCGAGTAACAATTAATTAAAATCAAAACGTCAAACATCATGATTACGGAAGTTTAAATAAGCATAATCCTTTTATTTCATATTCTATCGCAATTTTATTTATTGTTATTTTATTTATCGTCATTTATTTATTTTACGCACTTTAATTATTGTCATTTATCTTTACGCTTAAAAATATAAAATCGACAAACCGGTCATTAAACGGTAAAAACCCCCCTTTTATAATAATATTACTACTTATATATATATATATATATATATATATATATATATATATATATATATATATATATATATATATATATATATATATATAGTACGTAATCACTAGCTCCCTGTGGAACGAACCGGACTTACTAAAAACTACACTACTCTACGATTAGGTACACTGCCTATAGTGTTGTAGCAAGGTTTAGGTATATCCCATCCGTAAATTAATAAAACTTGTGTCATATTTTGTAGTATTTCCTAGTAAAAATAATACTATTTCGTACACCCCGCTGCACACATCAAGTTTTTGGCGCCGCTGCCGGGGAGCGCTAAAACGCTATATTTTTAATTATAATAATATTGAAATAAAATATAATAATATAATAATATTGAAATAGAATATAATAATATAATAATATTGAAATAGAATATAATAATATAATAATATTTTAGAATCAAAAATTTTAAAAAAGTCGTATTTATTAAATACTTCAGGGGTATATTATGTAACTTATAATTAATAATTTCTATAATGTCGCTTTCATGTAAATAGTAAATTAATTAATTTCTTTTCATTTACTATTCATGAATAGTAAATGAGTTAAAAAAAAAATTTGTGTAAAAAAACGTTTTTTTTTAAAGAAAAAAAATTCGTTTTTTATAAAATAAAAAAAAAAAATTGTAAAAAAAAAAAAACGTTTTTTTAAGAAAAAAAAATTCGTTTTTAAAAAAAAAAAAAAAATCGTTTTTAAAAAAAAAAAAAAAACGTAAAAAAAAAAAAAAAACGTAAAAAAAAAAATTATTAAAAAAAAATATATTTTTTTAAGATTTTGTCTATAAAAAAAAGGTTTTTTTTTTAGTTTTATTACCTTTAGATTTTTAGACTATAGTCGCAACTTTTAGTATTAAGTTTAGTTTTGCCATAGTTATTTTTACTTCTAGAATTTTTAGGCTTTGCCGTAAAATCCCTTAAGTGCTTATTCCTTAGACTAAGTTTTAGGTGCTTTAGAATTTTACGACGCCGTATTTCGCACTACCTTCTTATTTTTATTTTTCGACGCTTATTTTTCGACCTTTTTATTTTTTGACACTTTTCGACGCGCAATCTTTTTCTCTCTTATTTCTCGTCATTCTAGTTTTTAGGACTTATATTTTTTTCTACTTCTTCTCTAAATTTCTTAAAATTACGAAATTTTATTTTAAGTGGTTAAATTGATAGACATCAAAATTTTCTGGTTCGTAGTAATAGTTGGATTTGTACGTGGACCGGGTTATTGGAGCCAAACAGTACTCAATTATATTGAGACCAAACGAATCCTGCCCCTCTGCTGCATCTTTTGGCTATTCGAAACGTGGGCAAAATCAGAAAAGTCTATTAATTGGATAACTTATATAATTTTTCTTTCCTTTTAAAAACTAATAGGATATTCTGTGAATGCACCGAGTAAAACATTCACCACCTTTCATACGTTCACCACCTGTAACTCGATCAAGACATCTAGCAAATATTGTCGCCGTTGATTTTTCTTTAGAATCGTCATCTAGTCGAACAAGAACTCCAACTCAAATTTCCGATAATCCATCTTTTGAACCCGACTTCACAATTAAGAACCCGGAGCATATTCAAGGACAATTCCAAGATCTTGAACCACTAATTATTCCTCCTGAGCCACAAACCATTAAATCAGATTCCTCTAGTGATTCGTATTCAACAAATTCAATTATGGAAGTAACGAAACCTCTAAGTATGGAAGATCGAATGAGAGCCACACGCACGGGCCAAGGTCACGCCATTATTAAGCCAGAAGTTAATGCGCCAGATTATGAAATCAAAGGACAAATTCTACACATGGTAACTAACCAATGCCAATTCAGTGGTGCACCGAATGAAGATCCTAACGAACACCTTCGTACGTTTAAAAGAATTTGTACACTATTCAAAATCCGAGAAGTGGAAGATGAGCAGATCTATCTCATGTTGTTTCCCTGGACTTTAAAGGGAGAAGCCAAAGATTGGTTAGAATCGTTACCTGAAGGGGCGATTGACACATGGGATGTTTTAGTTGAAAAATTTCTTAAACAATTCTTTCCGGCATCTAAAGCCGTGAGACTTCAAGGAGAAATTGTTACATTCGCGCAAAAGCCAAATGAAACATTATATGAGGCCTGGACAAGATTCGGAAGGATGTTGAGAGGATGTCCTCAACACGGATTAGATACTTTTCAAATAGTGCAAATCTTCTATAAAGGCGTAGACATCGCTACAAGAAAAGACATCGACATAACAGCTGGTGGTTCCATCATGAAGAAAACCGCAACTGAAGCTTACAAAATTATTGATAATACAGCCTCCCACTCTCATGAGTGGCACCATGTGATGACCCAGAAATTTCGACTAAATTTAAACTTAATCTTTGTATGATTAACATTTCCGACACGATAAGCAAAGTCTGTAAAACTGAATCTCAAAATTTTTGAATTACTTTTATATATTTAAATACCTTCGGTTGTTTTCGACGATTCGCGAACAATTATATGTAAAAAGATACATATATACTATAACATGAAAAGGTAACAATGTATTAATTGTTTGATACCGTACATTAAACTTATTGGTTTAAATATCTATTTGAATGTATATGATAAGTTGAAATATTTATTATTAAAATTTATTTATAAATAACGTCCAATGTGTATTTAAAAACTGATTTATGTATATTAAAAAGATATATACATATATATAATAAACGATAGTAACATTCGTTTATTGATTCAATTGATATTTAGATAAGTTAACTAAAGCGTTTAAGATGAACCAGTTAAACACTAATTTGCTACAGTGTTTTCAAATTGCCACATTACTCAAAATGCTACAGTGTTTTCGAAAATCACTATTTGCTACAGTGAAATTGACTTTGTTACAGTGAATTGCTACAGTAAAATTTGACTTTGCTACAGTAACTTTGCTACAGTAAAACGCTATTATAAAAATGTATTTTGACAAATAGCGAGACGATGATTTATAGAAGTAAATGACCAAAACACTCGAAAGTTTAAGATATACTATGAGTGGTATAGTTTATGGATAACTTAAGGCTATATCTTGACAAAGGTACGTGTCACGAAACGTAAAATGCAAGTTTTTTCAGCGTACGAAAGGACATTCGAAAAACCAGAACCGGGACATAAGTCGAGTGATGACGTACGACTTATCGGAACAAAAATTACAAGTCAACTATGCACGTGAATTTAATATAATATATAATTAATTATTTAAATTATATATATTATATTAATATTTAATTATGTCGACAAGCTAGGAGCCAAAACAATGTGAGCTGTCCCTGGTCCTCATGCGAGTCGCATGGCCAGAAGGCCATTTCCATGCGAGTCGCATGACTCCAGATTTCAGGCCACATCTATAAATTTCAGTGTTTTCGCTCGATTTAAATCACACACATACACAAATATATATATACTCCGTAATATTATTTATTATTTATTATTTATTATTATTATTATTATTATTATTATTAATAAGATTATTATTAATCTTATTATTTTTTTATTATTATTAGTGTTATTATTTTTGCGATACAAAAATAATAATGTACAAAAAATATTACGACGGAGTGCTGTCCAAGTAATTTTCAAAATATGTTTTCGAGCGGGAAAGAGCTAAGGAAAATATGAGTTATTGCCAAGGAAATTATGGGTAATGTTCGGGGGTATTTTTGTGAATCAAACCTCGTGTTTATCATCTCCGATGCGTCTACGTGCTTTCCTGCAATATTGTATATCAATATTAAACTGTGAGTTTCATAAGATCCCTTTTACTCTCTACATTTTTGGGCTGAGAATACATGCAATTTATTTTAAACTCAATGGATACAAGTACATACTTAATTCTACACTGAGTTAAACCAAAAATCCCTTAGCTTTGGTAACTAGTAGCTGCCAGTACATAGGATGTGGACTAGTGGGCGCGAATAATCGTATATGGATCCATAGGGCTTGATATCCCCGTCCGAGCTAGAGCACTAGCCTTTTAACGGACGTATGCTATTTGAGAAGCGTACACGTTGGTTTGCGTGTATTATTAAGATGATTATACAAAGGGTACAAATAATATAAGCATTAAAGTTTAGTTACCAGGGTGCTCAATTTTGTAGAACCGATTGATAAACGTTTCGAATGAAACAACTGAAATCTTGTGATCCACCTTTTATGTAAAACCTATTGATAAACGTTTTGAATAAAACAACTGAACTTTTGTAATCCACATTGATATACGGATTATGTGTAATATTAAAACTATGAACTCACCTACCTTTGTGTTGACACTTGAAGCATGTTTATTCTCAGGTTTCTAGAAGTGTTCCGCTGTTTGCTTATACGTGATACAAGATATGTGCTTGGAGTCATACATGCTATATACAAGAAACTTGCATTCACCAAACCATTACCATGTATCTTATTTTGACTGTATTGTCAACAGATGTATTATTGTAAACCATTTAAATGGTGATTGTCTATACGTAGGAATCATCAGATGTTAAAAACCTGGAATTTATATATTCATTTATGAAATACCTTTTCAAACGAATACAATGTTACAAAATGTATCACATAGAGGTCAAATACCTCGCAATGAAATCAATGAATGATGTGTTCGTCCATATGGATTTGGAGCGATCGTCACACACCAAGAAAAAGATATCGTTAGATCATCTAAAGCGGCTAGAGCCGATTCTAGCCATGACTTTGATTCCGTTTCCGCAAAAATAGATGCTTTCGAAAGACGAATGGAAAAGATGAATAAAGATATTCACGCAATACGAATCAGTTGTGAGCAATGCGGTGGACCACACTTATTGAAAGATTGTCACTTTGAACCAACCATGGAACAACGAGAGAATGTTTCCTACATGAACCAAAGGCCGGGAAATAATTATCAAAATAATTATCAACCGCCAAAGCTAAACTTCAATCGAAATCAAAACATTCTTTACAATCCAAATGGACCAAACAACAACTCGTATAACCAACAAGGTCCGAATAACCAACCAACTCAAAACAACACTTTCAATCAACAAAGACCTAGCTTGTATAAACCACCACAACAACCCGAAGAGAAAAAGCCAAATCTAGAAGAAATGATGGCAAAGCTGATTGAATCTCAAACACAATTCATTACATCTCAAACCCAAACGAACGAGAGGTTTGATCAGTCATTAAGAACTCAACAAGCTTCCATTTTGAATCTTGAAAAACACGTAGGTACTCTTGCTAGCATGATGAGTGAAAGGGAACAAGGAAAGCTACCGAGTAATACTGAAGTAAACCCTCGGAATGAGAATGTTAATATGGTGTCAACGAATTCTAAAAAACCAGCACCAGAAGATGGGAAGGTTTTAGATGTGAGTAACAATGAAGAAGTTACACCACCACCACCACCACCCGAGTATGTAAAGCCAGTGGTGGCACCATACAGACCACCTATCCTGTTTCCAAGAAAAGGAGTTGAGTATGAGCAAGTGATAGGTAATAAAGTTGGTGATACCTCTGGAAAGAAGAAGAAGAAAAAGAATAAGAAAGTACAAGAAACAAAAACAGTAGAAGTAAACCCGGTGAATACAGTTCCACCAAAACCTCCACCTAGGGTAGGTGATCCGGGTGAATTTATTGTTCCTTGTCTACTTAGTGATTGTGTCATGTATGATGCACTAGCAGATTTAGGTGCGAGTGTAAGTGTTATGCCTCTTTCCTTATATAAGAGATTAGGAGTAGGTAAGTTAACTCCAACAGATATGAGTGTTCGACTCTTTGATCAAACCATTAAGCACTCAGTTGGAATTGCTGACAACCTACCCGTTCAAGTAGGTAATTTAACCTTTCTAGTCGAATTCATTGTCATTGACATAGAAGAGGACTCAAACGTTCCTCTAATTTTAGGCCGACCATTCTTAGCGTCCACCGGGGCGTTATTTGATGTAAGAAAGGGTAGAATGACACTTAGTAATGATGAGAAATCGATCACCTTTATGATTCGAAAGTCTAAATCTCCACCAACCAAAACCGTTGAACCAGCGGAAACGATTGGTGAGAACCATGTTGTTTTACCAACTCCAACGGTAGTACTTAGCAATAATAAAACGCCTAAGTGTGGGGAAGATGAAGTAACACCTAATGATGACTTGATAACAAAGAACCCCGTTATTGATACGAAATTAAATGACCCCGTTATTAATAGTTCAATGAAGAAACTTATTAAACGGATTCGCGATGCTAGAACCAAGGGGAACTTTAAGTTATGTAACCGGTTAGTATCCAATCTATCACCTAAAGAAAAGGAGAAACTAGTTGAAATTGTGGATATTACACAGGAATTCGACCAATGGCTTAAAGAAAAAGTCACGGATATGCAAGTTGATTATGGACCAAGAGAAATTAACGATGAAGTTAATTACAATTTTGACACCACGGCTACCTAAGTGTGGGGAGATTCAAATGTTCTAAAAAGAAAATGCTATCTAGAGTTAGTTGTTCTGTTCTCGTGTAGTTCCGAGAATGAAATCCGATTGGTGTTTTCTGCTAGCAGACACTAAAGAACTAGTTTTCTCCCTCCATTCTGAATTTTTGTTTTGTAGGTTTTTTTTTATGAAATTAATATGCATTTTAATTTAAGTTTTTAAAAACAAAATTTACTTTAATTCATTAAGTTGAAAAAATGATTTCTAAAATTCGTCGTGAGTTGAAGACTAGGTCATTAAGCCGAAATTACTTTACCCGAGGGCGGGGAGACAAATTTTGTTATCATTATTTTTAATTTTATTGATTTAAAGTATGCCAAAAATATTATACTTTATAAATTTTTGAAAAGTGGGGTTATAAACCAAACTTCAAAAAATATATATATATATATATATATATATATATATATATATATATATATATATATATATATATATATATATATATATATATATATATATATATATATATATATATATATATATATATATATATATATATATGTTTGTATTTTATCTTATGTACAAAACAGGGTAAAACAATGCACTTTCAAAGACTGTCATTAAAGTTAAGCAAAAGGTACTAATTTTGACGACAAGACGCAAAACAACAAATATGATATAACAAATGAAGGAATGAACGATGAGGCGCCATCTATCATTCGACGAGCTTTGTAATTACAAACTCGGTATTTTTAATCACTTTTCTACGCTAATCACCCTCATGAATTTAAATTATAGTCTGATTTCATGCAAATGAGGGCATTGCATGATCTTAAGTGTGGGGAAGGGTTATAAATTCTCTCAGGTTTATACTTGGTTTATTTGCCAAATTTTGTGAAAATTTGAAAAATTTTCAATTAAATGAAGTCAAAATCATGTTTATACATATTTATGAACAATGAAAACTAGGTGATAATACCAAAATTATCGTTACCTCGAAAAGGACATAAATTGAGAAACACCCTAAAACGCTTGAATTCATTTAAAATGAAATAGAAGAAAATAAAAAGGCAAAGAAAGAAACTAAGTGTGGGAAGAATGTACCAAGTTATTCAATTTAAAACATATATCACATATTTTTGTACAAGATTATTGCAGGTACTTTTGCTTTGGACGATACTAATCAGTTTTACCCGGTTTACTGTAATACATTTGAAAGAAAGATGGATCTACACGATGAATCAATTCCATCATTAAAAGGAAGTAAAGTCTTCCGAAAAAGACACGCGCTTCTTGATTTAGGTCATGAAGTTGTCGTCCAGACCAGCTGTAGGTTGACGAAAAATCTAGAAAAGTCATCTCTAAAATCAGCAGGAAATCCATGGACCTCAGCATCAAACAGGGTCGCCAAGTGGTCAGATTTATCCTAACCATGAGAAGGATTTATCTCGTACAATGGGGGGGCACCGTGCAAATTAGCTTGATAAGACTAATGAATCAGATCCCCAGAAAGGATAATCTCCTTAAAAGATTTAAAAATCAGCTTTTAAGACTGATATTACTCAATCCTTGAGATTGACCTTAAAGATTGCTTAAAGATTGAGAATTCAAACTCATGGAATTCAATGATATCTAAACTCGAGCATGAACGAGAAAATATTTTGATCAAAAATACAAACCGATTTGTTTTCTGAAAAACCATTTTCAATGCGTTCATTACCATTGAACGTAAAATCCTAAGAAATTCACCTGGAATTCATTAGGTCACCTGAACCAAATCGGGTGTCAACCGTAAGAACGGTGGTTGCATAGCATGGTCGGAGACAGGACCTTGTGCCAGACCGAAAAATCATAGGATGATCTTTACTATTGCTCCTACCAAGGATAGTTCTAGCATCCGACACGTTAAAAGACCATAATCATCTGCATGTCACGGGACATTGCCTTAACAGTTTCTTGTTCATCGCTTTCCTTTACAACCGGACGGTAGTTTACCGAAAGGTAATATACGGAACAAGTAAACTGGATGTGTGCTTTCCGATACCGGGATAGCAGTGGATTACACGAACCTAAAAGTTTTAGCCAAAATATTGATCCACAAATATATTTTGCAACACCGATGATGGATCAAATCAGAAAACTTATCTAGGGTAAAAGCTAGAATGAATTTTCAAAAGATCAAATGTTTTCATAAAGATCCAATTTCCTTAATGGATCTAAATTTTTATATTCATGTGGGACTGTAAACCATATCGTTACTACCATTGTTTATACCGCCATATCAAAATCACTGATGTACAAAGTGTGAAGAATAAAGAAGTGATTCTAGTATTTCAAGACTATATTGCTTGAGGACAAGCAACGCTCAAGTGTGGGGATATTGATAAGGCTAAAAAGGAACATATATTTCATAGCATTATCCCCCAAGAAAGACAAGATTTTAGTTGCAATTGTTCCATTTTCAAGTGATATTCGTTTATATTAAATAAGTGCGAAGACAAAAGGCAGATTCGACAAATTGAAGACAAAAAGGTCCAAAAAGCTCAAAAGTACAAGATACAATTAAAAAGGTTCAAATTATTGATGAAGAACGTCTAAAAATGACAAGAGTACAAGTTACAAAACGCAAAGTACACGATATAAAATAGTACGCAAGGACGTTCGAAAATCCGGAACCGGGACATGAGTCAACTCTCAACGCTCGACGCAACGGTGTAAAAATTACGAGTCAACTATGCACAAGAATAAAATATAATATTTAAATAATTCATAATAAGAATAATATTAAATAATAAAAAGTTGTTAATTTAGCATAGTTCAGGGGTCGTAAATGAAAATTCAATTTCATATTTTGCCTATAAAAGGCGATGATTATCGATCAATTTAAAGGTATCCCTTTTTCTATCCTAAAAATCTATTATCAATATCAATATCTAAAAATCTCTATCATAATGTTAATGTAATAAGATATAACAATAATCTTAATTTTAATTTTAAATTATGATAATAATAAGATTTATGATAGAGATCGTTTGAGTGTGTAAGTCGAAATTATGTCCGTGTAACGCTACGCTATTTTTAATCATTGTAAGTTATGTTCAACCTTTTTATATTAATGTCTCGTAGCTAAGTTATTATTATGCTTATTTAAAACGAAGTAATCATGATGTTGGGCTAATTACTAAAATTGGGTAATTGGGCTTTGTACCATAATTAAGGTTTGGGCAAAAGACCGACACTTGTGGAAATTGGACTATTGACTATTAATAGATGGGGGGTATTGTCTAATTGAGTGACAACTCATTGGAGTCTGTCGAACCTATCTTCAAATTAATTATCCTAATAATTAATAATGATTATGGTTGTCCTATTTAGTGACGTTCATATGGAATCTATTATAATCATTTAATTAATTATTCGGGTTGGGTAATTGATTATTCAAACTGATCAAGTGGGTAAATTAATATTCATATCTAATCAAAACAGGGGTAGATTACATACAGTGATAACTGGTGTAATTGTTGACAGAAGTGATAACTGCGTCACAGTTTAAATCCTTAATTAGTTGGAATATTTGACTTCGGGTATAAGGGTAATTTGACGAGGACACTCGCACTTTATATTTATGACCGATGGACTATTATGGATAAAAACCAGATAGGTATCAAATAAACCATGACAAAGGACAATTAACCCGAGTAACAATTAATTAAAATCAAAACGTCAAACATCATGATTACGGAAGTTTAAATAAGCATAATCCTTTTATTTCATATTCTATCGCAATTTTATTTATTGTTATTTTATTTATCGTCATTTATTTATTTTACGCACTTTAATTATTGTCATTTATCTTTACGCTTAAAAATATAAAATCGACAAACCGGTCATTAAACGGTAAAAACCCCCCTTTTATAATAATATTACTACTTATATATATATATATATATATATATATATATATATATATATATATATATATATATATATATATATATATATATAGATATATATATATATATATATATATATATATATATATATATATATAAATATAGTTTTATAAAAATATAGTACGTAATCACTAGCTCCCTGTGGAACGAACCGGACTTACTAAAAACTACACTACTCTACGATTAGGTACACTGCCTATAGTGTTGTAGCAAGGTTTAGGTATATCCCATCCGTAAATTAATAAAACTTGTGTCATATTTTGTAGTATTTCCTAGTAAAAATAATACTATTTCGTACACCCCGCTGCACACATCAGTTACAAATGTGTTTCCTTGTGCTGAGCATAGACATTGCCTTAGACATATTCATGGGAATATGAAAGGGGATTTCAGGGGTGTTGCTTATAAGAATCACTTGTGGAGATGTGCTAGTGTAACAACAGTTCCTGAGTTTGAGCAGGCTATGCAACAATTGAAGGAGTTTGATAATGAAGCTTTTGTTTGGTTAGCTAAAATTCCTGCCCATCAGTGGGCAAGGAGTCATTTTACAGGAAGGGCTGTATCAGATGTGTTGCTCAGTAACATGTGTGAGTGTTTCAACAGATGGTTAGTTGATGCACGTGACAAACCCATAGTTACAGCTTTAGAATACATCCGAGAGTATTGCATGAAGAGAATTGTTAATGTAAAGAAAAACATTTCCAAGACTAATGGCCCTTTAACACCTGCAGCCACCAAATTGTTTGAGAAAATCAAATCTGAGGCTCACCAGTGTACTGTCTTATGGGGTGGAGATCAAAGGTACCAAGTGAGTGGAAAAGTTAATCAATATGTTGTGGATATGGAGACTAGATCATGTGCTTGTAGAAAGTGGGAACTAACAGGGATACCTTGTAAGCATGCAATTGCAGTGTTTTATAACATGAGTGAAAATGGTTTGGAAACTGGTGAACCAGAAACATGGGTTCATCCAGTGTATTTGTTAGATACATGGATCAAAACTTACCAATACACCATTGAGCCATTGAATGGGAGAAGCTTATGGCCAAAGGCAGAAGTCATGTTCACTCTGGTATCACCAAAGACTATTTCCACACCTGGTCGTCCAAAAAAGAAAAGAAGGTTGTCCAAAAATGAAGTTGATGTCATTGGTGATAGTGGTAAACTTAGCTCAAAAGGTATGCTCATTTTATTTATTAATTACATCTAGTACCATTTCAATTAATATGGTATTTATTTTGTTAATATTTATAGGCAAGCTAAAGAAGTGTGGCACATGTGGTACTTATGGACACAATAAGAGTACTTGTACAGGTGAGAAGAAAAGAAGTGGGAATGTGGATAACAAGTGGACAAAAAAGACAGTGAAAGTTAAGCTATCTCCTTCAAAGATGACAATGGTAGTTGGAAAAGGGAAGAAGAAGAAGTGAATGTTGGTGGTGGTTTGTGTTTTAATCATGTGTTTTATGTCTACTTAAAACTTGTTATGTGACTTGGTACAATGTTTGTATTTTATTAAGGTGTGTTGTTGTCTTTTGGTAAGTTTAAGCACATTTGGTAACTGGTACTACGTACTTATGTTGACTTTTGGAATCTATGACATTTGGTAATGCTTGTATGTTTGTCATTTCACTTTAGTTACAATGTATTGTCTGTATGTTTGTCATTTCACTTTAGTTACAATGTATTGTCTTGTGTTTTTGGTTACACTGTATGACTTTGGTTACAATTTATTGTCTACACTTGGAGTCATTGTCTTGTGTTGTAAGGTTACTGATACAGATATAAAACAGATGCAAAATTTAACAAAACAAGCTTCATTCCATTACCATTACCATTTTACAAAGTACATCATACATACACCACAATTTCAATGACTAAAAAAATAAATACCAAACACAATCCAGCTAAATATACACATCATCTTCCAATTCGTCTCTCTTTTTTCTGCATCTTTGAGCTTTTCATCCACTTCCATTTTGGCATTCATAAGTGTAGCTAGGGCATTGATTGTATTTGGAGGATCATACCAAGCAAAGAAGTCGCACCTAGTGATCTGAGCAACAACATAAACAGGAAATGCTAACATCTTGTTAATTATTTCATAAAATTCGAAACAACATAAACAATCTTACCTTTTTTTCACATGTATAGAATCGACGTCCAGAGTTAGATTCAGTGCCAGATATTCGAATTACACAAGGTCGACCACACCAGCATTCCATTGTTATCGATTTGTAGCTCCAATTTCTGATTAATACGTTATGTAAATGAATTAGGGTTTCAAGTGAGAAGAGAGTGAAAAGCGGAGGATGAAAGTGGGGACCTTACCCGTTGGCGTTATTAAATACCAAAAAAAAAAAAAAATTAATTCCGATAATACCCATCACGTGTAACTCACATGATGAGAGTTAACGTTCGATTTGGATGTCCAGTTGACGGAGGGACTCCAATTGCAAAATTAAAATAATAAAGGGACTCTGATTGCCAAATTAAAAACTGAGGGACCAAACCAGCGATTTGGGGTATAATAGAGGGACCAACTGAGCAAAAAAGTCGAAAATTATTCACCATGTTGATGAATCCATTTGTTTAGACTATTGTTAGTTAGGACTTGTTTGTTTGTTTATTTTTGAATCGGTTGTACTTGTTGAACATTGTATCTGCTTGATGTTATTATGTTTTTTAGCTAAATAAATAGTTATTAATTATTAATTTTTGTGAAGGTGATTATAGAATAGTTATGTCAACACGTTTAATATTGTACAATTTTGTTTGTTTACTTAAATCGGTTGAACTTGTTGATTTTCATACATGTTCAATGTTATATTATGTTTTTTCGTCAAAAAAACTTTTTATTAATTTTTTATTTCTTGAAGTTGCTGGTAAAAAAGTAATTATTTTCAACATGTTCAATATTTTACAATTCTCAAAAGTAAAATATAAAATAAAAGAGTTAGACGACTTATCACTATTTATAAAATAACTATTAAAATGTTGTATTGCGAGTTGTTAATTACAAAATTAACTACTGAAATAGTCTCTTATATATTCTCCACAAAATGCAGTTGACTCGAATCGTAAGTGCTAATGACATAGTATGTAGTTGCTTTTTATTGTTTTCGTCACAAACTTGGTCATTGTTGACTAAAAATAATTGATTTTTATAGTAGTATTTCTATTTCTGTTTGTTTCTTTCAAGAAAACGCATAAATATAAATACAATATGCTTGTTTATAAGAGTTTACTCGCTTACCTAAAAAAAAGTTTAACATAAATAATATCATTATAAGTCGTATGTTTTAAAAATGTGCTTTAATGTAAACAAAATGTGACTGGTTATCTGCCAGATCGATAAAATTAATTATGTGTCATCTTTTAAATTGGAAAAATTACGCAGACAGTCTCTCTATAGTTTTCTCGTTTCGCATGTGCAGTCCCCAAAGTGAACAAGCGTTAAAAAGTCTGTTTCAAATCACATGTCAATCATATAAGGGTACATTGTTGAAGTGAGGCTTGATACTTGAGTGACCAAACTGAGTCACAATAAACATACGAGTAGAAGGTGAAATATTAGAAAAACGTTAAGGACCAACCGTGTAATTTTTTCTTTAATAAATACCTTAGTTATCAGGTCAAAACTGGATATATGTTGACAGAACACATAAACAAGTTCATAGTCTACACTAATCTTTTTATATAACCTATATCGGAACAAAAATAAAAGTATATTACATATTTATAGCTTTAATCAAATAAAAATTACGCTCTACTAAAAGCACCTTTTAATCGCTATAGTTCCATCAATACAAAATACTTTTATAAAGTTTAATGTAATTGGAATAGGTGGAACCTAAAACACTACAAAAAAAAATGTTCCAAAGGGACCAAAGCCTTTATGCATCGAGTCATTATCAAAATCCAACGAATATAGTATATTAACATGATCGAGCTCAACATTAAGCCATTTTTATTTTATTCCGTTTTCTTTCAATAAAAATACGAACTAAAAATAGATAGATATGAAGATCAAATTGAATACAACCGATACAAACTTCAGCAAGTTTGTTTGAGAATAAAAACCTTATAATCTACTTGAATATAATAATTGTAAACTTGCCTTGGCATCATGAAACCTATACATACAACAAATACAAACAAACAGTACAAACATACAAGTAAAACAATAACATGTCCAACCATGTCCACCAATACTTTCAAGCGACACAACGAATAAAAACTCAAGGCATCACCCAAAGCGTGTCACGTATAGGCACCATCTCCACCTACCATAATTTAAAACCTGCGAAATAGAAAACAGTTAGCATAAACAGTTTGGTGGCATACGCTTCATCCACATCCATCTCAGCAAGAAAGGGACAAAAGCTTAAGTCGCGGTGTACGACAACCGAATTTTCTAACCGCGAGGAAGGAAAACCGAGATAACATAAAAGGGACTTAGATGAAACTGTTTTAGAACACAAACTAGGCTAGTAGAACCGATTAAGCAACCAAGCAAAGATAAATGTCGACGACCAACAAACCAACCCAGTTAAAGACCTAATAAACCAAAAAGTCATCGTAACGAATAAACCACCATAGTCGGAAACCATCGTGGCCGGAAAGACAAAATCGTTATGGCATCTAGGAGGAGAGTTCACTAAATGGTTACACCCGCAAAAAGACCGGTCCAAATGATTTTGGATGAAACGTATTTGGCTAATTTGAATTTGGTTCGGGTTTTTGGTTCCAGTAAATTATAAAGTGGTTTATGGAATAGTTTTGGGTATAAATATATAAATAAATATGGTTATAACCCGACGATCCAATTTAATTTAATCATATCATTATATAATTTTGATAATATAAAGGGACATTGACAAATTTACCCTTTTTTATGTCTTCAAACAATATACATTTTTTCAAGAAAATTGGCAATGTAACACTATTCGTTAGACCAACTATTTGGTCGACCACAAATTTAGCGTGGTCGACTATTTCATTTTGCCTTTGGTCGACCAAGCATCAAGTTAAGGTTAGTCGACCACTTCAATAAGATGGTCGACTACATATTAGACTAAGCATCAAGTTAAGGTTGGTCGACCACTTCAATACGATGGTCGACTACAAAGTAGAACATTATAATACGGTGGTCTACCATATACATGGTCGACTACAATATTTTATACATTATTTTGGATCAGAGATTACAAACTTGAATACATGTATAAGTGTAACAACCGGACTTTTTCCGTTACTATCGTTACTTGTTCGTTAAGTATTTAATGGTGATTACTTATACTTTATGTGTTTAATGGATTTAAATGCATATTTGATCCTAGTGGATTACTTGAATTAATATGTTATATTAATTTATGAACTTATTTCGGATAACTAAATAACTAGGAAACGATACGATTAAGTTAATCGCCTAGAAAGCTTTTCAGTTTACGGAACTCAGAAAGACGATAAAATAATTATTTTTAATAATTATTGACTTTAAGAAAAACTTATTTAATTTATTATTTATTTAGTAAATTAAACCCGGTGATTTTGTTTCACGACTAGTTAACGTTTCGGAGACCCGGTACGGTTAACGACACTCGAAACGGACCACACGCATACGAGTAATTAAACAAAACGAGCCCGAGACCCCATGAGTGGGCCATTCGGCCGAACACCCCCCCCCCCCCCCCCGGACTTGTTTTGGACTTTAAGCCATTCCTAGCCACCATTGCTTTAGAAAGAGTCCGTGTTTACTTTACCAGCTTCTCTAAGATATCAATCACTAAACTAAACAAAGTAGCAAAAATCATAAGAGAACAAAAGTTCACAGAGAGGCCCGGTCCGTACGCTGGCCCCCTTAAAAAGCCATTACTTAATAAGGATTTGTTATGCGCGTTATGCCGACGACTTACTACTGGGAATCGTGGGTGCCGTAGAGCTTCTCATAGAAATAAAAAAACTTCTCGCCCACTTCCTACAATCCGGCCTGAACCTAACTTGTTAATTGGGTCATTAGCTTTCTTATTTTTAGGCCCTAACTATATAAGCTTAGCAAGGGACTAGAACCCTCATAAAAACACATACACCAGTGGACTTTTTTTGCTCTGCCATCACCACCACCATACCACCTTCATCACTCAAAATTAGAAGAAACCTCGTGCACAAACGTTGTTCTACGCATCGTTCTCTACGCGATAGTATAAATTAATTGATCAATTAAGGTATATTTGCTAATCCTAATTTTATTAGATCAGTTTTTTTTTATCAATTTCATAGTGTAATCAAGTCTAGTACTCAATTGATGATGTATAGAGTTGTCGTTTATCGTTTAATTGCTCGATTGTTGTTGATTGCATGATTCACGAATTTGTATGCCATGAATCTGATCAAATTGATTTATATACTGATCTTTTATGTTATATAGATGGATAGGAGTCAAAAAATTAATAAGTTTGGACTTTGATTTCGCTTGATTTCGTTATCGTATGCTCAAGATATGCTAGATTGAAGTTTTGATTAGGGTTTACATGTAATCCGAATTTTCTGATTATGTACTTTGTGATTTAGCTATTGAAATATGTACCATTGTATTCCTTGTGAAAAATCATGCATGTTGGACTTAAGATTTGCGTCAAAAGCTTTTGCGATGCTCTCGGTGCGTCAAAACGAAGATTCGTGTTTTAAAGGAGCTGAAACTGTTTTCGAATGTGAAAGAAAATGTCTAGAGTGAACTAGAAATTGATTAAGGATTTTATCTTCTGGATTATGTTAGTTTATATGTTCCTTGATGTATTTAATTTGTATGCTAACTTCTGAAAACGCGATTTTCCATGCGTTATAAGCTTGACCAAATGATATGTCTGTTTGTTGACTAAAACTGAAGGGTCTGTAAAGATTGGCTAATCTGTACAAATTGGCTAAATATATGTCTTTGATTATTTTATCACTAAAACTTTGGAGTGTTTTTACTCATCTCCAATTGGCCGTTCATTAAAATCTATTTTTCAATATTTTATGAGAAATGTTCTAAAACTGATGCGCATGCTGAAACTGATTTGGTAAACCGTAACTAGACCTTTTCTGAAACCCAACTTGTAGACATCGTATGAGGCCTTGGCTGGACTTTTTGGAATCAATTTTGAGTCTAGTTGTGATCTGAAGTTTTCCATGTTTTCTTGAATTATGTGCTAAGAGTTATACTCGTGTTTTTCTATGATGCACGTATGTTAAGGACATGCGATAAACTGCGAATGTGCAAATTGCTAAACTATGAACTCTAACATGTTGTTTGTGAAATGTCCCGTTCTTATTGATTAAAAATGTTCCATATTAATTGATTTCGTTGCGAGGTTTTGACCTCTATATGAGACGTTTTTCAAAGAATGCATTCATTTTAAAACAAACCATAACCTTTATTTCATCAATAAAGGTTTAAAAAGCTTTTCGTAGATTATCAAATTATGATAATCTAAAATATCCTGTTTACACACGACCATTACATAATGGTTTACAATACAAATATGTTACAACAAAATAAGTTTCTTGAATGCAGTTTTTACACAATATCATACAAGCATGGACTCCAAATCTCGTCCTTATTTAAGTATGCGACAGCGGAAGCTCTTAATAATCACCTGAGAATAAACATGCTTAAAACGTCAACAAAAATGTTGGTGAGTTATAGGTTTAACCTATATATATCAAATCATAATAATAGACCACAAGATTTCATATTTCAATACACATCCCATACATAGAGATAAAAATCATTCATATGGTGAACACCTGGTAACCGACATTAACAAGATGCATATATAAGAATATCCCCATCATTCCGGGACACCCTTCGGATATGATATAAATTTCGAAGTACTAAAGCATCCGGTACTTTGGATGGGGTTTGTTAAGCCCAATAGATCTATCTTTAGGATTCGCGTCAATTAGGGTGTCTGTTCCCTAATTCTTAGATTACCAGACTTAATAAAAAGGGGCATATTCGATTTCGATAATTCAACCAAAGAATGTAGTTTCACGTACTTGTGTCTATTTTGTAAATCATTTATAAAACCTGCATGTATTCTCATCCCAAAAATATTAGATTTTAAAAGTGGGACTATAACTCACTTTCACAGATTTTTACTTCGTCGGGAAGTAAGACTTGGCCACTGGTTGATTCACGAACCTATAACAATATATACATATATATCAAAGTATGTTCAAAATATATTTACAACACTTTTAATATATTTTGATGTTTTAAGTTTATTAAGTCAGCTGTCCTCGTTAGTAACCTACAACTAGTTGTCCACAGTTAGATGTACAGAAATAAATCAATAAATATTATCTTGAATCAATCCACGACCCAGTGTATACGTATCTCAGTATTGATCACAACTCAAACTATATATATTTTGGAATCAACCTCAACCCTGTATAGCTAACTCCAACATTCACATATAGAGTGTCTATGGTTGTTCCGAAATATATATAGATGTGTCGACATGATAGGTCAAAACATTGTATACGTGTCTATGGTATCTCAAGATTACATAATATACAATACAAGTTGATTAAGTTATGGTTGGAATAGATTTGTTACCAATTTTCACGTAGCTAAAATGAGAAAAATTATCCAATCTTGTTTTACCCATAACTTCTTCATTTTAAATCCGTTTTGAGTGAATCAAATTGCTATGGTTTCATATTGAACTCTATTTTATGAATCTAAACAGAAAAAGTATAGGTTTATAGTCGGAAAAATAAGTTACAAGTCGTTTTTATAAAGGTAGTCATTTCAGTCGAAAGAACGACGTCTAGATGACCATTTTAGAAAACATACTTCCACTTTGAGTTTAACCATAATTTTTGGATATAGTTTTATGTTCATAATAAAAATCATTTTCTCAGAATAACAACTTTTAAATCAAATTTTATCATAGTTTTTAATTAACTAACCCAAAACAGCCCGCGGTGTTACTACGACAGCGTAAATCCGGTTTTACGGTATTTTTCGTGTTTCCAGGTTTTAAATCATTAAGTTAGCATATCATATAGATATAGAACATGTGTTTAGTTGATTTTAAAAGTCAAGTTAGAAGGATTAACTTTTGTTTGTGAACAAGTTTAGAATTAACTAAACTATGTTCTAGTGATTACAAGTTTAAACCTTCGAATAAGATAGCTTTATATGTATGAATCGAATGATGTTATGAACATCATTACTACCTTAAGTTCCTTGGATAAACCTACTGGAAAAGAGAAAAATGGATCTAGCTTCAATGGATCCTTGGATGGCTCGAAGTTCTTGAAGTAGAATCATGACACGAAAACAAGTTCAAGTAAGATCATCACTTGAAATAAGATTGTTATAGTTATAGAAATTGAACCAAAGTTTGAATATGATTATTACCTTGTATTAGAATGATAACCTACTGTAAGAAACAAAGATTTCTTGAGGTTGGATGATCACCTTACAAGATTGGAAGTGAGCTAGCAAACTTGAAAGTATTCTTGATTTTATGAAACTAGAACTTTTGGAATTTATGAAGAACACTTAGAACTTGAAGATAGAACTTGAGAGAGATCAATTAGATGAAGAAAATTGAAGAATGAAAGTGTTTGTAGGTGTTTTTGGTCGTTGGTGTATGGATTAGATATAAAGGATATGTAATTTTGTTTTCATGTAAATAAGTCATGAATGATTACTCATATTTTTGTAATTTTATGAGATATTTCATGCTAGTTGCCAAATGATGGTTCCCACATGTGTTAGGTGACTCACATAGGCTGCTAAGAGCTGATCATTGGAGTGTATATACCAATAGTACATACATCTAAAAGCTGTGTATTGTACGAGTACGAATACGGGTGCATACGAGTAGAATTGTTGATGAAACTGAACGAGGATGTAATTGTAAGCATTTTTGTTAAGTAGAAGTATTTTGATAAGTGTATTGAAGTCTTTCAAAAGTGTATAAATACATATTAAAACACTACATGTATATACATTTTAACTGAGTCGTTAAGTCATCGTTAGTCGTTACATGTAAGTGTTGTTTTTAAACCTTTAGGTTAACGATCTTGTTAAATGTTGTTAACCCAATGTTTATAATATCAAATGAGATTTTAAATTATTATATTATCATGATATTATCATGTATGAATATCTCTTAATATGATATATATACATTAAATGTCTTTACAATGATAATCGTTACATATATGTCTCGTTTAAAAATCATTAAGTTAGTAGTCTTGTTTTTACATATGTAGTTCATTGTTAATATACTTAATGATATGTTTACTTATCATAGTATCATGTTAACTATATATATATCCATATATATGTCATCATATAGTTTTTACAAGTTTTAACGTTCGTGAATCACCGGTCAACTTGGGTGGTCAATTGTCTATATGAAACATATTTCAATTAATCAAGTCTTAACAAGTTTGATTGCTTAACATGTTGGAAACATTTAATCATGTAAATATCAATCTCAATTAATATATATAAACATGGAAAAGTTCGGGTCACTACAGTACCTACCCGTTAAATAAATTTCGTCCCGAAATTTTAAGCTGTTGAAGGTGTTGACGAATCTTCTGGAAATAGATGCGGGTATTTCTTCTTCATCTGATCTTCACGCTCCCAGGTGAACTCGGGTCCTCTACGAGCATTCCATCGAACCTTAACAATTGGTATCTTGTTTTGCTTAAGTCTTTTAACCTCACGATCCATTATTTCGACGGGTTCTTCGATGAATTGAAGTTTTTCGTTGATTTGGATTTCATCTAACGGAATAGTGAGATCTTCTTTAGCAAAACATTTCTTCAAATTCGAGACGTGGAAAGTGTTATGTACAGTCGCGAGTTGTTGAGGTAACTCAAGTCGGTAAGCTACTGGTCCGACACGATCAATAATCTTGAATGGTCCAATATACCTTGGATTTAATTTCCCTCGTTTACCAAATCGAACAACGCCTTTCCAAGGTGCAACTTTAAGCATGACCATCTCTCCAATTTCAAATTCTATATCTTTTCTTTTAATGTCAGCGTAGCTCTTTTGTCGACTTTGGGCGGTTTTCAACCGTTGTTGAATTTGGATGATCTTCTCGGTAGTTTCTTGTATAATCTCCGGACCCGTAATCTGTCTATCCTCCACTTCACTCCAACAAATCGGAGACCTGCACTTTCTACCATAAAGTGCTTCAAACGGCGCCATCTCAATGCTTGAATGGTAGCTGTTGTTGTAGGAAAATTCTGCTAATGGTAGATGTCGATCCCAACTGTTTCCGAAATCAATAACACATGCTCGTAGCATGTCTTCAAGCGTTTGTATCGTCCTTTCGCTCTGTCCATCAGTTTGTGGATGATATGCAGTACTCATGTCTAGACGAGTTCCTAATGCTTGTTGTAATGTCTGCCAGAATCTTGAAATAAATCTGCCATCCCTATCAGAGATAATAGAGATTGGTATTCCATGTCTGGAGATGACTTCCTTCAAATACAGTCGTGCTAACTTCTCCATCTTGTCATCTTCTCTTATTGGCAGGAAGTGTGCTTATTTGGTGAGACGATCAACTATTACCCAAATAGTATCAAAACCACTTGCAGTCCTTGGCAATTTAGTGATGAAATCCATGGTAATGTTTTCCCATTTCCATTCCGGGATTTCGGGTTGTTGAAGTAGACCTGATGGTTTCTGATGCTCAGCTTTGACCTTAGAACACGTCAAACATTCTCCTACGTATTTAGCAACATCGGCTTTCATACCCGGCCACCAAAAATGTTTCTTGAGATCCTTGTACATCTTCCCCGTTCCAGGATGTATTGAGTATCTGGTTTTATGAGCTTCTCTAAGTACCATTTCTCTCATATCTCCAAATTTTGGTACCCAAATCCTTTCAGCCCTATACCGGGTTCCGTCTTCCTGAATATTAAGATGCTTCTCCGATCCTTTGGGTATTTCATCCTTTAAATTTCCCTCTTTTAAAACTCCTTGTTGCGCCTCCTTTATTTGAGTAGTAAGGTTATTATGAATCATTATATTCATAGATTTTACTCGAATGGGTTCTCTGTCCTTCCTGCTCAAGGCATCGGCTACCACATTTGCCTTCCCCGGGTGGTAACGAATCTCAAAGTCGTAATCATTCAATAATTCAATCCACCTACGCTGCCTCATATTCAGTTGTTTCTGATTAAATATGTGTTGAAGACTTTTGTGGTCGGTATATATAATACTTTTGACCCCATATAAGTAGTGTCTCCAAGTCTTTAATGCAAAAACAACCGCGCCTAATTCCAAATCATGCGTCGTATAATTTTGTTCGTGAATCTTCAATTGTCTAGACGCATAAGCAATCACCTTCGTTCGTTGCATTAATACACAACCGAGACCTTGCTTTGATGCGTCACAATAAATCACAAAATCATCATTCCCTTCAGGCAATGACAATATAGGTGCCGTAGTTAGCTTTTTCTTCAATAACTGAAACGCTTTCTCTTGTTCATCATTCCATTCAAATTTCTTCTCTTTATGCGTTAATGCAGTCAAGGGTTTTGCTATTCTGGAAAAGTCTTGGATGAACCTTCTGTAGTAACCAGCTAGTCCTAAAAACTGGCGTATGTGTTTCGGAGTTTTCGGGGTTTCCCACTTTTCAACAGTTTCTATCTTTGCTGGATCCACCTTAATACCTTCTTTGTTCACTATGTGACCGAGGAATTGAACTTCTTCCAACCAAAATGCACACTTTGAAAACTTAGCGTACAATTCTTCCTTCCTCAATACTTCTAACACCTTTCTCAAATGTTCACCGTGTTCTTGGTCATTCTTTGAGTAAATAAGTATGTCATCAATGAAAACAATGACAAACTTGTCAAGGTATGGTCCACACACTCGGTTCATAAGGTCCATGAACACAGCTGGTGCATTAGTTAAACCAAACGGCATGACCATAAACTCGTAATGACCGTAACGTGTTCTGAAAGCAGTCTTTGGAATATCATCTTCTTTCACCCGCATTTGATGATACCCGGAACGTAAGTCAATCTTTGAATAAACAGACGAGCCTTGTAGTTGATCAAATAAGTCGTCGATTCTCGGTAGTGGGTAGCGGTTCTTGATGGTAAGTTTGTTCAACTCTCGGTAGTCGATACACAACCTGAATGTACCATCTTTCTTCTTGACAAACAAAACAGGAGCTCCCCACGGTGATGTGCTTGGTTGAATGAAACCACGCTCTAAAAGTTCTTGTAATTGGCTTTGCAGTTCTTTCATCTCACTGGGTGCGAGTCTGTAAGGAGCACGAGCTATTGGTGCAGCTCCTGGTACAAGATCTATTTGAAATTCAACGGATCGATGTGGGGGTAATCCCGGTAATTCTTTCGGAAATACATCGGGAAATTCTTTTGCGATGGGAACATCATTGATGCTCTTTTCTTCAGTTTGTACTTTCTCGACGTGTGCTAGAACAGCATAGCAACCTTTTCTTATTAGTTTTTGTGCCTTCAAATTACTAATAAGATGTAGCTTCGTGTTGCCCTTTTCTCCGTACACCATTAAGGGTTTTCCTTTTTCTCGTATAATGCGAATTGCATTTTTGTAACAAACGATCTCCGCTTTCACTTCTTTCAACCAGTCCATACCGATTATCACATCAAAACTCCCTAACTCTACTGGTATCAAATCAATCTTAAATGTTTCGCTAACCAGTTTAATTTCTCGATTCCGACATATATTATCTGCTGAAATTAATTTACCATTTGCTAATTCGAGTAAAAATTTACTATCCAAAGGCGTCAATGGACAACTTAATTTAGCACAAAAATCTCTACTCATATAGCTTCTATCCGCACCCGAATCAAATAAAACGTAAGCAGATTTATTGTCAATAAGAAACGTACCCGTAACAAGATCCGGGTCTTCCTGTGCCTCTACCGCATTAATATTGAAAACTCTTCCACGGCCTTGTCCATTCGTGTTCTCCTGGTTCGGGCAATTTCTAATAATGTGGCCTGGTTTTCCACATTTATAACAAACTACATTGGCATAACTTGCTCCGACACTACTTGCTCCGCCATTACTCGTTCCGACACCATTTGTTCCTTTCGTTCTATTAACCCCTGGTCCGTAGACCTCACACTTCGCCGCGCTATGACCATTTCTTTTACACTTGTTGCAAAATTTGGTGCAGAACCCCGAGTGATTCTTTTCACACCTTTGGCATAGCTGCTTCTGATTGTTGTTGTTGTTGCGGTTATTATTGTTGTTGGGATGATTGTTGTAGTTGCTGTTGTTGTTGTTGTTGTTGTTGTTGTTGTTGTTGTTGTTGTTGTTGGGCCGTTTGTTGTAGTTGCGATTGATGTTGCGATTGTTGGGATAATTGTTGCGATTATTGTCGTAATTGCTGTTGTTGTTGTATTGGTGATTCTTATCACCGTTTTCCTCCCACTTTCTTTTGATTTGCTTCACATTGGCCTCTTCAGCAGTCTGTTCTTTAATTCTTTCTTCAATCTGATTCACTAGTTTGTGAGCCATTCTACATGCCTGTTGTATGGAGGCGGGCTCGTGTGAACTTATATCTTCTTGGATTCTTTCCGGTAATCCTTTCACAAACGCGTCGATCTTCTCTTCCTCATCTTCGAATGCTCCCGGACACAATAGGCACAATTCTATGAATCGTCTTTCGTACGTGGTAATATCAAATCCTTGGGTTCGTAACCCTCTAAGTTCTGTCTTGAGCTTATTGACCTCGGTTCTGGGACGGTACTTCTCGTTCATCAAGTGCTTGAATGCTGACCACGGTAGTGCGTACGCATCATCTTGTCCCACTTGCTCTAGATAGGTATTCCACCATGTTAACGCAGAACCTGTGAAGGTATGCGTAGCGTACTTCACTTTGTCCTCTTCAGTACACTTACTTATGGCAAACACCGATTCAACCTTCTCGGTCCACCGTTTCAATCCGATCGGTCCTTCAGTTCCATCAAATTCCAAAGGTTTGCAGGCAGTGAATTCTTTGTAGGTGCATCCTACACGATTTCCTGTACTGCTAGATCCAAGGTTCTTGTTGGTATGTAGCGCAGCCTGTACTGCGGCTATGTTTGAAGCTAGAAAAGTACGGAATTCCTCTTCATTCATATTCACGGTGTGTCGAGTAGTCGGTGCCATTTCCTTCAAAATAGTTAAATGGAACAAGTTAATCATACAGAATATTAAGAGTAGTTAATAGTATTTCGTAGCATAATATGAACTCATTTATAAAAGCTTTTTCTTCATATTAGCATTTTATAAGTTTAAATTCGGGTAGTACCTACCCGTTAAGTTCATACTTAGCAGCTAATATACAATTCAACTACTACAATTCTATATGAAAAACTGATTATAATAATATTTCGCGTTCAAACTTTTACACAATATTTTACAAACTTACAATACCGCTTATTTTACATATAGCATGAAATATAGCACACAATAAATTTGATACAAGATGGTTGTGAAGATAATTCTAGCTAGTACACAAGTCGTTCAGCAAAGGCAATAAAGACACGTAATTCATACGTCCAGAAACAAGTCATGCATTCTGGTTTTACTAGGACTACTTCCCATCCTTGGTCTTGTGGAACATAACCGTTATGGCCGTTGATAAGACAGCGTGTTGTAACGTCGTCAAAGGGACGAGGGTTACGTAATGTCCAACAGTCCCGTAACAATCTAAAAACCTCATTTCTTACCCCAATTACCGACTCCGTCACTTGTGGGAACGTTTTGTTTAATAGTTGTAGCCCGATGTTCTTGTTCTCACTTTGGTGAGAAGCGAACATTACTAATCCGTAAGCATAACATGCTTCTTTATGTTGCATGTTAGCCGCTTTTTCTAAATCACGAAGTCCAATATTCGGATATATTGAGTCAAAATAATTTCTTAACCCATTGCGTAAAATAGCATTTGGGTTCCCCGCAATATATGCGTCAAAGTAAACACATCGTAACTTATGGATTTCCCAATGTGATATCCCCCATCTTTTGAACGAAAGCCTTTTATAAACCAAGGCATTCTTGGAACGTTCTTCGAATGTCTTACAAACTGATCTCGCCTTAAGTAATTGTGCCGAAGAATTCTGACCGACTCTAGACAAGATTTCATCAATCATGTCTCCGGGTAGGTCTCTTAAAATATTGGGTTGTCTATCCATTTTGTGTTTTTATACTGTAAAATAGACAAGAGTTAGATTCATAAAAAAAATACTTATTAATACAAGCAATTTTTACATATATCATAAAGCATAAGCACACTATATTACATATATTACACCACACGAATACAACTATCTTATTCCGACTCGCTTGTTTCTTCTTCTTCGGTTTTGGTTCGTTTTGCCAAGTTTCTAGGGATATATGATGTTCCCCTAATACGAGCCGTAATTTTATACATTGGTTTAGAAAAACCTGGTGGTTTAGAGGTTCCCGGGTCATTGTTACAACTTAAGGACTTCGGGGGTTGACGATACATATAAAGTTCATCGGGGTTGGAATTAGATTTCTCTATTTTTATGCCCTTTCCCTTATTATTTTCTTTTGCCTTTTTAAATTCAGTTGGGGTAATTTCTATAACATCATCGGAATTCTCGTCGGAATCCGATTCATCGGAGAATTGGTAATCCTCCCAATATTTTGCTTCCTTGGCGGAAACACCATTGACCATAATTAACCTTGGTCGGTTGGTTGAGGATTTTCTTTTACTTAACCGTTTTATTATTTCCCCCACCGGTTCTATTTCTTCATCCGGTTCCGATTCTTCTTCCGGTTCCGATTCTTCTTCCGGTTCCGACTCTTCTTCCGGTTCCTCTTCGGGAACTTGTGAATCAGTCCACGAATCATTCCAATTTACATTTGACTCTTCATTATTATTAGGTGAGTCAATGGGACTTGTTCTAGAGGTAGACATCTATCACATAATATCAAACGCGTTAAAAGATTAATATATCACATAATATTCACATGTTAAAAATATATAGTTTTCAACAAAATTTGTTAAGCAATCATTTTTCAAGTAAACACGGTCGAAGTCCAGACTCACTAATGCATCCTAACAAACTCGATAAGACACACTAATGCAAAATTCTGGTTCTCTAAGACCAACGCTCGGATACCAACTGAAATGTCCCGTTCTTATTGATTAAAAACGTTCCATATTAATTGATTTCATTGCGAGGTTTTGACCTCTATATGAGACGTTTTTCAAAGAATGCATTCATTTTAAAACAAACCATAACCTTTATTTCATCAATAAAGATTTAAAAAGCTTTTCGTAGATTATCAAATTATGATAATCTAAAATATCCTGTTTACACACGACCATTACATAATGGTTTACAATACAAATATGTTACAACAAAATAAGTTTCTTGAATGCAGTTTTTACACAATATCATACAAGCATGGACTCCAAATCTCGTCCTTATTTAAGTATGCGACAGCGGAAGCTCTTAATAATCACCTGAGAATAAACATGCTTAAAACGTCAACAAAAATGTTGGTGAGTTATAGGTTTAACCTATATATATCAAATCATAATAATAGACCACAAGATTTCATATTTCAATACACATCCCATACATAGAGATAAAAATCATTCATATGGTGAACACCTGGTAACCGACATTAACAAGATGCATATATAAGAATATCCCCATCATTCCGGGACACCCTTCGAATATGATATAAATTTCGAAGTACTAAAGCATCCGGTACTTTGGATGGGGTTTGTTAAGCCCAATAGATCTATCTTTAGGATTCGCGTCAATTAGGGTGTCTGTTCCCTAATTCTTAGATTACCAGACTTAATAAAAAGGGGCATATTCGATTTCGATAATTCAACCATAGAATGTAGTTTCACGTACTTGTGTCTATTTTGTAAATCATTTATAAAACCTGCATGTATTCTCATCCCAAAAATATTAGATTTTAAAAGTGGGACTATAACTCACTTTCACAGATTTTTACTTCGTCGGGAAGTAAGACTTGGCCACTGGTTGATTCACGAACCTATAACAATATATACATATATATCAAAGTATGTTCAAAATATATTTACAACACTTTTAATATATTTTGATGTTTTAAGTTTATTAAGTCAGCTGTCCTCGTTAGTAACCTACAACTAGTTGTCCACAGTTAGATGTACAGAAATAAATCAATAAATATTATCTTGAATCAATCCACGACCCAGTGTATACGTATCTCAGTATTGATCACAACTCAAACTATATATATTTTGGAATCAACCTCAACCCTGTATAGCTAACTCCAACATTCACATATAGAGTGTCTATGGTTGTTCCGAAATATATATAGATGTGTCGACATGATAGGTCGAAACATTGTATACGTGTCTGTGGTATCTCAAGATTACATAATATACAATACAAGTTGATTAAGTTATGGTTGGAATAGATTTGTTACCAATTTTCACGTAGCTAAAATGAGAAAAATTATCCAATCTTGTTTTACCCATAACTTCTTCATTTTAAATCCGTTTTGAGTGAATCAAATTGCTATGGTTTCATATTGAACTCTATTTTATGAATCTAAACAGAAAAAGAATAGGTTTATAGTCGGAAAAGTAAGTTACAAGTCATTTTTATAAAGGTAGTCATTTCAGTCGAAAGAACGACGTCTAGATGACCATTTTAGAAAACATACTTCCACTTTGAGTTTAACCATAATTTTTGGATATAGTTTCATGTTCATAATAAAAATCATTTTCTCAGAATAACAACTTTTAAATCAAAGTTTATCATAGTTTTTAATTAACTAACCCAAAACAGCCCGCGGTGTTACTACGACGGCGTAAATCCGGTTTTACGGTGTTTTTCGTGTTTCCAGGTTTTAAATCATTAAGTTAGCATATCATATAGATATAGAACATGTGTTTAGTTGATTTTAAAAGTCAAGTTAGAAGGATTAACTTTTGTTTGCGAACAAGTTTAGAATTAACTAAACTATGTTCTAGTGATTACAAGTTTAAACCTTCGAATAAGATAGCTTTATATGTATGAATCGAATGATGTTATGAACATCATTACTACCTTAAGTTCCTTGGATAAACCTACTGGAAAAGAGAAAAATGGATCTAGCTTCAATGGATCCTTGGATGGCTCGAAGTTCTTGAAGTAGAATCATGACACGAAAACAAGTTCAAGTAAGATCATCACTTGAAATAAGATTGTTATAGTTATAGAAATTGAACCAAAGTTTGAATATGATTATTACCTTGTATTAGAATGATAACCTACTGTAAGAAACAAAGATTTCTTGAGGTTGGATGATTACCTTACAAGATTGGAAGTGAGCTAGCAAACTTGAAAGTATTCTTGATTTTATGAAACTAGAACTTTTGGAATTTATGAAGAACACTTAGAACTTGAAGATAGAACTTGAGAGAGATCAATTAGATGAAGAAAATTGAAGAATGAAAGTGTTTGTAGGTGTTTTTGGTCGTTGGTGTATGGATTAGATATAAAGGATATGTAATTTTGTTTTCATGTAAATAAGTCATGAATGATTACTCATATTTTTGTAATTTTATGAGATATTTCATACTAGTTGCCAAATGATGGTTCCCACATGTGTTAGGTGACTCACATAGGCTGCTAAGAGCTGATCATTGGAGTGTATATACCAATAGTACATACATCTAAAAGCTGTGTATTGTACGAGTACGAATACGGGTGCATACGAGTAGAATTGTTGATGAAACTGAACGAGGATGTAATTGTAAGCATTTTTGTTAAGTAGAAGTATTTTGATAAGTGTATTGAAGTCTTTCAAAAGTGTATAAATACATATTAAAACACTACATGTATATACATTTTAACTGAGTCGTTAAGTCATCGTTAGTCGTTACATGTAAGTGTTGTTTTTAAACCTTTAGGTTAACGATCTTGTTAAATGTTGTTAACCCAATGTTTATAATATCAAATGAGATTTTAAATTATTATATTATCATGATATTATCATGTATGAATATCTCTTAATATGATATATATACATTAAATGTCTTTACAATGATAATCGTTACATATATGTCTCGTTTAAAAATCATTAAGTTAGTAGTCTTGTTTTTACATATGTAGTTCATTGTTAATATACTTAATGATATGTTTACTTATCATAGTATCATGTTAACTATATATATATCCATATATATGTCATCATATAGTTTTTACAAGTTTTAACGTTCGTGAATCACCGGTCAACTTGGGTGGTCAATTGTCTATATGAAACATATTTCAATTAATCAAGTCTTAACAAGTTTGATTGCTTAACATGTTGGAAACATTTAATCATGTAAAAATCAATCTCAATTAATATATATAAACATGGAAAAGTTCGGGTCACTACAGTTTGACTTAGGTTTGACATGTTGATCATGATTACATGACCTACTGAGATATTTGACTTTAGTTGACCACTTTGACTGAGTTGACTTTTGGTTTGACTTTGGTTGACTTGCTTGGACTAGTTGGCTTTTACTTGTATATTGAGTCAGTTTGAGCACTAGGACTATGCGTACACTATGGGTTGACATAGTGTAAACTATGTATTTATATAAGATGACCTATTTGACTAGGTTGCGTTGTTCGATCGTGATTCTTCGACTACTGTACGATTTTTACTGAGAGATTTCAGTGCTTTTGCTAAGGTGAGTCTACAGTCCCTACTAATTTTTACAGGGATGAGATAACATGTTTTTTTTACAAATGTTTTACATATTAGGCACAAGTAACTTAAACGATATACATATGAGTTCAGATCAAAAATCTCTTAGCTTGATTATATTAATTACTTTTTAGTAAGCTCGACTTATAGGGACGGTACCGTTAGGTTTGATGAACCTCGCCTCAACCTATGAGGTGCTTATTCTGTTGTAACTTATACACTTGATCGGTGTATGCTTAGAAAGGGTAAAGGGAAAACGTGTAGCGCTTTAGCTATTCACAGGGTTAAAACTTTATAATCAAGTGCTCATGCTTATGTATAATTTTTACGATGCTTTTTCAGAAATCTTGTGGCCTAACTTACGAAATTCTTTACTAAACCTGTAGACTCACTCAACGTTTTTCGTTGACATTTTGCATGTTTTTATCTCAGGTCCATAGAGGTAGTGCTTCCGCTTTGCAGAGTTGTCATGATTGCTTTTTTGCTGCTAGTACTGGATGTTGTCCAGCATGTTTTCGTCATGACTATTTTAAGAACATATATTCGCATAGAAAAATGTCGTTTTAAATAATGTTTTGGGTTTACTTAAGTTAGATATTTATGTCAACTATCTTTCAGATTCATTTCTTTGATAAATGACTTTACTTTGTTATTTAATGCGAATACTTTTCAAAAATGTCTCATATAGAGGGCGTGACCGCTAAACTGTGAGATCGGAGTTAATACACTGTTAGTGGATTCTGACGGGGTATTACATTTGGTATCACAACAGATCGGTTACCTAGGACTAGGCTGCATTAAAGTGTCGGATGTTAGGGCATCTTTTGAGTCTGGACTGTAACCCTAGACTTTCTAAGTTACATGAACCGTAGTTACACTACTTGTTACCTTGCTTAAATGATATGATTACTAAGTGCACTAACTTGTATTTTTCTTGAGTGCTAGATGACTTCTAATCCTATCATTCTTACCAACTCTGACACGGAATCCGAGGAGACTGTGCAAGCGCAAGGAAACACTATACTTGAGTTCATGGATGAGTCCGAACCTGAGATGGAGTCTGAACCCGATGAGGATCAAGAATCTGAACCAGAGGAAGAACCGGAAGAGGAACCTGGGGAGAATTCCGAGGAGGACCCGGAACCCGAATCCGAATCCGAACCCAATTTACCCAATTCACCTACTGGATCCCAATCACCTTTTGTTGATCCCCATTTTGTTAACCCCTACAGACTGAGAGGCCACCGTAGGATACCTAAAGGACCTGCTTGAGCTAATAACCCATTTTATAAGAGTTTTCGCTACGACAGCCAATCACTTCAGATGTGCCATTTTTTCCATCCCTATGACGCTTCTACCTCTAAACCTAACACATCCACTGCTGCTGCTAATGACAATGAACCAGATGACCTTAGGTCAAGAGTCGAGAACCTGGAAAAGATGGTCGAGTATCTGTTGAAGGAACTTCAAAAACCGAAATAGAGCTGCTTATTTGAACTCGTTACACTTTACTAGATACTATTTTATATTATTGCTTATTACTTGATATTCGGACATACATTGCTAGACGTGGTTTTGCTTTTATGGTTTTTACTTATGACATGAGGGATATTTTACTTCCTTTGGATATGCATGAATTATAAATGAGAAATTTTGCTACTTAAGTGCTTGGTTTACTACTGTACTGTAATACATGATAAGTTATTAATTACTGCTGCGAATTGTATATTGTCACTACTGCTGTTGCTACTTAGTGTTAATGCTATTAGTGTACACTGCCATTACTACTGTTACTACTAAGAACTATGTACCACTACTACTTACCGCTAGTACTACTAGAATCTTTATGATTTAATATTATTTACTATGCATCACTACTCGTTGCTAGTATATTTACTTATAGCCTTGTTTATTATTGGAACTGTCATGTTATGCTATTCTGCGCCGTAATGCTCCCCATAGTGAAGACATCAGGGTCGCAATGCTGTGATTCGTGACAGGTGCAAAAAGACGGGCTACATGGTTAAGGACTTCAGAGATAAGCTCCTGTTCTTTTTGTAAAAAAGAAGGATGGATCTATGAGACTCTGTATTGATTACAGGGAATTGAATAAGCTGACTATCAAGAATAGATATTCATTACCGAGGATTGATGATTTGTTTGGTCAATTACAAGGATCAGCATGTTACTCTAAGATCGATCTGAGGTCAGGTTACCATCAGATGAGAGTAAAGGAGACAGATATACTGAAGACGGCGTTTAGAACACGCTATGGACATCATGAGTTCACGGTAATGCCGTTTGGATTGATGAACGCACCGGCCATGTTCATGAATCTCATGAACCATGTGTGTAAGCCATATCTAGACAAGTTTGTTATGGTATTTATTGATGATATTCTGGTATATTCTAAGAACGAGGAAGAACATGAGCAACATCTCCGTTTGCTACTTGAGATGCTCATGAGAGAGCAGTTATATGCGATATTTTCAAAGTGTGATTTCTGGCTGCAAGAATTGCAATTTTTGGGTCATATCGTAGGTGTCAATGTTATTCAAGTTGATCCTGCGAAGATAGAAACAGTTAAGAAATGGGAGACTCCTAAGTTGCTGATATGACAAAAACGGACGGTTTTATTTCGAGCGATGTTGTTAGGTCGCGGCGCGTCAGGGCCGGCCACCAAGAGGGGGGACACTTGTTTTAAATTTATATTTAGTGGGGCCTAAATCGTACTACTCCTTATTATGAGTAAGGGAAGTATGACCTAGAGTCGTATTTTTGAGATATCAGTATAATCGAACCTATATCTAAAACTTAAAATTATTATAAAGTGCAGGAGTAGTTGGTGATTACCTAATTTTGGGTTTTCTAGATTAAAGTAAAGTAAAGTAAATACGATAAAATTTGTAATTCAGATAAGGCTAAAACAAGTGCATGCTATGATTTCATCAGTTACTTTGCCGGTATTATGGAATGATGGCTCATGGATAGGCAGTGACCCTGTATTTACTACACTAGTCCTAAACGCCCCTGTCATAAGACATATCACTGGGTAATGCGCTAGGCTTGAAGATTCTGAATAGATAGCAACGTCCCTTACCCCCGACGCCCGTGCAGTCTGACTACATGCATACACGTTCAGACGGCTCATCCAATTGAGCGACTCGGTTGGGTGACGTATTAACATTCCGAAATGGTTTAAACTTTCTTAAGCATAATAGAATACATGGTTTTCCATATCCAAGAGACGTGATGGGTCGCAATGCTTTCGTTAATGATTGGTTTAGAAGATAGTTATGCCCTTAAAAGAGTTTAACCATAAAGAACACAATGGCCAAGTCAAGCTGACTTCCAGGAAACGTTCGGTTATCCTAACGGTCCAATCCTTTATTGTGATGCCCCGTACAAAATTAACGTGTACGGATCATCAACAACAGGATCATTACAAGGTCAAACACTATATGCTATTTTAAAATAAGTTTGCATTCATAAGAAAGGGTGACGTCATAACCAACGTCATAAGTTTTACAAACGAAAGTAGGCTTCTACGAATAGAAGCAATTAACATAAGTACGAGATCCAATGGTCATTACAAATTCATTGTTTCAAAAGTAACATAGTTGTGAATGCAAGGTAAACGTTTCATGCAGAGACATCTCTAACAAAAGCAGCGGGAGTCTACACAGCAAGACAACTACAGCGGAAGCATCAAATCTCTAAGCACCTGAGAAAACATGCTTAAAAACATCAACACGAATGTTGGTGAGCTATAGTTTAAGTATAACAGTAATGTAAGGTAGGCCACGAGATTTTGGTATTTCAAAACAGTATGAAAAGTAAATGTTCAACCGTGGGCACTTGGTAACTAACTTAACGTAATATCACCCCCTAAAAGTACACTTGGCGAGTGCGTAAGTTTATGAAGTATTAAACATCCATTAAATGCTAGCGCTACTAGCCCGAGTGGGGATGTCAAACCCTATGGATCCATATCTAAGATTCGCGTTCACCGATTCAAAGACCAATGACTAAACGTTACCGAGCTAAAGGGGAAAGTTTATGCCATTGTATAACCCACACATATATAAAGTTTAAGTACTCGTGCCTAGTATGTAAAACGTAAAAAGCGCATGTATTCTCAGTTCCCAAAATAGTTAAAGTAAAAAGGGATGCTATAACTCACAGTGAAAAGTAGTAAAGTCGGTACGAGATAAGTAATCAAGTAGTTGGTCCGAAAGGTCCTCAACCTAAGTCAAAAGTTACTAAGTCAGTAAATCATTCCCAAAGGTTTAAAAGTATGTAAATTAGGTCTTAAGTATCATCATCATCAACAACATAAATAAAAAGTAAAGTAAGTTTTCAATCAAGAATAGAGATCGAAACAAAGTCTGACTTCATTCAGCTGCTACGACCTCTATACAAATCGAAAATATGCGTAGTCAATGGCTATGCCTCCGTATGTGAGTCCTCCAACCACTGACCAATTTTCATAACCATACTTGTCTTTTTTTGACCGTGGCGACGGTTTAAGTGCGAGTAGGTCAGAAATTTCAGCACAACGTTATAAAGGTGTAGAGACTTTCGGAAGGCTATAAATCCTAAACCGTAGATCGGATTAAGATGAGTCCTAAACGAAAAGTCATCTACTCGAACCTAAAAATCTGGAAATCAACTTTTCCAGTAGCCCAGGTGATTGATCAGACCTCAAAAACAGTAAGCAATGTGCTCCGGTGGGTTCTTGGTGCTTGATGCTCATCACGGTTCTCATCCTTGATGCTTATAGCTTCAAGTGTACAACTCGTTGATGTGTTTGCATCATCTTTACCAAGTTTTGACCATCATGACACTAGTGTATGTCTAAGATATATAGCACAACTCATTTAAGGGTTGTAAGAAGGTTGATGAACTAAAGTTACATCAAGATCTTAGATCCGACACATACATGAGTTCTAATAGTAATATTAAGCTATAAACTTGAATGTAAACTAAATAAACAAGATCTTAAGTTGTAGAACCTAGATCTTAGTTAGATCTTAAAGATCCTAGACTAAAAAGTCTAGATCTAGTGTTCTTAAGTTAAATCCTAAGTTATAGAACTTGGATCTTTACTTTGATAAAACCATAAGTTATGAAACTTAGATTTTAAGCTTGTAGAATGTATTTTAGCTCATAAGCTTTTGTTTACAACAAAATTGGAAGACCATAAGCTATAGAAACTTAGATCTAACATAAGTGTATGAAGTTATAACTAGAAAGTTTAACTTCCATGTTCTTGAACTTACAAAGTTTAAACTTTAGTTTCAAGAAAAATGAGATCAAGTTTAACTAGTAATACTTGACCAAAATTAAATAAATCACTAATTGAAATACTTACAAAAGAAAGAAATAAACTAAAGTTACAATTAATAAGTTCATGTTTGTTTCATACTTAAGAAGATTCAAGTCAAAGCTTGGATCTTAAGAAAGTAAACCTTAAGTTTCTAAAACATGAACACAAGTAAGATCTTAAAGCTTATGAACTTTAGATCCTTATAATACTTCAAGTGTAGAACCATAAACTAACAAGCTTAGATTCTTGTTCTTGACTTCTCATCAAACAAAGGATGGAAGAAGCAAGTTTACATGAAGATACAAACTAGTAAGTTTGATCTTTAACAACAAACAACAACTAGTAAATAACATGATGATGATACTTGGTGATTTTAAAGGAAAAAGAAGAAAGAAAAAATAAAGTTCTTACTTACAATAGAGAGAAAAAGAAAGAGTGAAAGTAGTGTAAGAATGATGTGTGAAAAATGAAGTGTAAACTAGCAAATAAGTAGCAAAAAAAAGAAAAGAAATGGAGCTCACTCCCTCCCTTGTCAAACCGTCAGTTTTGGAGTCAAAAGGGGAAGGTCGAGCTCAACTTTCAAGTATGGGAGGATGGTGAATGCTAGGAAGAGTAATAAGTTAAATGCATGGAAAGTTGGTGCTTGCATGCTTGAACATTTTTGTCTCCTCATTTAACTAATTAATCCTTGTTTAACCTTAAAGAATCATTAGCATAATAGTGGGCTTACTAGTAGTCCATTAAGTGGTGTAGGGTGGGCTTTGATAGTCCAAGTCCATTAACAAAAGCCCATGTATAAGTATGCAACAAATTAATAAAAGCCCAAGTAATTAACTACTTACATTAGTTAATTAGAAATAATTAATAATAATTAATCATAAACATAGATAATATTCGAAATATTATTCGTGAAAAGTGCGCGTCGAAAAGACAAGTCGGGACATGGAAAGTCAAATACGGTAACAAGTAAAATGTATAAGAATACATTTATTAACACACAAGTATTAATAATAAATATTAATAATATAAGTTGGAAAAATCCAGGGTCGTTACATTACCCACCTGTTAAAGAAAACTTCGTCCCGAAATTTTAAGCTGAGGTAGATGGAGGAGTTGGGAAAAGGTGAGGATACTTCTGCATCATTTGATCCTCTCGTTCCTAGGTAAACTCGGGTCCTCGTTTGGCATTCCATCGGACTCGTACGATCGGAATCTTGTTGTGTTTCAAATTTTGACCTCACGGTCCATAATTTCGACAGGTTCTTCCACGAAGTGGAGTTTGTCATCAATCGTAAGTTCCTTCAATGGTATGACAAGTTCTGGTTCAGCAAAATACTTCTTCAAATTCGATACGTGGAAGGTAGGATGAACTGAGCTCAATTGAGTCGGAAGATCCAAACGGTAAGCAACGGGTCCAACACGCTCCAAGATTGCGAAAGGACTAATGTATCGCGGGTTGAGCTTCCCACGTTTTCCAAAACGGATTACACCTTTCCAAGGTGCAACTTTCAACATTACACGGTCACCCACGTTGAATTCGAAGTCTTTACGTTTAAGGTCTGCATAACTCTTTTGGCGATCACGGGCCATCTTAAGTCTCGCTTGAATTTGGACAATCTTCTTGGTTGTTTCATGGACGAGTTCGGGTCCGGTGATTTTCTTTTCGCCTACTTCGGTCCAACAAATAGGAGAACGGCACTTGCGGCCATACAACGCTTCGAAAGGTGCGACGTTAATACTCGAATGATAACTGTTGTTGTAAGAGAATTCGGCTAGCGGCAAATGCCTTTCCCAAGCCTTTCCGAAATCAATTACACAAGCACGCAACATGTCCTCCAAAGTTTGAATCATTCGCTCGCTTTGTCCGTCGGTCTGTGGGTGATACGTAGTACTCATGTCGAGACGAGTCCCCAAGGCTTCGTGCAAAGAACGCCAAAATCTGGAAGCAAAACGGGCATCTTGCTCTGAAATAATCGATAAGGGTACACCATGACGAGATACAATTTCCTTTATGTATAGTTGAGCGAGTTTTTCCATCGTATCCGTTTCCTTCATGGCTAAAAAGTGTGCAGATTTTATAAGACGGTCAACGATAACCCAGATGGTATCGTATCTGCCCACCGTCTTTGGTAGTTTTGTGATGAAGTCCATCGTTATCCTTTCCCACTTCCATTGCGGGATTTCTGGTTGCTGAAGTAACCCAGAGGGCCTCTGATGTTTGGCCTTAACCTTCGAGCAAGTCAAACACTTCCCAACATAAGTTGCAACATCCTTCTTAAGATTAGGCCACTAATACTGTTCCTTGAGATCGTGGTACATTTTACCGGCTCCTGGATGAATTGAATATCTTGACTTGTGGGCTTCGTCTAGAATGAGGCTTCGCAAATCCCCATAACTAGGCACCCAAATTCTTCCGGAGAAGTATTGGAGTCCAGTCTCCTTAACCTCGAATCGAGAGACGAGAATGTTCAAGTGTTCATGGGAAATATTCTCCTCTTTAAGAGCCTCATCTTGGGCTACTCGGATCTGTCTATTGAGATTTGAATGGATGGTGATGTTCAGTGCCCGAACACGAAGAGGTGCCATCCTCTCCTTTCGGCTCAAAGCGTCGGCTACAACATTTGCCTTGCCAGAATGGTAACGAAGTTCACAATCATAGTCTTTCAGCGTCTCGATCCATTGTCGCTGTCTCATGTTCAGTTGTTTCTGATCGAATATGTGTTGGAGGCTTTTGTGGTCGATGAAGATAGTACTTTTAGTTCCATAAAGATAGTGTCTCCACAATTTGAGCGCAAAAACAACGGCTCCAAGTTCGAGATCGTGAGTAGTGTAGTTTCGCTCGTGAATCTTCAGTTGACGAGAAGCATAAGCAATGACCTTCGTTCTTTGCATCAATACGCAACCAAAACCATTTTTTGAGGCATCACAATACACAACGAAGTCGTCACTGCCTTCACGAAGTGATAAGATAAGCGCGGTGGTTAACTTCTGCTTCAAGGTTTGAAATGCTGATTTGTGTTCGGTTTCCCAAATGAACTTCTTCCCTTTGTGAGTCAGCGCGGTCAAAGGACGCGCAATCAGAGAAAAACTTTCAATAAATCTTCGGTAGTAACCAGCGAGACCTAAAAATTGGCGGATATGAGTCGGAGTAGTGGGGGTTTCCCACTTGCTGATAGCTACGATCTTTGTGGGATCAACTTTGATACCTTGATCGCTCACAATATGACCCAGGAATTGGACTTCCTTCAACCAAAACTCACACTTGGAGAATTTGGCATAAAGTTGCTCTTGTCTCAAGAGTTCAAGCACTAGTCGAAGATGTTGCTTATGTTCTTCTTCGCTTTTGGAGTAGATGAGGATATCATCTATGAAGACGATAACGAACTTATCCAGGTATGGCTTGCATACACGATTCATGAGATCCATAAACACGGCAGGTGCATTGGTTAAACCGAATGGCATCACGAGGAACTCATAATAACCATAACGGGTCCTGAATGCAGTTTTCAACACATCACTCTCCTTCACCCTCAACTGGTGATAACCGGATCGTAAATCGATCTTAGGGTAAATGCTTGAGCCTTGCAGTTGATCGAAAAGATCATCAATTCTAGGAAGGGGATACCGATTCTTGATCGTCAACTTGTTCAGCTCACGATAATCGATACACATGCGGAAAGATCTGTCCTTCTTCTTCACAAACAAAACAGGTGCGCCCCAAGGCGAAGAACTTGGTTGGATAAATCCACGGTCTAGCAGTTCTTGTAGTTGGCTCTGCAACTCTTGCATTTCAGAAGGTGCGAGTGGATAAGGTGCGCGATCTACTGGCGCAGCTCCGGACACTAAATCGATCTGAAACTCCACTGCCCTCATTGGCAGTAATCCAGGCAATTCTTCTGGAAAGACATCGGGAAATTCGTTCACAATTCGTACATCATCCACGCTCTTCACCTCGGTCTCTAATGTTTTCACATGTACTAAAACAGCAAGACGTCCTTTCTTCATGATCTTCTGTGCTTTCATGCAACTAATGAGGTTCAGCTTCGAGTTACATCTCTCTTCATAAATAATCAGTGGCTCGCCATCTCTGTGTGGTATACGAATAGCTTTATCTCCACAGATAATGTCGGCCCTTACCTTGGTCAACCAGTCTATACCGACAATCACGTCAAAACTTCCCAATTTGATGGGTATTAAGTCAATCTCAAAATCCACACCAGCTATGTTGATTATACCTCCTCGGCTAATTTAGTCAACTTTCTCAAGTTTTCCATTGGCTACCTCAACAAGCATACTCTCCTTTAAAGGAACTAACGACCAATTTATCTTAGACCAAAAGTGTCTACATACATAACTCCTATCAGCACCAGTATCAAATAGGACAGAAGCTAATAGATTGTTGATAGTGAATATACATGTAACCAAGTCGGGGTTCTCACGGGCATCCCTTGCGTTTAAGTTGAAAGCTCTTCCACGCGCTGTTCCGCCGTCCTTTCTCTTGTTGGGACATTCATTCTTGAAGTGGCCATGTTTTCCATACTCATAGCACTTCCTTGGTCCAGTAGGGTTTGTCTTCACAGTTGGGGTGGTGATCTTGTAGTCTTTGCCAATATGCCCAGTCCTTTTACACTTTTCACAGACCACGTTGCAGTACCCAGTATGATGCTTGTAGCATCTCTTGCACTGCGGGAGACTACCCTTGTAGTTAGGGTTTGAGCTAGGGTTTGGGTTGGGGTTCCTTCCGTCGTTGTTTCCCTTGAAACTTTCATGCCTCTTAGCTAGGTTTTGATCAAAGACCCTTCCCTTGTTGCTGTCCCACTTACGTTTCTCATTACTAGCTCCCGATTCAGATTTCCCCTTTTCTGGTTCTTTGCTGGTAATTTGGTTCATCAGGGTGTGTGCCATGCGCATAGCTTCCGGGACATCAGCTGGTTTTGAAGAGGTGACATTTCCCTGGATGGACTTGGGAAGTCCCCACAAATACTGTTCCATTCGCTTAAATTCCGGGGTAACCATCGTGGGACACATCAAAGCTAGTTCCAAGTACCTTCGGTTATAACCGTCAAGATCGGTTCCCACAACCTTCAACTCCCAAAACTCAGCTTCCATTTTATGAATCTCTGTTCTGGGGCAGTACTCCTCGATCATAGCCCCCTTAAATTCCTCCCACGATGTAGCATAGGCCTCGTCAATACCCTTAGCCTGAGCAAGTGTGTTCCACCAGGTTAAAGCGCCATCCGACAGTGTACAGGAGGCATACTTAGTCTTGTTCATTTCTGAGCAGTTGCTCACACGGAACACAGCTTCCAATTTCTCAAACCACCTCGTCAGTCCAACCGGCCCCTCAATACCACTGAAATTGTGGGGCTTGCAGCTTTGAAATTCCTTATAGGTATACCCGTTATGATTGTGCTAGTTAGCCGGTGGAGCTTGGGGGTTGGCATTTGCAATTGCTGCGGCTATTCGTTCAGTTATCATTTACTCAATCTGTGCTGCTGTGGGCGTTGATCTTCCGTTTGCCATTGATCTTTGAAACAGATATTTTGACTTAAGTCAAAATCCAGCATTCAATAAATAGTAATAAGGTATATGGTAACCAACATGGAATCAACACAACACATGCTAATTAAATAATGCAATTAGATACAGATACCACATAATCATCATATAGTAACGTAAATAGAACACCGTACAGAAATTAAACAACACCAAGTTCCATTCATTAAATTAGAAAGTGACATACATCCGCATACGGTTCGTACAATACATTAGCAAAACATGAAACTACAAATGAGATTACATAATGAAATCTAATACAATAGCCCTATGGTGATGGTGGGTAAAGGATGTCCATCATGTGGGACACCTGGTCCTCGAGCTCAGTTACCCGAACACGGAGGATATGTACTTCCCTCGTCAGTTCCTCGACGACGGGAGATGCTGGTGGGGCAGGCGGTGCAGATGGTGCTGGTGGAACTGGTGGTGCAGACGATGCTGGTGGAGCTATTGGTGCAGACGGTCCTGTACCAGAAGTAGGCGGTGCGTAACGGGAAGCCTTACGCACGAATGGATCGGCAGGGTAAGGCACAACCCGCTTACGGGCGGTAACCCTAACCAACTGTCTGCGTGCATCCACGAACGGTCTACCTCCGTTAACCCCTGGAATAACAGTACCATCGAAACGATATCGCTTCTTCAGCGGGGTAGAGGGCGGCTGCACGGGCGTCTCCTCAGGATCCTCGTAGGAATCCTCCTCGCTGAAGTCATCGAATAATGAGTCGTCTGAATCATCTGAGGGTAGATCTGCTTGACCAGTGGTCATCAGTCTATATCTGCTAGGCGGGATCGGCACGACACGTCCATCAGCAAGGCGTCTGACCCAATGTCCTCGCTCAATACGGAAAGGACCATCCCCATTTTCCCCCGAAATCACAGCGCCACCGGAATGGTGCTGTGGCTCCGGGAGTCCTGGGCGAGGTGGAGCTGGAATCTCCTCTGTGTCCTCGTCTCCGTCTGAGATGATCATCAGGTCAGGTGCGTGGCTACTGTCCCCAGAGGATGAATCGCCAGAGTCACTGAAGGGTACCAATGACGGGATCTGTGAGTCGGCAGCAGTAGCAGGCGAGGTGGCAGATGAATCTGAGTCGCTGTCCAAGTCAATGATAATGGGCGGGATATCCAAAATCTGAACAAGGAAAAATAACTTTTTCCATGTCAGTAAGTCATATAGCAAGCACGTATTAGGCAAAGTAACTACGACAGTCTAGATCATCTATAGCAGTAAATAGCATGGCAATAATAACAAATCCTATAGAAGTATCATGCAATCAAACGCAGATAATAGCATGCAGTAGTGAAAACAAGTAGCAGTATACGGCATATAGCAGTAAAAGTAAGTAGCAGCATGCAGTAAGTTCCGCAGAAACAAGTAACTAGCAAGTTGTAGATTAGTCCTATTAGTGAATCCTACTCGGTCCGGTCTAGACTCACTAATGCAACCTAATTCCCTACAACCAACGCTCTGATACCAAATGTGATGCCCCGTACAAAATTAACGTGTACGGATCATCAACAACAGGATCAGTACAAGGTCAAACACTATATGCTATTTTAAAATAAGTTTGCATTCATAAGAAAGGGTGACGTCATAACCAACGTCATAAGTTTTACAAATGAAAGTAGGCTTCTACGAATAGAAGCAATTAACATAAGTACGAGACCCAATGGTCATTACAAATTCATTGTTTCAAAAGTAACATAGTTGTGAATGCAAGGTAAACGTTTCATGCAGAGACATCTCTAACAAAAGCAGCAGGAGTCTATACAGCAAGACAACTACATCGGAAGCATCAAACCTCTAAGCACCTAAGAAAACATGCTTAAAAACGTCAACACGAATGTTGGTGAGCTATAGTTTAAGTATAACAGTAATGTAAGGTAGGCCACGAGATTTCGGTATTTCAAAACAGTATGAAAAGTATATGTTCAACCGTGGGCACTTGGTAACTAACTTAACGTAATATCACCCCCTAAAAGTACACTTGGCGAGTGCGTAAGTTTACGAAGTATTAAACACCCGTTAAATGGTAGCGCTACTAGCCCGAGTGGGGATGTCAAACCCTATGGATCCATACCTAAGATTCGCGTTCACCGGTTCAAAGACCAATGACTAAACGTTACCAAGCTAAGGGGAAAGTTTATGCCGTTGTATAACCCACACATATATAAAGTTTAAGTACTCGTGCCTAGTATGTAAAATGTAAAAAGCATATGTATTCTCAGTTCTCAAAATAGTTAAAGTAAAAAGGGATGCTATAACTCACAGTGAAAAGTAGTAAAGTTGGTACGAGATAAGTAAGCAAGTAGTTGGTCCGAAAGGTCCTCAACCTAAGTCAAAAGTTACTAAGTCAGTAAATCATTCCCAAAGGTTTAAAAGTACGTAAATTAGGTCTTAAGTATCATCATCATCAACAACATAAGTAAAAAGTAAAGTAAGTTTTCAATCAAGAATAGAGATCGAAACAAAGGCTGACTTCGTTCAGCTGCTACGACCTCTATACAAATCGAAAATATGCGTAGTCAGTGGCTATGGCTCCGTATGTGAGTCCTCCAACCACTGAACATTTTTCAGAACCAAGCTCGTCTTCATTTGACCGTGGCGACAGTTTAAGTGCGAGTAGGTCAGAAATTTCAGCACAACATTATAAAGGTGTAGTGACTTTCGAAAGGCTATAAATCCTAAACCGTAGATCAGATTAAGACGAGTCCTAAACGAAAAGTCATCTACTCGAACCGAAAAATCTGAAAATCAACTTTTACAGTAGCCCAGGTGATTGATCAGACCTCAAAAACAGTAAGCAATGTGCTCTGGTGGGTTCTTGGTGCTTGATGCTCATCACGGTTCTCATCCTTGATGCTTATAGCTTCAAGTGTACAACTCGTTGATGTGTTTGCATCATATTTACCAAGTTTTGACCATAATGACACTAGTGTATGTCTAAGATATGTAGCACAACTCATTTAAGGGTTGTAAGAAGGTTGATGAACCAAAGTTACATCAAGATCTTAGATCCGACACATACATGAGTTCTAATAGTAATATTAAGCTATAAACTTGAATGTAAACTAAATAAACAAGATCTTAAGTTGTAGAACCTAGATCTTAGTTAGATCTTAAAGATCCTAGACTAAAAAGTCTAGATCTAGTGTTCTTAAGTTAAATCCTAAGTTATAGAATTTGGATCTTTACTTTGATAAAACCATAAGTTATGAAACTTAGATTTTAAGCTTGTAGAATGTATTTTAGCTCATAAGCTTTTGTTTACAACAAAATTGGAAGACCATAAGCTATAGAAACTTAGATCTAACATAAGTGTATGAAGTTATAACTAGAAAGTTTAACTTCCATGTTCTTGAACTTACAAAGTTTAAACTTTAGTTTCAAGAAAAATGAGATCAAGTTTAACTAGTAATACTTGACCAAAATTAAATAAATCACGAATTGAAATACTTACAAAAGAAAGAAATAAACTAAAGTTACAATTAATAAGTTCATGTTTGTTTCATACTTAAGAAGATTCAAGTCAAAGCTTGGATCTTAAGAAAGTAAACCTTAAGTTTCTAAAACATGAACACAAGTAAGATCTTAAAGCTTATGAACTTTAGATCCTTATAATACTTCAAGTGTAGAACCATAAACTAACAAGCTTAGATTCTTGTTCTTGACTTCTCATCAAACAAAGGATGGAAGAAGCAAGTTTACATGAAGATACAAACTAGTAAGTTTGATCTTTAACAACAAACAACAACTAGTAAATAACATGATGATGATACTTGGTGATTTTAAAGGAAAAAGAAGAAAGAAAAAATAAAGTTCTTACTTACAATAGAGAGAAAAAGAAAGAGTGAAAGTAGTGTAAGAATGATGTGTGAAAAATGAAGTGTAAACTAGCAAATAAGTAGCAAAAAAAAGAAAAGAAATGGAGCTCACTCCCTCCCTTGTCAAACCGTCAGTTTTGGAGTCAAAAGGGGAAGGTCGAGCTCAACTTTCAAGTATGGGAGGATGGTGAATGCTAGGAAGAGTAATAAGTTAAATGCATGGAAAGTTGGTGCTTGCATGCTTGAACATTTTTGTCTCCTCATTTAACTAATTAATCCTTGTTTAACCTTAAAGAATCATTAGCATAATAGTGGGCTTACTAGTAGTCCATTAAGTGGTGTAGGGTGGGCTTTGATAGTCCAAGTCCATTAACAAAAGCCCATGTATAAGTATGCAACAAATTAATAAAAGCCCAAGTAATTAACTACTTACATTAGTTAATTAGAAATAATTAATAATAATTAATCATAAACATAGATAATATTCGAAATATTATTCGTGAAAAGTGCGCGTCGAAAAGACAAGTCACGTTGTATCCGATAGACTTCTCTTACCAAGGGGTGACACAGATAGTGTACTCTGAATCGGGATTCGCGACTTCCCAATAACAAAGCCAATAACTACGTTCTATTAGTTGGAAAAGTGATTGAGTTCAAAGCATAATCGGAAAGCATTTTGACAACATACACAAGCCATAATATAATTTCGGCATTATAACTGATTACGTCATAACATACACTAAAGATAACTACTCGCTAATCATGGCAACAATATCGCAAAGCATAATAATGGAAGACATTATAAAAAAGACAAGGGATAGAATTACCAGAAGATTAAACGAGTTCTGAATACAAAAGTGACAACTTCAAGACTCCAGACATCTCCTAATACAATCTTCGGCGTTCTTCTCCGGGTACTAGGTTTTCTGCACGGAGTCGAAGACCTTGAAAGTATGACTAATATTGTACAAGAGAGAGAAAGAAGTGAATTGAATTTGTGTTGAAAATGAATGACAAGTGCCCTTTAAATAAGATTGATTTTTGCCTGCAAACGGCTGGCAACCCTTTTGGCAGGCCGTTTGGCCAGCCCGTTTGATGAGGCAGCCCGTTTGCTGAGGCCGTTTGATCTGGTCGTTTGGCAGGCCATTTTTCACACTGGCAGGCCGTTTGGCAAGCCGTTTGGCCTGCTGATTCCCTGGATTGTAACTTGATTTCTTGTCTTTCACCTTTTTCGCTCTAGAGTCTTCGTTTTAGTTCCGATTCTCTTGATTCTTTTTGCATTGTCTTCGTAATCACTTGTTCTTCAATTCTAACCGACGAACTAGGTATTTTGCCAATAAATTTCGAATCTTTCTTGTTTTTGGGCCTTAATACTGGGGTGAAAACGTGACTTTTTAGCCGATATCAGTTGCCAAAGCATATACGACAATTCTTAGGTCTCGCCGGTTATTATAGGAGATTCATTGAGGGATTTTCTACCATTGTCCGACCGTTAACAGCGTTAACTCACAAGGGTAAGAAGTATGTGTGGACTGAGCAACACGAGTCTGCATTTCAATTGTTGAAACAGAAGTTGACTACTGCCCCGATTTTGTCTTTGCCCGAAGGAAATGAAGATTTCGTGATTTATTGCGATACGTCATGACAGGGTTTTGGTTGCGTGTCAATGTAATGGAAGAAAGTAATCGCCTATGGGTCACTGATATGACCGAAATGGACGGTTTTATTCCGCGCGATGTCGTTAGGTCGCGGTTCGTCAGGGCTGGCCACCAAGAGGGGGGGCACTTGTTTTAAATTTATATTCAGCGGGGCCTAAATCGTACTACTCCTCATTATGAGTAAGGTAAGTATGACCTAGAGTCGTATTTTTGAGATATCAGTAGAATCAAACCTATATCTAAAACTTAAGATAATTATAAAGTGCAGGAGTAGTTGGTGATTACCTAATTTTGGGTTTTCTAGATTAAAGTAAAGTAAAGTAAATACGATAAAATTTGTAATTCAGATAAGGCTAAAACAAGTGCATGCTATGATTTCATCAGTTACTTTGCCTGGTATTATGGAATGATGGCTCATGGATAGGCAGTGAACCTGTATTTACTACACTAGTCCTAAACGCCCCTGTCATAAGACATGTCACTGGGTAATACGCTAGGCTTGAAGATTCTGAATAGACAGCAACGTCCCTTACCCCTGACGCCCGTGCAGTCTGACTACATACATACACATTCAGACGGCTCATCCAATTGAGCGACTCGGTTGGGTGACATATTAACATTCCGAAATGGTCTAAACTTTCTTAAGTATAATAGAATACATGGTTTTCCATATCCGAGAGACGTGATGGGTCGCAATGCTTTCGTTATTGATTGGTTTAGAAGATAGTTAGGCCCTTAAAAGAGTTTAACCATAAAGAACACCATGGCCAAGTCAAGCTGACTTCCAGGAAACGTTCGATTATCCTAACGGTCCAATCCTTTATGTGTTCGAACAAATAGTTCCTTAATTAACTAAGAATCCCTCAAGCGGGGTGCAATGCTTGAGACCGCGTTATGGTGAAGTGTACTAGTCAACACTAACCGTGTTCCATGGCCTTACTTAGCAGAGGTACAGCTTACAACAACCGTTGTGCTTCAGCGTGCACGTACGAAGTTTATATGCTTGGTGACTACACTACCATGGTCTAGGACCGACAATGTACTAGGGGTCTAGTCAGATGTTTCACTACGAAAGAGTCCTCAGTCGTAATCTAAAGCTCGGTGGACTTACTACAACCGGTGTGCCCTAGTCAAACTCACATTGTATCCGACAGACTTCTCTTACCAAGGGGTGACACAGATAGTGTACTCTGAATCGGGGTTCCAACTTCCCAATAACAGAGCCAATAACTACGTTCTATTAGTTAGAAAAGCGATTGAGTTCAAAGCATAATCGGAAAGCATTTTAACAACATACACAAGCCATAATATAATTTCGGCATTATAACTGATTACGTCATAACATACACTAAAGATAACTACTCGCTAATCATGGCAACAATATCGTAAAGCATAATAATGGAAGACATTATAAAAAGACAAGGGATAGAATTACCATTAGATTAAACGAGTTTTGAATACAAAAGTGACAACTTCAAGACTCCAGACCGCTCCTAATACAATCTTCGGCGTTCTTCTCCGGGTACTAGGTTTCCCGCACGGAGTCGAAGACTTGAAAGTATGACTAATATTGTACAAGAGAGAGAAAGAAGTGAATTGAAGTGTGTGTTGAAAATGAATGACAAATGCCCTTTAAATAAGCATGATTTTTTCCTGCAAACTGCTGGCAGGCCGTTTGGCAGCCCGTTTGGCAGGCCGTTTGGCCAGCCCGTTTGCTGAGGCAGCCCGTTTGCTGAGGCCGTTTGATCTGGCTGTTTGGCAAGCCGGTTTTCACATTGGCAGGCCGTTTGATAAGCCGTTTGACAAGTCGTTTGGCCTGCTGATTCCCTGGATCGTAACTTGATTTCTTGTCTTTCACCGTTTTCGCTCTAGAATCTTCGTTTTAGCTCCGATTCTCTTGATTCTTTTTGCATCGTCTTCGTAATTACTTGTTCTTCAATTCTGACCTATGAAGTGGGTATTTTGCCTATAAAGTTTGAATCTTTCTTGTTTTTAGGCCTTAATACCGGGGTGAAAACGTGACTTTTTAACCGATATCAAATATCCCACATTTAGACTTTGCTTGTCCTCAAGCAAACTTCTCGTTTTTACTTCAAGAAATCTTTCCAGAGTTTCTTTTCTAATAGCCTAAGCGGTTTGATTTTAATTATAAGAGCGAAAGATAAGGTGAGTCGTCTATCTTAGGGTTGAAACTATCTCTGCAAGCATGCGAGGAGGTTAAATGACTTAGGCTAGCTTTTACGGGTCACTCCAATCACTCAAGTGTTTAGGGTTCCCTATAGATCTAAGAAATGAATTTTCACTCATAGCCTGTCATGTTGTACTCATCGTCATAGGCTTGATAAAGACTCAAATCCTTGCTATTAATGTGAAAACGGTAGTAACCATAGCTTGTAGGTCATTTTTCAGTGATGGAACAGAATTTTGGAGTGGTGGTGAAGTTGTTTTAAGGGATGAAAAGGGTAACATAGTCTCAAAAGACTTTTATTTTAGAAAATTTTAGATAGATAGGAGTGCTGGTATTTTTGAGAAGAACTTTTGAACTATACTTTTTTTTGAAGCGATAGGCGTTTGTGGTCAAGTCCTTCTTCGGCGTTTCTCTTTATAAGTTCTGCTCCCTTTCTCGGAACTTTTTTTTTGGAGATTTCATCTCGAGAACCTTTTTGCCGGTAGACTTTTTCAAGACCTTTGCCGTGATACTTGAGAAGTTTGTAGCATCCGGTTTACGGAAGGAATCTCATTTTCTGGATTTTCGATTGATAGTAAAGATGATGTGGATGAGGTAAAAGAAATGGAAGTGTGAGCGGGTTGTTTTTGACAAATGGCTAGCTCTTCTGATTATAACCGAATCACATTTCGCAACTTGGAAATGCAGATCTAAAGCAAGTTCTGATTCCGAGCACAGACATCGGCACTCTCAATGGAAAATAGCGAAGCATTAAAGATGAATGCTGGTCTTATTTGAGTGTCTCACCATAATCAATTTAGGTCGATAATGCCTAGTCATGCAATGCTCTTTTAGAGATTCGGTTCGCCCTAACAAGATTTCCACCTTACTTAAGCCTTATTTTTATTTACAAACGTTTCAGGTTTTCAAAAGTACTTTTTCAAAAAGGCTTTCTTTTGTTAAAAATTTGAAATTTGGCTTAAAAACTTGGAATCTTTGTAATGGGTTATTTAAATATAGCATAAAAAGGATTATACCATCATCCCACACTTAAACGAACATTGTCCTCAATGTTCCTAGTGTATACCACACTTAGGAGTTTTAGTTGAAGATTTGGGATTATTCGTATAGTGTTCATTTGGGTGTTATCCCACACTTAGTGATAAGCTAGGTTGTGGCATAGTTTGAATCTTGAGTTAGTAGCGAAAAGAAAGAAATACCCCTAGCAGACGCGGTTGCTTGTGACTAGCTTGCTGGCTTGGAGGTTTCGGACTTTATTCATCGGTTCACTTGTCATCCTTTATTCTTCTACTCTACTTTATTACATGGATTGCCTCCCGAGAAGCGCTTTTGTTTAAGGTCATTGGCTCGATCGTAGTGATGCTCTAAAAAGCAAACATTCCTCACTGATGGTTGTGATCTTGGTCTTCTCGAGGGAATGTGAGTCTTGGCAGGTAAATCCTCAAAAAGTACCGGACCAATAGTGGTAGAAGATCTGGTACTTCTTTTAAAGATCTTCTGAATGATAAGTAGTGCGCAGTTTCGGCTCTTGATGAGTCTTGAAGTCCAATGAGAATATGATCCATGGCTCTGCTGGTTGACCCATAAATGTCAATCATAGAGGCAGTGTTGGTGGTGATTGTTTCTCTGATGGGATGCTCATTTCAGAGGTCTTCAAACAATGTTAGAAACTGTATCTTTAGAATCTCGAAGTCTTCGGAATGGTGATCTCCACAGTAAGAGTCTGTAGCTTTGCACAAATTTGTTAAAAGACGAAGCTGAAAAGAAGTGAACAGCAATCCTAATTCGAGCATTAATGTCACTGCCTTTGAGTATATCTCCCGACATCCATATTTAAATGTGAAACTAGGATCTTTGGATTCGTGGAAGATACGTGATATCTGCTTCGTAACATAGGTGGCAATGTTGACTCGATCTGGTTCAAGATGAGAGAACGAATTGTTTCGCCTTACTTCCTCCGTAACAGCGTCTCGTAACTCTTTGATAATCAGATCAGCATGTTGATCAATTACTACGTAAATCACTAGTTTGTCTGGTGTGCTTTCAAAATTATCTCTTTCCAAGAGAGCGAAAAGGCTGTAAATGTCCTCGATCATTTGCAAATCAGAGTGATAAGTCAGGCGTCCGGTGGAAAGATCCATATGATTTCGGATGAGATTCAGTAGTGCTCGTTGGTTTCGTGAGAACGAAAGTGCAGATCCTGCTAAGACATTGAAGACCTTAGAGTAAATGATCTTCTGATCTCGACAGAATCTTATCTCAAGAATAGTGCGAACCACTGAATTGTGCTCTCGTTGCCTTTCTTCTTGGTAGATAAGATCATGAAGAGAATTGATAAAGTCTTGAATGTGTTCTTCTAGGATTTCAACATCATTGTCTTCTCTTCGGAGATAGAGGTTGTGTTCTTCTCGGATAGCCATAATTCGTTATGTTAAGCGTAGCAAAAAATCAATGGTTGATTTTCGGATGGCTTTGAGAATATCTTCAAATTCATCGGTATCATTGATGAAAGTTATCATGTCTATGTGTGTAGATATAACCGGAATTCGATCTGAAGAAGAGTCCATCTCCATTTGATCTGGTTCGATTGGAGAGTGTGAGTTATTCAGAATGTCTTCATGTTGCTCTACCTCGTCATCATCGGTGTATTGTTCTTCTAAGGATGCGCCTGATGAACGGGTTTCTTCAGTATTCCGATTCTCCAGTTTGATACTTGCAGGATCAATTTCTATATCCTTGACCTTAACCTTGTCGGTCTTCTTCTTGAAGCGAATGAATAAACTGTGATCTGCCGTCTCAAGCCTCATTATTTCTTCATGACGCTCAATGCTTGGAGCGGTTATTGTCGCAGTTTCTTTTACGTCTTCCATTTCCTCTTCCTCTTCAGATTCCTCCTCTTCCTCTATTTCTTCGCTGGGATCCTCTTCTTCCATTTCTGGGTCGTCTAAAGACTGTGATTCGACACCCATCTCGATATCATCGACTGGTGGTGAAGACTCGTCATCGGAAGTGATCCGTCTGGTGGAAATAGCAAACATCTTTGCCTGTCCAGAAAGATCGGTTGGTCGGTCAATTTTGAAGGTAACGCTCTCCCATGTGATCGTAAGATCAAAGTTTGATTGTATACATCAATGACGGTCCTAGTCGTATTCATGAAAGGTCTTCCTAACACGATTGGTGTGTGTAGGTCTTCCTTGATATCCATTACTACGAAATTCGTAGGATACAATAATTTATCGACTTTCACCAAGACGTTCTCAACTATGCCCTTAGGATATCGAATTGTGTGATCGGTAAGTTGGATTGTCATTTTGGTTGGTGACAAGTCTCCTAACTCTAATCTCTTATAGAGAGAGTAGGGGATTAGGTTGATACTTGCTCCTAAATCTGCTAGCGCATGAATGGTTCCAGATTGGTAGATTGAACACGGAAAAATGAATCGGCCCGTATCTCCTAGCTTCTGTGGTAGAGAGTTCCTGAGTAATGCAGAGCATTCTTCACTCAGTAGAATTTTGTTAGAGTCTGGTATCCTCTCCTTTGTAGAGAGAAGCCTTCGGATGTATCTCTTCTGGTTGGGGACTTTAGACATAGTGTCCAGGAATCTTCCATCAAGTTTGAAGGAATCAAGCTTGGATGGTTCTTCTTGTAGCCTTCCTGGATAGGGTACATGAACTGGAGTTTCCGGTGTCAGCTTCTGAGTAAATGTTGATTTGTTCTTAAGTGTGACAACCCGAAAATTTCCGACCAAATTTAAACTTAGTCTTTATATGTTTTCGACACGATAAGCAAAGTCTGTAATATTGATTCTCAAACTTTTAGAACTAATGTTATATATTCAGTTAACCTTTGACTATTGACCGACGATTCACGAACATCTATTTGTAAATATATATATATATATATATATATATATATATATATATATATATATATATATATATATATATATATATATATATATATATATATATATATATATATACAATAAGTTGGAATATTAATTATTCGTAAATAACTTGCAATGTGTATTTAAAAACTAATTTATGTATTTTAAATAAAGATATATACATATATATAATTTCAAGTTATTTAGTAAACGATAGCAACATTCGTTTACTGATTCGATTGATATTTAGATAAGTTAACTAAAACGTTTAAGATGAACAAGTAAAAAACTAATTTACTACAGTATTTTCGAATTGCTACAATACCCGAAAAGCTACAGTGTTTTCGAAAATCACTATTTGCTACAGTAAAAATCATTTTGCTACAGTGTTTTCGAAAATCACTATTTGCTACAGTAAAAAATGACTTTGCTACAGTAAAACACTATTTGCTACAGTAAAGCGACTTAGCTACAGTAAATACTATTTACTACAGTACCACTATTTGCTACATTAAACACTATTTGCTACAGTGAAAAAATATGTCGACAAACAAGAAAACAAAACATATTGGGTGCGTACCAGCTGGCCATGCGATTGCATGACAAATGGGCATGAAACCCATGCGATCGCATGAGGTTGATTTTCAGGACAAGTCTATAAAGCTCGTCGATTTCTGGTTGCAGGCACACACACATATTCTTATCTCATTATCTCTGTATTATTATTATTTATATTATTATTATTATTATTATTATTATTATTATTATTATTATTATTATTATTATTATTATTATTATTATTATTATTATTATTATTATTATTATTATTATTATTAAGAAGATTAATAATATTAATCTTATTATTATTAGTATTAGTATTATCAGATATCGTTACCGTTATTATTAGTATTATACATAAAATACTACGACGAGGTCATGAGCGTATTATTTCAAAATGGGTTTTTTCGAGCGGGATAGAACTAAGGAAATTATGGGTTATAGCTAAGGAGGTGATGGGCATGGTTCGGGGGTATTGCTCGTGAGATCAAACTAATGTTTATCATCTCCGTTGCGTCTACGTACTTTCCTACAATATTGAATCACAATATTGATACGTGAGCATTCACATCTTATCTTTTATATATTAATAGTGTATCCATGTCTAGTGCTCGATTATATATGTTTATGCATGCTTGTATGCTTTAATTTGTCGTTAGATAGTTTATGATGAATCGCGAATTTGATACATATGCTACTGATATAAAGTATATGATATGCATGTTTTTAGAAAGTTGGCGAAAAATTATTAACTTTTCATTTAGAAATCGCGTGATTTCGATGAACGGATTAAAAGATATGGTCAACTGAATTATGGTTAACGTTAATTGAAATTATTTTTGAAACTGTAAATTAATATTTAAACAACTTGTCTATGAGATTGATAAATTGGATTTTCAAATATTACTAATCGAGTAAATGAATTTCTATATAAAGCACGTCTCGTTTTGTTGAACAATTGTCAAGGTTTACTGTCTTATCATGTTTTAAAGCTTTATAAACACTATAATCTGATTTTACAAGTATTGGAAAACTATGTGAAATAATAAAATATTTTCTATTTCCATGATAATTCAAATATAATACAGCTCCTGAAATAAATAATATTTTGAGTTTGATAAACTATAAATTCGTTCAATTATCAAGACTTATACTATGCTAATAAACATGTAGAGATTTAAAGATCATATTGGGTCAGGTTAACTTTTGAGATGAATTTTGTTAACTTTTATATGTCGGTCTCGAGCATTAGGATTGTGATACACTATGACCCGACCTAGCTTGTTAGACATGTATTGACCAACATATGTTCTCTAGGTTGAGATCTACGGTTATTTTACATTCTGAGTTTCGATCACATTTCGGTGAATGACCTTATGTGCTGCTAAGGTGAGTTTATAGATCCCCTTTTAAATGCTTTAAATATTTTTGGGCTGAGAATACATGCAATTTATTTTAAACGCAATGGATACAAGTACATACTAAATTCTACACCTAGTTTGAACCAAAAATCCCTTAGCTTTGGTAACTAGTAACTGCCGATTATAAGAACTGGTGGGCGCGAGTAGTTATATATGGATCCATAGGGTTTCACATCCCCGTCTGTTCCAGGTTTAGAAACCCTAGCCTGAACTATAAAACAGACGTATGCTATTTGAGTTTAGTATACGTTGGATTGCGTGTATTGTACATGTTGGTTGCATGTATGTTAAAATAAGGGTACTTATTATAACGTTAAAGTTTAGTTAACAGGGTGCTCAATCTTGTAGAATAATTTGATAAACGTTTCGGATGAAACAACTGAAATCTTGTGATCCACCTTTATATACAGATTATGCGCAACATTAAAACTATGAACTCACCAACCTTTGTGTTGACACTTTTAAGCATGTTTATTCTCAGGTTCCTAGAAGTCTTTCGCTGTTTGCTTATACGTTATACAAGCTATGTGCATGGAGTCATACATGCTTTATTCAAGAAAACTTTGCATTCACAAAATCATCACCATGTATCTTATTTGACTGTATTGTCAACGGATGTATTGTTAGAAACTATTATATACGATGATTGTCTATAAGTATAAATCATCAGACGTTGAAAACCTTGGATTTATATATTCATTTATGGTGAACCTTTTCAAAAGAATGCAATGTTTACAAAATGTATCATATAGAGGTCAAAACCTCACTATGAAATCAATGAATAATGTATTCGTCCAAATGGATTTGGACGGGTCATCACATTAAGCCTGGCTGACCTTCTCCATGGTTCTTCCTATGGGATTATGGAATCCATTTGTTTTGCTTCTTCTATGTGGGGATTTTGGATAGTATTACTTGGCAATCTTTCATGCGATCGGGTTTCAAGGCTTTGTGATAACTGTCCGAGCTGCGTTTCCAGGCTTTTAAGCAGAGCCAATTGGTTTCTCATTAGTATCTCCGTCTGATCTTGCCTGGCTGCAGTTCTCTGATTTAGTTGTTGTTGTTTTTGAATGAATTGAGTCAACTGATCATCAGCTCCGAGAGTGGGGTTAGTTGCTTTCGTAATCTGGGTGGTAGGGGAATTTTCCTCAACTGGGGCACCAGTGAGTGGAAGTGGTTAATCGTAGGTCAATTGAGATTGTTGGGCTAGGTAAGGTGGATAGCGATAGTGAAAAGGTTGATTGCTTCGCTAAAATTGATTAACCCTAGGTTGTTGATTGAATCCGGGATTTGATGGACGAGCTGGGTATTGAACGTAACAGACCGAACCGTCGTGGTTTTTGTACTCAACTTGATATTCTTCAGTGGGTTGTGGGTTGGTACAATTTACACAAGCCTGAGCTTGGTTGACCTGCTGCGGTTGCGTCTTCAATTCTTCGAGTTGTTTAGCAAGAGATTCCATCTTATCTGTGAGGGACTTAATGGCCTCCGTTTGATTGTTGAGTGCAGAGAGTGGGGTAGATGATGAAGTTGTTTCACCACTGTTCTAGTCATGATGATGCATTGTCATGTTCTCGAGCAACTCCCATGCTTCCTCTGCGGTTTGGTTCATCAGATTCCCTTGAGCTGCTGCATCGATCGTTGTCCTATGATTTATCGTAAGACCATTGTAGAAGGTACAGATTTGGGCTGACCGTTCTAGCTGGTGATTAGGGCATTTCTTCAGCAGAGTTTTGAATCGCTCCCATGCAGTGTAAAGAGATTCATCATAACTTTGTTTGAAGTTAATGATGTCATTCTTCAGCTTGGTTTGTTTAGAAGGAGGGAAATATTTGTTTAGGAATTTAGTAGCCATCTCCGTCCGCCATCTCCATCCACGACGTGATGGAATCTTTTTCCAATCCTTCGAACCAGGTTTGAGCATGATGAGTGAGAGAATAGGGGAACAAGTATAGTCGGACTATATCTTGTCCTATCCCTGGCTGCTTGTAGGAGTTCGAAAGAGATATAAATTTATCAAGGTGATAATTAGGATCGTCATTCGGTAATCCATGAAACTGACAGCTGTTCTGAATGAGCTGGATGATGTGATGTTTTAACTCGAACGAGTGTCCTTGAATCTCTGGAAATATGATCGGTCCTCCTCGACCTTCAATCGAGGGTTTAGTTTTTTCTGCTAAAGTAACGAGTAATGCCATTCGATTTCTGATTCGTGCTTCCTTGCGTGCTTTAGAGATTATGGCGTCTGGATCAGGTACGAATAACAATGGCCCTGGTCTAGATCGGGTTTGGGTCATACACTGGGTATGCCTCTTTTTGTTTTTTTAATTTTTATACAGATAAACTAAGTTCCTAATTTAATCTAAGGTAAGCTAATCTAAAGTAGTCTAAGGTATTCTGAATAGACAGCAACATCCCTTACCCCCGATGCCCGTGCAGTCTGACTACAGGCATACACGTTCAGACGGCTCATCCAATTGAGCGACTCGGTTGGGTGACGTATTAATATTCCGAAATGGTCTAAACTTTCTTAAGCATAATAGAATACATGGTTTTCCATATCCGAAAGACGTGATGGGTCGCAATGCTTTCATTAATGATTGGTTTAGCAGATAGTTGGGCCCTTAAAAGAGTTTAACCATAAAGAACACCATGGCCAAGTCAAGCTGACTTCCAGGAAACGTTCGATTATCCTAACGGTCCAATCCTTGGGCCCTTAAAAGAGTTTAACCATAAAGAACACCATGGCCAAGTCAAGCTGACTTCCAGGAAACGTTCGATTATCCTAACGGTCCAATCATTTATGTGTTCGAACAAACAGTTCCTTAATTAACTAAGAATCCCTCAAATGGGGTGCAATGCTTGAGACCGCATTATGGTGAAGTGTACTAGTCAACACTAATCGTGTTCCATGGCCTTACTTAGCGGAGGTACAGCTTACAACAACTGTTGTGCTTCAGCGTGCACATACGAAGTTTATATGCTTGGTGGCTACACTAGCATGGTCTAGAACTGACAATGTACTAGGGGTCTAGTCAGATGTTTCACTACAAAAGACTCAGTTGAAATCCAAGGATTGGTGGACTTACTACAACCGGTGTACCTCAGTCAAACTCACGTTGTATCCGATAGATTTCTCTTACCAAGGGGTGACACAGATAGTGAACTCTGAATCGGGGTTCGCGACTTCCCAATAACAGAGCCAATAACTACGTTCTATTAGTTGGAAAAGCGATTGAGTTCAAAGCATAATCGGAAAGCATTTTGACAACATACACAAGCCATAATATAATTTCGGCATTATAACTGATTACGTCATAACATACACTAAAGATAACTACTCGCTAATCATGGAAACAATATCGCAAAGCATAATAATGGAAGACATTATAAAAAAGACAAGGGATAGAATTACCAGTAGATTAAACGAGTTCTGAATACAAAAGTGACAACTTCAAGACTCCAGACCGCTCCTAATACAATCTTCGGCATTCTTCTCCGGGTACTAGGTTTCCCACACGGAGTCGAAGACCTTGAAAGTATGACTAACATTGTACAAGATAGAGAAAGAAGTGATTGAAGTGTGTGTTGAAAATGAATGACAAGTGCCCTTTAAATAAGCTTGATTTTATCCTGCAAACGGCTGGCAGCCCGTTTGGCCAGCCCGTTTGCTGAGGCCATTTGATTTAGTCGTTTGGCAGGCCGTTTTTCACATTGGGAGGCCGTTTAGCAAGCCGTTTGGCCTGCTGATTCCCTGGATCGTAACTTGATTTCTTGTCTTTCACCGTTTTCGCTCTAGAATCTTCGTTTTAGCTCCGATTCTCTTGATTCTTTTTGCATCGTCTTCGTAATCACTTGTTCTTTAATTCTAATCGATGAAGTAGGTATTTTGCCCATAATGTTCAAATCTTTCTTGTTTTTAAGCCTTAATACCGGGGTGGAAACCTGACTTTTTAGCTGATATCAGTTGCCAACGCATATACGACAATTCTTAGGTCTCGCCGGTTATTATAGGAGATTCATTGAGGTATTTTCTACCATTGCCCAACCGTTAACAGCGTTGACTCACAAGGGTAAGAAGTATGTGTGGACTGAGCAACACGAGTCTGCATTTCAATTGTTGAAACAGAAGTTGACTACTGCCCCGATTTTGACTTTGCCCGAAGGAAATGAAGATTTCGTGAATTATTGCGATGCATCGCGACAGGGTTTTGGTTGCTTGTCAATGTAACGGAAGAAAGTAATCTCCTATGGGTCACTGATATGACCGAAACGGACGGTTTTATTTTGCGATGTCATTAGGTCGCGGCGCGTCATGGCCGACCACCAAGAGGGGGGACACTTGTTTTAAATTTATATTTAGTGGGGCCTAAATCGTACTACTCATTATTATGAGTAAGGGAAGTATGACCTAGAGTCGTATTTTTGAGATATCTGTAGAATCGAACCTATATCTAAAACTTAAGATAATTATAAAGTGCAGGAGTAGTTGGTGATTACCTAATTTTGGGTTTTCTAGATTAAAGTAAAGTAAAGTAAATACGATAAAATTTGTAATTCAGATAAGGCTAAAACAAGTGCATGCTATGATTTCATCAGTTACTTTGCCTGGTATTATGGAATGATGGCTCATGGATAGGCAGTGTCCCTGTATTTACTACACTAGTCCTAAACGCCCCTGTCATAAGACATGTTACTGGGTAATGTGCTAGGCTTGAAGATTCTGAATAGACAGCAACGTCCCTTACCCTCGACACCCGTGCAGTCTGACTACAGGCATACACGTTCAGACGGCTCATCCAATTGAGCGACTCGGTTGGGTGACGTATTAACATTCCAAAATGGTCTAAAATTTCTTAAGTATAATAGAATACATGGTTTTCCATATCCGTGAGACGTGATTGGTCGCAATGCTTTTGTTAATGATTGGTTTAGAAGATAGTTAGGTCCTTAAAAGAGTTTAACCATAAATAATACCCTGGCCAAGTCAAGCTGACTTCCAGAAAACGTTCGGTTATCCTAACGGTCCAATCCTTTATGTGTTTGAACAAACAGTTCCTTAATTAACTAAGAATCCCTCAAGCGGGGTGCAATGCTTTAGACCGCGTTATGGTGAAGTGTACTAGTTAACACTAACCGTGTTCCATGGCCTTACTTAGCAGGTGGTACAGCTTACAACATCCGTTGTGCTTCAGCGTGCACGTACGAAGTTAATATGCTTGGTGACTACACTACCATGGTCTAGGATCGACAATGTACTAGGGGTCTAGTCAGATGTTTCACTACGAAAGAGTCCTCAGTCGGAATCCAAAGCTCGGTGGACTTACTACAACTGGTGTGCCCCAGTCAAACTCATGGTGTATCCGACAGACTTCTCTTACCAAGGGGTGACACAGATAGTGTACTCTGAATCAGGGTTCGCGACTTCCCAATAACAGAGCCAATAACTACATTCTATTAGTTGGAAAAGCGATTGAGTTCAAAGTATAATTGGAAAGCATTTTAACAACATACACAAGCCATAATATAATTTTGGCATTATAACTGATTACGTCATAACATACACTAAAGATAACTACTCGCTAATCATGGCAACAATATCGTAAAGCATAATAATGGAAGACATTATAAAAAGACAAGGGATAGAATTACCAGTAGATTAAACAAGTTCTGAATACAAAAGTGACAACTTCAAGACTCCATACCGCTCCTAATACAATTTTTGGCGTTCTTCTCCAGGTACTAGGTTTCCTGCACGGAGTCGAAGACCTTGAAAGTATGACTAATATTGTACAAGAGAGAAAAAGAAGTGAATTGAAGTGTGTGTTGAAAATGAATGACAAGTGCCCTTTAAATTAGCTTAATTTTTGCCTGCAAACGACTGGCAGGCCGTTTGGCAGGCCGTTTGGCCAGCCCGTTTGCTGAGGCAGCCCGTTTGATCTGGCCATTTGGCAGGCCGTTTTTCATATTGGCAGGCCATTTGGTAAGCCGTTTGGCCTGCTGATTCCCTGGATCGTAACTTGATTTCTTGTCTTTCACCGTTTTCGCTCTAGAATCTTCGTTTTAGCTCTGATTCTCTTGATTATTTTTGCATTGTCTTCGTAATTACTTGTTCTTCAATTCTAATCGACGAAGTGGATATGTTGCCGATAAAGTTTGAATCTTTCTTGTTTTTGGGCCTTAATACCGGGGTAAAAACGTGACTTTTTAGCCGATATCAGTCATGACAGTTAAAAGTACATGAACAGAATTACATGACTCACGATTTAGAACTTGGTGCTGTGGTATTTGCACTGAAGATGTTGAGACATTACTTGTATGGTACTAAGTTCACTGTTTTCACCGATCACAAGAGCCTACAGCATATTTTCGACTCGAAACAGCTCAACATGAGGCAGAGACATTGGATAGAGCTACTGAATGACTACGACTGCGAGATTTGCTATCATCCTGTCAAGGCTAATGTGGTTGCAGATGCCTTGAGCCGGAAGGAATAGGTTAAACCTCTCCGAGTTAGAGCATTGAACATGACAGTCCGAACGAACCTTACTTCTCAGAGACGCGATGCACAACTAGAGGCATTGAATGAAGAGAACATTGCTACTGAGTCACTTCGAGGAATCTATAAGAAGTTTGTTATTCGAGAAGATGGCACCCGATACTTCTTAGATAGAATTTGGGTACCGAGATTTGGTGGATTAAGGGAACTAGTGCTTGGGTCAAAACATGTAAGTTGGCAGGGACACGCTAACCCTGTGTGCCGTAGCACCTACCAATCCCACCCCGAAAGAGACCTGTGCCGGAAAAGTACCTCCTCCCAGTACCCACAATGACGGCAAGGTGATCTTTACCCCAGCTAGCTAGACCCCCGAAAGCACTTCACAAATTTCCCCCCGGAGGGAGAAATAATTCCATGTGGGGCACCCAGACTGAGAATCGAACTTGCGCCTTTCTTGGGTCAAAGCTTCCCCCACTGTGGGCCCAGGGATCAAAGGCATCGGGTACCACTGAGCCATAAGCTCGTTGGTGAACTAGTGCTAGATGAGGCACACAAGACAAGGTATTCTACTCACCCTGGATCTGACAAGATGTATCAAGATCTTAAGGCACTGTACTGGTGGCCTAACATGAAAGCTGACATCGCTACCTATGTTGGTAAGTGCTTGACTTGCGCTAAGGTCAAGGCTGAGCATCAGAAACCGTCAGGACTGCTGACACAGCCAGAGATTCCCCATTGGAAGTGGGAAAATATTACTATGGATTTCATTACTAAGTTGCCCAAGACTGTGGGAGGTTATGATACGATTTGGGTTATCATTGATCATCTCACAAAGTCAGCTCTTTTTCTACCGATTAAGGAGACGGATAAGATGGAGAAGTTGGCACAGATCTATATAAAAGGAAGTAGTTTCTCGACATGGAGTGCCGATATCCATTATTTTCGACAGAGACAACAGATTTACATCTAGATGCTGGCAAGCTTTGCAAGATGCCATGGGAACCCGTTTAGATATGAGTACCGCGTATCACCTGCAAACTGATGGACAAAGCGAGAGAACCATCCAAACACTAGAAAACATGTTGAGGGCATGTGTTATTGATTTCAAAAATGGATGGGATAGACATCTACCGTTAGTAGAATTCTCATATAACAATAGTTATCACGCAAGTATTAAGGCAGTGCCTTTTGAAGTACTGTATAGCAGGAAGTGCAGATCACCTGTATGTTGGACTAAGTTAGGAAATAGTCAATTGACTGGTCCTGAGATTATACACAAAACAACTAAGAAGATCGCGCAGATACAAGAGAGACTGAAAACGGCGCGAAGTCGTCAAAAGAGTTACGCCGACGTCAGAAGGCGAGATTTGGAATTTCAGGTTGGAGATAAAGTTATGCTCCAAGTATCACCCTGGAAGGGTGTAGTGCATTTTGGTAAGCGAGCCAAGCTAAGTCCGAGATATCTTAGACCGTTTGAGATTACGGAAAGAATTGGACTGGTAGCGTACAGATTGAAACTACCGCAAGAACTTAACGAAATTCATGACACTTTCCAGGCTTCTAACTTGAAGAAATGCTTATTGGATGAAAGTTTAGTAATTCCTTTGGAAGAGATACAGGTTGACCCTAAGCTTCATTTTGTTGAAGAACCTGTTGAGATTATGGGTTGCGAGGTCAAGCAGTTAAAGTAAAGCAGAATCCCGATAGTTAAAGTTCGATGGAACGCCCGTAGAGGACCAGAATTCACGTGGGAGCGTGAAGATCATATGAGACTAAAGTATCCGCAACTATTTCCCGAGGAGACTAATACGGCGGATGTGACGACCCGGAAATTTACAACCAAATTTAAACTTAATCTTTATATGATTTCGATACGATAAGCAAAGCCTGTAAAGTTGAGTCTCAAAAAATTTTGAACTATTTTCATACATTCAATTGACCTTCGATAATTTCCGACGATTCACGAACAATTATTTGTAATTAAATACAATTAGATTTGAATATATATATATATATATATATATATATATATATATATATATATATATATATATATATATATATATATATATATATAATAAATTGAAATAATATAAGATTCAATTATTAGAAATAATTATGTAAAATAAAATAAGAATATGATATTATGATAATTATTAAAACATATCTTATTATATAAATAAAGTATATTCAATATATTTTGTGATTCCAAATTTATTTAGTAAACGACAGTAGCACTCATCTGTCATTCGTTCGATATTAAACAAGTTAAAAACAAACTTATATGATTTTAAAATAAGCGATGATTCGAAAATGAGTTCTATATATTTTAGGCTTACTAAAAATGTATTTAGGATCTAGTTATTAAATTTTAACACTTTTTATATTTTACCCAGAATTGAGAGGGACGGTTGATGTAATTTTTATTTGATAAATTAATGATCGAATTTTATACCATAATGACTGAAATAAATAAAGATACTTAATTTAAAAATTTGGGATTTTTCTAAAAGACTTTTGTCCGCCACTAATTAACAACGCATCACGAAATAATACCCATAATAAGTGTCGGCATATGAATACAAGTGATGGCTTCACTATTTAATAAAGGTTGATCTCCACTGCACGTTTTTGTTTTCCTCATTCAAGATATTTCTATTACATATATTTATATAGAGAACTAACACCATAATGAATCCAACATCTCTTTCGCGTATATATTCATTGAACCATCGATACTACCAAGAACCTCCAACCATCACCACACCTATTGAAGTCATTAGTCGATTACTATCATAATCAAACCATCAAATATATCTATTTTACCATCACCTCCGGCTCACAAAACCATCAATCGATATACCTTATCTTTGTTCCTGTTTACGGTTACCAACACAAAAACCATAACTCTTTGTGACTTGCTGCTGCTATGTTCGTTTCAACCTACAACTAAACTGAACCCCTCATGTTTGATGCTGCCACGACTGCTTATAGAACTTGTTGATCGGTTGAAACAAAACACCACATATCCACCACCCGAACCATAATAAGAATACCTCTTGCAAGTCCATCATACTGTTTGTTTCGGTTTTTGTATCGACCAAGACCCAAAACCCATCTTGTTTGTGAAGATACCAACCCAAACCACCACTATTAAACTATCATCCAAAACCCACTTAGGAGGGGACTATTCCAGCTACTGCTCAATTCTTATGTTCCTACTTCTAAATTCTGTTTCCTAATCGCTGTCACCTACTCATCCTTCTTGCTCCTGGTTTCGAATCATAACAAACCTACAAACTCATATCACACCCATCGAACACCATTAACCCGTCATCGTCTTCGTTATTGTCCTTTCTCTGTTATACGAGCTAGCATGATTTTGTTTACAGGTAACCATCACTCTTTCATACTCATCACCGTAGACCATCTCTTTCCCTCTCTTCTCTCTCTCTATATAAACCTCACTCTCTCTGTCCTATTTTGATCATGAAACAATCACAGTGAACCCTCATGTTGCTGCAATGTTTTCTGTTTTCTATCCGAACCGAACCCAAACAAACAACGACTAACTGCTAAGATATATTTTTTTACTCGTTTATATTACTATCGCAATTAGTGTGATATTTTGAAGACCCTCATGCACAACCCCACATACAATTATATTGTCTCTAGATTCTGTACCCGCAAAGTTTATTAGAGTATGGGACCCAAACTAATTGAATTCTAATCGTGGGCTACATGAGGATTCTTTTCTTTTTCTCGATGGCAGACAAACCCCACTCACCACTTCATGATTTCAAGGTTTAATATTGATAATAGGTAGTTAAACTGAAAACATAAGCGATCTAGTAATGGACCGAGAGAGTTAGTTAGTTGCTGGGTAGTATTAATCATTGGGCCGTATTACATTTTCTTGCCATTGGACCGAGTGAGGCAAAATGGGTAGATATGATTCTGCTTTTAACTTGGGCCGCATGTTATATTTTTTATTTGGGCCAAAACCTATTCTTTGCTCAAGTGGGCTGAAGAGTTTACACTAATTGGACTGAATGAAATTTGGGCTAGATCATAGAATTGGTGATGAGTTGGATTAGATAATACATGATAATGATAATCGATGATATGATGGATGATGATGGATGACTCATTATTGATTAGGAAAATAAAGATGATGAAATGATTTTTGTTACGGGTAGAATGATAATAATGATGTGATGACGAGAGAATGATGATGATCGGGTTAGCGGGACGTCGCGGGTTCAAACTCGGACTTGGGCATTTTTTTTAGGACTACTCCTTTGAGGTAGTTATTTATCTATTCATTTATTAATATTATCATCTTATTATCATTATTATTATTATTATTATTATTATTATTATTATTATTATTATTATTATTATTATTATTATTATTATTATTATTATTATTATTATTATTATTATTATTAACATATAACATTTTATTATCATTATTTTAGTATTATTATAATTATTATTTTAACAAACAAAAGATACTTATATAAAAATATATTTTACTACATATATCATGACTATATTAATATTACATGCTATTTTCTTTAAAATGTTATTATCTATAATTATCTAACATTAATTAATTCACATAGCATATATAAATATATTTTGGGTATATATAATCATATAGGTAAATATTAACTTTAAAACATTATATAATATTTGTAATAAATAATATACATTAAAATACTTTAATAAGAATTTAATATATAATATACATAAAATAGTTATAATTAAATTATTTAGTAATATAACTTAATATTTATTTATTTGATTACAAGTATATATGTTAATATACACATCAATGATATAGGTTCGTGAATCCGAGGCCAACCTTGCACTTGCTCAGTGCCATCATATGCATAATTGCTACGAAATACAGTATAGTGAGTTTCATTTGCTCCCTTTTACTCTTTACATTTTTGGGACTGAGAATACATGCGCTGTTTTGATAACTGTTTTATTAAATGCTTTTGAGATACATATTTTTGAACTGAGAATACATGAACTGCTTCTATAAACGTTTGACGAAATAGACACAAATATTCAAAACTACATTCTATGATAGAATTATTTGGATTCAGAGGTTCGACTTATATAAAGATTGTATTATCGACCATCGGTGAGATGATTTCGTCATTGCACTAAGCGTTAGGTACCGATATGGTTCGATTTAGTAGTTAGTAATGGTGAGATTATTTTGCATTGCACTACGCACTAGCTACCATTTTAACTACCCTCGGTGAGATTATTTTGCATTGCACTACGCACTAGCTACCGTTGTAAAATTTTATTGTATTAACTACCACGGTGAGATGATTTTGTCATTGCACTATGCATTAGCTACCGTTGGTGAGTTGTTTGAAAGGTTCCGGTGTTCTTCATATGAATGATTTTATAGCAGGAGTAGACTTGCACAGATTGTTTTCTAAATATGAGTATCTTGTAGTCTATTATATAATTGGAAATGATTGATTATAATAAACTAATGAACTCACCAACCTTTTGGTTGACACTTTAAAGCATGTTTATTCTCATGTATTAAAGAAATCTTTCGCTCTGCATTAACTCATTTTAAGGATATTACTTGGAGTCATTCATGGCATATTTCAAAAGACGTTGCATTTGAGTTGTTGAGTTCATCAAGATTATTATTAAGTCAATTATAGTTGGATATATTATGAAATGGTATGCATGCCATCAACTTTCGATGAAATGAAAGTTTGTCTTTTAAAAACGAATGCAATGTTTGTAAAATGTATGATATAGAGGTCAAATACCTCGCAATGAAATCAACTATTGTGAATCATTTATAATCGTTATGAACGGGTCCTTTCAGTTGGTATCAGAGCAGTGGTCTTAGCGAACCAGGTCTTGCATTAGTGTGTCTAACTGATAGTTGTTTAGATGCATTAGTGGGTCTGGACTTCGACCGTGTCTACATGTCAAAAGTTTTGCTTATCATTTCGTGTCGAAAATTACCTGCTTATCATTCTTAGGGAATCACTTGCTTATCATCTTAAGTCTAGATACGTCTTACTGCATTTAGTGCATCGATAGTGTATAGAGAAAATTCATTTCTTAGCGTATCTGTTACTGTAGACTTTTCCTGACAGCTTCCGTAGATTCCTCCGTAACTTATGGGATTTTAGTATTATATATGCATATGTAAATCATGTATTGCAGGGTACTAATCTACATCCTATAATCTATTTCATATCGAAAATTTTTCATCTGATCGTACGAGATGGATCCCTCCACCAGTTCAAATTCCTCGGATTTCGACAACTATTCCGATATGGATTTCCACACGAGCTCCGACCGCAGTATAACCGGAATGGATCAACTAATTAGTCATCTTCAGTTCTGGATGAATTGGGGATGAGTTCATAGTTGACTTAATCAACGGAAATGAGAAGAAGGCAATTCCTTTCCACCTAACAAATTTCCTTCTTGGCGGTGAACCTGAAGCACTCATCGGCGAACCAATCCGAAACACCATATTCACCCTCATTGCCAGGATATCTCACAACGATTATATGATATTCCAAATTCTGAACCTTATTCATCCGCTTATTCCAACCGCCAATCATCCGGGAGTAATAGAAGAAGTCAACGAACTTCGCGCTCGAATAATCAATTTGGAGAATATGGTGCAAAACTTACCAGCTTCAACAACACCACCGGCACCAACAGTACCATCAATAAACAGCACCAGTACCATCAACAATCCATGCCTCAACATCTCATTCTGTACCTCGAGTATAATCATCGTTCTACGTATCGTTCAACATCAATTATCTTCGTTCTTCATGGTGATTATGAAATCTCTAATGTTTTAGAGATTATGTATTCTAGTTCTAACGGGAAATCAAATGAGATTAATATCATATTAACTCATTAAATCCATGATTACATCTGAAGAAAATATATATGTAAGTATATTTTCATAAAGATTGTAATTAAAAATTCTTTCGTACAAACTGTTAATGGTGAAAATATTTTAACGGGTAGGTAATACCCAAGGAATATTTAGATTTCACATTAATAAGTTACACTGTACATTCTTCGAATCTGATTCAACAGTCATTTACTATCCTACTTACATCCACAAGATATACGAATCCGTTCACCACAAAATAACCATTTTCATTCAATTTCATATTTGAATTTTGACTTACCAGAATTCAACAAGTGGCATAATGAAGAAAACATTGGACAAAAATAAAATTTGTTAAAAACAAACAAATTAACTATGAGGAATTTTGTTAAGAATCCACGCTAACAAAATCCTAGCTAACTGTTCCTAGTTAACTGTTAATTTCGTATTACATTTTATTTATCGCAATTATAATTCTCGCAATTTTATTTATCGTCATTTAATTTCTGTTATTTATTTTACGCACTTTAAATATCGTCGTATAAATCGAGACACATATACAATGTTTTGATATATCATATTGACGTCATCTATATATATATATATTATTTGGAATAACCATAGACACTCTATATGCTGTAATGCTTGAGTTCGCTATACAGGGTTGAGGTTGATTCTTAAATAATATATATACTTTGAGTTGTGATCAAGTCTGAGACTTGTATACAATGGGTCACGACACGTATTAATTAATTCGAATATTATATATTAAACTATATATGAATTATTGAACTACTAACTGTGGACTACTAACATTGGACAATTAAAATGATTTAAAATATTGATTATAACATATGAAACTAAGCATTTCTACAAGTTTGCCACTTGATTTCATCTTAAACCTCATTTGTATCTTGACGATTACAATCTGCGTTCAAACCTTTCATGATTCTTGAAAACATCTCAATCGAGAGGATGAACCAACCGCACTTCATCTACGGAAGAAAAGATTGATGCATATAGTTATGCACCTGAAAACACTCGGAACTTGAGTAAACATTTAACTCGTATCTATGTTAGCTCCTTTGGCATTATTATTACCGAAAATAACTTTGCAATTCCTTTTCAAATTAGCCAATTTTGTCACAGCTCCATCAAATCAACATCGACCTTTCATTTGAAAAAGTCTTATTATAACCTAGATATATAAGTTGCCCTTCGTCATTGTTACCAGGGAACCGTTTATATTCCACCACAATAGCAGTAAACTTACCAGCAACCGTATTGATTTAACACTTTCCGAAAAATCATTATATTTATCGAAACCCTATCCGCATCTTATAACGAGAATTGTCATACCAATTACCGAGAACTAGCAATCAGTATTTTGAAATCTCGCAGCGTTTTCACTTCAACAGTTATATGTATACACATAACATTTATCTCTTAGAATTATGATCCTCCATTCTGAAATTCTGAAAAGCACCCAGTCTGCGAATCAATACTCGAAATGTTGAAAAAGCTGAATGAAGCAGCAAAAACTGTAAACGACCTTAACAATCAAAAGTTTGATGATAAAGAATAGTATGTTGGTAAAGCTCAGAAAAAGAGAAGGTTTGGAACTGGGAAAACGGATTGAGCAGAACATGAAGGAGGCTGTGGACAAATCACAAAGACTAAACCTGTCTTCAAAGAATCCAAATGATTCAGTACCGCTGAAGTGATTAACGAATATCTTGTTCATAACTCTAAACCTTTACGGACAAATCTTCATCATCGTTCATCGATATTAGAAATTCTAAGATATCATCGTATCTTTCATTATAAATATCCTCCATATTTCTGAAGATATTTTCATAACTATTTTTATCTGAAATCTTTTATCTCTTAGTGATATCAGTGTTACATCAGAAAGGAACTGTTTTAGTTTCTAAATTCTGAAACCTTCGAGTTTAAAGTATGAATGTTTTTGAAGTAATGTTAGGAACTGAAGCATGAGTTAGTATAATATAATGACACTTGATCAACGTGATTATATTACAGTAAGTCATGCTGAGTTTCTAATGGAACGTGATGATTTACAGACCATAACGTCATAATGTGCCATGTTACACGACTCTTACATTCTATCTAATCTTTAAACATATCAAGAACATATATTCTAGATAGTTCTATCTTTCATGATTCTGGTAATTTACCAAATCAAATCATGCTATTACCATTCCTCCCTGCTTAAAATCTTAATTAGGATTCATTCGAAACTTCATACTTACGAATTCTGAACCATTATTCGCTTAACTTGAAGTCGGGAAGAGGAAAACAACAACATCAAGCTCCGAAATATAAGGGAGAATATAAAGCCCGATAACCACACATAAATTACAAACCGTGTATATCAATGTTTATCGCAACATAAAGACACGGGAGAATTAAAAACACTATAATCCCAAGGGCGAAGTAGAAGTAAACAGATTCCTCTGGTGGAAGTCGGAAAAGGAGAATGATTGTTGCGATAGTCAGGATAAGGACAAGGATCAGAACTGGATTAAGCATTTTCACAATCTTTTAAATTTGGGAATTGGGTATAGGAGTGGTAAAAGTAATGGAACGGAAGAAGTTAATTTATGGTGAAATATCTGATAAAGAAATCAAGGCAGATTTTCGCATTTAATTAGAGAGATCTTAATTTCCTGAATTTCTGAAAAATCAAATCTTATATAGATTTCGAAGATTTTCTCTAAATCCCTTGAACTCCGGAAATCAATCATGTCAATGTCAAAAGATATGACAAGACTTTATTTTCTCATTTCGTTCTTTTGTGATAGCTTCACTTATACTCTTCGCGTACTCGAATTGTTTTATCCATATTACTCAATGATGATAAAACTCTAATTTTCAACTCATATGAGTCATGAAAACATTTTTATTGTTAGCCATGACGACCTCAATCAAATTTCGAGACGAAATTTCTTTAAAGGGTAGGTACTGTGACAACTCGGAAATTTCCGACCAAATTTAAACTTAATCTTTATATGATTGCGATACGATAAGCAAAGCCTGTAAAGTTGAGTCTCAAAAAATTTTGAAATGTTTTCATACATTCAATTGACCTTCGACAATTTCCGACGATTCACGAACAATTATTTGTAATTAAATACATATAGATTTGAATATATATATATATATATATATATATATATATATATATATATATATATATATATATATATATATATATATATATATATATATATATATATATATATATATATATATATATATATATATATGTATATGTATATGTATGTATATGTATTTATAATAAATTGAAATAATATAAGATTCAATTATTAGAAATAATTATGTAAAATAAAATAAGAATATGATATTATGATAATTATTAAAACATATCTTATTATATAAATAATGTATATTCAATATATTTTGTGATTTCGAATTTATTTAGTAAACGACATTAGCAATCATCTGTCATTCGTTCGATATTAAACAAGTTAAAAACAAACTTATATGATTTTAAAATAAGTGATGATTCGAAAATGAGTTCTATATATTTTAGGCTTACTAAAAATGTATTTAGGATCTAGTTATTAAATTTTAACACTTTTTATATTTTACCCAGAATTGAGAGGGACGGTTGATGTGATTTTTATTTGATAAATTAATGATCGAATTTTATACCATAATGACTGAAATAAATAAAGATACTTAATTTAAAAATTTGGGATTTTTCTTAAAGAGTTTTGTCCGCCACTAATTAACAATGCAGCGCGAAATAATACCCATAATAAGTGTCGGCATATGAATACAAGTGATGGCTTCACTATTTAATAAAGGTTGATCTCCACTGCACGTTTTTGTTTTCCTCATTCAAGATATTTCTATTATATATATTTATATAGAGAACTAACACCATAATGAATCCAACATCTCTTTCGCGTATATATTCATTGAACCATCGGTACTACCAAGAACCTCCAACCATCACCACACCTATTAAAGTCATTAGCGGATTACTACCATAATCAAACCATCAAATATATCTATTTTACCATTACCTCCGGCTCACAAAACCATCAATCGAACTACCTTATCTTTGTTCATGTTTACTGTTACCAACACAAAAACCATAACTCTTTGTGACTTGCTGCTGCTACGTTCATTTCAACCTACAACTAAATCGAACCCCTCATGTATGATGCTGCCACGACTGCTTATAGAACTTGTTGATCGGTTGAAACAAAACACCACATATCCACCACCCGAACCATAATAAGAATACCTCTTGCAAGTCCATCATACTGTTTGTTTCGGTTTTTGTTTCGACCAAGACCCAAAACCCATCTTGTTTGTGAAGATACCAACCCAACCACCACTATTAAACTATCATCCAAAACCCACTTAGGAGGCGACTATTCCAGCTACTGCTCAATCCTTATGTTCCTACTTCTATATTCTGTTTCCTAATCGATGTCACCTACTCATCCTTCTTGCTCCTGGTTTCGAATCATAACAAACCTACAAACTCAGATCACACCCATCGAACACCATTAACCCGTCATCGTCTTCGTTATTTTCCTTTCTCTGTTACACGAGCTAGCATGATATTGTTCGCAGGTAACCATCACTCTTTCATACTCATCACCGTAGACCACCTCTTTCCCTCTCTTCTCTCTCTCTCTCTATATAAACCTCACTCTCTCTGTCCTGTTTTGATCGTGAAACAATCACAGTGAACCCTCATGTTGCTGCAATGTTTTCTGTTTTCTATCCGAACCGAACCCAAACAAACAACGACTTACTGCTGAGATATTTTTTTACTCGTTTATATTACTGTCGCAATTAGTGTGATATTTTGAAAACCCTCATGAACAACCCCACATACAATTATATTGTCTCTAGATTCTGTACCCGTAAAGTTTATTAGAGTATGGGACCCAAACTAATTGAATTCTAATCGTGGGCTACATGAGGATTCTTTTCTTTTTCTCGATGGCAGACAAACCCCACTCACCACTTCATGATTTCAAGGTTTAATATTGATAATAGGTAGTTAAACTGAAAACATAAGCGATCTAGTAATGGACCGAGAGAGTTAGTTAGTTGCTGGGCCGTATTAATCATTGGGCCGTATTACATTTTCTTGCTATTGGACCGTGAGGCAAAATGGGATGATATGATTCTATTTTTAACTTGGGCCGCAAAGTTTACACTAATTGGACTGAAGGAAATTTGGGCTAGATCATAGAATTGGTGGTGAGTTGGATTAGATAATACATGATAATGATAATCGATGATATGATGGATGATGATGGATGACTCGTTATTGATTAGGAAAATAAAGATGATGAAATGATTTTTTTAACGGGTAGAATGATAATAATGATGCGATGACGAGAGAATGATGATGATCGGGTTAGCGGGACGTCACGGGTTCAAACCCGGACTTGGGCATTTTTTTTAGGACTACTCCTTTGAGGTAGTTACTTATCTATTCATTTATTAATATTATCATCTTATTATCATTATCATTATCATTATTATTATTATTATTATTATTATTATTATTATTATTATTATTATTATTATTATTATTATAGGTATTAACATATAACATTTTATTATCATTATTTTAGTATTATTATAATTATTATTTTAACAAACAAAAGATACTTATATAAAAATATATGTTACTACATATATCATGACTATATTAATATTACATGCTATTTTCTTTAAAATGTTATTATCTATAATTATCTAACATTAATTAATTTACATAGCATATATAAATATATTTTGGGTATATATAATCATATAGGTAAATGTTAACTTTAAAACATTATATAATATTTGTAATAAATAATATACATTAAAATACTTTAATAAGAATTTAATATATAATATATATAAAATAGTTATAATTAAATTATTTAGTAATATAACTTAATATTTATTTATTTGATTACAAGTATATATGTTAATATACACATCAATGATATAGGTTCATGAATCCGAGGCCAACCTTGCACTTGTTCAGTGCCATCATATGCATAATTGCTACGAAATACAGTATAGTGAGTTTCATTTGCTCCCTTTTACTCTTTACATTTTTGGGACTGAGAATACATGCGCTATTTTGATAACTGTTTTATTAAATGCTTTTGAGATACATATTTTTGAACTGAGAATATATGAACTGCTTCTATAAGCGTTTGACGAAATAGACACAAATATTCAAAACTACATTCTATGATAGAATTATTTGGATTCAGAGGTTCGACTTATATAAAGATTGTATTATCGACCATCGGTGAGATGATTTCGTCATTGCACTACACGTTAGCTACCGATATGGTTCGATTTAGTAGTTAGTAACGGTGAGATGATTTTGCATTGCACTACGCACTAGCTACCATTTTAACTACCCTCGGTGAGATGATTTTGCATTGCACTACGCACTAGCTACCGTTGTAAAATTTTATTGTATTAACTACCACGGTGAGATGATTTTGTCATTGCATTATGCATTAGCTACCGTTGGTGAGTTGTTTGAAAGCTTTCGGTGTTCTTCATATGAATGATTTTATAGCAGGAGTAGACCTGCACAGATTGTTTTCTAAATACAGTGAAACCTCTATAAATTAATAATGTTGGGACTGGGATATTTTATTAATTTAGCGAGATATTATTATATCGATAAATTAATAAATTATCAATTTAAAAATTTGGCTTATATTGGTGAGCAAGTCTTAAATTAATGCATCGGCATTTTTGATATTATCATGTCCGTTCATTTTACCTATTTGAATAAAACATAAAGACGAACCTTTAAAATTCTCATGTATATACATTCACACATTAATGAACTTGTCATGTTCAACGTATATTGGTATTTCAAAATAATTAATAATTATTAATTTATAGTTTCGGTGGGACCAACGTATTTACATTGGGATTTCAAAAAAATTATTATCTTATTATTTTATCGATTGGGGTCCAAATTTGTACTGGTCCCAAGTTGGGACCGGACAATTTATTAATTTTATCGAGGTTATTAATTTATCGAGTATTAAATTACAGAGGTTTTACTGTATGAGTATCTTGTGGTCTATTATATAATTGGAAATGATTGATTATGATAAACTAATGCACTCACCAACCTTTTGGTTGACACTTTAAAGCATGTTTATTCTCAGGTATAAAAGAAATATTCCGCTGTGCATTAACTCATTTTAAGGATATTACTTGGAGTCATTCATGGCATATTTCAAAAGACGTTGCATTCGAGTCGTTGAGTTCATCAAGATTATTATTAAGTCAATTATAGTTTGATATATTATGAAATGGTATGCATGCCGTCAACTTTCGATGAAATGAAAGTTTGTCTTTTAAAACGAATGCAATGTTTGTAAAATGTATCATATAGAGGTCAAATACCTCGCAATGAAATCAACTATTGTGAATCGTTTATAATCGGTAAGAACGGGTCCTTTCAGCGGATGTGCACTAAAATTTCGGGACGAAATTTTTCATAACAGGTGGGTAATGTAACAACCCGACTTTTTTCGTTACTATCGTTACTTGTCCGTTAAGTATTTAACGGTGATTATTTATACTTTATGTGTTTAATGGATTTAAATGCATACTTAATCCTAGTAGATTACTTGAATTAATATGTTATATTAATTTATGAACTTATTTCGGATAAACGAAATAACTAGGAAACGATACGATTAAGTTAATCGCCTAGAAAGCTTTTCAGTTTACGGAACTCAGAAAGACGATAAAATAATTATTTTTAATAATTATTGACTTTAATAAAAACTTATTTAATTTATTATTTATTTAGTAAATTAAACCTGGTGATTTTGTTTCACTGCTAGTTAACGTTCCGGAAACCCGGTATGGTTAACGGCACTCGAAACGGGCCACGCGCATACGAGTAATTAAATAAAATGATCTCGAGACCCCATGAGTGGGCCATTCGGCCGAACCCCCTCCACCTTTCCCTTTTGGACTTGTTTTGGACTTTAACTTGTTAATTGGGTCATTAGCTTTCTTATTTTGAGGCCCTAACTATATAAGGTTAGCAAGGGACTAGAAACCCTCACAAAAACACATACACCAATCGAATGTTTTTGCTCTCTCCCTCCCACTTAAGGCCGTCGGCCATCACCACCATCATACCACCTTCATCACTCAAAATTAGAAGAAACCTCATGCACAAACGTTGTTCTACGCATCGTTTTCTACGCGATAGTATAAATTAATTGATCGATTAATGTATATTTGCTAACCTTAATTTTATTAGATCAGTTTTTTTTAATCAATTTCATAGTGTAATCAAGTCTAGTGCTCAATTGATGATGTATAGAGTTGTTGTTTATCGTTTAATTGCTCGATTGTTGTTGATTGCATGATTCATGAATTTGTATGACATGGATCTGATCAAATTGGTTTATATACTGATCTTTTATGTTATCTAGATGGATAGGCATCGAAAAATTAATAAGTTTGGACTTTGATTTCGCTTGATTTCGTTATCATATGCTCAAGATATGCTAGATTGAAGTTTTGATTAGGGTTTACATGTAATCCGAATTTTCTGATTATGTACTTTGTGATTTATCTATTGAAATATGTACCATTGTATTCCTTGTGAAAAATCATTCATGTTGGACTTAAGATTTGCGTCAAAAGCTTTTGTGATGCTCTCGGTGCGTCAAAACGAAGATTCGAGTTTTAAAGAGAGCTGAAACTGTTTTCGAATGTGAAAGAAAATGTCTAGAGTGAACTAGAAATTGATTAAGGATTTGATCTTCTGGATTATGTTAGTTTATATATTTCTTGATTTATTTCATTTGTATGATAACTTCTGAAAATGTAATTTTCCATGAGTTATAGGCTTGACCAAATGATATTTCTGTTTGTTGACTAAAACTGAAGGGTCTGTAAAGATTGGCTAATCTGTAGAAATTTGCTAAATGAATGTATTTAATTATTTTATCACTAAAACTTTGGGGTGTTTTGAGTCATCTCTAATTGGCCGTTCATTAAAATCTATTTTTAATATTTTATGAGAAATGTTCTAAAATTGATGCGCATGCTGAAACTGATTTGGTAAACCGTAAATAGACCTTTTCTGAAACCCAACTTGTAAACATCGTATGAGGACTTTGCCAGACTTTTTGGAATCAATTTGGGGTCTAGTTGTGATCTGGAGTTTTTCATGTTTTCTTGAATTATGTGCTAAGAGTTATACTCGTTTTTTCTATGATGCGCGTATTTTAAGGACATGCAATAAACTGCGAATGTGCAAATTGCTAAACTATGAACTGTAACATGTTGTTTAACTTAGGTTTGACATGTTGACCATGATTGCATGACCTACTGAGATTTTTGACTTTAGTTGACCACTTTGACCGAGTTGACTTTTGGTTTGACTTTGGTTGACTTGCTTGGACTAGTTGGCTTTTACTTGTATATTGAGTCAATCTGAGCACTAGGACTATGCGTACACTATGGGTTGACATAGTGTTACCTATGTATTTATATAAGATGACCTATTTGACTAGGTTGCATTGTTCGGTCGTGATTGTTCGACTACTGTACGATTTTTACTAAAAGATTTCAGTGCTTTTGCTAAGGTGAGTCTACAGTCACTACTACTTTTTACAGGGATGAGATAACATGCGTTTTAGAAATGTTTTACATATTAGGAACAAGTAACTTAAACGATATACATATGAGTTAGGATCAAAAATCCCTTAGCTTGATTATATTAATTACTTTTTAGTAAGCTCGACTTATAGGGACGTTACCGTTAGGTTTGACGAACCTCGCCTCAACCTACGAGGTGCTTATTCTGTTGTAACTTGTACACTTGATCAATGTATGCTTAAAAAGGGTAAAGGGAAGACGTGTTGAGCTTTAGCTATCCGCATGGTTAATGTTTTATAATCAAGCGCTCATGCTTATGTATAATTTTACGATGCTTTTTCAGAAATCTTGTGGCCTAACTTACAAAATGCTTTACTAAACCTTTAGATTCACTCAACATTTTTTGTTGATGTTTTGCATGTTTTTATCTCAGGTCCATAGAAGTAGTGCTTCCGCTTTGCAGAGTTGTCATGATTGCTTGTTTGCTGCTAGTACTGGATGTTGTCCAGCATGTTTTCGTCATGACTATTTTAAGAACATATATTGGCATTGAAAACTGTCATTTTAAATAATGTTTTGGGTTTACTTAAGTTGGATATTTATGTCAACTGTTTTTCATATTCATTTCTTTAATAAATGACTTGACTTTGTTATTTAATGCGGATACTGTCACACCCCCAAATAGGACCTGGGGTATTTGTGACTAATTATATCAAATCACAGTTGTATAAACGAGAACAACTCTATATGAGACGTTTTATTGAGTTTTGCATCGGAAGATAAATAGATTACATTGTATTTAGAGCATTAAATGTCTTTAATTGATATGATATGTAATGAAGACTCCAAGCATGTGACGACCCGGAAATTTTTGACCAAATTTAAACTTAATTTTTATATGATTTTTACATGATAAGCAAAGTCTATTAAATTGAATTTCAATATTTTTGAACTAGTTTATGAAATCATTTGACCTTCGACCAGTTCCGACGATTCACGAACAATTAATTGTAAATAGATATGTGTGTATGTATATATAAATAATAATTCGGAATATAATTTGAAGTATTATATGTTGTTGTTATAAAAAAATTAATAAAATAAAAAGAGGATATTATAATAATTATTATTTAAAATATATCTCTATATATAAATAAAGTATATTAAAAATATATATTAGATGATTGTAATACTCATTTGATGTTTCGATTGATATTAAGCAAGATAAATTCAAACTTATGTAATTTTAAAATAAACGGTGATAAAAAAAATGAGTTCTATAAATTTTAGGCTTATTAAAAATATATTTAGAAGATAATTAATAGATTTCAACATTTTTCATATTTTACCCAGAATCGAGAGGGACAGTTGATGTATTCTTTATTTATTAAATTAATGATTAAATTTATACCATAATGACCAAAATAAATAAATATAGTTAATTTAAAAATATGGGATTTTTCTGAACACTTTTATCCGCCACTGATTTCGCACGATACACAGTCCGTGAAAACTGTCGGTAATTAGAATCCAAATTCATGGTTGCTATATTATTTGAGAATACTATTTGTGCACGTTCATGTAACTCGAAATTCAATTGATTAGATTATAATTATTATTATATTATAATTATATTATTATTATTAATTATTATTAATATTATATTATATATATATATATATATACACCACTTGCTAAATCAGGAATCATCACCACACCTATAAACATTTAAATTCTTGCAGCATGTTTTCTAATCACCATCGAACCATCTAAAATATCACCATAACCGTCCTCTGTCTGGTACCTTGTTTGATCACCACAACAACCACCCATGAAAAACAACATTCATCCTCCACCATGAATAAATCACAACCTTTATCACCATACTTGTTTACTACCTACTGTTTTCCTATATATGATTATGTACGACAACATTACAATCGAATTGTCCATCCCAATTTTTGCTACTCATTGTTGCTACTGTTAATGAGGTTGCTCCAGCTTCTGTTACCTATTAGAGATCACTACTAAAGCACACCACCACCGTCAATCACTGTTTCAATCTGAAGAACCCAGAACTGTAGCTACTGGCTTCGGTTTTCTGTTTTCTGTTTCTAAACGAACATCACTAATTACCACCTCCACAATCGCCATGAAAACCATAACCTCGTCCTTTATCTATATCACGTGTGTGTTTTGTTTTTAATTTTTTTGTTTTCTGTTACCGTTCCAACAACAGACCCATACACCACTCTTCTTTCACTCTCTCCTCTCTCTCTTATCTTATTTCAGCCGGAACAACCAATAATTGATCACCCTTTGCATCAAGACCATCGAATTCTCTTCAAACTAAACTCCCATCGAACCACCTTAAACCCATCATTATACAATCAACACCACCACCTAAGATATTTTTTTATCAAACAGATTACTCTTTCTTTTCTGATCCTTTCCTTTATTTTACAACTGAGAAACCACCACTAAATCACTTTGTACGAGTACTGTAGCGCTAACGATGAAGATGATGAATAGTGTTTATGATTTTATGTGATCGTGATGATGATGATATCATTTGTTGCTGCTGAAACAGTGGACGGGGATACAACGAAGACGATGATACTGTATTAATTAATATTGAATGATGACGATGATGAACAGTCACGCTATAAAAATAATGATGATGAGAAACAGTGAATAAGGATGACGTTTACATTAGCGAGAAAGATGATGATGTTGTAAGGATGGTGAAGAAAACTGATGATGATAAAATTGCTAAAAGAATGATGATGGAAAATGTGATGACCCGTCCAAATCCATTTGGACGAATACATCATTCATTGATTTCATAGTGAGGTTTTGACCTCTATATGATACATTTTGTAAACATTGTATTCTTTTAAAAAGGCACACCATAAATGAATATATAAATCTAAAGTTTTCGACGTCTGATGATTTCTACGTATAGACAATTACTGTGACACCGCTAAAAAAAAATTTTTATACGTGGCGGAAGCATAATATTAATTAAACACGATATCAACATTTGTACAAATCGATGTCACGTGCCTTTAAAACAAATTACATCTTAACAGGAAGAGACGTAAATACATTCTGTTTTCAAAAGTACACGGTTCATATTCTAAAAGACCACATCAGAGTTAACCCTGTCAAAAATAACATCATCATGCCCGTCTTCTCCCAAAAACACTATCTACAAAAGCTAACAACCTGCAGGGAGGAGATGGAGGGGAATTAGCACGAAGCTAAGTGAGTACGACTAACTACAGGCCATATCATACATAAGCGTTATACTAATCATGTCACAATAGTCTAACACACAAACATCACCCAAGTGCCGTCTACAGAGACTCTGGTGGCTCGGCCAAACCATTAACCACCAGCTGATCGGACTGGGGCTTACCAGAAGTTTCTCCACTACCGTATGTATATACATAATCCACACGCGACGGACGCGTCATTCACATATATATACACTACGGCTGTCTAGGCTACCACAGAGGAACCCAACCGGCAGGTTGATCTCTCCTACCGAGGCTACCACACAATAGGGACGCACTGGGCTCCAGCAGACAAGCATCAACTAATATGCAGTCATCACAAAGTACTAACTAACCACAACAATAAGTATATCTACAAGCATGGCAATCATAATATAACATGCTTCTATATACTATATTCTCTAGTTAGTCCCACTCACCAAATACCAGCAAACGAGAAGGTATTCAGCTATCTAATCACTGAACCTTCTCTTTCTCCTTTTCTCCTGAGAAAAACATATACACAAGTTAGTTTCTGTTCGTTAACATCAAATAACGCAATACAGAAATTTTTATCGGAAAAAGTATCCGCTAAAAATTTTTGCTTAACACTTGTGTACTTTCAAAATTTACATCATGAACATCAAAATACAAACGGGCAGCATAACGGCTAAAAATCAACTCTTAGGTAAAATATTCTGCCCTGGACACCCAGTCGGTCGACTGACTCTTACAGTCGGTCGATTGTCGACACAACCGGTCGACTAACCTTCCTAGTCGGTCGATTCATTTGGTATTACATCAATCGGCCGAAGGTGAATCTCAGTCGGTTGGTTCACTCAACAGTCGGTCGGTTGTCTTCGTCAATCGGCCGATTCAACACTCAGTCGGTCGACTGTCAACTGACAGTCTGCCGAGTGTGTTCATCTTCATCAGAAACTAAACAAAGGCTACGGACTTCACGATGAAATCCTCAAATCTCGATCTAGGGCTCGTTTTAAACACCAAAATCGACCACAACTTGTTCACTACTTGTTATAGACTCCAAACCCACAACAATTTGACCATAACAACACTTAAATCACTTGTTTTGACATAAATTTACACTTTTATGAAAACTAACAAAAAAACTCCATTTTCTTGAAGATTAAAGCATGAAAAGCTATGAATCTTACCTTGTTAGAATCAGTAAATCATAAGGAACACAAAGATATGAACAATTTGAGCTCTAGCTAAAGAGTAAGGATTAGGGTTTGATTGTAGGTGAGGAAGATGAAGAACGGGTGTGTTTGGGAATTTTCTAGAAATGGGAAGAAGAACACATGCACTAGTCACTTAATTTAGGTTTAATTCCCACATTGCGCGACACACGGGTATTTATCAGTTACATCATTTGGCAACCCAAACGGAGTCCAAATTAAATAAATAAACCTGTTCTATGACCCTTGTCACAAACTGGTCCTAACCACATCATTAAATAATAATAAATATTAAATAAAAATAAAAGCATATAATAACGCAATACAAACTTAAGGGCAATCTAGTAATCTTACATCTAGGCCCGATTGAGGATGTTACAATTACCGTATATAATAGTTTACAATACTACATCCGCTGACAATGCAGTCAAAATAAGATACATGGTGATAATTTTGTGAATGCAAAGTTTTCTTGAATAAAGCATGTATGACTCCATGCACATAGCTTGTATAACGTATAAGCAAACAGCGGAAGACTTCTATTAACCTGAGAATAAACATGCTTAAAAGTGTCAACACAAAGGTTGGTGAGTTCATAGTTTTAATGTTGCGCATAATCTGTATATAAAGGTTGATCACAAGTTTTCAGTTGTTTCATCTAGAAACGTTTATCAACATATTCTACGAAATTGAGCACCCTGGTAACTAAACTTAACGTATATATAATTTGTACCCTTTGTATAATCATCTTAATAATACAGCAAACCAACGTGTACGCTTCTCAAATAGCATACGTCCGTTAAAAGGCTAGCGCTCTAGCTCGGACGGGAATATCAAGCCATATGGATCCATATATAACTACTCACGCCCACCAGTTCTGTAACGACCCTGGAATTTCCAACGCTTATTTATTAATAATTAATATTATTAATACGTGTGATTAAACAAATGTATTTTATTACATTTACATGTTGCCATGACTAAACGTACTTGACTTTAATTGCTCGAAACGTCTTTGTGACACGCGAAACTTACACGAATAATATTTTCAAGTATTATTTAAATTCATGATTAGTTTTATTAATCATTTTAATTAACTAAAGTTGTTAGTTAGTTACTTGGGCTTTTAATTGGATTAACTTGTTAATTACATACCTACTTGGGCTTTTATTTGAACTTGGGCCTTTACTAGTGTTATTGGACTTTATAAGCCCACCCTACCTTTTAAGTGAACTATTTAGCCCATGTCTTTCAAAGTGTAAGTATTATTTGGAGAGTAACTAGTTAGTTAACTTGTTTAGAATCTAGTTACCTTATAATCCCCATGAGACCACATCTAATAACCAACTTTTGTAAGGCTTTACCATGCTTGATCTAGTGGACACTCTCCTCCCCCATTTTGCCTCCCAAACCGTTGGTTCTAGTACTCAAGAGGGAGAGTTTAGTTTTCATTTTTCATTTACTTCACTTCCTAGTTTTCTCTCATTCAAACACACACTTGATTCCTCTCAACTTTCTCTCTTTTCTCTCATCTTGTGAGTGACTTGAAACAAATAATTATCTTCTTTTTCTTGACAAAAAAACCGACTCCATTCATCTTCATCATCATCATTCTTTTATTTAAATGTTACTTGTCTTTGATTAGTAGTTACTTGAATCTTGTTGTTAGTTACTTACTTACTAGCTTTCAAGAAGCAAACTTATTAGTTTGATTCTTCATCTAACTTGTTCTTACAAGGTATACAAGAACATAAAGTATCTAGTTTATGTTCTTCATTTATTGTTTCAAAAAGTTTGTAAGTTCATGATTGTAAAACTCATACTTGTAAGTCATGTTAGTAAACTTTAAAGTTTACTTTCTTAAAGATCAAACTTTGGTTTGAATCTTTAAAGTATGAACAACCATGAACTAATTACTTGTTACTTAGTTTATTTACTTCATGTTATGCACTTTAATTTATGTTTGTTGGTTGTTATTGGTCAAATGTTACTAGTTAACTTTGATCTCATTAATCTTGAACTTAAAGTTAACTTAAAAGTTCAAGAACATGTAAATAAGTTTTCTTTAAATATAACTTTGTATACTTATGCTTGATCTAGACTTTTGAGTCTTGGATCTTCAAGATCTAACTAAGAACTATGTTCTACATCTTAAGATCTTGATTAGTTAGTTTACTTTCAAGTTTGTAACTTGTTATTAGCTTTAAAGTTCATGTATGTGTTAGATCTAAGACTTTGATGTAACTATGGTTCATCAAACTTCATACAACTCTTAAGTGAGTTGTGCTACATGTCTTGGACTTGCACAAGGGTTATGATGGTCAAAACTTGATAAATATGATGTAAACACATCAATGAGTTGTACACTTGAAGCTATATGCATCAAGGATGAGAACCATGATGAACATCAAGCACCAAGACCACCGGAACTTACTTAAACTTACTGTTTCTGTCCAAACTCTACTGACCTGCTATTTCTGTAACAGACCAGTAGACCTGGGCAACTGAGACCATGATTTTTAGATAGAACTTTTTGAGTAGATAACTTTTCATATAGGACTCATCTTAATCCGAGTTACGGTTTAGGATTTGTGGCCCTCCGAGCGTCACTATGTCTTTTAACGTTGTGCAGAAATTTCAGACCTACTCGCACTTAAACCGTCACCACGGGTAAATGAAGACGAGTTTGCTTCTGTAAATTTTACCACACTTAAGGGACTCATATACGGAGCCATGGCCACTGGTCTCACCTTAATTCAGTAAGGGTAGAGGCCGTGGTGACTGATCAAAGTCATCTTTTGTTTTAAACTACTTTCATGAACGAAACCTACTTTACACCTTTTGTTAAATGATGAATGATGATGACCCTTAAGACCTTATTTACATACTTTTAAACCTTTTCGGATGATTTACTGACTTAGTACTATTTGACTTAGGTTGAGGACCTTCGGACCGATTACTTGCACACCTTTTCCGAACCGACTTTACGACTACATTATCATTGTGAGCTATAGCATTCCCTTTTTTTTACTTTAAACTTATTTTGGGAACTGAGAATACATGCAGATTTTATGTTTTACATACTAGGCGCGAGTACTTAAACTTATATATGTGTGGGTTATACAACGGCATAAACATTCCCTTTAGCTCGGTAACGTTTAATCATTGGTTTTTGAACCGTGAACGCGAATCTTAGATATGGATCCATAGGGTTTGACATCCCCACTCGGGCTAGTAGCACTACTATTTAACGAGTGTTTAATACTTCGTAGACATACGCACTTGCCAAGTGTACTTTCAGGGGGTATAAACGTTAAGTTAGTTACCAAGTGCCCACGGTTAACATATACTTTATCATACTGTTTTGAAACGCTCTTTATAGCACTGAAATCTCGTGGCCTACCTTACATACTGTTATACTTAAACTATAGCTCACCAACCTTTGTGTTGACGTTTTAAAGCATGTTTTTCTCAGGTGCTTGAGGTTAGCTTCCGCTGTGTACTAGTCGTGCTGTAGACACCCGCTGCTTATAGTTGTCGTCGCATGAACTACTTTACCTTGCATTCAAACTTTAGTACTTTTGAACTATGACTTGTAACGACCATTGTGGTCACATACACTTATTATTTGCTTCTACTTAGTGAAGCATGCTTTTGAAATGTAAAACATTTGATGTCGGTTATGACATCACCTTTTTATCGTGAATGCAACTTCTTTAATTATAGCATATAGTACTTAACCTTGTAATGATCCTGTTGTTGATGATTCGTACACGATGGTTTTGTACGGGGCATCACATTTGGTATCAGAGCATTGGTTGTAGGGAATTAGGTTGCATTAGTGAGTCTAAGACCGACCCGAGTAGGATTCACTAATAGGACTAATCTACAACTTGCTAGTTTACTTGTTTCCGCTGAACTTACTGCATGCTGCTGCTTACTGTTACTGCTATATGCCGTATGCTACTACATGATTTCACTACTGCATGATATTACTTGCTTTCGATTGCATGCTACCTTCGTACGATTTGCTGTTATTGCCATGCTACTTATTGTTATACATGATTTAAACTGTTGGCCTAATACGTGCTTGCTTTATGACTTACTGACATGGAAAATTTATTTTTCTTTGTTCAGATGTCGGATGTACCACCTGCTAGCGTTTTGGGCAGTTCAGACTCAGACCCCGACGCCCCACCTGCTGCTGCTGCCTATATACCGGTCCCGCTACCCATTAGTGATCCCGGCGCTTCTACTTCTGGAGCCAGTAGTAGTACACCTGCCCCAGTGGCTGCTTCCGATGGACACGTAGGCCCTACGGAGATTCCAGCTCCGTCTGCTCCCGGACCCTCAGGGTCACAGCCCTGCATCGGTGGGATTGAGATTCCCACGGAGTTCGGAGAAGGGCTATTTCGTAACCATATGCGCACGCCTTGCCGACGCACTCCCGACGGACGTTTAGTGCCGATTCTGCCAGGCAGACACAGAGAGATGTTGGCCACCTTCGGACTACCAGTTCAGCCACCCGTGTCACCACCACATGATTCTGATGATCCTTCATCCGATGACTCCTCTACAGATGACTTCAGTGACTCTGACGAAGAGAACCTTGATGACGTACCTATACATGCACCCTCCACCCCGCCGAAGAAGCGGTACCGTCCTGACGGCACCGTCATTCCAGGGGTAAATGGAGGGCGTGCTTTCACTGACGATTTTGGTCGGCGTCGGAGGGTTACTGCTCATAAGCGGCTTGTGCCGTACCCTGCCGACCCACAGATACGTAAGGTACCTCGTTACGTGCTGACTATTTCTGGAGCCGGGACATCTGCACCTCGTTTCGTGAGGGCTGCACCGCCTTCATCACCGGCACCAACTGCACCACCGGCACCACCTGCACCGCCGGCACCGCCTGCCCCACCAGCTCCCACTATCGAGGAATTGACAAGGGAGGTACAGATTCTCCGAGCTCGGGTTACTGAGCTCGAGGAGCAGTTGGCTTAGGTTTTAAACATCCTACACCCACCTTCACCGTAGGACATTTGTATTAGATTTCATGATGTAATCTAGTAGTAGCTTCTTGTATTATTTATGTATTGTAAGAACTTATGCGAATGTATGAAACTTATTATTATTAATGAATGGAACTTTGCGTTATTTAATTTTTGCACGATGTTCTATTTACATTACTGTACGATGATTCTGTAGTATTTGTACCTAGATGCGTTCTTTAATAACATGTGATGTTTTGATTCCATGTTGGTTACTATATACTGTATTATTACTACTTGCATACTGGGTTTTTACTTGAGTCAAAATTTTTGTTTAGAACATCATGGCTAACGGTCTATCCACACCTACTGCTACTCAAATTGAAGAGATGATCCAAGAACGTGTAGCCGCAGCCCTAGCAGAAAGAAACCTCCAAGCTCCACCGCCACCACCACTGGTTATCCCACCCGTTCGAAATGGGTGTACTTACAAGGAATTCTAGAGCTGCAAACTGCATAACTTCAGGGGAACCGAGGGACCGGTTGGTGTCACCAGATGGTTCGAGAAACTTGAATCAGTATTCCGAGTTAGCAACTGTTCGGAGGACAACAAGACCAAGTTTGCTTCGTGCACGCTATCTGACGGCGCGCTAACGTGGTGGAACACATTAGCTCAAGCGAAAGGCATTGATGAGGCGTATGCTACGCCATGGGAGGAATTCAAAGCGGCAATGATTGATGAGTATTTTCCGAGAACCGAAATACAAAAGATGGAGATGGAATTCATGCAGCTAAAGGCCGTTGGGAACAACCTTGATGGTTACAACAGGAGATTTTTAGAACTAGCTCTTATGTGTCCGACAATGGTCACTCCGGAATTCAAACGAATGGAGAGATACTTCTGGGGACTCCCTAAGTCCATCAAAGGAAACGTCACTTCATCCAAGCCACCGAATGTTCCCGAAGCAATGCGCATGGCGCATACTCTCATGAACCAAATCATTATTGATGAGCCGGAGAAGGCTAAGTTTGAGGCTGGTAGTAGCAAAAAGAGGAAATGGGACAACAACCACAACAACCACAACAACCACAACAACAACAACAACATGGGGAGAAACTACGATCAAACCCCCGCCAAGAGGCACAACAACGGTGGAAACCCTAATCCCAACAACAACACCAACACCAACCCGAACTACAAAGGAACCTTACTACAATGCAAGAGGTGTTACAAACACCACACTGGGTATTGCAATGTCGTTTGTGAGAAATGCCAACGGGCTGAGCATATCGGGAAAGACTGTAAGGTCACCACTTTGAATGGGAAGCCGAACCCCACAGGGCCGAAGAAGTGTTACGAATGCTGGCAGACGGGCCATTTCAGAAATGCGTGTCCAAATAAGCGAAAAGATGGCGGGCCACCCCGTGGTAGAGCTTTTAATGTTAATGCAAGGGATGCACGCGATAACCCCGACTTGGTGATAGATATATTCAAAATCAACAATCTTTTAGCTTCTGTCTTGTTTGATACTGGTGCGGATAGAAGTTATGTATGTAGACATTTTTGCGATAAGATTAATTGGTCATTAGTCCCGTTAAAAGAGAGTATGCTTGTCGAGGTCGCCAATGGAAAACTTGAAAAGGTTGACCATATTAGTCGTGGAGCTATTATCAACATAGCTGGAGCAGATTTTGAAATTGACTTGATACCTTTCAAACTGGGAAGTTTTGACGTGATCGTCGGTATGGATTGGTTGAGCAAGTTAAGGGCCGATATTATTTGTGGAGATAAAGCACTTCGCATACCACAAGGAGATGGCGAACCACTGGTTATCTATGGAGAGAGATGTACCTCGAAGTTGAACCTCATTAGTTGCGTGAAAGCGCAAAAGATTATGAAGAATGGACGTTTTGCTGTCCTAGCACATGTGAAAGCGGTAGAAACTGAGGTGAAGTGAAAGGACCCGTTCATATACATTATAAACGATTCACAATAGTTGATTACATTGCGAGGTATTTGACCTCTATATGATACATTTTACAAACATTGCATTCGTTTTTAAAAGACAATCTTTCTTTACATCAAAAATTGACAGGCATGCATACCATTTCATAATATCCACTATCCAACTATAAATTGATTTAATAATAATCTTTGATGAACTCAATGACTCGAATGCAACGTTCTTCGAAATATGCTATGAAAGACTCCAAGTAATATCTTTAAAATGAGCAAATGCACAGCGGAAGATTTCTTTAACACCTGAGAATAAACATGCTTTAAAGTGTCAACCAAAAGGTTGGTGAGTTCATTAGTTTATCATAATAATTTATTTCCATCATTTTAATAGACCACAAGAATTTCATTTCCAGTTCTCATAAATATACGTCCCATGCATAGAGACAAAAAATAATCATTCATATGGTGAACACCTGGTAACCGACATTAACTAGATACATATAAGAATATCCCCTATCATTCCGGGATCCTCCTTCGGACATGATATAATTTCGAAGTACTAAAGCATCCGGTACTTTGGATGGGGTTTGTTAGGCCCAATAGATCTATCTTTAGGATTCGCGTCAATTAGGGTGTCTGTTCCCTAATTCTTAGATTACCAGACTTTAATAAAAAGGGGCATATTCGATTTCGATAATTCAACCATAGAATGTAGTTTCAATTACTTGTGTCTATTTCGTCAAACATTTATAAAAGCGCATGTATTCTCAGTACCAAAAATATAAAGGGTAAAAAGGTAAATGAAACTCACCATACTGTATTTCGTAGTAAAAATACATATAACGTCATTGAACAAGTGCAAGGTTGGCCTCGAATTCACGAACCTAAATTAATTATATATATTTATGTGTTGGTCAATATTTGTCTAACAAATTAGGTCAAGTCATAGTGTACCACAATCCTAATGCTCGAGACTAATATGCAAAAGTCAACAAAAGTAAATTTGACTCAAAATAATTTCCAAAAATCTATACATGATTAATATATAGTTTAAATATCGTCGTTTTATATTTTTAAATATTTTTAAAAGATTTATTAGAGTAAATAATATAATTTATTTATTAATAAATAAAATTTTATATTATATTTATATAATAAAATATACTTTTATATATATTAAGTAATAAAATTTATAGGGTTCATTTAATATTATAAAGATAATATGATAGGTATTATTAAAGTAAGTTATTACACATAGTAAAATATGTTTGTATCAAATATTTATTTGATAAAATAATATCTATAATGATAGTAAGTAAAAGTTGTATTATTTTGTAATAATAATTATTATTATAAAAATATCAATATTTAGAATTACTAAGATGACATTATGATAAAACGATAATTCTAATTATGATAACTTTAATATTTACGATAATTTTTAATATTATCTTTAAAATAATAATGATATTTTATAGTAACAATGACATTTCTATTAAAATGATAATTTTTGTTAAAATGATAGTTTTAATACTAACGATAATTTTAATAATAATAGTAATGATAAAAATAATAAGAACGATAATTTTATCTAAATCAATATCTTATAATATTTTAATTTCATCATGATACTCTTACCCATTATTTCCTAATCGTTTCATTTAATAGCTTTTAATCATCTTTTATATCGTGTTGGTAATAATGATAATAATAGTAATCAAAATAATTAGGTGTTACAAATATTTGTTTTAATTACACTAATATTAATAATGATAGTTACTATAACATTATTAACGATAATACTAATAATTATCTTAATGATAATATAGTAATAATAATAATAACAATAACAATAACTATTTTTAAATAATGATATATATTAATAATGATAATAATAATAATAATAATACCAATAATAATAATAATAATAATAATAATAATAATAATAATAATTGGATAATAATAATAATACTAATTATAACTTTAACGATAATAACGATAGTAATAATAAAAAAAAATAACATTTTTAATGATAAATCCTTTTATTGATAAAGATAATAATAATAATAATAATAATAAGATAAAACTAGAACGACGATAATAATAATCATTTTTAATAATAATACAAAAATTCGATGGACTATAACTTCAAATCCGTTCATCGAAATCATTCGATATCTAAATGAAAAGTTCTTAATTTTTCACTAGCTTTCCAACGACATGCATATCTTATACCTTATCTCAGTCGCATATATAACTAATTCAGGATTTCAACATAACCTAACTAAAGGCAATATCAAAAGTACAAAATGCATAATCCTATATACTCGAGCACTAGTCAGGGATACACTATTAGTATGTAAAAGTTAAATTATGAGTACTCACGTATCAATATTGAGATTCAATATTGCAGAAAAGGTACGTAGACGCAACGGAGATGATAAACACTATATTGACCTCACGAGCATACCCATGAACCATACCCAATCACCTCCATAGCTATAACCCATAATTTCCTTAATCCAATCCCACTCGAAAAACAATTTCGAAATCACTCGGACAGCACTCTGACGTAATATTTTATGTATACTAATAATATCTTGAAATAATACGGAGTAAATATATATATGTAAATCGATTGAGAGAGTTTAGAGTTTAGAGAAAAATATAAGTTTCTATGAAATAATGAAACCTATTGAATTCTATTTATAATAGATTTTTGAATTATTAAAGTGAATTATTAAAGTATGAATTATTAAAGTAAATTATTAAAGTATGAATTATTAAAGTAAATTATTAAAGTATAACATGGCACATGATGATGTTATGATCTGTGAATCATCACGTTCCATTTAGAAACTCAGCATGAATTACTGTAATATAATCACGTTGATCAAGTGTCATTATATTACACTAACTCATGCTTCAGTTTCCAACACTACTTCAAAAACATTCATATTTTACACTCAACGGTTTACAGAGTATAGGAACTAAACAGTTTCCTTTTTGATGTAATACAGATAGCGCAAAGAGATAAATGATTCCAGATAAGAATAGTTATGGAAATATCTTCAGAAATATGGAGGATATTTATAATGAAAGATACGATGATATCTTAAAATTTCTAATATCAGAGAATGATGAAGAATATTGTCTGTAAGGGTTTTGTATCAGGAGCAAGGTATTTGTTAATGAATTCAGCAGACACTGAATCATTTAGATTCTTTGAAGGCAGGTTCAGTCTTTGTGATTTGTCCACAGCCTCCTTCATACTTTGCTCAATCAGTTTTCCAGTTCCAAAACTTCTCTATTTCTGAGCTTTGTTAATACACTAATCTTTATCATCAAACTTTTTACTGCTAAGGTCATTTACAGTTTTTGTTGCTTCATCAGCATTTCGAGAACTAGTTCGCGGTTCAGAGTGTTTTTCAGAAACTTCACATTCGAAGTATGTAAGCCTTGGAAATAGACGTTATGTATAACTGTTGGCGTCAACATGCTGTGAGATTTCAAAATATTGATTGCTAATTTCCAATGATTCGTATGGCAATTCTCGTTACAAGAGGCAGATGAGTAAATGATGAGGTTTCGATAAATATAAAGATTCTTCGGAATGCCCAAGATCAGTGAAGTTGTTGGTAAGTTTATTGCTAATGTGGTGGAATATGAAAGGTTCTCCGGTAACAAAAGGGTAATCACATATATCAAAATTATGATAAGGCTACTCCGAATGAAAAAATCGAAGTTGTCTTGCTGGAGCTGTGATATAATTTGCTACTTTGCAAAGGAATTGCAAGGTTATTTTTGCTAATAAATGCCAAAAGATCTGACACAGATATGTGTTGAATTATGACTTTGGTTTCGAGAGCTTTTTAAGTACATAACTGTGGGTAATATGTGGTTGGATCATCATCTCGATTGCTCATTATTTGAAGTGTCTTCAGAGATTTTTGAAGGGTTTAAACACAGATTGTAATCGTTTATATACATTTGATGTTCTAACACACTTTTAAAGTCAAAGTATAGCTTTGAAAGATGTAGGAATCTAAAAGTGATGGTACCGGTTATATCTCGAATTGAATTCTGAGATTTTAAAAGCAGAATATGTAATTGGGTTTGAATGAGTATGATTGTTTTGATTTCTATGAAAGAATGTATATTATTGTGAAAGTAGGAAGTATAATTGATAATTTGCTTAATCTGATTCGAAGAATGTAACATATTAATTGTGAATTTATATATATCTCTCGGGTATTACCTACCCGTTAAAAAAAATTTCACAATTAATATTTTGTACATAAGAATTTTATTACAGTCTTTATGAAAATATATATGTATATATTCTCCTCAGATGTAACATAGATTTTAATGAGTTAATACTAAATTAAACTCATTCGATTTACGGTTGGAACTAGAATTGAATAATTCCTTGAAGGCTTTAGAGGTTACATAAGTATTTCTTCAATAATATTGAAATTATGAATCAATACTTCGTTATTTGTTGAGATGTGATGTTGGTTTTCGTTAAATTCTTGTGAACTTCGCAAAGTACGAATGATGTTATCTGAAAAGTTTCGGTTACATCAATGATGAAGTGTAAAATCAAATATATACTTGATTTATTAGGAATTGGAATTTGTTGAATTGAGACAGAGATTGTAGTTAACGATGGTTAAGTCGCGGGCGAGGGACGTACATTATTGCATATTTGTAATATGAATTAACCGAGTAGTTAAGATTCACACACAATAGCTTAGCACGGAAAGATTTATTTTTTATTTCAAAATATATATATATATATAATTTCTTCAGAGGGAATGAGTTAATTCTTCATAACTTGTTGATACAATATACACGTTATTGATTCGTAATGATGTCCACAGTGATTCTTGAACTGACGGAGTTTGTGATGTTATAGGTGTTGTTGATTCTGATGTTGACTGTACTGAAGATGCTGGTGACGTTGACGGTACTGTTGATGCTGTTGGTAAAACAAGTTTAACTTGTTAATCACACACCATTTTTATCAGGGTTTCTACTCTTCCTTCTATCATTTTGGTTCGCTTAACTGATTTATGGTTAGGGCTAGATTAGATAATCTCTAAGACTTTAGAGATTATATAATCGCCGCGGAATGTTTCTCCAATGAAGTTATGAATTAATACTTCGTCAGTTATTGTTGTTGGTACTCCTTGGTATCTATGGTGCGTATGACGTTGATGCTCGTGGGATAGATTGTGAAGTTGAGGTTTACAACGCGGTTGTGGTTGGAGGTGGTAATGGTACTGTTAGCGTTGATGATGGTGGTACTGGTTATGCTGCTGGTGCTGCTGCTGGTGTTTGTAATCTCTGCACCATATTCTCCAAAGCCACTACCCGAGCGCGAAGTTCGTTGACTTCTTCTATTATTCCAGGATGATTGTCGGTCGGAACGAGTGGATAAATAAAATCTAGAATTTGATGTAGTATATAATCGTGACGAGATACCCTGGAAATGAGAGAGAAAATGGTGTCTCGAACAGGTTCGCCGGTAAGTGCTTCAGGTTCTTCGCCAAGAGGGAAATGTGGTGGATGGAAAGGATCGCCTTATTCTTGTTTCCAATGATTGAGGAGGCTACGAACCCATCCCCAATTCATCCAGAATAGGTGATGTCTGATTGGTTGATCCATTCCGGTCACACTGCTTTCGGAGCTTGAGTGAGATTCCATTTCGGAATCCGAGTGACTTGAACTGATGACAAATTCCATTTCGTACGATTGGATAAAGGATTTTCGATATAAAAATGATTTTTCGGTTATCGGGTGGTATTCTATTTACATAGGATATCTATATATAGAGATCAAAAGATTTCATAGATTACGGAGGAATTTGCGGGATATGTCAGGCAAAGTTTAAAGTAACAGATACGATAAGATATGATTTAGCAGATACGCTAAGATATGAATTTTGTCTGTACACTACTCATGCAATTAATGTAGCAAGACGTGTCTAGACTAATAATGATAAGCAGGTAATTTCCTATGGATGATAAGCAGATGATTTCCGACTAGAAATGATAAGCAAAACTTTTGACATGCAGACACGGTCGAAGTCCAGACTCACTAATGCATCCTAACGACTTATCAGTTAGACACACTAATGCAGACCTGGTTCGCTAAGACCACCGCTCTGATACCAACTGAAAGGACCCGTTCATATACATTATAAACGATTCACAATAGTTGATTACATTGCGAGGTATTTGACCTCTATATGATACATTTTACAAACATTGCATTCGTTTTTAAAAGACAATCTTTCTTTACATCAAAAATTGACAGGCATGCATACCATTTCATAATATCCACTATCCAACTATAAATTGATTTAATAATAATCTTTGATGAACTCAATGACTCGAATGCAACGTTCTTCGAAATATGCTATGAAAGACTCCAAGTAATATCTTTAAAATGAGCAAATGCACAGCGGAAGATTTCTTTAACACCTGAGAATAAACATGCTTTAAAGTGTCAACCAAAAGGTTGGTGAGTTCATTAGTTTATCATAATAATTTATTTCCATCATTTTAATAGACCACAAGAATTTCATTTCCAGTTCTCATAAATATACGTCCCATGCATAGAGACAAAAAATAATCATTCATATGGTGAACACCTGGTAACCGACATTAACTAGATACATATAAGAATATCCCCTATCATTCCGGGATCCTCCTTCGGACATGATATAATTTCGAAGTACTAAAGCATCCGGTACTTTGGATGGGGTTTGTTAGGCCCAATAGATCTATCTTTAGGATTCGCGTCAATTAGGGTGTCTGTTCCCTAATTCTTAGATTACCAGACTTTAATAAAAAGGGGCATATTCGATTTCGATAATTCAACCATAGAATGTAGTTTCAATTACTTGTGTCTATTTCGTCAAACATTTATAAAAGCGCATGTATTCTCAGTACCAAAAATATAAAGGGTAAAAAGGTAAATGAAACTCACCATACTGTATTTCGTAGTAAAAATACATATAACGTCATTGAACAAGTGCAAGGTTGGCCTCGAATTCACGAACCTAAATTAATTATATATATTTATGTGTTGGTCAATATTTGTCTAACAAATTAGGTCAAGTCATAGTGTACCACAATCCTAATGCTCGAGACTAATATGCAAAAGTCAACAAAAGTAAATTTGACTCAAAATAATTTCCAAAAATCTATACATGATTAATATATAGTTTAAATATCGTCGTTTTATATTTTTAAATATTTTTAAAAGATTTATTAGAGTAAATAATATAATTTATTTATTAATAAATAAAATTTTATATTATATTTATATAATAAAATATACTTTTATATATATTAAGTAATAAAATTTATAGGGTTCATTTAATATTATAAAGATAATATGATAGGTATTATTAAAGTAAGTTATTACACATAGTAAAATATGTTTGTATCAAATATTTATTTGATAAAATAATATCTATAATGATAGTAAGTAAAAGTTGTATTATTTTGTAATAATAATTATTATTATAAAAATATCAATATTTAGAATTACTAAGATGACATTATGATAAAACGATAATTCTAATTATGATAACTTTAATATTTACGATAATTTTTAATATTATCTTTAAAATAATAATGATATTTTATAGTAACAATGACATTTCTATTAAAATGATAATTTTTGTTAAAATGATAGTTTTAATACTAACGATAATTTTAATAATAATAGTAATGATAAAAATAATAAGAACGATAATTTTATCTAAATCAATATCTTATAATATTTTAATTTCATCATGATACTCTTACCCATTATTTCATAATCGTTTCATTTAATAGCTTTTAATCATCTTTTATATCGTGTTGGTAATAATGATAATAATAGTAATCAAAATAATTAGGAGTTACAAATATTTGTTTTAATTACACTAATATTAATAATGATAGTTACTATAACATTATTAACGATAATACTAATAATTATCTTAATGATAATATAGTAATAATAATAATAACAATAACAATAACTATTTTTAAATAATGATATATATTAATAATGATAATAATAATAATAATAATACCAATAATAATAATAATAATAATAATAATAATAATAATAATAATAATTGGATAATAATAATAATACTAATTATAACTTTAACGATAATAACGATAGTAATAATAAAAAAAAATAACATTTTTAATGATAAATCCTTTTATTGATAAAGATAATAATAATAATAATAATAATAAGATAAAACTAGAACGACGATAATAATAATCATTTTTAATAATAATACAAAAATTCGATGGACTATAACTTCAAATCCGTTCATCGAAATCATTCGATATCTAAATGAAAAGTTCTTAATTTTTCACTAGCTTTCCAACGACATGCATATCTTATACCTTATCTCAGTCGCATATATAACTAATTCAGGATTTCAACATAACCTAACTAAAGGCAATATCAAAAGTACAAAATGCATAATCCTATATACTCGAGCACTAGTCAGGGATACACTATTAGTATGTAAAAGTTAAATTATGAGTACTCACGTATCAATATTGAGATTCAATATTGCAGAAAAGGTACGTAGACGCAACGGAGATGATAAACACTATATTGACCTCACGAGCATACCCATGAACCATACCCAATCACCTCCATAGCTATAACCCATAATTTCCTTAATCCAATCCCACTCGAAAAACAATTTCGAAATCACTCGGACAGCACTCTGACGTAATATTTTATGTATACTAATAATATCTTGAAATAATACGGAGTAAATATATATATGTAAATCGATTGAGAGAGTTTAGAGTTTAGAGAAAAATATTTTCAAGTTTCTATGAAATAATGAAACCTATTGAATTCTATTTATAATAGATTTTTGAATTATTAAAGTGAATTATTAAAGTATGAATTATTAAAGTAAATTATTAAAGTATGAATTATTAAAGTAAATTATTAAAGTATGAATTATTAAAGTGAATTATTAAAGTATGAATTATTAAAGTATGAATTATTAAAGTGAATTATTAAAGTTAAAGTAAAGTAAAAATAAAGTAAAGGTAAAGTTTAAGTATAGTAAAAGTATAAAACTATGTACGTATAATACGCGTATAAATATATATAATATTAATTTAAATCGTTATATATATTTAATAAAATAAAATATAAATATCATTATCTTTATCATACTGGTTAAGTAATGAGTTGTCAAAAGTGGTTCTAGATATTTATAAAAGTTATATACGTTTTAATAATAAAGTTCTTTTTAAACTGAAAACGTTTTTGTACGTTTGAAACTAAATCAAATAAATATAATAATTTTGTTTTCCAAAACCAAATATATTTTTAAGAATCATTTTGTTTAAAGGTTAAAATAATGGAAATCGTTATATATCATAAAATGTTTTAGAAAAGTAGAATCATATATATTCATAATAGGTTTCAAGTTTTTAAATTACAGTTTGTTGGTGAAGCATGGGATAAAGTTCAAAGGTTAAATAAACGTATGAAATCATCTTAATGAAAAATGTCGAGTTACTTAACTTGTCGATATCCAACATCTAAGTTATTTACACTTCACGTTCTTACTTATAAATCACTTTACCATTTTCCGAATGTTGTAAAAAAGAATAGATTTCTTAAATCACAGTGGACCTCATAACATAGACCCGTAATGATATCATAATGTATCTGATAAATCAATCATTTGATATTATCTTCTAATTTCATCGATAAACATATTGAAACAAATACGTTCATGGAAAGTATTATACGTTTAATACTTTATTAATATTCTCAAGTTATAATATATATATACATATATATACATATTTATTTATATATAACGGTTCGTGAATCGTCGGAATTTGGTCGAGGTTATAATGAATGTATGAACACAATTTAAAATTCTTGAGATTTAACTTAACAAACTTTGCTTATCGTGTCGGAATAATATAAAGATAAAGTTTAAATTTGGTTGAAAATTTCCGGGTTGTCACATGAAGAGCGTGAACGATGTTCGAATTGTGAACGAATTTTCCGATGTCTTCCCACAGGAATTGCCTGGATTGCCGCCGCAGAGAGCCGTAGAGTTTCAGATTGATTTAGTGCCAGGAGCTGCACCTGTAGCTCGCGCACTTTATAGACTCGCACCTTCCGAGATGCAAGAATTACAGAGTCAACTACAAGAGCTACTTGATCGAGGGTTTATCCAACCAAGTTTCTCTCCTTGGGGCGCACCTGTTTTGTTTGTGAAGAAGAAAGATGGGTCCTTCCGTATGTGTATCGACTACCGTGAACTCAACAAATTGACAATCAAGAATCGGTATCCTCTTCCACGAATTGACGATCTTTTTGATCAACTACAAGGATCGAGCGTTTACTCAAAGATTGATTTGTGATCCGGTTATCACCAGTTGAGGGTGAAGGAAAGTGACGTGATGAAAACTGCATTTAGAACTCGTTATGGTCATTATGAGTTTCTCGTGATGCCATTCGGATTAACCAATGCACCTGCCATGTTCATGGATCTCATGAATCGTGTCTGCAAGCCGTACTTGGATAAGTTTGTTATCATCTTCATAGATGATATCCTCATCTACTCTAAGAGTGAAGAAGAACATGAGCAACACCTTCGACTAGTGCTTGAACTCTTGAGACAAGAGCAACTTTACGCCAAATTCTCCAAGTGTGAATTTTGGTTGAAGGAAGTACAGTTTCTGGGTCATGTTGTGAGCGACCATGGTATCAAAGTTGATCCCGCCAAGATTGAAGCCATCAGCAAGTGGGAGACCCCCACTACTCCGACTCATATTCGCCAATTTCTAGGTCTCGCCGGTTATTACTGAAGGTTCATTGAAGGATTTTCTCTGATTGCGCGTCCTTTGACCGCGCTGACCCACAAGGGCAAGAAGTTCATTTGGGAACCCGCACACGAATCAGCATTCCAAACTTTGAAGAAGAAGTTAACTACCGCACCTATCCTATCACTTCCTGAGGGCAGTAACGACTTTGTTGTTTATTGCGATGCGTCGAAAAGTGGTTTTGGTTGTGTACTGATGCAGCGATCAAAGGATATTGCCTATGCCTCCTGCCAATTGAAGATTCACGAGCGGAACTACACTACTCACGATCTTGAACTTGGAGCCGTGGACTTTGCGCTTAAATTGTGGAGACACTATTTGTATGGAACTAAGAGCACTATCTTCACCGATCACAAGAGTCTCCAGCACATCTTCGATCAGAAGCAACTGAATATGAGATAGCGTCGATAGATCGAGATGCTCAACGACTATGATTGTGAACTCCGTTATCACCCTGGCAAGGCCAATGTTGTAGCTGACGCTCTAAGCCGAAAGGAGAGGATGGAACCTCTTCGTGTTAGGGCTCTGAACATCACCATCCATTCGAACCTCAACAACCAGATCAGAGTAGCCCAAGATGAGTCTCTCAAGAAGGAGAATGTATCTCACAAACATTTGAACATACTTGTCTCTCGATTCGAGGTTAGGGAGTCTGGACTCCGATGTTATGCCGGAAGAATTTGGGTACCTTGTTATGGAGATCTACGAAACCTGATACTTGATGAAGCACACAAATCAAGGTATTCGATTCATCCTGGAGCGGGCAAAATGTACCACGATCTTAAAGAACAGTATTGGTGGCCGAATCTTAAGAAGGACGTTGCAACTTATGTTGGGAAGTGTTTGACTTGTTCGAAAGTTAAAGTCGAGCATCAGAGACCTTCTGGGTTACTTCAACAACCAGAAATCCCACAATGGAAGTGGGAACGGATAACAATGGATTTCATCACCAAGCTACCAAAGACGGTGGGCGGATACGATACTATTTAGGTTATTGTTGACCGCCTTACCAAATCTGCACACTTCCTAGCGATGAAGGAAACAGATACAATGGAGAGACTTGCTCAATTATACATCAAGGAGGTTGTATCACGACACGGTGTACCTTTATCGATCATCTCCGATCACGATCCCCGTTTTGCCTCTAGATTTTGGCGTTCTTTGCAAGAAGCCATGGGAACTCGTCTTGACATGAGTACTGCTTATCATCCTCAGACTGACGGGCAAAGTGAACGAACGATTCAGACGTTGGAGGACATGTTGCGTGCATGTGTTATCGATTTTGGAAAGACCTGGGAAAGGCATTTGCCACTCGCCGAATTTTCTTACAACAACAGTTATCACTCAAGCATTAATGCTGCATCTTTTGAAGCATTGTATGGCCGTAAGTGCCGATCTCCGATTTGTTGGGCCGAAGTAGGCGAAAAGAAAATCACCGGACCCGAGGTAGTCCACGAAACCACGGAGAAGATTGCTCAGATTCAAGCTAGACTTAAGACTGCACGCGATCGTCAAAAGAGTTATGCCGATCTTAAACGTAAAGACTTTGAATTCAACGTTGGTGATCGTGTAATGTTAAAGGTTGCACCTTGGAAAGGTGTGATCCGTTTCGGAAAACGTGGAAAGTTAAACCCACGATACATTGGTCCTTTTGAAATTTTGGAACGTGTTGGACCCGTTGCCTACCGTTTGGATCTACCAGCACAGTTGAGCTCAGTTCATCCTACCTTCCACGTGTCGAACTTGAAGAAGTGTCTTGCTGCACCCGAACTTATCATACCACTTGAGGAACTTACAATTGATGACAAACTCCACTTCATGGAAGAGCCTGTTGAAATTATGGATCGTGAGATCAAAACATTGAAACGCAACAAAATTCCGATCGTCCGAGTACGATGGAATGCCAAACGAGGACCTGAGTTTACTTGGGAGCGAGAGGATCAAATGATGCGGAAGTATCCTCACCTTTTCCCGACTCCTCCATCTACCTCAGCTTAAATTTCGAGACGAAATTTTCTTTAACAGGTGGGTAATGTAACGACCCTGGAATTTCCAACGCTTATTTATTAATAATTATTATTATTAATACGTGTGATTAAATAAATGTATGTTATTACATTTACATGTTGCCATGACTAAACGTACTTGACTTTAATTGCCCGAAACGTCTTTGTGACACGCGAAACTTACACGAATAATATTTTCAAGTATTATTTACATTCATGATTAATTTTATTAATCATTTTAATTAACTAAAGTTGTTAGTTAGTTACTTGGGCTTTTAATTAGATTAACTTGTTAATTACATACCTACTTGGGCTTTTATTTGAACTTGGGCCTTTACTAGTGTTATTGGACTTTATAAGCCCACCCTACATTTTAAGTGAACTACTTAGCCCATGTCTTTTAAAGTGTAAGTATTATTTGGAGAGTAACTAGTTAGTTAACTTGTTTAGAATCTAGTTACCTTATAATCCCCATGAGACCACATCTAATAACCAACTTTTGTAAGGCTTTACCATGCTTGATCTAGTGGACACTCTCCTCCCCCATTTTGCCTCCCAAACCATCGGTTCTAGTACTCAAGAGGGAGAGTTTAGTTTTCATTTTTCATTTACTTCACTTCCTAGTTTTCTCTCATTCAAACACACACTTGATTCCTCTCAACTTTCTCTCTTTTCTCTCATCTTGTAAGTGACTTGAAACAAATAATTATCTTCTTTTTCTTGACAACAAAACCAACTCCATTCATCTTCATCATCATCATTCTTTTGTTTAAATGTTACTTGTCTTTGATTAGTAGTTACTTGAATCTTGTTGTTAGTTACTTACTTACTAGCTTTCAAGAAGCAAATTTATTAGTTTGATTCTTCATCTAACTTGTTCTTACAAGGCATACAAGAACATAAAGTATCTAGTTTATGTTCTTCATTTATTGTTTCAAAAAGTTTGTAAGTTCATGATTGTAAAACTCATACTTGTAAGTCATGTTAGTAAACTTTAAAGTTTATTTTCTTAAAGATCAAACTTTGGTTTGAATCTTTAAAGTATGAACAACCATGAACTAATTACTTGTTACTTAGTTTATTTACTTCATGTTATGCACTTTAATTTATGTTTGTTGGTTGTTATTGGTCAAATGTTACTAGTTAACTTTGATCTCATTAATCTTGAACTTAAAGTTAACTTAAAAGTTCAAGAACATGTAAATAAGTTTTCTTTAAATATAACTTTTTATACTTATGCTTGATCTAGACTTTTGAGTCTTGGATCTTCAAGATCTAACTAAGAACTATGTTCTACATCTTAAGATCTTGATTAGTTAGTTTACTTTCAAGTTTGTAACTTGTTATTAGCTTTAAAGTTCATGTATGTGTTAGATCTAAGACTTTGATGTAACTATGGTTCATCAAACTTCATACAACTCTTAAGTGAGTTGTGCTACATGTCTTGGACTTGCACAAGGGTTATGATGGTCAAAACTTGGTAAATATGATGTAAACACATCAATGAGTTGTACACTTGAAGCTATATGCATCAAGGATGAGAACCATGATGAACATCAAGCACCAAGACCACCGGAACTCACTTAAACTTACTGTTTCTGTCCAAACCCTACTGACCTGCTGTTTCTGTAACAGACCAGTAGACCTGGACTACTGAGACCATGATTTTTAGATATAACTTTTCGAGTAGATAACTTTTTATATAGGACTCGTCTTAATCCGAGTTACGGTTTAGGATTTATGGCCCTCCGATCGTCACTATGTCTTTTAACGTTGTGCAGAAATTTCAGACCTACTCGCACTTAAACCGTCACCACGGTTAAACGATGATGAGTTTACTTTTGTAAATTTTACCACACTTAAGGGACTCATATACGGAGCCATGGCCACTGGTCTCACCTTAATTTAGTAAGGTTAGAGGCCGTGGTGACTGATCAAATTCAGCTTTTGTTTTAAACTACTTTCATGAACGAAACCTACTTTACACCTTTTGTTAAATGATGAATGATGATGACCCTTAAGACCTTATTTACATACTTTTAAACCTTTTCAGATGATTTACTGACTTAGTACTATTTAACTTAGGTTGAGGACCTTCGGACCGATTACTTGCACACCTTTTCCGAACCGACTTTACGACTACATTATCATTGTGAGTTATAGCATTCCCTTTTTTTACTTTAAACTTATTTTGGGAACTGAGAATACATGCGGATTTTATGTTTTACATACTAGGCACGAGTACTTAAACTTATATATGTGTGGGTTATACAACGGCATAAACATTCCCTTTAGCTCGGTAACGTTTAATCATTGGTTTTTGAACCGTGAACGCAAATCTTAGATATGGATCCATACGGTTTGACATCCCCACTCGGGCTAGTAGCGCTAGCATTTAACGAGTGTTTAATACTTCGTAGACATACGCACTTGCCAAGTGTACTTTCAGGGGGTATAAACGTTAAGTTAGTTACCAAGTGCCCACGGTTAACATATACTTTATCATACTGTTTTGAAACGCTCTTTGTAGCACTGAAATTTCGTGGCCTACCTTACATACTGTTATACTTAAACTATAGCTCACCAACCTTTGTGTTGACGTTTTAAGGCATGTTTTTCTCAGGTGCTTGAGGTTAGCTTCCGCTGTGTACTAGTCGTGCTGTAGACACCCGCTGCTTAGAGTTGTCGTCGCATGAACAACTTTACCTTGCATTCAAACTTTAGTACTTTTGAACTATGACTTGTAACGACCATTGTGGTCACATACACTTATTATTTGCTTCTACTTAGTGAAGCATGCTTTTGAAATGTAAAACATTTGATGTCAGTTATGACATCACCTTTTTATCGTGAATGCAACTTCTTTAATTACAGCATATAGTACTTAACCTTGTAATGATCCTGTTATTGATGATTCGTACACGATGGTTTTGTACGGGGCATCACAAGTTCTTATAACCGGTAGTTACTAGTTACCAAAGCTAAGGGATTTTTGGTTCAAACTCAGTATAGAATTTAGTATGTACTTATGTCGATTGTTTTTAAAATAAAGTGCATGTATTCTCAGCCCAAAAATATATATTGCAAAAGCATTTAAAAAGGGAGCAAATGAAACTCACCTTAGCAGCACATAAATTCATTCACCGAAATGTGACCGAAACTCGAAATGTAAAATAACCGTAGATCTCAACCTAGAGAACATATGTTGGTCAATACATGTCTAATAAGCTAGGTCGGGTCATAGTGTATCACAATCCTATTGCTCGAGACCGACATGCAAAAGTTAACAAAAGTCATCTCACCAGTCAACCTGACCCAATATGATCTTTAAATCTATACATGTTTATTATCATAGTATAGGTCTTGATAATTGAACGAATTTATAGTTTATCAAACTCAAAATATTATTTATTTCAGGAGCTATATTATATTTGAATTATCATGGCAATCGAAAATATTTTATTATTTCACATAGCTTTCCAATACTTATAAAATCAGATTATAGTGTTTATAAAGCTTTTAAAGCATGATAAGACAGTCAACTTTGACAATTGTTCAACAAAACGAGAGGTGCTTTATATAGAAATTCATTTACTCGATTAGTAATATTTGAAAATCCAATTTATCAATCTCATAGACAAGTTGTTTAAATATTAATTTACAGTTTCAAACACAATTTCAATTAACGTTAACCATAATTCAGTTGACCATATCATTTAATCCGTTCATCGAAATCACGCGATTTCTAAATGAAAAGTTAATAATTTTTCGCCAACTTTCCAAAAACATGCATATCATATACTTTATATTAGTAGCATATGTATCAAATTCGTGATTCATCATAAACTATCTAACAACAAAATTAAAGCATACAAGCATGCATAAACATATATACTCGAGCACTAGACATGGATACACTATTAATATATAAAAGATAAGATGTGAATGCTCGCGTATCAATATTGTGATTCAATATTGTAGGAAAGTACGTAGACGCAACGGAGATGATAAATACTATGTTTGACTCACGAGATATACCCCCGAATCATACCCATAACTTCCTTAGCTATAACCCATAATTTCCTTAGCTCTATCCCTCTCGAAAAAACCCATTTTGAAAACATGCGAGCAGAACCTCGTCGTAGTATTTTATGTGTAATACTAATAATAATAACCTTAATACTACTAATTAAGATTAATAATAATATTAATCTTAATATTAATAATAATATTAATAATAATAATTATTATTATTATTATAATTATATATAGAGAGAGTAAGAAGATTGCGAGAGGCAAAAAAGAAAAATGAATTAGAAACACAGAATTCTTTCGCTTTTAAAGGGATGTGGTCTCACCTAACCTGCCATGCGATCGCATGGCTTTTCCATGTATATACCATGCGATCGCATGATATAACTTTATTTTGCTGTTGGGCTTATAAGTTAAGATGATGAGGAAATGATTATGTTATGATGATACGGGTTATATATATTAATATGTCATGTAAAACAGAAAAACGTGACAGATCAGTTGGTTGAGTGTGTTTGTGTTAAGCAAGAGGTCTCAAGTTCGATCCTGGGTTGAGGCAGTTTATTTTCTTTTTGGAGATTTTCCTCATAAGGTAGTCTTATTATTATTATTATTATTATTATTATTATTATTATTATTATTATTATTATTATTATTATTATTATTATTATTATTATTATTATTATTATTATTATTATTATTATTAATATTATTATTATTATTATTATTATTATTATTATTATTAGAATTATTAGTATTATTATCATTTATATTAAAAGTATCATTATAACTACAATTATCAAAGTTATCATTTTTATTAAAACTATATCTTTTATTAAAACTTAGACAAAATTGCTGAAATGGTCCCTGTGGTTTGTACCAAAATACTGATTTAGTCCCCGGGGTTTTTTTTTGATGGGTTTCGTCCCTGTGGTATGCAAATGTTGCTGATTTCATCCCTCTGACTGACAGACGTCAAAAAAGTCCGTTAAATCTGATCACATGTCATGCACATGAGGGTATTTTAGTCAATGCAATATTGTTCTTTTTCTATTTTTCTTTATTCCAACATGAGGACTACCATTACTGCATTACTGCATAAAGTACAACCCAAATGTAAATATAACCCACTTTTTCACTATAACCAAAGGTGCGTTCCATCTTGTTCTTCCCCTTTATTTTCACAGCAAGAATACAAATTGATTGAAGGATAAACCTAATTCTTTAATTCTTTATCTTTTTTCACCTACACTTATTCACCTACATATATCCCTAAAATCATAACATGAATGAACCTGTGGTTAACCACTCAAAAATTTACCACAAAATCATAGGAACGATGAAGGGAGGAAATAAATTAAACAACATAGATGTGGTTCACCACCCACCTCGACCGTGACCATCCACCACCGGAAAATTGAAGGACCGACCGTATGTTCAATCAGAATACACTTCAATCGAAAGGACCTCCAGATTTATCGAAAGGGACCACCGAATTTATCGAAGGGACCACCAGAATATAGAAGGGACCACCGGATTTATCGTTTTTAGATCCGGATCTTGTTCACCACTCACCATATTCGAATAGAGGAGAAGACGATGTTGACGATTTGGTATGATTTTCACTGATTTTCAATGCTTTTTCAGATGTGGTTTCCAAATAATTAATTGTGCTTACATGGATTAATGTTTTTTAACGTTAATGAACAATATTGAAATGGCTTTGTAATTATAATGGTGTAAATGAAATAGTTTTTGCAACAGGTGGTAAAGTTGGAATGGGTTTGTATTGCAATGGGTTTGTATTGCAATGGGTTTGTGTGTATTTGAAGCTTGGAAGGAAGAACTAAATTGAACGGTTAAGTTGAATTGTGTTTGTGAAAACGGTGCCACATATCTATGAAATTGTAACAGAGCGTTTGAAAGGATTTAAGTAAATAGATTTTTGTTCTTTTTTCAAGGGAGTCAAAGATGAAGATAAAGATGAATGTATTTTGTTTGTAGTGATTTTGATTTTGAGGAACACAATATATTATTTTAGGGTTTGGGTGGATCTAGTGATTTTAATTTGGCTTTAGTGTTTAGGGTTTTAAATGGTGTTGATTTGGGGAAGATGAAGATAGGTGATGAATTAAAAGATAAAATAAAAGAAAATAATTAATATGCCTAAAATACCCTCATGTGCATAGCATGTGATCTGTTTTAACGGGATTTTTTAACGACTGTTAGCGTGAGGGACTATTTCAGTTCGATTTGCATACCACAGGGACGAAATCAATCAAAAAAAACCCCAGGGACTAAATCAGCATTTTGGTACAAATCACAGGGACCATTTCAGCAATTTTGTCTAAAACTTAATATTTTTAGTAAAGTTATTATCCTTATTAAAATTATCATTTTTTTTTAAATTTACATTTATATTATTATTATTATTATTATTATTATTATTATTATTATTATTATTATTATTATTATTATTATTATTATTACTATTACTATTATTACTATCATTATTATTATCATTCATATTAGTATTATTTCAAATAGATATAAAAATACATTACAATTATATTAATATTACATATTACTATATTCTATCAATAAAATATTATTAATTAAACTATATATTTGTATCATAAAGACCTTAATGTAAAGTTCTTATGTTTATAAATAAATTATTAAACTACCTTAATAAGAAATTATTTTTAATATTAATAAATGAATTAATGAAGTATAAAACAATTATATCACTAATAATAATATATAAAGTTGTTCGATTACGATTATATGTGTTAATATATATAAATGGTATAGGTTCGTGAATCCGAGGCCAACCCTACATTTGTTCAATGCCGTCATATGTATTTTTACTACAAAATACAGTATAGTGAGTTCATTTGCTCCCTTTTACTCTTTACATTTTTGGGACTGAGAATACATGCGATATTTTTATAATTGCTTTATTAAATGCTTTTGAAATATATTTTTGAACTGAGAATACATGAAATGCTTTTATAAATGTTTGACAAGATAGACACAAGCAAAACATTCCTCGAATAATTATTATGCAGACAGAAGTTCTGTGGATTATTATTGAATTAGTTGGACGTTATAATTGCCACTAATTGTTGTGAATATTTTCCCTGATTATTATTGCTTGGTAACCTAAGAATTAGAAACGGGTATGGCCCTAATTCACGCGAATCCTAAAGGTAGCTATCGGGTTTAACACCCCCACCCAGAATGTTCACTGGACGGAAGGGCTAGTGGGCGTGGTGTTTAGTACTTCGAAGTTTATATATTATACATACGAGATGTTCTGTTTTGGAGATATTATTGATGCGCATTATATATTAAGGTCGGTTACCATGTTGAGCAATGAAATCGAAATGAATGTTATGTATCGAGAGAATGATTTTTATACACAGGTTATGAAATGTCCCGTTCTTATTGATTAAAAACGTTCCATATTAATTGATTTCGTTGCGAGGTTTTGACCTCTATATGAGACGTTTTTCAAAGACTGCATTCATTTTAAAACAAACCATAACCTTTATTTCATAAATAAAGGTTTAAAAAGCTTTATGTAGATTATCAAATAATGATAATCTAAAATATCCTGTTTACACATGACCATTACATAATGGTTTACAATACAAATATGTTACATCGAAATCAGTTTCTTGAATGCAGTTTTTACACAATATCATACAAACATGGACTCCAAATCTTGTCCTTATTTTAGTATGCAACAGCGGAAGCTCTTAGTATTCACCTGAGAATAAACATGCTTTAAACGTCAACAAAAATGTTAGTGAGTTATAGGTTTAACCTGTATATATCAAATCGTAACAATAGACCACAAGATTTCATATTTCAATACACATCCCATACATAGAGATAAAAATCATTCATATGGTGAACACCTGGTAACCGACAATAACAAGATGCATTTTTAAGAATATCCCCATCATTCCGGGACACCCTTCGGATATGATATAAATTTCGAAGTACTAAAGCATCCGGTACTTTGGATGGGGTTTGTTAGGCCCAATAGATCTATCTTTAGGATTCGCGTCAATTAGGGTGTCTGTTCCCTAATTCTTAGATTACCAGACTTAATAAAAAGGGGCATATTCGATTTCGATAATTCAACCATAGAATGTAGTTTCACGTACTTGTGTCTATTTTGTAAATCATTTATAAAACCTGCATGTATTCTCATCCCAAAAATATTAGATTTTAAAAGTGGGACTATAACTCACTTTCACAGATTTTCACTTCGTCGGGAAGTAAGACTTGGCCACTGGTTGATTCACGAACCTATAACAATATATACATATATATCAAAGTATGTTCAAAATATATTTACAACACTTTTAATATATTTTGATGTTTTAAGTTTATTAAGTCAGCTGTCCTCGTTAGTAACCTACAACTAGTTGTCCACAGTTAGATGTACAGAAATAAATCGATAAATATTATCTTGAATCAATCCACGATCCAGTGTATACGTATCTCAGTATTGATCACAACTCAAACTATATATATTTTGGAATCAACCTCAACCCTGTATAGCTAACTCCAACATTCACATATAGAGTGTCTATGGTTGTTCCGAAATATATATAGATGTGTCGACATGATAGGTCGAAACATTGTATACGTGTCTATGGTATCTCAAGATTACATAATATACAATACAAGTTGATTAAGTTATGGTTGGAATAGATTTGTTACCAATTTTCACGTAGCTAAAATGAGAAAAATTATCCAATCTTGTTTTACCCATAACTTCTTCATTTTAAATCCGTTTTGAGTGAATCAAATTGCTATGGTTTCATATTGAACTCTATTTTATGAATCTAAACAGAAAAAGTATAGGTTTATGGTCGGAAAAATAAGTTACAAGTCGTTTTTGTAAAGGTAGTCATTTCAGTCGAAAGAACGACGTCTAGATGACCATTTTAGAAAACATACTTCCACTTTGAGTTTAACCATAATTTTTGGATATAGTTTCATGTTCATAATAAAAATCATTTTCTCAGAATAACAACTTTTAAATCAAAGTTTATCATAGTTTTTAATTAACTAACCCAAAACAGCCCCCGGTTGTAACTACGACGGCGTAAATCCGGTTTTATGGTGTTTATCATGTTTTCGGGTTTTAAATCATTAAGTTAGCATATCATATAGATATATATCATGTGTATAGTTGATTTTAAAAGTGTAGTTAGAAGGATTAACTTTATTTGCGAACAAGTTTAGAATTAACTAAACTATGTTCTAGTGATTACTAGTTTACCACTTCGAATATGATAGCTTTTTATGTATGAATCGAATGATGTTATGAACATCATTACTACCTTAAGTTCCTTGGATAAACCTACTGGAAAAGAGAAAAATGTATCTAGCTTCAACGGATCCTTGGATGGCTCGAAGTTCTTGAAGCAGAATCATGACACGAAAACAAGTTCAAGTAAGATCATCACTTGAAATAAGATTGTTATAGTTATAGAAATTGAACCAAAGTTTGAATATGATTATTACCTTGTATTAGAATGATAACCTACTGTAATAAACAAAGATTTCTTGAGGTTGGATGATCACCTTACAAGATTGGAAGTGAGCTAGCAAACTTGAAAGTATTCTTGATTTTATGTAACTAGAACTTGTAGAATTTATGAAGAACACTTAGAACTTGAAGATAGAACTTGAGAGAGATCAATTAGATGAAGAAAATTGAAGAATGAAAGTGTTTTTAGGTGTTTTTGATCGTTGGTGTATGGATTAGATATAAAGGATATGTAATTTTGTTTTCATGTAAATAAGTCATGAATGATTACTCATATTTTTGTAATTTTATGAGATATTTCATGCTAGTTGCCAAATGATGGTTCCCACATGTGTTAGGTGACTCACATGGGCTGATAAGAGCTGATCATTGGAGTGTATATACCAATAGTACATACATCTAAAAGCTGTGTATTGTACGAGTACGAATACGGGTGCATACGAGTAGAATTGTTGATGAAACTGAACGAGGATGTAATTGTAAGCATTTTTGTTAAGTAGAAGTATTTTGATAAGTGTATTGAAGTCTTTAAAAAGTGTATAAATACATATTAAAACACTACATGTATATACATTTTAACTGAGTCGTTAAGTCATCGTTAGTCGTTACATGTAAGTGTTGTTTTGAAACCTTTAGGTTAACGATCTTGTTAAATGTTGTTAACCCAATGTTTATAATATCAAATGAGATTTTAAATTATTATATTATCATGATATTATCATGTATGAATATCTCTTAATATGATATATATACATTAAATGTCTTTACAACGATAATCGTTACATATATGTCTCGTTTAAAAATCATTAAGTTAGTAGTCTTGTTTTTACATATGTAGTTCATTGTTAATATACTTAATGATATGTTTACTTATCATAGTATCATGTTAACTATATATATATCCATATATATGTCATCATATAGTTTTTACAAGTTTTAACGTTCGTGAATCACCGGTCAACTTGGGTGGTCAATTGTCTATATGAAACATATTTCAATTAATCAAGTCTTAACAAGTTTGATTGCTTAACATGTTGGAAACATTTAATCATGTAAATATCAATCTCAATTAATATATATAAACATGGAAAAGTTCGGGTCACTACAGTACCTACCCGTTAAATAAATTTCGTCCCAAAATTTTAAGCTGTTGAAGGTGTTGACGAATCTTCTGGAAATAGATGCGGGTATTTCTTCTTCATCTGATCTTCACGCTCCCAGGTGAACTTGGGTCCTCTACGAGCATTCCATCGAACCTTAACAATTGGTATCTTGTTTTGCTTAAGTCTTTTAACCTCACGATCCATTATTTCGAAGGGTTCTTCGATGAATTGGAGTTTTTCGTTGATTTGGATTTCATCTAACGGAATAGTGAGATCTTCTTTAGCAAAACATTTCTTCAAATTCGAGACGTGGAAAGTGTTATGTACAGCCGCGAGTTGTTGAGGTAACTCAAGTCGGTAAGCTACTGGTCCGACACGATCAATAATCTTGAATGGTCCAATATACCTTGGATTTAATTTCCCTCGTTTACCAAATCGAACAACGCCTTTCCAAGGTGCAACTTTAAGCATGACCATCTCTCCAATTTCAAATTCTATATCTTTTCTTTTAATTTCAGCGTAGCTCTTTTGTCGACTTTGGGCGGTTTTCAACCGTTGTTGAATTTGGATGATCTTCTCGGTAGTTTCTTGTATAATCTCCGGACCCGTAATCTGTCTATCCCCCACTTCACTCCAACAAATCGGAGACCTGCACTTTCTACCATAAAGTGATTCAAACGACGCCATCTCAATGCTTGAATGGTAGCTGTTGTTGTAGGAAAATTCTGCTAATGGTAGATGTCGATCCCAACTGTTTCCGAAATCAATAACACATGCTCGTAGCATGTCTTCAAGTGTTTGTATTGTCCTTTCGCTCTGCCCATCAGTTTGTGGATGATAGGCAGTACTCATGTCTAGACGAGTTCCTAATGCTTGCTGTAATGTCTGCCAGAATCTTGAAATAAATCTGCCATCCCTATCAGAGATAATAGAGATTGGTATTCCATGTCTGGAGACGACTTCCTTCAAATACAGTCGTGCTAACTTCTCCATCTTGTCATCTTCTCTTATTGGCAGGAAGTGTGCTGATTTGGTGAGACGATCAACTATTACCCAAATAGTATCAAAACCACTTGCAGTCCTTGGCAATTTAGTGATGAAATCCATGGTAATGTTTTCCCATTTCCATTCTGGGATTTCGGGTTGTTGAAGTAGACCTGATGATTTCTGATGCTCAGCTTTGACCTTAGAACACGTCAAACATTCTCCTACGTATTTAGCAACATCGGCTTTCATACCCGGCCACCAAAAATGTTTCTTGAGATCCTTGTACATCTTCCCCGTTCCAGGATGTATTGAGTATCTGGTTTTATGAGCTTCTCTAAGAACCATTTCTCTCATATCTCCAAATTTTGGTACCCAAATCCTTTCAGCCCTATACCGGGCTCCGTCTTCCCGAATATTAAGATGCTTCTCCGATCCTTTGGGTATTTCATCCTTTAAATTTCCCTCTTTTAAAACTCCTTGTTGCGCCTCCTTTATTTGAGTAGTAAGGTTATTATGAATCATTATATTCATAGATTTTACTCGAATGGGTTCTCTGTCCTTCCTGCTCAAGGCATCGGCTACCACATTTGCCTTCCCCGGGTGGTAACGAATCTCAAAGTCGTAATCATTCAACAATTCAATCCACCTACGCTGCCTCATATTCAGTTGTTTCTGATTAAATATGTGTTGAAGACTTTTGTGGTCGGTATATATAATACTTTTGACCCCATATAAGTAGTGCCTCCAAGTCTTTAATGCAAAAACAACCGCGCCTAATTCCAAATCATGCGTCGTATAATTTTGTTCGTGAATCTTCAATTGTCTAGACGCATAAGCAATCACCTTCGTTCGTTGCATTAATACACAACCGAGACCTTGCTTTGATGCGTCACAATAAATCACAAAATCATCATTCCCTTCAGGAAATGACAATATAGGTGCCGTAGTTAGCTTTTTCTTCAATAACTGAAACGCTTTCTCTTGTTCATCATTCCATTCAAATTTCTTCCCTTTATTCGTTAATGTAGTCAAGGGTTTTGCTATTCTGGAAAAGTCTTGGATGAACCTTCTGTAGTAACCAGCTAGTCCTAAAAACTGGCGTATGTATATCGGAGTTTTCGGGGTTTCCCACTTTTCAACAGTTTCTATCTTTGCCGGATCCACCTTAATACCTTCTTTGTTCACTATGTGACCGAGGAATTGAACTTCTTCCAACCAAAATGCACACTTTGAAAACTTAGCGTACAATTCTTCCTTCCTCAATACTTCTAACACCTTTCTCAAATGTTCACCGTGTTCTTGGTCATTCTTTGAGTAAATAAGTATGTCATCAATGAAAACAATGACAAACTTGTCAAGGTATGGTCCACACACTCGGTTCATAAGGTCCATGAACACAGCTGGTGCATTAGTTAAACCAAACGGCATGACCATAAACTCGTAATGACCGTAACGTGTTCTGAAAGCAGTCTTTGGAATATCATCTTCTTTCACCCGCATTTGATGATACCCGGAACGTAAGTCAATCTTTGAATAAACAGACGAGCCTTGTAGTTGATCAAATAAGTCATCGATTCTCGGTAGTGGGTAGCGGTTCTTGATGGTAAGTTTGTTCAACTCTCGGTAGTCGATACACAACCTGAATGTACCATCTTTCTTCTTGACAAACAAAACAGGAGCTCCCCACGGTGATGTGCTTGGTCGAATGAAACCACGCTCTAAAAGTTCTTGTAATTGGCTTTGCAGTTCTTTCATCTCGCTGGGTGCGAGTCTGTAAGGAGCACGAGCTATTGGTGCAGCTCCTGGTACAAGATCTATTTGAAATTCAACGGATCGATATGGGGGTAATCCTGGTAATTCTTTCGGAAATACATCGGGAAATTCTTTTGCAATGGGAACATCATTGATGCTCTTTTCTTCAGTTTGTACTTTCTCGACGTGTGCTAGAACAGCATGGCAACCTTTTCTTATTAGTTTGTGTGCCTTCAAATTACTAATAAGATGTAGCTTCGTGTTGCCCTTTTCTCCGTACACCATTAAGGGTTTTCCTTTTTCTCGTATAATGCGAATTGAATTTTTGTAACAAACGATCTCTGCTTTCACTTCTTTCAACCAGTCCATACCGATTATCACATCAAAACTCCCTAACTCTACTGGTATCAAATCAATCTTAAATGTTTCGCTAACCAGTTTAATTTCTCGATTCCGACATATACTATCTGCTGAAATTAATTTACCATTTGCTAATTCGAGTAAAAATTTACTATCCAATGGCGTCAATGGACAACTTAATTTAGCACAAAAATCTCTACTCATATAGCTTCTATCCGCACCCGAATCAAATAAAACGTAAGCAGATTTATTGTCAATAAGAAACGTACCCGTAACAAGCTCCGGGTCTTCCTGTGCCTCTGCCGCATTAATATTGAAAACTCTTCCGCGGCCTTGTCCATTCGTGTTCTCCTGGTTCGGGCAATTTCTAATAATGTGGCCCGGTTTTCCACATTTATAACAAACTACATTGGCATAACTTGCTCCGCCATTACTCGTTCCGACACCATTTGTTCCTTTCGTTCTGTTAACCCCTGGTCCGTAGACCTCACACTTCGCCGCGCTATGACCATTTCTTTTACACTTGTTGCAAAATTTGGTGCAGAACCCCGAGTGATACTTTTCACACCTTTGGCATAGCTGCTTCTGATTGTTGTTGTTGTTGTTGCGGTTGTTATTGTTGTTAGGATGATTGTTGTAGTTGTTGTTGTTGTTGTTGTTGTTGTTGTTGTTGTTGTTGTTGGGCCGTTTGTTGTAGTTGCGATTGATGTTACGATTGTTGGGATAATTGTTGCGATTATTGTTGTAATTACTGTTGTTGTTGTATTGGTGATTCTTATCACCGTTTTCCTCCCACTTTCTTTTGACTTGCTTCACATTGGCCTCTTCAGCAGTCTGTTCTTTAATTCTTTCTTCAATCTGGTTCACTAGTTTGTGAGCCATTCTACATGCCTGTTGTATGGAGGCGGGCTCTTGTGAACTTATATCTTCTAGGATTCTTTCCGGTAATCCTTTCACAAACGCGTCGATCTTCTCTTCCTCATCTTCGAACGCTCCCGGACACAATAGGCATAATTCTGTGAATCGTCTTTCGTACGTGGTAATATCAAATCCTTGGGTTCGTAACCCTCTAAGTTCTGTCTTGAGCTTATTGACCTCGGTTCTGGGACGGTACTTCTCGTTCATCAAGTGCTTGAATGCTGACCACGGTAGTGCGTAAGCATCATCTTGTCCCACTTGCTCTAGATAGGTATTCCACCATGTTAACGCAGAACCTGTGAAGGTATGCGTAGCGTACTTCACTTTGTCCTCTTCAGTACACTTACTTATGGCAAACACCGATTCGACCTTCTCGGTCCACCGTTTCAATCCGATCGGTCCTTCGGTTCCATCAAATTCCAAAGGTTTGCAGGAAGTGAATTCTTTGTAGGTGCATCCTACACGATTTCCTGTACTGCTAGATCCAAGGTTATTGTTGGTATGTAGCGCAGCCTGTACTGCGGCTATGTTTGAAGCTAGAAAAGTACGGAATTCCTCTTCATTCATATTCAAGGTGTGTCGAGTAGTCGGTGCCATTTCCTTCAAAATAGTCAAATGGAACAAGTTAATCATACAGAATATTAAGAGTAGTTAATAGTATTTCGTAGCATAATATGAACTCATTTATAAAAGCTTTTTCTTCATATTAGCGTTTTATAAGTTTAAATTCGGGTAGTACCTACCCGTTAAGTTCATACTTAGTAGCTAATATACAATTCAACTACTACAATTCTATATGAAAAACTGATTATAATAATATTTCGCGTTCAAACTTTTACACAATATTTTACAAACTTACAATACCGCTTATTTTACATATAGCATGTGTAACGACCCGGATTTTTCCGATCGTTTTATACTTATGAGATTAATATTTACATAAATTAAACCTTACCAACATGATAAGCAATCTAAATTGTTGAGACTTATGTTTTTGAAAAGAGTTTTACACAACGTTTGACCGTCAAATTGACCGATGATATCACGAACTATATAACATACGATAATTATACGTTTGTGTATATATATGTATTTATATATATTTAACATGATCTAAGGATGTTTTAACATCTCATTGTGTACTAATAACAATGAGTTATAAGTATATTTTGAAACTACTAACTTAAGTTTTCAAAACGATAACTATACGTAACGTTCTTTGACATAAATACTTAAAACTTATAATGCTTATACATGTATCGTATAGATATGTATTTAATCACTTTTAAAGGGCTTACATACATAAAACAATATAAGTATATTTACAAAAGATAGCTATTTTTGAATCCTCGTTCCGTTTTCTCAAGATTTCTATACGTACATCTAGGGTATATGTACCCGTATCATACTCAGCTTCTATACGTATTTACTATTGGTATATACACATCAAATCAACATTCTAATCAACACCTAATCAGCCCTTGTTCATGCCCTCAAGGAGAGGTAATTAGAATTGGAAGCTAGCATAGATTTTTATACAAAATAACAAAATTAGGAATCTTTTCTTTCTTTATAAACTAAAAACGTTTTTATGAATGAACACCATTTCTTCACCCCATTTTCTCATACTTACACTCCCATTTCTCTTTCAAAATACTCTTAACTTCATACTTGATCATCTCCAAGCATTTTCCCCATCATTTAGCTTCAAAAACAACCCTTAATCATCATAAGAAAAACCATACAAGAACACTTCAATAATCCTTCCAAAAATACAAGTTTACTTCTAACCTTTCAATCCCACTCCACCACTCTTTTGATTCCAAGATTTTTCTCATCTTTTCCAGTAGCTTTGTCCAAGTAACTTGAGGTAGTAACCTTATTCATAACCTTATTTGATTCATATTTATATAGCTATCTTATTTTGTGTTGTAAAATTTTAACAACAAGAACATAGTTTGAATGATTTCAAACTTGTTTGCAAACTAAATAGATCCTTCTAACTTAACTTTTAAAACACTTCAAGACTTGTAATATATCATATGGATATGCTAACTTAACAAGATACAACTTGATTTTACAAAGAACACCTTAAAACTGAATCTACATCGTTGGAGTGCAACCGGGACTGTTTTGGGTTGGATAATTAAAAACCATCTTAAACTTTGAATTGGAAGTTTATGTTCTGGAAAAATAATATTTTTTATTAATATGTTAACACATAAAAATTTCATGGTTTAACTCAAAGTGTAAGTTTTTTTTAGAAAAATGATCATTAAATGTTGTTTTTATGATGGATAATGATCACTTTCATAAGTTTCACCAAAGTTTGACCTATAACCTGTGATTTCGAATACAAACTAAGGTATTTTCAGTTCATATTCTTAAAATTTGACTCGATCCAAGGAAGTGGCAAGTTGAACCAACAAAAACGGAGTTGTAATGAAGAAACTACGACTAAAACAAGATTGGGTATCCGAAGCTAGTTTAGCTACGAAAATATTTGGAGAAAAAGTAAATTAATCATATCTTTTCTAATTAATATGATATTTTATATATAATTACTTATGATTTGATTTTATATATTTCAGGACCACCCGTAAACAACACGAGAAGATTAATCATAAGACCTCATGATTGTACGCAACACGTCATTTGGCAACACGGTACTTTATGTACGCAACACGTCATTTGACAACATGGTACCATGGGTCGAGATTAATTCTGATCAATACGAATACGATGGGGTCTTTATTTATTTTATTTAAGCAACTAATTGTGGACCACTAACATCGGACTGCTAACTACGGACTAAGAAAATATTAAAAGTATTAAAAGTATATATATGTAACGATTACTTAAAAAGAAAATATGTTGATATATTATATATATGGTTAGGTTCGTGATATCTATCGGAGACCAAGTCGAGTTAAATACCTTCAAGGAAAAGGTGAGTATATAGTCCCACTTTTAAATTCTAAATATTTCGGGATGAGAATACATGCATTTTATGATTTACGTTATGGACACAAGTGATTAAAATTATATATTCTACGTTGAGTTGTACCACTGGCATATCTCCCTGTAACTTGGTAACTACTATTTACATACGGTATTGTAAACGCGAATCCTGTTGATAGATCTATCGGGCCTGACAACCCCAACCGGACTGGACGACCAGTATTCAACGGTTGCACAGTACTTCGTTTCGGTAATTACACTTGGTACGGTGTAGTAAGATTTCATAATAAAGGGAATATGCGACGTTGATTAAATGTTAAGTATGGTTATCAAGTGCTCAACAACTTAGAATATTTTTTTTATTAAAACGTTTATATATGAAATCTTGTGGTCTATATTTATAACGCTGCCGGCATTAAACCTATATCTCACCAACTTTATGTTGACGTTTTAAGCATGTTTATTCTCAGGTGATAACTAAAAGCTTCCGCTGCAACATGTTGAATTTAAGCAAGATCTTGAGTATGCATATTTGTGTCAAAAATAAAACTGCATATCGGAGGATTTGTAATGTAAAATATGTTGGAGGTCGTATTGTTATTATCACATGTAAAGTTTGTAAGTCTAAGATTATCGCTAAAAGATAATCATTATTAAGTTGTTTAAACCTTGTATTTGTAATAAAAGCTATGGTTTGTATTGTAAAAACGAATGCAGTTTTTGAAAAATGTCGCATATAGAGGTCAATACCTCGCGATGAAATCATATGTTATTGTATTCGTCCTTATGGTTAAGGTCGGGTTATGACATGTGGTATCAGAGCGTTGGTCTTAGAGAACCAGAGAATTTGCATTAGTGTGTCTTATCAAGTTCGTTAGGATACATTAGTAAGTCTGGACTTTGACCGGGTCTGATTTAAAAACCATTGCTTATCATTGTTGGTTAAAATTTATATGTAAATATTATGTAGTACTAATGGGTTAGTTGTTGTATGATAGATGTCGGGCTCAAAACTTGTTATCACATTCAGCGACTCCGAACCAGAATCTTCAGATGGTGTTCCAGTCATTAACCTATCCGATGACGAAAATAATATCTTTGGGGAAGACTCACAAATTCCGGATGAACCGACTATAGAGAACCCGGAAAGTGAACCCGAGGAGGAAAGTGAACCCGAGGAGGAAAGTGAACCCGAGGAGGAAAGTGAACCCGAGGAGGAAAGTGAACCCGAGGAAGAAATACAGGAAATTACAAAAGACGAGTTCGAACTAGGAAAGAAACGAAAGGCTAATGAATTAGAAAATTCAAATCCCGAGTTTAGTAAGGATGATGTGGCACCAACTCCACTAGACACTACCACCCCTATTCCCGCTATTCCTATTCGTGCTGTCCCGGCATCCAGTTCTTCAGCCCCACAGCCAAAATATAGGCAGACAGCTAGGATAAGCGTTAGGCCATTCCTTGAACCTAAACGTCCTAGAAAATAGACCAAACGATGCGCTGCCGTATTAAACCATGGGATCATATAATGTTTTGTATAATATTATTAGTGTGGTTTGCTTAATGTTCGATGTAAGATAAGCATATGTAAAATAGTGAAGTGTGAAATGCAATAATTTTCCATGGTTAAGTATTATTTAGATGGTAGTAATTGATTCTGTACTAAGCTATTAAGTATGGACATTAACGGGTAGGTACTACCCTAGATATAATTATAAAATGCTAATAAGAAGAAAAGGCTTTTATAATAATACCTGGTTCATATTATTAATAAGCTATAATGTACTGTAAATATACACTACATCTATAATATTCCATGTGAATAATTATTTTCTTTTCATTCTTATAGAAGAATATGGCGCGATTGAACCGAATGACGGAACAAGAAATCCAGGAACTCATCAATCAGCGAGTGAACGACAGAATGTTATGGGTCGAGGCTGCAAGAGGTGCTGCAGTTAACCCAAATCCTCGTGTGGGGTGCACTTACAAAACTTTTCAAGCTTGCAAGCCCTCATCATTCAGTGGAACAGAAGGACCGATCGGTTTAACCCGGTGGATAGAAAAGATGGAAACTGTGTTCAAAATCAGTGGTTGTGTTGAAAAGGACATGACCAAATACGCATCGTGCACTTTACAAGATAGTGCACTCACGTGGTGGAAAAATTATGTGAAGGCTGTAGGAGGAGATGTAGCTTATGATACTCCGTGGGAAGAATTCAAAACAATGTTAATCAATGAATATTGTCCAAGGAACGAGGTTAGGAAGTTGGAAGATGAGTTACGAAGTCTGAAGGTTATTGGTACTGAAATCACCAACTACAATCAGCGATTCATGGAATTAGTTTTGCTATGTCCTGAATTGGTTCCAACTGAAGAACGGAAGATTGAAATGTACAAAGATGGTTTGCCCAAAAAGGTCAAGGCAAATGTTACAGCATCGAAACCTAAGACAATTCATGAAGCTATAACCATGGCAAACGAGCTAATGGATCAGGTCATCATGGATAAGAAAGTATCCAATACTGATGTGAAGGTATCAGGTAACAAAAGAAAGTGGAATGGAAATTATGATCGAGGTAACCAACAACAATCTTTTAAGAAACAAGAAAACACGCAAGGTACGGGTAGTGGTTTAAGCTTTGGTTATAAAGGACAAAATCCTTTATGCAACCGATGCCACAAACATCACTCTGGTTACTGTAATGTGGTATGCAACAAATGTAATTGAAAGGGTCATCTTGCTGAAGATTGTAGGGCTCTCGTTACAAATACAAATGGTACCAAGACTCTTGCCACCAATGCAAATAGAACTGCTTTGGCTACCATTACTTGTTTTGGGTGTGGAAAACAAGGTCACTATAAGAGCCAGTGCCCGAATCCAGAGAAGAATATCGGACCTGCACGTGGGAGAGCATTTGTTATTAATGCTAGAGAGGCATGTGAAGACCCGGAGCTTGTTACGGGTACGTTTACCATTAATAACTTATCCGCATCTATTATATTTGATACTGGTGCTGATAGAAGTTACGTGTGTAGAGACTTTCACGCTAAATTGAATTGTTCATCATTACCTCTAGATGCTAAGTACATGATTGAGTTAGCTAATGGTAAACTAATTAAAGCCGATAAAATTTTCCGTGATTGTAAAATAAATTTAGCCGGAGAAACGTTTAAAATTGACTTGATACCCGTAGAATTAGGAAGTTTTGATGTAATAGTCGGCATGGACTGGATGTCCAAAATAGGAGCTGAAGTTGTGTGCGCCAAGAAGGCAATTCGCATTCCTCGTAAGGATAAAACGCCAGTAATGATTTATGGAGAGAAGGGTAACTCAAAGCTAAAACTCATTAGTTATTTGAAAGCTCAAAAGTGCTTGAAGAAAGGGTGCTATGCTATCTTAGCACATGTTAATAAAGTCGAAACAAAGGAAAAAGTGAAGAGCATCAATGACGTGCCTGTGGCAAGAGATTTTCCTGAAGTCTTTCCGGAAAAGTTGCCGGGATTACCTCCATTTAGATCTGTAGAATTTCAAATAGATTTAGTACCAGGAGCTGCACCAGTGGCTCGTGCTCCATATAGACTTGCACCGTCCGAGTTAAAAGAACTTCAGAGTCAGTTAAAAGAATTACTGGATCATGGATTCATACGACCAAGTACTTCACCGTGGGGAGCTCCGATTCTATTTGTTAAAAAGAAAGATGGATCTTTTAGGATGTGTATAGATTATCGTGAATTAAATAAGTTAACTATCAAGAATCGGTATCCACTACCGAGAATTGACGACTTATTTGATCAACTCCAAGGATCATGTGTGTACTCAAAAATTGACTTAAGGTCGGGCTATCATCAATTACGTGTCAAAGAAGAAGATATACCGAAAACTGCTTTTCGGACACGTTATGGTCATTACGAATTTTTGGTTATGCCGTTTGGATTGACGAATGCGCCAGCTGTATTCATGGACCTCATGAATCGAGTTTGTAGTCCGTATTTAGATAAGTTTGTTATCGTTTTCATTGATGATATTCTTATCTATTCCAAGAGTGAGCAAGAGCATGAAGAGCATTTAAGGTTGATATTAGAGTTGTTGAGAAAAGAACAACTATATGCTAAATTTTCTAAGTGTGCTTTTTGGTTGAAAGAAGTTCAATTTCTTGGCCATGTTGTTAGTAGCAAAGGAATTCAGGTTGATCCAGCAAAAACTGAAGCCATTGAAAAATGGGAGACTCCTAAGACACCAACGCAGATACGTCAATTTTTGGGTTTAGCCGGTTATTATAGAAGGTTTATTCAAGATTTTTCCCGAATAGCTAAGCCGTTGACAGCGTTAACGCAAAAAGGGAAGAAATATGAATGGACTTCTGAGCAGGAGAGTGCATTTCAATTACTAAAGAAGAAGTTAACTACGGCGCCTATTTTATCGTTACCAGAAGGGAACGATGATTTTGAAATATATTGTGACGCTTCGCGACAAGGTTTTGGTTGCGTTCTTATGCAACGAAAGAAAGTTATTGCATACGCATCCCGACAATTGAAGATTCACGAGCGGAATTATACGACGCATGATCTAGAACTGGGAGCAGTCGTGTTTGCATTGAAGATATGGAGACACTACTTGTATGGGGTTAAATGCACTGTGTTTACTGATCATAAAAGCCTTCAACATATTTTTGATCAGAAACAGCTGAACATGAGACATCGTAGGTGGGTCGAGTTAATAAACGACTATGATTGTGAAATTCGTTATCATCCCGGGAAGGCGAACGTGGTGGCCGATGCTTTAAGCAGAAAGGAACGAGAACCAATTCGAGTACGAGCGATGAACATAAAAATTCGCATGAATCTCAACTCACAAATCAAAGAAGTTCAACGAGAAGCACTTACTAAAGAAAATATAGGAAATGAAATAATGAAGAAGTATGAGAAGCAACTCGTTATGCGGGAAGATGGAATTCGATATTTTGCAAATCGTATTTGGGTACCGAAGTTGGGTGGATTAAGGAAGTTGATATTAAATGAGGCACATAAGACAAGATACTCGATACATCCTGGAGTTGGAAAGATGTACCAAGATCTTAAGACACATTATTGGTGGCCTAATTTAAAGACAGACGTTGCAACATATGTTGGGGAATGTTTAACTTGTTCCAAAGTCAAAGCTGAACACCAGAAACCATCAGGGTTACTTCAACAACCAGAAATCCCAGAATGGAAATGGGATGGTATTACCATGGATTTCATCACGAAGTTACCAAAGACTGCCTGGGGATACGACACCATTTGGGTGATTGTTGATCGTCTTACCAAATCTGCCCATTTCTTGCCTATAAAGGAAACGGATAGAATGGAGAAACTATTACGATTGTATATAAAGGAAATTGTTTCAAGGCATGGAATACCTATTTCCATTATATCCGATCGTGATAGTAGATTTACCTCAAAGTTCTGGCAATCACTGCAGGAGGCACTAGGAACTCGTTTAGATATGAGTACCGCATATCATCCGCAAACCGACGGGCAGAGTGAAAGAACGATTCAGACTCTTGAAGACATGCTCAGGGCATGTGTGATTGATTTTGGAAACGGATGGGATAAGTATCTACCGTTAGCAGAATTTTCGTATAATAATAGTTATCATGCAAGCATTAAAGTTGCACCATTCGAAGCATTGTATGGAAGGAAGTGTAGATCTCCTATCTGTTGGAATGAAGTAGGAGATCGACAATTAACTTGTCCCGAGATCATACACGAAACGACTGAGAAGATAGTACAAATCAAGGAGAGATTGAAAACAGCCCGAAGTCGCCAAAAGAGCTACGCCGATGTCCGAAGGAAACCATTAGAGTTTCAGATTGGGGACATGGTTATGCTAAAGGTGTCACCTTGGAAAGGTGTAATACGTTTCGGTAAAAGGGGTAAACTAAACCCAAGGTATGTAGGCCCGTTCAAGATCATCGAACGCATTGGACCGGTAGCTTATCGACTCGAGTTACCGCAACAACTCGCCGGAGTACATAATACCTTTCACGTCTCGAACCTTAAGAAGTGTCTTGCAAAGGAAGACCTCACCATTCCTCTTGAAGAAATCCATGTCGACGAGAAACTACAATTCATCGAAGAACCAATCGAAATCATGGATCGTGAAGTTAAACGGCTCAAGCAGAGCAACATACCGATCGTTAAGGTTCGTTGGAATGCTCGAAGGGGTCCCGAGTTTACTTGGGAACGAGAGGATCAAATGAAACAAAAATATCCACATTTGTTTCCCGAGAACTCAAAATAGGTACAATTTTAAAATTTCGGGACGAAATTTATTTAACGGGTAGGTACTGTAACGACCCGGATTTTTCCGATCGTTTTATACTTATGAGATTAATATTTACATAAATTAAACCTTACCAACATGATAAGCAATCTAAATTGTTGAGACTTATGTTTTTGAAAAGAGTTTTACACAACGTTTGACCGTCAAATTGACCGATGATATCACGAACTATATAACATACGATAATTATACGTTTGTGTATATATATGTATTTATATATATTTAACATGATCTAAGGATGTTTTAACATCTCATTGTGTACTAATAACAATGAGTTATAAGTATATTTTGAAACTACTAACTTAAGTTTTCAAAACGATAACTATACGTAACGTTCTTTGACATAAATACTTAAAACTTATAATGCTTATACATGTATCGTATAGATATGTATTTAATCACTTTTAAAGGGCTTACATACATAAAACAATATAAGTATATTTACAAAAGATAGCTATTTTTGAATCCTCGTTCCGTTTTCTCAAGATTTCTATACGTACATCTAGGGTATATGTACCCGTATCATACTCAGCTTCTATACGTATTTACTATTGGTATATACACATCAAATCAACATTCTAATCAACACCTAATCAGCCCTTGTTCATGCCCTCAAGGAGAGGTAATTAGAATTGGAAGCTAGCATAGATTTTTATACAAAATAACAAAATTAGGAATCTTTTCTTTCTTTATAAACTAAAAACGTTTTTATGAATGAACACCATTTCTTCACCCCATTTTCTCATACTTACACTCCCATTTCTCTTTCAAAATACTCTTAACTTCATACTTGATCATCTCCAAGCATTTTCCCCATCATTTAGCTTCAAAAACAACCCTTAATCATCATAAGAAAAACCATACAAGAACACTTCAATAATCCTTCCAAAAATACAAGTTTACTTCTAACCTTTCAATCCCACTCCACCACTCTTTTGATTCCAAGATTTTTCTCATCTTTTCCAGTAGCTTTGTCCAAGTAACTTGAGGTAGTAACCTTATTCATAACCTTATTTGATTCATATTTATATAGCTATCTTATTTTGTGTTGTAAAATTTTAACAACAAGAACATAGTTTGAATGATTTCAAACTTGTTTGCAAACTAAATAGATCCTTCTAACTTAACTTTTAAAACACTTCAAGACCTGTAATATATCATATGGATATGCTAACTTAACAAGATACAACTTGATTTTACAAAGAACACCTTAAAACTGAATCTACATCGTTGGAGTGCAACCGGGACTGTTTTGGGTTGGATAATTAAAAACCATCTTAAACTTTGAATTGGAAGTTTATGTTCTGGAAAAATAATATTTTTTATTAATATGTTAACACATAAAAATTTCATGGTTTAACTCAAAGTGTAAGTTTTTTTTAGAAAAATGATCATTAAATGTTGTTTTTATGATGGATAATGATCACTTTCATAAGTTTCACCAAAGTTTGACCTATAACCTGTGATTTCGAATACAAACTAAGGTATTTTCAGTTCATATTCTTAAAATTTGACTCGATCCAAGGAAGTGGCAAGTTGAACCAACAAAAACGGAGTTGTAATGAAGAAACTACGACTAAAACAAGATTGGGTATCCGAAGCTAGTTTAGCTACGAAAATATTTGGAGAAAAAGTAAATTAATCATATCTTTTCTAATTAATATGATATTTTATATATAATTACTTATGATTTGATTTTATATATTTCAGGACCACCCGTAAACAACACGAGAAGATTAATCATAAGACCTCATGATTGTACGCAACACGTCATTTGGCAACATGGTACTTTATGTACGCAACACGTCATTTGACAACATGGTACCATGGGTCGAGATTAATTCTGATCAATACGAATACGATGGGGTCTTTATTTATTTTATTTAAGCAACTAATTGTGGACCACTAACATCGGACTGCTAACTACGGACTAAGAAAATATTAAAAGTATTAAAAGTATATATATGTAACGATTACTTAAAAAGAAAATATGTTGATATATTATATATATGGTTAGGTTCGTGATATCTATCGGAGACCAAGTCGAGTTAAATACCTTCAAGGAAAATGTGAGTATATAGTCCCACTTTTAAATTCTAAATATTTCGGGATGAGAATACATGCATTTTATGATTTACGTTATGGACACAAGTGATTAAAATTATATATTCTACGTTGAGTTGTACCACTGGCATATCTCCCTGTAACTTGGTAACTACTATTTACATGCGGTATTGTAAACGCGAATCCTGTTGATAGATCTATCGGGCCTGACAACCCCAACCGGACTGGACGACCAGTATTCAACGGTTGCACAGTACTTCGTTTCGGTAATTACACTTGGTACGGTGTAGTAAGATTTCATAATAAAGGGAATATGCGACGTTGATTAAATGTTAAGTATGGTTATCAAGTGCTCAACAACTTAGAATATTTTTTTTATTAAAACGTTTATATATGAAATCTTGTGGTCTATATTTATAACGCTGCCGGCATTAAACCTATATCTCACCAACTTTATGTTGACGTTTTAAGCATGTTTATTCTCAGGTGATAACTAAAAGCTTCCGCTGCAACATGTTGAATTTAAGCAAGATCTTGAGTATGCATATTTGTGTCAAAAATAAAACTGCATATCGGAGGATTTGTAATGTAAAATATGTTGGAGGTCGTATTGTTATTATCACATGTAAAGTTTGTAAGTCTAAGATTATCGCTAAAAGATAATCATTATTAAGTTGTTTAAACCTTGTATTTGTAATAAAAGCTATGGTTTGTATTGTAAAAACGAATGCAGTTTTTGAAAAATGTCGCATATAGAGGTCAATACCTCGCGATGAAATCATATGTTATTGTATTCGTCCTTATGGTTAAGGTCGGGTTATGACAGCATGAAATATAGCACACAATAAATTTGATACAAGATGGTTGTGAAGATAATTCTAGCTAGTACACAAGTCGTTCAGCAAAGGCAATAAAGACACGTAATTCATACGTCCAGAAACAAGTCATGCATTCTGGTTTTACTAGGATTACTTCCCATCCTTGGTCTTGTGGAACATAACCGTTATGGCCGTTGATAAGACATCGTGTTGTAACGTCGTCAAAGGGACGAGGGTTACGTAATGTCCAACAGTCCCGTAACAATCTAAAAACCTCATTTCTTACCCCAATTACCGACTCCGTCACTTGTGGGAACGTTTTGTTTAATAGTTGTAGCCCGATGTTCTTGTTCTCACTTTGGTGAGAAGCGAACATTACTAATCCGTAAGCATAACATGCTTCTTTATGTTGCATGTTAGCCGCTTTTTCTAAATCACGAAGTCCAATATTCGGATATATTGAGTCAAAATAATTTCTTAACCCATTGCGTAAAATGGCATTTGGGTTCCCCGCAATATATGCGTCAAAGTAAACACATCGTAACTTATGGATTTCCCAATGTGATATCCCCCATCTTTCGAACGAAAGCCTTTTATAAACCAAGGCATTCTTGGAACGTTCTTCGAATGTCTTACAAACTGATCTCGCCTTAAATAGTGGTGCCAAAGAATTCTGACCGACTCTAGACAAGATTTCATCAATCATGTCTCCGGGTAGGTCTCTTAAAATATTGGGTTGTCTATCCATTTTGTGTTTTTATACTGTAAAATAGACAAGAGTTAGATTCATAAAAAAAAATACTTATTAATGCAAGCAATTTTTACATATATCATAAAGCATAAGCACACTATATTACATATATTACACCACACGAATACAACTATCTTATTCCGACTCGCTTGTTTCTTCTTCTTCGGTTTTGGTTCGTTTTGCCAAGTTTCTAGGGATATATGATGTTCCCCTAATACGAGCCATCGTTTTCCACATTGGTTTAGAAAAACCTGGTGGTTTAGAGGTTCTCGGGTCATTGTTACAACTTAAGGACTTCGGGGGTTGACGATACATATAAAGTTCATCGGGGTTGGAATTAGATTTCTCTATTTTTATGCCCTTTCCCTTATTATTTTCTTTTGCCTTTTTAAATTCAGTTGGGATAATTTCTATAACATCATCGGAATTCTCGTCGGAATCCGATTCATCGGAGAATTGGTAATCCTCCCAATATTTTGCTTCCTTGGCGGAAACACCATTGACCATAATTAACCTTGGTCGGTTGGTTGAGGATTTTCTTTTACTTAACCGTTTTATTATTTCCCCCACCGGTTCTATTTCTTCATCCGGTTCCGATTCTTCTTCCGGTTCCGACTCTTCTTCCGGTTCCGACTCTTCTTCCGGTTCCTCTTCGGGAACTTGTGAATCAGTCCACGAATCATTCCAATTTACATTTGACTCTTCATTATTATTAGGTGAGTCAATGGGACTTGTTTTAGAGGTAGACATCTATCACATAATATCAAACGCGTTAAGAGATTAATATATCACATAATATTCACATGTTAAAAATATATAGTTTCCAACAAAATTTGTTAAGCAATCATTTTTCAAGTAAACACGGTCGAAGTCCAGACTCACTAATGCATCCTAACAAACTCGATAAGACACACTAACGCAAAATTCTGGTTCTCTAAGACCAACGCTCGGATACCAACTGAAATGTCCCGTTCTTATTGATTAAAAACGATCCATATTAATTGATTTCGTTGCGAGGTTTTGACCTCTATATGAGACGTTTTTCAAAGACTGCATTCATTTTAAAACAAACCATAACCTTTATTTCATAAATAAAGGTTTAAAAAGCTTTATGTAGATTATCAAATAATGATAATCTAAAATATCCTGTTTACACACGACCATTACATAATGGTTTACAATACAAATATGTTACATCGAAATCAGTTTCTTGAATGCAGTTTTTACACAATATCATACAAACATGGACTCCAAATCTTGTCCTTATTTTAGTATGCAACAGCGGAAGCTCTTAGTATTCACCTGAGAATAAACATGCTTTAAACGTCAACAAAAATGTTAGTGAGTTATAGGTTTAACCTGTATATATCAAATCGTAACAATAGACCACAAGATTTCATATTTCAATACACATCCCATACATAGAGATAAAAATCATTCATATGGTGAACACCTGGTAACCGACAATAACAAGATGCATTTTTAAGAATATCCCCATCATTCCGGGACACCCTTCGGATATGATATAAATTTCGAAGTACTAAAGCATCCGGTACTTTGGATGGGGTTTGTTAGGCCCAATAGATCTATCTTTAGGATTCGCGTCAATTAGGGTGTCTGTTCCCTAATTCTTAGATTACCAGACTTAATAAAAAGGGGCATATTCGATTTCGATAATTCAACCATAGAATGTAGTTTCACGTACTTGTGTCTATTTTGTAAATCATTTATAAAACCTGCATGTATTCTCATCCCAAAAATATTAGATTTTAAAAGTGGGACTATAACTCACTTTCACAGATTTTTACTTAGTCGGGAAGTAAGACTTGGCCACTGGTTGATTCACGAACCTATAACAATATATACATATATATCAAAGTATGTTCAAAATATATTTACAACACTTTTAATATATTTTGATGTTTTAAGTTTATTAAGTCAGCTGTCCTCGTTAGTAACCTACAACTAGTTGTCCACAGTTAGATGTACAGAAATAAATCAATAAATATTATCTTGAATCAATCCACGACCCAGTGTATACGTATCTCAGTATTGATCACAACTCAAACTATATATATTTTGGAATCAACCTCAACCCTGTATAGCTAACTCCAACATTCACATATAGAGTGTCTATGGTTGTTCCGAAATATATATAGATGTGTCGACATGATAGGTCGAAACATTGTATACGTGTCTATGGTATCTCAAGATTACATAATATACAATACAAGTTGATTAAGTTATGATTGGAATAGATTTGTTACCAATTTTCACGTAGCTAAAATGAGAAAAATTATCCAATCTTGTTTTACCCATAACTTCTTCATTTTAAATCCGTTTTGAGTGAATCAAATTGCTATGGTTTCATATTGAACTCTATTTTATGAATCTAAACAGAAAAAGTATAGGTTTATAGTCGGAAAAATAAGTTACAAGTCGTTTTTGTAAAGGTAGTCATTTCAGTCGAAAGAACGACGTCTAGATGACCATTTTAGAAAACATACTTCCACTTTGAGTTTAACCATAATTTTTGGATATATTTTCATGTTCATAAAAAAATCATTTTCTCAGAATAACAACTTTTAAATCAAAGTTTATCATAGTTTTTAATTAACTAACCCAAAACAGCCCCCGGTTGTAACTACGACGGCGTAAATCCGGTTTTATGGTGTTTATCATGTTTCCGGGTTTTAAATCATTAAGTTAGCATATCATATAGATATATATCATGTGTATAGTTGATTTTAAAAGTGTAGTTAGAAGGATTAACTTTATTTGCGAACAAGTTTAGAATTAACTAAACTATGTTCTAGTGATTACTAGTTTACCACTTCGAATATGATAGCTTTTTATGTATGAATCGAATGATGTTATGAACATCATTACTACCTTAAGTTCCTTGGATAAACCTACTGGAAAAGAGAAAAATGGATCTAGCTTCAACGGATCCTTGGATGGCTCGAAGTTCTTGAAGCAGAATCATGACACGAAAACAAGTTCAAGTAAGATCATCACTTGAAATAAGATTGTTATAGTTATAGAAATTGAACCAAAGTTTGAATATGATTATTACCTTGTATTAGAATGATAACCTACTGTAAGAAACAAAGATTTCTTGAGGTTGGATGATCACCTTACAAGATTGGAAGTGAGCTAGCAAACTTGAAAGTATTCTTGATTTTATGTAACTAGAACTTGTAGAATTTATGAAGAACACTTAGAACTTGAAGATAGAACTTGAGAGAGATCAATTAGATGAATAAAATTGAAGAATGAAAGTGTTTGTAGGTGTTTTTGATCGTTGGTGTATGGATTAGATATAAAGGATATGTAATTTTGTTTTCATGTAAATAAGTCATGAATGATTACTCATATTTTTGTAATTTTATGAGATATTTCATGCTAGTTGCCAAATGATGGTTCCCACATGTGTTAGGTGACTCAAATCGGCTGATAAGAGCTGATCATTGGAGTGTATATACCAATAGTACATACATCTAAAAGCTGTGTATTGTACGAGTACGAATACGGGTGCATACGAGTAGAATTGTTGATGAAACTGAACGAGGATGTAATTGTAAGCATTTTTGTTAAGTAGAAGTATTTTGATAAGTGTATTGAAGTCTTTCAAAAGTGTATAAATACATATTAAAACACTACATGTATATACATTTTAACTGAGTCGTTAAGTCATCGTTAGTCGTTACATGTAAGTGTTGTTTTGAAACCTTTAGGTTAACGATCTTGTTAAATGTTGTTAACCCAATGTTTATAATATCAAATGAGATTTTAAATTATTATATTATCATGATATTATCATGTATGAATATCTCTTAATATGATATATATACATTAAATGTCTTTACAACGATAATCGTTACATATATGTCTCGTTTAAAAATCATTAAGTTAGTAGTCTTGTTTTTACATATGTAGTTCATTGTTAATATACTTAATGATATGTTTACTTATCATAGTATCATGTTAACTATATATATATATCCATATATATGTCATCATATAGTTTTTACAAGTTTTAACGTTAGTGAATCACCGGTCAACTTAGGTGGTCAATTGTCTATATGAAACATATTTCAATTAATCAAGTCTTAACAAGTTTGATTGCTTAACATGTTGGAAACATTTAATCATGTAAATATCAATCTCAATTAATATATATAAACATGGAAAAGTTCGGGTCACTACAGGTTATGTCTATTATATTTTGTACACGAGATATGTGTACAGTTATTTAAAAATCGCGAGGCAACCTACGGGGGAGAAAAGGATACGAACCTACTCTGCTAAGCATTATGAAAAATGGTTTCGTACACAAGATAGATGTACTGTATTTGAATCTTGTGGTCTATCAAAATGATGCATTTTATTGTTTACGATAAACTTATGAACTCACCAACCTTTTGGTTGACACTTTAAAGCATGTTTATTCTCAGGTACGAAAGAAATCTTCCGCTGTACATTTTCTCATTTTAGATATATTACTTGGAGTCATTTATGGCATATTTCAAAAGACGTTGCATTCGAGTCGTTGAGTTCATCAAGATTATTATTAAGTCAACTATAGTCGGATATATTATGAAATGGTATGCATGCCGTCAACCTTCGATGTAAAGAAAGTTTGTCTTTTAAAAACGAATGAAATGTTTGTAAAATGTATCATATAGAGGTTAAATACCTCGCGATGTAACCAAATGTAATGTATTCGTCCAGATGGATTAGGACGGGTCGTTATAAAGCATAGCAAGCAATCATCATCAAAGCATCAAATATACAGCGGAAGCAATATTTAAGTACCTGAGAATAAACATACTCTAAAAAGTCAACACGAGGTTGAATGAGTACATAGGTTTGTCATAAATAATGATTTCAGTAATAGATCATAATATTTAATAAAAGACGATATATCATGTATATCAAAAGTATGCCATGAGCATATAATATCAAAACTAAATGATTTTACCCCGAGACAATACATATGTAATTGTCGAGATCATTATTATACCACCAATTGACCTGAGGTCAACAGTGCGGGACGTTACTCCCAATAGCGCTATTTATAATAATTCTGTTTGCCTCTTCATTATCTAGCAATTAATGATATTACAAAGCAGGGTTTTGCATGTTTCAAATGAACACAATAAAAGTACTCATGTTGGTCGCATAATAGTTTATACTTGTGTCTATCAGTTATAAAAAATAGTACATGTATTCTCAGCCCAAAAATATAGATAAAAAGGGAGCAAATGAAATTCACGATACAATACGATAGTTTGTAGTAAATATGCATAGGATGGCACTGAACAAGTACAGAGTTGATCACGGATTCACGAACCTATATCAAGTATATATATATATTAACACATATACTCGTAATAGAATAAGATTATATATATATATATATATATATAAATTTATTAGTTTTTTTATTTTTATATTAATAATTTATATGTTTCATTATCTATTTTTATTATATATATTTTTAAATAAATGAAAATATTACTTTGGTTATGTTATATGTATTACATATATTTTTATATATGTATAATTTGTTTGTTTAAAATAGTAATTATAATAATACTAAATAATATTAGTAATGCTAAAAATGATAGTAATGATAATATTAATATCAATAATAATGATAATAATATTAATGATTCTATTAATGATAATAATAATAATGATAGTTTTAAAAAAATAAAGGTAATCTTATTAAAAGTGATAATTTTAATACAATGATAATTTTAATACCTTTAATAATAAGAATGATAATAATGATAGTAATAATAATAATTTCAATAAAGATGATAACTTTGATAATAACGATAAGATAAAATGATCGTTTTCATAAAAATAATATGTTTAATAATAATGGTAATGTTAATAAAAATGATGGTTTTATTAGAAATTCTAATAATACTAATGATATTATTAATAATAATACTACTTATTAATAATACTAGTAATAATAATAAGATTAGTAACAACAATAATAATAGTAATTATAATTGTAATTTTAATTATGTTAATAATAATATATGGTAACTTTTATTAGTAATAATAATAACTAGAAAAACATTTGACCGCGCGTTGCAGCGGTTTTGTTTGGTTGCGTTCGGGTATGCATTGTTTAATACCTTATTTGAAAACTAATGTTGACCGAGAAGTGAGTAAAAAAATTGCGAAAAATGGGAGAGGAAAATTCGAACTGGAATCTTTTCCCTTACAAACTCAAGAGCTTATCACTTGCTCTAGCCATCCACTTGATATAATTAGTTAAGTTTGTTTATTATATATGTATAAAATATAGTATATAAAACGCTCCGTTTTGAATATAATTAGTTTCATATTGTTCGTAAAATTATTTCGAGTTTAAAGGTGATGACGGATAAACCTAACTCGCATCAAATAAAAATATAAATCCCGTCAAAAAATTGAGTGATTTTGTTTAATAATAATTATATTAAATTGAAAAGTTATATATTAACCCTCGAAGTTTCTAAACATTTTCAACATTTACTCCTAAATAATCACATGTTGTACCCTTGAACTATTTGACATTTTACTCAAACTTTCCTTGGCCAAAACACAAACTCTATAAAATGAAACGACCAAACTCTTTGTAGCTATTAGTAGATATGTTAATAGTAATAACTAATAATAATAATAATAATAATAATAATAATAATAATAATAATAATAATAATAATCATAATAATAATAATAATAATAATAATAATAATAATAATAATAATAATAATAATAATAATAATAATAATAATAATAATAATAACAACAACAACAACAACAACAACAAAAAATAGAAAACTACCTCAAAAAGGCTCCATTAAAAATAATGCCATGGCCGGGACTCGAACCCGTGACCTCTCGCTCACCCGCAAACACTCATAACCATGGCTCCAAATCTATTTTTTTGATTAGAACTATAATCAATTAAATATAACCCGTATTAATCTATTATCCTTTTTCTTCTTCTTCATCCCAATTTCAATCGGCCAGAGGACATCAACAACTATTATAACGAATTCATGGTTTCGTTTAAAACTTGTAAACAATATAAAACTTGAAAGGAAAGTTTTTAAATAACAAAAAATTAAACAAAAAAAATTGGAAATGCATAGCTGCTGCTGTTCGCAAGTTTTTAAAAAAAAAATTCGTTTTTCGATTTTAAGCTTGTTTTAGGACTTGCTTTCTTCATGAAATAGTTTTCAAATCATATATATATAAACTATTAGAATCATCAATTGAACTTAAAACACAAAAACAAGCTCGAATTTAATGATGAATGATTCAGTTGACTTTTGAAATATAAAGTTTGACTCCAAAATTTGAATTCGATAGGACAAATTGGGATTTGAAACTTTACAGATAGTTTGAGTATGAGATCTCAAACAACTCTGCATTGATGGATTTTGAAATTGGATTCGGTTTCGAATTATGGCCAAAAAGTTCAAGAACAGAGTTTTCGAGCCTTTTTTTAAGGTTTTCTGTTTTGATTTTCAATTAGTAATCTATGACCAGTATTTAAATGATAAAGATGATGTTAATCAATTGTGTAAAGTAGTAATTTGTTTAATGATAATGGTTGATGAAGAGGATCTCGATCAGAAAGCAGGAATAAAGCAGAAAAATAAAAAATACTGAATACCTAATTTTTTTTATAAAAGTATATATAAAAAAATAAGAAAATCAGATAATAAAAAATAAGAGTTAGCGTAATATAACGACACTCGATAAACGTGGTTATATTACGGTAAGTCATACCAAAGTTCTAATGACTCGTGATGGTGATTGGACTCGATCAACCTAATCACCACCATGTGCCATGTACATGACTTCATTTTTCTTGTTTGAACATCCGAAAACTCCGAGAATACTGATCACAGCCATACCCGGGACACATATTCGATTATTGTCGAACAATATTTATGCTTCCAAATGAATGGCAAATTCTTTCAACATCAGACGTATGTTACACGTGTATACTATCTCGTTATCGCACAGTTCTATCGACGAACTACAACATGCTTAATATGCTCACATCGAGGCGGAAACTTCTCTCGCTTTACACTCGTACTTCCGTATAAGGAAATCTTCTATCTAAATTCTCAATGGAGAGAGAGACTCTTCACATTATACTAGTATTCTCCACGAGGGGGAATATTCCTAACAAACGTTTTCGAAAACCGATAAATCTTTCGCGGCGCGAATTTCTTGAGAAACTTGTTCTAACTAACGTTTTCAAGTCCTAACGAACTTTTTCAATATACCTTAAAGAGATGTACCTCGTTTCGAATCGAGATCCTCGTTTCACTTATAGATTTTGAAGTTCCTTACAAAAAGTCTCGGGACCACGTTTAAACATGAGTACAACACATCAACCACATCCCGAAGGACCAAACAAACATACGATTCAAACCTTGGAAACCATAATACAAGTTCGTGTTATCGACTTCAAATTTACTTGAGAAAAAGTACTTGCCTTTAGTCAAATTCTCTTACTACAAAATTTTCTTTCGTGTATTAACGCCGCACCTTTTCGAAACTTTATATGTCCGCAATTATCATTTTGCAAATTATTGAACCGAAGTAGGTGACAAGAAAACCACCGGACCCGAACTCATTCATGAAACAACCGAAAAATTATTCAAATTCAAGAGAGGCCCAAGACGACCCGTAGTCGCCAAAAGAGCCATGCAAATGTTAGACGTAAACCTCTCGAATTCTAAGTGGGAAACCGCGTAACGTTAAAAGTCGCACCTTGAGGAGGTGTAATCCGTTTCAAGAAACGTAGAAAGCTAAATCCGCGATATTTTGATCCTTTTAAAATCTTGGGGCGTTTTGGACCCGTTGCTAGCCGTTTAGATTCTTTGACTCGTTTGAGTCTCCGTTCATCCTGCAATCCACGTATCAAACTTAAAGAAGTGTCTTACCGAGCAAGAACTTGTTATTTCTTTTGATGAACTTACTGTCGATGACAAACTCTACTTCATAGGAGAACCGATTGAAATTATGGATCGTGAAACCAAACTTTAAAACAACGTAAAATCCCGAATGTCAAGGTTCGTTGAAATGCTCAAGGAAGTACCTTCACTTATCCGTAGAATTGACAACGCAAGACCTCAAGGAAGAATCAAAAACTACTACTTCCAACTAAATTTCGGGATGAAATTTCTTTTAAGGTGTAGGTAATGTAACATCCCGCATTTTTCCGTTAAATTTATTTTAACACCGTCTTTTTTTTAGATAATATCTTCCGTTATCTAAATTCGTACCTTTCATTGACTAACGTTCATAATATTTCCGTTATTTAATTATAACATCACTCGTTTACTCGAGCATTTTTAAAATATTCGTTTGGTTAATTCACGCACTCGCTTTTAAACTCGAGGGACTATTGGCGTCAAGTGGGCAAACTAGTTGACTAGGTCAACTAGTCAACCCACCACTACCACCGCTCATTCTTCCCTCATCTCTTTCTCTCTTTTCTCTCTTCCATTTTTGATCTCAAACACCCAAATCATTCATTCATCATCTAAATTCGATCTAGGAGGCTTACAACAAAAAAAATTACATATTTGGAATCCTCTCTTCATCCTCTACAATTTGATACCAATTTCATCTCGTTTGGGTAACGTTTCTAAAACACTAGATTTCTCTAAATTCATTTTATATACTTGAAATGATGTTAGTTAGTGTCTATGGCTCGTGTATAACATGAATATATGTTTTGTTTGCTCGATTTGTTGTTTTGAGTAACTAGTTTAAACATTTGAAATGGGTTTGCTTAACCTTGCATTTTGGAAGATTAAATGTTGTTTAAATGCTAAAGTCCATGTTTTAATTGTGTTACTAGTATCACTAGCTTCGTTTTGATGCGTAGGTTGATTAAGAAAACTTCAAGAACATGATTATTGATTTTTATGAATTTTGGTTAGGGTTTAATAGACTTAAAACGAACTTTTGACTTTTGAATGCCATGAAATGTTATTAGTAAGTGTTTAGTTGTAATGTATGTTTCATTACCTTCAAAACAGCACATCATGTGTGTGAATTGTGTTCCCGAATCTTAAAATGCATTTTTGTGAACTTGAAACTTTGAAAATAAACCTTTAATGATCACTTGACGAGATTTCGGTTATTGTAATTGATGTTTTTGCTTGATGAAAAGTGGTTAGTTGTATTCCTTGTCAAAAGAGCTTTCCAACGATATAAGATACGTGTTTTAAGTGTTTACGGTTCGTTAATTGTGTTTAAATGAAGTTTGGTTGAGACTTGAACAATTGAAACAGCCCAGGTACCAGGCCACGCCTAATGTCGCGGCGCGGCCCTCCTCTGTCGCGGCGCAGAAATGGCCGTGTTTGGATTATGATCAAACTTACACTTTTGCAAAAAATGTTTGCTATGCTACGCACCTCCGATTCACATGTAACTTGTTCTAACATGCTTATATATGAATAAAAACCCCAGAAAAATAGTTCGAGACCCGACCCGAACGTGTTGACTTTTTCGTTGACTTTGACCAAAGTTTGACTTTTAGTCAAACTTAACCAAACACTTATGCAATCGTTCTAATATTATTTTATACTTGATTCTTGCATGAAACTTGACAACGTGATTCACATGCTATATAATCGAGTCGTAACTAGCCATAGGACTAATTGAACACATTTCGCCCCACCGTGTGTCGTAACCGGTTAATTGATACAACTTACTTGTTTAGGTCAAGGCTAAGCAACTTTCATGCACACGTTTACTTTGTGAAGTACATTTATACTCGTGCACTCGAGGTGAGATCATAGTCCCACCTTTTCAACAACTTTTATACTTTTAAATCGTAGGCTGGGAAACATATACTTTGTTACATCTTGTACTACTTACTTTTATGTTTTGAACACAAGTTCGATGAAACAAACATTCTACAGCGAGTTTAGAACAAAATTCTCAATTCGATTATCCTTAGTTACACTTGTCGGGTGTAGGCGAGAACTTATGTTGTATGGATCCATATGGGTTTGACAAACCCTCATTCAAACGGTTCGCTACCGTTTACGAATGAAATATATTTTCGAGAAACAGTGTATGTTCTAACACTATTGTGATGGGGTTCTATGGGAGGAAATGTTAAGCATTGATAATTGGGTGCTCGCGAACAAACTTTTGGAATGTAACTTTTGGATAATCAATTTTATGGAAATACTAAATCTTGTGATTCAAAAATAACGTTTATTACCACATCTATGATTTCACCAACATTTTTCGTTGACAGTTTTCTATATGTTTCTCAGGTTCATACTTGGCTACTTGATACATGCTTCCGCACACTTTGATTACTTGCTTGGAGTCAAGCATACATGCATACACTCTGATTTCTTGCTTGGGGTCAAGCATACATACATACATACGCTAGTGATAGCACCCTTAGATTCAAACTTTTGTCTACATACTTATGCTATTTATAGCAACTGTGATTTTCAACTAATTATGTCGCAAGTTATTTCATTTATACATTACTACTTTTGTAAACTTAAACTTGTTGTCGATCCGTTTGGTAAACTAAACTTTGCAAGTCATGCACGTTTCAAATGAATGCGACATAATTTTGTTCAAACGCGTCTCATATAGGGACTATGACCACGCAACGGGACTTAAGTTAACGGCGCCGTCAATGACGATTTTGTCGGGTCATTACATCGTCAGCCCGACTCCCGTTCCTACCATCACTAAGATCCAAAACCTGCAAGGGATGAGGTGAGGGGTTAGCACAAGGCTAAGTGAATGGAACTATCAAGAGGTCTAGCATACAGTACCAACTTTTACCACTACAACAACAACTATATTCAACCATATACAACAAACAACAACTGGCAACTACGCTCCAACTAGAGGAACGGCAGCTTGTACGGGCACACGACCACTAGCTGATCAGGCTAGAGTCTACCGATAGTCCTTACTACTGAATCCCCAGTATAGTCATCCACACGCAGGTGATGCGTCGTTCAGCACTACACTCAACAAACAGTAGCCAACTAGACCCAACCACAACTAGGTTGACCTCTCTGAACTGAACCTAACAGATCAAGGTTCCAACAACAACTTGTGCACATGACACTAGTCAACTACTACTACTAGCAACTAACACTACTAAGAGCATGGCAACCCTAACTTTGATCAAATGTACAACATAACTACTAAACATGGCAACTAACAACAATATAAACATAGTAGCGCAACTTGCTACTCTATACTACACCAAGTGATAATCTCACTCACCGATTACCAGCAACTACTCAGATACTCACTACTAAGCCTCGTTCTTGTCTTTCTCACCTAAAAACAACATAAACATAGTTAGTTTCTGTCCGTTAATTCATGGTAATATCTCAGGTTACTCGTCTTATGTCCAATCATAACACAGTCCCAACGTTCAATTCACAGTCCACGAATAGCACAGCCCATCTAATTTTTCCTTCTGCTTCTCAGAAAATCTGTATGACTCACCATAATACACTTCTGTTGGCCAGACACAAGTATATTATCCTGAATTACACCTTCATTCTGAGTTGCTCGAAATGGAAAAATACTACTTGTTCCATCCACTAGCATAAATTTAACGAGTCTCCTCAAACGCTTTGGCAATAAATAAGCTACTTAATAATTAATCAATCACACCATCTGTCCAATCATAGTTATTTAAACATTGTCCATCAAATGTTCAAATATAATCTACCAACATTACCACACATCCAACAAGCATCGGAAAATATCTGGTCAATAAAGTCCACTACCGACATATCACTCATACTCATGTCACAAACTAACAACTTCCTGTCATCCAAAAGTCCACTGCATAAAGATACCCTACACATCTCTATCTAAGTCACTGTTTTCAATCCCAAAAATTAACCTAAGGGTCACCCTTACCCCCACAAAGCACACAAGGGTCGCAACCAAAACATACATCAACATAACCCAACAAAGTAAATCTTACACTACAATTAAGATCTACCAATCTAAAACACACATATATGCACAATCATATACATATGTACAACTAAACAGTACGAGGATTTTAAAGCATACCTGTATTCACATCATAATCATCATCTGTATCAGCAACCATCTGATAAGCTCTTGCTGTTGTTGTAGGTGGATTCTTTCTTTTCTGCCCTACTGGAGAACTAGAAAATCTACCTACCGATCCCTACTGCACTCGCTGACCTATGGCCCACTTGATGACATTTCCAGCATACATCCTCTTGGAACGAACACATCCGAATCTCGTGTCCCACAATACCACATCTCAAACATCTTTTGGTTGAATCTGAACAAGGACCAATATGAGATGATCTACAACTATAACATCAAGAATTCTGACTTGATGCTGACCCACTCTGTTCTGACCCAATTTTCTATTTCAACTTAACAGACTTCTTTGACCTAGAGTCCGAATGACTCATCATCTGATCTTGTTGTGGCATCTCATTACCTACTATTCTATTTCTGGCTGCTCTGATGTCATCCTCTACCATTTTGGCCATAACAAACACTTGAGATAACATCATCGCCATCCTAACCATTGTTCTGTACTCTGGTAAAATTATATTAACAAAATGCTGAATTCTAGACTGTTCATCTGGAACCCACTGTTGCAGGAACCTTAATTTATCCATATACTACTCAATTACCTCATCTATCGTCATATGATGAGTCATTTTCATTGCCAGAAATTCTGACTTAATTCGATTGAGGTTATAGGATGAACAATACTACTCACAAACTTTACTATAAAATTGTTCCCAAGTAATCATGCTCACTTGTTCTTTCGGTATACTAGAAATAACCGTATCCCACCAAACCATTACCCTATTTTTGAGCATACGACTAGCATAAATAACCTGTAATTCTGGTTCGCACTGACATGCCTCAAAAACCTTTTCTATCTCTCTTAACCAGTTAAGGGTTACCGTTGGGTTAGAACTTCCTGAGTACTCTGGCGGATTACAATTCAAAAACTGTTTGAAGGTACATTTCTTCAGTTGTTGAAATGTCGACATCTGATTTGGAAACTGTTGATTAAACTGAGGTGGCACCTGATATTGTTGAGGAAATTGACACTGAGGTGGTAACCATTACTGTTGTTGGAAAGCACTTCCAGTTTACTGATAAATATTTGACTGCACCGGATACCGACTAAACATCTGATTCAGTACACTACCACTTGGATTCACTATTACTTGGCGTTGTTCTAATTCCCTCATTCGATCATGTGCTTCCTTTAACTGACTTTCCAAATCTAGAATTTGTTCCTGCGGATTATCTTCTTATACATACCCGTCTTCATCTGGGGCTCTGAATGTTCCGGGGGTTGAAGGACCAGTTGCGTTTCCTGTATTATCTGTCATATCTGCACTACCACCACACCTCACACAAACTCTTAGTGAAAAACAGGTTAGTACATATCAACTAATGCACATTAACCCTACATTCACTTAACCCGTCCCCTCTGATATGTTTGACACAACATAAGGTTTGGGAACATGACATTCAACACAATGTACACGCGGCCAAACCTATGCTCGGATACCAAGTTGTAAAATAACTTGGAGATGCATCTCACTCAGTGCCGTTCCTATGCACAGGATGACCACTGAGTGTACCTCAAAGCCTGGTTTAAAGCCCGCGTCTTCGCACAGCCGGCCAACCCTTTACACATAAAGGGATCGCAAGGGGGTAAGAGCCAATGCTTCGTCACAGGTCGCCACTGTAGTGAACCGAACTTTTCCATGTTTATATATATTAAATGAAATTGATATTTACATGATTAAGTGTTTCCAACATGTTAAGCAATCAAACTTGTTAAGACTTGATCAATTGAAATAGGTTTCATATAGACAATTGACCACCCAAGTTGACCGGCGATTCACGAACGTTAAAACTTGTAAAAACTATATGATGACATACATATGGATATATATAGTTAACATGATATTATGATATGTATGTATCTCATTAAGTATATTAACAATAACAATGAACTACATATGTAAAAACAAGACTACTAACTTAAGGAATTCGAAACGAGACATACATGTAACGATTATCGTTGTAACAACATTTAAATGTATATATATCATATTAAGATATATTAATACATCATAATATCATGATAATGTAATAATTTAATATCTCATTAGATATAATAAACAATGGGTTAACAACATTTAACAAGATCATTAACTTAAAGGTTTCAAATAAACATTTACATGTAACGACTAACGATGACTTAAGGACTCGGTTAAAATGTATATACATGTAGTGTTTTAATATGTATTCATAAACTTTTTAAAGACTTCAAGACACTTATCAAAGTACTTCTACTTAACAAAAATGCTTACAATTACATCCTCATTCATTTTTATCAACAATTCTACTCGTATGCACTCGTATTTGTACTCGTACAATACACAGCTTCTAAATGTATTTACTATTGGTATATACACTCCAATGATCAGCTCTTAGCAACCCATGTCAGTCACCTAACCATGTGGGAACCATCATTTAACATCTAGCATGAAATATCTCACAAAATAACAAACTAATGGAGCCTATATGATGATCAAAGTTCACGTGAATGATGTGTACACAAACACTTTCATTTTACAACTTGCATGCATCAAACTACTCTCTCTCAAGTGTTATTCCTTTGTTCTAAGTGTTCTTCATCATCTTCAACAAAAAATAGCTCAATCTAGTTCATAAATCCATACATAAACCAAGTTATAAAATAACTACTCAAGAACACACCAACAACACTTCCAAGTTTGCTAACTTACTTCCAATCTTGTAAATCCACTTTGAGTGATCATCCAACCTCAAGAAATCTTTCTTATTTATAGTAAGATATCTTTATAATATAAGGTAATACTCATATTTAAACTTTGATTCAATTTCTATAACTTTAACAATCTTATTTCGAGTGAAAATCTTACTTGAACTTGTTTTCGTGTCATGATTTTGCTTCAAGAACTTTCATGCCATCCAAGGATCCTTTGAAGCTAGATCTATTTTTCTTAATTCCATTAGGTTTATCCACAAAACCTGAGGTAGTAATGATGTTCATAACATCATTCGATTCATATATATAAAACTACCTTATTCGAAGGTTTAAACTTGTAATCACTATAACATAGTTTAGTTAATTCTAAACTTGTTCGCAAACAAAAGTTAATCCTTCTAACTTGAATTTTAAAATCAACTAAAGACATGTTATATATCTATATGATATGCTAACTTAATGATTTAAAACCTGAAAACACGAAAAACACCGTAAAACCGGATATACGTCGTCGTAGTAACACCGCGGGCTGTTTTGGGTTAGTTAATTAAAAACTATGATAAACATTGATTTAAAAGCTGTTCTTCTGAGAAAATTATTTATTTTTCTTATGAACATGAAACTATATCCAAAAATCATGGTTAAACTCAAAGTGGAAGTATGTTTTCCAAAATGGTCATCTAGACGTCGTTCTTTCAACTGAAATGACTACCTTTACAAAAACGACTTGTAACCTATATTTCTGACTATAAAATTATACTTTTTCTGTTTAGATTCATAAACTTAAGTTCAATATAAAACCATAGCAACTTGAATCACTCAAAACGGATTTAAAACGAAGAAGTTATGGGTAAAACAAGATTGGATATTTTTGCTTGTTGTAACTACATGAAAATTGGTAACAAATCTATATTAATCATATCCTAGCTAACTCATATTGTATTATATATGTATTCTAATATATTATCTAATCTTGGGATACCATAAACACGTATGCAAATGTTTTAACATATCATATCGACCCATGTATATATATTATTTGGAACAACCATAGACACTCTATATGCAGTAATGTTTGAGTTAGCTATACAGGGTTGAGGTTGATTCCAAAAATATATATACTTTGAGTTGTGATCTAGCCTGAGACGTGTATACACTGGGTCGTGGATTGATTCAAGATAATATATATCGATTTATTTCTGTACATCTAACTGTGGACAACTAGTTGTAAGTTACTAACGAGGACAGCTGACTTAATAAACTTAAAACATTAAAATGTATTAAAAATGTTGTAAATATATTTTGAACATACTTTGATATATATGTACATATTTGATATAGGTTCGTGAATCGACCAGTGGCCAAGTCTTACTTCCCGACGAAGTAAAAATCTGTGAAAGTGAGTTATAGTCCCACTTTTAAAATCTAATATTTTGGGATGAGAATACATGCAGTTTTATAAATGTTTTATGAAATAGACACAAGTAAATGAAACTACATTATATGGGTGAATGATCGAAGCCGAATATGCCCCTTTTGCTTGGTAGCCTAAGAATTAGTAAACCGATCTACTAATTGACGCTAATCCTAAAGATAGATCTATTGGGCCTAACGAACCCCATCCATGGTTGCGGATGCTTTAGTACTTCGATGTTGTTTTATCATGTCCGATGGATGTCCCGGAATGATAGGGGATATTCTTATACGCATCTTGTTAATGTCGGTTACCAGGTGTTCACCATATGAATGATTTTTATGCATGCTGTTTACAAGAAATGGAAATATGAAATCTTGTGGTCTATTAATACGAATTGATAAATATATAGGCTAAACCTATAACTCACCAACATTTTTGTTGATGTTTTAAGCATGTTTATTCTCAGGTAATTGTTAAGAGCTTCCGCTGTTGCATACTAAATTAAGGACAAGATTTGGAGTCCATGCTTGTATTATATTGTTTGAAAACTGCATTCAAAGACATATGTTGTTGTGTAATATTATTGTAAACCATTATGTAATGGTCGTGTGAATATGCTATACTTTTGATTATCATTTTTTTAAACCTTTAACGATAAATTAAAGGTTATGCTTTGTTTTAAAATCAAATGTTGTCTTTGAAAAACGTCTCATATAGAGGTCAAAACCTCGCAACGAAATCAATTAATATGGAACGTTTATAATCAATATGAATGGGACATTTCAGCCACTGTGAGAACCCCCTCTACGATTAACCTGCCAGCCAGGTTAAACCAGCTCTGATACCAAGTTGTAACACCCTGTTTTTTTTATATATATAATCACAGCGGAAGACTTATTTTACATAAATACCCTTAGTTAATTACTTCATTACAAACCATAGCTGTTACGTTAAACGACTAGTTACATATTTACAAAAGTTAAGACATCAGAGTTCGTCTTGTCAAACATATCGTCAGCCTGACTCCCGTTCCTACCAGTACTAAGATCCAAAACCTGCAAGGGAGGAGGTGAGGGGTTAGCACAAGGCTAAGTGAATTGAACTATCAAGAGGTCTAGCATACAGTACCAACTTGTACCACTTGAACAACAACTATATTCAACCACATACAACAAACAACAACTGGCAACGATGCTCCAACTAGAGGATCGGCGGCTTGTACGGGCACACGACCACTAGCTGATCAGTCTAGAGTCTACCGATAGTCCTTACTACTGAATCCCCAGTATAGTCATCCACACGCAGGTGATGCGTCGTTCAGCACTATAATCAACAAACAGTAGCGAACTGGACCCAACCACAACTAGGTTGACCTCTCTGAGCTGAACCTAACAGATCAAGGTTCCAACAACAACTTGTGCACATGAAACCAGTCAACTACTACTACTAGCAACTAACACTACAAAAAGCATGGCAACCCTAACTGCGATCAACTGTACAACATAACTACTAAACATGACAACTAACAACAATATAAACATAGTAGCGCAACTTGCTACTCTATACTACACCAAGTGATAATCTCAATCACTGATTACCAACAACTACTCAGATACTCACTACTTAGCCTCGTTATTGTATTTCTCACCTAAAAATACCATAAACATAGTTAGTTTCTGTCCGTTAGCACAAAACAGTACAATACAGTAAATCAGTATCAAAAGCGCCATAAAAAGGTCTACTCAACACTTACGCATTTTCAAAATTTACATTCTGATCATCATAAGTCACGCGGGCAGCATAACAGCTAGAAAACAACCATTAAATAACAACAGTCAGCACTGATCTACATCCGTACGGTTGCAGGTGTAACCGTACGGTTACAAGTCCATCCGTACGGTTACATCATGTATCCGTACGATTGCACACCCACTGCCCGATTGCACCAACACCATTGCATTCGCATGGTTGCACAATGTACCCGTGCAGTTGCAGGCTGCAACCGTATGGTTGTGTTCATCGAGCAGCAGCAGCAGCAGGAACTGACGGGTTTTGAGCTCAAATCCCCCAAATCTCGATCTTGGACCTATTTTTGACCTCAAAACCGACTATAACTTGTACAAAAAATATTTAGAAGTATAAACTCACAAGTTTTGAGCCAAAACAACATCAATTAAAGCATAATGACCCCAAAATCACCTTTACAAAAATCTAACTTCAAACTCAAATTAAAACACTAATTTGGACATGAAATCACACAAATCTTACCTTGATAGACTCACAAAGACACAAGGAAATTGATTTCAAACACAATTCAAGCTCCAAATCAAGATCAACAGATTAGGGTTTGTAAGAGAGAAAGAGTTAGGTACGAGGTGTTTAGAAACTTCAAGAAAATGAGAGAAGAAGCTGGTTTCTTGCTTATATATCTGTGTAAAACACAATACCCCATCACACACGAGTATTTACCAGTTATCTAATAATTTACATACCTAATTTGACAACCCTAACGGAGTCCAAATTAAATAAACGAACTTGTTCGTGACCCTTGTCACAAACTGGTCTCAACTAAACAATCAAATAATTATAAACATATAATTATTATAATAACATACAAACACACCCAAGGTCAAAAGAGTCTTTTCAGCTAGGTCCGGTAACAGGATGTTACAATTTGGTTACCTCTTAATTGAATGATTTAGCGTTGAATGCTGAAACATTCAACATTCAGCGTGTTTGTTTCTAACATTTGAATGACAGATGGTGTTGAATGGTTCAACATTCAGTGTTGAACCATTCAGCGCTGAAATTGTCTCTTAACCATAAACACCTAAATGTTATGTTATATTCTTTTTAAAATATATCAAAACACTTATCAAACAACTATATTTTAGTTCTCATTCATGTTAAAGGTTAATAAGAAAAATTTTATAACATTCACATTATTCGTTCAAGATGATTACCAAACAGATTATTGTCATTCTGAAGTAACTTCATTCGGAACCATTGAATCATTCTGATTATAAACCATTCAGCATTAAATCACTCAATTTTATCAAACGCAACATAAGCTTGAACAATTCCTTTGTCAAACATTAATCAAGCACCTAAATCCATAACCTTTGCAATTACATAGTTTTATTATTAATTTACTTTACTCACTATAATTATGCTATCTCATACTCACAATATTCACAAATCTTACAGTTTGAAAGTTATCGATTTTATAGTTGATTGTTCTTGTTTCGTTTTAATTCCTCAAGTCATCGGTTTATCGCTATGGTATATTTATTATTTAAATCATGTTAATTTCATATTGATTTATTTAATGTTCACCCTTGTTAATTACATTTCTTGACATGTTATTATCGAATTGTATAATGAAATTAAATAATGAAATTTAACCCCCACCGACCAGCTAAGCTCACAGCGACTATCCACAACAAACCTACATGACATCCCATGGAGTACCCATACTTGCCGATTGTGGGTCATCGAAGAATGTTTAGTTTTTATGTGTTTGAACTCGATTGTAGTTGGAGCTGAAATTTGGAAGTTAGAGTTGTAAGCTGGAGCTAGGGTTGAAAGCTTATAGCTGAAACTGAAATCTTATAGGTCGGGCTTATATTTGTATAATTTCTCCGTCTCAATTTAATAATTCATTTTTATAAATAGATAAGAATAATGAGATAAAGTTTTCTGCTCCATTACTTTATGCATTTAAAATAAAAATGTAGGTATAAAGTTAAAGATGAAGTTGTAAAGATTAAATGTTATTGAAGGAAGTTATTTTCAGTTTGCTTAATTATATTATTTAAATGGTTTTTGTAGTTATCTTGTTTCTTGTATTTAGTATATGTAATATGTATATATGAGCGTTGTCTTTGAATAAAAAAAACACATATATTATTCTCCCCTAAATATGTTGTAGTGACCCGAACTTTTTCATGTTTATATATATTAAATGAAATTGTTATTTGCATGATTAAGTGTTTCCAACATGTTAAGCAATCAAACTTGTTAAGACTTGATTAATTGAAATAGGTTTCATATAGACAATTGACCATCCAAGTTGACCAGTGATTCACGAACGTTAAAACTTGTAAAAACTATATGATGACATATATATGATTATATATATAGTTAACATGATATTATGATAAGTAAGTATCTCATTAGGTATTTTAACAATGAGTTATATACATAAAATTGAGTTTATAGAATTAAGAAACTCGAAACGATATATATAACGATTATCGTTATAACAACGTCTTACTAAATACATATGAATCATATTAAGATATTGATACACTATGTTTAATCATGATAAATGATAAGTAAACATGTCATTAAGTGTATTAACAATGAACTACATATGTAAAAACAAGACTACTAACTTAATGATTTCGAAACGAGACATATATGTAACGATTATCGTTGTAACAACATTTAACTGTATATATATCGTACTAAGATATATTAATATATAATAATATCATGATAATTTAATAATTTAACATCTCTTTAGATATGATAAACAATGGGTTAACAACATTTAACAAGATCGTTAACCTAAAGGTTTCAAAACAACATTTACATGTAACGACTAACGATGATTTAACGACTCAGTTAAAATGTATATATATGTAGTTATTTAATATGTATTCATACACTTTTGAAAGACTTCAAGACACTTATCAAAATACTTCTACTTACCAAAAATGCTTACAATTACATCCTCGTTCAGTTTCATCAACAATTCTACTCGTATGCACCCGTATTCGTACTCGTACAATACACAGCTTTTAGATGTATGTACTATTGGTATATACACTCCAATGATCAGCTCTTAGCAGCCCATGTGAGTTACCTAACACATGTCGGAACCATCATTTGGCAACTAGCATGAAATATCTCATAAAATTACAAAAATATTAGTAATCATTCATGACTTATTTACATGTAAACAAAATTACACATCCTTTATATCTAATCCATATACCAACGACCAAAAACACCTACAAACACTTTAATTCTTCAATTTTCTTCATCTAATTTATCTCTCTCAAGTTCTATCTTCAAGTTCTAAGTGTTCTTCATAAATTCTACAAGTTCTAGTTTCATAAAATCATGAATACTTCCAAGTTTACTAGCTCACTTCCAATCTTGTAAAGTGATCATCTAACCTCAAGAAATTTTTGTTGTTTACAGTAAGATATCATTCTAAATCAAGGTAATACTCATATACAAACTTTAATTCAATTTCTATAACTATAACTATCTTAATTCGAGTGATAATCTTACTTGAACTTGTTTTCGTGTCATGATTCTACTTCAAGAACTTTCAAGCCATCCAAAATTCTTTGAAGCTAGATCATTTCTTGTCACTTCTAGTAGGTTTACCTACTAAACTTGAGGTAGTAATGATGTTCATAACATCATTCGATTCATATATATAAAACTACCTTATTCGAAGGTTTAAACTTGAAATCACTATAACATAGTTTAGTTAATTCTAAACTTGTTCGCAAATAAAAGTTAATCCTTCTAACTTGACTTTTAAAATCAACTAAACACATGTTCTATATCTATATGATATGCTAACTTGATGATTTAAAACCGGAAAACACGAAAAACACCGTAAAATCGGATATACGCCGTCGTAGCAACACCGCGGGCTGTTTTGGGTTAGTTAATTAAAAACTATGATAAACTTTGATTTAAAAGTTGTTCTTCTGGAAAAATAATTTTTCTTATGAACATGAAACTATATCCAAAAATCATTGTTAAACTCAAAGTGAAAGTATGTTTTCCAAAATGGTCATCTAGACGTCGTTCTTTCGACTGAAATAACTACCTCTTACAAAAATGACTTGTAACTTATATTTCCGACTATAAACCTATACTTTTTCTATTTAGATTCATAAAATAGAGTTCAATATGAAATCATAGCAATTTGATTCACTCAAAACGGATTTAAAACGAAGAAGTCATGGGTAAAACAAGATTGGATAATTTTTCTTGTTGTAGCTACGTGAAAATTGAAAACAAATCTATATTAATCATATCCTAGCTAACTCATATTGTATTACATGTATTCTAATATATTATGTAATCTTGGGATACCATAGACACGTATGCAAATGTTTTGACATATCATATCGACCCATGTATATATATTATTTGGAACAACCATAGACACTCTATATGCAGTAATATTGGAGTTAGCTATACAGGGTTGAGGTTGATTCCAAAAATATATATACTTTGAGTTGTGATCTAGCCTGAGACGTGTATACATTGGGTCGTGGATTGATTCAAGATAATATATATCAATTTATTTCTGTACATCTAACTTTGGACAACTAGTTGTAGGTTACTAACGAGGACAGCTGACTTAATAAAATTAAAACATCAAAATGTATTAAAAATGTTGTAATTATATTTTGAACATACTTTGATATATATGTACATATTTGTTATAGGTTCGTGAATCGACCAGTGGCCAAGTCTTACTTTCCGACGAAGTAAAAATCTATGAAAGTGAGTTATAGTCCCACTTTTAAAAATCTGTTATTTTTGGGATGAGAATACATGCAGTTTTATAAATGTTTTACAAAATAGGCACAAGTAATCGAAAATACTTTCTATGTTAGATTATCGAACCGAATATGCCTCTTTTTAGCTTGGTAGCGTAAGAATTAGGGAAATGGCCCCTAATTGACGCGAATCCTAAAGATAGATCTATTTGGCCCAACAAGCCTCATCCGAGTTACGGATGCTTTAGTACTTCGATTTATCATATCCGATGAGAGTCCCGGAATGATGGGGATATTCTATATGCATCTTGTTAAGGTCGGTTACCAGATGTTCAACATATGAATGATTTTTATCTCTATGCAGTTTGCGAAATGCCTGATATGAGATGTGTTATAAAAATGAAATCTTGTGGTCTATTATTATGATTTGATAATATGTAGGTTAAACCTATAACTCACCAACAATTTTTTTGACATTTTAAGCATGTTTATTCTCAGGTGATTATTAAGAGCTTCCGCTGTTGCATACTAAATTAAGTACAAGATTTGGAGTCAATGCTTGTATAATATTGTTTAAAAACTGCATTCGAAGAATTATGTTGATGTGTAATATTATTGTAAATCATTATGTAATGCTCGTGTGAAAAACGCTATATTTTAGATTATCATTATTTGATAATCGTCGTAATATTTTAAAGGTTATGGTTTGTTCTAAAATCGAATGCAGTCTTTGAAAAACGTCTCATATAGAGGTCAAAACCTCGCAACGAAATCAATTAATATGGAACGTTTATAATAAATATGAACGGGACATTTCAGTTGGTATCCGAGCGTTGGTCTTAGAGAACCAGAAATTTGCATTAGTGTGTCTTATCGAGTTTGTTAGGATACATTAGTGAGTCTGAACTTCGACCGTGTTTTCTTTAAAAACGATTGCTTAACACTTTTGTTGGAAACTATATATTATTAACATGTAATTATTATGTGATATATTAACTTCTTAATGTGTTTGATATTGTGTGATAGATGTCTACCACTAGTACAAATCTCATCGACTCACCTAATAATAATGAAGAGTCGAATATACTTTGGGAAGATTCACAAATTCCCGAAGAGGAACCGAAAGAGGAGGAACTAGAAGAAGAGGAACCGAAAGAAGAGGAACCAGAAGAGGAGGAATCGGAAGAGGAGGAACTGGAAGAAGAAGAGGTTCCGGAGGAAGAAATATTGATACCTACAGTAAATCGATTAAATAAAAGAAAATCCTCAACCAACGGACCAAAGTTAAAAATGGTCAATGGTGTTTTCGCCGAGGAAGCAAAATATTGGGAAGATTACCAATTTTCTGATTAATCGGATCCAGATGAGGATTCCGATAATGTTATAGAAATTACCTCGACCTAATTTAATATAGCAAAAGAAAATAATAAGGGAAAAGGTATAAAAATAAAGAAACCTGATTCCAACCCCGATGAAGTTTATATGTATCGGCAACGTCCGTATTTCCTAAATTGTAACAATAACCCGGGAACCTCTAAACCACCAGGTTTTTCTAAACCATTGTGGAAAACGACGGCTCGTATTAGAGGAACACCATATATCCCTAGAAAATTAGGAAAACGAACCAAGTCAGAAGAAGAAGAAACCAGTGATTCAAATTAGAGGGTTGTAATCATGTTGTGTATTATATGTATTGTAGTGTGCTTGTATGTTCCATGTAAAAACTGCTTGTATTGTTTGTTAATTATCTTTTATGAATCTAATCCTTGTCTATTTTACAGTATAAAAACAAAATGGACGTTAAGGGTAGACAACCGAATATTTTAGAAGACCTACCAGAGGATATGATTGAGGAAATCTTGTCTAGAGTCAGTCAGAATTCATCAGCACATTTAGTTATGGCGAAATTAACTTGTCAAACATTTGAAAGACTTTTCAGAAATGCCTTAGTTTATAAAAGGCTTTCCTTTGATAGGTGGGGTATATCACATTGAGAAGACCGTAAGTTACGCCGTGTTTTCTTTAAAGCGTTAAGTGCGGGGAACCCAAATGCAATTTTACGCTACGGGTTAAGAACCTATTTTGACTCAACATATCCCAACATAGGATTTCGTGAGTTAGAAAGAGCTTCTAACATGCAACATAAGGAAGCATGTTATGCTTACGGGTTAGTGATGTTCGCTTCTCACCAAAGTGAGAAAAAGAACATCGGATTACAACTTTTAAATAAAACCTTCCCACAAGTGACGGATTCAGTAGTTGAGATGAGAAACAAGATTTTTAGATTATTGCGGGGTTGTTGGACATTACGAAACCCTCGTCCCTTTAACGACGTTACAACATGTTGTCTTGTCAACGGTCACAACGGTTATGTTCCACAAGACCAAGGATGGGAAGTAGTCTTAATAAAACCTCGCAACGAAATCAATTAATATGGAACGTTTATAATAAATATGAACGGGACATTTCATATGTCACAGATATATACATCATCTTCGGTTCGGTCCAAATACCCGTTTTTTAGAGTTTGGCCGGACCGGACCGGACCGACACCCTAAAAATATAAATCTATGGACCAATGACCGGACCGAATAACATCAGGTATTTCGATTTTGGGTCAGTTCCTCATCGGTTCTCATAATTTTCGTGTTCTACTCGAACCAGTCACTTTGTACTTGATTTTGCATTACTTATTTTAACAAATCATAATATAATAATAAAAAAGACATAACTGAGCACAAAGTCAATACAAACCAAAGCCTACGACCCAACAAAAACAAACAACAGACTACAGAATAAGAAGGAACGAAGCGACAAGGGCACCAAGAAAACAAACTAACCCGCCTACAAACAAAAACCACCAAAAGAAAAAAAAGAAAAAAAAAACTAAACTAAAATAAACTTGAGGTATCAAGGGAACACATCGACCTTGAAGTTGTGATTCAAGTCCCATCTTAGACGATAATGAGTGTTTGTTTGACATTTAGAAAGAAAAAAAAAAGCAAAACCGACTAAGAACTTGAGAGATCACCTAGTTAATTACCATACTACAAGTATCTATATGACTATATCTTTAGCTTAGATGTGAATTTACATAAACACCTATGTGTCCTTGACCCTACTATTTTATAATTTACGTAGTCATATTTTGTAAAACGAATTACAAAGTATTGCGAATACTTAAATTGTTCATGTTGAGTAATGATTCTAAAACGTCACTGTTAGCCATTAAGGATAAATAAATAAATATAGAAATATAAATGAGAGAATAGCTATAATGCTAAAAGTATCGTTCACATTTACACATAGAAATTGTCGTCGAAAAAAAAAAAAATGTACACGTTGACATACAAAAGGTTAGGGTTTATTCATGTAAAAATTAAAAGTCAAAGGTCAAAACTTAAAATAATCCCAAATTGCCTTATCTTCATCATCTTCATTGGTACATATGGTATCTGGTTAGAACACACAAAACATAACCCGAAAAAAATAAAAGACCAGAAAAGAAGAAGATGGCTGCTTCTTCAACTTCAGCTACTCTCACTCTATCATCAATCCATCTTCACCAAGAACCAAAATCATCCTTAATCTCTTCTTTCACTTTTAAACCAAACCCCAAAACCAAAACTTTTATTTTACAGTCCCAATCTGATTACACAAGACCCACTAATTTGAAATACAAAAATTCCCCATTTTTAGTTTCTGCAGTGGCCGCTGAAGCTGATTTGGATGAAGATATTGATGAGGATGTCGCCGGTGGCGGTGTTGCTACGATTGCTCCGCCGTCACCCTCTAAACCTAAGAAAGGGAAAGCTGCTCTGCCTCTTAAGAGTGACAGGGTATGTCTTTTATCTAATTTTTTTTATTAAATTTATAATTATTTATATCTCATTTCATTATAAATGTTGATAATTGTTGAAAAAGAAGGTTACTTAATCTATTTTAAGTTCAAGATAGTTAATTGCACACTATATAGTCAAATGTGGACATTTAAACTGATGCTTAGGTTGTGTATATCATATTTCATGGCTTTATTATATCAAAATATAAAATATAATATATGTGATATTGTTAATTAGTGGAATAAGTTTCATGTCACTTGATAGATTTAACAATGACAAGTTAGAGGGACCTAATTAGTCAAAGTATCAATATCGTATTAATTGGCGATAATTAAGTTTCGAGTGGCGAAAAGTAGATATTTTGTGGTTTTGGGATCGAGTGAGTAGCGATGAGCTCTACCAACAATAACCATTTTGCTAATCAGCCTTTTAGCTGGTTGTTAATTCAAAGCTTCAACGGGCCTAGGTCTTAACCCTCTAACAGGGTGTTTACCGAAAATGTTGATAACCGGCAAAGCTGACCACGCCAATGACTATGTATGTAAGGAAATGTTCAGGCAGACTTAGATGGCCATCTAAGTCCTCTAGTGGGGTGTTTGGTTTTGGGTTGTTAAATACATTATCTGATTATCATTATTTAACATTTAAATGAACACAAGACAGATTCCACATTTGAATGTCTTATAATCAGCTTCATACTAGCTTCAAATAAGTGTTTTCACAGTGTTCGCTTGCTGATATTGATTTGTTTTTGTGTCCAATTTGTGTTTATTGTCAGACACGGTCAAAGAGATTTTTGGAAATTCAAAAGCTAAGGGAAAACAAGAAAGATTATGATGTGAAAACTGCAGTATCTTTGCTCAAGCAAATGGCAAGCACTAAGTTCATCGAAAGTGCAGAAGCACATTTCCGTCTTAACATTGATCCAAAGTATAATGATCAACAGCTGAGAGCTACAGTAAGTTACAATTTTAACTGTATTTAAACTTAAATTACTTTATGACTTTAACTTATGCATCAACAACTTCTGATGTTTCTTAATCATCTGTTGTAGGTGAATTTGCCCAAAGGCACTGGGCAGGTTGTTAGAGTGGCTGTTCTTACTCAAGGTTTTTTATTCTTTAAAATATTTATTTATTATTTATTTATTTATTTTAAAAAAACTTACTATAGTCCTGCATGAAGTGGTTGGAAATTACGTTATCATGATCTTGTTGGATTTGTTAATGGATTGTAAAAATTTACAGGTGAAAAGATCGATGAAGCAAAAAATTCAGGAGCAGATATTGTTGGTGGAGAAGACTTGATAGAACAAATTAAAGGAGGATTCATGGAATTTGACAAACTTATTGCAACTCCAGACATGATGCCTAAGGTTTAACTTAGTCTTATTTAAAAATTTCGAAATAAAAGTTACTTTTTTCATACATTATCTAAACATTTTCCTATAAAAAAGAAATAATATATTTGTGGATCAGGTTGCTAGTCTTGGTAAGCTTTTGGGACCTCGAGGACTGATGCCTAACCCGAAGGCTGGGACCGTCACCACCACTATATCTCAGGTACTATACAATCAACACACATAACTCACACTATGTATGTGTGCGTATTACTATTACGTACATTGACCATAACGTATTTTACAGACCATAGAGGAATTCAAGAAGGGAAAAGTTGAGTTTAGAGCAGACAAAACCGGAATTGTTCACTTGCCATTTGGAAAAGCAAATTTCTCAGAAGAAGATCTTATCATAAATCTTCTTGCTGCAGTGGTAAGTTATATCCTTTGCAAGGTTGGAAAAGTCGGGAGACGGGAACGAGTCGGTCGGGACTTTGAAACAATTAGTCGGTTGATTCAGGGACTAGTCGGATGTTAAATAACGTTGACTTATGTATATATATGTGTGTTGTGTGTGTGTATGTATATATGTATATGTATATGTATATGTATATGCCTTTCAAAAAAAATATGTATATGTATATGTATATGTATATGTATACCGAGTTTATTACACAAATATTTTAAACATATGTATAGGGCACAAAATCTGAGTATCAAATATTATAAAATTTTTAACCAACTTTGATTGAGTCACACCGACTTTGACCGGCTTTGACCCGAGTATTAGCGTTGACAGACTTATTAGACGTTTTTGGGCGAAACGGGACGGGTTAGTCATCAAACCGACTAGTCGACCGAGGCTGCCGCCGTTTACAACACTGTCATTTCCTTCCTAAAGCTTATGTCATAAAAATAAAATTGTTCTCTAAAGTACGAGTGTATTTTGACGTAATTTGTCAATTTCGTGCAGAAATCAGTGGAAACGAACAAGCCAAGCGGTGCAAAGGGAGTATACTGGAAAAGTGCACATATATGTTCATCGATGGGTCCATCAATCCGGTTGGATATAAAGGACATGCTTGATTTCAAGCTTCAGTAGGACGAACGTCTAAAGAACGTAACCATAGATGTAAATTAAATTATATGCTGCTTAATCAGCTTTTTGAGAAGTGTTGTTGAAGAGGGAGTGATGCAGCATAACATGGTTGACGAAAAGGAAGATCAAGAAAGCTATTTCTTCTATCAACGTTCTCATTAGTATTATTCCTTTTATGTCAATTTAATACACTTGTGTAACTCTTTCTTTGGTGCAGAGAATTATTGTTGGTTTCTGGTCTTTTATGTATCAAAAAGGGTATTTATTGCAATGATGTTATGTGGTATAATATATGAAACCATTGCATGACATCTATGCAATTCCACATCATTGTCACTTATATCTGAAGGTAGCCCAGTCGTTGGGACCTGACATCCTCGTAAGAGGTCCTAGGTTCGAATCTTGGAGTGGCAAGAGAAGGGTTGGAAACAGCCAGAGAGTATTCCTATGGGCTGCGTACAGTGGAGTATGAGGTCGGATTACTCACACTTTCTTGGTAAACCGAATAGGAAAAATCTTACAACTTTTTTTCGCTAAAAAGAAACTTAGATTAATAAAAGGGAGAGCTTCATCATTATTTTTGAAGACTCCAATGTAACAGTACAAAGGAGACCTACAGTAGACCAAAAGCAAATGGCGAAAAGCATACAAGCTAGAACAAGCAACTAAGATCGAACAAATAGAAGCACACCAATTGAGCTAAGCAAAATGTACGAAGGTTGGGGTAGAAAAAACTGGAATGTTCCTCTAGCGGTCAATTAAAAAGTTACGTATGGTTAGCTTCACGTTTGAAGAAGTGACAACTTGATTGAGTATGACTTCTAAATCCAAGTGTGTACGATGATCATGGCTTAGTAGAAATATTCGCTGCTACTCAGGGGGCGGATCTATAGTGTGTTCAGTGGTAGCACATGACACCAGTAAACTACGCGACCTGGTGGGAACAAAATTGGGTTTTTAATTAGTTACATGAGTCGATAGTGTATTTTTACTTGAGTGACACCACTGAAATCTTGGGCGAATCTAGCTTGAGGCAACCAGGGTTAGGTGCATCATGTGGCCAAATTTTTTGTTTTATGGAATTTTAGGTAAGTCTATGAAAATAATGGTGGAATATGAGTAGTTTGAAGCTTTGGAGAAGATGATAAAAAGTGAAGAAGAAAAAAAGAGTTGATGAAAAAGAAATCTAAAAATAATTTTTTGGTTTTTATTTATTTATTTAAAGTGTACGATTACAATAGTGTCTATTCACATAGTCACATATCCATTACCTATCATTTAATTAAAATAATTAGTATTTCAATTCATTTAATAGAGAATAACAATAACAATAATGATTTTAAGTGTATAATATTCATATTCATTCATATATTCATACTATAAATTACTAATAAGATGTAGTCTCAAGTTTATAAAATTAAGTTTTAGATTTTTATAGGAGAAAATTTGGTAAAATTTGTCATATTTAGCTATTATGTTTCTTATGAATGTACGTATATTGAGAGTTTTACTAATATGTTGACATTATGTTATGTAATTTATTAAATTTTAGTTTTTGTTAAATTTTTTCGCCCCCTAACAAAAATATATATGGATTCGCCACTAGTTTAAATAGATATCCAGTAAAAAAAATTCACGTTTTTAACTAGTGACATCACTAAGTGTCATTCCTAGATCCGCCACTTTTGCTATTGTTGCTACAATTTCGTTATTCTATCTGCGTTTGTTTCATTATGGATCTGCGCTGTTTGATATGTTATTCTACATGCTATCCGTTGAGAACCATCAAGTGGTTGGCTGGCGTGGCACTTGGCGCAATGATGCCTATGTTCGTCAGCACTTGGCCCACGCCAAGTCCTAGCCCAATTTGACGTAGATAGAAAGTAGTCTTATTAAGCAGGTTAATTACTACCTCAAGTTAAATTAATCTTCTTCTCTACCATTTACAAAGCGTAAAACATATTTCTGAGTTGTCAGACTGTCCTTTCATTCAGATTGATTATGCCACGTGTATTTTTTTTATTTATAACACTTATTCCTTTTAATTCTGACAAAATTACACCTGGACCAATCCTGATATTAAACACTCTTCAAATGCAACTTCCCCCTTTCTCTTTCTTAACCCTAAAAAAAACCCCATCAACGATTACACCGACGAGCATGGCCTGTAGCCGCTGTAGTGACCCGAACTTTTCCGAACCTTTCTATGATTATATGTTTAATGAAAACTATATTTACATGATTAAATGTTTCCAACATGTTAAGCAATCAAACTTGTTAAGACTTGGTTAATTGAAACGGAAATTTTGTAAACGTCTGATTACCCAGTTTGACCAATGATTCACGAACGCTATAAGTTGTATATGACATGATGATACATAAATGAATAAATATATATTTTTAACATGATATAATGATCATCAAGTATCTCATTAAAAATAGTAACAATAAGTTATATACTTAAAAAGGAGACTATTGACGTATGAAACTCGAAACGATACATATAACGATTATCGTTATAACCACGTCTTACTAAATATATATGAAGCATATTAATACATTGTTATATTATATATAACATGATAATATGATAATTAAATATATCATTAAGTGTATTAACAATGAACTACATAAGTAAAAACAAGACTACTAACTTAAGGATTTCGAAACGAGTCATATATGTAACGATTATCGTTGTAACGACATTTAAATGTATATATCATATTAAGATATATTAATATATCATAATATCATGATAATATAATAATTTAAAATCTCATTTGATATTATAAACTTTGGGTTAACAACATTTAACAAGATCATTAACCTAAAGGTCTCAAAACAACACTTACATGTAACGACTAACGATGACTTAACGACTCAGTTAAAATGTATATACATGTAGTGTTTTAATATGTATTCATACACTTTTGAAAGACTTCAAGACACTTATCAAAATACTTCTACTTAACAAAAATGCTTACAATTACATCTTCGTTCAGTTTCATCAACAATTCTACTCGTATGCACCCGTATTCGTACTCGTACAATACACAGCTTTTAGATGTATGTACTATTGGTATATACACTCCAATGATCAGCTCTTAGCAGCCCATGTGAGTCACCTAACACATGTGAGAACCATCATTTGGCAACTAGCATGAAATATGTAGTGACCCGAACTTTTCCATGTTTATATATATTAATTGAGATTGATGTTTACATGATTAAATGTTTCCAACATGTTAAGCAATCAAACTTGTTAAGACTTGATTAATTGAAATAGGTTTCATATAGACAATTGACCACCCAAGTTGACCGGTGATTCACGAACGTTAAAACTTGTAAAAAAACTATATGATGACATATATATGGTTATATATATAGTTAACATGATATTATGATAAGTAAACATATCATTAATTATATTAACAATGAACTACATATGTAAAAACAAGACTACTAACTTAATGATTTTGAAACGAGACATATATGTAACGTTTATCGTTGTAACGACATTTAATGTATATATATCATATTAAGAGATATTCGTACATCATAATATCATGATAATATAATAATTTAAAATCTCTTTTGATATTATAAACATTGGGTTAACAACATTTAACAAGATCGTTAACCTAAAGGTTTCAAAACAACACTTACATGTAACGACTAACGATGACTTAACGACTCAGTTAAAATGTATATACATGTAGTGTTTTAATATGTATTTATACACTTTTGAAAGACTTCAATACACTTATCAAAATACTTCTACTTAACAAAAATGCTTACAATTACATTCTCGTTCAGTTTCATCAACAATTCTACTCGTATGCACCCGTATTCGTACTCGTACAATACACATCTTTTAGATGTATGTACTATTGGTATATACACTCCAATGATCAGCTCTTAGCAGCCCATGTGAGTCACCTAACACATGTGGGAACCATCATTTGGCAACTAGCATGAAATATCTCATAAGATTACAAAAATATGAGTAATCATTCATGACTTATTTACATGAAAACAAAATTACATATCCTTTATATCTAATCCATACACCAACGACCAAAAACACCTACAAACACTTTCATTCTTCAATTTTCTTCATCTAATTGAACTCTCTCAAGTTCTATCTTCAAGTTCTAAGTGTTCTTCATAAATTCCAAAAGTTCTAGTTTCATAAAATCAAGAATACTTTCAAGTTTGCTAGCTCACTTCCAATCTTGTAAGGTGATCATCCAACCTCAAGAAATCTTTGTTTATTACAGTAGGTTATCATTCTAATACAAGGTAATAATCATATTCAAACTTTGGTTCAATTTCTATAACTATAACAATCTTATTTCAAGTGATGATCTTACTTGAACTTGTTTTCGTGTCATGATTTTGCTTCAAGAACTTTGAGCCATCCAAGGATCCATTGAAGCTAGATCCATTTTTCTCTTTTCCAGTAGGTTCATCCAAGGAACTTAAGGTAGTAATGATGTTCATAACATCATTCGATTCATACATATAAAGCTATCTTATTCGAAGGTTTAAACTTGTAATCACTAGAACATAGTTTAGTTAATTCTAAACTTGTTCGCAAACAAAAGTTAATCCTTCTAACTTGACTTTTAAAATCAACTAAACACATGTTCTATATCTATATGATATGCTAACTTAATGATTTAAAACCTGGAAACACGAAAAACACCGTAAAACCGGATTTACGCCGTCGTAGTAACACCGCGGGCTGTTTTGGGTTAGTTAATTAAAAACTATGATAAACTTTGATTTAAAAGTTGTTATTCTGAGAAAATGATTTTTATTATGAACATGAAACTATATCCAAAAATTATGGTTAAACTCAAAGTGGAAGTATGTTTTCTAAAATGGTCATCTAGACGTCGTTCTTTCGACTGAAATGACTACCTTTACAAAAACGACTTGTAACTTATTTTTCCGACTAGAAACCTGTACTTTTTTTGTTTAGATTCATAAAATATAGTTCAATATGAAACCATAGCAATTTGATTCACTCAAAACGGATTTAAAATGAAGAAGTTATGGGTAAAACAAGATTGGATAATTTTTCTCATTTTAGCTACGTGAAAATTGGTAACAAATCTATTCCAACCATAACTTAATCAACTTGTATTATATATTATGTAATCTTGAGATACCATAGATACGTATACAATGTTTCGACCTATCATGTCGACACATCTATATATATTTCGGAACAACCATAGACACTCTATATGTGAATGTTGGAGTTAGCTATACAGGGTTGAGGTTGATTCCAAAATATATATAGTTTGAGTTGTGATCAATACTGAGATACGTATACACTGGGTCGTGGATTGATTCAAGATAATATTTATCGATTTATTTCTGTACATCTAACTGTGGACAACTAGTTGTAGGTTACTAACGAGGACAGCTGACTTAATAAACTTAAAACATCAAAATATATTAAAAGTGTTGTAAATATATTTTGAACATACTTTGATATATATGTATATATTGTTATAGGTTCGTGAATCAACCAGTGGCCAAGTCTTACTTCCCGACGAAGTAAAAATCTGTGAAAGTGAGTTATAGTCCCACTTTTAAAATCTAATATTTTTGGGATGAGAATACATGCAGGTTTTATAAATGATTTACAAAATAGACACAAGTACGTGAAACTACATTCTATGGTTGAATTATCGAAATCGAATATGCCCCTTTTTATTAAGTCTGGTAATCTAAGAATTAGGGAACAGACACCCTAATTGACGCGAATCCTAAAGATAGATCTATTGGGCCTAACAAACCCCATCCAAAGTACCGGATGCTTTAGTACTTCGAAATTTATATCATATCCGAAGGGTGTCCCGGAATGATGGGGATATTCTTATATATGCATCTTGTTATTGTCGGTTACCAGGTGTTCACCATATGAATGATTTTTATCTCTATGTATGGGATGTGTATTGAAATATGAAATCTTGTGGTCTATTGTTACGATTTGATATATATAGGTTAAACCTATAACTCACCAACATTTTTGTTGACGTTTTAAGCATGTTTATTCTCAGGTGATTATTAAGAGCTTCCGCTGTCGCATACTTAAATAAGGACAAGATTTGGAGTCCATGCTTGTATGATATTGTGTAAAAACTGCATTCAAGAAACTTATTTTGTTGTAACATATTTGTATTGTAAACCATTATGTAATAGTCGTGTGTAAACAAGATATTTTAGATTATCATTATTTGATAATCTACGTAAAGCTTTTTAAACCTTTATTGATGAAATAAAGGTTATGGTTTGTATAAAAATGAATGCAGTCTTTGAAAAACGTCTCATATAGAGGTCAAAACCTCGCAACGAAATCAATTAATATGGAACGTTTTTAATCAATAAGAACGGGACATTTCAGTTGGTATCCGAGCGTTGGTCTTAGAGAACCAGAAAATTTGCATTAGTGTGTCTTATCGAGTTTGTTAGGATGCATTAGTGAGTCTGGACTTCGACCGTGTTTTCTTTAAAAATGATTGCTTAACATTTTTGTTGGAAACTATATATTTTTAACATATGAATATTATGTGATATATTAATCTCTTAACGTGTTTGATATTATGTGATAGATGTCTACCTCTAGAACAAGTCCCATTGACTCACCTAATAATAATGAAGAGTCAAATGTAAATTGGAATGATTTGTGGACTGATTCACAAGTTCCCGAAGAGGAACCGGAAGAAGAGTCGGAACCGGAAGAAGAATCGGAACCGGAAGAAGAATCGGAACCGTATGAAGAAATAGAACCGGTGGGGAAAATAATAAAACGGTTAAGTAAAAGAAAATCCTCAACCAACCGACCAAAGTTAATTATGGTCAATGGTGTTTCCGCCAAGGAAGCAAAATATTGGGAGGATTACCAATTCTCCGATGAATCGGATTCCGACGAGAATTCCGATGATGTTATAGAAATTACCCCAACTGAATTTAAAAAGGCAAAAGAAAATAATAAGGGAAAGGGCATAAAAATAGAGAAATCTAATTTCAACCCCGATGAACTTTATATGTATCGTCAACCCCCGAAGTCCTTAAGTTGTAACAATGACCCGGGAACCTCTAAACCACCAGGTTTTTCTAAACCAATGTGGACAACGACGGCTCGTATTAGGGGAACATCATATATCCCTAGAAACTTGGCAAAACGAACCAAAACCGAAGAAGAAGAAACGAGCGAGTCGGAATAAGATAGTTGTATTCGTGTGGTGTAATATATGGAATATAGTGTTATTATGGTTTATGATATATGTAAAAATTGCTTGTATTAATAAGTATTTTTTTTTATGAATCTAACTCTTGTCTATTTTACAGTTTAAAAACACAAAATGGATAGACAACCCAATATTTTAAGAGACCTACCCGGAGACATGATTGATGAAATCTTGTCTAGAGTCGGCCAGAATTCTTCGGCACAACTATTTAAGGCGAGATCAGTTTGTAAGACATTCGAAGAACGTTCCAAGAATGTCTTGGTTTATAAGAGACTTTCGTTTGAAAGATGGGGGATATCACATTGGGAAACCCATAAGTTACGATGTGTTTACTTTGACGCATATATTGCGGGGAACCCAAATGCTATTTTACGCAACGGGTTAAGAAATTATTTTGACTCAATATATCCGAATATTGGACTTCGTGATTTAGAAAAAGCGGCTAACATGCAACATAAAGAAGCATGTTATGCTTACGGATTAGTAATGTTCGCTTCTCACCAAAGTGAGAACAAGAACATCGGGCTACAACTATTAAACAAAACGTTTCCACAAGTGACGGAGTCGGTAATTGGGGTAAGAAATGAGGTTTTTAGATTATTACGGGACTGTTGGACATTACGTAACCCTCGTCCCTTTGATGACGTTACAACACGCTGTCTTATCAACAGCCATAACGGTTATGTTGCACAAGACCAAGGATGGGAAGTAGTCCTAGTAAAACCAGAATGCATGACTTGTTTCTGGACGTATGAATTACGTGTCTTTATTGCCTTTGCTGAACGACTTGTGTACTAGCTAGAATTGTCTTCACAACTATCTTGTATCAAAGTTATTGTGTGCTATATTTCATGCTTTATGTAAAATAAGCGATATTGTAAGTTTGTAAAATATTGTATAAAAGTTTGAACGCGAAATATTATTATAATCAGTTTTTCATATAGAATTGTAGTAGTTGAATTGTATATTAGCTACTAAGTATGAACTTAACGGGTAGGTACTACCCGAATTTAAACTTATAAAACGCTAATATGAAGAAAAAGCTTTTATAAATGAGTTCATATTATGCTACGAAATACTATTAACTACTCTTAATATTCTGTATGATTAACTTGTTCCATTTAACTATTTTGAAGGAAATGGCACCGACTACTCGACACACCGTGAATATGAATGAAGAGGAATTCCGTACTTTTCTAGCTTCAAACATAGCTGCAGTACAGGCTGCGCTACATACCAACAATAACCTTGGATCTAGCAGTACAGGAAATCGTGTAGGATGCACCTACAAAGAATTCACTGCCTGCAAACCTTTGGAATTTGATGGAACCGAAGGACCGATCGGATTGAAACGGTGGACCGAGAAGGTTGAATCGGTGTTTGCCATAAGTAAGTGTACTGAAGAGGACAAAGTGAAGTACGCTACGCATACCTTCACAGGTTCAGCGTTAACATGGTGGAATACCTATCTAGAGCAAGTGGGACAAGATGATGCGTACGCACTACCGTGGTCAGCATTCAAGCACTTGATGAACGAGAAGTACCGTCCCAGAACCGAGGTCAATAAGCTCAAGACAGAACTTAGAGGGTTACGAACCCAAGGATTTGATATTACCACGTACGAAAGACGATTCACAGAATTGTGCCTATTGTGTCCGGGAGCATTCGAAGATGAGGAAGAGAAGATCGACGCGTTTGTGAAAGGATTACCGGAAAGAATCCAAGAAGATATAAGTTCACACGAGCCCGCCTCCATACAACAGGCATGTAGAATGGCTCACAAACTAGTGAACCAGATTGAAGAAAGAATTAAAGAACAGACTGCTGAAGAGGCCAATGTGAAGCAAGTCAAAAGAAAGTGGGAGGAAAACGGTGATAAGAATCACCAATACAACAACAACAACAATTACAACAATAATCGCAACAATTATCCCAACAATCGCAACATCAATCGCAACTACAACAAACGGCCCAACAACAACAACAACAACAACAACAGCAACTACAACAATCATCCCAACAACAATAATAACCGCAACAACAACAACAATCAGAAGCAACTATGCCAAAGGTGTGAAAAGAATCACTCGGGGTTCTGCACCAAATTTTGCAACAAGTGTAAAAGAAATGGTCATAGCGCGGCGAAGTGTGAGGTCTACGGACCAGGGGTTAATAGAACGAAAGGAACAAATGGTGTCGGAACGAGTAATGGCGGAGCAAGTAGTGTCGGAGCAAGTTATGCCAATGTAGTTTGTTATAAATGTGGAAAACCAGGCCACATTATTAGAAATTGCCCGAACCAGGAGAACACGAATGGACAAGGCCGTGGAAGAGTTTTCAATATTAATGCGGTAGAGGCGCAGGAAGACCCGGAGCTTGTTACGGGTACGTTTCTTATTGACAATAAATCTGCTTACGTTTTATTTGATTCGGGTGCGGATAGAAGCTATATGAGTAGAGATTTTTGTGCTAAATTAAGTTGTCCATTGACGCCTTTGGATAGTAAATTTTTACTCGAATTAGCAAATGGTAAATTAATTTCAGCAGATAATATATGTCGGAATCGAGAAATTAAACTGGTTAGCGAAACATTTAAGATTGATTTGATACCAGTAGAGTTAGGGAGTTTTGATGTGATAATCGGTATGGACTGGTTGAAAGAAGTGAAAGCGGAGATCGTTTGTTACAAAAATGCAATTCGCATTATACGAGAAAAAGGAAAACCCTTAATGGTGTACGGAGAAAAGGGCAACACGAAGCTACATCTTATTAGTAATTTGAAGGCACAAAAACTAATAAGAAAAGGTTGCTATGCTATTCTAGCACACGTCGAGAAAGTACAAACTGAAGAAAAGAGCATCAATGATGTTCCCATTGCAAAAGAATTTCCCGATGTATTTCCGAAAGAATTACCGGGATTACCCCCACATCGATCCGTTGAATTTCAAATAGATCTTGTACCAGGAGCTGCACCAATAGCTCGTGCTCCTTACAGACTCGCACCCAGCGAGATGAAAGAACTGCAAAGCCAATTACAAGAACTTTTAGAGCGTGGTTTCATTCGACCAAGCACATCACCGTGGGGAGCTCCTGTTTTGTTTGTCAAGAAGAAAGATGGTACATTCAGGTTGTGTATCGACTACCGAGAGTTGAACAAACTTACCATCAAGAACCGCTACCCACTACCGAGAATCGACGACTTATTTGATCAACTACAAGGCTCGTCTGTTTATTCAAAGATTGACTTACGTTCCGGGTATCATCAAATGCGGGTGAAAGAAGATGATATTCCAAAGACTGCTTTCAGAACACGTTACGGTCATTACGAGTTTATGGTCATGCCGTTTGGTTTAACTAATGCACCAGCTGTGTTCATGGACCTTATGAACCGAGTGTGTGGACCATACCTTGACAAGTTTGTCATTGTTTTCATTGATGACATACTTATTTACTCAAAGAATGACCAAGAACACGGTGAACATTTGAGAAAGGTGTTAGAAGTATTGAGGAAGGAAGAATTGTACGCTAAGTTTTCAAAGTGTGCATTTTGGTTGGAAGAAGTTCAATTCCTCGGTCACATAGTGAACAAAGAAGGTATTAAGGTGGATCCGGCAAAGATAGAAACTGTTGAAAAGTGGGAAACCCCGAAAACTCCGAAACACATACGCCAGTTTTTAGGACTAGCTGGTTACTACAGAAGGTTCATCCAAGACTTTTCCAGAATAGCAAAACCCTTGACTGCATTAACGCATAAAGGGAAGAAATTTGAATGGAATGATGAACAAGAGAAAGCGTTTCAGTTATTGAAGAAAAAGCTAACTACGGCACCTATATTGTCATTGCCTGAAGGGAATGATGATTTTGTGATTTATTGTGACGCATCAAAGCAAGGTCTCGGTTGTGTATTAATGCAACGAACGAAGGTGATTGCTTATGCGTCTAGACAATTGAAGATTCACGAACAAAATTATACGACGCATGATTTGGAATTAGGCGCGGTTGTTTTTGCATTAAAGACTTGGAGGCACTACTTATATGGGGTCAAAAGTATTATATATACCGACCACAAAAGTCTTCAACACATATTTAATCAGAAACAACTGAATATGAGGCAGCGTAGGTGGATTGAATTATTGAATGATTACGATTTTGAGATTCGTTACCACCCGGGGAAGGCAAATGTGGTAGCCGATGCCTTGAGCAGGAAGGATAGAGAACCCATTCGAGTAAAATCTATGAATATAATGATTCATAATAACATTACTACTCAAATAAAGGAGGCGCAACTAGGAGTTTTAAAAGAGGGAAATTTAAAGGATGAAATACCCAAAGGATCGGAGAAGCATCTTAATATTCGGGAAGACGGAACCCGGTATCGGGCTGAAAGGATTTGGGTACCAAAATTTGGAGATATGAGAGAAATGGTACTTAGAGAAGCTCATAAAACCAGATACTCAATACATCCTGGAACGGGGAAGATGTACAAGGATCTCAAGAAACATTTTTGGTGGCCGGGTATGAAAGCCGATGTTGCTAAATACGTAGGAGAATGTTTGACGTGTTCTAAGGTCAAAGCTGAGCATCAGAAACCATCAGGTCTACTTCAACAACCCGAAATCCCGGAATGGAAATGGGAAAACATTACCATGGATTTCATCACTAAATTGCCAAGGACTGCAAGTGGTTTTGATACTATTTGGGTAATAGTTGATCGTCTCACCAAATCATCACACTTCCTACCAATAAGAGAAGATGACAAGATGGAGAAGTTAGCACGACTGTATTTGAAGGAAGTCGTCTCCAGACATGGAATACCAATCTCTATTATCTCTGATAGGGATGGCAGATTTATTTCAAGATTCTGGCAGACATTACAGCAAGCATTAGGAACTCGTCTAGACATGAGTACTGCCTATCATCCACAAACTGATGGGCAGAGCGAAAGGACGATACAAACGCTTGAAGACATGCTACGAGCATGTGTAATTGATTTCGGAAACAGTTGGGATCGACATCTACCGTTAGCAGAATTTTCCTACAACAACAGCTACCATTCAAGCATTGAGATGGCGCCGTTTGAAGCACTTTATGGTAGAAAGTGCAGGTCTCCGATTTGTTGGAGTGAGGTGGGGGATAGACAGATTACGGGTCCGGAGATTATACAAGAAACTACCGAGAAGATCATCCAAATTCAACAACGGTTGAAAACCGCCCAAAGTCGACAAAAGAGCTACGCTGACATTAAAAGAAAAGATATAGAATTTGAAATTGGAGAGATGGTCATGCTTAAAGTTTCACCTTGGAAAGGCGTTGTTCGATTTGGTAAACGAGGGAAATTAAATCCAAGGTATATTGGACCATTCAAGATTATTGATCGTGTCGGACCAGTAGCTTACCGACTTGAGTTACCTCAACAACTCGCGGCTGTACATAACACTTTCCACGTCTCGAATTTGAAGAAATGTTTTGCTAAAGAAGATCTCACTATTCCGTTAGATGAAATCCAAATCAACGAAAAACTCCAATTCATCGAAGAACCCGTCGAAATAATGGATCGTGAGGTTAAAAGACTTAAGCAAAACAAGATACCAATTGTTAAGGTACGATGGAATGCTCGTAGAGGACCCGAGTTCACCTGGGAGCGTGAAGATCAGATGAAGAAGAAATACCCGCATCTATTTCCAGAAGATTCGTCAACACCTTCAACAGCTTAAAATTTCGGGACGAAATTTATTTAACGGGTAGGTACTGTAGTGACCCGAACTTTTCCATGTTTATATATATTAATTGAGATTGATGTTTACATGATTAAATGTTTCCAACATGTTAAGCAATCAAACTTGTTAAGACTTGATTAATTGAAATAGGTTTCATATAGACAATTGACCACCCAAGTTGACCGGTGATTCACGAACGTTAAAACTTGTAAAAAAACTATATGATGACATATATATGGTTATATATATAGTTAACATGATATTATGATAAGTAAACATATCATTAATTATATTAACAATGAACTACATATGTAAAAACAAGACTACTAACTTAATGATTTTGAAACGAGACATATATGTAACGTTTATCGTTGTAACGACATTTAATGTATATATATCATATTAAGAGATATTCGTACATCATAATATCATGATAATATAATAATTTAAAATCTCTTTTGATATTATAAACATTGGGTTAACAACATTTAACAAGATCGTTAACCTAAAGGTTTCAAAACAACACTTACATGTAACGACTAACGATGACTTAACGACTCAGTTAAAATGTATATACATGTAGTGTTTTAATATGTATTTATACACTTTTGAAAGACTTCAATACACTTATCAAAATACTTCTACTTAACAAAAATGCTTACAATTACATTCTCGTTCAGTTTCATCAACAATTCTACTCGTATGCACCCGTATTCGTACTCGTACAATACACATCTTTTAGATGTATGTACTATTGGTATATACACTCCAATGATCAGCTCTTAGCAGCCCATGTGAGTCACCTAACACATGTGGGAACCATCATTTGGCAACTAGCATGAAATATCTCATAAGATTACAAAAATATGAGTAATCATTCATGACTTATTTACATGAAAACAAAATTACATATCCTTTATATCTAATCCATACACCAACGACCAAAAACACCTACAAACACTTTCATTCTTCAATTTTCTTCATCTAATTGAACTCTCTCAAGTTCTATCTTCAAGTTCTAAGTGTTCTTCATAAATTCCAAAAGTTCTAGTTTCATAAAATCAAGAATACTTTCAAGTTTGCTAGCTCACTTCCAATCTTGTAAGGTGATCATCCAACCTCAAGAAATCTTTGTTTATTACAGTAGGTTATCATTCTAATACAAGGTAATAATCATATTCAAACTTTGGTTCAATTTCTATAACTATAACAATCTTATTTCAAGTGATGATCTTACTTGAACTTGTTTTCGTGTCATGATTTTGCTTCAAGAACTTTGAGCCATCCAAGGATCCATTGAAGCTAGATCCATTTTTCTCTTTTCCAGTAGGTTCATCCAAGGAACTTAAGGTAGTAATGATGTTCATAACATCATTCGATTCATACATATAAAGCTATCTTATTCGAAGGTTTAAACTTGTAATCACTAGAACATAGTTTAGTTAATTCTAAACTTGTTCGCAAACAAAAGTTAATCCTTCTAACTTGACTTTTAAAATCAACTAAACACATGTTCTATATCTATATGATATGCTAACTTAATGATTTAAAACCTGGAAACACGAAAAACACCGTAAAACCGGATTTACGCCGTCGTAGTAACACCGCGGGCTGTTTTGGGTTAGTTAATTAAAAACTATGATAAACTTTGATTTAAAAGTTGTTATTCTGAGAAAATGATTTTTATTATGAACATGAAACTATATCCAAAAATTATGGTTAAACTCAAAGTGGAAGTATGTTTTCTAAAATGGTCATCTAGACGTCGTTCTTTCGACTGAAATGACTACCTTTACAAAAACGACTTGTAACTTATTTTTCCGACTAGAAACCTGTACTTTTTTTGTTTAGATTCATAAAATATAGTTCAATATGAAACCATAGCAATTTGATTCACTCAAAACGGATTTAAAATGAAGAAGTTATGGGTAAAACAAGATTGGATAATTTTTCTCATTTTAGCTACGTGAAAATTGGTAACAAATCTATTCCAACCATAACTTAATCAACTTGTATTATATATTATGTAATCTTGAGATACCATAGATACGTATACAATGTTTCGACCTATCATGTCGACACATCTATATATATTTCGGAACAACCATAGACACTCTATATGTGAATGTTGGAGTTAGCTATACAGGGTTGAGGTTGATTCCAAAATATATATAGTTTGAGTTGTGATCAATACTGAGATACGTATACACTGGGTCGTGGATTGATTCAAGATAATATTTATCGATTTATTTCTGTACATCTAACTGTGGACAACTAGTTGTAGGTTACTAACGAGGACAGCTGACTTAATAAACTTAAAACATCAAAATATATTAAAAGTGTTGTAAGTATATTTTGAACATACTTTGATATATATGTATATATTGTTATAGGTTCGTGAATCAACCAGTGGCCAAGTCTTACTTCCCGACGAAGTAAAAATCTGTGAAAGTGAGTTATAGTCCCACTTTTAAAATCTAATATTTTTGGGATGAGAATACATGCAGGTTTTATAAATGATTTACAAAATAGACACAAGTACGTGAAACTACATTCTATGGTTGAATTATCGAAATCGAATATGCCCCTTTTTATTAAGTCTGGTAATCTAAGAATTAGGGAACAGACACCCTAATTGACGCGAATCCTAAAGATAGATCTATTGGGCCTAACAAACCCCATCCAAAGTACCGGATGCTTTAGTACTTCGAAATTTATATCATATCCGAAGGGTGTCCCGGAATGATGGGGATATTCTTATATATGCATCTTGTTATTGTCGGTTACCAGGTGTTCACCATATGAATGATTTTTATCTCTATGTATGGGATGTGTATTGAAATATGAAATCTTGTGGTCTATTGTTACGATTTGATATATATAGGTTAAACCTATAACTCACCAACATTTTTGTTGACGTTTTAAGCATGTTTATTCTCAGGTGATTATTAAGAGCTTCCGCTGTCGCATACTTAAATAAGGACAAGATTTGGAGTCCATGCTTGTATGATATTGTGTAAAAACTGCATTCAAGAAACTTATTTTGTTGTAACATATTTGTATTGTAAACCATTATGTAATAGTCGTGTGTAAACAAGATATTTTAGATTATCATTATTTGATAATCTACGTAAAGCTTTTTAAACCTTTATTGATGAAATAAAGGTTATGGTTTGTATAAAAATGAATGCAGTCTTTGAAAAACGTCTCATATAGAGGTCAAAACCTCGCAACGAAATCAATTAATATGGAACGTTTTTAATCAATAAGAACGGGACATTTCAAAATATCTCATAAAATTACAAAAATATGAGTAATCATTCATGACTTATTTACATGAAAACAAAATTACATATCCTTTATATCTAATCCATACACCAACGACCAAAAACACCTACAAACACTTTCATTCTTCAATTTTCTTCATCTAATTGATCTCTCTCAAGTTCTAACTTCAAGTTCTAAGTGTTCTTCATAAATTCTACAAGTTCTAGTTACATAAAATCAAGAATACTTTCAAGTTTGCTAGCTCACTTCCAATCTTGTAAGGTGATCATCCAACCTCAAGAAATCTTTTTTTTACAGTAGGTTATCATTCTAATACAAGGTAATAATCATATTCAAACTTTGGTTCAATTTCTATAACTATAACAATCTTATTTCAAGTGATGATCTTACTTGAACTTGTTTTCGTGTCATGATTCTGCTTCAAGAACTTCGAGCCATCCAAGGATCCGTTGAAGCTAGATCCATTTTTCTATTTTCTAGTAGGTTTATCCAAGGAACTTAAGGTAGTAATGATGTTCATAACATCATTCGATTCATACATAAAAAGCTATCATATTTGAAGTGGTAAACTAGTAATCACTAGAACATAGTTTAGTTAATTCTAAACTTGTTCGCAAATAAAGTTAATCCTTCTAACTACACTTTTAAAATCAACTATACACATGATTTATATCTATATGATATGCTAACTTAATGATTTAAAACCCGGAAACACGATAAACACCATAAAACCGGATTTACGCCGTCGTAGTTACAACCGGGGGCTGTTTTGGTTTGGATAATTAAAAACTATGAAAAACTTTGATTTAAAAGCTATACTTCTAGGAAAATAATTTTTCTTATGAACATGAAACCATATCCAAAAATCATGGTTAAACTCAAAGTGAAAGTATGTTTTTCAAAACAGTCATCAAGATGTCGTTCTTTCGACGGAAATGACTACCTCTTTCAAAAATGACTTGTAACTTGTATTTCCGACTATAAACCTATACCTTTTCTGTTTAGTTTCATAAAGTCAAGTTCAATACAAAACCGTGGCCGCTTAAATCACTCAAAACGGATTAGAAACGAAGAAATGGCGAGCAAAACAAAATTGGTAAAAACTACTTATTTTAGCTACGTGAAAATTGGTAACAAATCTATTCCAACCATAACTAAATCAACTTGTATTGTATATTATGTAATCTTGAGATGCCATAGACACGTATACAATGTTTCGACCTATCATGTCGACACATCTATATATATTTCGGAACAACCATAGACACTCTATATGTGAATGTTGGAGTTAGCTATACAAGGTTGAGGTTGATTCCAAAATATATATAGTTTGAGTTGTGATCAATACTGAGATATGTATACACTGGGTCGTGGATTGATTCAAGATAATATATATCGATTTATTTCTGTACATCTAACTATGGACAACTAGTTGTAGGTTACTAACGAGGACAGCTGACTTAATAAACTTAAAACATCAAAATGTATTAAAAGTGTTGTAAATATATTTTGAACATACTTTGATATATATGTACATATTTGTTATAGGTTCGTGAATCGACCAGTGGCCAAGTCTTACTTTCCGACGAAGTAAAAAATCTGTGAAAGTGAGTTATAGTCCCACTTTTAAAATCTAATATTTTTGGGATGAGAATACATGCAGGTTTTATAAATGATTTACAAAATAGACACAAGTACGTGAAACTACATTCTATGGTTGAATTATCGAAATCGAATATGTCCCTTTTTATTAAGTCTGATAATCTAAGAATTAGGGAACAAACACCCTAATTGACGCGAATCCTAAAGATAGATCTATTGGGCCTAACAAACCCCATCCAAAGTACCGGATGCTTTAGTACTTCGAAATTTATATCATATCCGAAGGGTGTCCCGGAATGATGGGGATATTCTTAAATATGCATCTTGTTAATGTCGGTTACCAGGTGTTCACCATATGAATGATTTTTATCTCTATGTATGGAATGTGTATTGAAATATGAAATCTTGTGGTCTATTATTATGATTTGATAATATATAGGTTAAACCTATAACTCACCAACATTTTTGTTGACGTTTTAAGCATGTTTATTCTCAGGTGATTATTAAGAGCTTCCGCTGTCGCATACTTAAATAAGGACGAGATTTGGAGTCCATGCTTGTATGATATTGTGTAAAAACTGCATTCAAGAAACTTATTTCGTTGTAACATATTTGTATTGTAAACCATTATGTAATGATCGTTTGTAAACAGAATATTTTAGATTATCATTATTTGATAATCTACGTAAAGCTTTTTAAACCTTTATTGATGAAATAAAGGTTATGTTTTGTTTTAAAATGAATGCAGTCTTTGAAAAAAGTCTCATATAGAGGTCAAAATCTCGCAACGAAATCAATTAATATGGAACATTTTTAATCAGAAGGGACATTTCAGCGGCCGTATTTTAAATCGCCATAACCACCAATGAATCCGTTGCCTTTTTCTGAAAAATACCGTATAAATTTTATATAAAAACACAACATTATGTCATTATGCCGGAAGTTTCTCCGGCGATTGAGCCGGAGACATAAAGACGAAAATTACAAAAAAAGAAATAGGGCTTGGAACGCTTAATGGTCTCCAGTGATTTAGGTTTTGCTGCGTTAATAGCAGCAATTTAGGGTCTCCATCGTATATGTGGCTGATTGGAATTCAAATCGCTGATGCAATTACAGGTTAAAGTGTATAGGGTTTATTATTGTTATTACGATTTTGTGATCATTACAGTTTTGTGTCTTCATTCCACTCATGCTATTATTGATTCAATGCTAATTATAGTTGTGTGTCTTGATTCCATTCCTCTGCGGTTTGTATGCCAGTCGTTAAATTTTGTAACAATACACATTGTTCACAGTATTGATTTAAATATAAATTAATTAACAAACGATATTTTTTGTTTTTAATTTTTTTTATATGAATTAAATTTCTAATTAAAACTAATTTTACTCATAAAAAAATTGATTTGATTTTGATTAAAATTCGAAATTTAATGACTTTTTATTATTTTGCAACTAACACCCTGTTTTTTAGTCATCACCATATCAATTTTTTAAAAAACTCACAGCAGTTATGCACTTATAAAAATTAAAAGTTAAATTCGTTTATATATGAATATAAACGAATTGTATGAATTGTGATTAAATTTTTTTAATTTTTTTTTTCTGTTGATGGTTGGTTAATCTTTTAGTTCTTACTGGATGTAAGTTCTAAGTTGATTCGTGCAGTTTGATTGTAGTCCAATTATAGAGTTTTGAATGTTGTTTCTTATTGTTGGTTAATGTTTTGTCGCTTTTGTGTACAGGACAAACAAGGTTACCGATAATTTACTGATGTTATGTACAGACGCTTAAAAACAAGGTTACCGATAATTTACCGATAGTTTGTGGACATGTAAATGGATTAGGATATTTGGAATGTAGGACCATTAAATTAATAACATCACAGACCCATACCGTAGAGAGTAGTCCCAAACTACAGCCTGTTTTCTGGGGTGGCAATTTCGACCCAGTTGAAAGCAAACTGGTCTGACCCATTTGATAACAGATAGGTTGGGTTTCAATTGACACTCAATTTTCTGTCACTGTTGGTGTTGCTTATAACTGCTTAGACAAGTAAGATACCATTGTATAAGGGCTTATTTTCTCAAAGGAGTTGTAACCTTTTGTTATTTTTATTATGGATTACATTACTCGACAACTATTTTCAATAACTTTCATTATACAACTTGTTTCATTATGTAGCCAAGTTTTTCATATACGTCATCACCTTCTCTGCTAATATACGCTTGGTGCCAGTGGTGTTGAATACTCTAAACAGGTATCAATGAATTTCATTTGTTTTAAGAAAAACATATGTAAATTCGATTGCCTTTTCTTGCAGGCAGAAAAAACAGATAAAAATATATACCGAAAGGGTTCTCAGATTTACCAATTTGTATGGCGAAAACTCAGTACCCGTTTTCAGATAAGCCCGCTGCTAAAGGAGCGCCCACAGGATTTAAAGCCACCAAAAGGCAACTGAATGAAAACGACCCACAATGTAGACATGTATATCCACCCTTATGGCATATACGGGCCCTAATAGCACACAATCACCTAATGGTAGACAACGACCCACACTGTAGACAGTTTGTCCCAAACTGCAGACATGTTAGGGTGGCAATTCTGACCCATTTGACAGCTAACTGGTCGGGTGACAATGCTGACCCCTTCGATAACAGATGGGTTGGGCGGCAATTTAAACCCATTTTCCTGTGTCTGTTGGTGCTGCTTGTATCTGAATAGACATGTGGCTGATCTCAGTTTCGATATGATGGTACAAATATTGATCATCTAAGTCAATTTATTGCCATTCACTTCATACATTTGAAAGGTGGCAACACAAATTTATTGGGTAGTCATATATAGCTTCTAATAAGATGCAACATAATCATATCATTAAAATGTTGAGCTGAAGATGATCAACTATATAAATACCTGAGTGCAGTATATTTGTTGTCACCTTGAAATAAATATGGAATACTCAAAATTGTGCAAATGCCGGTGTTTTCAAGGCGATAATTGAGCTTAATCGAGCAACAAAAGGCCGTATTTAGGACAGCGCAGACCACGCTTTGGGCAGCACAAAGGGCTGTAAATGTGCGCTAAAGAGGTACACAAATATCTCTACTGCGATTGGGTCACATAGCTGCATATCCGTGAATTATCTCGATCAAAACACCGAATATATATAGTTAAACATATCTCTATTTTGATCAATTTATAGGATGTTTTTCACCTAATATCTTTCGTACTTCATCAGATCATGCATAACTGATGATGATCAAAACTGTGATCCACCTCTGTAAATTTTTACAAACCATTATTATTGATGATGATCATGCTCCCGGAGGTTACTAATTATGAAGTTTATCAGTGGAGCGATTGGTGGTGCTGTTCCTTGTGGTAATTTTTCCAGCTTTAATATTTCTTTATCTTGATTTTTCAAGAAATCTACTGAACCTTAATATCTAAACTAATTTTATTAATTTCAATCCGTATGGTGATACTAATCTGCTTATTTTATTTATAATGACTTTCTAACCATTATTACTTTATTTGGGACAACTTTTAGATTCCTTCATTTACAATAGATATATGGAAGTTTGGGCGACTTGGGTAAAAGTGCACAATGGGTTCCGGTCAGGTTTGGCCAATCTACAAGCACCTTTATGCCTTTAATTTTGATTGTGTTTACATACAACTTAAAATTATATGTGATTGAAAAAATAAGTGCAGCTAAAGTATTAGATTAGAAACTCAAGCTCGAACCCCATGACCCGTTTACCCTTAACAAGACTTATCTCATTTTTGTGATTATGATCATATGTATTAGATTAGATATATGGATTAAATGTTTTTCTAATTGTTTTAATATGCTACTATGTTTAGGTAACTGTAGAACAACTTGCACTTTTTTTTATAAAAGTCAAGGCCCCAAAGTGAGGTTGGTAGGGATGGAACACGGTCCCCCTTGGAGGTCGACTCGTGTATGCGGTGACCCTAATTCCATTCTTAATTTTGCCTTTATAGAATTTATTATTGATAAGGTTATGTTAATCTGACATTCTGACCTATAGGACTAACTAAATATCTATGTGAGTTTTTGTTACCGTCGGACATTTTTTTGATCAATATAACATGGGCTTAAGGTGCAAGCAATGTATCGTGTTTTGGTGGGACTATATTGGGTTACATTATGAAATGTTTGATTTTATTCACAATTTTCTTTTGTTTTCTGATGTTATAGATGTGACTAAATTTTATCGAGATTTATGCGATTGTAATCGTATTACATTCCCCGTTCCGTAACATTTTGGTTTGATGAGCGGGTTAAGTTCAATACTAACAACCCCAAAAGAAAACAGTTTGTGCAGTTAGGAAACATAAATTGGGGTTTTAAAATTGACTACCTTAGTAGTTAGTACCAACATTCAGATGGTAACTTTTGAACTATATCATGATGGACAATAGGTGTACATTCTTGAAAAATTAATGTTTGAATGTGTGAATATAAGTAAACGTATTATGTGCAAATGCAGGATTTTTGTGGTTGATATTCCAATTTGGATGTTCAATAACACTAAAGATTTAGGGGTCAGATTCCCATTTAACCAACCATTGAATATTTACTATGACCCTCTTTAGATAGTAAAGATTAGGGTGTTCAAAAACTGATTGTGAGTGGTTCGTTTATCGTTTAATTGTTGGGGCTCCACAAGTCTGACTTTCTTTGATGGGTCCTTGGGTAACAAAATCATGGTTGGTTAGTTTTTTTTATCAGGTATTAAAACTGAGTTTTGAATGTGTATAACTTTGATTCATAGTGCTTTTACTCAAATTATAAGGTCACATCAACTCTTGAAAGGGAGTATAAGTACTTTGTTAGAAGATTGATAGGATATAGAATATGATTGATGTCTTCATTTAAGTAATGTGTGTTGATGTCTTCATTTAAGTAATGTGTGTTTTTGTTGCTGCGTTTAAATAATAATTGTGTAAAAGTAGTATTGCTTGAAAAGTGTGTCATCTTTAAATATGTGTTGCTGTGTGTCTACATGTCTGGCTGTCTGCAAATGGTTTTATTCGACCCTGTATTTGTTGTTTTCAGGTTATTAGAGGGGTATGCACAAGGTTGTAAAAGTCGCGAGTCGGGGACGCATCGGTCGAGACCTAAAAAGGACGCGTCGGCCGAGTCGGGACGCGTCGGGGACGCATCGGTCGTTGACCAATGTTGACTTTATTGATAATTTCTTAAATATATATTTATATATGTATAAAATAGTTGATTCTGTACCATAAATTTCTTAAATAAGAACTTGAAATTAAATACAATCAAACTTCAAACTTAATTAATGTTACCGAGTACATAATCAGTAAGGACACATAGAAAAGAGCGGCCCAAAAAATGAAAACGTACTTTAATTTTAAAACATATCACATCTTGACAAAAATTTGAATGATTTTGACCGTTTTTACCAACTTTGACCGTGTTTGACCGAACTTTTAGCTTTGACCGTCTTTTAAGTCGTTTTCAGAAAAAAGGGGACGGAGAACCCAAAAAAACGACGCATCGGCTGACGCGTCGGCCAAGTCGGCCGACTTTTACAACACTGGGTATGCAGTTGGGTTTTAGTTTTGATTGAGGTAATGGATGTTCCTTTTGTTGATGTTTTTGAATAACTTCCTTGTGTTGTATCTTTTAGTTTTAAATTGGATCAAACTGACTCTTAAAGGCTTAAAAGCTTATTCAAATAAGTTTACAACATATGTAATATGTAACTGAGTGAGATTGAAACAAAGGTTGCATCCTAATATGTACTCATGCTACTATTATATACTACGTATTTGACACTTGATGACAACGACTATAAACAATTGATGCATTTGAGGTATATATTTCAATACAAATATCATCAATAATCAAAGGATACGTAATTGTAAATGTATCATACAAATAATCGGTACAAATAATAACGAATATGAAAACTATTTTTAGAGCTGTCGTGCAACGCACGAGCTCTTAAAATCTAGTAATAATAATAAAATAAAATATATTAGGGTGAAAATAATACTCGGGAATAAGAGTAAACGGCCCGCGTTATTCAAACGCTTAGCTTTTGGGTTTGAGTATATATAGTCGCATTTGGCTTATAGGTATCCATCCATCCGTCCATATAATAAATAGAAGAAAACCCTCGTATCCCACCCATACCATAAACCGCGAAGAGAAAATATGCAGATTTTCGTCAAAACCCTAACTGGAAAAACCATCACTCTCGAAGTCGAGAGTAGCGACACCATCGATAATGTCAAAGCTAAGATCCAGGTGTACTTTCTTATATCCTTCTTGTTTCTATTTAGGTTTTTGTCGATTATTGCTTTTTAGAATTAGAATTAGGGCTTTGTTTTGCATGAATGTTAAAAATCAATTCGGACTAAAGTTATTCAAGGTTCAATTAGGGTTTCTGAAGCTCTGTTTCTTAATTTTATAGACTACTTGATTCACTATATCTTTTGTTACAAAAATTTCTATGCTTATTTATAAACATCTGATATTTTTATACTTATCTAGCGATATAGAGGCATGCTCATATATATATATATATATATATATATATATATATATATATATATATATATATATATATATATATATATATATATATATATAGAGGGGCAGGATCAATGGTAAGTAACAATCGGGGGAAGCGGGGAAAGCAAATTTTTTTTTTTTTTTCCGGCATCAAGATCACACGAAAATATGAACATTTAGAAGAGACACTTCGTGATGAATGTTATTATTTAGGCGGAAAAACAATCGACAAAAATAACATTCAAGATAATATTGTTCGTGAAAAATATGAACGTTTTTTTTTCTTCATGTTTTGTGAAGTAAAATTTAGCCCGATTTAGGGTTTCGGGTTTAGGGTTTAGGGTTTGGTGTTTTGGGTTCCATGGACCCAAAACACCAAACCCTAAACCCTAAACCGTTCGTGTTAAAAACTCAATCTAAATCCTAAATCTAAACCCTAAACCCTAAATTTCTAAACCCTAATATCTAAACCCTAATATATAAACCCTAATATCTAAAACCCAATAGCTAAAACCTCAAAATACGCTCGAAAAACACGATAATTGTTATATATTACTTCTTCGAGCGTTTTCCCGCCAAAATAAAAACATTTATCACAAAGTGTCTCTACTAAATGTTCATATCTTCATCTCATCTATAATGTTCGTGAACAAAGTTTTTTCAAAAAACGAAAAAAAAAAAAAAAGTTTTTGCTTCCCTCCGCTTCCCCCGAATGGTTACTTCCCTCTTGATCCTACCACTATATATATATATATATATATATATATATATATATATATATATATATATATATATATAGGGGCAAGATTAATGGGGAACTAACCAAGGTTGTAAAAGTCGCGAGTCGGGGACGCATCGGTTGAGACCTAAAAAGGACGCGTCGGCCGAGTCGGGGACGCGTCGGGGACGCATCGGTCGTTGACCAACATTGACTTTATTAATAATTTCTTAAATATATATTTATATAGTTTATTTTGTACCATAAATTTCTTAAATAAGAACTTGAATTTAAATACAATCAAACTTTAAGCACAATTAATGTTACCGAGTACATAATCAGTATGGACACAGAGAAAAGAGCGGCTCAAAAAATGAAAACAAACCCTAATTTTAAAACATATCACATCTTGACGAAAATTTGACTAATTTTGACCGTTTTTGACCAACTTTGACCGAACTTTTAGCTTTGACCGTCTTTTGAGTCGTTTCCAGAAAAAAGGGGACGGAGAACCCAAAAAAATGACGCATCGGCCGACGAATCGGCTAAGTCGGCCGACTTTTACAACACTGGAACTAACCAATCGGGGGAAACAAATTTTTTTTTTCTTCTTTTTTTGGAATTTTTTTTTCCAGTCATCTAACATCACACAAAAATATGAACATTTAGAAGAGATACTTCATGATGAATGTTATTATTTAAGCGGGAAAACGATCGACAAAAATAAGATTCAAGATAATATTGTTCGTGAAGAATATGAACGTTTTTTTTCATGTTTTTGTGAAGTAAAATTTAGCCCGATTTAGAGTTTAGGGTTTAGGGTTTGGTGTTGTGGGTTTATGGAAAAACTCAATCTAAATCCTAAATCTAAACCCTAATATCTAAACCCTATAAACCCTAATATCTAAACCCTAATATCTAAATCCCAATAGCTAAAACCTCAACATAGACTCGAAAAACACGATAATTGTTATATATTACTTCTTCGAGCGTTTTCCCGCCAAAATAAAAACATTTATCACAAAGTGTCTCTACTAGATGTTCATATTTTCATCTCATCTATAATGTTTGTGAACAAAGTTTTTTCAAAAAAACGAAAAAAAAGAGTTTTTGCTTCCCCCCAACTTCCTCCCGATTGGTTACTTCCCCCTTGATCCTACCACTATATATATATATATATATATATATATATATATATATATATATATATATATATATATATATATATAGGGGCAGGATCAATGGGGAAGTAACCAATCGGGGGAAGCAAATTTTATTTTTTTTTCGTTTTTTTTGAATTTTTTTTTTCCGGCATCAAGATCACACAAAAATATGAACATTTAGAAGAGATACTTCGTGATGAATGTTATTATTTAGGCGGAAAAACGATCGACAAAAATAACATTCAAGATAATATTGTTCGTGAAGAATATGAACGTTTTTTTTTAATGTTTTGTGAAGTAAAATTTAGCCCGATTTAGGGTTTAGGGTTTAGGGTTTAGGGTTTGGTGTTTTGGGTTTATGGAATAAACCCAAAACACCAAACCCTAAGCCCTAAACCCTAAACTCTAAACCGTTCGTGTTAAAAACTCAATCTAAATCCTAAATCTAAACCCTAAATCTAAACCCTAAATTTCTAAACCCTAATATCTAAACCCTATAAACCCTAATATCTAAACCCTAATATCTAAACCCCAATAGCTAAAACCTCAAAATACGCTCGAAAAACACGATAATTGTTATATATTACTTCTTCGAGCGTTTTCCCGCCAAAATAAAAACATTTATCACAAAGTGTCTCTACTAAATGTTCATATTTTCATCTCATCTATAATGTTCGTGAACAAAGTTTTTTCAAAAAACGAAAAAAAAAAAAAGTTTTTGCTTCCCTCCGCTTCCCCCCGAATGGTTACTTCCCTCTTGATCCTACCTATATACATATATATATATATATATATATATATATATATATATATATATATATATATATATATATATGTATATATCTTGTTTTGATTTTGTACAGGTTGTAATTTATTTTCGTTTGAGTAGTAGTTAGCCGTGCTGACTGAATAATACAAAACATAGATGCTAAATACCTTGAATTGAGGGTTGTAACATATTGAAGGCACACCATAGATTGTAGATCATATACTCCAGCATGAGCAGACTTAAATTACTTAGAAAGTACACCATAAGTATGAATGCGTATGCATTACCAAACATCAAGTGGTTGCGAGTTAAGATTTTTGAGAAGTGAAGTGGAATTTGTAACTTATAATATTAAACTTTCTTATTGTATAAACTAATAACGGGCGGGGTAGCCCAACCTGACCCTGACCAGATTACTAAGACCATCTTTAACAATGATGGGCGTTTTGGCGTGTTGCTGGGTAGGGGTGGGGGTGTTTGATGGGCGTGCTGGTAAATGATAAATAATGAGGTGGTGTGTTGAGTGGCGTGTTGGGTGATGTGTTAAAATCTGATTGGAAGTTGGGTGAAAAAGAGGATAAAAATCAATCAAAAAAGAAAAATAAACCAATCAAAAATCAGCACCCTACATTTTTGTTTCCGTGCTTGAAGCATGCACGCCACCTAGCACATGGCTAGCACGCCACCACTAATAGGCGTGTTGGTGATTTTGGCCTTGAGCACGCGTGTAACACTGATGGTTAGAGAAGGTCTAAATAGATTAACCGGGGTTACCTGTTTACAACCCTGAATCATTAATTTAGAGTCGGGTTTGTTACTGCATCCATAGCTTATATAACTCTATATGTGCAGCAAAATTAGTTCTTGTTAGTATTGTTGATGACTATTTTTTGAATTATGTGGATTAATTGCAATTATAGTGCAAGGTTATACGATTATTTGAGATTTGATACTTGTGTTATGAAGGACAAAGAAGGTATTCCACCAGACCAACAGAGATTGATTTTTGCTGGGAAGCAATTAGAGGATGGAAGAACGCTTGCTGATTACAACATACAGAAAGAGTCAACACTTCATCTTGTTTTAAGATTGAGAGGAGGAACTATGATCAAGGTCAAGACTCTTACAGGGAAAGAGATTGAAATCGACATCGAACCAACTGATACTATTGATAGGATCAAGGAAAGAGTTGAAGAGAAAGAAGGAATCCCTCCTGTGCAGCAAAGGTTCGGTTTTCTTCTATTATCTACTTTTATCTGGCCTTTTGAAAAACTGATACACTTTGATTTATGGTTGAAGTGGTAACTAAATAGTGCAAGTGTAATGTGCAGGTTGATTTATGCCGGGAAACAGCTTGCAGATGACAAAACAGCCAAGGACTACAACATTGAAGGAGGGTCTGTACTTCATCTTGTTCTTGCTCTGAGAGGTGGTTGTTAATCTCTAAAAGATGCTGCCCTGCTTGCTTGCTTGCTTGCTACTGTTTCTATGCTATGTTTACTAAAGTTTACATAATTGAATTCACTCCATGATTAGACATGTCTTGTTTGTCTGATTGTCTCCATGACAACGTTATTCATGTTTCTATTTGTACTTCTTTACTGCCTGCTTATCCTTTCGAGCATTTGCATTGCATTGAAATAACTTTTTGCGTTTATCTGCTATATATTTCTTGGTTTCGGACAAGCATTCCGAGGTTAGGTTTTGAATTTTTTTTTTGTTTTGTTTAAAGTTACTGGTAAAAGCTCACAAACGGTGTCTATGCTATTTGGGTTGTTTAAGTTAACCTCTAGTGAGAGCCATAAGCGTTAGATGGAAGCCTGATACGGAAACGAAAGTTACCAGTCTAGTTTGACAAATTCTAAACTAGGGCATATCATATCATCCATGACTTGATCAGTTCGCCTCCGCTCTATTGAAAGGTCTCCGCTCTATTGAAAGACGGAGGTGTTATTTGGATATTAGTTATGAGCAATTTTTGTGTCATACCAATGTAATAATATATCTGTAATCTCCCCTTCTATCTGAACCGTCTTTAAACTAACTTGTGCCTTAAATTTGATTGCAGCATATAACACACCTGTAGGTCTTACGCATAACTTAAACATTTGATCTACCTTTGATCTTTCTTGTTTCATATTGTTAAATATATGTAATGTAATGTAATGTTGCGATCCACCGATTACTAGAAGTCGAAAACGATCAACATTACAGACTCTAATGTTTTAGCATTACTTTTATTTTCTTGAATAATGAGCCTAGGGAGAGGTTAGATACAAAACTGAAACAGAACAACTGTACAGTTATAAAAGCCAACTAAAGACCCCGTGATCAAACATAACTTGAAGGGATGCTGTGTATTTAGGAAGCCTTAGGAAAGTTACTAGCAGGGGGCGGCAAGATACTCGAGCTTGACTTGGTAAAAATTTGTTTCGAGTCGAGCTTACACATATGTTGAAATTCATTTGTGAAACTAGCTCGACCTCTTTATATTGAGTTCATACATGTTCGCAAGCCCAATCATTTATATACATTAATAGTCCCTTACAACAATACAAAACACAAAATATATATAGTTACATTACAGAAATGCTTATACAAGTATAATGACAAATCTTATGTCTTATACGTACTAATATTAATATTACATGTAATATGCGATATGTAATACTCCGTATTGTAATGTAACATGTAAATATATTTGAATGCAAATAATAAAACAAATAGCATTCTAGAAAGAGCCTGAGCTTGTAAAAGAGCAAACTCACTTTGAGTTTTATATCTCAAGCTCAAAAGAAGTCGAGTTCTAGCTTAAGTTTCAACTCGGTTCATTTACACCCTCATTAATAGCGAATATGGTCCAATTTGAAGAAGGTTAAACCCCACCCCTATAAAAGCGACAAAAATACAGTCTTAACCTTATAAAGCAGATCCGAATGAGGAGATATATAAGAGGATATAACCGAGTTGCAATTTCCTGATATTCAAGACAACAATTAGATTTGAGATTTCTAATATCCGAGACGATATGTTCCACCACTAGCACCACGATAAGTAAGAATGGCGGATTTCACTGAGAAAACATCGAAAAGACATGTAAACAGAGGATTCATATTTGATTGTCGATTTCAGTTTCCTTTACCAAAATCATGTTCTTTGATGAGGATTCAAGTAGAAAACATAAAAACTTGTATAAAAAAGTTCTGCATAAATTTTCTCTGCGACCATCGTCATCTTCGCAACTCTTTGGAGCATTTGGAGATTGTGCAACAACACTATTTTTAAGGATAAAAACTTTAAAAATTGTCATGTGATCGATGGTATTGTGGTGTCGAGTTTTAATTGAATTTATGCTAGATTTCAGAAGAGGAGATGCAGTTGAAACCAACGGATATAATCTTCTTTACTTTCCTTGTAATTACTTGTAATAATATTTGTATTCTCTTGTAATTTTGTTACTTTTTTAGTAAAATTTCAATCGTCCGAAAAAGAAAAATACGCTATTAGACTCGCGCAAATTGAAGTTTGTATTTACCTACATTCATATAATAATACTATTACTATTATTATTACTCATTCCGTTCTAATTTAATAGTCTTGATTTTCTTTTTGAGATTTTCAGATTAAATAGATAAAAATAATGAGCAAAATTTTAATATCTATTTATTATGCATTTAAAAAAAACAAAAAAATTAAAAATTAAAAAGTAAAGATTAAACTATATAGTAAATAAAAAGTATATGTATGTGAATTATTAAACTGGAAGAAATTATTAAAAAGTTAAATCTCAATAACTAGAATCTTAACATGTGGATTAGAAAATTAATTAGGTCGATTTAGAACTCAAAATTTTCATCAAACCCTAGAACTAGAAAACAATAAACCTATTTTGCCGTCTACAAAAAATTCCCTTTTAGGGAAATCTGAGCTCCATACCCACCATCAATGGCGGAGGGCCATATTCAGCTGCAGCCAGGAAGAAGACCAACGAGGAGATCAACACCTCCTCACACCATTCTCCCCCTCCGCCGTATCTCCTCCTCCTCCTCCTCCTCTCACCTCTCCAACTCCATTTCCTGCTGGTATCCATCACTATCACTATTATCTTCTATATATCTATATACATGTATCTATATTTGTTTATATTCATGTAATTAATTTGTGTTTTTTATCAGGTACTGTGACTTCAAAACTTCAGTCTTCAACCAACCGCTCTTTCATTTCGGACAAAATTATTCCAGGTCTTCTTTTATAACATAGACTATGTATAACATAGACCAGTAAATGTATGAATTGTGTTGTATTGATTTTTTTTACTATGTGATAATAACTACTTATAGCCAAGGTTGAAAAAGACGCTAGACGGGTCGAGACGTTACGGACCTTAAAACATCGCAAAGGAAAAAACGGGGTCAAGATGTTAGATGGATGTTGACCAACGTTGACTATTTATATATATATATTTCAAACATTAATATTTTAAAGTAAACATAAATATTTGCCTTTAATATGAAATATTTAATATTTATGTTTGAAATTTTTTTAAAAAGGTCAACGTGGTCAACATTCGTCCCGACCCGGCTCGGCCTTTTTTTACCTTCTCGGCCGTTGTTGACCGTTTTTTAAGCGTTGACCGGTTTTTTACCCGTTTCTAGGTCCGTTGCAACGGTAGCATGGTAAAATAGTTGCGACGCCCGTCTCGGCAACACTGCTTATAGCCCAACTTGTTTGCTTACTTTTCTGGAAACTGAAGTAATGCGAAACGAATTGCTAACGTGTTCCACTAAACTGGTTGTAGGTGGCTGAGAATATGGTTTTCTATTGGGATGGGTTTCAGCCTCACCACTTTAATTAGCGTTACCATCGTAAGAAACGCGTGTATTCGTTACTATATAATCATTCTTTACATTGGTTAATATTATACTGATGATTCTTCTCTGTTCTGCTGTAACATCAGGTTATCATGTTGGAGTTAGCTAGAGTTTTGAATCTGTACAATGGGATCCCATGGCTTAACAATATTCTAAATGGATCTATCTTTGGATTCTATTCCCCGGTAAGATATAATTAGATAGTTATAATCGTTGTTAATGCTCGTCTGCTACTGTTTGTATTGACTTTTTTTAATTGACCTTTTTTGGTTGGTGCTATATCTGTTAGTGATACTTACTTGTGCATGTGATACAGGTTCTCAAATATAGCATATCAGTTACTGATATTGGATATATATGTATATCTACTATCATATCTGTAGCCATACATGAACTAGGACATGCCCTTGCTGCCACAAGGTTATTACTGCTATCTCATTCTTCTTCTTTAGTCTACTTTTTTGTTGACTTGAACTGCATGATAGCTTTAATATATCTTTCAGCTGTTTATAGCTATTTGATTTGGCTTTGTTACTTACTTAAATGCACAAATTTTCCTGTTAGTTGTACGTTAGTTTGATCTTTTCTCTTTTACAAGCAAGTTTACAAATTGTTTAGAAAATGGATCTTATGACTGATCATGTAGGCATCTATTTTACGGGTAACAGTGAGGGCATTCAAATTGAGTACACTGCCGTGTTTTTGGCAGTTCTATTTCCAGGTGCTCTGGTGGCTTTTAATCACGAGTTACTGGAAATGAAACCTCGAGTAGCTACACTTAGAATATACTGTGCTGGTATATGGCATAATGCAGCAGTAAGTAAACATACAAAACTACTTGCATTAATTTTGTCTGCTGGTAATGCAATATAGTCAAAAGTATTTACTCAGTGTACTCTACTCTTGCAGCTGTGTGTAGTTTGTGCGTTGACGTTGTTCATGCTACCGTTCATCTTATATCCACTTTATTCTCATGGTGAAGGTCTCATGGTAATATTTCTGAATTCTGACTATATATAAGGGGATAAGCAAACATTTTTCTTTCTTTCTAAATTTAACCCAATTTAGGGTTTAGAGAAAATATATACTTTATTTTTGAAAAAAGTTATAATTTAAAAAAATATATATATTTTGATTTTTTTACCCATGAATTTATTCATAAATCAAATATAATGTTTATCTAAATTAAACCCCGTTTAGGGTTTAGGGTTTGGATCCCTAAACCCTAAATCCTAAATTTTAAATGTTAACCGTTAAATCCTAAACCCCAAATCTTAAACCCTAAAATTTAAACCCTAAACATTGTTATTAGTCCGTTTCAATTAGTCGTTAGTCCTTTTCCGTTAGTCGTTAGTTCTTTTATGTTAGTATTCATCAAATGTATAAAAACCTTTATGGGTTGAAAAAGAATTCGAAAAAATAAAAAAAATAAAATTATTATTTTTCCAAAAATCCTCATTTTTTTCTTATTAACATTTGTAGTTTAATCAAAGCAGGTTTTGGATGTTTCTGCCGAATCACCTTTGTATAATTACTTATATCCCGGTGACTTAATTACAAAATTAGATGGCAAGCACATTAGCACTTCCAATGAGTGGATGGAGACTCTGCATTTGTTAGACAAACAAATATTTCAAATGACAAATTATTACATCAGCAATAAAGGGTACTGTGTCCCGAATTTAATGATTGCTGAAAGCAGGAACGCTGAAATTGTGGACGACCAATTTAAATGTCCAAACGAGCTTACTTTATTTACTACTATTTCCTGTATGGACTTAAGTAGAACAAACGATAGTAGCAATGGATCTAATCAGCTAACAAGAGAAAATGTCTACTGTTTCCCAGCAAAAGGTGTATTGGGGGAGAAAAAATGTGGTGATGGATGGGATAATACTGTTAATAATTATACCAACTGTTTATGCACTGATGAGGTAAAGTTCATATTTTTTTGTGGGTCCCGAATGTAAGAGAATTGAAACTGATATCTGAAAAAAATGTCATTTTTTTTATTTACTCAGGATGAGTCGTGCATGACTCCAATCCATACGCCAGATGTATCATGGGTTGAAATTTCGTTTTCAAGACGTTGCTCGAGTTATAATAGTTCTGGCTCTGAGGAAAATAGGTGTGGTGGGACTTTTGTTTTTATGGGTGACATGATGTTGATGGCGCATTCGATTAGGTTAACAGAATATAAACCTCGGTTGTTGTTTGGTCTTGGGTATGTTCCAGTTGTAGTGGAGAAGTTATTGATTAACACTTTTCATGTCTCGTTGATGTTGGCTCTTCTCAATAGTTTGCCGGTATGTGTTTTTTCATACAATATATTATATTGCTTTACGGTTTTAGATTTATTATTAATTAATATTTATTATTTTTTATTTTTCTGGTGCAGGTGTATTATCTTGATGGGGAATCCATCTTAGAGGTGGCTCTATGCTGTTTTGGTTCAATGACACCAAGGATTAGAGAAGCAGTTCTTCGATCATCTTTACTAGTAGGAACCATTGTCTGCGTTCTGTTGAATCTGAGGATCTTATTGCTTGTTACTACGTAAGATCATAGTTCAATATGATTACGATGATGTGATAATTATAAACATATACAATGATGAGATAGTCAGATAGATAAACATAATAGAATTCTAAAGACTAGTGTGCAAGTTCATTACTATTTTATTTGTTTAAGAATTGCAGCTGTAGAAGCAACTCAGAAGATCATATTAACTACACCACATTAGACCTTGAGATTTAGTAGACAAAAGTTATGCAAAATTGCCATGATTTTCTTTTATCGTATATTTGACTAGCGATTTATTTTTTTCATAGATTTTTCCAACGACAACCATTAGGAGTCGAGGGTTGTCGTTAACGCGCATAAATATATTATGCACTCCAATAAATATCATCTTAAAATTAATATATAAGCGACATGTACAAAGGATTTATGCACCTTAACGATAGGCTCCCTTATTAAAAGTTATTATTTTTAATTGTTTGCTTTACTTCTGCCACACAATTTTATCAAATTATCAATGATGGTTGTGATGATTTTACCTACACTATATCATCAAAATTTACTCTTTGGACAAAGTGACTGCACGTATGATCTTGTCTAAGTATCTTTGTTACAGAAAAACTTTCACATGGTGATTTTTTTAAGCCATAAGTTGATTTTTACACATGTAATGTGATACATTTCAACTCAATATCAGCAACAAAACAACTACGACAGCAATAATTATAAGAACTAATCAAGTTATAAAACAAATAATCACGAGTTCTTGACAATCTGAACTGTACATATGCTGCAAGAAAATAACTCATGTGATAACTTCAACAAATATGACTTTTAAGAGGTGAATTCTCTATACTAACAACATTGTGTTCATGACATGCAAAAAACTTTCAATAAACAGCTCCAATCAATGATCAATTGTTCTCAATCATGATGAAAGCCGCACTAAAGAATGAACCATTCCACAATTATCAACTTTTTCTTATATAAGCAATCTACAAATCGTCTAATGCAAATAATTAAGAGGGTTTGTAAAATACCCCTGATCATACAAACTGAGTCCCATGAAAAGTGGTGGATGGCTATGATTAAAAATAAATCAAAAAAATGGAACGAGTTGAACCTATCCTCCAGTATTTCATTCTATGCTATTTCGTATGTAAATTGCAAAAGGCTCGTTTTTAGGATATAACCGTATTATTCTAGCTTCAAAAATTGATGTCCCCTCATTCGTGTCTCTCCAAAAACTTCTCTATCACTGCAGAAAAAGTAGCAAACCCGATACATCCCATACAAGCTGCCTTCGGACCAGCTAAAAACAAAAAAAGAAAATATAAGTTGTCTTGGGTTTAAAAACAGAGAAACATATTACTGCATTTTCATTAAGGTTGTAAAATTCGAGAGTCGGGGCCGAGTCGATCGATCCGGGGACAATACGGGAACAAGTCAGGCATTGACCAACGTTGATTTATAGATATAAAAAACATTAAACACATATATATTACACATAAATATATCAAACATAAAACATAAGTATTTCGAACATAGATTATGAGGCACAAATCTACGGAGTAATTTTAAAAAAAATAAAAGTTTGACCAACTTTGACTTTGACCGACTCAGCCCGACTTTATAGCGTTGACCGACTTTTAAGGAATTTTTGGGCGAAAAGGGACGGTTTAGTCCCCAAACCGAAGAGTCGTCCAACTCAACCGACTTTAACAACAGTGACTTTCATGGACCGAAAATGTTCATTCTGCTCTTAATTAGGAAAATGGTTACAGAATAGTCATATATCAATGCCTCCGGTACAAAGTTGACTTTTATTTTCAATAATATCCAGCAGTTACGCATGCAAATTAGAAATCCACAAAAGTTTTTATTTTAAAAACTGTATCGACAGTGTAAAATAAATACAATCCAAAATTTTAAAATCCAAAAATGATTCGTTGACTATAACTACTTCCATTCAAGATCTGGCATCACAGTCGAAGCTTAAATTAAAACATCATATATTCAGTTCATCACATTATCTCTAACATTCAATATACTGATTTCATCTAGAACTAAACGCTTCTAGAGGTTGTTGTTGGCGACTTGACTCACTATTAGAGCCTAAATTAAATTCCAAACAGGATTTAAAACCCATGGAAATTTGATTCTACCATTTTCATGGCGTCTATTATTATTTTTATTTTAGTATTTTTATTTTTTTAAAACTTTTTCCTACTTAAAGGCCAGAGGTCCTCTCGGAAGCAATCTCTTTATCCGTCGAATAAAGAGAGAGAAGACTTTATCTACTCTTGAGAGTGTTTCACTCTGGGTGGAGAAATGACTTGACTTTATTCTCGGATAGGGGAAGGATTGTCTACATATCACCTCCCCCATACACCACCACTCATGTGGTAATGGGTTTTGTTGTTGTTGTTGTTGTTGTAGGTTGTTGCTGGCTTCTTTGAGCAACAGTATGCCAGTACCTCTATAATATAATAACAAATACATGCAGCAATAAGCTTCAAACCAAACAGAGCTTAATTAAAAACTGTTACCTCTTGCGGACATTGTACCCCCAGTCACACACCCTGCTACAATTGTGTTTGTCATGTCATGTTTCGCTCGAGCCTTTAAGAGAACAGCCAAATATTAGTGAAAAACAAGTATCGGACTTCTGAAGGGAATTAATGGGATAGATAAAAAAAATTAGGATAATAATAACGCGTATAAAACGACAAAGCCAAGAAGATGGTACTGGCTGAATATGTATAATAAGCATTGAGATATCAACCAAACTTTAATTTACATATCCTCTTTTTCAAAGACTTACACAAATCAACAATGCGAAATTTTGATTACAGACTATATGCGGGAAGCGAAGATATGTTATCAAAAGTCTAACAAGGGTTTTTAAGAATACAATAGGCTTATAAGCTGCACAACAAAATAATAAAAAATAAACAGGCTTGCAGTGCATAGTAGAAGACAAAAATAAAGAATTTGAAACTTGCCTTTTCAACTACACATTCAGCAGCGGAGAAAACGAAACCCATTACAGCAAATGCCTTACATGAATTCCAGCTCCTTGATCCCATTTGCTTTGCAGTATGAATAAACTGCTGCCTACCGCTCATCTTATCATCTGTTATCGGATTATCTAACGCACCAAGAAACAACCCCATTGCTATCCCAAGCCCACCTCCTACATCAATTAAATGGCACTAGTAAAATTAAAAAAGACAACAACAACAACAACAGCAAACGGATAAAGATTTCCCTGTTCGGACTACCCGGGAGGGGAGAAATTTTCCTCAATTGTATGCGACCAAACCGAGTTAGGATGCTTTTGATAACACATAATGATTAAAATCTAAATGAATCAAATGTTACGAATGAGTTTGGGTTTGAATGACAATAACCAGTTTGATAATCATTCTTAATAAACACTACGAACGATGTAGAATTTACGTACTAACCTTTTAATTAAATTAATAAAAAAAGATAATTCTTTGATAAGTATTCTGGATATAATTTACTGATGAATGAATATTCAAGGATGTGCTTAATGGTTAAGAGAGCAATCCAGTGCAGGTTGCATCACACATTTTATAGTGGTTTAGCATCACTTAAATGTTCCAATTCATTCTATTATAAGGCAATAAAACATAATCAAACCTTATTCCGTGACCGTTTATGACCCTTTTCCATCATCCCTATATATACTACTAGTGAGGATTAACCTCATACCTCTAATGAAAAAAATATCAGGATCCCAATTATTTGAATGGTTAACAACATCAATATATAATCTACCCAATCCCTTCATACTAGTAAAACAAAAATAAATAATAAAAACAACATTTTAATCGTGTTATGCTAAACCTAATTGTTGTTCTTAAAATACATAGCTAAAACTAAATACTAGAGTATAAATTAGGGTGAACATAAAGTAGAAAATAAGAATAAAAGTACCCATGATTCCACTAGCAACACTACGAACAGCGCAATTATTCCAAATATCTTGACCTCTAACTTCTTCAATTGTAGGCATCTGTATTGGCTTTATTATTTTTTCTGCTTCATTAGCGTTTGCAGGATTAGAATCAGGGTTAGCGGTAGTGGTAGGGGTAGCATTATTCGATGAATCTTGTTGTTCGCTCATGGTTGTAGTTACACGGAGGAATAGTGTGTGTGTGTGTGTGTGTTGGCGGTTATCTCCGGTTGCGCGGCCGAGAAGAAGATCTTGCACCTGATTTCAGGGTTTTTTTTTTTTTTCCCCTTTCCCTTTCTTGTAAGAAAATTACAATGAGGGTCGCGTAGTTTATACAAAATTACTAGTATGGTCCCTGTTACTTGTAGAAGGGGTCATAAACGTTGATTTTTTTTCTTTAACATTTTCATCGTCCTTAAATTTTTTCTTAATTAATGACAACATTTTAAGAGATTCAGACATTCTTCTTTTGTTACTACACACAAGATAACGACGAATAACCACTCTAGTAAATAGAATCATGTATAACTCTTTTATGCATCTATATTTCTCTTGATGACAATCTTAAAGCTGTCATTAGAAAACTTATAATTTTTTCATTAAGAAATTCGGACATACTTTTATTACTTGTAGTCTTGTACACAGTGTTGCAAAAATTGGAAAACTCGGCCGATTTCTCGGGGAGAAATCGGCTTGACCTCCCTGCCGAGAACTCGTTTTGGAATCGGCCAAAAATCGGTCAACGACCAAAAATTGGTCAAATCTCGGAAAAATCGGTCAAATCTAGAAAAAATCAGTTAAATCTCTGAAAAATCGGTCAAATCTCGGTAAAATCGGTCAAATCTCGGTAAAATCGGTCAAATCTCGAAAAAAACTCGGTAAAAGCTCAAAAGTCAACGAAAGTCAACCGCCGATAACTCCCCGAGTTCTCCGAGTTCTCGTTTTGGAGACCCTGCCGAGTGATCATATACATGGCATTGTATATGTATATTTTATTTGCTAAAAGCCAAAGGCAGAACTACGCGAATTATAAGGCAAAGCTAAGTACAGCGGTTATGTTTTCGCATTAATGCAAGACCGCGGTTTAATCCGCTGAGTTTCCGCGGATAGTTAAGTAACTCACAGACCGCGAATATTTCGATTCCTATAAATAGGGAGCTTGGCCTCTCATTTATAGGTTGTTGATTCTCTGCCATTTTGCCTAAGCCTTTGTAATTTTCACTTGTGATCTTGCCCAAGGGATTTTTACATCGCGTAAAGGTGAATTAAGCTAATTAACAATCAAGACCGGGTCGGGGTGGTTGATCACTTGATAGTTAAAGTGAAAGACGATCATCGGGCCCCAAAATAATCATCAAACATTCCAACCTCCATTACATTCTTATTGCACTCAATCCGTAATTAAGTAACATCGCTAATTAAGGATTGATCAATTGGCCCCATCCGTGGGACAAAAGAGAAGAGCGGAGATTAATGGCTGCTATTAGAGAAGCGAATAATAAGCAGCAAATTGCTAAGTATTATAACAAAAGAGTGCGTGCTTTGTCTTTCGCTATAGGCGAATGGGTGCTGCGAAACAATGAAGCAAGCAGAGCAGAAAAGCTTGGCAAGTTGGGTCCTAATTGGGAAGGCCCTTATCAAATTGTGGCAATTAATGCCGCAGGCTCATATAAGCTGACGGATATGGAAGGACGAGTTTTACCTAATGCGTGGCATGCTGTTTTGTTAAAGCGATATTACGCGTAGTTTTGCGAAAAATATCAAAGATATATGTACAAAGTGCGACATTGGATTCAAGGCATATGGCTGATATGCTTATTAGGTGTTTTTGTTTTTTATTTTTTTTGCAAGTCTTGATCACGCTTGTAGGAATTTTAAAAATAAACACTTGTAAAAATACGCGAAAAGCTTATTTGTGAAATACGAATAGTAATGAAATGTTTTAAAGATTGTTTCATAATGGTTATAGTATTTCGCAGTGTTTAAATAGCAAAGTGATGAAATTGCCCACTTTTGCATGCGAATTATTGCGAAAGGAATTTTATATCCTAAGTGTTTGATTTTGCCAATGCTTAGATGCTTCGCAATGCTAATTAATTGCCTAAGGATCGTTTCGGCGGACTTGGAAGATTCATAACGTATAAGCATATACGCATACAGATTGTTTCGCAAAAGTACGCATTTATTATGTGCACAATAATATATGTTGGAAATTGCAAAGGACAAGTTTGTGTTATGAATATTGATAATGAAAGCGCTATAAAAATAGAAGTACTTGCAAAAATATGAAAAAGCGAAATTTTATTAATAAGGTCGCAGAAGCAGCTGCGTGCTGTTATACAAAGTAAGTATTAATCCTTGGTTAAGTCAAGCTTGATGATGTCATCTGCAGTGACATTTTCTTGCTCACTTATTGCGGTTATTTTGGGGAGGGGAATTTCGGCTATGCCCTGTTGAGCAACCGCGTATGCTGAATTCGCATCTTCCAGTGAGCAAAGGCGATCAGCTAATGCAGATGGTAGCGGGTCTGGCAATGGGCAGCGAATAGCAATCTCATCCATAAATTCAACCCTCTCGCGTAGCCTTAACGCGGCGGCAAATGTTGAAAAATTTACAGAAACAGGCTTGGAATTAAGAATTTTTCTAGCCAGTTCAGGGAGATGTTGGTGGACCTTGGTGAACTCAAGTTCTGCAGAGGCTTTAGCAGCAAGAGCGTTGTCTCGCTCTGTTGTTAGTTTCGTCACATTCTCTGACAGTGCTTTAATGGTGTCCTGCAGTTGGTTTTCTTTCTCAGTTGCAGCAGCAACCTGTTGTTTCAAGTCATCAACGGTGGTTTTTGCTACGGTTAGCTCATGGGAGAGATTAGCACAGCGTTTTTCGCTATCTTCAGCTTTGATCTTCTCAGCATTGTACTTTAGTTGTTCAGCTTCAAGAACATTGAAAAATTGTTCTTGACGGCATATAACGTCATATGCTGAATTGAAGCACATGTAGAAATTTTGAACAAAACTATTATGCGCGTCCAGCGCAGAGAGTTTAGAGAACTCGCGGCGAAGCTCGCCGGGGATTGCTAACTTCATCTGTTGGCGCTGATCCAGAGCAGCAGCAGCTGAAGCATAAGTATATCCTGCTAAACCATTAATTCACACTCCATAAGAGTCAGGTGGAGTGCGGAACAATTCGGTGATTTGATCAAGAGTGTTCGGGCTTGCAAAGAAAGGATCACCAGAAGAATCGCCTGCAAAATAACATAGTTGGTTAGTTGGTGAAATAAAAGTAATGTATATTTTACGTATGCAATAACAATCCGCAATATACCAGTTTGCTGGTCCCCTTCGTGTTCCGATATAACTGGATTGTCGTGAGGGGGGATCTCCTGTTGTTTATGTTTTTTGCTTTGCGAAGACGGCGGCGTTTGTAACGCGAAATATGTTTCAATGCGGATAGTGGTCAGATCAAACTGCGAATTTTTAGAGTTTATCATGATGCATTAGCTTCGCGAAAATGCATCATAATAAACTGGGGGGACTTGATCATATACATGGCATTGTATATGTATATTTTATTTGCTAAAAGCCAAAGGTAGAACTACGCGAATTATAAGGCAAAGCTATACAATATTCGCTGAAAATAAGTACATCGGTTATGTTTTCGCATTAATGCAAGACCGCGGTTTAATCCGCTGAGTTTCCGCGGATAGTTAAGTAACTCGCAGGCCGCGGATATTTCGATTCCTATAAATAGGGAGCTTGGCCTCTCATTTATAGGTTGTTGATTCTCTGCCATTTTGTCTAAGCCTTTGTAATTTCCACTTGTGATCTTGCCCAAGGGATTTTTACACCGCGTAAAGGTGAATTAAGCTAATTAACAATCAAGACCGGGTCGGGGTGGTTGATCACTTGATAGTTAAAGTGAAAGACGATCATCGGGGCCCAAAATAATCATCAAACATTCCATCCTCCATTACATTCTTATTGCACTCAATCCGTAATTAAGTAACATCGCTAATTAAGGATTGATCACCGAGAACTCCCCGAGAACCGATTTATGCAACTTTGCTTGTATATTATATATAGTCAATTTTATCGTAATTTTTTTTTCAATAACCGCTTGCATGTACAACTAATTTTTACATATTTATATTCTTAATGACAGTATTAAGTGGGTTGTCATTAGAAAGCTTCTTTTTATATTTGCCATGAGAATATTTATATAGTTTATTACTATTTACTATTACTATTATATTAAGGGGGATGATTCTCACACACTGTTTTTTAATCCTCACACACCCATTTACCCTATTATTAGGGAGGAGTTCAAGTAAATTGATGTGTGAGGATCAAAAAACAGTGTGTGAGAATCATCCCCCTTATATTAAAGTGTTATTATTATATTATTATTACTGCTAATAATAATTCTAATTATTTTAAGTTAAACTACACCATGATTAGCCAAGTGCTAGATGAATCATTGTAGAAACCAACTCTCTTCATTGACCCAATCTATTTATTTTATTTTTCTTCTTCTTTTTATAGGACTAAAGGTGAGAAAATCAAGCATCCTTAAAATAAAGGATGCTTAATTTTTTCGTGCGCCTTCGATCGATCTTCTTATGGTTCTATAATTGGTTTTTAATCTTTTGCACATCGTTTACATTTACTTCCATCTTCCTTGTACCGTTGTGTTAGACTATGGCATTTATGTTGTAGGTTTGTTTCGATCTAGTTTATTTAATTATGCGCATAATCAGACCATTTTACGTATACGCATCACACGTGCTATGCATGCATTTTTCTAAGCATAAGGTAAAGATTACTTCGCTAGATATGAACGCATGCGCATGATAAGTCACGAGGGTGCTAGACACAAACAAACAAAAGGACACCCATAAGGTTTGGCACGATCTCGACACCACAACCTGCCAAATGTCGAAACAAAGCTTTTGGTAGAAAAAGCATTAAGGGACAACATATACCTTTTTCAGCTTTAATGTACAATACGGAAAGAGAATGTCTCTCTTTTTTGTCTCATTACATACCACTAAAGGACAATGGTGTTTCTCCTATAAAGAGGATGGTATGCTGAAATGCCACGTTCATATACATTATAAACGATTCACAATAGTTGATTACATCGCGAGGTATTTGACCTCTATATGATACATTTTACAAACATTGCATTCGTTTTTAAAAGACAAACTTTCCTTACATCGAAAGTTGACAGCATGCATACCATTTCATAATACATTCAAATATAATTGACTTAATAATAATCTTGATGAACTCAACGACTCGAATGCAACGTCTTTCGAAATATGCCATGAATGACTCCAAGTAATATCCTTAAAATGAGCTAATGCACAACGGGAGATTTCTTTAATACCTGAGAATAAACATGCTTTAAAGTGTCAACCAAAAGGTTGAAGAGTTCATTAGTTTATCATAAATAATCATTTCCAATAGTATAATAGACCACAAGATACTCATATTTAGACCACAATCTGTGCAGGTCTACTCCTGCTGTAAAATCATTCATATGAAGAACACCGGAACCTTTCAAAACAACTTACCAACGGTAGCTAATGCGTGCGTGCAATGCAAAATCATCTCACCGTGAAAGTTAATACAATATAATTTTACAACGGGAGCTAATGCGTGCGTGCAATGCAAAATCATCTCACCGAGGGTAGCTAAAACGGGAGATAATGCGTGCGTGCAATGACAAAATCATCTCTCTGTTACTAACTACAAATTCGAATACAATACAATACATCGAGAGCTAATGCGTGCGTGCAATGCAAAATCATCTCGCCGATGGTAGCTAAAACGGGAGCTAATGCGTGCGTGCAATGTCAAAATCATCTCTCCGTTACTAACTACTAAATCGAACCATTTCGGGAGCTAATGCGTGCGTGCAATGACAAAATCATCTCGCCGATGGTCGATAATACAATCTTTATAGAAATCGAACCTCTGAATCCAAATAATTCTATCATAGAATGTAGTTTTGAATATTTGTGTCTATTTCGTCAAACGTTTATAAAAGCAGTTCATGTATTTTCAGTTCAAAAATATATCTCAAAGTATTTAGTAAAACAGTTATAAAAATAGCGCATGTATTCTCAGTCCCAAAAATGTAAAGAGTAAAAGGGAATCAAATGAAACTCACTATATTGTATTTCGTAGTAATTAAGCATATGATGGCATTGAACAAGTGCAAGGTTGGCCTCGGATTCACGAACCTAAATTATATATATATATATATATATATATATATATATATATATATATATATATATATATATATATATATATATATATATATATATATATATTTGTATGTTGGTCAATATCTGTTTAACAATTTAGGTCAAGTCGTACTGTATCACAATCCTAATGCTCGAGACTAATATGCAAAAGTCAACAAAAGTCAACGTAATCCTAAATGACTTCCAAAATCTATACATGATTATTATATAACTTAAATATAGTTGTTTCAATATATTTAAATATTTTTAACAGATTTATTAGAGTAAATAATATAATTCATTTATTAATAAATAAAATTTTATATTAAAATTTATATAATAAAAATATACTTTTATACATCTTAAGTACTAAAATTTATAAGGTTCATTTAATATCATAAAAATAATATGATAGGTATTATTAATGTAATTATATTACACGTAGTAAAATATCTTTGTATCACAAATTTATTTGATAAAATCATATCGATAATAACAATAGTAAATAAAAGTTGTATTATTTTGTAATAATAATTATTATTATTTTATTAGTAAAAATAACAATGTTTATATTTACTAACAATGTTATTATGATAGAATGATAATTTTTATTAAAATGATAATGATATTTTATATTAACAATGATATTCCTATAAATAATAAATTTTGTAAAAATGATAGTTTTAATAATACTTTTAATAATAATAATGATAAAAATAATGAAAACGATAGTTTTATCTAAATCAATACCTTTCAATATTTTAATTTTATCATGATACTTATACTCATTATTTCCTAATCAATTTGTTAATAGTTGTTAGTCGTCTTTTATATCGCGTTCATAATAATGACAATAATAGTAATCATAATAATTAGATGTTACTAATATTAGTTTTAATTACAATAATACTAATAATAATAAATACTATGATAATATTAATGATAATACTAATAACTATTTTAATGATAAATAATAATACTAATAATACTAATTATAATCTTAACGATAATAACGATAGTAATAATAATAAAAATAACAATTTTTAATGTCAATACTTTTTATTAATAAAGATAATGATAATAATAATAATAATAATAATAATAATAATAATAATAATAATAATAATAATAATAATAATAATAATAATAAGATTATAACGATGATAATAACGATGATAGTAATAATAATCATTTTAACAATAATACAAAAATTTAGTTGACTATAACTTCTAATCCGTTCATCGAAACCATTCGATATCTAAATGAAAAGTTCGTATTTTTTCGCTAGCTTTCCAACGACATGCACATCTTATATCTTATCCTAGTGGCATATGTATTAAATTCAGGATTCAACATGACCTATCTAACGACAATATCAAACGTACAAGCATGCATAATCCTATATACTCGAGCACTAGTCAGGGATACACTAATAATATATAAAAGTTAAGTTATGAGTGCTCACGTATCAATATTGAGATTCAATATTGCAGGAAAGATACGTAGACGCAACGGAGATGATAAACACTAGTTTGACCTCATGAGCATACTCCCGAACATTATCCATAACCTCCATAGCTATAACCCATAATTTCCTTAGCCCTATCCCGCTCGCAAAACCCATTTTTAAAATAACTCGCGCGTACCCTCGTCGTAGTATTTTATGTATACTACTAATAATATTATCAATACCACTAATAATAATATTTAGATTAATAATAATAATCTTTACTAATAATAATAATAATAATAATAATAATTATTATTATTATTATTATTATTATTATTATTATTATTATTATTATTATTATTATTATTATTATTATTATTATTATTATTATTATTATTATTATTATTATTATTATTATTATAATTAATATGAGTAATACTCCGTAATATAGAGTGAAGATGAAGAAAATGAATGAAAGAATGAAACGAGTTCGGTTATAAGGATGTTAGCCACCAACCCTTACCATGCGATCGCATGGGTTTAGTGTGGTTAGGTCATGCGATCGCATGGAGCACTCTTACAGCTCATATCCACTCGTTAATGGCTGCCAACACATGATTTTAAATTATATAATATATATATATATATATATTAATATATTTATTTAATCTAGGTAATTATTTATATAATATATTATATTTACGAGCATGGTAAAAATATAGTTTTTGTTCCAATGCCTCGTACGTTGTCACTCAACTAATGTCTCAGTTTCGGTTTCTCGAATGGCTTTTCGTACACTTAGAAAACTAGCGTTTTACATTTCGTGATGCGTACCTTTAACAAGAATATAGATTTAATCATCGATGAACTATATAACTTGAAGTATAATCTATACATTTGAATGTTGTGGTCATTTGCTTCTATAAATCAATGTTTCATTGTTTGTCAAAATGTATATTTTAAATCAAACGTGTTATGACTAAGTTAATATTATATTAATCACTTTGTAAAATATATATATAAATATATATTTATATTTATATATTCATTAAAAGTATAAATTTGTACGTATTGTATGTAGTTGAAATATTTATTTAATAATATAATATTTAGTTTTTCAAAACTAATTATAATTTAAAGTTTGTTTTAAAATTGTTTAGAAAAATATTATTACACATAACGTTTTCATTTTAAAACTTAAATAGATACCATTCATTTATGTACTAATGTTTTAAATATCAATCGCATCACTAAGCGAGTGTTACTATCGTGTACGTAACTAATTCGAAAACATATATATTTAATGAACACGTTTTAAATACAAGTTGCAAGTTATCTATATATTTAACAACCAATTTTCCAACTTACGTTTATTTAATCAAAGACATTTTAAATAATCACGTTCTATCATATCGAAAAGTGTTTTCTTATATTTGGAAATTACATCAATTGATTACTATGTAATTTAGTCTTCCACTAATATTTGTCTAACTCTCGTCAATTGACACATTTATTCTTACTTGTAAATGACTTTACCATTTATTCCGAATATCGTTAAAAATAGGAAGATTTCTCAAATCAATGTGGACCTCTCAACAGAGACTCGTAATCATAATTCAATGTATCTGATAATTCAATCATTAAGGGTAATTGGTCATATGAACATAATTCTAAGTTTTTGAGATTTCAACATCACAGACTTTGCTTATCATGTCGGAAACATATAAAGATCAAGTTTAAATTTGTTCGGAAATTTTCGGGTCATCACAGTACCTACCCGTTAAAGAAATTTCGTCCCGAAATTTGATCGGGGTCATCATGACTAACAATAAGAATGTTATTATGACTAATATGAGTTGATACATAGAATTTTATCATGATTGAGGAATATGGATTAAAATAATTCGATTACTCAAAGCGTATGAGTGAAGCTATCATAAATGAGTGAAATGAGAAAAATAGAGATTCGTCTTATCTTTTGACGTCATCATGGTTGATCTCCGGAGTAAAGAAAATCTTTGTAATCTATACAAGATTTGATTCTTCGGAGATTAAGGAAATTATGATCCTCTTCGATTTATTGCGATAATCTGTCTCGATTTCTCTGTCGGATATTTCACTATAAATCCATACTCTTTGTTTCCTTATTTTCATAGCTTAGCTCATACTTTAAAGCATTCTTCAATATGCTTCATCCAGTTCTGCTTCTTGATATATTTCTTACTTTCATATCTGTCATTCTTCTTTTTCATCTACCGCTAGAAGAATCTATTTACTTCTACTATACTCTTGGTTTTATAGTGTTTTTAGTTCTCCCGTGTCTTTATATTGCTATATGCATCGATATATATGGTTTATAATTTCTGAGTTGTAGTTGGGCTTTATATCCTCCTTTATATTTTGAAGTCCCTGCTTCTGTCTTCTATTATTATTGTCATCCCCAGTTAATGCTCTCTTCTATTTGCTGCGATTTATACTCCAATTTCTATTTTAGATCTTCATGCTCTGTTTTCTCTTCTATTTATTAAACACAGCAAGTAATGGTCCAGAATTCGTAGTTATGGAGTTTCGAATGAACATGGCTAATGTTCTAAGAAGGAAATTATAATGGCACGATCTTGATTCGTCAAATTACCAGAATACCTCGGAAAAGACCGAATCATCAAGAAAATATTTTCTTGATATTTTTAGAGGTTAAATAGAATACAAGAGTCGTGTAATATAGCACATGATGACGTTATGATTTGTGAATCATCACGTTCCATTTAGAAACTCAGCATGACTTACTGTAATATAATCACGTTGATCAAGTATCATTATATTATACTAATTCATGCTTCAGTTCCCAACACTTCTTCAAAAACATTCTTATTTTGAACTCGAAGATTTCAGAATTTAGAAACTAAAATAGTTTCTTTTATGATATAACACAGATAGCGCGAAGAAGTAAATGATTTCAGATAAGAATAATTATGGAAATATATTCAGAAATATGGAGGATATTTATAATGAAAGATACGATGATATCTTAGAATTTCTAATATCAGAGGATGATGAAAGATATTGTCCGCAGGGGTTTAGGGTCAGGAGCAAGATATTCGTTAATGACTTCAACAAATACTGAATCATTTGGATTCTTTGAAGGCAGGTTCGGGATTTGTTCACAGCCTCCTTCATACTTTGCTCAATCCGTTTTTCAGTTCCAAAACTTCTCTTTTTCTGAGCTTTGCCCATACACTATTCTTTATCCATACACTATTCTTTATCATCAACTTTTTACTGTTAAGGTCGTTTACAGTTTTTGCTGCTTCATCAGCATTTTTCAAAATTTCGAGAACTAGTTCGCAGTTTAGGGTGTTTTTCAGAAACTTCACATTCGCAGTATGTAAGTCCAGGAGATAGACGTTATATGTATAACTGTTGGCGTCGACATGCTGCGAGATTTCAAAATACTGATTGCTAATTCCCAATAATTCGTATGACAATTCTTGTTACAAGATGCAGATAAGTAAATGATGGTGTTTTGATAATTATAATGATTTTTCGGAAAATCAAAGATCAGTGAAATTGTTGGTAAGTTTATTGCTAATGTGATGGAACATAAATGGTTCCCCGGTAACGTTGGCGAAAGGGCAACGTATCTATCGAGGTTATAATAAGACTGTCTTGATTGAGAAGTCGAAGTTGACTTGCTGGAGCTGTGACAAAACTGTCTACTTTGAAACGGAATTGGAAAGTTATTTTAGCTAATAAATGCCAAAGGGTCTGACATAGATACGTATTAAACTATGACTTTGGTTTTGAAAGTTTTTCAGGTGTATAATTGTGATTAACATGTGGTTGGATCATCAGCTCGATTGTTCATTGTTTGAAATGTCTTCAAAAATTTTGGAGGGTTTGAACACAGATTGTAATCGTTAATATACACATGATGTTCTAGCACAGTTTTGAAGTCAAAGTATAACTTTTAAAGATATAGGAATCTAAGAGTGATGATACTGGTTATATTTCGAATTGAATTCTGCGATTTCAAGATCAGCATATGTAATTGAATTTGAATGAGTATGGTTGTTATGATTTTTATAAAAGAATGTATATTGTTGAGAAAATAGTGAGTATAGTTGATGATTGTTGAATCAGATTTGAAGAATGTAACATATTAATTGTGAATTTATATCTCTCTCGGGTATTACCTACCCGTTAAAAAAAAATTTCACAATTAATATTTTGTACAACAGAATTTTGTTACAGTCTTTATGAAAATATATATGTGCATATTTTCTTCAGATGTAACATAGATTTAATGAGTTAATATTAAATTAAACTCATTTGATTTACGGTTGAAACTAGAATTGAATAATCCCTAGTGACTTTAGAAATTACATAACTTTTACGGAGTATTTATTCAATGAAATTTGAATTATGAATCAATACTTTGTTATTTGTTGATGCATGATGTTGGTGTTCGTGAAATTCTTGTGAACTTCGCAAGGTACGAATGATGTTATCGGAAAAGTTTCGAGTACATCGATGATGAAAGTGTAAAATCAAACATATATTTGAATAATACTCTTTATTTATTATGAATTGGAATTTATTGAATTGAGACAGAGGTTGTAGTTAACGATGGTTAAGTTGCTGATGAAGGACATACATCATTGCATATTTGTAATATGAATTAACCGAGTAGTTAAGATTCTCACACAATAGCTTAGTACAGAAAGATTTATTTTGATCCCAAAATTCATATATGTATAAAATATACATATAATTTCTTCAGAGGGAATGAGTTAATACTTCATAACTCGTTGATACAATATACGCGTTATTGATTCGTAATGATGTCTGCAGTGATTCTTGAACTGACAGAGTTTGTGATGCTATAGGTGCTGCTGATTCTGACGATACTGACGGTGCTGGTGATACTAACGGTATTGTTGATGCTGCTGATAAAACAAGTCTAGTTTGTAAATCACGCACCATTCTTGTCAGGATTTCTATTCTTATTCCTATCATTTTGGTTCATTTATCTGATTTATGGTTAGTGTTAGAATAGATAATCTCTAAGACTTTAGAGACCACATAATTGTCGCAGAATGTTTCTCCAATGAAGTTATGAATCAACACTTCATCGTTTGTTGTTGTTGGTATTCCTTGGTACCTACAGAGCGTATGACATTGGTGCTCGTGGGACCGATTGTAAAGTTGAGGTTTACGACGCGGTTGTGGTTGGGGGTGGTACTGTTGGCGTTGATGATGGTGGTACTGGTTATGCTGCTGGTGCTGCTGCTGGTGCTTGTAACCTTTGCACCATATTTTCCAAGGCCACTACCCGAGCGCGAAGTTCGTTGACATCTTCTATTACTCCGGGATGATTGTCGGTTCAGACAAGCGGATAAATAAGATCTAGAATTTGATGTAGTATATAATCATGACGAGATACTCTAGAAATGAGAGAGAAAATGGTGTTTCGGACAGGTTCGCCGGTAAGTGCTTAAGGTTCTTCGCCAAAAGAACAATGTGGTGGATGGAAAGGATCGCCTTTTTCTTGTCTCCAATGATTAAGGAGGCTACGAACCCATCCCCAATTCATCCAGAATAGATGATGGCTGATTGGTTGATCCATTCCAGTCACACTGCTTTCGGAGCTTGAGTGGGTTTCCATTTCGGAATCCGAGGGATTTGAACTAATGACGAATTCCATTTCGTACGATTTAATAAAGGATTTTTCGATATGAAATGATTTTCCAGCTATCGGGTGGTATTCTAACTACATAGGATATCTATATATATATAGCAAAAGATTTCGTAGATTACGGAGGAATTTACGGAATATGTCAGGCAAAGTTTGCAGTAACAGATACGCTAATATATGAATTTTGTCTATACACTATTTATACAATCAATGCATTAAGATGTGTCTAGACTAAGAGTGATAAGCAGGAAATTTCCGACAAAAATGATAAGCAAAACTTTTGACATGCAGACACGGTCGAAGTCCAGACTCACTAATGCATCCTAACGACTATCAGTTTGACACACTAATGCAGGCCGCTCTGATACCAACTGAAATGTCCCGTTCATAAACATTATAAATGATTCACAATAGTTGATTACATCGCAAGGTATTTGACCTCTATATGATACATTTTACAAACATTGCATTCGTTTTTAAAAGACAAACTTTCTTTACATCGAAAGTTGACATCATGCATACCATTTCATAATACATCCAACTATAATTGACTTAATAATAATCTTGATGAACTCAACGACTCGAATGCAATGTCTTTTGAAATATGCCATGAATGACTCCAAGTAATATCCTTAAAATGAGCTAATGCACAGCGGGAGATTTCTTTAATACCTGAGAATAAACATGCTTTAAAGTGTCAACCAAAAGGTTGATGTGTTCATTAGTTTATCATAAATAATCATTTCCAATAGTATAATAGACCACAAGATACTCATATTTAGAAAACAATCTGTGCAGGTCTACTCCTGCTGCAAAATCATTCATTTGAAGAACACCGGAACCTTTCAAAACAACTTACCAACGGTAGCTAATGCGTGCGTGCAATGCAAAATCATCTCACCATGGAAGTTAATACAATATAATTTTACAACGGGAGCTAATGCGTGCGTGCAATGCAAAATCATCACGCCGAGAGTAGCTAAAACGGGAGCTAATGCGTGCGTGCAATGACAAAATCATCTCTCCGTTACTAACTACAAATTCGAATACAATACAATACAATACATCGGGAGCTAATGCGTGCGTGCAATGCAAAATCATCTCGCCGATGGTAGCTAAAACGGGAGCTAATGTGCGTGCAATGTCAAAATCATCTCTCCATTACTAACTACTAAATCGAACCATTTCGGGAGCTAATGCGTGCGTGCAATGACAAAATCATCTCGCCGATGGTCGATAATACAATCTTTATAGAAATCGAACCTCTGAATCCAAATAATTCTATCATAGAATGTAGTTTTGAATATTTGTGTCTATTTGGTCAAACGTTTATAAAAGCAGTTCATGTATTCTCAGTTCAAAAATATATCTCAAAGCATTTAGTTAAACAGTTATAAAAACAGCGCATGTATTCTCAGTCCCAAAAATGTAAAGAGTAAAAGGGAATCAAATGAAACTCACTATATTGTATTTCGTAGTAATTAAGCATATGATGGCATTGAACAAGTGCAAGGTTGGCCTCGGATTCACGAACCTAAATTAAATATATATATTTGTATGTTGGTCAATATCTGTTTAACAATTTAGGTCAAGTCGTAGGGTATAACAATCCTAATGCTCGATACATGATTATTATATAACTTAAATATAGTTGTTTCAATATATTTAAATATTTTTAACAGATTTATTAGAGTAAATAATATAATTCATTTATAAATAAATAAAATTTTATATTAAAATTTATATATAAAAATATACTTTTATACATCTTAAGTACTAAAATTTGTAAGGTTCATTTAATATCATAAAAATAATATGATATGTATTATTAATGTAATTATATTACACGTAGTAAAATATCTTTGTATCACAAATTTATTTCATAAACTCATATCGATAATAACAATAGTAAATAAAAATTGTATTATTTTGTAATAATAATTATGATTATTTTATTGGTAAAAAAAACAATATTTATATTTACTAACAATGTTATTATGATAAAATGATAATTTTTATTAAAATGATAATGATATTTTATATTAACAATAACATTCCTATAAATAATAATTTTTATAAAAATGATAGTTTTAATAATACTTTTAATAATAATAATGATAAAAATAATGAAAACGATATTTTTATCTAAATCAATACCTTTCAATATTTTAATTTCATCATGATACTTGTACTCATTATTTCCTAATCAATTTGTTAATAGTTGTTAGTCGTCTTTTATATCGCGTTCATAATAATGATAATAATAGTAATCATAATAATTAGATGTTACTAATATTAGTTTTAATTATAATAATACTAATAATAATAATAAATATTATGATAATATTAATGATAATACTAATAACTATTTTAATGATAAATAATAATACTAATAATACTAATTATAATCTTAACGATAATAACGATAGTAATAATAATAAAAATAACAATTTTTAATGATAATACTTTTTTATTAATAAAGATAATGATGATAATAATAATAATAATAATAATAATAATAATAATAATAATAATAATAATAATAATAATAATAATAATAATAATAATAATAATAATAATTAGATTATAATGACGATAATAACGATGATAGTAATAATAATAATTTTAACAATAATACAAAAATTCAGTTGACTATAACTTCTAATCCGTTCATCGAAACCATTCGATATCTAAATGAAAAGTTCGTAATTTTTTGCTAGCTTTCCAACGACATGTATATCTTATATCTTATCCTAGTGGCATATGTATTAAATTCAGGATTCAACATGACCTATCTAACGATAATATCAAACGTACAAGCATGCATAATCCTATATACTCGAGCACTATTCAGGGATACACTAATAATATATAAAAGTTAAGTTATGAGTGCTCACATATCAATATTGAGATTCAATATTGCAGGAAAGGTACGTAGACGCAACGGAGATGATAAACACTAGTTTGACCTCAAGAGCATACTCCCGAACATTATCCATAACCTCCATACCTATAACCCATAATTTCCTTAGCTCTATCCCGCTCGCAAAACCCATTTTTAAAATAACTCGCGCGTACCCTCGTCGTAGTATTTTATGTAAACTACTAATAATATTATCAATACTACTAATAATAATATTTAGATTAATAATAATAATCTTTACTAATAATAATAATAATAATAATAATAATAATAATAATAATAATAATAATAATAATAATTATAATTAATATGAGTAATACTCCATAATATAGAGTGAAGATGAAGAAAATGAATGAAAGAATGAAACGAGTTTGGTTATAAGGATGTTAGCCATCAACCCTTACCATGCGATCACATGGGTTTAGTGTGGTTAGGCCATGCGATCGCATGGAGCACTCTTACATCTCATATCCACTCGTTAATGGCTGCCGACACACGATTTTAAATTATATATACATATATATATATGTGTATATATATATATATATAAATATATATATATATATATATATATATATATATATATATATATATATATATATATATATATATATATATATATATATATATATATATTAATATATATTTAATCTAGGTAATTATTTATATAATATATTATATTTACGAGCATGGTAAAAATATAATTTTTGTTCCAATGCCCCGTACGTTGTCACTCAACTAATGTCTCAATTTCGGTTTCTCGAATGGCTTTTTGTACACTTAGAAAACTAGCGTTTTACATTTCGTGATGCGTACCTTTAACAGAATATAGATTTAATCATCGATGAACTATATAACTTGAAGTATAATCTATACATTTGAATGTTGTGGTCATTTGCTTCTATAAGTCATTGTTTCGTTGTTTGTCAAAATGTATATTTTAAATCAAACGTTTTATGACTAAGTTAATATTATATTAATCACTTTGTAAAAAATATATATAAATATATATTTATATTTATATATTCATTAAAAGTATAAATTTGTACGTATTGTATGTAGTTGAAATATTTATTTAATAGTATAATATTTAGTTTTTCAAAATTAATTATAATTTAAAATTTGTTTTAAAATTGTTTAGAAAAATATTATTACACGTAACGTTTTCATTTTAAAACTTAAATAGATACCATTCATTTATGTACTAATGTTTTAAATATCAATCGCATCACTAAGCGAGTGTTACTATCGTGTACGTAACTAATTCAAAAACATATATATTTAATGAACACGTTTTAGATACAAGTTGCAAGTTATCTATATATTTAACAACCAATTTTCCTACTTACGTTTATTTAATCAAAGACATTTTAAATAATCACGTTCTATCATATCGAAAAGTGTTTTCATATATTTGGAAACTACATCAATTGATTACTATGTAATTTAGTCTTCCATTAATATTTGTCTAACTCTCGTCAATTGACACATTTGTTCTTACTTGTAAATGACGTTACCATTTATTCCGAATATCATTAAAAATAGGAAGATTTCTCAAATCAATGTAGACCTCTCAACAGAGACTCGTAATCATAATTAAATGTAGCTAATAATTCAATCATTTGATATAATATTCTAATCTATCGATAACATATTATGGCAATTACGTTCATGTAAAGTATTATACATCTAATACTTTATTAACGTTTTCAAGTTATAATATATATATATATATATATATATATATATATATATATATATATATATACATCTAATACTTTATTAACGTTTTCAAGTTATAATATATATATATATATATATATATATATATATATATATATATATATATATATATATATATATATATATATATATATATATATATATATATATATATATAATCATATCCATTTAATGCTTCGTGAATCGTCGAGAACAGTCGAAGGGTAATTGGTCATATGAACATAATTCAAAGTTTTTGAGATTTCAACATCACAGACTTTGCTTATCATGTTGGAAACATATAAAGATCAAGTTTAAATTTGTTCGGAAATTTCCGGGTCGTCACATATGCTCCCATTACACACACGGAAACACATACATCACGTACACATTTAGGCAATTCTTCTCACCCGACTTCACCGGAACCTTAACATCTACCGGCTGCGCTAAGTCACATGTATCTTTCTTTGAACCATAATTCCTAAACACTCTTCAACGAGCCATCATAACCAGCTTATCCGAATAAGGGTGGGTTATGTTTAACCACCCTTGCTGATATGTTCATCTCACATTGGGGTTATCACGGTAAACCGGACCGGATGTCACGACCCAAAATTTTTTGACTAATTTTAAACCAAACTCATGATACGATTTTATAATTCTGACACGATAAGCATAGTCTGTTAGGTTGAATCTCAAAAATTTTGAACTGTTTTCATATATGCAATTGACTTCGATTATTTCCTGACGATTCACGAACAATTAATTGTAAATAGATATGTGTGTGTATATATATATATATATATATATATATATATATATATATATATATATATATATATATATATAAAGTGTATTGAATATAATTATTTAATGATTATAATACTCGCTTGACATTTCAATTGAGATTAAATAAGTTAAATGCAACTTATGAGCATTTAAAAATAAATGTTGGTCCGTAAATCTAGTCCACAATAATTAGACGTGGTATTTTAGCATCTTTGGTTTACATATGAGCAGATACTACCAATGAAACTCATCACTATACTAATGAATTATGTTTACATAAAAAAAACTAAATTAATCTTAAAAACCACTTAATATTGACCCTACCCCTCATATATGGTAGGTAGCTAATTAAACGAATAGATAATGTACATAAGTTGAATTTGAAACAAATGAAGATGATACATGATCACACATATTCTGTTTTAATTATACACCAACCAATATGTAACATGCTACAAAATAGATGGAATGATAGTTATAACTTTATAGAACCTGAATGAAATTACTTTGTGGACAGAACAACCTGAATGTGAATTTTTTTGAAATGCACGAATAATCATTATTTCTTTTCTTTGAAATCGATAATACATAAACTGATCAATGTTAAGTATTGAAGAAATGCAATAACGTTTAATTTCTTTACTATCACACTTTCACATTTTAAGATTATAAGAGTTTCATAATTTCACAATCACAAAACTTCAATGGAAACAAATATTTTGTCCAGTCTAAAATATTGATCGCAACCTCCGTCCACTTGCACTTTAAAGTTGCAAATTCTTTAATATTTTAAAAAAGCAAGATTTTTATAGATTACAATTAATTAAAAAATATCTAACAAAGAATTATGACACGTTTTCTAACTTAATATAATATAGGAAGTGGATTATTACTATGCTTAATTGAAATCATATATAGTAACTGTTTTTGTTCTGCACTTAAGCTATATCTATATGATATCTAATTTTGTTAGAAAACCCATGACATCAAAACCCACTTGCACATTATTAATATACATATACTTATGCATGCATCAAACTATCTCACACTTTCACTTTGGTAAGAAGCGAACATCACTAACCCGTAAGCATAACATGCTTTTTTATGTTGCATGTTAGAAGCTCTTTCTAATTCACGAAATCCTATGTTGGGATATGTTGAGTCAAAATAGGTTCTTAACCCGTAGCGTAAAATTGCATTTGGGTTCTCCGCATTTAATGTTTTAAAGAAAACACGGCGTAACTTAAAGCCTCCCCAATGTGATATACCCCACCTATCAAAGGAAAGCCTTTTATAAACTAAGGCATTTCTGGAAAGTCTTTCAAATGTTTGACAAGTTAATTTCCCCATAACTAAATGTGCTGATGAATTCTGACCGACTCTAGACAAGATTTCCTCAATCATATCCTCTGGTAGGTCTTCTAAAATATTCGGTTGTCTACCCTTAACGTCCATTTTGTTTTTATACTGTAAAATAGACAAGGATTAGATTCGTAATAACAAACAATACAAGCAATTTTTACATAGAACATAAAAGTACAAGCACACTACAATACATTTATTACACAACATGCTCACACCCCTCTAATCTGAATCACTGGTTTCTTCTTCTTCGGACTTGGTTCTTTTTCCTAAATTTCTAGGGATATATGATGTTCCTCTAATACGAGCCGTCGTTTTCCACATTGGTTTAGAAAAACCTGGTGGTTTAGAGGTTCCCGGGTTATTGTCACGATATTGAAAATACGGGTGTTGACGGTACATATAAAGTTCATCGGGGTCGGAATCAGATTTCTCTATTTTGATGCCTTTTCCCTTATTATTTTCTTTTGCCTCATTAAATTGGGTGGGGGTAATTTCTATAACATCATCGGAATCCTCATCAGGATCCGATTCATCAGAAAATTGGTAATTTTCTCAATATTTTGCTTCCTTAGCGAAAACACCATTGACCATTATTAACTTTGGTCCATTGGTTGAGGATTTTCTTTTATTTGACCGGTTTTCTGTGGTTCCTACTATTCCCCCCTCCGAAACCTCTTCTTCTTCCGGTTCCTCTTCTTCTAGTTCCTCTTCTTCCGGTTCCTCTTCTTCCGGTTCCGTTTCCTCTTCTTCCAATTCTTCGGGAACTTGTGAATCTTGCCAATATATATTCGACTCTTTGTTATTATTAGGTGAGTCAATGGGATTTGTGCTAGAGGTAGACATCTATCACACAATATCAAACATGTTAAGAGATTAATATATCACATAATATTTACATGTTAATAATATATAGTTTCCAACAAAAATGTTAAGCAATCATTTTTAAAGAAAACACAGTCGAAGTCCAGACTCACTAATGCATCCTAACAAACTCGATAAGACACACTAATGCAAATTTTCTGGTTCTCTAAGACCAACGCTCGGATACCAACTGAAATGTCCCATTCATATTGATTATAAACGTTCCATATTAATTGATTTCGTTGCGAGGTTTTGACCTCTATATGAGACATTTTTTCAAAGACTGCATTCATTTTTAAAACAACCATAACCATTATTTTCTCAATAAAGGTTTTAAAAGTATTACGTAGATTATCAAATAATGATAATCTAAAATATACTGTTTACACATGACCATTACATAATGGTTTACAATAGAAATATATTACATCGACATATGTTTCTTGAATGCAGTTTTTACACAATATCATACAAACATGGACTCCAAATCTTGTCCTTATTTTAGTATGCAACAGCGGAAGCTCTTAGTATTCACCTGAGAATAAACATACTTTAAACGTCAACAAAAATGTTGGTGATTTATAGGTTTAACCTGTAGTGACCCGAACTTTTCCATGTTTATATATATTAATTGAGATTGATGTTTACATGATTAAATGTTTCCAACATGTTAAGCAATCAAACTTGTTAAGACTTGATTAATTGAAATAGGTTTCATATAGACAATTGACCACCCAAGTTGACCGGTGATTCACGAACGTTAAAACTTGTAAAAAACTTTATGATGACATATATATGGTTATATATATAGTTAACATGATATTATGATAAGTAAACATATCATTAATTATATTAACAATGAACTACATATGTAAAAACAAGACTACTAACTTAATGATTTTGAAACGAGACATATATGTAACGTTTATCGTTGTAACGACATTTAATGTATATATATCATAATAAGAGATATTCGTACATCATAATATCATGATAATATAATAATTTAAAATCTCTTTTGTTATTATAAACATTGGGTTAACAACATTTAACAAGATCGTTAACCTAAAGGTTTCAAAACAACACTTACATGTAACGACTAACGATGACTTAACGACTCAGTTAAAATGTATATACATGTAGTGTTTTAATATGTATTTATACACTTTTGAAAGACTTCAATACACTTATCAAAATACTTCTACTTAACAAAAATGCTTACAATTACATTCTCGTTCAGTTTCATCAACAATTCTACTCGTATGCACCCGTATTCGTACTCGTACAATACACAGCTTTTAGATGTATGTACTATTGGTATATACACTCCAATGATCAGCTATTAGCAGCCCATGTGAGTCACCTAACACATGTGGGAACCATCATTTGGCAACTAGCATGAAATATCTCATAAGATTACAAAAATATGAGTAATCATTCATGACTTATTTACATGAAAACAAAATTACATATCCTTTATATCTAATCCATACACCAACGACCAAAAACACCTACAAACACTTTCATTCTTCAATTTTCTTCATCTAATTGAACTCTCTCAAGTTCTATCTTCAAGTTCTAAGTGTTCTTCATAAATTCCAAAAGTTCTAGTTTCATAAAATCAAGAATACTTTCAAGTTTGCTAGCTCACTTCCAATCTTGTAAGGTGATCATCCAACCTCAAGAAATCTTTGTTTCTTACAGTAGGTTATCATTCTAATACAAGGTAATAATCATATTCAAACTTTGGTTCAATTTCTATAACTATAACAATCTTATTTCAAGTGATGATCTTACTTGAACTTGTTTTCGTGTCATGATTTTGCTTCAAGAACTTTGAGCCATCCAAGGATCCATTGAAGCTAGATCCATTTTTCTCTTTTCCAGTAGGTTCATCCAAGGAACTTAAGGTAGTAATGATGTTCATAACATCATTCGATTCATACATATAAAGCTATCTTATTCGAAGGTTTAAACTTGTAATCACTAGAACATAGTTTAGTTAATTCTAAACTTGTTCGCAAACAAAAGTTAATCCTTCTAACTTGACTTTTAAAATCAACTAAACACATGTTCTATATCTATATGATATGCTAACTTAATGATTTAAAACCTGGAAACACGAAAAACACCGTAAAACCGGATTTACGCCGTCGTAGTAACACCGCGGGCTGTTTTGGGTTAGTTAATTAAAAACTATGATAAACTTTGATTTAAAAGTTGTTATTCTGAGAAAATGATTTTTATTATGAACATGAAACTATATCCAAAAATTATGGTTAAACTCAAAGTGGAAGTATGTTTTCTAAAATGGTCATCTAGACGTCGTTCTTTCGACTGAAATGACTACCTTTACAAAAACGACTTGTAACTTATTTTTCCGACTAGAAACCTATACTTTTTTTGTTTAGATTCATAAAATAGAGTTCAATATGAAACCATAGCAATTTTATTCACTCAAAACGGATTTAAAATGAAGAAGTTATGGGTAAAACAAGATTGGATAATTTTTCTCATTTTAGCTACGTGAAAATTGGTAACAAATCTATTCCAACCATAACTTAATCAACTTGTATTATATATTATGTAATCTTGAGATACCATAGACACGTATACAATGTTTCGACCTATCATGTCGACACATCTATATATATTTCGGAACAACCATAGACACTCTATATGTGAATGTTGGAGTTAGCTATACAGGGTTGAGGTTGATTCCAAAATATATATAGTTTGAGTTGTGATCAATACTGAGATACGTATACACTGGGTCGTGGATTGATTCAAGATAATATTTATTGATTTATTTCTGTACATCTAATTGTGGACAACTAGTTGTAGGTTACTAACGAGGACAGCTGACTTAATAAACTTAAAACATCAAAATATATTAAAAGTGTTGTAAATATATTTTGAACATACTTTGATATATATGTATATATTGTTATAGGTTCGTGAATCAACCAGTGGCCAAGTCTTACTTCCCGACGAAGTAAAAATCTGTGAAAGTGAGTTATAGTCCGACTTTTAAAATCTAATATTTTTGGGATGAGAATACATGCAGGTTTTATAAATGATTTACAAAATAGACACAAGTACGTGAAACTACATTCTATGGTTGAATTATCGAAATCGAATATGCCCCTTTTTATTAAGTCTGGTAATCTAAGAATTAGGGAACAGACACCCTAATTGACGCGAATCCTAAAGATAGATCTATTGGGCCTAACAAACCCCATCCAAAGTACCGGATGCTTTAGTACTTCGAAATTTATATCATATCCGAAGGGTGTCCCGGAATGATGGGGATATTCTTATATATGCATCTTTTTATTGTCGGTTACCAGGTGTTCACCATATGAATGATTTTTATCTCTATGTATGGGATGTGTATTGAAATATGAAATCTTGTGGTCTATTGTTACGATTTGATATATATAGGTTAAACCTATAACTCACCAACATTTTTGTTGACGTTTTAAGCATGTTTATTCTCAGGTGATTATTAAGAGCTTCCGCTGTCGCATACTTAAATAAGGACAAGATTTGGAGTCCATGCTTGTATGATATTGTGTAAAAACTGCATTCAAGAAACTTATTTTGTTGTAACATATTTGTATTGTAAACCATTATGTAATGGTCGTGTGTAAACAGGATATTTTAGATTATCATTATTTGATAATCTACGTAAAGCTTTTTAAACCTTTATTGATGAAATAAAGGTTATGGTTTGTTTAAAAATGAATGCAGTCTTTGAAAAACGTCTCATATAGAGGTCAAAACCTCGCAACGAAATCAATTAATATGGAACGTTTCTAATCAATAAGAACGGGACATTTCAGTTGGTATCAGAGCGTTGGTCTTAGAGAACCAGAAAATTTGCATTAGTGTGTCTTATCGAGTTTGTTAGGATGCATTAGTGAGTCTGGACTTCGACCGTGTTTTCTTTAAAAATGATTGCTTAACATTTTTGTTGGAAACTATATATTTTTAACATATGAATATTATGTGATATATTAATCTCTTAACGTGTTTGATATTATGTGATAGATGTCTACCTCTAGAACAAGTCCCATTGACTCACCTAATAATAATGAAGAGTCAAATGTAAATTGGAATGATTTGTGGACTGATTCACAAGTTCCCGAAGAGGAACCGGAAGAAGAGTCGGAACTGGAAGAAGAATCGGAACCGGAAGAAGAATCGGAACCGGATGAAGAAATAGAACCGGTGGGGGAAATAATAAAACGGTTAAGTAAAAGAAAATCCTCAACCAACCGACCAAAGTTAATTATGGTCAATGGTGTTTCCGCCAAGGAAGCAAAATATTGGGAGGATTACCAATTCTCCGATGAATCGGATTCCGATGAGAATTCCGATGATGTTATAGAAATTACCCCAACTGAATTTAAAAAGGCAAAAGAAAATAATAAGGGAAAGGGCATAAAAATAGAGAAATCTAATTCCAACCCCGATGAACTTTATATGTATCGTCAACCCCCGAAGTCCTTAAGTTGTAACAATGACCCGGGAACCTCTAAACCACCAGGTTTTTCTAAACCAATGTGGACAACGACGGCTCGTATTAGGGGAACATCATATATCCCTAGAAACTTGGCAAAACGAACCAAAACCGAAGAAGAAGAAACGAGCGAGTCGGAATAAGATAGTTGTATTCGTGTGGTGTAATATATGGAATATAGTGTTCTTATGCTTTATGATATATGTAAAAATTGCTTGTATTAATAAGTATTTTTTTTATGAATCTAACTCTTGTCTATTTTACAGTTTAAAAACACAAAATGGATAGACAACCCAATATTTTAAGAGACCTACCCGGAGACATGATTGATGAAATCTTGTCTAGAGTCGGCCAGAATTCTTCAGCACAACTATTTAAGGCGAGATCAGTTTGTAAGACATTCGAAGAACGTTCCAAGAATGTCTTGGTTTATAAGAGACTTTCGTTTGAAAGATGGGGGATATCACATTGGGAAACCCAAAAGTTACGATGTGTTTACTTTGACGCATATATTGCGGGGAACCCAAATGCTATTTTACGCAACGGGTTAAGAAATTATTTTGACTCAATATATCCGAATATTGGACTTCGTGATTTAGAAAAAGCGGCTAACATGCAACATAAAGAAGCATGTTATGCTTACGGATTAGTAATGTTCGCTTCTCACCAAAGTGAGAACAAGAACATCGGGCTACAACTATTAAACAAAACGTTTCCACAAGTGACGGAGTCGGTAATTGGGGTAAGAAATGAGGTTTTTAGATTATTACGGGACTGTTGGACATTACGTAACCCTCGTCCCTTTGATGACGTTACAACACGCTGTCTTATCAACGGCCATAACGGTTATGTTGCACAAGACCAAGGATGGGAAGTAGTCCTAGTAAAGCCAGAATGCATGACTTGTTTCTGGACGTATGAATTACGTGTCTTTATTGCCTTTGCTGAACGACTTGTGTACTAGCTAGAATTGTCTTCACAACTATCTTGTATCAAAGTTATTGTGTGCTATATTTCATGCTTTATGTAAAATAAACGGTATTGTAAGTTTGTAAAATATTGTATAAAAGTTTGAACGCGAAATATTATTATAATCAGTTTTTCATATAGAATTGTAGTAGTTGAATTGTATATTAGCTACTAAGTATGAACTTAACGGGTAGGTACTACCCGAATTTAAACTTATAAAACGCTAATATGAAGAAAAAGCTTTTATAAATGAGTTCATATTATGCTACGAAATACTATTAACTACTCTTAATCTTCTGTATGATTAACTTGTTCCATTTAACTATTTTGAAGGAAATGGCACCGACTACTCGACACACCGTGAATATGAATGAAGAGGAATTCCGTACTTTTCTAGCTTCAAACATAGCCGCAGTACAGGCTGCGCTACATACCAACAATAACCTTGGATCTAGCAGTACAGGAAATCGTGTAGGATGCACCTACAAAGAATTCACTGCCTGCAAACCTTTGGAATTTGATGGAACCGAAGGACCGATCAGATTGAAACGGTGGACCGAGAAGGTTGAATCGGTGTTTGCCATAAGTAAGTGTACTGAAGAGGACAAAGTGAAGTACGCTACGCATACCTTCACAGGTTCTGCGTTAACATGGTGGAATACCTATCTAGAGCAAGTGGGACAAGATGATGCGTACGCACTACCGTGGTCAGCATTCAAGCACTTGATGAACGAGAAGTATCGTCCCAGAACCGAGGTCAATAAGCTCAAGACAGAACTTAGAGGGTTACGAACCCAAGGATTTGATATTACCACGTACGAAAGACGATTCACAGAATTGTGCCTATTGTGTCCGGGAGCATTCGAAGATGAGGAAGAGAAGATCGACGCGTTTGTGAAAGGATTACCGGAAAGAATCCAAGAAGATATAAGTTCACACGAGCCCGCCTCCATACAACAGGCATGTAGAATGGCTCACAAACTAGTGAACCAGATTGAAGAAAGAATTAAAGAACAGACTGCTGAAGAGGCCAATGTGAAGCAAGTCAAAAGAAAGTGGGAGGAAAACGGTGATAAGAATCACCAATACAACAACAACAGCAATTACAACAATAATCGCAACAATTATCCCAACAATCGCAACATCAATCGCAACTACAACAAACGGCCCAACAACAACAACAACAACAACAACAACAGCAACTACAACAATCATCCCAACAACAATAATAACCGCAACAACAACAACAATCAGAAGCAACTATGCCAAAGGTGTGAAAAGAATCACTCGGGGTTCTGCACCAAATTTTGCAACAAGTGTAAAAGAAATGGTCATAGCGCGGCGAAGTGTGAGGTCTACGGACCAGGGGTTAATAGAACGAAAGGAACAAATGGTGTCGGAACGAGTAATGGCGGAGCAAGTAGTGTCGGAGCAAGTTATGCCAATGTAGTTTGTTATAAATGTGGAAAACCAGGCCACATTATTAGAAATTGCCCGAACCAGGAGAACACGAATGGACAAGGCCGTGGAAGAGTTTTCAATATTAATGCGGTAGAGGCACAGGAAGACCCGGAGCTTGTTACGGGTACGTTTCTTATTGACAATAAATCTGCTTACGTTTTATTTGATTCGGGTGCGGATAGAAGCTATATGAGTAGAGATTTTTGTGCTAAATTAAGTTGTCCATTGACGCCTTTGGATAGTAAATTTTTACTCGAATTAGCAAATGGTAAATTAATTTCAGCAGATAATATATGTCGGAATCGAGAAATTAAACTGGTTAGCGAAACATTTAAGATTGATTTGATACCAGTAGAGTTAGGGAGTTTTGATGTGATAATCAGTATGGACTGGTTGAAAGAAGTGAAAGCGGAGATCGTTTGTTACAAAAATGCAATTCGCATTATACGAGAAAAAGGAAAATCCTTAATGGTGTACGGAGAAAAGGGCAACACGAAGCTACATCTTATTAGTAATTTGAAGGCACAAAAACTAATAAGAAAAGGTTGCTATGCTGTTCTAGCACACGTAGAGAAAGTACAAACTGAAGAAAAGAGCATCAATGATGTTCCCATTGCAAAAGAATTTCCCGATGTATTTCCGAAAGAATTACCGGGATTACCCCCACATCGATCCGTTGAATTTCAAATAGATCTTGTACCAGGAGCTGCACCAATAGCTCGTGCTCCTTACAGACTCGCACCCAGCGAGATGAAAGAACTGCAAAGCCAATTACAAGAACTTTTAGAGCGTGGTTTCATTCGACCAAGCACATCACCGTGGGGAGCTCCTGTTTTGTTTGTCAAGAAGAAAGATGGTACATTCAGGTTGTGTATCGACTACCGAGAGTTGAACAAACCTACCATCAAGAACCGCTACCCACTACCGAGAATCGACGACTTATTTGATCAACTACAAGGCTCGTCTGTTTATTCAAAGATTGACTTACGTTCCGGGTATCATCAAATGCGGGTGAAAGAAGATGATATTCCAAAGACTGCTTTCAGAACACGTTACGGTCATTACGAGTTTATGGTCATGCCGTTTGGTTTAACTAATGCACCAGCTGTGTTCATGGACCTTATGAACCGAGTGTGTGGACCATACCTTGACAAGTTTGTCATTGTTTTCATTGATGACATACTTATTTACTCAAAGAATGACCAAGAACACGGTGAACATTTGAGAAAGGTGTTAGAAGTATTGAGGAAGGAAGAATTGTACGCTAAGTTTTCAAAGTGTGCATTTTGGTTGGAAGAAGTTCAATTCCTCGGTCACATAGTGAACAAAGAAGGTATTAAGGTGGATCCGGCAAAGATAGAAACTGTTGAAAAGTGGGAAACCCCAAAAACTCCGAAACACATACGCCAGTTTTTAGGACTAGCTGGTTATTACAGAAGGTTCATCCAAGACTTTTCCAGAATAGCAAAACCCTTGACTGCATTAACGCATAAAGGGAAGAAATTTGAATGGAATGATGAACAAGAGAAAGCGTTTCAGTTATTGAAGAAAAAGCTAACTACGGCACCTATATTGTCATTGCCTGAAGGGAATGATGATTTTGTGATTTATTGTGACGCATCAAAGCAAGGTCTCGGTTGTGTATTAATGCAACGAACGAAGGTGATTGCTTATGCGTCTAGACAATTGAAGATTCACGAACAAAATTATACGACGCATGATTTGGAATTAGGCGCGGTTGTTTTTGCATTAAAGACTTGGAGGCACTACTTATATGGGGTCAAAAGTATTATATATACCGACCACAAAAGTCTTCAACACATATTTAATCAGAAACAACTGAATATGAGGCAGCGTAGGTGGATTGAATTATTGAATGATTACGATTTTGAGATTCGTTACCACCCGGGGAAGGCAAATGTGGTAGCCGATGCCTTGAGCAGGAAGGATAGAGAACCCATTCGAGTAAAATCTATGAATATAATGATTCATAATAACATTACTACTCAAATAAAGGAGGCGCAACAAGGAGTTTTAAAAGAGGGAAATTTAAAGGATGAAATACCCAAAGGATCGGAGAAGCATCTTAATATTCGGGAAGACGGAACCCGGTATAGGGCTGAAAGGATTTGGGTACCAAAATTTGGAGATATGAGAGAAATGGTACTTAGAGAAGCTCATAAAACCAGATACTCAATACATCCTGGAACGGGGAAGATGTACAAGGATCTCAAGAAACATTTTTGGTGGCCGGGTATGAAAGCCGATGTTGCTAAATACGTAGGAGAATGTTTGACGTGTTCTAAGGTCAAAGCTGAGCATCAGAAACCATCAGGTCTACTTCAACAACCCGAAATCCCAGAATGGAAATGGGAAAACATTACCATGGATTTCATCACTAAATTGCCAAGGACTGCAAGTGGTTTTGATACTATTTGGGTAATAGTTGACCGTCTCACCAAATCAGCACACTTCCTACCAATAAGAGAAGATGACAAGATGGAGAAATTAGCACGACTGTATTTGAAGGAAGTCGTCTCCAGACATGGAATACCAATCTCTATTATCTCTGATAGGGATGGCAGATTTATTTCAAGATTCTGGCAGACATTACAGCAAGCATTAGGAACTCGTCTAGACATGAGTACTGCCTATCATCCACAAACTGATGGGCAGAGCGAAAGGACGATACAAACGCTTGAAGACATGCTACGAGCATGTGTTATTGATTTCGGAAACAGTTGGGATCGACATCTACCGTTAGCAGAATTTTCCTACAACAACAGCTACCATTCAAGCATTGAGATGGCGCCGTTTGAAGCACTTTATGGTAGAAAGTGCAGGTCTCCGATTTGTTGGAGTGAGGTGGGGGATAGACAGATTACGGGTCCGGAGATTATACAAGAAACTACCGAGAAGATCATCCAAATTCAACAACGGTTGAAAACCGCCCAAAGTCGACAAAAGAGCTACGCTGACATTAAAAGAAAAGATATAGAATTTGAAATTGGAGAGATGGTCATGCTTAAAGTTTCACCTTGGAAAGGCGTTGTTCGATTTGGTAAACGAGGGAAATTAAATCCAAGGTATATTGGACCATTCAAGATTATTGATCGTGTCGGACCAGTAGCTTACCGACTTGAGTTACCTCAACAACTCGCGGCTGTACATAACACTTTTCACGTCTCAAATTTGAAGAAATGTTTTGCTAAAGAAGATCTCACTATTCCGTTAGATGAAATCCAAATCAACGAAAAACTCTAATTCATCGAAGAACCCGTCGAAATAATGGATCGTGAGGTTAAAAAACTTAAGCAAAACAAGATACCAATTGTTAAGGTTCGATGGAATGCTCGTAGAGGACCCGAGTTCACCTGGGAGCGTGAAGATCAGATGAAGAAGAAATACCCGCATCTATTTCCAGAAGATTCGTCAACACCTTCAACAGCTTAAAATTTCGGGACGAAATTTATTTAACGGGTAGGTACTGTAGTGACCCGAACTTTTCCATGTTTATATATATTAATTGAGATTGATGTTTACATGATTAAATGTTTCCAACATGTTAAGCAATCAAACTTGTTAAGACTTGATTAATTGAAATAGGTTTCATATAGACAATTGACCACCCAAGTTGACCGGTGATTCACGAACGTTAAAACTTGTAAAAAACTATATGATGACATATATATGGTTATATATATAGTTAACATGATATTATGATAAGTAAACATATCATTAATTATATTAACAATGAACTACATATGTAAAAACAAGACTACTAACTTAATGATTTTGAAACGAGACATATATGTAACGTTTATCGTTGTAACGACATTTAATGTATATATATATCATAATAAGAGATATTCGTACATCATAATATCATGATAATATAATAATTTAAAATCTCTTTTGTTATTATAAACATTGGGTTAACAACATTTAACAAGATCGTTAACCTAAAGGTTTCAAAACAACACTTACATGTAACGACTAACGATGACTTAACGACTCAGTTAAAATGTATATACATGTAGTGTTTTAATATGTATTTATACACTTTTGAAAGACTTCAATACACTTATCAAAATACTTCTACTTAACAAAAATGCTTACAATTACATTCTCGTTCAGTTTCATCAACAATTCTACTCGTATGCACCCGTATTCGTACTCGTACAATACACAGCTTTTAGATGTATGTACTATTGGTATATACACTCCAATGATCAGCTATTAGCAGTCCATGTGAGTCACCTAACACATGTGGGAACCATCATTTGGCAACTAGCATGAAATATCTCATAAGATTACAAAAATATGAGTAATCATTCATGACTTATTTACATGAAAACAAAATTACATATCCTTTATATCTAATCCATACACCAACGACCAAAAACACCTACAAACACTTTCATTCTTCAATTTTCTTCATCTAATTGAACTCTCTCAAGTTCTATCTTCAAGTTCTAAGTGTTCTTCATAAATTCCAAAAGTTCTAGTTTCATAAAATCAAGAATACTTTCAAGTTTGCTAGCTCACTTCCAATCTTGTAAGGTGATCATCCAACCTCAAGAAATCTTTGTTTCTTACAGTAGGTTATCATTCTAATACAAGGTAATAATCATATTCAAACTTTGGTTCAATTTCTATAACTATAACAATCTTATTTCAAGTGATGATCTTACTTGAACTTGTTTTCGTGTCATGATTTTGCTTCAAGAACTTTGAGCCATCCAAGGATCCATTGAAGCTAGATCCATTTTTCTCTTTTCCAGTAGGTTCATCCAAGGAACTTAAGGTAGTAATGATGTTCATAACATCATTCGATTCATACATATAAAGCTATCTTATTCGAAGGTTTAAACTTGTAATCACTAGAACATAGTTTAGTTAATTCTAAACTTGTTCGCAAACAAAAGTTAATCCTTCTAACTTGACTTTTAAAATCAACTAAACACATGTTCTATATCTATATGATATGCTAACTTAATGATTTAAAACCTGGAAACACGAAAAACACCGTAAAACCGGATTTACGCCGTCGTAGTAACACCGCGGGCTGTTTTGGGTTAGTTAATTAAAAACTATGATAAACTTTGATTTAAAAGTTGTTATTCTGAGAAAATGATTTTTATTATGAACATGAAACTATATCCAAAAATTATGGTTAAACTCAAAGTGGAAGTATGTTTTCTAAAATGGTCATCTAGACGTCGTTCTTTCGACTGAAATGACTACCTTTACAAAAACGACTTGTAACTTATTTTTCCGACTAGAAACCTATACTTTTTTTGTTTAGATTAATAAAATAGAGTTCAATATGAAACCATAGCAATTTGATTCACTCAAAACGGATTTAAAATGAAGAAGTTATGGGTAAAACAAGATTGGATAATTTTTCTCATTTTAGCTACGTGAAAATTGGTAACAAATCTATTCCAACCATAACTTAATCAACTTGTATTATATATTATGTAATCTTGAGATACCATAGACACGTATACAATGTTTCGACCTATCATGTCGACACATCTATATATATTTCGGAACAACCATAGACACTCTATATGTGAATGTTGGAGTTAGCTATACAGGGTTGAGGTTGATTCCAAAATATATATAGTTTGAGTTGTGATCAATACTGAGATACGTATACACTGGGTCGTGGATTGATTCAAGATAATATTTATTGATTTATTTCTGTACATCTAATTGTGGACAACTAGTTGTAGGTTACTAACGAGGACAGCTGACTTAATAAACTTAAAACATCAAAATATATTAAAAGTGTTGTAAATATATTTTGAACATACTTTGATATATATGTATATATTGTTATAGGTTCGTGAATCAACCAGTGGCCAAGTCTTACTTCCCGACGAAGTAAAAATCTGTGAAAGTGAGTTATAGTCCCACTTTTAAAATCTAATATTTTTGGGATGAGAATACATGCAGGTTTTATAAATGATTTACAAAATAGACACAAGTACGTGAAACTACATTCTATGGTTGAATTATCGAAATCGAATATGCCCCTTTTTATTAAGTCTGGTAATCTAAGAATTAGGGAACAGACACCCTAATTGACGCGAATCCTAAAGATAGATCTATTGGGCCTAACAAACCCCATCCAAAGTACCGGATGCTTTAGTACTTCGAAATTTATATCATATCCGAAGGGTGTCCCGGAATGATGGGGATATTCTTATATATGCATCTTGTTATTGTCGGTTACCAGGTGTTCACCATATGAATGATTTTTATCTCTATGTATGGGATGTGTATTGAAATATGAAATCTTGTGGTCTATTGTTACGATTTGATATATATAGGTTAAACCTATAACTCACCAACATTTTTGTTGACGTTTTAAGCATGTTTATTCTCAGGTGATTATTAAGAGCTTCCGCTGTCGCATACTTAAATAAGGACAAGATTTGGAGTCCATGCTTGTATGATATTGTGTAAAAACTGCATTCAAGAAACTTATTTTGTTGTAACATATTTGTATTGTAAACCATTATGTAATGGTCGTGTGTAAACAGGATATTTTAGATTATCATTATTTGATAATCTACGTAAAGCTTTTTAAACCTTTATTGATGAAATAAAGGTTATGGTTTGTTTAAAAATGAATGCAGTCTTTGAAAAACGTCTCATATAGAGGTCAAAACCTCGCAACGAAATCAATTAATATGGAACGTTTTTAATCAATAAGAACGGGACATTTCATAACCTATATATATCAAATCGTAACAATAGACCACAAGATTTCATATTTCAATACACATCCCATACATAGAGATAAAAATCATTCATATGGTGAACACCTGGTAACCGACATTAATAAGATGCATATATAAGAATATCCCCATCATTCCGGGACACCCTTCGGATATGATATAAATTTCGAAGTACTAAAGCATCCGGTACTTTGGATGGGGTTTGTTAGGCTCAATAGACCTATCTTTGGGATTCGCGTCAATTAGGGTGTATGTTCCCTAATTCTTAGATTACCAGACTTAATAAAAAGGGGCATATTCGATTTCGATAATTCAACCATAGAATGTAGTTTCACGTACTTGTGTCTATTTTGTAAATCATTTATAAAACCTGCATGTATTCTCATCCCAAAAATATTAGATTTTAAAAGTGGGACTATAACTCACTTTCACAGATATTTCCTTCCTCGGAAATAAGACTTGGCCACGGATCGATTCACGAACCTATAACAAATATGTACATATATATCAAAGTATGATCAAAATATAATTACAACCATTTTTATTATGTTTTAAAGATTTGAGTGTATTAAGTCAGCTGTCCTCGTTAATAACCTACAACTAGTTGTCCACAGTTAGATGTACATAAATAAATCGATATATATTATCTTGAATCAATCCACGACCCAGTGTATACACGTCTCAGGCTAGATCACAACTCAAAGTATATATATTTTTGAAATCAACCTCAACCCTGTATAGCTAACTCCAACATTACTGCATATAGAGTGTCTATGGTTGTTTCAAATAATATATATACATGGGTCGATATGATATGTCAAAACATTTTCATACGTGTCTATGGTATCCCAAGATTACATAATATATTAGAATACATGTATAATACAATATAAGTTAGGTAGGATATGATTTTTATAGATTTGTTAAACATTTTCCGTAGCTAAAAAGATCAAAAATATCCAATCTTGTTTTACCCATAACTTCTTCATTTTAAATCCGTTTTGAGTGAATCAAATTGCTATGGTTTCATATTGAACTCTAATTTAAGAATCCAAATATAAAAAGTATAGGTTTATAGTCGGAAATTTAAGTTACATGTCAATTACTAAAGAGGTAGTCATTTTCGTCGAAAGAACGACATCTTGATGACCATTTTGAAAAACATACTTTCACTTTGAGTTTAACCAAGATTTTTAGATATAGTTTCATGTTCATATGAAAAATCATTTTCCCAGAAGAATAAATTTTAAATCAAAGTTTATCATAGTTTTTAATTATCCAAACCAAAACAGCCCCCGGTTTCACTACGACGGCGTATATCCAATTTTATGGTGTTCATCGTGTTTCCAGGTTTTAAATCATTAAGTTAGCATATCATATAGATATAGAACATGTGTTTAGTTAATTTTAAAAGTCAAGTTAGAAGGATTAACTTTTATTTGCGAACAAGTTTAGAATTAACTAAACTATGTTCTAGTGATTACAAGTTTAAACCTTCGAATAAGATAGCTTTATATGTATGAATCGAATGATGTTATGAATATCATTACTACCTCAATTTTTCTGGATAAAACTACTGGAAATGAAAAAAATGGATCTAGCTTCAAAGGATCCTTGGATGGCTTGAAAGTTCTTGAAGCAGAATCATGACACGAAAACAGTTCAAGTAAGATTTTTACTCGAAATAAGATTGTTATAGTTGTAGAAATTGAATCAAAGTTTGAATATGAATATTACCTTGAATTAGAAAGATAATCTACTGTAAATAACAAAGGTTCCTTGATCTTAGATGATTACTTGGAATGGATTAGAAAGCTTGGAAGTAGACTTGCAAATTTGGAAGTATTCTTGATTTTTATGAAACTATACTTATGGAATTTATGAAGAACACTTAGAACTTGAAGATGGAACTTGAGAGAGATCAATTAGATGAAGAAAATTGAAGAATGAAAGTGTTTTTAGGTGTTTTTGGTCGTTGGTATATGGATTAGATATAAAGGATATGTAATTTTGTTTTCATATAAATAAGTCATGAATGATTACTAATATTTTTGTAATTTTATGAGATATTTCATGCTAGTTGCCAAATGATGGTTCCCACATATGTTAGGTGACTCACATAGGCTGTTAAGAGCTGATCATTGGAGTGTATATACCAATAGTAAATACATCTAAAAGCTGTGTATTGTACGAGTACGAATACAGGTGCATACGAGTAGAATTGTTGATGAAACTGAACGAGGATGTAATTGTAAGCATTTTTGTTAAGTAGAAGTACTTTGATATGTGTCTTGAAGTCTTTCAAAAGTGTAAGAATACATATCAAAACACAACATGTATATACATTCTAATGGAGTCGTTAAGTCTTCGTTAGTCGTTACATGTAAGTGTTGTTTTGAAACCTTTAAGTTAACGATCTCAATTAATGTTGTTAACCCAATGTTTATTATATAAAATGAGATGTTAAATTATTATGTTATCATGATATTATGATGTATGAATATCTCTTAATATGATATATACATTAAAATATCGTTACAACGATAATCGTTACATATAAGTCTCGTTTCGTAATTCTTGAGTTAGTAGTCTTGTTTTTACATATGTAGTTCATTGTTAACACACTTAATGATATATTTAAATATCATTTTATAATGTTAAATATAGTGTATCAATATCTTAATATGATACATATGTATTTAGTAGACGTTATCATAACGATAATCGTTATATATATCATTTCAAGTTTCTTAACTTAGTAATCTCATTTCTTATGTATATCACACATTGTTAATATACTTAGTGAGATACTTACTCATCATAATATCATGTCAACCATATATATATGTCTATATATACCACAGCATGTAGTTTTTACAAATTTGTAACGTTCGTGAATCGCCGGTCAACTTGGGTGATCAATTGTGTATATGAAACTTATTTCATTTAATCAAGTCTTAACAAGTTTGATTGCTTAACACGTTGAAAACATTTAGTCATGTAAATATCAATCTCAATTAAGATATATAAACATGGAAAAGTTCGGGTCACTACAACCTCGTCTATCATCAAAACACCACCATGAACTACTTCTATTACTACTTTTTCTGTTTCTGTTTTCGATCGAGTATCCCAAAACCAAACCCATTACTATCCAATTTATGTTGAACCAAACACCATGAACACATTTAACTGTTTCAAACTATTACTTTCCGGTTCAAACACAACCTAACCAAAACTACTTATGTTTTATTCGAAGATCACACTCAAGAACACCACCATTACTCGACCGGACACCTGCTGTTTTTCTGTTATGGTTCAAAACTGATGCAGCCAAGTACACCATCGTCAAACACCACCAAATCGCCCCCTGCTACTGCTACAGCGACGACCACCCTACAATTAACACCTCTCAGCCACCTTCCTCCATTACCACTTCATGTTTTATATCGATTAAACCCACTAAACACAACCTGCCACAGTATTAGTTATACTTCCTATGCGAGTTAGATCAAGACCCAAAACCCTCTCAAACCGCTGCAACTACTGCTATCTCTTGTACCTGTTTCGGATTTAAACTTTTCCAAACCATCACCTAATTATCTGCTATCGTGTAATCCCTTTTTCCTTATGGCCGACATAATTAACCCTACTTGGTTATTAAAAGAAACCGAGATATTGCACTAATACGAGTGGGCTGTTATTCCATTTTTTTTAACACCAACGATGGCTCATGATTTTATTTGGGCTTCCAGTTCATTGCTAGGTGGGCCGCTATATTTATACTAGTTGGGCCAAAATCTATATCAAATATTATAAACTGCTATTTATATATCTCAGTTAGAAATAACACAAACCAAAAATGATGGTGCCGTGATATGATGATGAAGAAGATGAAGGAAAATAGAAATACGGGTTATATAGTTTTTAATCAGAGAGTATAACAGATATAAATAGGTAGCGTAATGGTTTAGGGTATATTCGGGTTATTGAGAGGTCTCAGGTTCGAGCCCGGGCTGTAGCAAATATTATCTTTTTAGGAGGCCTTTGAGGTAGTTACTATATTATTATTATTGATAAATTATTATGGGTTAAAGCCAAAAATAAGCTACAAACTTACACAAATGTACCGATGTCGCCCACAAACTCATTTTCATCCTACTGTCGCCTACAAACTTTTAAAAAGTGTACCGATGTAAATAAAAACTTTAAAAAAGTGTACCAATGTAAACAAAAATGACTTGTTACCGGCTAAACTGGTTAAAATCAACACGTGTCGTTCATGGATTGGATCTTAATTCTTAAAAAAAAAATTATCAGGTCAAAATTAGTATGTAACAGGTCAAAACTATAAAATGTTGGTATTAGCACATTTTTTGAAGGTTTGTAGGTGACAGTAGGACAGAAATGAGTTTGTGGCCGACATCGGTACATTTGTATAAGTTTGTAGCCTATTTTTGGATTTAACCCTATTATTATTATTATTATTATTATTATTATTATTATTATTATTATTATTATTATTATTATTATTATTATTAGAATTATAGTTATTTTATTATTTTTATTATTAATATCATTATTAGTACTATTTTTAACATTATAATTATTATCATTTTTAAATCTTATTATTATTAATATGATTATAATTACAATTATTCTAAAGTATATTTCCTATTATTATTATTATTATTATTATAAAATAATAAAATTTTTTATTAATATTATCTTATCAAATAACTATTAAGTTATATAAAACTATATTTAATATATATAACATAACTATATTAACATTTTTATAATAAATACTAATTGTTTATTTAAAGTATATAACATAAATATATTTTATTAAGTTAATTAATGAAACATACAATTTATTAATATAACAATTATATCACTAATAATAATATATATAAATTTGTTCGATTACAATGTGTTAATATATATAATTGATATAGGTTCGTGAATCCGAGGCCAACCTTGCATTGTTCAGTTCCGTCGTATGCATATTTTTACTAAAAAATATCGTATTGTGAGTTCATTTGCTCCCTTTTACTCTTTATATTTTTGGGACTGAGAATACATGCGTTGTTTTTACAAATGTTTTATTAAATGCCTTTGAAATCTATATTTTTGGACTGAGAATACATGAGATGCTTTTATAAATGTTTGACGAGATAGACACAAGCAAAACATTCCTCGAATGAATTATTATACAGACAGAAGTTCTGTTGATTATTATTGAATTAGTTTGACGTTATAATTGCCACTAATTGATGTGAATATTTCCCCTTAATTATTATAGCTTGGTAACCTAAGAATTAGGAAACAGGTATGCCCCTAATTCACGCGAATCCTAAAGGTAGCTACCGGGCTTAACACCCTCACCCAGAATGTTCACTAGACGGAAGAGCTAGTGGGTGTGGTGTTTAGTACTTCGAGGTTTATATATTTTTTACAGACTGAAAGTTCTGTTTATTTTGGGGATATTTATTATGCGCATTATATGTTAAGGTCGATTACCAAGCCAAGCAATGAAAGAAAAGTGAATGTTATATATCAAGAGAATAATTTTTATGATATTTTGTACACCAGATATTTGTACGGTTATGAAGTATTATGAAAAATGATTTCGTACACGAGATATGTGTACTGTATTTAAAAGAAATTGCATGTACATTACAGGTGGGTATAGGATTCGGGCCCATTTGTACCATGCAACATTTAAATATTTTGGTCTATCAAAATTACTGAATTTTAATGTTTTATGATAAACTTATGAACTCACCAACCTTTTGGTTGACACTTTTAAGCATGTTTATTCTCAGGTATGAAAGAAATATTCCGCTGTGCATTTGCTCATTTTAGAGATATTACTTGGAATCGTTCATGGCATATTTAGATCAGTACCTCGCAATGGAACCAAATGTTGAAGACTTCGTCCAGATGGATTAGGACAGGTCGAAACATGTGGTATCAGAGCTGGTTTAAGCTATCTCATCGGCTTAATCGTAGAGGGGGTTCTCACAGTGTTGCATGTGACGAAGTATTGGCTCTTACTCCTCACGGTCCAAATATGGTTGGCTTTGCCGAGAGGCAGGGCTGTAAAATCAGTGTCTGAGGTACGCTCAGTGGTCACCAGGCGGTTAGCTGGGAAGGCACTGAGTGGGATGTGTCCCCATTATCTACATGTGGTATCAGAGTGGTAGTCTTAGCGAACCAGGTCTTGCATTAGTGTGTCTAACTGATAGTCGTTAGGATGCATTAGCGAGTCTGGACTTCGACCTTAGCTGCATATTATAAGTATTGTTTATCAATCCTAGTGGAAGATTACCTGCTTATCATTCTTAAGTCTAGACACATCTTCCTGCACTTATTGCATAGATAGTGTATAGATAAATTCATATCTTAGCATATCTGTTACTATAAACTTTGCCTGACAGCTTCCGAAAATTCCTCCGTAACTTATGGGATTTTGGTGTTATATATACATATGTAATTATGTATTGAAGAATACTAATCTAAGTCCTAAAATCTATCTCATATCGAAAATCATTTCCCTGATTATACAAGATGGATCCTGCAACCAGTTCGAGTTCCTCTGATTCCGACAGCTATTCCGAAATGGATTTCCACTCGAACTCCGAAAGCAGTGTAACCCAAATGGATCAACCAATCATCCATCATCAATTCTAGAGGAATTGGGGATGGGTTCGTAGTCAACTTAATCAATGGAGACGAGAAGAAGGCGATTCTTTTCATCAACCAAATTCACCTCTTGACGAAGAACCTGAAGCACTTACCGGCGAAACTGTCAGAAACACCATTTTCACCCTCATTTCCAGAGCGGCTTGCAACGATTACGTAATATATACCATTCTAAACCTTATTCATCCCCTTGTTCAAATCGCCAATCATCCCGGGGTAATAGAAGAAGTCAACGAGTTTCACGCACGAATAGTGGCTTTAGAAAATACGATGCACAACTTATAGGCATCACATGCATCACCAGCACCAACAGTACCACCACCAACAACATCCGCATCACAAGCATCAACACTACACATCTCAACCTCACAATTGGTACCTCGAGCATAATCATCATTCTACATGACATTCTACATCATTTATCTTCGTTCGACATGATGATTATGTAATCTCTAATATTTTAGAGATTATGTATTCTAGTTCTAACGGTAAATCATATGAGTTTAATATCATATTAACTCATTAAATCCATGATTTCATCTGAAGAAAATATATATGTAAGTATATTTTCATAAAGATTGTAATTAAAAATTCTTTTGTACAAACTGTTAATCGTGAAAATATTTTAACGGGTAGGTAATACCCGAGAAATATTTAGATTTCACATTAATAAGTTACACTGTACACTCTTCAGTTCTAATTCAGTAGTCATTAAAAATACTACTCAAATCCGCACATATATGTATCCGTTCACCGAAGAACAACTATTTTCATTCAAATTTCATATTCGGATTTTGACCGATCAGAAACCAAGTCAAGATTTGGCAAGTGGCATAATGAAGAAAATAATGGACAAAATAAAATTGATTAGTAACCAATTAATTAACTACGTAAACATTATAAATCTATACTAACCAAATCCTAGCTAACTGTTCCTATAACCGTTATGACTATTTCCTTATTACATTTTGTTTATTGTCATTTTAATTATCGCAAATTATTTATCGCAATTTTAATTATCGCAATTTTAATACTCGCAATTTTATTTATCGTCATTTAATTACTGTTATTTATTTTACGCACTTTAAATATCGTCGGATAAATCGGGACACGTATACAATGTTTTGACATATCATATTGACATCATCTATATATATTATTTTGAATAACCCATAAGACACTATATGTGGTAATGCTCGAGTTAGCATATAATGGGTCGAGGTTAATTCTAAAATAATATATATACCATGGGTTGTGATCGAGTCTGAGACATGTATACAATGGGTCACGATACGTCTTGATTAATTAAATTATATATTGAACTATTGGACTACTAACATTGGACTACTAACCTTGGACAATTAAAAAGTATTAAAAGAGTAGGAAATATTAATTACAACATTTTGACTTAAAATATCGTTAATTAGTTACATCTTCTACAGTTAAATATTTCTTCAAGTTTGCCACTTGATTTCATCTTGAATATCATTTGTATCTTGACAATTACAATCTTCATTCAAACCCTTCAAACTCTTGAAAACACCTCGGATTGATAACCAATAATTCAGATATGAGAGTGCTGATGAAGCATCAAAAGCTATAGATGATCCTAATGACCAGAAGCTTAATAAGAAAGAATGGTGTGTTGAAAAGGCTCACTTATGGAACTGAAAAACAGATTGAGCAGACTATGAAGGAGACTGTGGATAAATCACAAAATTTATGCTTACAGAATCCATATGATTCAGTATCTGCTGAAATCTTTAGTGAATACTTTGCTCCTTACTTATTCTAAATCCTTGCAGAAAAGTTCTGCAACATCCTTTGATTCTAGATATTTTAAATTTTAAGATATCATCGTATCTTTCGTTTTAAATATCTTCGATATTTCTGAAGATACCTTCATAAATATATTTGTCCGAAATTATCTATCTCCTCGTGCTATCTATGTTACATTATAAAAGTAACTGTTTTAGTTTCTATCCTTCTATAAAATTTGAGTTTAAATTATGAATGATTTCTGGAAAAGTGTTGGGAGTTGAAGCATGAGTTAGTATAATATAATGGCGCCCGGCCAACGTGGTTATATTACAGTAAGTCATGCTGGAATTTCTAATGGAACGTGATGATGGTTCACAGATCAAACCGTCATCATGTGCCATGTTACATAACTCTTTCATTCTATTTAACCTCTAAATACATCAAGAACATATTTTCTTGATATTTCTATCTTTTCGTGATTTCTGGTAATTTAACAAATCGAATCGCGCTATTACCTTTCCCCCTGCTTAAAAACATCAGTTAGGTTCATTTGAAACTTCATACCTACGAATACTTGACTATTACTTGCCTTACTTAAGATCGAGAAGAGAAAACAAAAGCATAAAGCTTCGAAATATAAATAGGAGTATAAATCGCAGCAAATATGAGAGATCATTAACCGTGGAATTCAATAATTATAGAAAGACAGATGCAAGGAAGGATTATGAAAACCACCACCCTAAGAGCGAAGTAGAAGTAAACAGATTCCTCCGGTGGGAGTTGGAAGAGAAGGATGATTGTTGCGATAGTCAGAATGAGATCAAGGATCAAAACTGGATTAAGCATTTTCACAATCTTTTGGAAGTATGAAATGAGGAAGAAGATATAGGAGTGGTGAAAATAATGGAACGGAAGAGGTTAATTTCTAGCAAAATATCAGGCATAGCAATCGAGGCAGATGATCGCATTTAAATAAATAGGATCTTAATTTCCTTGATTACCGAAGAATCAAATCTTGTATAGATTACGAAGATTTCCTTTAAATCCCTCGAATTCCAAAACTCAACAATGACTACGTCAAAAGTTAAGACGAATCTCTATTTCTTTATTTCAATCTTTTGCGATAGCTTCACTTATACTCTTCGCGTAATCGAATTATTTTATCCATATTACTCAATGATAATAAAACTCTATTTATCAACTCATATTCATCATGAAAACATTTTTATTGTTAGCCATGACGACCTCAATCAAATTTCGGGACGAAATTTCTTTAACGGGTAGGTACTGTCACGACCCGGAAAATTTTGACTAATTTTAAACCAAACTCATGATACGATTTTATAATTCTGACATGATAAGCAAAGTCTGATAGGTTGAATCTCAAAAATTTTGAACTGTTTTCATATATGCAATTGACTTCGACTATTTTCCGACGATTCACGAACAATTAATTGTAAATAGATATGTGTGTGTATATATATATATAAAGTGTATTGAATATAATTATTTAATGATTATAATACTCGCTTGACGTTTCAATTGAGATTAAATAAGTTAAATGCAACTTATGAGCATTTAAAAATAAACGTTGGTCCGTAAATCCAGTCCACAATAATTAGACGTGGTATTTTAGCATCTTTGGTTTATATATGAGCAGATACTACCAACGAAACTCATCACTATAATGAATTATGTTTACATAAAAAAACTAAATTAATCTTAAAAACCACTTAATATTGACCCTACCCCTCATATATGGTAAGTAGCTAATTAAATGAATAGATAATGTACATAAGTTGAATTTGAAACAAATGAAGATGATACATGATCACACATATTCTGTTTTAATTATACACCAACCAATATGTAACATGCTACAAAATAGATGGAATGATAGTTATAACTTTATAGAACCTGAATGAAATTACTTTGTGGCTAGAACAACCTGAATGTGAATTTTTTTGAAATGCACGAATAATCATTATTTTTTTCTTTTCTTTGAAATCGATAATACATAAACTGATCAACGTTAAGTATTGAAGAAAGGCAATAACGTTTAATTTCTTTACTATCACACTTTCACATTTTAAGATTATAAGAGTTTCATAATTTCACAATCACAAAACTTCAATGGAACCAAATATTTTGTTCAGTCTAAAATATTGATCGCAACCTCCGTTCACTTGCACTTTAAAGTTGCAAATTCTTTAATATTTTAAAAAAGCAAGATTTTTATAGATTACAATTAATTAAAAAATATCTAACAAAGAATTATGACACGTTTTCTAACTTAATATAATATAGGAAGTGGATTATTACTATGCTTAATTGAAATCATATACAGTAACTGTTTTTGTTCTGCACTTAAGCTATATCTATATGATATCTAATTCTGTTAGAAAACCCGTGACATCAAAACTCACTTGCACATTATTAATATACATATACTTATGCATCCATCAAACTATCTCAATACACCTTTTTGTTTCCCTTCTTCTTTAACTCAAACACCATCACCAACTAGTTGATTGTTTTGATATGCTACTCGACAACCACCACATCCACCATTACAACCGAAACTTTAAACCCACTTAATTCACACCACCGTGTTCGTTTCTGTCTATTAACCGAGAACCATCACCATCTTAACACCACGACACCATAAACGTAAACCCACCATCATGAAGCCACCTCCACCTTAACAATTCACCACAACCTTTGTTGAAACCTTACAAACCGAGAACTCATCCCCACCTTGTAACCATCGATCCTCACCATCACAAGCATAACCACAACAAACCATCACTAGACATCCACCATTTTTTTGATTACTATTCGAACGCCATATTATTTGTTATTACTATCTTATGTTTCAGTTTCAAACATCAAACCACATCATCATCTTTAACTTGTACCTAGTAATACTACTATTATGTTTTGAAACTCAACTCCTGTTACAGTTCGAACGAACCCCCACTTGATCATCACCTCGTCTATCATCAAAACACCACCATGAACTACTTCTATTACTACTTTTTCTGTTTCTATTTTCGATCGAGTATCCCAAAACCAAACCCATTACTATCCAATTTATGTTGAACCAAACACCATGAACACGTTTAACTGTTTCAAACTATTACTTTCCAGTTCAAACACAACCTCACCAAAACTACTTCTGTTTTATTCGAAGATCACACTCAAGAACACCAACATTACTCGACCGGACACCTGCTATTTTTCTGTTATGGTTCAAAACTGATGCAGCCAAGTACACCATCGTCAAACACCACCAAATCGCCTCCTGCTACTGCTACAGCAACGACCACCCTACAATTAACACCTCTCAGCCACCTTCCTCCATTACCACTTCCTGTTTTATATCGATTAAACCCACTAAACACAGCCTTCCATAGTATTAGTTATACTTCCTATGCGAGTTAGGTCAAGACCCAAAACCCTGCCAAACCGCTGCAACTACTGCTATCTCTTGTACCTGTTTCGGTTTTAAACTTTTCCAAACCATCACCTAATTATCTGCTATCGTGTAATCCCTTTTTCCTTATGGCCGGCGTAATTAACCCTACTTGGTTATTAAAAGAAACTGAGATATTACACTAATACTAGTGGGCTGTTGTTCCATTTTTTTAACACCAACGATGGCCATGATTTTATTTAGGCTTCCAGTTCATTGCTAGGTGGGCCGCTATATTTATACTAGTTGGGCCAGAATCTATATCAAATATTATAAACCGCTATTTATATATCTCAGTTAGAAATAACACAAACCAAAAATGATGGTGCCGTGATATGATGATGAAGAAGATGAAGGAAAACGGAAATACGGGTTATATAGTTTTTAATCAGAGAGTATAACAGATATAAATAGGTAGCGTAATGGTTGAGGGTGTATTCGGGTTATTGAGAGGTCTCAGGTTCGAGCCCGGGCTGTGGCAAATATTTTCTTTTTAGGAGGCCTTTGAGGTAGTTACTCTATTATTATTATTGATATATTATTATTATTATTATTATTATTATTATTATTATTATTATTATTATTATTATTAGAATTATGGTTATTTTATTATTAATATCATTATTAGTACTATTTTTTACATTATAATTATTATCATTTTTAAATCTTATTATTATTAATATGATTATAATTACAATTATTCTTAAGTATATTTCCTATTATTATTATTATAAAATAATAAATTTTTTTATTAATATTATCTTATCAAATAACTATTAAGTTATATAAAACTATATTTAATATATATAACATAACTATATTAACATTTTTATAATAAATACTAATTATTTATTTAAAGTATATAACATAAATATATTTTATTAAGTTAATTAATGAAACATACAATTTATTAATATAATAATTATATCATTAATAATAATATATATAAATTTGTTCGATTACAATGTGTTAATATATATAATTGATATAGGTTCGTGAATCCGAGGCCAACCTTGTATTGTTCAGTTCCGTCGTATTCATATTTTTACTACAAAATATCGTATCGTGAGTTCATTTGCTCCGTTTTACTCTTTATATTTTTGGGACTGAGAATACATGCGCTGTTTTTACAAATGTTTTATTAAATGCCTTTGAAATCTATATTTTTGGACTGAGAATACATGAGATGCTTTTATAAATGTTTGACGAGATAGACACAAGCAAAACATTCCTCGAATGAATTATTATACAGACAGAAGTTCTGTTGATTATTATTGAATTAGTTGAACGTTATAATTGCTACTAATTGATGTGAATATTTCCCCTTAATTATTATAGCATGGTAACCTAAGAATTAGGAAACGGGTATGGCCCCTAATTCACGCGAATCCTAAAGGTAGCTACCGGGTTTAATGTGACGTCCTCCAGATAGGGTCTGGAAGAAAACGTCACTAATATCAAATAAACCAACATATTATAATACAAGAACAATTCTATATGATAAAAATAAACTTAATTGATAATGCAGCGGAAGAAAATAGAATGTCGTTACAAGAATTTAAATTATAATGATGTAAATGTTTCAAATGTAAGAATAATAAATGCGATAGTTCTTGAGATCCTATGTCCAAATAGCATCACATAAGTAGAAGATAAGTAAGCTTGATCAATCAGCACCTGAGACAAACATGCTAAAGTGTCAACCAAAAAGGTTGAGTGAAATCATAGGTTTAACAAAAATAGTTATCGTTGTTTTTAGACCACAAGATTTGTTTTCATAAGTAGCTCACAAAGATCTTAAAAGTTGATCTCGCAGGGATCAAAAAGTTATGCCAATTCATGATATTTAGACTAAACGTTCAAAGTTTGCCCCAATGACAAGTTGTGTCTATACTTGTCGATTTAATTTCATTATTAAGTAATACAAAGACTTAGTCAAATGTATCGGGGACGTTACTCCTTATAGGCCTACCCCCAATAATTAAGAATGCATTTAACGAGCAATTAAAAATATCACTGTAGGGACTTAGTCGGACATAGCCGGGTATAGCATAGTTTAACAGTTGGTACTTGTGTCTAAATTGTAAATAGTAAAAGTAGCATGTGTCTCACCCCAAGTAAGTTAAAATAAATTGCACAATAGTAAGAGGGGCTATGAATTCACCTTAGTAAGCAGATGAGAGAGTTATTCCTTGGAAGAGAAAGATAAATGAGTTGGATGATCGTGAGCCGAATGTCAACCTAACGACATTAAGAATAGTTTAGATGTTTTACCCGAGTTTAAGTTAAGTTTAAGTATGTATGTACTTAAGTATAGTTCATTTTGCTAAGTTTCTATTCTTAGTAAGTTTCCACTTTTAGTAGATCTCCATTTTTAGAAAGTTTCCATATTTAGAAATTTGCCATGTTTAGATAGTTTCCATTTTTAGTAAGTTTCCTCTTTAAGTAAGTTTCCATATTTAGATAGTTTCCACGTTTAGAAAGTTTCCATTTATAGTAAATTAGTGTTGAACACTAGTGAGTTGTCCTTAATAAGTCTACCACTTATTTAATGTGAAAGCATCTAAGTGTATGATTACTATAGCCGGGTTGACATTGTGCATCATGAAAGGACCCGTTCATATCGATTATAAACGACTCATAATAGTTGATTTCATCGCGAGGTACTTGACCTCTATATGATACATTTTACAAACATTGCATTCGTTTTTAAAAGACATACTTTCATTACATCAAAAGTTTACGGCATGCATACCGTTTCATAATATATCCAACTATAATTGACTTAATAATAATCTTGATGAACTCAACGACTAGAATGCAACGTCTTTTGAAATATGTCATGATTGACTCCAAGTGATATCTCTAAAATGAGCAAATGCACAGCGTAAGATTTCTTTCATACCTGAGAATAAACATGCTTTAAAGTGTCAACTAAAAGGTTGGTGAGTTCATTAGTTTAACATAAATAATCATTTCCATCATTTTAATAGACCACAAGATTTTCATTTTCATTTCTCATAAATATACGTCCCATGCATAGAGACAAAAATCATTCATATGGTGAACACCTGGTAACCGACATTCACAAGATGCATATAGAATATCCTCATCATTCCGGGACAACTTCGGACATGATAAATTTTCCATCATTTCGGGAAAACTTCGGACATGATAAATTCGCCATCATTCCGGGAAAACATCGGACATGATAAATTCGCCATCATTCCGGGAAAACATCGGACATGATAAATTCGCCATCATTCCGGGAAAACATCGGACATGATAAATTCGCCATCATTCCGGGAAAAACATCGGACATGATAAAAAGGGCCCATTTGATTTCGATAATTCAACCATAGAATGTAGTTTTAAGTACTTGTGTGTATTACGCCAAACATTTATAAAAGCAGCGCATGTATTCTCAGTCCCAAAAATATATATTGCAAAAGCATTTAAAAAGGGAGTAATGAAACTCACACTACTGTATTTTGTAGTAAAAATACACGTGACGAATCTAAACAATGCAGGGTTGGCCTCGGATTCACGAACCATAGGAGTAAATGATCGAAGAAAATGGGTGCGTGTGTGTTTTGAAGAGACCGAACAGCTGCAAATAAGACTGGACAGCAGCAGCCCAGTTTAAAAACCCAACAGAAGTTGCAGCCCAATAATATAACCCGATAAGAAAGATAGGCCCAACAGACGAATCACTAAGCCCAATCAATTTATGAGGCTGCGTTGTGGTTTGATCTTGGATTGTGACAAAGAAACAAGCAGCAACAAAGGAAATTCGTGGTCGATTCTTCGTACAAAAAATCAACAGGATAACATCACGATAGTATTTATCATTATCATTCTACCTTTTTATGATCATAAACATCATCGCCCTAATCTCTTCATCATCTTTATCAATTGTAATGCTCGTTAACAAGCAGAAGTAAACAAAAAATAATATACACGCATCATCATCATATTATTCACGACTATCATCCATCATCATCATATCATAATCATAATCATAATTATAATCATAATCATAATTCTACACATCAGTTAATTATTATGGTTACCATCAATCTACAATCATCTTCATCCTCAACTCTAATAACATCGTATCTAACCTGTCATCTTTGTTATCACCAGAATGAAAACAGAAATTGATGCAGCAACAAAAGCACAAAACAGTGGCAATAATCTTAATATAAATGGCTGTTTGATGATTAAAAAAAATGAAACAGAAAGATAGTATAGCAGCAGCAAGAAGGATAGCATAACAACAGCAAGAATAATCAATCATCTTATTTTAAATTGATTAGCAGCTTCCAAATATTATGGGGTATCAGTCTGGTTTAATCACACCAAAAGGAGAAAAGAAAATATATCTGTACAGGGACGATCAAAAACAAATCAAAGAATGTGAATCGAGTAATGGGTGCCCAAAATCGATTGGAGCAGATCTTTTGGGTAGTGATTAATATACCTGTGAAGTAGCTTGATTCATAACAGCACCAAAAAGAGGAATTAATCGAAGAATAGCACCGTTACACGTATGTGAACTCAAAATCGAAAATTGGAATTTAAAGAGTTTTAGATCAAGAATTCTTCATGAAACCTACTACAAATCACCATTAATATACTCCTGAGTTATCAATTGATCTTGAAACAACTTATAATTTTTGAATTTGAACAATTACGATTTATTTGACTTCATGATCCGAAGTTTGACCCTTTGAATTTGAGTTTGATTTGGCGAGTTAAAACCTTAGGATTTGATGAAACAACCACGACGTGATTTTGAACCCTTCTGCATTTCTACTTCTCTTCAATTTGTCTTGAATCAATTCAAAGGTTAATTGGGTTTGAGTATATGAACAACAGATAGTCGATTGCATTTCTTTTTAATTTCCATTTCTTCTATTCCGTATAGCAGCAATCAAAGGATTTATAAGAGTAATTGAATGGTTGATGTAGTAATAAGATTTGATTGAAGTTGTTTTCAAGCGATGCTTGAAGTCGAATGAGTCTTACGAGCTGAATAGAAGAGAAGAAAATAAATAAAGGGGATAATGATGTCTAATCTGTTTTATATATATTTATTATCTATTATATATAATATATAATATATTAATAATAATATTAATTATAATTACATTAATAATAATAATAATAATATTGATAATGTTAATAATAATAATAATAATAATAATAATAATAAAAGTAAAATAATGATAATAATAATAAAAATGATAAAAAAAAGTTTTAATAAGCTTATATAACACATTTCGGATCACCGTTTATTTTAGAATCATATAATTTCGAATTTTATCTTGGTTAATATCAATCTGAACATCACACGAGTAATACATCATTTAACATATATATATATATATATATATATATATATATATATATATATATATATATATATATATCTATATGTATATGTATGTATATATGTATTTATAATAATATCATATTCTAAATTTTTATTTTACATTGTTAATTCTAACAACTAAATCATTTCATAATTTTTATTTAATATACATATAGATTCATTTTTTATAAGAATTTAATTATATCATATTTTATTTTACATTTTTAGTTTTAACGATTAAATCGTATATCAATATTTTCAGTTATTATATATATATATATACATATATACACATTCATTTACCATCACTTGTTCGTGAATCGTCGGCAGCAGTCGAAGGGTAATTACATATATGAAATAGTTCAAAATTTTTGAGACTCAACTTTACAGACTTTGCTTATCGTGTCGAAATCATACAAAGATTAAGTTTAAATTTGGTCGGAAATTACCGGGTCGTCACAGTACCTACGCGTAAACGAAATTTCGTCCCAAAATTTGATCGAGGTCGTCATGGCTAACTAATAAAATGTTTTCATGATGAATATGAGTTGATAAATAGAGTTTTATCACCGTTGAGGAATATGGATAAATAGTCAGATTATGCGAAGAATACGAATGAAGCTATCACAAAAAAAAATGAAATGAGTAAAGATAGGTTTGACTAACCGGTGACGTTGTCACAGTTGATTTCCGGAATTTAAAGAAAATCTTCGAAATCTAAAAGATTTGATTCTTCGGCGAGTAAGGAAATTAAGATCTCTATAATTAAATACGATGATCTGCCTCGATTACTCTGTCTAAAATTTCCATTATAAATTAAACTCTTCCGTTCCATTATTCTCACCATTTCCATACTTTCTTTCTTAGTTCATACATCCAAAAGATCGTAAAAATGCTTAATCCCATTCTAATTCTTGATATTTTCCTAATTATCATTTCTGTCATCCTTCTTTTCAATCTTCCACCAGAAAGATTTGGTTACTTCTACTATTACCTTGGGATGATACTATTCTTAATTCTACCGTGTCTTTATATTGCTATTCGTATTAATATCCACGGTTTGTAATCTCCGTGTTGTTATTGGGCTTTATGTTTTCTCTTATATTTTGGAGCTCTTTGCCTTTTTATTATCTTCTCAACCTCTAGTAGAACGAGTAATGGTTCAGAATTCGTAAGTATGGAGTTTCGAATGAACTTAATGTTCTAAACAAGAAAAAACGTAATAGCACGATTTGATTTGTCAAATTACCAGAATCACTGAGAATAGAACTATTAAGAATATATTTTCTTGATATGTTCAGAAGTTAAGTAGAATGAAAGAGTTATGTAACATGGCACATGATGATGTTATGATCTGTGAATCATCACGTTCCATTTAGAAACTCAGCATGACTTACTGTAATATAATCACGTTGATCAAGTGTCATTATATTAAACTAACTCATGCTTCAGTTCCCAACACTACTTCAAAAACATTCATAATTTAAACTCGAAAGTTTACAGAATATAGAAACTAACAGTTTCTTATATGATGTAACACTGATAGCGCGAAGAGATAAATGATTTCAAATATGATTAGTTATGAAAATATCTTCAGAAATATCGAGGATTTTTGTAATGAAAGATATGATAATATCTTAGAATATCTAAGATCAGAGGATGATGAAGAATATTGTCCGCAAGGGTTTAGAGTAAGGAGCAAGATATTAGCTAAAGACTTCAGCAGGCATTGAATCATTTGGATTCTTTGAAGGCAAGTTTAGTCTTTGTGATTTGTCCACGGCTTCCTTCATAGTTTCGCATAATCCATTTTTCGGTACTAAATTTTCTATTGAGAGTTTTCCAACCATCCATTCTTTATTATCATACCTTCAACGGTTAAGGTCGTTTACAGTTTTTGTTGCTTCCTTCAACTTTTTCAATGTTCGGAGTATTGATTCGTAGACTGGGTGCTTTTCAGAATTTCAGAATGGAAGATCATAATTCTAAGAGATGAATGTTATACATATAACTGTTGATGTAGACATACTGTGAGTTTTCAAAGTACTGATTATTGATTCCCGGTAATTGGTATGGTTGTTCTTGTTACAAGATGCGGATGAGTATATGATAGGGTTTCAATGGATAAATATAGTGCTTTATCGGAGAGGTTTAAGCCAAAGAGCAATGAGGTTGCTGGTTAGTTTACTGCTAATGTGGTGGAATATAAACGGTTCCCCAGTAACGATGACGAAAGTAAAACTTATATATCGAGGTTATAATAAGGCTAATTCGAATGAAAGTCGAAGTTGATTTGCTAGAGCTGTGTCAAAATTGGCTAATATGAAAAAGGACTGCAATTTTATTTTTGGTAATTACAATGCCAAAGGAGCTAGTACAGATACGTGTTAAACGTTTACTCAGGTTCCGAGTGTTTTCAGGTGTATAACTATATGCACCAATCTTTTCTTCCATAGTTGAAGTGCGGTTAGTTCATCCTCTCGATTGAGGTGTTTTCAAGAATCATGAAAGGTTTGAACGCAGATTGTAATCGTCAGGATACAAATGAGGTTTAAGATGAGATCAAGTGGCAAACTTGAAGAATTATTTAGTTTCATATGTTATAATCAATATTTTAATTCATTTTAATTGTCCAATGTTATTAGTCCACAGTCGATAGTCCACAGTTAACAGTCCAATAATTCATATATAGTTTAATATATAATATTCGAATTAATTAATACGTATCGTGACCCGTATACATGTCTCAGACTCGATCACAACTCAAAGTATATATATTATTATAGAATCAACCTCAACCCTGTATAGCCAACTCTCGCATTACTGCATATAGAGTGTCTATGGTTATTCCAAATAATATATATAGATGCATCGATATGACATGTCAAAACCTTATATACGTGTCCCGATATTTAAAGTGCGTAAAATAAATAACAGAAATTAAATGACGATAAATAAAATTGCGAGAATAAAAATTGCCATAATAAATTGCGATAATTAAATTGCGATAATGTAATAGGGAATTAACAGTTAGCTAGGAACAGTTAGCTAGGATTTTGTTAGCGTGGATTCTTAACACAATTTCTCATAGCTAATTTGTTTGTTTCTAACAAATTTTATTTTGTTCAATGTTTTCTTCATTATGCCACTTGTTGGATTCTGATAGGTCAAAATCCAAATATGAAATTGAATAAAAATGGTTATTCTGTGATGAACGGATTCGTATTTCTGTGGTTGTAAGTAGGATAGTAAATGACTATTGAATCAGATTCGAAGAATGTACAGTGTAACTTATTAATGTGAAATCTAAATATTTCTAGGGTATTACCTACCCGTTAAAATATTTTCACCATTAACAGTTTGTACAAAAGAATTTTTAATTACAATCTTTATGAAAATATACTTACATATATATTTTCCTCACATGTAATCATGGATTTAATGAGTTAATATGATATTAACTCATCTGATTTGCCGTTAGAACAAGAATATATAATCTCTAAAACATTAGAGGTTACATAACCATCATGTTGAACGAAGATAAATGATGTAGAACGTCATGTAGAACGGTGATTATACTCGAGGTACAGAATGAGATGTTGAGGCATGGATTGTTGATGGTACTGGTGCTGTTATTGATGGTACTGTTGGTGCCGGTGATGTTGCTGAAGCTGGTAAATTTTGCACCATATTCTCCAAATTGATTACTCGAGCGCGAAGTTTGGTGTCTTCTTCTATTATTCCGAAATGATTTGTCGGTCGGAACAAGCGGATGAATAAGGTTTAGAATTGTGGAGAGAATATAATCATGTCTAGCTACTTTGGAAATGAGGGTGAAAATGGTGTTTCGAATTGATTCACCGGTAAGTGCTTCGGGTTATTCGTCAAGAGGGAAATTTGGTTAGTGGAAAATATCGCTTTCTTCGCGTCTCCATTGATTAAATCGACTAGGAACCCATCTCCAATTCATCCAGAATAAATGATGGCTAATTGGTTGATTCATTCCGGTTACACTGCTTTCGGAGCTCGAGTGGAAATCCATATCGGAATAGCTGTTGGAATAACTATCGGAATAGCTATCGAAATCTGAGGGACTCGAACTGGTTGAGGGATTCATCTCGTACGATTAAATGAAGTATTTTCAATAAGAATTAGATTATACGATGTAGATTAGTACCCTGCAATACATAATTTACATATGCATATATAATACTAAAATCCCATAAGTTACGGAGGAATCTACGGAAGCTGTCAGGCAAAGGTAACAATAACAGATACGCTAAGATATGAATTTATCTATACACTGTCTATGCAATAGAGGCAGTAAGATGTGTCTAGACTTCAAGGATGATAAGCAAATAATTTTCGACACGAAATGATAAGCAAAACTTTTGACATGCAGACATGGTCGAAGTCCAGGCCCACTAATGCATCTAAACAACTATCAGTTAGACACACTAATGCATGACCTGGTTCGCTAAGACCACCGCTCTGATACCAACTGAAAGGACCCGTTCATATCGATTATAAACGACTCATAATAGTTGATTTCATTGCGAGGTACTTGACCTCTATATGATACATTTTACAAACATTGCATTCGTTTTTAAAAGACATACTTTCATTACATCGAAAGTTTACGGCATGCATACCATTTCATAATATATCCAACTATAATTGACTTAATAATAATCTTGATGAACTCAACGACTCAAATGTAACGTCTTTTGAAATATGTCATGATTGACTCCAAGTAATATCTCTAAAATGAACAAATGCACAGCGAAAGATTTCTTTCATACCTGAGAATAAACATGCTTTAAAGTGTCAACTAAAAGGTTGGTGAGTTCATTAGTTTAACATAAATAATCATTTTCATCATTTTAATAGACCACAAGATTTTCATTTTCATTTCTCATAAATATACGTCCCATGCATAGAGACAAAAATCATTCATATGGTTAACACCTGGTAACCGACATTCACAAGATGCATATAGAATATCCTCATCATTTCGGGAAAACTTCGGACATGATAAATTCGCCATCATTCCGGGAAAACTTCGGACATGATAAATTCGCCATCATTCCGGGAAAACATCGGACATGATAAATTCGCCATCATTCCGGGAAAACATCGGACATGATAAATTCGCCATCATTCCGGGAAAACATCGGACATGATAAATTCGCCATCATTTCGGGAAAACATCGGACATGATAAAAAGGGCACATTCGATTTCGATAATTCAACCATAGAATGTAGTTTTAAGTACTTGTGTCTATTACATCAAATATTTATAAAAGCAGCGCATGTATTCTCAGTCCCAAAAATATATATTGCAAAAGCATTTAAAAAGGGAGTAATGAAACTCACACTACTGTATTTTGTAGTAAAAATACATGTGACGAATCTGAACAATGCAGGGTTGGCCTCGGATTCACGAACCATAGGAGTAAATGATCGAAGAAAATGGGTGCGCGTGTGTTTTGAAGAGACCGAACAGCTGCAAATAAGACTGGACAGCAGCAGCCCAGTTTAAAAACCCAACAGAAGTTGCAGCCCAATAATATAACCCGATAAGAAAGATAGGCCCAACAGACGAATCACTAAGCCCAATCAATTTATGAGGCTGCGTTGTGGTTTGATCTTGGATTGTGACAAAGAAACAAGCAGCAACAAAGGAAATTCGTGGTCGATTCTTCGAACACAAAATCAACAGGATAACATCACGATAGTATTTATCATTATCATTCTACCTTTTTATGATCATAAACATCATCGCCCTAATCTCTTCATCATCTTTATCAATTGTAATCCTCGTTAACAAGCAAAAGTAAATAGAAAATAATATACACGCATCATCATCATATTATTCACGACTATCATCCATCATCATCATATCATAATCATAATTATAATTATAATCATAATCATAATCATAATTCTACACATCAGTTAATTATAATGGTTACCATCAATCTACAACCATCTTCATCCTCAACTCTAATAACATCGTATCTAACCTGTCATCTTTGTTATCACCAGAATGAAAACAAAAATTGATGCAGCAACAGAAGCACAAAACAGTGGCAATAATCTTAATATAAATGGCGGTTTGATGATTCAAAAAAAAAATGAAACAGAAAGATAGTATAGCAGCAGCAAGAAGGATAGCATAACAACAGCAAGAATAATCAATCATCTTGTTTTAAATCGATTAGTAGCTTCCAAATATTATGGGGTATCAGTCTGGTTTAATCACACCAAAAGGAGAAAAGAAAATATATCTGTACAGGGACGATCAAAAACAAATCAAAGAATGTGAATCGAGTAATGGGTGCCCAAAATCGATTGGAGCAGATCTTTTGGGTAGTGATTAATATACCTGTGAAGTAGCTTGATTCATAACAGCACCAAAAAGAGGAATTAATCGAAGAACAGCACCGTTACACGTATGTGAATTCAAAATCAAAAATCAGAATTTAAAGAGTTTTAGATCAAGAATTCTTCATGAAACCTGCTACAAATCACCATTAATATACTCCTGAGTTATCAATTGATCTTGAAACAACTTATAATTTTCGAATTTGAACAATTACGATTTATTTAACTTCATGATCCGAAGTTTGACCCTTTGAATTTGAGTTTGATTTGGCGAGTTAAAACCTTAGGATTTGATGAAACAACCACGATGTGATTTTGAACCCTTCTACATTTCTACTTCTCTTCAATTCGTCTTGAATCAATTCAAAGGTTAATTGGGTTTGAGTATATGAACAACAGATAGTCGATTGCATTTCTTTTTAATTTCTATTTCTTCTATTCCGTATAGCAGCAATCAAAGGATTTATAAGAGTAATTGAATGGTTGATGTAGTAATAAGATTTGATTGAAGTTTTTTTCTAGCGATGATTGAAGTCGATTGAGTCTCACGAGCTGAATAGAAGAGAAGAAAATAAATAAAGGGGATAATGATGTCTGATTCGATTTATATATATTTATTATCTATTATATATAATATATAATATATTAATAATAATATTAATTATAATTACATTAATAATAATAATAATATTGATAATGTTAATAATAATAATAATAATAATAATAATAATAATAAAAGTAAAATAATGATAATAATAATAAAAATGATAAAAAAAAGTTTTAATAAGCTTATATAACACATTTCGGGTCACCATTTATTTTAGAATCATATAATTTCAAATTTTATCTTGGTTAATATCAATCTGAACATCACACGAGTAATACATCATTTAACATTTTTTATATACTTTATATATATATATATATATATATATATATATATATATGTATGTATGTATGTATGTATGTATGTATATATGTATGTATGTATGTATGTATTTATAATAATATCATATTCTAAATTTTTATTTTACATTGTTAATTCTAACAACTAAATCATTTCATAATTTTTATTTAATATACATATAGATTCATTTTTTATAAGAATTTAATTATATCATATTTTATTTTACATTTTTAGTTTTAACGATTAAATCGTATATCAATATTTTCAGTTATTATATATACATATATTATATATATATATATATATATATATATATATATATATATATATATATATATATATATATATATACACACATATATACACATTCATTTACCATCACTTGGTCGTGAATCGTCGGCAGCAGTCGAAGGGTAATTACATATATGAAATAGTTCAAAATTTTTGAGACTCAACTTTACAGACTTTGCTTATCGTGTCGAAATCATACAAAGATTAAGTTTAAATTTGGTCGAAAATTGCCGGGTCGTCACAGTACCTACCCGTAAAATAAATTTCGTCCCGAAATTTGATCGAGGTCGTCATGGCTAACTAATAAAATGTTTTCATGACGAATATGAGTTGATAAATATAGTTTTATCACCGTTGAGGAATATGGATAAATAGTCTGATTATGCGAAGAATACGAATGAAGCTATCACAAAAAAAAATGAAATAGGTAAAGATAGGTTTGACTAACCGGTGACGTTGTCACAGTTGATTTCCAGAATTTAAGGAATTTAAAGAAAATCTTCGAAATCTAAAAGATGTGATTCTTCGGCGAGTAAGGAAATTAAGATCTCTATAATTAAATACGATGATCTACCTCGATTACTCTGTCTGATATTTTCATTATAAATTAAACTCTTCCGTTCCATTATTCTCACCATTCCTATACTTTCTTTCTTAGTTCATACATCCAAAAGATCGTAAAAATGCTTAATCCCATTCTAATCCTTGATATTTTCCTAATTATCATTTCTGTCATCCTTCTTTTCAATCTTCCACCAGAAAGATTTGGTTACTTCTACTATTACCTTGGGATGATACTATTCTTAATTCTACCGTGTCTTTATATTGCTATTCGTATTAATATCCACGGTTTGTAATCTTCGTGTTGTTATTGGGCTTTATGTTTTCTCTTATATTTTGGAGCTCTTTGCCTTTTTATTATCTTCTCAACCTCTAGTAGAATGAGTAATGGTTCAGAATTCGTAAGTATAGAGTTTCGAATGAACTTAATGTTCTAAACAAGAAAAAAACATAATAGCACGATTTGATTTGTCAAATTACCAGAATCACTGAGAATAGAACTATCAAGAATATATTTTCTTGATATGTTCAGAAGTTAAGTATAATGAAAGAGTTATGTAACATGGCACATGATGACGTTATGATCTGTGAATCATTACGTTCCATTTAGAAACTCAGCATGACTTACTGTAATATAATCACGTTGATCAAGTGTCATTATATTAAACTAACTCATGCTTCAGTTCCCAACACTACTTCAAAAACATTCATAATTTAAACTCGGAAGTTTACAGAATATAGAAACTAACAGTTTCTTATATGATGTAACACTGATAGCGCGAAGAGATAAATGATTTCAAATATGATTAGTTATGAAAATATCTTCAGAAATATCGAGGATATTTATAATGAAAGATATGATAATATCTTAGAATATTTAAGATCAGAGGACGATGAAGAATATTGTTCGCAAGGGTTTAGAGTAAGGAGCAAGATATTCGCTAAAGACTTTAGCAGGCATTGAATCATTTGGATTCTTTGAAGGCAAGTTTAGTCTTTGTGAAAGCATTTGGATTCTTTAAAGGCACTGAATCATTTGGATTCTTTGAAGACTTCAGCAGGCATTGTCCTTAATAAGTATACCACTTATTTAGTGTGAAAGCATCTAAGTGTATGATTACTATAGTCGGGTTGACATTGTGAATCATACACAAACATCTATTCCACCGCCGAGTCACTAGAATGACCAATTGTTACTGGTTAGCCTAGGATTTCTTGACCAAAATCTAAGTTTGGCATTCGTAATCCTCAAGCATCCCATAGTGATACCAAGGATCACCCTAGGCCTTAAGTAGCGTTGACGTTCAAGTAATTTCACGCTATCGTGAATGGCTATTGTAAATCTTATAATATAAGTAGTATAGTATACGTGTTAGTAATAGTATAAGTGTATAAGTGTTAAGTAGTATTAGTAATATAGTATAAGTAGTATTAGGGTTTATTAGTTAAGTAGTATTAATAGTTGGGGTTTTTTAATTAATTAATGATTAGGGTTTAAGCAGTAAATGTTTAATAGTATTAAAGTAGTACTAGGTTTAGGGTTTAGTAAAGTAATGATTAGGTAATGATTAGGGTTATATATAATAATTGTTTAGGGTTTAGTAAATTAGGGTTTAATAATTAGGGTTAGGTTAATTAGGGTTTTAATATTTAATATATATATATATATATATATATATATATATATATATATATATATATATATATATATATATATATATATATATATATATATATGTATCGTATATATGTATATATATATATAATTTTTTTATATATATAACCATGTATATATATATATATATGTATATCTATAGAAAATATTTATACATATATATATATATATATATATATATATATATATATATAATCGTATATGTATATATATATTAGGTATATATTTATTTGTTTCCTTTTTTAACTATTAACAAATCTTTATCAAATCTCTAGGGTTTTGAAGATCAAACAAAATTTCTCTTTTTTTTAAACCGTAGGGGCGTATGTATATGTATATATTTTATTTTATTTTTTTTACATGCACAATATAGATGTTAAGATCATGCATGAATAATTATGAATATAACATAAATTGAAAGATAGAATCTAAAAGTTTGGATATAGGGTTTTTACCTTGATGAATGATGTTGAAGATTAACAAGAAAAGATGAAGAAAACTGGAAGATGAAGATCAAAACACTTGAATATCGAAGAACACACTTGAAGATCTTGATGAACACGAAGAACGCGATGAAGATCCTTTGAAGATTACTTGAAGATCACTTGAAGATGATGGTGGTGTGGTGGTGGCTATTTTAGCCGAATTCCAAGAGAGAGAGGGAGAGGGTTTTGTGATTTTTGGGAGAGAATTGTAGAATGATTTGGTACATAGAATGCATTAGCTTAGGCTTCTATTTATAGGTGAGGTTAGAAAATTCTAGAACTAGGGTTTAGGTTAAAGGAACTTAGGGAACAAGTTAGGGTTTAGGGAGGAGTGATATGGGCCGATTTTTAGGAGGGCAAAAGGGTAATTTTACCCTTAAAATTTCGGCTAGGGTTTCATGAAAAGGGCTTGGAACTTTTTCGTTTTAACCCTTGTACTTTAGATTAGCTTAAATGGCTCATTAAAGGTTCTAATTTAATTGTTTAAAGGCTACAAGTTTTTGAGTATTATATTTTGTTCACGAAAGTTTATTAGCTCATTATTTTTATCTTTTATTAACTTGTCGTTTATTACACAAAGTTAATTATTATGTTCTATAATTCTTAACTCTTAACAATTATTGATTAAAGTTTAATCGTTAAGTTTAATTATATTGTTTGGGCATTTAATATTGGAAAAATATAGAATGGAAAAATGAGGGTCGTTATAGTACCTCCCCGTTATTAGAAACTTCGTCCCGAAGTTTTAGGTAGATCTCTCATTTGCATCAGCAGTTGAGAAGAGATGGAAGTATTTCCGTATAATTTGGTCTTTGCGTTCCCAGGTATATTCGGGGCCTCTACGCGAATTCCAATGGAGTTTAACAATAGAGTTTGATTTTCACGTTCCCTGGTACAATCGGGGCCCTTACGTTAATTTGAATGAGTGTTAACAATAAGTATATTGCTTTGTTTACACGTTTGATCTCATGATCCTTAACCTTAATAGGTCGTTTGCAAAGTGCATTAAATGTGGAGATTTTCCAAGGAATAACAAGAGTGTTGTTTGACTAGTTTTCCTTTAAAAGGAAAGATGATGCTATACCAGCATTAAATGTGTCGTTGAGCTCATGAAAGTCTTGAATGTTTATGCCACAATAGTAGGGCAGATAAAATAGAGTAGAGTACGTAAAGATTCCAGTTACGTAGTTTGATGTATGGCTGGTGTTTGTTAGAGATAGTACCAGCTTCAAGTTGCGAAAGGTAACCATAATACCTTTAGTTTTCAAAAGATGTCTAATAGACAAATGAGATGTTAGTTGAGGATCCATTGACCTCAGGATAATATGAGCGATTAAATGTAAGACATCGTTCAGTATACATGAGAACTTATCTTTAGAAATAGTTTCATAATGTAGCTTTAAGATTTATGATTTCAGTTTCATGTCGAATCATAGATTAAAACTTGACTAGAATAACATCTAGTTGCAAACCAAAAAGGGAGAAATGTTTAGGGTATCTTCATAAATGTTTAAGGTAACTCCTTCAGAGTAGGAAAAGTGTTTTCGCACCAATGGCGAGTTGGTTTATTATTTACTTACGAGTTTAAACGCGGATTCAAATAAATGTGAATCATTGTTTATAAGATATTGTTTCTATCATGAAGGAACCTTTGCTTCCTTGTTCAAATGATCGTAGTATTGATGTTTACGAGGGTGTTGTGGTTTAGCCGTGAAATACCGGAAGTAGAAACTTCTTAACAATTAGCATAGCAAGGAAGAGATGATGTACGTAAAGAGGTAAGTCTCGTTCTTGCACGGAGAATGAGAATAGAGGTGATCCAAACACATTGGAGAGCAATACGAAAAATAATAAGTCAAAGTAATTTTTGAAAAGTTGTGACGTTTGATGTGTCAATATAAACGAAGCGAAGCTATTAGTAAGACCTGAGTTATGTACAACACATATTATTTTACGTGAAATAATTTGAACAATACGAAAGAGAGTTGATTAAAAAAATGTTTAATTTGATAAAACAAAGGTAAATTGATAAAAATGCGAAAATGTTTATATAATTAGTGAAAGTAATTTTAGAGGAGGTGACGAAATGATGTTCATAGTAAAACTAGGGTTACTTAAAATTTGTAAAGTAATTTCGATTTAATCAAAGTGGAAATTTGTAGAAGCAAAAATATAATTTGATATGTACTAGTCAAAGTATGTAAAGTTAAATTTATGTATAAGATTTTATAAATCGCATAAGTGAAAAATCATTTTTATAAATTCCGAGATAGTTTGAAATTAAAGACTCGTGTAAGAAATCTTTGGAAAACGGGGTACTTGTATTAAAGAGTTTATTTGTTTGAGAAAAATTGATTGAAGATTTTAAAAATTCCGGAGGATAATTGTGTAATAATTGTTTCAAGGTAGTGAAAACAAATGAATTGACTTTTATCACGGCATGAGTTCTTGGACTCAAAATGTTAACATTAAAGTAAGAAGGAAGATAATGTGGTTATCATCAAATGAGTAAATCCCTCGGATTCAGAGTTAAGTATGAAAGAACTTCAAATAAGATTTGCAACTTTGAATCATTCGAGTGATAGTGAGAGTTCGAGAACTCGGCATGAATAATCTGGCAGTCACATAGACAAGTATAAATAAATGCTAAAGCAGTGACTTTCAACTATGTAATGATCGTTTGAATTCAGCCTTAGTTGGTCTGAGAGGAGGATACGTTAAAGTATGATGGAATCATTTCAATTGTTACAGTAGTTTTTCAGATGTGGTGAGTTTAGCTCAAGCCACAACTTGAGATAGTGTATTTCACCTTTGATTTTTGAGTTGACGATGATTGATTATTGTTTAAGTATAACACCATTACTTGCATGGTGCCAAGTAGTCTATTATAAGTAGATGTACGAGTACAGAAGTTTCTTGACTATGATAGTCAAAACGATACACGTATGGAGGTTCCATTCTTCAAAAGATTATGCATATGAGATATTTATCATCTCGATATAGAAAACGTAATATTGGACATGGTGTTTGTAATATCGACGTTTGAGGGTTCAAATGACATGGTTTTTTTTTTGTTTGTTTGAAAGTCATATGAAAATCTACACCGAAAGTGTAATAACAGAGAGGATTTGAATATAACAAGTGATGATTAAATATCAATGATCAGGAGATATCCATTTAGGATAAATGAATGTAAAATTTCAAGATTCGATTATTTACAACTTTTATGGCACAGGAAAGTTTGTTAAATGAGTATAAGATAGATATATAGTTTGATTAGAATGAGTTCTTCGTATCTACTAATATCAAGATGATCATTTTTCTCCTTTCATGCCCTTGCATTTGGTTTTTTTTTTGAACAGATAGCTTGAGAATTTTCTTTGATTCACTTTCTATTCCATACGTCATGATATTGGAATATTTCTATGAATTACCATAATATAATCTCGTTGGCCACCATCATTATATTTCACTATTTCATATTTCCATTCCAAGGTCACTCCATAAGGTCAGGATATGTGATCAATGATGATTCCTAATATAGTGTGTTAAGGATAGCAGTAATCTTAGCTGGATTGACAACATGTCAGTTTTAAGCCAAAACTTGCACTTGGAAAAGTTTGCGTAGAGTTGTTCTTTTTCTTAAGAGTTCAAGAATGAATTTGCAAATGTTGCTCATGTCCTTTCTCACTCTTGTCATCCATGAAAACAGTTACGAACTTGTCGAGTTATGGTTGGCTAGTTTTGCAGTCTTTATTTACTTGGTCAACTTTCATATCTTTGAAAGTTATGGAAGTTGTGAAAGTTATGAAATGGACGTGGTCAAACGAGAAAGTTATGAAACATCGTGGTAAGAGTTGGTGCGGTTGGACGAACCATGATTCTTCACTACATAAGGGTGTATAGAAGTTTGATAAATCTGATAGGTCGTAAGTTTGAAAAATTTCAAGCGAGATATAAACGAAACACTTTATTTTATTAAGAACGAGGCATTAAACAAGTCTTTTTATTACACGATTCGGAAATAGAAATAGTTTAAGGCATAGCCTTTACATAGATAGAAAATAGGAAAAATAAACTAGGAAATATTAAGATTGAAGTAGTCTTCATATTTCTTCTTCTCGTCCTCAATAAGCTTCATAAACTTCTCAACTTTCTCATTCTTCGCCTTTTGTTTCTCATGCAGGAACTCGAGATTATCATAAAGATTAGAAACACCATCGTTGATTACATGGTACTTGTAGTCCCTCATAGAAAGTTGATTATTCACGCGGTTTTCCTCCATCTTCAATCTAAGGTCAAGATCTTCTCTTAGGTAGGAGAGAGATTGCTTCCCCCATCGGGCATTTCTATCACTTTCATATTTCACCAACTTTATCTCTTTCTTTAGTTCAGCATTTTCCTCCATGAGCTTCTTGATCGCTAGATCTTTTTCCTTCATTTGAACATCGATCCTTGCAATATGGCGAATTAGGCCATCGGTAGTTTTTCGCAGATTCATGATCTCGTACTTAGCATTAACTTCATCGTAGGAAGGAGATCGGGATCTTTTCTTTGACGGGCTAGTTTCTTCAAGACGTTTCCTCTTGTCCTTATTTCTCGGGGTTGGATAGTATTCAGGAGAGCCATGTGAATTTAGAATAGTATTTGGGCTATAATTTGGTGAGGGAGGACCGCCAAAGCCATAAGGTGGGCTTTGGACTGGTCTTTCAGTGGAAGACCTTTCAGTATCTTTTTCGGTTGGCTCGAAAAGAGTCATTTTGTTCGCTTGATGAAAATTAGACATCCTAACATTAGGAAAGAGATTTCAATCAGTTTTAAGATAAGATTGTAAAGCATATGTTTTAAGATTACAAGGCAATCCTAATTGCTTTAAAGTCTAAGGCAGGAAAGGTTATAGTTTCCTAGATTGCTAAGGCACCCTAGCTAACAAGTAAGGCACACATAAAGATGCAATCCTGGTTTTATATAACAGCCTGGTTATGCTCTGATACCACTCTGTGACATCCTCCAGATAGGGTCTGGAAGAAAACGTCACTAATATCAAATAAACCAACATATTATAATACGAGAACAATTCTATATGATAAAAATAAACTTTATTGATAACGCAGCGGAAGAAAATAGAATGTCATTACAAGAATTTAAATTACAATGATGTAAATGTTTCAAATGCAAGAATAATAAATGCGATAGTTCTTGAGATCTTATGTCCAAATAGCATCACATAAGTAGAAGATAAGTAAGCTTGATCAATCAGCACCTGAGACAAACATGCTAAAGTGTCAACCAAAAAGGTTGAGTGAAATCATAGGTTTAACAAAAGTAGTTATCGTTGTTTTTAGACCACAAGATTTGTTTTCATAAGTAGATCACAAAGATCTTAAAAGTTGATCTCGCAGGGATCAAAAAGTTATGCCAATTCATGATATTTAGACTAACTGTTCAAAGCTTGCCCCAATGACAAGTTGTGTCTATACTTGTCAGTTTAATTTCATTATTAAGTAATACAAAGACTTAGTCAAATGTATCGGGGACGTTACTCCCGATAGGCCTACCCCCAATAATTAAGAATACATTTAACGAGAAATTAAAAATATCATTACAGGGACTTAGTCGGACATAGCCGGGTATAGCATAGTTTAACAGTTGGTACTTGTGTCTAAATTGTAAATAGTAAAAGTAGCATGTGTCTCACCCCAAGTAAGTTAAAATAAATTGCGCAATAGTAAAAGGGGTTATGAATTCACCTTAGTAAGCAGATGAGAGAGTTATTCCTTGGAAGAGAAAGATAAATGAGTTGGATGATCGTGAGTCGAATGTCAACCTAATGACATTAAGAATAGTTTAGATGTTTTGCCCGAGTTTAAGTTAAGTTTAAGTATGTATGTACTTAAGTATAGTTCATTTTGCTAAGTTTCTATTCTTAGTAAGTTTTCACTTTTAGTAGATCTCCATTTTTAGAAAGTTTCCATATTTAGAAAGTTGCCATGTTTAGATAGTTTCCATTTTTAGTAAGTTTCCTCTTTTAGTAAGTTTCCATATTTAGATAGTTTCCACGTTTAGAAAGTTTTCATTTATAGTAAGTTAGTGTTGAACACTAGTGAGTTGTCCTTAATAAGTCTACCACTTATTTAGTGTGAAAGCATCTAAGTGTATGATTACTATAGTCGGGTTAACATTGTGCATCATACCCAAACATCTATTCCACCGCCGAGTCACTAGAATGACCAATTGTTACCGGTTGGCCTAGGATTTCTTGACCAAAATCTAAGTTTGGCATTCGTAATCCACAAGCGTCCCATAGTGGTACCAAGGATCACCCTAGGCCTTAAGTAGCGTTGACGTTCAAGTAATTTCACGCTATCGTGAATGACTATTGTAAATCTTATAATATAAGTAGTATAGTATATGTGTTAGTAATAGTATAAGTGTATAAGTGTTAAGTAGTATTAGTAATATAGTATAAGTAGTATTAGGGTTTATTAGTTAAGTAGTATTAATAGTTGAGGTTTATTAATTAATTAATGATTAGGGTTTAAGTAATAAATGTTTAATAGTATTAAAGTAGTATTAGGTTTAGGGTTTAGTAAAGTAATGATTAGGGTTATATATAATAAATGTTTAGGGTTTAGTAAATTAGGGTTTAATAATTAGGGTTAGGTTAATTAGGGTTTTAATATTTAATATATATATATATATATATATATATATATATATATATATATATATATATATATATATATATATATATATATATATGTATGTATGTATCGTATATATGTATATATATATATATATAATTTTTTATATATATATAACTGTGTATATATATGTATATAGAATTATATATATATATATATAGAATCGTATATGTATATATATATTAGGTATATATTTATTTGTTTCCTTTTTTAACTATTAACAAATCTTTATCAAATCTCTAGGGTTTTGAAGATCAAACAAAATTTCTCTCTTTTTTTTTAAAACCGTAGGGGCGTATGTATATATATATATATATATATATATATATATATATATATATATATATATATATATATATATATATATATATATATATATATATATATATATATATATATTTACATGCACAATATAGATGTTAAGATCATGCATGAATAATTATGAATATAACATGAATTGAAAGATAGAATCTAAAAGTTTGGATCTAGGATTTTTACCTTGATGAATGATGTTGAAGATTAACAAGAAAAGATGAAGAAAACTGGAAGATGAAGATCAAAACATTTGAATATCGAAGAACACACTTGAAGATCTTGATGAACACGAAGAACGCGATGAAGATCCTTTGAAATTACTTGAAGATCACTTGAAGATGATGGTGGTGTGGTGGTGGCTATCTTGGCCGAATTCCAAGAGAGAGAGGGAGAGGGTTTTATGATTTTTGGGAGAGAATTGTAGAATGATTTGGTACATAGAATGCATTAGCTTAGGCCTCTATTTATAGGTGAGGTTAGAAAATTCTAGAACTAGGGTTTAGGTTAAAGGAACTTAGGGAACAAGTTAGGGTTTAGGGAGGAGTGATATGGGACGGTTTTTAGGAGGGCAAAAGGGTAATTTTACCCTTAAAATTTCGGCTAGGGTTTCATGGAAAGGGCTTGGAACTTTTTCGTTTTAACCCTTGTACTTTAGATTAGCTTAAATGGCTCATTAAAGGTTCTAATTTAATTGTTTAAAGGCTACAAGTTTTAGAGTATTATATTTTGTTCACGAAAGTTTATTAGCTCATTATTTTTATCTTTTATTAACTTGTCGTTTATTACACAAAGTTAATTATTATGTTCTATAATTCTTAACTCTGAACAATTATTGATTAAAGCTTAATCGTTAAGTTTAATTATATTGTTTGGGCATTTAATATTGGAAAAATATAGAATGGAAAAATGAGGGTCGTTATATTTAACACCCCCACCCAGAATGTTCACTAGACGGAAGAGCTAGTGGGCGTGGTGTTTAGTACTTCGAGGTTTATATATTTATTACAGACTGAAAGTTCTGTTTATTTTGGGGATATTTTGATGCGCATTATATGTTAAGGTCGGTTACCAAGCCAAGCAATGAAAGCAAAGTGAATGTTATATATCGAGAGAATAATTTTTATGATATTTTGTACACAAGATATGTGTACGGTTATGAATCATTATGAAAAATGATTTCGTACACGAGATATGTGTACTGTATTTAAAAGAAATCGCATGTACATTACAGGTGGGTATAGGATTCGGGCCCATTTGTACCACGCAACATTTAAATATTGTGGTCTATCAAAATTACTGAATTTTAATGTTTTATGATAAACTCGTGAACTCACCAACCTTTTGGTTGACACTTTTAAGCATGTTTATTCTCAAGTATGAAAGAAATCTTCCGCTGTGCATTTGCTCATTTTATAGATATTACTTGGAGTCGTTCATGGCATATTTAGATCAGTACCTCGCAATGGAACCAAATGTTGAAGACTTCGTCCAGATGGATTAGGACGGGTCGTTACACCGGAGAGTTAAACACAAAAAACCCTTAAATCCCCCTTCACTGTTGAAGTTAAGAATGGAGAAACCCTTATTTTAAGTCAAACTACACCATAATTAGTCAATTGCTAGTTGAATCACGGTAGAAACCAACTCTCCTCTTTAACCCGATCCATTTACTTTGTTTTTTCTTCTTATTTTTTTTTTTATAGGACTAAAGGTGCAAAAATCAAGCATTCTTAAAACAAATACATGTTTATTATGTTTGTTTTACACAAGTAACTAAGGTTATAGCTTGTCAATTCAACCTATGACATTTGTAATCTTAAGTAATAAAATATTGTGGTATGAGCAACGTAGAATATTACTTATGTAGGGAGAAATCTCAAGTAACAAATACATGTTTATTGTTTTTCTCGGTTCTAATTTTATGTCCTGGTATGCAAAACGCCAACCTACTGTCTTTCGTTCTAGCGCCGAATCCGAATATAGAGAAGTGGTAAATGTAGTCTCTGAATCTTGTTGGCTTCGTAATTTACTACTCGAGTTAAGGCGACCGTGATTTTTTGTGATAATGTCAGCGTGATCTGCCTTTCAGGAAATCCAGTTCAACACCAACGGACAAAGCATATCGAAATGGATATTCATTTTGTCCGAGAAAAGGTAGCTCACGGTCAAGTTCGAGTCATGCACGTGCGTACACGCTTTCAAATAGCTGATATATTCACCAAAGGCTTGTCTAGAGTTCTTTTTTAAGATTTTTGAGCTAGTCTGAACATTCGACCACCTGTTGTTCAGACTACGGGAGTGTATTAGTCAATAGATATACATGTCAAGTATATAATATGTATGTTTAGGTGATATTTTTGACTTTGTAAAAAGGATCCGTATATTGTGTATTTAAGATAGGATCATTGATTGGTTTGTTGCCTAAAGTAGTGGTAACAATATGCTCTATATATTGTCGATTGTGATCATGAATGAAACACACGGAAACAATTTCTTATATTAAGGACATTAACTTGAGTCGAACCGTACATTAAACAACTTGGAACAGTTGCTCCTAATTTCTAGGCTTCCTTCAAGAATTCTAATATTTCTTTCCTTCCATATAAAGTAGATAACAGGTGCAAATAGTAAACGGACAACCACCACTCGACTAACTTTGCGTTTAGTAACATGAACTACGCAATCAACTATACCCTTTAAATCATTAATACTCATGGGGATATGGATAAGAGAATTAGCTATATTCCAAACCTGAATCACATATGAACACGAAAAGTATAAATACTACTGGGAATCCGATCGAGAACTACATATTACACTTGTAGGGGCTTGATTATGCACAACCAACTCCCAAGAATGCAGTTTATCTTGCATTTATAGTTTCTCCTTCATAACGAGCCATAGAATGTATACGTGCCTTAAGATGATGAGTGCATTTCACACCAAAGCATACCAGACTACCTGCTGAGAACGATGTCTTATAGTTTCCCTAGTAGCCTTGACCAAAACACCATTTAAGTTGCCCTCTTCCCCCCTCTGCAATACCATCATCGTTATTATTACAAGGAGGTCTCACATTCATAATCTTAGGATATCTAGAAGTCTACGCATCAGGCCATAGTCAAGATGAAGTAGTAAAAGTCATTTTAGAAAACTCACCCTTTTACGGTCTTTGTTCGAAATAATGTTAGTCAAAGGCCCACGAAATTTTAATTACCAACTAGTATTAGTATTAGTATTTCTATAATTACCAACTAGGTGAATAATATGAGGACGTGTAGACTCACGAAATTTTAAAAGTTTTCTAAAACCCCAACTTGAACTAAAATAAATTCACATTCTATAGTATTCAAATTTAGCATTTTATATAATAATAATAATAATAATAATAATAATAATAATAATAATAATAATAATAATAATAATAATAATAATAATAATAATAATATAATAATAATAATAATAATAATAATAATAATACTAATAATAATAATAATAATAATAATAATAATAATAATAATAATAATAATAATAATTTTAAGGTATACCTAGGGATAATTAAAGCTAAAGTAAACGGATAAAAAAAAAAGAGAAATAGAAGTTGGAAAGTAGCATTCCAAGTAGTTGGGATTGACTCATTCCACCACCTTTCAAACCTTCATTTCCCGTTTCCTTTACGCCATGCCCAAATAACAAAACAAAAACATCACTATTACGTTACATTTACATTTACATTTGCATAATATAATATGTAAAATATAAAAACAATTATTATAATGTAGCCCTTGCCCCTTGCTAACATACTTGAAGTGGTCTAAAGTTATGTAATTATTTTATTTTACAACACTAATCTACCTGTTAACAATCTCACTAAAATCAGTGTTTAAAAATTACTGTATTAAATAAAATTAGAAAATAGTGTCGTTAATATGAATAAATTAACTGTACATAGCGGTAAGTTATTGATTTTTTAATGGTGGGTTACATAATTTTATAATTATTTTATGCGTAAGCCAGAAAAATTCATATATTATACAAAAACATCACCATAACATGTTGATTACAATTTTTTAATGTAGCTCTTAATAATAAATAAACATTACCATAACATGTTATATATAATTTTTTTTAGTAGTTCTTAGAAGTGTTATAACGTACTTAAAAATATTATGTATTATATGTAGAGTTTATCATTTTAATTTTATAATAGAACTATCTAATAAGTCTACTCTTGACTTCCACATAATTTAGTTTCCACCATCATCAATATTTCTATATTCTGCATCCAAACTAATACATAAATACCTACTACTTCTTCTGTTCTCCCCAGTCTCATCTTTTTTCATTTTGTTATCTTGATCATCATTCGTTTGTTCGAATTCGATGAATATGATCGTGTCGGGTTCGAGATGGATTATACTGATGGTGATGATGATGTGGATTACGAAGGAAACGGAAGGGAGATTTGTGGTAGAAAAAAGTAGTATAAGTGTTTTGTCACCAATTGATCTACGGTCCAAGCATGATGCAGCCATCGGTAACTTTGGTGAGCCTAATTACGGTGGTTCGATGGTGGGTTCGGTTGTTTATCCTCAAAAGCCCAACTCTGTTTTTGGTTGCAAACAGTTCGATGGAGATAAACCATTTAAATCAAAGTCTTCGTCTCGTCCTACTATTCTTCTTCTTGATCGGGGAGGTAATTCAATTTTGACTTTATGTTTTCTGAATGGTTGGATTACACGCATCATACATTACATTGCATTTGTTTTTAAAATTAGTTTTGTTATATCAAAGTTTAATATTATATACTCCGTATTATATATGAAGGTCAAACCAATAATAACATAACAATTTTTTATTATATGGCAAATATGAAAAAGTGAACGGGATCGCAGATACATATAACTACGTGTTTCGTTTGTTTGGATCAACTAATGATCAACATCTTTCATTTTGTTACTTCGTATAATTTCCATAATATTTAGTCATATGATAACTGAAAATATTTTAGTATACCCTGTAAACCATCCCAACATAAATAATTGGTCAAGTCCTTTTTACTTTTTCTTTTCTTTTGTACGACCATACTAGATTTCATATTAAAACCTCAATAGTAACATATCTTGAAGTGGTTAAGAAAAAAGTAAGAAATCGCACGATAATTCGATTAGACCGCATAAGTTTGATTAAAATTAATCTTTCTTCTCAAATAGATTGAACATGAATAACTATTATGTTGCAGTTATAGCCGAACCCACTATATAATCGATCTTAAAGATAGTAAGATTGTTTAAACAAGTGTTTCTACGTTAAAAAATTAAGCATGTTTCATCATAATTACTTTTTGATGGAACCATCCGGGAACCCCGCTTGGCACCCAAAAAGTGCGAAAATTGCCAAACTGTCGAAACTTGTTTACAAAAAGTTATGATGACGAGGGTCCAGTGGTGGGAGTTCCGGGACCCTCTGTCCCTTTTCTGATGAGTTCATAAAGATTAAGGGGAATTTGGGAAGTGGCAAGAAGAAAGGGGTCCCGGAAGTCCCAAATTCGGAAATACTGGTTCCATAAATTTTTTTCTTGACCATAAGAGTTTGAGAAAGAACTTGAGGATTATTACCATCCCGCCAAAATTTTCTTCATTTCTCTTTGAATAAGAAGATATAAATGCTTTTGAAAGGGTTTTTTTATTTGCTTATAAACTTAACAAATAAACACTCATTTACGTTTATTTACAAACATACTAAATAGTACCAACATCAATGTCGCCTTACCCACCAACCAGTGTCGTCTAGTATTGTTCATTAGTGTCCTATAATGGTAATTTGTCATTTTTTTTTCTAGGACGCTAACGTCCAACATGGCATCAACATTACGTCATTATCTATTTTCTTTAAGTTTACAGTAAAAACATTTTATGCAACAATGCACAGTCAGTTTATGTAGTTATAAAACAATTTCTAACGGCCTAACCAATAGGATACAAGAAAATAAACTCACCTATTTTAGAGTTATATAAATAAAGCCAACCCGTTTTTTTAACGGCAGTATCGACAACAATTGAATGAGATTTAATCACCTTCGCGATCATATGCCACTCACACACACATTAGGAGGAAATCCAAATCGCAACAACCCTGGAAGTACGGTTAACGGTGAGAAAACCCCTTCCGAGAAGCTAATTACTCGCAGTATCAATTAGATTCCGGCCCTTAAAATCGAACATGCATCTACTTGTTGAGGACAAACAGACAGACCCTTCGTATATCACTCAAAACAATGTCTAGGTTGTAAAGCCAACCCGTTACTTTTTGGGCTTTGGGAGGTCTACGCCCACCGGCCCGTTGATCTATTGAAATTTGCAACCTATTTGTCATGATGTATTTTTTTTTTATTTTTTTATTTTTGTTACAATATATTAAAAAACAAATTATCTACAGAATTTTATATATCAACTCGACGAATTTCAGCTTTTAATAATTCGAGAAACTCCTACATAAGTAAAGAACGTTCAATATTTTTATTATTTTCAAATTTTTAAAGGCATGCTCTGTCCGACTGTCCATTACAATAATCTGGAATATAATTAAATCGAGTATTTATCTAGTTTTTAAGTTAGGTTAACAAGAACATAATATAATAATAGGTTCTGATGTTTGACTTTTTGAGGATTAGTTAGAAGGTGTTTGACATGCTTGTAATATGGAATAACTAGTTCGGACCGGCCCGCGCGTTGCGGCGGGGGCTTTCGGGCTGCGTATTCATATTTAACGTAACGTTGTGTATTTATAGAGGGGAATACGACTCATGTGTTAAGTGCCGTTTTAGATGTCGTTGTGTTAAGCGTTTTTTAAAAAGTATCCGTTTCGAACGTAGTTAGTTTTGTTTTGTTCAATAAATTTTTTCGAGTGTAACGGCGCTGTCGGAAAAATTTAACTCGCGGCGAGCAGAAAGATACGGGCTGTCGTTGTGTTTAGCGTTTTTTTAAAAGTGTCCGTTTCAAACGTGGTTAGTTTCGTTTTGTTCATAAAATTATTTCGAGTCTGACACTGCCGTCGAAAAAATTTAACTCGTGGCGAGCGGGAAGATACGGGTTATCGTTGTGTTTAGTGTTTTTTTAAAAATTGTCCGTTTCACGTATAGTTAGTCCCGTTGGGTTCGTAAGGTTTTTCCGAATTGAACGGTGGTCTCGGAAAACTTTAACTCGCACCGAGCGAGAAGATAGGGCCCGTTATAAATTCCGGTGGAATTAGTTTATGTTATTTTAATAAAATTATATATTTACACTTTTAACCCCTGCAAAAGTGTAAACGTGAGGGGTCATTGTGTAAATATAGCCGAAGTTGAGGGACCGATTGTAATGTGAACGCAAACTCAAAACTAGAATCCGATATAACTGAAACTACACACATTCTCACCACATTTAGTGTATAAAGTACGTATTAATTATATCAAGTATCAAATCAAATCAAATAATCAATTATAACATAAGTTATGTGATGTAGTGTTTCGATATGATCCAAAGTTATTTGAAATTAAACAAATACGTTTTTATGTTTATGCTTACTCACATGGCATGGACAAATCGAATTATTTCATGTCCGATTCCAATAATTTCTCTTGCCACTTATAAATATGATGTTAGTGAAGTTTGAACTTAAACATCTTATGAATATATTATGGCCATAACCCTTTAGGCATTGCACAACAATCATTACTTTTGTACTTCACGTATTTCTAATCGCTGTTGATACAACTTTTTTGATTTATTTACATGACATAACATTTTACCTTGTATTGTAGAGTGCTACTTTGCTTTAAAAGCATGGAATGCACAACAGGCAGGTGCTGCAGCTGTAATAGTAGCGGACACCGTAGACGAGCCTCTCATAACGATGGACTCACCTGAGGCCAGTTCAACCGCCGACAGCTTCATCGAACAACTCACAATCCCATCAGCATTGATCCACAAAACTTTTGCTCAATCCATAAAAGACGCTTTACAAAAAGGTGACCAAGAAGTCCTACTAAAGCTCGACTGGTCTGAGTCCGTACCCCACCCAGACAAACGAGTCGAGTACGAGCTATGGACCAACAGCAACGATGAATGTGGGGTCCGTTGTGATGAACAAATGAATTTCATAAAGAACTTTAAAGGGCATGCACAAATACTTGAGAGAAATGGTTACACAATGTTCACACCACATTATATAACATGGTTCTGTCCTAGACCGTTTGTTTTGAGCGATCAGTGTCGGTCGCAGTGTATTAATCACGGACGCTATTGTGCACCGGATCCTGAACAGAATTTTGGAGAAGGGTATAATGGGAAAGATGTTGTGGTTGAAAATTTGAGGCAGCTTTGTGTTCATAAAGTTGCTAATGAGAGTAATAGGTCTTGGGTATGGTGGGATTATGTGACTGATTTTCATATTAGATGTTCTATGAAGAACAAAAAATATAGCAAAGAATGTGCTGAGGATGTCATCAAGTCACTTGGTATTATAATTAACTAAATATCATTCAATATATATATGAATATGGATTTTGCTAAGGAAAGCCCTCAGGATGTCGTTAACGTGCATGAATTCATTGTACAATTCTACAACCGCCATAAAAAAGTCAATCTCAGACTGTTATGTACAATATAATTATGCACGTTAATGACAGCCCTCACGGTTGTCGTCAACGTGCATAATAAGCATATTGTACATCGCACTTATGTGTTAAATTTAATTTGGTGGTTATAGAATTGTACAAATGTTTTAAGCATCTTAATGACAGCCCTAAGGCCAGTCGTTAGCAAAATCCAAATATATGTCTTGTTAAACTTGTTACGGCGTATAATCGTCTAGTGAATTACCAGGATTGCCTAGCGAAAAGATTCAAAAATGCATGGGCGACCCTGAAGCCGATGTTGAGAATGAAGTACTAAAGTTCGAGCAAGATTCTCAGGTTCTTTTATCTTTTGAAGTCACAAAATAGTCTATTCCAAGTATACCTGGCAAACAGGTCGGGTTGTTGGGTTGGTTTAATAGTCGTACGGGTTTGGGTTAAAATGGGTCATGGGTTGAACGGGTTGGATTTTTTAGACAGGTCGAATAGGTTGGGTCGGGTTGGGTTGGGTCGATTTGGGTTGAGACCCGTTTCTCAATGTTTCTTAAATTCGTAAAACCTCTAGATAACGATATTTTTTAAATCTCGTAAAGACCCATTAAGACACGTTAAACCTTATATATATTTTCTAGGCTTCTTCCGGATCTAAATTGGACCCATTTTTAACCTTTTTTATGGACCAAAATGGTTAAATAACTAACCCAATGGTATGGGTCTCAATTGCCGGGTATAATTCTAACAGAAGATGGATATATAAAGTATAAAACAATTAAGTTTTGTTCTTGTTTACAAGTAGATTGGACGAGGATCGCGTGGTGATGTAACCATCCTGCCAACATTAGTCATTAACGACGTTCAATTTCGAGGTAGTCCTTTTCACTAATTTATTCGTGCTCAAGGCCACTAGGGACATTTCGTCATTTTACAATATAACAATTATTTTTCATTTGTAGGCAAATTGGAAAGAACTGCGGTATTACGAGCTATATGTTCAGGATTTAAGGAGACAGCTGATCCTCCTATATGTTTAAGTGGAGGTATAACTTGTTAAAATATAATCAACACTTGTATAAAGATGTCATTTTCATACATTGTGCATTTTATGCAACAGATCTTGAGACGAACGAGTGCCTTGAAAGGAACGGTGGTTGCTGGATCGATTCACAAAACAGCATTAGTGCTTGCAAGGTAACAAAAAACAGAGGACTCTGTTTATTTCAAACCAATTCTTCCACTTATTACATAAGTTTTTTTTCTTCTTAGGACACATTTAGGGGAAGAGTATGTGAATGCCCTATGGTTAATGGTGTGCAATATCGAGGAGACGGGTACACATCTTGTGAAGGTATGCATACTTCTTCATCTTTCCACTCTTGTATAACTTTATGGCATATGTTTCATAGTTTAGGATCTATTAATCTAAATATTGATTGATTGGTTTAACTGATACAGCCGTTGGCGCTGGAAGATGTACAGTCAATAATGGAGGATGTTGGTCCGATATAAGGGACGGAACTAAGTTCTCAGCTTGCTCAGTAAGTTTAATTTCCTTAAATTAGCTGTTATGTAGTCTTGTCAAGAAATATATGGTTGGAATCTTCTCATTTGATTCGTATTTTGTTATGCAGGCAACTAATATAACCGGTTGTAGTTGTCCACAAGGTTTTCGCGGGGATGGGCGTACTTGTGAAGGTAAGAGACATGGTTCTCACCATCACTCGGACTTATGCTTGACGTTTTTATCATACCAGTTTTTTTAATTTTGCAGATATCGACGAGTGCAAGGAAGGATTAGCGTGTAAATGTGATGGGTGTTCATGTAAGGATACTTATGGGGGATATGAATGCAAATGCAAGGGAGACAAGTTATATATAGCTGATCAAGATACATGTATCGGTAAGATTGATTTGTTACTCTTTTCTATACTTGGAAAACGGGTCAGATTGGGTCGGTTTGTGCAAGGGGTCAAACCGGTTTTGGGTTGAATGGGTCAAACGGGTCAGACTTTTAGACGGTTCAAATAGGTCGGTGTTAAAACTGAAACGCGAAAAATGAAAACTAAACGTGATCTTTTAAACGGGTCAAATGGGTCAGATTTTTTTTCGGTTTGGTGTTTCAGATTTGAAGTATAGAAAACTGGAAATTCAAAGTAAATCGTGAAACTGAAAACTAAACTGGAACTGAAACGCGAAGATGAAACTGAAACATGAAACTGAAACCCAAAACTGAAAACTAATACCCGAAATTGAAAAACTAACGCGAAACTGAAATGAGAAACTGAAATTTGAAATTGAAACGCGAAATTGAATCACGAAACTGAAATGTGAAACTGAAAACTAAAATACGAAACTGAAAAATTAGATCGCGAAACTGAAAATCGAAAATTGCAACTAGATTGCTAAACTAAAAACTTGATCACGAAAACTGAAACGTTAGACCCATATAAAAGACCCGTTAGACCCTTCTCTATTTTTTTATTTTTTTTAGAACGGCAATTTTGGCATCGAATTCTCTCATTTGCCACTCACACACCCGTTAGGAAGAAACTCATCGCATCCATCGCACAAAGCGTACCCGGAATGCTTTAGGTTAACTGCTTGGCCCGCACAGAATGAAGGATACCATAGGCACAACCTTTGGAGAAAACTCCCCCCTCAGGATTTGAACCTGCACCTATTTTTTCAAGGATACAGGCCCAGAACCAACTGAGGCTTTTTACCACTCAACCAATAGTTCGGTGGTTAGACCCTTCTCTAGTTGTTGGACTTGATGAATTTTGACCCAACCGATCGATTCCTTTATATTTGTCTATGACCCAATGGGTTTTAGACAAACCCATTTGACCCATTTTTAGGACTTTGTACTTGCTTTGCCAAGTATACTCTTTTCCGACCCGTTTTAAAAGTAATTTTCGTTTGTTTTACTAAATTTTATCTGGATATATTGTGCAGAACGAAAGGCTTCAAAGTTCGCTTGGGTCGTTAGTTTGTTAGTACTGGGGGTAGTAGCGACTGTTGGTTTAGCCGGTTACATTTTCTATAGATACAGGCTAAGGGTACGTGCGTCTTTATTTATCGATGTTTTAACAACTGGTTCATAGTATGCACGATTTAATCGTTGTTTAATGTTACAGGCTTATATGGACTCCGAGATCATGGCAATTATGTCGCAGTACATGCCACTCGATAATCAGTCGAACCTAGTGGTTTCTCATGAAAACGAACCCCTAAATCGAACATCAACTGTATAGTCCTTTAAGGTATTTTATATCTTTGTCTCTTGTTTTTGGGTGTTACTTTAGTTAGATTCTATTACACTTACAGAGTTGTCACATGTAGCGATTGGTGACGAAAGAAAGACTGGATTACGGGAGCGATTTTCGGAGCCTGGATTACAGGATGATGCGTGTATAAAGTTAGTTAGTGAGATGTAAATGTTTTTGTTAAAAAGCTATACGACATTTCATGCATGTTTAAAAGCAGAAAATGGGGATGCATATGCCTCTCAAAACAGTTATACATAGCAAGTTATGATATTGGTTTGGTGACAATAGTCTTCTTGAAATCATTTGATCACGAAGTGCATCATGTACTATAAATAAATAATAGTTATAACTCTATAAAATCATGTACTCGTAAATGAAACATATAATGTGTTTTTTCTAAACAGCAAATCCACACATCTTTTTTTTTTTTTTTTTTGTCTAGGACTCGAACTTATAGCCTAAAGTTTGATGAGTTTCAATGATACTAGTCTTTGTATATGATGAATTTTATTACTTATTGTCAATTGTCATTGTCAAATCTAGTATTATGCAAGGGTGCTTTTATTTGTCACGTTTTCGATGATATTACAATAAGTAATTGGAATTCTAAATAATGTAAATTCCATCGAGTGATAAATTTCTAACACAATTATTTTTGAATCAAAAAATTAAGATTTTAGTATATATTGAATTATGTTGAACCCAACATAACCTATATTGTGTGATGACACAGACTTTGTTGAATCAAGCTTATAAGAAGTCAATCCTAGTCATAATTGGTTTGTTATTTTTATAAATATGGCTAATTAATGGCTAATATAAATAAAACTAGCCTATAATAAAGAGAAAATTATGTTGTTGATCTTTAACGTTTGTTAAATATTTTACATTTTGTCATTTATCTTTTGTTCCGTATTAGTATTAGTAGGTCACCGAAGTATCGTTTATTACATGGTTGGTCCCTCTCACTAACAATCGTTAGTATAATCCCATTAAGTCTTGACATGTACCTAGCACGTGAGGGTATTTTGGTATTTTACCAGCTCTTTTCCTTTTCTTTCCTTTCTTCTTCCCTTTTCAAACACCTACTTGCAAAACCCAAATCAATATTGACGTTCCTCTGTACAAAATATTAAAAAAAACATACATAATCGATAACTAAAACCATTTTTAACCGTGATCCGTAGTGATGGTGGCAAGAAGTCGGATGATGCAACTTTTAAAGAAAAAATGATTTTCTGACTGTGAGCTGACAATGCCATAGAGTGAAGGTAAATATTGATGATTGCTAAATTTGAGTGAGTGAAAAGGTTACAGGTAATGTGGATAAATATATATATGATTGCAAGTTTGGTGGAAAAAGATAAATTAATAATATAAATATATCCGTGTCAAATTTTGATTGGTTATATCATACTCAAACGCCATCCTCTCTTCTGTCACTTGATTGACTAACGCCGGCATAAGGTCAGCGGTGACGCCACGTTAGCGGCGTTTCCCCGCATCACCGATGCCTAGTCACTTCACCACTACCTCCTAACGTTGTGCTAGAAATGGTCTTAGACTCTTAGTGATTTAATTGATTGATTCAAACAAGAACCCTTACACAAAATGAAATCTTTTCCGTCCTAATTTACAATCAACACAACTAAATATTTTCATAATCAATTGTGCTTTGTTTTCGTTTTCTTCGATACGCCAATTTCGATACGTTTTCTTCAAATCTTTGTCACAATGGTGGGTTTCCGTACGTTTTCATTTTCTCAGATTTTCTCTCTTGTCTCCGTTTCTTTATCTAACTCATCTGCGGTGGTGGGTTTCAATACTGATGATGAAATCATCAATAATAGATTCTAAACATGTAGGTGATACAACATCACCAATAGCGATTTGTTCTTGTAATCATTAGGGCGTTGTAAATTTGAATTTACAAGTTTCTTGTTCTTATATGTAGCTAGTAATAGGGAACATGTTATTTTGATTACTTGTTAATAGATCCGATGGTAATTTTGTTACGGTGATGATTTTATTAAAACCAAAACGGTGAACCGAATAGCAGGTCCCCATTTTTTTAGCCGTTACGTTTTCTTAGCTACAACCCCTATATTTACTGCAAGTTCATGTTCTTAAATGCTACTTCCATGTGATGATTTTGTTAGTGTTTTAAATGGTAATTACAAATTAAGCAGTAGATTCAACCGGTAAAATGAGTTATCATTTTTATGGTGATTTGAATTGGTTAGTAAATAATTTTTGATCGGTAATTTAAACTTGAATAATATAGAATGAACAAAGTAGGTAGCTGATAGAGCAGTAGGTGATAATTTTGGTTTGTGAGTTTTGTTAAAAATGAAGATGAAGGTGAATGATGAATTGACGAACTATATTCATGTGCTAGGCACATGACATTACTTAACCGTATTTTACTGACAGTTGTTAATACGAAGGACAAATCACGTAATAAATGATCTTCTCTAGTTCAGAACCTTTCTTTCAAAGTCTCCCCCGATTCTACTCTTGGCAGGCCATGGTGCAGATAAAAACTTGTTGGTTTTCAATGACCAACCAAGTTGAAAAGAAAGATAAATGGCAACTATGAAATATGGAACAAATATTATGGATTAACCGCGGTTTTTTCTGAAATAAATAATCAATCATTCCATTAAATAAAACACATCCGTTTTGATCTTACATGACTAAGAAGAAAGAAAATATATCTAATTTTCACTCTACGAACATGATGATTTTCAAGTTCAATCTAACTCATAACCGGGTTATGACCGAGATTTGTTGATCGCGATCAATTCATGATCAGGTTTTCTTAGTCATCACAAATTGCAAAACGGAAAAGTTTCTTGATCTATATTTTGCGGTAACTATGATTTGTTGGTCATGACTAGATCATGGTCGAGATTTCGTGATCGCTAGACATTGTTTAAAAATCACAAAATAAATCTAATTTTGAAAAATAACAAGTAAATAAAGAAAAAGGCATTTATACTACTCGATGGTTTTTGCGAGAAAAAGTCAATAAAAAAGAGAGATCTTTAAAAGGCAAAATAAACTTTTTTAGAAATATTCCCAAAGCCATCCTCAAAGTTTACAAGAAATTATGAAGAATTATTACCTATATTGTCGGCAGCATTACTATATTGGTAAAAGAAACTTACCTTTAATTTAATTTGATATTTGATACTCGCTATGATATATAGAAATGAAAATGGATCATAAGATTGGATTATGTAATATTCATATTCATTATTATTTAGTTTATTCATATCTATATTCATTTAATTTTAATTCATCTATCTACATTCATATTCGATAAATTATTCGGGTTACTAGATATCAATTTGATAATTCACCGTTACATATTTTTTCAACTCAATAGAATCAAAATTGGTAGCTTGTTATAAAAATAAGTAGTTCGTATATAACTTACATGTTCTAAATCACCTAACTGAGTAGTATGTTGTAACTTTTGTGTGTATATACAAATGTACAATATGATGGCAAGAAATACATCATACATATTAGAATATAGTCATCTCTAGGGGTGTGTTGATCGAAATATCAGTTAAATATCTATGAAAATATTCCGCCTTTAATAATAGAAAAATATTAAAAATTTAATATCATACCAAAGTGAAAGAAAAATATATATATTTAATGGAATACTATGTATAACTGATAGTAATTCTGATGATAAATTTATATGTTAAATGTATATGTATTTAAGTATTTTAGGTGAAATCGGGTTCATTCATTAAGATCATTCATATCCGCTTTAAGCGGATCGAATTATATTGATATTTATCAGATCGGATGTTAGTTGTCATCCCTAATGCTATATGATATGTTATGTTTATGTTAGTGTTATGTTCTTTTATTAAAGTCTTATATTTATTTATGATAATCAAAAAATCAAACATTATATTTCAAAATCTTCTTAATAAGACAATGTATACTAGAAAGAATATATTCAAAAGTAGTGTCAACCATGTTAGAAGGGCTATTTCTAAATTAAAAAGAAACATAAAATGCTTTAGGTTTTCTCCCTCAAAAAATAAATTAAAATTGATATGAAGATCTAATTGTATTAAAGTTGACTCTACATCGTCTGATCGAAAGATCCTACAATCTTTTGAAACATTTGTCGACCTAGACCCTATTGTACAAAATAAACACATTTGACAAAATACACCGTCCAAAATTGCACAAAATGTTACAAACCTATTACAACCGATTATAATCGGCATACACCTATTGAACAAACAATGAATGCCAAAATAACCGAGGTCTCCAAGTTCCTAACCTCATCAAAACCGACATCCAACTACAACTAATACCCGAAAACAACAACCAACTTAATCCACGTCCACTAATCCACACTTTGGACTAATAGTCACCCAACCTACACCCAAGTAAAAACCAGAAAACCACTGCAGTCCTAACATTGACATAAGACAATATGAGGAAGATTAGTCGGAAAAATTGTTTACCGCACTAAAAACACGAACAAATGAATGCCAAAACGAACTAAAATGCCTTAGTTGTACAATGCATATCATATGGATAACAAAATTCTTCTTTATATCACTTCAAATTTGGTGTCAAACATATAGCATTAAAAAAATAAGAAATAAAAAATTACATCTTAAAAAATATAACATAAATAAAAAATATAACATAAATCTAAAATATTAATACAACAAGTCAACATTAACCTAGTTTCAAAATTGTTATTCTTCAAATACATCAAGTAAAACAACACTTGATACATATACATATTGTATTGATGAAAAGTTGTTTATATTTATTTACCCTAACTATCTCATGATTAAGACTTATGAGTAATACCAATAGTAATAAGTTAACGATTAAAGTTGTCCTGGCCACCTCCTAAAATGTCAATTCTAATTAATTCCACAAACTTTCACCTTTATATGGTCCTAAAAAGGTTAAAGGTCATGTTTTAGATTCTAAGTTCTAACAACACAATTATAGTTGCATGGAAGGTTCTAATGTTTTTCGGTTTTTCACGTATATGCCAAGTCTCATTACATATATACGATATAGGATTGTCATATATAAGCAGAAGGATATTATCATTAGATTGACGCTTGACGTTAAAAAAACACAAAATGCCAAATTTGTTAAGTTGTACAGCAGGCTATACTTTCTCCCCCTAATTGAACATTGACTCGTTAATACTAATAGTCTAGTTTATTTATGTGTGTGTATCAAGATTAGCATTCAAAATTACAGCTAAGTTAACTTAACGTATTACTCAAGTACAATGTGTGTGTATGATTGATCAAAAGTGTATACCGTACACCTTTTGGGATGAAATATATATCATGGTGTATACTATTAAATTTAATGATACGTTTATTAATTAATGATATATATTGCAATTAAGTGATGTGTGGTTTTCGAGTTAGTTGATATTGAATAACATGGTTAACTTAAAGGATGTTTCTTGTTAAATGGTCATATGTTTTTCGAGTTTTTTAATGGTTAAATTGTAATCTTTAACTTACAATTTTTATATAACAAAGAGTAACAATGAAGTTTCGTCATAACCATCGAAAAATCCAATCATCTTTTGACAGTGCCTTATCGTTAAAATACGGCCAAATGACTAAAGTATATAACCATACATATATATTCATGTATAAAAGGTTGTGTTCATTATTTAAATATGTTTACACGATATAGCTACAAAAGTTAGTGTACTACTTGTATTTATCAAGGTTGAAAAGTTCGCTATTTGGGGGTAATCGATCCGGGCTTTTAAATAATACAGTATATTACAAAATTTTGTGTATAAATACAGATAAAAAATCATAAACATAAAATTTAATATAATTATCTAAAATCGTTCATTTTGCTCAATAACTCGGGGATTCTAGTTTGAATTCATGTTAAAATGTTAATTTTTTTTTTTTTTTTTTTTTTTTTTTAACTTCAACCAACTTTGATCAACAAATACAATATTAACTCATTAATCAACGTTGACTAATTAATTAAACCGATTTTGTACCTCTGAAGCTTGGCTTGAGTGGTATTGGGTGGGATTCAATTTGAGGTACTAACAACCCAGGTTCAATTCTCAATCCAAGCAGGGAGTTTCCAACCTTTGATGGTACTGACAACATCAATGCGATTTGGGAAGGTGTCTGGAGGGTTTTCCCAACCTTTGATGGTACTGCTAACATCATCGCGAATTGGGTTTCCTCCTAACGCGTGTGTGAGTGACAAATGAGATCATTCGATGTCGATATTACCGTTAAAAAAATTAAATGGATTCTGTAAAAACAAAACAGACTGTTCTTAAAAAGGAGTAATCGGGGATTAATTCAGAGTAATCGGGGTATTTTACAAAAGTGCTATTTATTTTATTTTTTCGGGGAATTCAGAAATATTTTTTATAGGGACAAATATATACTAAAAATGTTTGAATTGCACAAATATGTTGAATAACGTTAAAACGTTAAAAAAGCGTAATAAACTACATAAGATAAAATTGAATAATACTCCCTCTATTCCATATTAAGAATCCAGTATCTTACATTTTGAGATATCTCAAAATTAATAGTCCACTTTTATAAATAGAAAAGAATAATAAGCTTTAGTTCTATTATGCCTTTAATGTACGTGGATATGATTAAAAGAGAAAGAAAATATAAGTGTAAAACTAGAAAGTAAACAGAAAGTACAATACTTTTATGACCATTTTTTTAAACTGTGTGTTTTTACTTGTGGATTATTAATATGGGATGGAGGGTGTAACATAAAAGATAGTAAAACATAGAAAGAATAAATTATACATTATTAAATAAAACTGAGAAAAAATGTCTTCCTTGAACTTGTGACCATAAAGTTAAAATAGAAAGAGTTAGCAACTAAAATTGCAAGAAACAACAGTTAGTTATCTAATTATTATATTTCTTATTTCTTATATTAATATATAGGAGTTAGGAGTCACTAACAGGGGGTCCGAACATGATATCAGAACTCACTCATTCGATTATTTTTTTGGTCGAACTATTACATTTTACAGCCCCTCGGAAGGAAAAACCCTCACTCGAATCCATACGAGCATCGCGTGTGATAAAACCCCCTCCAGTGAGGTTCAAACGCAAGGCGTCCGCAACCTCCGGGGCTCATGGAATGGACAGGGTAACAACAAAGGAAATTGCAGTGAGTGGGAGTCGAACCTCTGACCTCCCAAAAGAGAAGTCAGGTCATTACCACTTCGGAAACACCTTGTTGTTAAGTAATATAATAATTACATTTATAAAATTTCAATGGCGAACATCTCCATTTAGCTAAGTGGTTACCTCCTTTTGGGTGTACGAGAGGTCTCGAGTTCGAGTCTCACTTAGGGATTTCATAATGCATTTTCTTTTGTAGTTGGTTATTGAGTCAGCTGAGGGTTTCATGTAAATGGTGGATTTTGCCCATATCTAGCAAGATTTTCTCGGGGGTTTTTCATTGGTGTTATATCCTGAGGTTTCCTCTTAACGAGTGTAAGAAATGTGCATGACATGTGATTTTCTAGATATGATCAAGTGGATGGCTAATGGCGCCGTCAGTGATCTTAATACCATCGTTCAAGAAAAAACAAAATTTCAGTATCGGGGGCTGGTGACCCCGCTCGCAAACAGTAGATCCACCGTTGCACGTATTTGAATAACTACTCATAGTTAGCAAAGAGCTAAAGTCAAAAATGAATATCACACAAGATAAATAAACCAAAAATTTCAATCGGAGACAATTCTACTTCTAACATGTAATCAAGAAAAGGAAAAAAGACGAATGTTGTCAAATATTTCGCAAATCTTGATGTCGTTGTTGCTGAAATTAGTGTCATTCCGAAGTCTCCAAATCCACCATAAAGTAGTTGAAACAATGCATTGTAGCCAAATCTTGCTAGAGGGAGCAGCCGACCCAAGAATCCAATCACTTGAATATATGCGTAACAACGACATCAAGATTTGCGATCGAGAAGAAGCTTCCAAATAAAAACTTTACGTTAATCGGAATCTGTTTGAGCCATGTGGTGATACGGTAGGAACTTGTCAAAAAAAAAATAATAATAATAAAAAAAAAATAGAAAAACCATCTAGATGAGATCTGGTGAAATGAATAGAGAAGCATCCATCGGAGTCTAGTGACAAAAACCAACAATCTGGCGATCGAAAAACATTAGCTAAATCATCTCAAAGTGAACCAAAATCGGTTGAAGCAAGAGGATTTCAAACCCATTCCCAATTCCAACTTGAGTCATTAAAGGTCATCACTGATAATGCAATCCGGATTAGAGTCTAGATGTGATGACCAGGAAATTTCTGACCAAATTTAAACTTTATCTTTAAATAATTTAATATTTACGACACGATAAGCAAAGTCTGTAATGTTGAGTCTCAAAGTTTCGGAACTATATTCATGTAATCAATTATTCTTTGACTGTTCTCGAAGATTCACGAACAATATATATATATATATATATATATATATATATATATATATATATATATATATATATATATATATAACTTAATGTGCATATATATATATATATATATATATATATATATATATATATATATATATATATATATATATATATATATATATATATATATATATATATGATTTCAAGTTATTTAGTAAACGATATTAATATTCGATTATTGATTCGATTAATATTTAGATAAGTTAACTAAAACGTTTAAGATGAACCAGTAAAATACTAATTTGCTACAGTATTTTCGAATTGCTACAGTACCCGAAAAGCTACAGTGTTTTCGAAAATCACTATTTGCTACAGCAAAAAAACTTTGCTACAGTAAAACTCTATTTCAAAATGAAAATGTATATATTATATATATATATATATATATATATATATATATATATATATATATATTAACAAATAGTGAGACGATGATTTATAGAAGTAAATGACCAAAACACTCGAAAGTTTAAGATATACTTTGAGTGGTATAGTTTATGGATAACTTAAGGCTATATTTTGACAAAGGTACGTGACACGAAACGTAAAATGAAAGTTTTCTAAATGTACGAAAGAACGTTCGAAAAACCGGAACCGGGACATAAGTCGAGTAACGACGTACGACTTATCGGAACAAAAATTACAAGTTATCTAGGTACGAGAATATAATATAATATATAATTAATTAATATAAATTATATATATTATATATTAATATAAAAATACGTCGACAAACTAAAAACCAAACAAGTGTGAGCTGGATCCTCGAGCCATGCGATCGCATGGCCAAGGAGGCTAAACCCCATGCGATCGCATGGGGTACTTTTTCATCTGAGGTCCTATAAATTCAAACGATTTCAGTACCGTTTTCCTCACATTATTCTTAATATTACTCCGTAAGTATTTATTTATATTATTTATATTATTATTATTATTATTATTATTATTATTATTATTATTATTATTATTATTATTATTATTATTATTATTATTAAGATTAATATTACTATTAATCTTATTATTATTAGTATTATACATAAAATACTACGACGAGGTCATGAGCGTGTCACTTTCAAAATAGGTTTCGAGCGGGATAGAGCTAAGGAAATTATGGGTTATAATTATGGAGGTTATGGGTAACATTCGCAAGTCAAACCTAGTGTTTATCATCTCCGTTACGTCTACATACTTTCCTACAATATTGAATCTCAATATTGATACGTAAGCACTCATATTTTATATTTTATATATTAATTGTGTATCCATGTCTAGTGCTCGAGTATATATATTTATACATGCTTGTATACTAAATTTCGTCGTTAAAAAGTTATGATGAATCATGAAGTAAATACATATATTACTAATAAAAGGTATATGATATGCATGTTTTCGGAAAGCTGGCGAAAAATCAATAACTTTTCATTTAGATATCGAATAGTTTCAATAAACGGATTAAAAGATATGATCAACTGAATTATGATTGACGTTAATTGAAATTGCTTTTGAATCTGCAATTAAGATTTAAACAAATGGTTTAAGAGATTGATAAAATGGATTTTTAAATATTACTAGCCGAGTAAATGAATTCTTAAATAAGGCATGTCTCGTTTGTTGAACAATCGTCAAAATTGACTGTTTTATCATGTTTTTTTTAAAGCTTCATAAAAACTATAGTTTAATTTTACAAGAATTGGGAAACTATATGAAATGTTAAAATGGTTCGATTGCCATGATCATTCAACTATTGTATTGAATCAGATTGACTTTTTGAAACAACTTTGGATAACTTTTGTATGTCGATCTCGAACATTAGGATGGTGATACACTATGACCTGACCTAGCTTGATAGACATTTATTGACCAACATATGTTCTCTAGGTTGAGATCTACGGTTATTTGGTAATCCGAGTTTCAGTCACATTTTGGTGAACGACTTTATATGCTGCTAAGGTGAGTTTCATTTGCTCCCTTTTTAATTGCTTTTGCAATCTATATTTTTGGGCTGAGAATACATGCACTTTATTTTAAACGCAATGGATACAAGTACAAACTAAATTATACGCTGAGTTTAAACCGAAAATCCCTTAGCTTTGGTAACTAGTAACTGTCAGTACAAAGGATAGGGACTGGTGGGCGCGAATAACAGTATATGGATCCATAGGGCTTGACATCCCCGTCCGAGCTAGAGCGCTAGCCTTTTAACGGACGTGTGTTATTTGAGTTTAGGACACGTTGGTTTGCGTGTATTAAAACGAATGGGGTATTTATCATTATAACGTTAAAGTCTAGTTACCAGGGTGCTCTGTTATGTAGAATCTATTGATAAACATTTCTGGATGAAACAACTGAAATCTTGTGATCCACTTTTATATACAGATTATGCGAAACACTAAAACTATGAACTCACCAACCTTTGTGTTGACACTTGTTAGCATGTTTATTCTCAGGTTCCTAGAAGTCTTCCGCTGTTTGCTTATATGTTAGACAAGCTATGTGCATGGAGTCTTACATGACATATTTATCAAGGAAACGTTGCATTCACCAAATCATCACCATGTATCTTATTTTGACTGCATTGTCAATGGAAGTACTATTGTAAACTATTATTTACGGTGATTGTCTATATGTAGAAATCATCTGATGTCGAAAACCTTTGATTTAAATATTCATTTATGGTGTGCCTTTTCAAAAGAATGCAATGTTTACAAAACGTATCATATAGAGGTCAAATACCTCGCAATGAAATCGATGAATGACGTGTTCGTCCATATGGATTTGGAGCGATCGTCACACTAGACGAAAAGGTCACGCATAAGTCGAAGCTTGGGGTACATTTCCGAGCCAAACGACTTTCTAAAAGTTGATAGTAGTGTCATTGCCAACCTTGGGGTACATATGGAAACTTTTTAAAATTTTGATTTTGGCCATTGTACATTTGTAATTTGACCATTATTTATTTATCTATTTATATCTAAGTACAAAATGCATTCTTACACTCTTCTAAGATCACAGATAATAATGATTCTGACGTGGAATGAAAGCAAGGTTTTTTTAAGAATGACTTTGAGGTGGGCAGGTGGCAAAATTGAGCCTTGGGGGTGTAATGAAGAATGTTGTTTGAGAAGTTTGTGAGTGTTGTGATAAAATATAATTGGAAGTTGGGTTAAAAAGTAGGAAAAAAATAAAAATAATATAAAAAAAAAACAACACATTGGTGAGTTCATCCGTTTCTCTTTAACATACGCTTTTTTTTTAATCATAACCGTCCCACTACAGATGTTTGTGAAGCGTTTCTTATGTCACGTAGACGTTGATAGAGAAAGAAACGCTACATTATGTCTAAACAAGAAATGCCACGTAAAATCAAAGTTTGAAGTAGTGATATGGTTGTCTAAAATCATACATAAATTTGTTCAATTTTACAATTTTTACAATTTTCCGATATCTTTCTTCATCATCACCAATCATATTGTTAAACGTGTTCATAATATTATGTATGTTTTTTATTTTATTTTTAGTAGTCAAACAATGTAAAAAAAGTTTCAAAGTGATTTCTTATCATTGCATTATTTGTCTTTTCCCTGCTTTTTTCTCTCTTTTTAAGTTAATTAATGTACATGAAAATGGTCACAAGATATCTCATCTAACTCGTTTTCTCTGGCTAAATAAAACATGAAAAATCTCATTCAATTACTCGTTTACCCGGTGCTAGATCATTTATGTGAAAAAAAAAAAAAAAAAATGTAAAAAAGTTGTGTCCATAGCATTTCTCCTTTTCAATTTACAAACAAATTTATAAACAATATGTGTACCAATCATTCGATGAGACATAAGCAAACAAGAAAGAGATGGAAGAAACTAATTTAATTAGAACTCCAACCATGATGCACTTCCTCCTCAGGATACACCGCCACATCAGCTTTCTCTCTCCATTTATTTTTCACTTCCTCCCCATCACACGCCACTACCAACCATGACATGCTTCCTCCCCATCACATACCCCACAAAATTAATTAAATATGTAATGTACAAGTTATTTATGGTAATGTACAAATAAATAATGCTGAGAAATAAAGAAAGAGAAAACACTTCCGTGCTGCAACATGTCATGAGGAAGAAGGAAAGGAGGGCGGAGGAGTGAGGGCGGATGAGGGAGGAGTGAGGGCACACCAATATCAATGGAGTCCTCGAGAGGGCGGGTGAGGAAGGAGTGAGGGTGGAGCCCGTTGAGAGTGGTCTTAGTGCATATATCAAGATTACATTATTTTCCATACTTTTATTTGTAATTTAATTTATTTTTTACTCGGGGTTACTAGAAATTGCACTCACAAATACGTTACAAACAAAACATAATCAAAATTAGAGATAACAATAACAAATGATTATCAAGGTAAATAGATAAATGACTATTAAACAATTGTTCCCGCAACTCAGAGAGTGGATATTTGAGTGGATATTTTTTTAAAACTACGGTATTAAAATAACTAACGGGTTCGTTACGCACCCACCCACCCGTAATATCCGGAAAGTCACGGCCTCACAGGTCATGCTCACTTCCTATACTTGTTAGGAGGAAACGTCGAGATATTGCACCCAAAAAAAACCTCCTAGGAAACTTTGCTAGATATGAGCAAAACCCACCATAACAAATTGCATAATGAAATTCTCAAGTGAGATTCAAATTAACTTGAGACCACCCAAATACTTGTTAACCACTCAGCTAATATTTAGATGTAATTGGTATAACCAGGTTATCTTCTAACCACTTATGATCATTTTTCTGACCGTTTCAAAGTTTTAAATGTGTTATTAGTAAGATATAAACATGAAACAACTTTTAAAGATATCATAACACTAATAACTAGACTATCTATGCTTATGAAGAAGACTAGTTATTACAGTAGAAAGTACTATAAATAAAAAACCGCAACCTATTTGTAACTTAAACTACTTGCTGTGTCACGAATTGTCTAATTAGTTAAAACAGCCCTTCCCGTATGTATATATCATGCATGCCTTTAAGTGAACCGTTAGAAACAGGTAAAGTTGACTGTAGGGCCACTGAAATGTACTGATTCAAATATAATGTCGTACACTTCATCTATATAACATAACAAATATTTGGAAAACCTCTTGGTCATGTTTTCCATAAAACAAAACATACTTTACTACTTTTTTCAAGTCTAAAAAATTCAATCCAATAAGACACTAAATTAAATAAAGATATTTTATTCATTAAAAGACAACAAGCATCAATCTTACTCAATATATTTCACATATATAATATATATAGTAAGATATATACATCATCTGTTTATGTCAAACAGACTCTTTTAATTTGAGATCATGGGCCATCATTGCTGCAGTAAACAGAAAGTTAAGAGGGGTTTATGGTCTCCTGAAGAAGATGAAAAACTCATCAAACACATCACTAATCATGGCCATGGCTGCTGGAGTTCTGTCCCTAAACTTGCAGGTTAGATTAATCATAGATTATAATCATGCAGTTTAATTGTATAGCTATTGTGGTTTTATGGTTTATGGTTTCATAGCGTGATTAAATTTTCAGGGCTGCAACGATGCGGTAAGAGTTGTCGATTGAGGTGGATAAACTACTTGAGGCCCGATCTGAGGCGGGGTTCGTTTACCGAGCAAGAAGAGAGGACGATAATCGACGTTCATAGGATACTGGGGAACCGATGGGCTCAAATATCGAAACATCTGCCAGGTCGAACTGATAATGAGGTCAAGAACTTTTGGAATTCATGCATTAAGAAGAAACTTATTTCTCAGGGTTTGGATCCTAACACTCATAACCTTCTTTCGCCACATCAGATCCCGATTCTCAATGCTAATAATAGTAAAAATATCGATCCTACAAAGCCAGTTTTTTCCATTATAAACAACACCTCATCTCAAAATAAAGATGCTAAAAAGGTCCAAACTTTTCGCCCTCATTTGTCCACGAATGCTAGTGATCATGTAATGAGTCATAATTTGTACGAAAGTTCGCTAACACACCAAAGTTCAAACCTTAATTATCAAGATACTTACAATCTTGGTTTGGAGAATGGTGTTAATAGGCATCAATCTACAATGAGGTTCTCAAGTCAACCTTTGGTTGAAGGTACTAAAATGCCCATCTCATTGCCACTATCTTCTTCTTCTATGAATCCACTTGATTTTGGGACTGTGCAACCTTGGGCTGTGAACAGTAACCTTGGAGTGGCTTTTGAACACACAAGAAGAACAGAAGAGTACCAACCAATGTTGCAGCCAATGGGGTGCAGTGATCAAGGGGTGGTGGCTCAAGAGTTTGTGAACAAGGGTTTGGAGTTAAGGGGTGGTGGTGAGGTCCAGGGTCAGACCAACATGGATATGGGTTCATTTGATGGGTGTAACATTGACTTGGAGTTCATGGAAGCTGCACTCATACCTTGTGGAATGTATTCTAATGTGGGATCTTTGGATCAACTTGCATGGGACTGAAACTAACTTAAAATGGTTTTAATTTTTAGAGTCTAAAAATATAGTCTTTAAATTTCTTGATTTTATACTTTGTTTGATATACTGCTACATTGATAAAGATTTTAGTCATGTCATTTTACCACTAATGTACAACAGTATCAGACACTACAACAGATTAGTTCATTGTAACAATTTTATTTTTATATATACACTTAAATAAAGTGTAAAAGTTGTATATATGTAAGTGAAAAGATGTGTTTTAATAAAATTTAGTGTGTTTGGAGCAAACTCCACATAAGTTTAGACCATAGATATTGGTGACGCTGACGTGGAGTAATGGGAGGGGGAGGAATTATTTTGATGAATGAGTATGATGTGATAAAGTTATTGAAAAGAGGGGTTGTAGTGGAGAAGGTTGTGGGTTACATGACAAACACGATTGATAGTAAAACGGATAAATAAATCATACGGAGTATTATTATTATTATTATTATTTTTTTTTTTTGAAAAATGGCCATCTACGCCTCCGTTTTTAAAACCTCCAACCCCCCAATATTTTGGCCTAAAACGCCCCACTACGGGTGTTTTAGTCTTTTGTACTTCATGCGGAAGAGGGGTAGGGGTTGTCCCAATATCCATGGTCTTAGGCTTATTGATTGTTAGATGAAGTCTCTCTTGGATTAGAGATGTCAGATGTGTACAATATAAGCATGATTGATCGCTAAACTGATCGGTACATAGTTTACATTAAATTCTCAGGATTATTAAATAGTAAGTTTGAAATGATTGATGACATCATGAAGAATACATACAGAGGCGAAGCCAGCATTCTAAGTTAGGGGAGGCAAAATTCAGTGGCGAGTCTAAATAATGACACACCGCTAATTTGAAAAGTATTAGTAGAAAATACACTGTAAATTGTATAAGACACCACTAAATTTAACTGGATGACCTCATATCTTTTTCGAATTTATAATTTTTTTTTAAATGTATGGAACACCACTATATTTTACTACTCAGACTCAATATATTTTCGAACTTGTAGTGTTTTGAAAGATTGCAACCACTAAAATAATAATCAAATATAGTTAGTATTGAAAAAAATCTCAAGACCCTATTGAGTTACGCTAGTGTAAGGACGTCATATGAACATGTTTATTATTTTATTTTTAATAAAGATGGTAATGGTAAATCAATCATAAGTTGCATGCCTTTTTTCAATAACAATAATAACTCAACATGATCTGTAATGGAACAATATTGAAAACTTAAAAAAGCAAATAAAATAACAAATGATTTATCATTTATGTATGGGAACATGATTTTAGAATATAAGCGTACCCGTTTCACAGGCATAAAATACATATATGCAATAACTAAAAATAATTAATTAATTAAGATTAAAGCATTTTCAGTTTCAAGTCCTAGGTGTGCAAAGTGTAAAAACAATTAATTAAATTAATGGGTTAACACAAAACTGTCAGTGTGGACATTTGAACGTGAATAATAAATTAATGGGCTGATATAAAAGCTTAGATGATGGACATTAGATTAATGGGTTGAAGGCATCAGTTTATGGGCCGAATAGGGGAGGCAGGGCACCCACAAGCCCCCCTATTGGCTCCGCCATTGAATACATATCTCATGTTGTTCAAGTAGCCATCCACAATATAGACACTGTTATTATAGGCCCGATAATTTCGCATAAGTTGAAGATCCTACATAAATAGTAAGGCCCAATAATGAGCCCAATATAT